>NC_057848.1:125265154-126515154 GCF_910594005.1 Cervus elaphus | reverse complement strand
TGCCTATGTTTTCCTCTAGGAGTTTTACCATTTCTGATCTTACATTTAGATCTTTAATCCATTTTGAGTTTATTTTTGTGCATGGTGTTAGAAAGTGTTCTAGTTTCTTTCTTTTACAAGTGGTTGACCATTTTTCCCAGCACCACTTGTTAAAGATATTGTCTTTTCTCCATTGTAAATTCCCGCCTCCTTTGTCAAAGATAAGATGTCCCTAGGTACATGGATTTATCTCTGGGCTTTCTATTCTGTTCCATTGATCTATATTTCTGTCTTTGTGCCAGTACCATACTCTCTTGATGACTGTAGCTTTGTAGTATAGCCTGAAGTCAGGCAGGTTGATTCCTCCAGTTTCATTCTTCTTTCTCAAGATTGCTTTGCCTATTCGAGGTTTTTTGTAATTCCATACAACTTGTGAAATTATTTGTTCTAGTTCTGTGAAAATTACCGTTGGTAGCTTGAGAGGGATTGCATTGAATCTATAGATTGCTTTGGGTAGCATACTCCTTTTCACTGTATTGATTCTTCCAATCCATGAACATGGTATATTTCTCCATCTATTTGTGTCCTCTTTGATTTCTTTCATCAGCATTTTATAGTTTTCTATATATAGGTCTTTTGTTTCTTTAGGTAGATTTATTCCTAAGTATTTTATTCTTTTCATTGCAATGGTGAATGGAATTTTTTCCTTAATTTCTCTCTCTGTTTTCTCATTGTTAGTATATAGGAATGCAAGAGGTTTCTGTGTGTTAATTTTATATCCTGAAACTTTACTGTATTCATTGATTAGCTCTAGTAATCTGGTGGAGTCTTTAGAGTTTTCTATGTAGAGGATCATGTCATCTGCAAACAGTGAGAGTTTTACTTCTTTATTTCCAATCTGAATTCCTTTTATTTCTTTTTCTGCTCTGATTGCTGTGGCCAAAACTTGCAAAACTACGTTGAATAGTATTTCTTTTAATGCATCTTTCCACTCCCTCTGGCCTGCAGAGTTTCTACTGAACAACAATCTCTTAACATTATGGAAATTCTTCTTGTGTGTTACTTGTTGATTTCCTCTTGCTCTTTTATTTTTTATATGCGTTTAATTTTTATTAGTTTAATCATTATGTGTCTTGCTGTGTTTCTCTTTGACTTTATCCACTATGGGACTCTGCATTTCTTGTACTTGTTTAACTATTTCCTTTCCCTTGTTAGGAACATTTTCAGCCATAATCTCTTAAAAATTATTTTCTCAGATCCTTTTCTTTCTTGTCTTCTTCTGATAAACTTAATAATTCAATTGTTGGAGTGTTTAATATTTTGCCATATGTCTTTATTTTGCCCTTCTACAGTTTTTTTCCACCTTTGTGTTTTCCAGTTCACTTATCACTTCTGCCTCAGTTTTTCTGCTACTAACTCTCTGTAGAGTATTTGTAATTTCAGTGATTGTGTTGTTTGTTGCTTTTTATTATTGTTTTCCTCTGGATCCTTGTTAAGTGTGTTAAATGATTCTTGCATTTTCTCATATCATATTTTTAAGATTTTGTATCATAATTATCCTTACTCATAATTCTTTTTCAGGTAATTTGCCTATTTCCTCTTCATTTATTTGATCTTGTACATTTTTAGCTTTTTCCCCCATTTGCACATTATTTGTTTGTCTTTTCAATTTTTTCCCCTAACACTGTGTTTGAGGTCTCCTTTACCCAAGCTATAGGTTCATAGTACTTTCCAAGTTGTCTGCCCCTGTTGGGTGAAGTTGGTCCCGTGGTTTTTGTAAGCTTCATATTGGGAGGGACGTGTGCCTTTCTTCTGATGAGAGAAGATGAATTTTTCCCTCTGATGGGAAGGGCCTTGTGAGGTAGTGTGTTTTGAGTTTTCTGTAGGCAGCCTGTCTGCTGATGATTGCCTTTAGTTCCTGTCTTCTTATTGTTTGGGTTGGACATGCGGGGCTGGGTGCTGCAGGCAGTTGGGTTGTGCTGTGTCTTGTATTTGGATGGAGGTGTTTGTGGGAGTTCTCACTGATTAATACTTCCTGGGGTCAGGAGTTCTCTGGCAATCTTGTGTCCTGGACTCAGCATTCCCACTCAAGGGGCTCAGTCCCTACTTTTGGTTGGGGAACTAAATCCCACAAGTCATTTGTCATGGCAGTAAAGGGGATTAAAACAAACACACAAAAAGCAAAATAGATAAATAAAAGATACAAAAAATGAAACCTAGAAAAATGGTAAAAGCAAAATCAGGCAAATAGAAAGAAAAAAGAAGGAACACATGCACACATACACAAACAAAACCAAAACAGACCAAAGAAAACACAGTACAAGAGAGTGATCTGGTGAGCAAAAGGAATTTTAAAAAATGATATAAACCAATTAAAAACTAAGCTAACTGAAGCACAAAACAGAAAATAAAACCACATCAGAGCCAAGTAAGGACTAAAGCAAAGGAAACAAGACAAATGAACAAAAATGGTGAAAAAGGATAAAAAGAGAAAAGCAAAGTTAAATAAAAGTATACAGAAATGTCTATGTATCAAAGAAAACTTGCAAGAAAATAATCAAAAAATACTAAATTAAAAAAAAATAAATTAAAACAATAAAATGTCAACAACAGATGTAGAAATATATAAAGGAAATAAAAACTGTGATTTTTAAAAGGTTCCCAAAAACCTAAATAGAAATAATGAAAATAACAACCTCAACAAGAGAGAGAAAAAGAAGAGGAAAAATGAAAACAAAAATCCAGAACCAACTACAGAATGACTCAAACATAAGAATGATACTAATTTTTCCCCCCCCTCTGGTCTCAGCTGTCAGCATCCTTTTCCCTGCTGTGAGCCACAGCCTTCCCCCTCCATAGGGAGCCCTCCAGCTTCCTAGAGGGTACTCCTATGCTGGGAGACAGGTCTTTGTACATGCTATGGGGACAGCTCAAACTCTAATCTGGTCCTACGCCTGTGTGTGCTTGCCTCCAAAGTTCACAGCTTCCAGAGCTAGAGTGTTTTCTTTTGTGGGAACATTCATTGTCCTTTTATATAATCCATAGACAAAGTCTACTAGGTTATCTGTAGATTTAATTGGCAGCTTATACAGCTGATGGAAAGGTTTTTGATCCTCTTCCTTAGTTGCTCCACCTCTGGAGCTCAATTGTGGCTTTATCTTCACCTCTGCATATGGATAATTCACTGGACTTTGCTCCGGAGGTGGCCCTAGAGGATTTGGGTTTGCCTCAGTGAGGACTGGACATGGAGGTGGCATGGCTGTTTGGATCACAGGGACCTCAGAGGAACCAGGTGTCCGAGGAAGCCAGTAGCAACACTTGCAGGTGATATGGTTCTATTAGGATTATTTTCTAGCTTCTTGGCAGCTGACACTCAAAAGGCCTCCCTGGTTGGTCCTTCTCTATTCTATTACTTGGCATATCAGGCACTCGAAGGACCACCCTTGCTGGTGTCTTTCTCTGTTGCTCAGCTGTGGGCCAGTGTGTGAGGAGACAGAGGCTGCGGTGATGTCTCTACCCACTATGCATGACTGAGCAGTAATGCACCACTTCCATGGCTGCCCAAATTGAGATTTCCTTCTCCCATATCCTCAGGCTATCTCCACATAGTCAACAGCAGTCCTTGTCCCAGAATTACTCTCCAATACATATGCTCCAGCTCCCAGCTTCCATGCACACTGGTGGACTTGCTTCCCTGTCTGGAATACATACAAATTATCTGTGTGATTCTCACTCCATTCAGACTATCACAGATCAGCTGCTTCACTCTCCACAACAGCCTCAAATACTTCCCTTCTGTTTCAACCAATTGTCCTGGATGTGAGGATCTCTCTGCTACTTCATCTCCCCCACAGCTGGGTGCAGGTCCTGCTCACTCTCCTCCTTCTCCCTTCCTCCCTTCATCCTACTAAGTTGTGCATGGAACCATATATTCTATTCCAGTGGTTAGGGACTCCTGCCAGTATTCAGCTGGTGTTCTGTGAGGAATGATGCCATCTGTAGATGTATTCTTTTTTTTTTACCAGAGCTGTTTATTTATGTATTTTTTCATTTATTTTTATTAGTTGAAGGCTAATTACTTTACAATATGTAGATGTATTCTTGATGCATCCATGGAGAGAGATGTGCTCCATGTCCACCAATTCCTCTGCCATCATGTCAATTCCAGTAAATTTTAACCTTAATTTCTCCTTCTGATAATTAGTAGTATATAGAAATGCAGCATATTTATGTATATTAATATTGCATCTTGCCACCATACTAAATTCATTTATTAGTCTTAAAAGTTTTGTTTTTTTTTTTTTTTTGTTTGTAGCTTTATAATTTTTTATATATAGTATCATGCACCAGCAAACAGTGAGGGTTTTACTTCTTTCTTTCCAATCTGATTTGCTTTCCTTTCTCATTTGATTGATGTGGGTAAGACTCTCATTTTTATTTATTTTTGGTTGCACTGGGTCTTCATTGCTGCATGTGGGCTTTCCCTAGTTGCAGTAAGCAGAGGCTACTCTTTGTTGTGGTGTGTGGGTTTCTCATTGCAGTGGTTTCTCTTGTTGAGGAGAACAGCACAAGCTCTAGATGCACAGGCTTCAGTAGTTGAAACATGCAGGCTCATTAGTTGTAGTGTGTGAACTTTATTTGCTCTGAAGCATGTGGAATCTTCCCACACCAGGGATGGAACCCATGTCCCTTGCATTGGCAGCCAGACTCATATCCACTGTACCACAAGGGAAGTCCCCATTACTGTATTGAATAAAAGTGGTGAGTGAGCATCTTTGTATTGTTCCTGACCTTAGAGGAAATGTTTTCAATTTTTTTACCATTTAGCATGATGCTTTCTGTGGGTTTTTCTTATAGAGCCTTTATTATGTTAAGATATGTTCCCTGTTTACTCACTTTCTTGAAAGTTTCTATCATAAATGGATGTTGAATTTAGTTAAAAAAAACTTTTCTGCATCTGTGGAGATAATCATATGCTTGTTATTTCTTCAAAATTTGTTAATGTGATGTATAACATTGGTGTATTTGTTGATATTTAACTATGCTTGCATCCCTGGAATAAACGTATGATTATTTCAGTGTATTGTTGAACTTTTTGCTAATATTTTGCTGAGGATTTTTTGCATCAATGTTTATCAGAGATATTGCCCTGTAGTTTTATTTATTTATTTGCATGTTGTCCTCTGGTTTACATATCCTGTTGATGCTAGCCTTGAAGAAAAAGTTTGGAAGCATTTCTTTCTTTTCAATTTTTTGGAATAATTTGAGAAGGATAGGCTTTAACTATTCTTTAAATGTTTGGTAGAATTCACCTGTGAAGCTTTCTGGTCATGAATTTTTGCGTGTTGAAAATATTTTAATTACTGATTTAATTTTATTAGTGTTGATTTGTCTGTTCATAGTTCTCATTTCTTCCTGATTTAGTCTTCAAAGATTATATGTTTCTAGAAATTCATCCATTTCTTTTAGAATGTCCATTTTATTGACATAGATATCTCTTATTATTCTTTGTTTTTCTGTGGTGTCTCTTACAAATTTTTTTTTAATTTATGATTTTATTCACTTGGGCCCTTTCTCTTTTCATTTTAATGAGTCTGATAGAGGTTTATCAGTTTTGCTTATCTTTTGAAGGAACCATCTCTTAGTCTCCATGATCTTTTCAATTATTTTGGTCTCTATTTCATAGATTTCTCTTCTGATCTTTAATATTTCCTTCCTTATACTAATTTCTTTTTCTAGTTCCTTTAGGCATAAGGTTAGGTTGTGTATTTGAGATTTTTCTTGCTTCCTGAAGAAGGCTTGTATTGCTAACAACTTACCTCTTAAAATGACTTTTGCTGCATGCCATGGAGTTTGGATATATTTACATTTCCATTTGTCTGCAAGTATTTTTTTTTTTTAATTTCCTCCTTGATTTTATTAGTAAACCATTGGTTCTTTAGTAGCATGTTATTCATACTCCACGTGTTTATTTTTTTTTTTCAATTTGTGTGTGTGTGTGTGTAGCATGTGAACTATCCTTGAAAATGTTCTACGTGCACTTGAAATGTTAGTTGACAACCTTATGGGAATTACCTTGTACATCACTAATAGTTTTTTTTTTTTTCTTGCTGTTTTCAAAATTCTCTTTATCTTTCATTTTTGCCATTTTAATTGTCATATGTCTTGGCATGGATTTCTTTGGGACTCCCTCTGCTTCCTGGACATGGATGTCTGTTTCCTTTCCTAGTTTAGAGACATTTTTAGCTATTATTTCTTCAAATAAGTTACCTTCTCCTTTCTCTCTCTCTAGTTTCACTGTGGGGACTTCCTATGGTAGGAATGTTAATATTATTGATACCATTCCAGAGAGGTCTCTTAAACTATTCTTACTGTTTTCAATTACTTTTTTTCTGTTCAGCTTGTGTAATTTCTAGTACTCTATCCTTCATATTGCTGATCCATTCCTGTGCATCACCAAATACACTGTTAATTCCTTCTCAGTATATACATATATAATTTCAGGCATTGTATTCTTCAGCTTTATTTGGTTTTTTCTATTTTCTGATGCTTTGTTGAAATTCTCACTGTGTTCGTTTATTCTTCTTGTGAATTTGGTGGACATCTTTACTATTACAATCTTGAACTTTTTATTGGATAGATTGATTATCTCCACTTTGTTTAGCTCTTCTTCTGAGATTGGGGCTTCCCTGATAGCTCAATTGGTCAAGAATCTGCCTGCAATGAAGGAGATTCCCTGGAGAAGGGACAGGCTACCCACTCCAGTATTTTGTCTAGGAGAATTCCATGGACTGTATAGTCCATGGGATCGCAAAGAGTTGGATATGACTGAGCAACTTTCACTTCGTTTCTCTGAGATTATGCCTCGTTCATTCATATTCTGCACAATATTTTGTGTTTATTTCAATGTATTAGGTTGGTTACATTTCTCAATTTAGAATTGGCCTTGTATAAGAGACATCCTACGGGGCCCATCAGCATGCTCTCTTATCTTCACCAGAGCTAAATGAACTAAGAGTGCCCACAAGGTGGGTTGTGTGTAGTCTCATGGTGGGACTGACAACTATGGGTGCACTGATATGTGTGGTTGGCCCTTGGAACAGTAGATTGTGAGCCTGTGCCTTGTGGAGTGACTGCAAACCTGATGGATGGTGCAAAAATCTTCCCACTCAGTCAGCTGCAGAGACCAGGATGGCACTGGGCAGATGCTGGTTTCTGGAACAGGCCAGTTGCCCTATGAAGGTGTCTATATAGCCTATGGAGTGCCTCAGGGGTGATGTTGGTCTACTGTAGGGCAAGGCTGGGACACATATGGCTATCTTTGAGACATGGGTAGGGGGGAGACTTGTTCTCCAGTGGTAATAGGCTAGATGTTGATGTTCTTTAGTCACTCAGTTGTGTCCGACTCTGCAAGCCCATGGACTGCAGCACGCCAGGCTTCCCTGGCCTTCACCTTCTTTGAGACTTTGCCCAAACTTATGTCCATTGAGTCAGTGATGCCATCCAACTATCTCATCCTCTGTCACCCCTTTCTCCTCCTGCCCTCAATCTTTCCCAGCAACAGGGTCTTTTCCAATTATTCAGCTCTTCACATCATGTGGCCAAAGTATTGTAACTTCAGCTTCAGCATTAGTTCTTCCAATGGACATGCAGGGTTGATTTCCTTTAGGGTTGACTGGTTTGAACTTGCTGTCCGAGGGGCTCTCAAGAGTCTTCTCCAGCACTACAGTTCAAAAGCATCAATTCTTCAGCACTCAGCCTTCTTTATGGTCCAACTCTCACATCCATACTTGACTGCTGGAAAAATGATAGCTTTGACTAGATGGACCTTTGTCAGCAAAATGATGTCTGCTATTTAATACACTGTCTGGGTTTGTCATGACTTTTCATCCAAGTAGCAATTGTCTTTTAATTTCATGGCTGCAGTCACAATCTGCAGTGATTTTGGAGCCCAAGAAAAGAAAGTCTCTCACTGTTTCCATTGTTCCCCCATCTATTTGCCATGAAATGATGGGACCATATGCCATGATCTTATTTTTTTGAATGTTGAGTTTTAAGCCAGGTTTTCACTCTCCTTTTTCACCCTTATCAAGAGGCTGTTTAGTTCCTCTTCAGTTTCTACCATTAGGCTTGTATCATCTGAATATCTGAAGTTATTGATATTTCTCCAGGCAATCATGATTCCAACTTGTGCTTCATCCAGCCTGGCATTTTGCATGATGTACTCTGAGTAGAACGTGAACAGGATGACAATATACAGCCTTGATGTACTTCTTCCCAATTGTGAACCAGTTCATTATTCCTTGTCTGGTTCTAACTGTTGCATCTTGACCTGCATACCAGTTTCTCAGGAGGCAGACAAAGTGGTCTGGTATTCCCATGTCTTTAAGATTTTCCAGTTCGCTGTGATCCACACAATCAAAATCATAGTCACTGAAGCAAAAGTAGATGTAGATGTTTTTTTCTGGAATTCCCTTGCGTTTTCTATGATCCAGTGGATGTTGGCAATTTGATTTCTGGTTTCTCTGCTTTTTCTAAACCTCGCATGTACATTTGGAAGTTCTCAGTTCATGTACTGCTACAGCCTACCTTGAAAGATTTTGAGCATTATCCTGCTAATGAGAAATGAGCACAATTGTGCAGTAGTTTGAACATTCTTTGTCATTTTCCTTCTTTGGGATTAGAATGAAAATTGAACTTTTCCAGTCCTGTGGCCACAGCTGAGTTTTCCAAATTTGCAGGCATATTTAGTGCAGCACTTTAACAGCATTACCTTTTAAAATTTGAAATAGCTCAGCTGGAATTCTATCACTTCCACTAGCTTTGTTCATAGTAAGGCCAACTTAACTTCACATTCCAGGATGTCTGGCTCTAAGTGAGTGACCACACCATCATGGTTTTCAGGTCATTAGGAACTTTTTTGTCCAGTTTTTCTCTGTATGTTCTTCTTCAGTAGTAGTCTAGAGAGAATTACAAAATGACAGTTGCCAACACTATTGTAATCACAGTAGAATGTGCTCCCAGTAATGGCTGCCTCCAGTATCTTCGTCCCCAGGGGAATTTCCACTTTCCTCTTGCCTCTGCAAGATCAGCAAGTGAGTCTGACTCAAGCTCCTTTGAAGCTGCTACCTCTATTCTGGAACTTGAAAAATATGACGTTTTGGGCATGCACTTTAAGAGCCAAATTTCTGTTTCCTATAGCTCTCTGGCTTTCCCAAACTTAGTCCCCACTGTTTTTCAAAGACAGATGTTCTGCTACAGGACCACCAAGGATGAGAACCCCAATGTAGGCCTTGGATCCCTTGCTCTTTGAAAAAGACTTTTACAATTGTGATATTACTCCCTTCAATGGGTTACTGACCTGGTTGTGGGGTTCCTGACTATACTTTATTTCTGCCTCTCCTACCTATCTCTTTGTGGTGCCTTCTTTATGTCTTTGAAAGTGAAAGTCATTCAGTTGTGCCTGACTCTTTGCAACCCCATGGACTATACAGTCCATGGAATTTTCCAGGCCAGAATGAGTGGGTTAGTCACTAAGTAGTGTCCGACTCTGTTTCTGTAACTTGTCATTGGATATAGAGGCTTAATGCATTTATTCAGTAGTGTTTTTTTATATGGAGTGTTTTTTTATATGGTTGTGAATACTTCCTTTTTATTGCTTCAGTAAGCACATATTATCTGGTTGTCATATTTTTGTGGTTAAATTGTTTGGTGGGTTTATGTATTGCCAAAATTATGCATTTATTAATTAGTCCTTGGATCCACTATGTCACTGAGTTGTAAAATTATATCCTTCTTGTATCATTTCTTCTAAGATTTTAAAAAACTATCCTTTGACAATTTTTCTTAGTTTTATTGTGCTATGATCTGAGAACATCATCTGTACGGTTTTGAATCTTTAGAATTATTAAGACTTCCTTTGTAGTATAGTACCATACAATATAGTACAATAGTTTACCTTTGTATATGTTCCTCATGTACTTGGAAATAAAATGTATATATTTTTGGAAGGGTGTAGGGTTATATATACAAGTATCACTTGTCACCCAAATGTAATTCATTTCAGAAAACATGTTTAAGTGTGAATTTTCTGACAGCAGAAATCTATATTCCATTGTTTCAAATTGGAAAAATGATGAATTTTCAGATCATCTAAGAGCTCCTTAAAACAGTACTAATACAAATAAATGAAAAAAAAAAAAAAAAACAATACTTAAAACATGTTTTGCCACAACTTGAGAAAAGCCTGCGCAGCACTGAAGACCCAGCATGGCCTAAACAAAAACACTTCCTTAAAACAGTACTAAAACACTATACAACACCTATAACAACTCTCCAATAATCTCTGCAGAGTATATTAACTTATTTAACATTCAGTGACCTTATTAGTGGAACTATGTTTGTGTTAACTCAATGACCCTGCTCAATTAGATGCTATAATGTAATTTAAATTAACCATTTGTTAAAGATAGTATCTGAATTGAAGAAGATGTTGGTAGTGCATCTAGGAACCTGGGAAAAGAAAATATTGGAGTCCATGAAGAACTAAACCTTTTGAGATTTACTGTCCAAAACAGTAGCATGAACTGCATGTGTATATCTAAATTTGTTAGTTTAAATTAAATAAAATGAAAATAAAAGTTTCTCATCACACTGACTACATTTTACATGCTTAGTAGTCACACATAACTAGTGGCTACCATGTTGAAAAGTGTAAATATATTATGTAATTCCATTATGATATAACATTCTAGTATACAGTAATGATTTATAAAAGGAGTAGAAAAGAGAGTAGATAAAATGTGCCATATATTTAAGCTATAGAAGCTTGATATGTAATCCTATCAGAAGTTCTGAGCTATAGTGGCAATACAATTTATATTCATTTGAAAATAGAATGGTATTAAGCTCTTTTTACTGCCACACATAAATAAACTATAATAGGGTTTTTATTTGGGTTAGTGAATTTTTGGCAGAATTTTTTGCAAATCTTTATGGAAGCTTTTGGATAGTTATAGTTCAGACAGCAAATATTATCTACCAGTATAAGGTTATTAATTTCATTTTTTAGAATTTTGATATATAGGCTCATTTTGGCTCTGCTGGATTTATCCGTATCAATAGGGGTGTATTAAAATACCTAGCTACAATTTGTGCTGTAATTTTTGCTCCTTGAAGTTCTGTCAGCTATTGCTTGATGTATTTTGGGCTTGTATTATTTGGTACATATATTTTTTAATAATATTTTTCTTCTTGTATTATGCTCCCTTTTACTAGTAATAATAACTCCTGGGTTTTTCAATGTGAGCAAGTGGGTATTTTGTGATGCCCTTCATTGAAATGAGAATGAAAAGAGATAAAGAAAAACTATGCTTGAAAGAAAACAAAGGCTTCTGAGCAATGTTAACTGTGAGATATCCATAAGATATCCACATGGAGTAAGGAGTCAGATGCACATACATATCTGAAACATAGGGATAGGGTAAGAAATATATATATTTTGGAGTCAGCAACATGCATGTGACATTTAAAGCCATTGGCAAAGGAGAAAGGGAAAGATATACCCAACTGAGTGCAGAGATCCAGAGAATAGCAAGGAGAGATAAGAAAGTCTTCTTAAGTGAACAATGCAAAGAAATAGAGGAAAACAATAGAATGAGAAAGATATATTGCTTCAAGAAAATCGGAGATACCAAGGGAATTTTTCATGCAAAGATGGATACAACAAAGAACAGAAACAGCAAGTATCTAACAGAAGCAGAAGAGCTTAAGAAGAGGTGGCAAGAATACACAGAAGAAGTATACCAAAAAAGATTTTAATGACCTGAGTAACCGTGATGGTGTGGTCACTCATCTAGAGCCAGACATCCTGGAGTGTGAAGTCAAGTTGGCCTTAATATGAACAAAGCTAGTGGAGGTCATATAATTCCAGCTGAGTTATTTCAAATCCTAAAAGATAATGCTGTTAAAGCATTGCACTTAATATGCCTGCAAATTTGGAAAACTCGGCAGTGGCCACGGGACTGGAAAAGTTCAATTTTCATTCTGATTCCAAGGGAAATATCAAAGAATGTTCAAACTACCATACAATTGTGCTCATTTCACATTCTTGTAAGATTATGATCAAAATTCTTCAAGCTAGGCTTCAGCAGTATGTAAACTGAGAAATTCCAGATGTAAAAGCTGGGTTTAGAAAAGGCAGAAGAACCAGAGATCAAATTGCTAACATTAGTTGTATCATAAAGAAAGCAAGGGGATTAAAAAAAAATCTACTCCTTCATTGACTACACTAAAGCCTTTGACTGTGTGGATCACAACAAACTGTGGAAAATTCTTAAAAAAGATGGGAATAACAGACCACCTTACCTACTTCCTAAGAAACCTGTATGCAGGACAAGATGCAACAGTTAGAACTGGGAATATAACAATGGACTGGTTCACAATTGGGAAAGAAAGACATAAAGGCTGTATATTGTCACCTTGCTTATTTAACTTATATGCAGAGTAAGAAAAGCTGGGCTGGATGAATCACAACCTGGAATCAAGATTTCTGGGAGAAATATCAACAACTTCAGCTATGTAGATAATACAATGCTAATGGCAGAAAGTGAAGAGGGAGTAAAGTGCATCTTGATGAGGGTGAAGGAGGAGAGTGAAAAAGCTGGCTTAAAACTCAGCATTCAAAAAACTAAGATCATGGCATCCAGTCCTACCACTTTATGGAAAATAGATGGGGAAAAAGTGGAAACAGTGACAAATTTCATTTTCTTGGGCTCAAAAAATCACTGAAAAATCCCTCCTTGGAGGGAAAGATATGACAAACCTAGACAGCCTATTAAAAAACAGAGACATCACTTTGCCTACAAAGGTCTATATAGTCAAAGATATGGTTTTTCCAGTAGTCATGTACAGTTGTGAGAATTGGGCCATAAAGAAGTCTACATCCCGAAGAATTGATGCTTTCAAACTATGGTGCTGAAGAAGACTCTTGAGAGTCTCTTGGGCAGCAAGGAGATCAAACAAGTCAATCCTAAAGGAAATCAACCCTGAATACACATTGGAAGGACTGATGCTGAAGCTGAAGCTGCAATACTTTGGTCACCTGATGTGAAGAGCCGCATAATTGGAAAAGACCATTGCTGGGAAAGATTGAGGGCAGGAGGAGAAGGAGGAGACAGAGGATGAGATGGTTGGATGGCATCACCGACTCAATGAACATGAGCTTGAACAAAACTCCAGGAGATACTGAAGGACAGAGATACCTGGCATGCTGCAGTCCATGGGGTCACAAAGTGTCAGACACACCTTAGTAACTGAACAACAACAAAGCCGTAGGACTAAATTAAACTATCTGTGGGGAATTTGTGGTGTAAAGAATGACTTCTGAAGAATTGCTACATATAAAGGTAGTGTAGTGAAGGTAACCAGAAAGTAGGAAGAATTTGGGAGAGTATGGGTCAAGGAAACAAAGAAAGGTGAGAGTTTTGAAAATGAAGTTGTGGTTACATGTGTCATATGCTGTTCAGCGGTGGAATAATTTTGGAAAGAAAAAGTTACAATTGAATTGTGTGGTAGGCAAAAAAAAAAAAAAAAATGACCTTTCAGCAGTACCCACATTTAAATTCCTGGAATATACCAATGAGTTATTAAACTTCCTGGTAGAATTATGGTTGCCTGTCTGCTTTTTTAGACAGGAAAATTATCATAGAAATCCAGTGAACTGATTGTAAACATAAGTGACCTTATAAGTGGGAAAGGGGGACAAAACAGGAGGTCAAAGTCATGAAGCATGAAAAGAGCTTGATCTGCTCTTACTGGTTTGAAAATTGAGAATGAGACAAACGAGGGAATGCAGCCAGCCTCTAGAAGTTAGAAAAGGCAAGAAAATGGAATTTCCTCTTGAGTCTCCAGAAAAAAAAAAAAAAAAAGTGTCTCTGACATCACTTTAGCCCATGTTATCCATTTTGGAGTTTTGACCTCCAGAAGTATAAGAATATAAATTTGCATTGTTTTAAGTCATTAAATTTGTGGTGATATGTTACCCCAGCAAAAGAAACTAATAAAGATTTGCACCATTGAGGTCACTGATGAACATTTACAAGAGCCATTTTAGTGGAGTAATGGGAACAAATGTCATGATAAATGGACCAAGAAGTGGAAAGTAGATGTGGATGTGAAGGTAGGGAGTTATCAACAGTCTTTTGGAGGCTTGGTTGTGAAGTGTGGTAAAAAGATGGAATAGTTGGACAGGTATGTGGGCTCCCAGGAGGGTTTGGAATGGGATATTCTAGGACTGAACTGGTCAATACTATAGCCACTAGTCACATGTAGGTATTAAAATTAAAATTAATCTAAATTAAAAATTCATTTTCTCAGTTGCACAAGCCATATGTAGCCAGTGGCTGCTATACTGGACTGCATTGAACTAGGTTATGCTTCTATGCTAATGGCAATGATCCAGGAGAGAGAAAGAGAGAAACTGAGAGAGAGAGAAACTAAAGGATTCATGATAACTAAAAAATGAAGAGAGAAGGGGATCAAAAGAATGAATGAGGGAAATTTATATTTGATTATGGGAGAGATGCTTTACAGTTGTAACTGGAACAATAAGAAAGAGGATTGGTGCAAATCGGTTTGCAGATATTGCAGTAGAATGATGAGAGTTCTTTTCTAATGGCTTCAGTTTTCTGATTCAAATCTTAGGCAAGGTCATAAATGATGTTAAAGTGAGTGCTAGAATAGGAGTTTTTTAAGTCAAAGGAGAATATAGGAAGTTGTTAATTCAGAGGATAGAAAAACAAACTTTTTTGAAATACAGAATTAAAGTATTGAACAGCATACAAGAGCCCATCTGTGGTTTTAGATAATGAATTTCAAGTGAGATCAATCTTCCTCTTTTTTCCTGTTTTTTATTTGTATCTTGGTGTTTTATTGTTGATTTTCAAATTCTCAAAGATTGTTTTAGTTATAATTATTTGTGTTACCAAGAAAACAGTGTAACATATATTACCCTTGGGGGTTTTAAATGGTATAACCATTCCACATCATTAGGAAAAAAGGTATACAGTCTAAATGTCCAACAAGAGGAGACCAGTTATATTAATTATGGCAAATCCATAAGATGTAGAATTTATGTAGTCATTAAAGTATGTTTTTGTAGTGTGTTAATAACTTTGGAAAGTTCTGATGATATGAAGTTAAATGAAAAAAGTCATGCTCCAATATTATATTAGAAACTTTGATTCTAATTTTATTGTACAGTAAAATATGCTTATGTATACATATATACATGTACCTACCTATCTACTTGTATTCACAATCAGTGAAAGAAAATGCACTTAAATATAAGAAAGTAGTGATGTTTACATACTGCATCTATATATATACTGCATATATATAATATGCATAAGACATTAGTGTCTTTATTCTTTATCCTTTTCATAGTTTGCAAAACATTCAGCATTGAGCATGTTTTATTTATATATATATATTTAAATGGATTTTTAATTGTAAAAGTAATAGTATTTTTCTCATTTTGTTTTTAATTGGATGATAGTTATTTTATAACGAATTCATTTTCATTATACTCAAATAGTACATAAGTCCTCCTGGGTCTACTCTCAACTCTCTTCCCAAAGGCAACCCATCTTATTAAAACTGTGTATTTCCACCTAGATCTTTTGCTATGCATTTATACACACTTTATGTATATATATTACTTTAACAAACAAAATACAGCTATTGATTACTTCTATTCTAGAATGAAAAAAGAGATGTGTAGACAAAGATAGACTAATGAAAGAAACCAAAAGGGAACATCAGATTGGTGAGTAAAACAGGAGGGAGTGGCATGTAGATGTCAAATAAAATTTTAAGGAAGAAGTGGTCTAAGGTGTCAAATGCTGTGGCAGGTAAAAATAATGTCTGAATTCTGTCTTCATCCCCATATCCCACTCTCACACAGCCAGGGAGCCTTCATCTAGGTGGTCAGCCACACAGGCCATCTTTGGAAGTTGCTGTGAGAAGCTAAAACTAGAAGAGATATGGAGGAAAGCCCTACTGAGGGTAATCCAGTGTGAGGTGTGCCAGAGGGAATTACGTTCTTTAATTAACCTCTCATGTTTCAAAGAGTTTCCATCATTTTTTTAATCTGTGAGCAAAGCACAGCTATAATGATTACTGCAATACAGTCTGACCCACAGTGTCTCATTGGCTTCCAGGTTTTAACTACTTTTCCTTGATGGGAAAAGTAATGCTTTACATTACAGTAGAGAATTCACAAACTTCATATGATTAACTTCCTAGCTTGAAGGGTGTTAAAGAAACAACTACTTCACAGCAAAAGAGGGCATGAGGCCAATTTTGGAGCCATCAGTGAATATGAGAGGGCTCAGACATTTCAAGTTATATTTGTTCTGCTGTCAAAATTGGGTTCCAGAGTGCAGGATCAAAGCTGCAATTGGAAACAGGAATATGTGATGTGAAGAAAGATTCCTGGGCTGGAATAGAAGGGAATCAAGTGCTAAGTGAGGAATTTCCTGGGCAGTTGCTGGGAACACCATCAGAGTGTCAGACATTTGATTATTTTTGAGTGATAGTGTGTTAGCATATTAATTTGGCTTAATCTTTGAAAACATGAGGCACAAGGTCAGGGAAAACACATAGGGTTCTAAAGTATTTTGGCTTTGATAGCATGGATGTTGTTAGATGTTATATTCATTTTCCAGGGCTGTCATAATGAAATACCATAAGCTGGATGACTTAAACAATAGAAATTAATTTTCTCACATTTCTTTAGCTTGAAGGCTTAAAAAAAAAAAAATCATGTGTCAGTAGGGCTGGTTCTTTCTGAGGACTGTGAGAAAAAACTCTGTTTCAGGCTCTTCTCCTTGGTTTATAGATGGCCATCATCTTCCTAGGTCTTTTCACATAATCTTTCCTCTATGTGTGTCTCTGTGGCCAAATTTCCCCTTTTTATAAGGACACAAGTTACAGTGATATAGGGAGATAGCAAATTAGCCAAGATGCTGTGTTCAGGCTCTCTTGCCCCACGTTTTGTAAATAATGACTATGTAACAGCTGAGCTCATTTATAACACTGCACATGCACATCATGAGGTAGTCACTCGGTAATAGATTTCTTTGTGCCACACACCTGTGTGAGCTCCACCTATGAAAGCAACACATTTACTGCTGCATCATGGCTGTGTCCATTGGGTCAGCCATGACAGGAGAGAATATACCATGCATACTGCTATGGCTGCTGCATCAGCCAGGAGAGAATGCTGTTATGGCTGCTGTGTTAGCCAAGAGAGAGATGTGTTGTGTTAGGTTATACTATGGCTACTGCTAAGGCTACTGCATCAACCAGGAGAGAATAAATGTGTCTGCAGTTCCTATGGCTCTTTACATCTCCTTCCAACCTCTTAGCTTACACCTTGCCTACCCTCGGTTCAGCAAACAGTGAAAAAAGCAAGATAATTGTCATCGTGAACAGGATCAGCAATACAAGTGGATTAGGGCCAACATTAATGACCTCATTTAAATTTGATGACCTCTGAAGATACCTTATTTCCAAATAAGATCACATTTTGTGGTACTGGAGATTTGAACTTTTTATGTGAATTATATAAATTATATGAATTGGGGGCACATAAATCAACCCATCAATTCATAACACAGGTCATAACCAGAGCAATTATGAAGGAGTGATAAAAGTAGTAGAAGCCAGATTGTGGAGGATTAAGGAGTGAATAGGAAGTAAGGAAGTGGAGATACTAAATGATGACAAAACTTTCAAAAAGTTTAGCTTTAAGAAAAGTGTGGGGAAGGTAGTGGCTTGAGGGTAGTGGGGAAAAGAAACAAAGAGATTTGAGCTTACTTCATATATGAGAATGAACCAGTAGAGAAGAGGTTGAAGATTAAGGAAAGAGAGAAGTCTGAGTCTAGGAAGAAATGGGAGAGAATGGGACTAAGAGCTCTCGTGGAATTATTAACTTTGAGTAGGAATAGGCTGTTGTGAGGCTGCTCAGGTCCTCGGAGGACGGAGAGCTTGGTGGATATGAATATTGATATGTTGGTGGGATGGGGAGTGAGGATACGAGGGATGAGAGCATTCATAGAGTGTTGGGTTGTAAGAGCAGGGATTCTGGAGCTAGACTGCCTGCCTGCTAGTCATTCAGTCATGTCCTTCTCTTTGTGATCCCATGGGCTTTAGCCTGCCAGGTTCCTCTGTTCTTGGGATTCTCCAGACTGCATAGATTCAAATGTAAGCTATGATGCATGAATTTGGGGAAGTCTTGAATATCTTTAAGCCTCAGTTATTTCACCTATTATTACTATTACTGCCACTGCTATTATTATTATTAAAAATCTATCTTTTAGGGGATTGTGAGAATTAAATAAGTTACAGGATTGTAAGTCCTACACAAGTGTCTGCAAATATTGTTATTATTCTGTGGAATTGGAGTTGAAACCAGCTATCAAGAGTGGGGACATAAGGAACAGATGGGGCTTAAGGAGTGTGGTGATAGTTTGGAATTTTTGCCAAGGGAAAGGGGTATGGAGCTATGAAGACCAAGGAAAATTATTACCAGGCAACACTGAGGACACAGCTGAGACTGGAAATTATAAATTTGAAGAGTCATCCATACACAGGATTGTTCAGTTTCCTTCATCTCTATCTAGCAATCCCTGGTCTAGGATCAGATGAGGCAAATTATAAGATAGATTTAGGGAGATCAGTGATACTCAATCACTTGCAAACCTTATTAAATCATAAATTGCTAAGCCCCCTCCTATAATTGCTGGTTTGGTAGGTGTGGAAAGAGTTCCAGTAATTTTCACTTTTAACAAGTTCTTGTGTAACTTATGATGCTACTAGTCCAGTGGCTACATGATTTAGGGGGATGTACTATGAGTGAGAGTGGTGCTGGGGGAGTGTATGTAGTGTGTTGAACAAAGTAGACAGATAACATAAGAGTTCAAAATATTTGTAAAAGAATAATTCAAGTGCTGACCATGGTAATAAGGAATTCAGGCTAGATAGGGAAGACAATAGAGTTAGGACAAAATAAGGTGGAGGAGAATAGGACTCTTCATAAGGTCATAGCAGTTACCTCAGTTTGTGATTCCAGATGTTTTTGTTTATTTATTTATACATTATTTACCTCCCTCACTAGATTGAAAGAGGACAGGGATCATGTTGTTTTGCTTACTATTCTATTCCAAACACTCAGCATGTAGTATGTGTTCAATAAAATGTGTTGGCTGTATGAGTGAAAAGTCAATGCTTTCCTTATGACTGCTTGTCCTTCTTATTCCTTATGATTCAGTGCAAGCCTCAAATTTCTAATAATACCTTCTCTAGTGATCAATACGACTGAACTCTTGTAGTTGTTTTTTTTCCTATAGTTACATTGACTTTTTTTGACATATATTTGTATGAATTTTAACACATATAAATTAGTGTAACCACTACCATAATTAGGAGTCAAGACAGTTACCATCTTCCCCTCAACCCCATCTTCCCAGGCAACCACTAATCTGTCCCCTATTCTATAATTTATCTGTGTCAGGATATTTCTTATGTATCTACTTATCTATCTATCATCTATAGAGAACCAAGTTTTGTTCAACCATTTGCTGTTAAAGGATATTTGGGCTGTAACCATTTTGGATTCTTATAAATAAAATTGCTATGAGTATCTGTGTAGAAGCTTCCATGTGAACATAGTTCTCATTTCTCTATGGCAGACACATAGATATGGGGTTGCTGAATCATAGAGTAAGGAGATATTTGCATTTTTAGACATTTATTTATTTTAAATTAAAGGATAATTACTTTATAATATTGTGTTGGTTTATGCCATACATCAGTGTGAATCAGCCCCACCCCATCCTATCCCTCTAGGTGTTCACAGAGCCCCTTTGAGTTCCCAGAGTTATATAGCAAATTCCCATCCAGTGGGAATCCCCACCCCATCCTATCCCCACCCCATCCTATCCCTCTAGGTGTTCACAGAGCCTCTTTGAGTTCCCTGAGTTATATAACAAATTCCCGCTGGCTATCCACTTTAAACATAGTGCAGTATAGGTTTCCATCTCCAATCATTCCAACCTCTCCTTCCCTGCCCCTGCTATGTCCACAGGTCTGTTCTCTATGTCTGCATCTGCATTGCTGCCCCAAAAATAGGTTCATCAGTATCATCTTTCTAGATTCCATATGTATGCATTAAAATATGGTATTTGTTTTTCTCTTTCTGACTTACTTCACTCTGCATGACAGGCTGTAGGTTCATCCACTTCATTAGCACTGACTCAGATGTCTTCATTCTTATGGCTGCATAATATTCCATTGTGTATATGTACCACGACTTCTTTATCCATTCTTCTGTCAGTGGACATCTATGTTGCTTCCATATCCTAGCTATTGTAACAGTGCTGCAATGAATATTGGAGTACATATGTATTTTTCAATTATGATTTTCTCAGGGTATATGCCAAGCAGTGGAATTGTTGGCTCAAATGATAGTTTTATTCCTTGTTTTTGTTTTGAGAATCTCCATACTGTCTTCCATAGTGGCTGTATCAATTCACATTCCCAACAACAGTGTAAGAATTCCATTTTCTCCACATCTTCTCCAACATTTATTGTTGGGAGATTTTTGATGATGGCCACTCTGACCCATGTGAGGTGATAGCTTTTTGTATCTTTGATTTTCCATTTCTCTAAAAATGAGACATTGAATATCTTTTCATGTCTTTGTTGACCATTTGTATGTCTTCTATGGAGAAATGTCTATTCAAGTCTTTTGCCCACTTCTTGATTATATTACTTGTTTTTCTGGAATTGTGTTGCATGAGCTGCTTGCATTTTTGGGAAATTAATCCTTTGTCAGTTGTTTCATTTGGTGTTATTTTATCCCATTCTGAGAGTTGCCTTTTCACCCTGTTTATAGTTTACATTTCTGTACAAAAGGTTTTCAGTTTAATTAGGTCCTATTTATTTAGTTTTGCTTTTATTTTCATTACCTGAGAAGGTGGGTCATAGAGAATTTTGTTATGATTTATGTCACAGAGTGTTCTGCTTATTTTCCTCTAAGAGTTTTATAGTTGCTGGTCCTACATTTAGGTTTTTAATCCATTTTGAGTTTATCTTAGAATATGGTGTTACAAAATGTTCTAATTTCATTCTTTTGCATGAAGCTGTCCAGCTTTCCAAGCACCTCTTATTGAAGAGACTCTTTTCTCCTTTGTATATTTTTGCCTCCTTTGTCAAAGATAAGATGTCCATGGGTGTGTGGGATTACTCTGAACTTTCTGTTTTGTTCCATTGATCTATATTTCTGTTTTGGTGCCAGTACCATACTACCTTGATAACTGTAGCTTTGTAATATAGTCTGAAGTCAGGAAGGTTGATTCCTCTAGCTCCATCCTTCATTCTCAAGACTGCTTTGGCTATTTGGGGTTGTTTCTGTTTCCACACGAATTGTGAAATTTATTGTTCTAGTTCTGTGAAAAATGTCACTGGTAATTTGATATGGATTGCATTAAATCTGTAGATTGCATTTAGTGGTATAATATTTTTTGCAATATTGATACTTTCAACAAGGAACATGGAAAATCTCTCCTTTTGTTTATATCATCTTTGATTTCTTTCATCAGTGTCTTATAGTTTTCTGTATACAGCTCTTTTTTCTCCTTTGTTAGGTTTATTTTTAGGTATTTTATTATTTTTATTTCAATGGTAAGTGGGATTGATTCCTTAATTTTTCTTTCTGATTTTTCATTGTCAGTGTAAAAGAATGCAAATAATTTGTGTATTAATTTTGTATCCTGCAACTTTACTAAATTCACTGATTAGCTCCAGTAATTTTCTGATAGTATCTTTAGGGTTTTCTAAGTATAGCATCTGAAAGCAAAGGAGAAAAGGAATGATATACCCATTTGAATGCAGAGTTCCAAAGTATAGCAAGGAGAGATAAGAAAGCCTTCCTAAGTGAACACTGCAAAGAAATAGAGGAAAACAATAGAATGAGAAAGAATAGAGATCTCTTCAAGAAAATTAGAGATACCCAGTGAACATTTCTATGAAAAGATGGGCACATTAAAGGACAGCAACAGTATGGACCTAAGAGAAGTGGAAGATATTAAGAAGAGGTGGCAAGAATACACAGAATAACTATGCAAAGAAAATATCTTAATAACCCAGAAAACCATGATGGAAAGACCACTCACCTAGAGCCAGACATCTTGGAGTGCAAAGTCAAGTGGGCCTTAAGAAGCATCACTATGAACAAAGCTAGTGGAGGTGATGGAATTCAGCTGAGTTCTTTCAAATCTTAAAAGATGATGCTGTTAAAGTGCTGTGCTCAATATATCAGCAAATTTGGAAAACTCAGTGGTGGTCACAGGACTGGAAAAGGTCAGTTTTCATTCCAGTCACAAAGAAAGGCAGTGCCAAGGAATATTCAAACTACTGCATAATCGCCCTCATCTCACATGCTAGCAAAGTATTGCTCAAAATTCTCTAAGCTAGGCTTCAATAACACATAAACTGAGAAATTCCAAATGTTCAAGCTGGATTTATGAAAGGCACAGGAACCAGAGATCAAATTGCCAACATCCCTTGGATTATACAAAAAGCAAGATTATTTCAGAAAAACATCTACTTCTGCTTCATTGACTGTGCTAAAGCCTTTGAATGTGTGGATCACAACAAACTGGAAAATTCTTCAAGATGGGAATACCAGACCACTTTATATGCCTCCTGAGTAACCTGTATGTATGTCAAGAAGCAACAGTTAGAACTGGACATGGAACAACAGACTGGTTCCAAATAGGAAAAGGAGTATGTCAAAGCTGTATCTTGTCACCCTGCTTATTTAACATGTATGCAGAGTACATCATGCAAAATTCCAGCCTGGATGAAGCACAAGCTGCAAGCAAGATTGCCAGGAGAAATATCAACAACCTCAGATATGCAGATGACACCACCCTCATGGCAAAAGGTGAAGAGGAACTAAAGAGCCTCTTGATGAAAGTGAAAGAGGAGAGTGAAAAAGTTGGCTTATAACTCAACTTTCAAAAAACTAAGATCATGGCATCCAGTCCCATCACTTCATGGGAAATAGATGGGGAAACAATGCAAACAGTGAAAGACTTTCTTTTCTTGGGCTCCAAAATCACTGCAAATGGTGACTGCAGCCATGAAATTAAGACACTTGCTCCTTGGAAGAAAAGCTATGACAAAACTAGACAGCATATTAAAAATCAGAGGCTTTACTTTGCCAATAAATGTCCGTCGAGTCAAAGGAATGGTTTTTCCAGTAGTCATGTATGGATGTGAGAGTTGGGCCATAAAGAAAACTGAGTGCCAAAGAACTGATGCTTTTGAACTGTGGTGCTGGAGAAGACTCTCGAGAGTCCCTTAGACAGCAAGGAGTTCAAACCAGATAATCCTAAAGGAAATGAGTCCTGAATATTCATTGGAAGGACTGATGCTGGAGCTGAAGCTCCAATACTTTGGCCACCTAATGCAAAGAACAGATTCATTGGAAAAGACTCTGATGCTGGGAAAGATTGAAGGCAATAGGACAATGGGGTGACAGATGTTGAGATGATTTGATGGCATCATCGACACAATGGGCTAACTCTGGGAGGTAGTGAAGGACAGGGAAGCCTGGTGTGCTGCTTTCTGTGGGATTGCAAAAAGTAGGAAACGACTGGATGGCTGAACATCAACAACAATATATAGCATTATGTCATGTACAAACAGTGAGAGTTTTACTACTTCTTTTCCAATCTGGATCCCTTTAATTTCTTATCTTTTCTGGTTGCTGTAGCTAGGACTTCCAAACTCTATTGAATAATAGTGATGATACTGGGCACCCTCGTCTTGTTCCTGATCTTAGAAGGAATGTTTTCGTATTTTCACCTATGATTATAATGTTGTTGTGAGTTTAATCATGTATGGCCTTTATTATGTTGAGGTAGGTTCCTTCTATGACCATTTTTGAAGAGTTTTTACCATTTATTAATATGGTGTATCACTCTGATTGATTTGCATATATTGAAGAATTGTTGCATACCTGGGATAAACCCAATTTGATCGTGGTGTATGATCTTTTCAATGTGTTGCTGAATTCTGTTTACCAGAAATTGATTTTTGCAACATCAGTGTTATTGGTCTGTAACTTTCTTACTTTCTTTTTTTGGATGTCTTTTTCTGGCTTTGGTATCTGGGTAATTATGGCTTCATAGAATGAGTTTGGAAGTGTTCCTTCTTTTGTAATTTTTTGAAAGCGTTTCAGAAGAATAGACATTAGTTCTTTTCCAAATGTTTGATAGAATTTGCCTATGAAGCCATCTGGCCATTGGGTTTTGTTTTTTGATAGATTTTTTAATCACAGCTTTGAATTCAGCACTTGTAATTGGCTTCATCATAATTTCTATTTCTTCCTGGTTCAGTCTTTGAAGGTTGAACTTTTCTAAGAATCTGTCTATTTCTTCCAGGTTGTCCATTTTATTGGCATATAGTTGCTCATAATAGTCTCTCATGATCCTTTGTATTTCTGCATTTTCTGTTGTAACCTTTATTTTTTCATTTCTAATTTTGTTGATTTGATTCCTTTCCAGTTTTTAGTTGACAAGACTGGCCAATGGTTTGTCAGTTTTGTTTATCTTCCCAAGAATGACATTTTAGTTTTATTAAGTTTTGCTACTGTTTCCTTCAGTTCTTTTTTATTTATTTCTCCTCTGTTCTTTATGATTTCTTTCCTTCCACTAATTTTGGGGTTTCCTTATTCTTCTTTTTTCAGCTGTTTTAGATGTAAACGTAGGTTGCCTATTCAATGTCTTTCTTATTTATTGAGGTAGGATTGTATTGCTACAAACTTTCCTCTTGAAACTGCCTTTGGTGCTTCCCATAGGTTTCAAGTCATCATGTTTTCATTGTTATTTGTTTCTAGGAATTTTTAAATTTCCATTTTTATTTCTTCAGTAACTTGTTCATTATTTAGGAACATATTGTTTAATCTCAACATGTTTGTGATTTTTAATTTTTTCCCTGTAATTGATATCTAGTCTCACAGTGTGGTCAGAAAAGATGCTTGATATGATTTCAATTTTCTTAAATTAGAGAGGCTTGATTTGTGACCCAAGATGTGGTCTATCCTGGGGAATGTTCCATGTGCACTTGAGAAGAGTGTTTTCTTCTTAATTTGGATGGAATGTCCTGAAAACATCAATTCAGTTCAGTTCAGTTGCTCAATCCTGTCCGACTCTTTATGATCCCATGGACTATGCAGTCCATGGAATTCTCCAGGCCAGAATACTGGAATGGGTAGCCTTTCCCTTCTTCAGGGTATTTTCCCAACCCAGGAATGGAACCCAGGTCTCCACATTGCAAGTGGATTCTTTACCCATTGAGCCATAAGGGAAATACATAAGTATATAAAGGAAATGAAAAGTGTGATTAAAAAAATAATTTCTCTAATAATGAGGGACATTGTGCATCTTTTCATTTGTTTATTGGCCATTTCTATGTCTTCTTTGGAGAGATGTCTGTTTAGGTCTTCTGCTCATTTTTTGATTGGTTTGTTTGTTTTTCCAGTATTGAGATTCATGAGCTGCTTATATATTTTGGAAATCAATTATTTGTCAGTTGTTTCCTTTGCTGTTATTATCTCACACCCATCCAAATGGCCATCATCAAAAGATTTACAAACAATAAATGCTGGAGAGGGTGTGGAGAAAAGGAGCACTGTTACACTGTTGATGTAAATGCAAACGGGTACAACTATGGAGAACAGTATGGAGATTCCTTAAAAACTAGGTATAAATCTACCATATGACTCAGGAATCCCATTACTGGGCATATACCCCAAGGAAATCATAATTGAAGAAGACACATATACCAAAATTTTCACTGCAGTACTGTTTACAATAACTAGGACATGGAAGCAACTTAAATGTCCATTGGCAGAGGAATGGATAAGGAAGTTGTGGTACATATACACAATGAAATATTACTCAGGTATAAAAATGAATTCATTTGAGTCAATTTTAATGTGGTGGATGAACCTAGAGTCCATTATACAGAATGAAGTAAGTCAGAAAGTGAAAGACAAATATCATATATTAATGCACATATAGGGAATCTAGAAAGATAGTACCAATGACCCTATGTACAAAACAGCAAAGGAGACACATCAGACATAAGGAATGGCCTTTTGACACAGTGGGAGGAGGGGATGGGATGATTTTAGAGAATAACATTGAAATATATATATATATATATATATATATATTACCATATGTAAAACAGATAGCCAGTGGGAGTTTGATGTATGATGCAGGGAGCCCAAGCCAGTTCTCTGTGACAACCTGGATGGATGGGGTGGGGAGGGAGGTGGGAGGGGGCGTTCAAGAGGGAAAGGACCCATGCATGCCTATAGCTGATTCTTGTTGATGTATGGCAGAGGCCATCACAATATTGCAAAGTAATTAGCCTCCAATTAATATAAATAAACACATTAAAAACAAACACAAATTAGTAATTGGTAAGGACAAGTGACAAATTAATAAGCAGTGACTGATTAATGACTACAGATATTTGTTTTGAGGCAATGGAATTGTCCTGAATTATATACTTCTAGTGGTTGCACAGCACTTTGAATGTACCAGAAGGCATTGAGTTGTATATTTTTAGTGGTACTTTATGGCATGTGAATTTCACTTCAATAAAAATGATAGCATGTAAAAAAAGAAGTTCTCAAAAACTTAAATATAATTAATAATGGTAATATAATCAACAACCACAGCAACAGAGAAAAAAAGAAGAAGAAAAATCCAGAACCAACTACAGAAGAAATAAAAATCTAAGAATAATGATAAATGTTTCCCTCAGATCTCATTTGCCAATGTCCTTTCCCATGCTGTGATTCACAGCCTCTCTCTGCCTCCCTAGGATGCCCTCCAATACTGGCCTTGTCTCTGCACCTGCTGTGGGGTCAGCTCAGACTCTAATCTGTCCCTACTCCTGCATGGTCTTGCCTCCAATGTTCACAGCTGACAGAACTAGTGTGTTTTCTTTTGTTGGAACTCTCATTGTCCTTTTATACATTCCATAGGCACAGAGTCTGCCTAGGTGATTGTGTGGATTTAGTTTGCAGCTTGTACACCTGTTGGGAAGGTTTTTGATCCTCTTCCTTAGCCACAGTGCCCCTGGGTTTCAATTGTGGTTTTATCTCCACCTCTGCATGTGAGTCATCCACAAGAGTTTGTTCCTGAGGTTTCCCTGGAGGACTTGGCTCTGCCCCAGGGAGGACCAGGTATGGCTGTGGCATGGCTGCTTGGATCATGGGGACCCTGCAATGCCAGGTACACAGGGGAGCCAGTGGCCATTGGCACAGTAGATATGGCGCTATTAGGATTTTTTTCTCTGGCAGCTCTGCCCCAGTGAGGATTGAGCATGGAGGTGGTGCAGCTGCTTGGATTGCAATGATCCTGGCAGCACCAAGTGATCAGGGATGCTGGTGGCCTCAGCCACAGAAACTATGGCACTATTAGGTTCTTTTGCTAGCCTCTGGCAGATGGTGTTCAAAGGGCCTCTTCGGTCATTCTCTGTTGCTTGGCACATCAGGCACTTGAGGGTCTGCCTGGCTGGAACCCTCTATTTCTTGGTGCATCAGGCACTTAAAAGCCACCCTCTCTGGGGTCTTTATTGGTCAGCTGCCTGTGCTGGTGTGTTGGGAGAGAGAAGGAACAGTGATGGCTCTACCCTCTTCACATGACTCAGCAGTATAGCCTTGCCTCCATGGCTGCACGACTTTGCTCCAAAGGCATTTCCCTCTGTGATCTCCTCTTTTACATCCACTCAGGCTGTCTCCCCACAGTCAACAGCAGACCTCACCCTGGGATTGCTCTCCAATCCCTTTGCTCCAGCTCCCAGCTGCCACACATTCCAGGGGACTTGTGTCCCTGTCCAGGGTAGGGTGGTGCAAGGATTGTCTGTGTGGTTCTCATTCCATTCAGACTGTCACGGATTAGTTGCTGCACTCTCCAAGAGCCTCAAATTCTTCTCCTCTGACCCAGACTATTGCCCTGATGTGGTGACCTGACCCCTGCTTCAGTTCACTTACCCTCCAGGTGCAGATTCAGTTCTGCCCTCTCTCCTCTTTTTCCCTCCCTTCCTTTATCCTACCAAGTTTTACATGGATCTGTATCTTCCTTTCTGGTTGTCAGGGACTCTTGCTTGCTATTAGCTGGTGTCCTGCAAGATCACCTGTGTCTGAAGGTGTGTTCCTAATGCATCCATGGAGAAAGATGTATTCCACATTCATCTACTTCTCTACCATCTTGTCTCTCAATATTTACTTTTTTTTAATATTTACTTTTATAAAGAATTTTCAAATTGTTTTCCAGAGTGTCTGTACCATTTTGCATTCCCACCACCTAAGTATGAGTAATCCAGTTGTTCTATATGCTGGTTAACATTAGATGTTGACACTTTTTTATTAATTTAGTCATTCACATAGCTATGTTGTAATATCTAATTGTGGTTTTAATTCATATTCTCCAAATAGCAAAAATATTGAATGCATTTTATGTGCTTGTGTGTCATTCTTATATTTTCTTTAGTGAAATGTGTTTTCAAAGTTTTTCCCATTTTTAATTGGGTGGTTTCTTTTCATATTGTCGACTTTAGAGAGTTCTCTGTGTATTCTGGATACAAGGGTGAAATCTTGGCTACTATAGTCAGAACAGTGCCCCCTCCTGAAGCAGTGATATTTAGACTGATATTTAAGTGATATATAGAAGCCAACTGTATTAACAAAATTTCAGGATAGCTTGAACCACAAGTGAAAATACCTTCCTACAAAATGATCTCAGTGTGTTTGAGGAAAGAAGGAGACAGTATATCTGCTGCATACTGAGGAAAATGGAGAAGAGTAGGAAGTCTTTGAGAAATAAACTAAAATTGATATATCATGTAGAGCTTTGCAGGCAATGGTAAGAGGTTTTTTTTTTTTTTTTTAATATTCTAGTTGCAATGGGAAGTTGCTACAAGAGTGCAGTGTGGTCTACTTTATATTTCTAAAAGGATTGCATTCATTAATATATTGTTATATGTGGCATGTATTATGCAAGGGTCCAGTTAGTTGGTTATTGTAGTTGTCCAGGTAATAGAAGATAAGGGCATGTACTAGGGTGGTAGCAGTAGAGATGGATATGTAATGTATCTTTCAGGTAGATTCCTCAGAATTTGCTCATGGACTTGAGATATGAGAGAGTGAAAAGAAACAAAAGATAACTCCTGATTTTTGGCTTGAATAACTGGTGGTGCTATTTACTAAGATAGGACAGACTAGAAAAGGAATAGATTTTTGGAGAGAAGCCAATGATATATTTTGGATTTGAGTTTAAGGTGAAAATTATAGGCAAATAGAATTGTTAATTAAGTAGTTGAATAAAGGAGTGTATAGCACAGTGGAGAGGTTGTAGGGTAGTCTAGTAAAGAGAATAACATGATAAAAGGCAACAGGACTGAGAATGTATGGGATATGCTCAGAGATGAGATCATGAGATCAGTGTATATTTTGAAGAAGTAGGAAAAGTTTGAGACAAGGCTGAAAATTTAGGCCTGGACTGAGCAAAGAAGGACTTGGTTTCTTCAGTAAAGAGTATGGAGATTACTCTTTTGAGATATTAAATTTTTTGAAAATAGAAATGATATGAACAGGTTTTAGAAATATTAAAATCATGGAACAAAGACAATTTTAAAGAAAAGAGGAAAAGTTGGAGAGCTCACAGTGACCAATTTTAAAACTTAATACAAAACTATAGTGATCTAGACTGTGTGGTACTGATATAAAGTTAAATTATATAGATCAATGGAATAGGATTGAGAATTCAGAAATAAACTGTTACATTTATGTTCAGTTTATTTCAATGAGCACCAAGACTATTTAATGGAGAAAAAATATTTTTTCAACACATGGTGCTGAAACATAGTGGATATATATAACCAAAACAATGGAATTGGATACCCTACCTCACACCATTTAGAGAAATTAATTCAAAATGAGCCAAAGATCTAAATGTAAGAGCTAAAGCTATAAAATTCTTAGGAGAAAGCATCAGAGTAAATTTTCATGATCTTGAATTTTTTACTTAGATACAACATCAAAGTACAAGTGACCAAATTAAAAATAAATATATTGGGCTTCCTCAAAATTAAGAACTTTTGTACTTCAAGGCACTATCAAGAAAATGCGAAGATAATTCACAAAGTGGGAGAAAAATTTGCAAATCATGTATCTGATAAAAGGCTAGTATCCAGGATATAAACATAATTATAACTCAGTGTTTTTATTACTTGACAATGCTATTATCAAGAAACCAAATAACCCAATTAAGAGCAGGCAAAGAGTTGGAACAGATATTTCTTCAAATAAGATATAAAAATGGCCAATAAGTATAGTAAAAGTCACTCAATATCATTAGTCATCAGGGAAATGCAAATAAAAACTACAATGAGTAAAATTTCTCATCCACTAAGATGGCTAAACTAAAAAGACAGACAGTAACTAGTTTTCATGAAGATATGGTGAAATTGAAACCCTCATCCATTCCTGGTAGGAAATAAAAATGGTAACTCCATTAGGAAGCAGTTTGGCAAATCCTCAAATGGTTGCACATAGAGTTACCATATGACCCAGTGATTCCATCACTAGGTACATACCCAAGAGAAATAAAAACAAATGTCCACACAAAACTTGTACACGAATGTTCATTGCAGCATTATTCATAATAGCCAAAATATTGAAGTGACTCACATGTCTATCAACTCATGAATAGATGAATACAGTACATTATAGCCATAAAGTGAAATATTGTTGACAATAAAAAGAAATTAAGTACTAATATATGCTGCAGCATTGGTGGACAGTGAAAATATTATGCTAAATGAAAGAATCCAATCACAAAAGAAAATATCCTGTACAATTCAATTTGTCTTTTCCACAGCTTTATTCAGGTATAATTGATCAAAACGTATATATTTAAGATATACAATCTGAAAACTCAGTGTACATACACATTGTGAAATGTTCAACACATTCAAGCTAGTCAATATATCCAGTGCCTGACATAGCTATTACTTTCTCCTGTGTTTCTGTGTGTGCATGCATTCAGAAAACCCAAGATCTACTGTCCTAGCAAATCTCAAGTACATGACATAATATTGTCAGTTATAGAAACATTGATGTACATCAATTCTCCAGAATGTATTAATCTTGCATAACTGAAACTGTGTACCTCTTAACCAATATCTCCCACTTTCCTCCTCCATCTACTGCTAATATCCATCATTCTACTTTCAATTTCTATTTGACCATTTTAGATTCCACATATAAGTGAGATAATGGACTTCCCAGATGGCTCAGTGGTAAAGAATCTGCATGCCAATGAAGGAGCTGTGGATTCAATCACTGGATCAGGACGATCACCTGGAGGAGGAAATGCCAATCCACTCCAGGATTCTTGGTGGGATAACCCCATGGACAGAGGAGACTGATGGATATAGCCCATGGGGTCACAAACAGTCAGACACAACTGAGCAACTGAGCATGCATTAAGTGAGATCATACACTATTTGTTTTATTTCACCCAGCATAATGCTTTCCCAGTTAGTTTAGTTGCCTCAAAAGGCAAGATTTTAAGGCTGAATACTATGCCATCATAGATGGTAGACAGGTAATTTGCATGTATATGTGGATTTCCATATCTTGACTATTATGAACCATACTATAATGAACATGGGAGTGGGTATATCTCTTCAAGATCTCAATTTCATTTCCTTTGGCTATATAACCAGAAATAGAATTGTTGTATCAAATGATAGACATATTTTTGACTTTTTAAGGAACTTCCATACTATTTTCCATAATGGCTATATTAATTTACATGCTTCCCTGATAGCTCAATTTGTAAAGAATCCACCTGCAATGGAGGAGACCCCAGTTTGATTCCTGGGTCGGGAAGATCTCCTGGAGAAGGGATAGGCTACCCACTCTGGTATTCTTTTTTTTTTTTTTTTTCATTTATTAGTTGGAGGCTAATTGCTTTACAATATTGTAGTGGTTTTTGTCATACATTGACATGAATCAGCCATGGACTTACCTGTATTCCCCATCCCAATCCCCCCTCCCACCTCCCTCTCCACCCGATTCCTCTGGGTCTTCCCAGTGCACCAGGCCCGAGCACTTGTCTCATGCATCCAGCCTGGTCTGGTGATCTGTTCTGGTATTCTTGAGCTTCCCTTGTGACTCAATTGCTAAAGAATTCGCCTGCAATGCAGGAGACCTGGGTTTGATCCCTGGGTTGGAAAGATCCCCTGGAGAAGGGAAAGGCTACCTACTCCAGTATTCTGGCCTGGAGAATGGGGTCGCAAATAGTTGGACACGACTGAGCGACTTTCACGTCACTTCACCAACAATGCACAAGGATTCCCACTTCTCTACATCCTCACCAATGTTAGCTATCTTGATTTCTTTTAAATTTTTTATTGAAGTATAATTGATATACAAGACTGTTAAATTCAGGTGTATAATAAAGTAAATCAGTTATACATATATATATATGTATATATATGTGTACATATATATATATATATATGTATATACATATATACACTCTTTTTAAAGATTATTTTCCCATGTAGGCCATTACAGAGTATTGAGTAGAGTTCTCTGTGCTATACAGTAGGTTTTTGTTAGTTATTTATTTTACATATAATAGTATGTGTACATCTATACCCATATCCCAATTTGTCCCTCATACTATCTTTATTTTTGATGATTGTTGTTGCTATCGTTGTTCAGTTGCTCAGTTGTGTCCAACTCTTTGTGACCCCATTGACTGCAGCACTCAAGGCTCCACTGTCCTTCACTATCTCCCAGAGTTTGCTCAGATTTATGTGCGTTGAGTCAGTGGTGCTATGTTACTGGAGATAATAGAGGATGCTACCATCTCATCCTCTGCCGCCCATTTCTCCATTTGCCCTCAGTCTTTCCCAGCATCATGGTCTTTTCTAATGAGTCAGCTCCTCACATCAGGTGGCCAAAGATTGGAGCTTCAGGTTCAGCATCAGTTCTTCCAATGAATATTCATGGTAGATTTCCTTAAAGTTTCACTGATTTGATCTCCTTGCTGTCAAGGGACTCTCAAGGGTCTTCTCCAGCACCACAGTTCAAAAGCATCAATTCTTTGATGCCTTCATTATGGCCCAACTCTCACATCCACACATGACTACTGGAAAAACCATAGCTTTGACTATATGGACCTTTGTCAGCAAAGTGCTGCCTTTGCTTTTTCATGTGCTATCTAGGTTTCTCATAGTTTTCCTTCCAAGGAGCAAGTGTCTTTTAATTTTGTGGCTTCAATCATTGTCTGCAGTGATTTTGGAGTCCAAGAAAATGAACTCTGTCACTGTTTCCAATTTTTCCCTTTCTATTTGCCATGAAAGATGGGACCATATGCCATGATCTTATTATTTTGAATATTGAGTTTTAAGCCAGTTTTTTCACACTCCTTTTTCACCCTTATCAAGAGGTTCTTGAGCTCCTCTTCAGTTTCAGCCATTAGACTTATCATCTGCATATCTGAGGTTGTTGATATTTCTCCAGGAAATCTTTTTTTTTTTTCCCATTTATTCTTATTATTTGGAGGCTAGTTACTTTACAATATTGTAGTGGTTTTTGCCATACATTGACATGAATCAGCCATGGATTTACATGTGTTCCCTATCCCTATCCCCCCTCCCACCTCCCTCCCCAGAAAGATAAACACCAATACAGTATACTAACGCATATAAATGGAATTTAAAAAGATGGCAATAATAACCCTGGTTCCCAATAAGAAAAGGAGTACGTCAAGGTTGTTTATTGTCACCCTGCTTATTTAACTTATATGCAGAGTACATCATGAGAAACGCTGGGCTGGAAGAAGCACAAGCTGGAATCAAGATTGCCGGGAGAAATATCAATAACCTCAGATATGCAGATGACACCACCCTATGGCAGAAAGTGAAGAGGAACTAAAAAGTCTCTTGATGAAAGTGAAAGAGGAGAGTGAAAAAGTTGGCTTAAAGCTTAACATTCAGAAAACTAAGATCATGGCATCTGGTCCCATCACTTCATGGGAAATAGATGGGGAGACAGTAGAAACAGTGTCAGACTTTATTTTTTTTTGGCTCCAAAATCACTGTAGATGGTGATTGCAGCCATGAAGTTAAAAGGTGCTTACTCCTTGGAAGGAAAGTTATGACCAACCTAGATAGCATATTAAAAAGCAGAGACATTACTTTGCCAACAGAGGTCCGTCTAGTCAAGGCTATGGTTTTACCAGTGGTCATGTATGGATGTGTGATTTGGACTGTGAAGAAAGCTGAGCGCTGAAAAATTGATGTTTTTGAACTGTGGTGTTGGAGAAGACTCTTGAGAGTCCCTTGGACTGCAAGAAGATCCAACCAGTCCATCCTGAAGGAGATAAGTCCTGGGTGTTCATTGGAAGGACTGATGCTGAAGCTGAAACTCCAATACTTTGGCCACCTCATGCAAACTGTTGACTTATTGGAAAAGACCCTGATGCTGGGAGGGATTGGGGTCAGAAGGAGAAGGGGACGACAGAGGATGAGATGGTTGGATGGCATCACCGACTCGATGGACATGGGTTTGAGTAATCTCTGGGAGTTGGTGATGGACAGGGAGGCCTGGCGTGCTGTGATTCATGGGGTCGCAAAGAGTCGGGCACGACTGAGCGACTGAACTGAACTGAACGATAACCCTATATGCAAAACAGAAAAAGAGACACAGATGTATAGAACAGACTTTTGGACTCTGTGGGAGAAGGCGAGGGTGGGGTGTTCTGAGAGAATAGCATTGAAACAAGTATACTATCAAGTGTGAAACAGATCACCAGCCCAGGTTGGATGTATGAGACAAGTGCTCAGGGATGGTGCACTGGGAAGATCTAGGCAATCTTGATTGCAGCTTGTGATTCATCCAACCTGGAATTTTACATGACATACTCTGTATATAAGTTAAACAAGCAAGGTGACAATATGCAGCCTTGTCATACTCCTTTCCCAATTTGAAACCAGTCAGTTGATCCATGTCCAATTCAAACTATTGCTTCTTGACATCAGTGGTTTGGGCATAAACTTGGATTACTGTGATGTTGATTGTCTTACCTTGGAAACAAACAGATCATATTGTCATTTTTGAAACTTCATCCAAGTACTGCATTTCAGACTCTTTCATTGACTATGAGAGCCACTCCATTTCTTCTTAGGGATTCTTGCTCACAGTCATAGATATAATGGTCATCTGAATTAAATTCATCCATTTTAATTCACTGGTTCTTAATATTTTGATGCTCAATTTTGCCATCTCCTACTTGACCATGTCCAATTTACCTTGATTCATGGACCTAATATTCTAGGTTCCTATGAAATACTCTTTTACAGCATCAGACTTTACTTTCACCACCAGACATATCCACAGCTGAAAATCATTTTCGCTTTGGCCCAGCCACTTCATTCTTTCTGTAGTTATTAGTAATTGCCTCCATTCTTCCGCAGTAGCATATCTGACACTTTCAGATCTGGGGAGGGGCTCACCTAGTGTCATATCTTTTTGCCTTTTTATACTATTTCTGGGGTTCTTGCAACAAGAATACTGGGGGGGTTTGCATTTCCTCCCCCAGTGGACCACATTCTGTCAGAACTCTTCACTATGCTTTATCCATCTTGGTTACCCCTTGATGGCATGTCTCATATCTTCACTGAGTTACACAAGCCCCTTAACCATTACAAGGTGGTGATCCATGAAGGGGTTTGTAGTCATACCCTCCCCTAACCACTAAATCCTGACAACCATTAAAATGGTCACTATAACTATAGCTTCGCCTTTTCCAGAATTCTAATATAAGTGGAATCGTATAGTATGCACAATTTTGAGACTGATTTCTTTTATTCAGCATAATGCCTTTACTATTATTCATCAGTGTTATTATGTGTATTGATAGGTATTTGCTTTTGAGTACATATATGTAGCACATTTTATTCATTTACCCATTGAAGGACATTTGAATTGGTTCCAGACTTTTGGTGATTATAGACAGAGCTACTATGTTTGCTTTGGCCAGTTTTGCTTTAGGTATCATATCCAAAAAATCATTGCCACAACTAATATCCAGAAACTCTTCCCCAATATTTTCTTCTATTGGTTTTATGGTTTAAGATTCTATATGTAAGAATTTTAATCCATTTTGAATTGATTTTTGTGTATTATGTGAGATAAGGATCCAGTGTCATTGTTTAGTGTTGAATATTTTCTATGCACCATTTATTGAAGACAAGATCCTTTCCTCATTGTATGTTTCTTGCACCCTTGTCAAAGATCACTTCCCTGTGGAAATGCAAATTTGTGCATTCACTATGGAGAATAGAATGGAGGTTCCTTAAAAAGCAAAAAAAAAAAAAAAAAAAGTTATCATATGATGCTGCAATCCCACTCCCGGACATATATCTGCAGAAAACTATAATTCAGAAATATATATGCACTCCAGTGTTCATAGAAGCACTATTAGGAATAGCCAAGAAATGAAGGCAACCTAAAATGTCTATTGACAAAGGAATGGATAAAAATGATGTGGACACTGTGGTGTATATACCACATCATCTTTACCCATTTTACTCAGCCATAAAAATAAATGAAAAAATGCCACTTGTAGCAACATGGGTGGACCTAGAGACTATCAAACTGAATGAGGTAAGTCACACAGAGAAAGACAATTATCATATGATATCACTTATATGTGGAATCTAAAGAAATTATACAAGATATTATTTGCAAAACAGAAATAGGTTCACAGACATAGAAAACAAACTTATGGTCACCAAAGGGAATAGCAGGAGTTGAGGGGAGAGATAACTTAAGAGTTTGGTATTAGCATGCACACACTATTATATAAATAAACAGTAAAGGAACTAATGTATAGCATGGAAACTCTACTCAATGTCTTTCAAGAATCTATAATGGAAGCTAACATCACATTGCAGATTAGTTGTAATTCAATTAAAAACAGTTAATTAATTCAAAAGTTTGGTTGCTTATAGATCCATGGATTTATTTTTATTCTGTTGTACTAGTATATAAATATAAATGTAAACATATATGCCAGTACCATGCTTTTTTGATTACTCTAGCTTTATAATATATTTTGAATTCTGGAAATATAATGCTTCCAGCTTTCTTCTTGATCAAGATTTCTTGGATTATTCTGTGTCTTTTGTGGTTCCATATAAATTTTAGTATATTTTTCTATTCCTGTAAAAATGCCATTAGAATTTTGATAAATATTTCATTGAATCTGTAGACCACTTTGGATAATATGGGCATTTTCACAATATTAATTGGATTTCCCTCATAGCTCAATTGGTAAAGAATCTGCTTGCAATGCAGGAGACTCCAGTTCGATTTCTGGGTCAGGAAGATCCACTGAGACCCTTCCAGTAGGCTACCCACTCCAGTATTCTTGGCCTTCCCTTGTGTCTCAGCTGGTAAAACAATCCACCTGCAATGAAGGAGACCTAGGTTTGATCCCTGGGTTGGGAAGATCCCCTGGAGAAGAGAAAGGCTACCCACTACAGTTGGTGACATGGAGAATTTCATGGACTCTATAGTTAATAATGACAATATTAATTATTCCAGTTCATGAGCACAGGGTATTTTTCCATTTGCTCATAACTTCTTCAACTTTTTTTTTTAATTAAGATTTTATAATCTTCAGTGTACATGTCTTTCTCCTCTTTGGTTAAGTTTATTCCTAGATATATTTTAAAATTTTTGCTATTGTGAAAGGGATAGTTTTAATAATTTCTTTTTCAAACAGTTTGTTGTCTGTGTATAGAAATACAATGGATTTTTGTATATTTTTATCCTATATATTTGCTAAATTTGTTTAATTCTACAGTTTTTGTTGAGTCTTTAGAGTTTTTGCAATATAAAATCATTTCATTTGCAAATAGATAATTTCACTTTTTCCTTTCTGATTTGGATGTCTTTAAAAAATTTTTTTCTTATCTGATTGTTCTGGTTAAAGGCTTCCAGTACTATGTCAAATGGAAGTAACAAGAGTCAACATCCTTGCCTTTACTGACTCTTAGAAGGAAAGTTTTCAATTTTTCTCCATTGACTGTGATGCTAACTGTGGTCTTTTCATAAATGGCTGTTACTGTGTTGAGACAAATTCCTTCTATACCTATATTTTAAGAATTTTAATCATGGGTGGAATGTTAATTTTTAATGTTTTTTTTTTGTATACATTGAGATGGTCATGCATTTTTTCTTTTTTCTTTTTAATATGTGGTGCATTGCATTAATATATTTGCATATATCTACCTACCTTAGCATACCAGGGATAAATACCACTGGTTTACAGCATATGATCCTTTTAACATGCTATTGAATTTAGTTTGCTAGTATTTTATTGATGATTTTGTATCTGTATTTATTAGGGATATTGGCCTGCAGTTTTCTTTCTTTGTAGTTATGTCTTTGGTTTTGCTATCATTGTAAGGCTGGTTTCATAAAATGAGTCTGAAAGCATTTATTCTCTTTTTGGAAATACTTTAAAGAAATATTGTCATTAATTCTTCTTTGAGTGTTTGATAGAATTCACACATGAAGCCTTCCAACCCTGGGATTGTCTATGTTGGGAAATTCATGATAAGTGATTAAATCTCATGTGTATCATTGTTAGGTCCATTTGGTGTATGGTATTTTTCAAGTCAGATGTTTCCTTATTGAATTTCTGTTTAGATGTCATATCCATTATTTTAACTAGGATATTGGAGCACTTTACTATTATTGTTTTGCTGTCAATTTTTGCCTTCAGAGCTGTCAGCATTTGCTTTATATATTTAGGTACTCTGATGCTGAGTATGTCTATATTTATCATTGCTAAATCTTCTTTTTGAATTGATCCATTTATCATTATATAGTGACATTTGTTTCTAGAGACAGTTTTAGGCTTAAAATCTATTTTGTCTGCTATATTATAGTCATCTTTTTAAAATTAATTTATTTTAATTGGCATATCTAGTAGTGATGAATTTACTCAGTTTTTTTGGTTTTGGTCTTGGAAAGATTTTATTTTAGATTTTCTTCATTATTAATGTGTAATTTTATAATTTTTATAAATTCATCACTGAATTTTTTTCTTCCACTACTTTGAGTATAACATCCCACTCTTTCCTAGCCTGTTCAGTTTCTGTTGAAAAATCCTCTTTAGTCTTATGGGGGTCCCCTTATATGTGAATTGCTTTTCTTGCTGCTTTGAAAATTCTGTGTATTTAACTTTTGAAATTTTTTTTTATATCTAAGTGCAGTCTTCTTTGGGATGATCTTATTTGAGAAATGTTGAGTTTCATGAGGAGCTTCCCAGGTGACTCAGTGGTAAATAATCTGCCTGCTAAAACAAAAGACGTGAGTTCAATCTCTGGGTTGGGAAGATCCTTTGGAGGAGGAAATGGAAACCCACCCCGGTATTCTTGCCCGTAAAATCCCATGGACAAAGGAGGCTGGTGGGCTACAATCCATCCAGTCATGAGTTGGACACGACTAAGTGAGCCCACATGAGTTTCATGGATCTGGATGTCTGTTTCATTTTCAGAATTTGGGAAGTTTTCAGCCATCATTCCTTTAAATAGGATTTCTGCCCCTGTTTCTCTCTGTTGTCCTTCTGTAACTCCCATAATGCATGTCAATTGTCTTTATGGTATCCCATAAATCCCAAAGCCTTACTTTACTCATTTTGCATCTTCCTTTCTTTTTCTTCTTGTAACTAGATAATTTCAAATTAATTATCTTCAAGTTCACAGATTCTCTCTTTTGCTTGATCAATCTTTTTTCCCTTTTCCTATCATACACTTTCTCCCATACAAATTCATCAAAAGATCATTTGAATGCTGAGAAACTTCCACTAAACAACTTCTGAACACTGACAGAGGACACCAGGCACCCAGAAAGGCAGCCCATTATCTTCAAAAGGGGGTAGGACAAAATATAAAAGACAAAAAGAGAGACATAAGAGTTAAGGATGGAGACCTTCCCTGAGGTGGAAGTCGTGAAGGAGGAGAAGTTTCCACACAGTAGGAAACTCTCTTACAGAAGCTCTATAGGGAGTTTTGGAATCTTAGAAGGCAACATAACTGGGAGAAAAAACAGAACAAAACAAACAAACAAAACAAAACAAACAAACAAACAAAACACAGAATACACGCCTAACCACAACTGCAGAAAAAAGAACTTTCCTGCAAAAGGCTGTAACCTAACAACCTAAAGCACAGCCTGGCCTGCTCACAGAACAAAAGATTGAGTGAATATCAAAGGAGAGTTAGCCGCTGGTAACCAGCCCCTCCCTACCCACTCCCGCCCAGAGGCAGAAAGGTAGGCTTGTGACAGCCAAAGCCATAAGGCAAGGGGCTGCTGCATCTTCCACCAAACTGTGAGCAGGCTCCCAGCTGCTAACCATAACTTCCTGAGATACTGTATGGTTGGCATCCACCAGGAGGGTCGCAGCCTAAGATCAGCTCTCCAGAGGAGACATACAGCACACCTGAGATGGTGCTCTCATGGTGCATCTGGGAAATCTAATGGCCAGGACCTGGGAGCTGATTAAGATGCATGGCCCACCTAGGACAGAGTGCTCGCCAAGCACCTGGTCACCTGAGCTGCTCAGACCAGGGAAGGACACAAAACACATGCCCAACCCACAGAGACTGAGCCAGAATTGTGTCTGAGTGTCTCCTGTGGAGGTACGGGTCAGCAGTGGCCTGCTGCAGGGACAGAGGCTCTGGGTGCAGCAGACCTGGCTATGGCATAAGTGCTCTTGGAAGAGGTTGCCATTAACCCCACCATAGAAATGCCAGAGCTTACACAAGACTGGGGAAACAGACTCTTGGAGGGCACAAACAAAACCTTGGTGCACCAGGACTCAGGAGAAAGGAGCAGTGACCCCACAAATGACTGACCCAGATTTGCCCATGAGTTTCCAGGAGTCTCTAGTGGAGGCGTGGGTCGGCGATGGCCTGCTGTAGGGTTGGGGGCACCGAGTGCAGCAGTGCATGCATGGGAACTTCTGAAGGAGGTCACCATTGTCTTCATTACCTCCACCATAGTTTGGCCTCAGGTCAAGCCACAGGGAGGGAACACAACCCCAACAATCAACAGAAAATTGGATTAAAGATTTACTGAAAATGGTCCCGCCCATCAGAACAAGACCCAGTTTCCCCCTCAATCAGTCTCTCCCATCAGGAAGCTTCCATAAGCCTCTTATCCTTATCCATCAGAGGATAGATACAATGAAAACCAAAATCACAGAAAAATAACCAAACTGATCACATGTATCATGGCCTTGTCCAACTCAATGAAACGATGAGTCATATCATGTACGGCCACTCAAGATGGACGGATCAAGGTGGAGAGTTCTGACAAAAATGTGGCCCACTGGAAAACGGAATGGCAAACCGCTTCAGTATTCTTGCCTTGAGAACCCCATGAACAGTATGAAAAGGCAAAAAGATATGACCCTGAAAGATGAACTCCCCAGGTCAACAGGTGCCCAATATGTTACTGGAGAAGAGTGGAGAAATAACTTCAGAAAGAATGAAGAGACAGAGCCAAAGCAAAAACAACACTGACTTGTGGATGAGATGGGGGATGGAAGTAAAGTCTGATACTGTAAAGAGCAATTTTGCATAGGAAGCTGAAATGTTAGGCCCATGAATCAAGGCAAATTGGAAGTGGTCAAACAGGAAATGGCAAGAGTGAACATTGCCATTTTAGGAATCAGCGAACTAAAATGGACTGGAATGGGTGAAATTAACTCAGATGACCATTATATCTACTACTGTGGGCAAGAATCCCTTAGAAGAAATGGAGTAGCCATCATAGTCAATAAAATAGTCTGAAATGCACTACTTGGGTGTAATCTCAAAAAACAACAGAATGATCTCTGTTTGTTTCCAAGGCAAACCATTCAATATCAGAGTAATCCAAGTCCATGCCCTGACCAGTATGCTGAAGAAGCTGAAATCAAATGGATCTATGAATATCTACAAAACCTTCTAGAACTAACATCCAAAAAAGATATTCTCTTCATTATAGGTGACTGAAATGCAGAAGTAGGAAGTCAGGAGCTACCTGGAGTAACAGGAAAATTTGCCCTTGGAGTACAAAATGAAGTAGGTCAAAGGCTAACAGAGTTTTGCCAAGAGAATGCACTCGTCATAGCAAACACCCTCCTCCAACAACACAGGAGACGACGCTACATATGGGTGTCACCAGATGGTCAATAATGAAATCAGATTGATTATATTCTTTGCAGCCAAAGATGAAGAAGTTCTATACAGTCAGCAAAAACAAGACCAGGAGCTGACTGTGGCTCAGCAAAACAAAGGTTCAAAAGCATGATCTCCTTATTGCCAAATTCAGACTTAAATTGAAGAAAGTAGGGAAAACCCCTAGACCATTCAGGTATGACTTAAATAAATCCCTTACGATTATACAGTGGAAGTGACAAACAGGTTCAAGGATCTGCTCTGATAGACAGAGTGCCTGAAGAACTATGGCCGGATATTTGTGACATTGTACAGGAGGCATTGATCAAGACTATCCCCAAGAAAAAGAAATGTAAAAAGGCAAAAAGGTTGTCTGACAAGGCCTTACAAATGGCTGAGAAAAGAAGAGAAGCTAAAGGCAAAGGGGAAAAGGAATGATATACTCATTTGAATGCAGAGTTCCAAATAATAGCAAGGAGAGATAAGAAAGCCTTCCTCTGTGATCAATGCAAAGAAATAGAGGAAAACAGACTGGGAAAGACTAAAGATCTCTTCAAGAAAATTAGAGATAGCAAGGGAACATTTCATGCAAAGATGAGTACAATAAAGGACAGAAATGGTATGGACCTAACAGAAGCAGAAGATATTAAGAAGATGTGGCAAGAATACACAGAAGAACTATACAAAAAAGATCTTCATGACCCAGATAACCACAATGGTGTAATCACTCACCTCGAGCCAGACATCCTGGAATGCTAAGTAAAGTGGGCCTTAGGAATCATCACTACAAACAAAGCTAGTGGAGGTCATGGAATTCCAGTTGAGCTATTTCAAATCCTAATAGATGATGCTGTTAAAGTGCTGCATTCAATATGCCAGCAAATCTGGAAAACTCAGCAGTGACCACAGGACTGGAAAAGGTCAGTTTTCATTCCAATCCCAAAGAAAGGCAATGCCAAAGAATGTTCAATCTGCTGCACATTTGCACTCATCTCAGTTCAGTTCAGTTAAGTTGCTTAGTCATGTCTGACTCTTTGTGAACCCATGGACTGCAGCACGACAGGCCTCCTTGTCCATCATCAACTCCCAGAATTTATTAAAACTCATGTCCATTGAGTCGGTGATGCCATCCAACCATCTCACCCTCTGTCATCCCCATCTCCTCCTGCCTTCAATCTTTCCCAGCATCAGGATCTTTTCAAATGAGTCAGTTCTTTGCATCATGTGGCCAAAATATTGGAGTTAAGCTTCAGCATCAGTCGTTTCAATGAGTATTCAGGACTGATTTCCTTTAGGATGGACTGGTTTGATCTCCTTGCAGTCCAAGAGACTCTCAAATGTCTTTTCCAAGACTACAGTTCAAAAGCATCAGTTCTTCAGTACTGAGCTTTCCTTATAGTCCAACTCTCACATCCATACATGCAGGTCAATAAACAACAGTTAGAACTGGACATGGAACAACAGACTGGTTCCAAATTGGGAAAAGGGTATGGAAGATTATATATTGTCACCCTGCTTATTTAACATATATGCAGGGTACATCATGCAAAATGAAGGTCTGGATGAAGCAGAAGCTGGAATCAAGATTGCTGGGAGAAATATCAATAACCTCAGATATGCACATAACACGACCCTTATGGCAGAAAGCGAAGAACTAAGGAACATCTTGATTAAAGTGAAAGAGGAGAGTGAAAAATTTGACTTAAAACTCAACATTCAGAAAACAAAGATCATGGCATCAGGTCCATCACTTCATGAAAATAGATGGGGAAACAATGGAAACAGTGAGAGACTTTATTTTCTGGGACTCTAAAATCACAGCAGATGGTGACTGCAATCATGAAATTAAAAGATGCTTGCTCCTTGGAAGAAAAGTTATGACCAACCTAGACAGCATATAAAAAGCAGTAACATTATTTTACCAACAGAGGTCCTTCTAGTCAAAGCTATGGTTTATCCAGTAGTCATGTTTGGATGTGAAATTTGGACTATATAGAAATCTGAGCACTGAAGAATTGATGCTTTTGAACTGTGGTCTTAGAGAAGACTTTTGAGAGTCTCTTGGACAGCACAGAGTTCAAACCAGTGAATCCTAAAGGAAATCAGTCCTGCATGTTCATTGGAAGGACTGATGCTGAAGCTGAATCTCCAATACTTTGGCTACCTGAACAAAGAACTGACTCTTAGAAAAACAAAACAAAACAAAACCCTAATGCTGGGAAAGATTGAAGGCCGGAGGAGATTGGGATTACAGTGGATGAGATGTTTGGATGGCATCACCGACACAATGGACATGAGTTTGAGTAGGCTCTGGGAGTTGGTGATGGACAGGGAATCCTGGTGTGCTGCAGTCTATGGGGTTGCAAAGAGTCAGACATGACTGAGTGACTGAACTGAACTGAACTGATCACTACATATATTTTTTTAGCTCCAGAGTTTTGTTTGATTCTTTATTATTTTTGTTGAACTTATCATTTTGTTTATGTGTTGCTTTCCTGATTTTGTTAAATTGTCTCTCTGTGTTCTCTTGTAGCTCACTGAACTCTATAAAACAATAATTCAATTTTTTTTGTTGTTGTTCAGGCAATTTTAGATCTCCATTGTGTTGGAGCTGGTTACTGGAAAACTATATTCCTTTGTTGGTGTTTGGTGGTGTCATATTTCCTTAATCATTCACTTTTTTCTAGCTTTGCAGTGGTATCTCCACTTTTGAAAGACTGACCATCTCTTCCAAACTTTATGAACTAGCTTCCATGGGGAAAGAGCTTCACCTACAGTTGGATGCAGTGGTGCTAGCTGGGTAGAGTATGATAGCTTTGACTCTGTGATTGTTCAGCACTGGCTCTGACTCTGGGGAGGGCACATTGGTATAGCCTACATACAGTTCCATCAGCTGAATACTGCAGTGATCTTCAGAAACTAAGTCTCCAGGTGTCCACAATAGTGACAAGAACTATTGGGAGTCCTCAGTGGTAAAGGCTACTGAAAGGTTGCTGATGAGAGCTGTGAACAATGCCAGAATTCTTGGCTTCCAGAGGAGAGAAATTTGATCCGGGGCCAGTGATAAGGCTTGATTGCTCAGAGCTTTTTGTGTAATAAAGTTTTATTAAAGTTAAAAATAGATAGAGAAAGCTTCTGACATAGACATCAGAAAGGGACAGAGAGTGCCCCCTTGCGAGTTTTTACCAAGGAGTTATATACCTGTTAACAAGCTTCTAATTAGAGAAAGGAAACACCTCAAAACTGAGAGAGTTGCACCAGGCCCCTCACCCACAACATGCTCTTTGAGATAGCCTTGGCACAAGGTGAGTCATCCTGGGCCATAAAACAATTGACATGAATCTTGAAAAAAGGCAGATTTCCAAGCAAATACCTAGCTCATTAACATAGCCTAAGGAAGACATTTCCATGAGAAAAAAATCATTGGTTAGCTCAAGGTTTGAGATAAAGTTAAGTTCAGGTGGTACCAGGTGTCATCATGACAACACAGAATTTGAAAAGAAAAGAAAAAAAAAAAAAAGTCTGTCACTTGCAGTTTTATTTCCTCCTGCTGCTTGGGGACATCTTCCCTCCCTTCCACGGCTATTAACACTCTCACTACTTGGGTCTTTCTGTTCACTTTTTCCCCCATGGGGCAGAATTATGACTGAGAGCACTCCTCTTGACACTATGTCCAACATGTGGGTTCACATGTAGCTGTGTCTGTGATGCACAGAAATAGCTTTGGCTCCAGAATTATGTGGGCCACTCACTGCTGCAGTAGTGGTGGTGTCTCAGCAGAGGATCATATCCTGTTGGGGGAGAAGATGTAAGTGGCAGCTATTCTGGTGGAAGTGGAGCAGCAGTGGCTCCTTCTGAGTAGGGGAGCCAGAGTAGAGTTGGATCCTTTTGCAAGGCTGCGTGGCAGCAGATCCTTGTGTAATAGTATTAGTGCAACAATGGCTCCTTCCCTGGGAGAACACAGAGGTGAAGTGTCTGTTGGGAAAGGGTGCATCAGCAGCTCATTTTTGAGGAGTTAGGTGTTGATGGATCCTTTTGGGGGGAGCTAAGTGGCAGTGTCTCTTTGGTTGGGGAGTTGAAGCAGTTCTTTCGTGGGGTCATAAGGAACAGTTGGGGCTTCTTCTGGCATAATGCAGAGCAGCACTGACTTCTTCTAGCAAAGGCAGCATTGATGGCTCCTTGTCAAATGGAGGGGGAAGGAGGGTTGCAGTTCTTTATGGATATGGGAAGGCAAGGAGTAGCAGTAGCTTCTTTTCAGGAGGATGCAGGGGTGATGGTTTCTTTTAGGAGAGTGGAGCAGTAACAATTCCTTCTCTGGTGTGACATATCAGTAGTTATTCCTTGTGGAGCTGGAGGTGGGACAACTAAAGCTTCTTGGAGTAAGGACCAATTGGCTGTGGCTCCTTGGGTTGGGGGGCAAAGCAGTGGCTCTCTCTTGGAAGGAAGGAAGGGGAGGCTTTTCTTGAGGTTGAGGTGATGGCTGCTCCTTCATAGAGTGCAGAGAAGCTACAGCTTCTTGAGTTGTGGTAGAATGTTGGTGGTTCCTTCTTGTAGAGGTGTCAGAGAGGTGTGGACTCCAAGTTCAGTTGAAAGGTGAGTGTAAAGAAAGACAGTCTGGTAGTGAGGGCTGCTGGCATTCTCCTGCTGTCTTTTTCAGCCATGGGGGTTATCTCTTGATTCCTAGCTGTGCCAGATTGGAGTGATGTGGGTAAGATACTTCTTACATTTACTTATTTGCCTATCTTCAATTATTTTGCTGCACTGGGTTGTTACACTTTCTTTGTGTTGTGGAACTCTCTCAGAGCTATTACATCAATCTATAGTTGCCTATTCCTTCTTTTGGTGGTTATTGTAGGGAGAAGTGAGTATTGGGATCTCCTTAGTCTGCTATCTTCCTGACATCACTTGTGAATAATCTGATTTGTATAAAGTATTCAGAATAATAAAACTATTGAGACATAAAGTAGATTAGTGGTTGTCCAGGGCTTGGGTGTGAGATGGATTAGTGAATGAGGCTAAGGAGTACAGGGACTTTTTTAATGGTAATAATATTCCTAAAACTGACTGTGATGATGATTGCAAAATTTTATGGATATACTAAAAATCATTGATTTGTACTCTTTACATGTGTGAATTTTTTGGTTTGAAAATACCTCAAAAAAGATGTTATAAGATTAATATGGTATCAATTGGAAGATGGATTGAAGAGAGTCAGAGTTGGAGACAGAGAAACAAGTTAGGAAGTTTTGTATTAGTCCAGTCTTTAAAATAAGCATCTAAACTGGAGCGAAAATATCAGGAATTGGAAGGAAGAGAATATGGTTATAAAATATAATGTAGAGGTTCAATCAGTAAGACTTGTCATTTAGTTGGATTTTAAATGCATGAGAGTGGGTAAAGTAAACTCAAAGTAAACTCAATTTTTGAATCTGGGTAATTAGGAAGATTTTTATGTCATCACTAGATACTGGGAGTACAGACTGAGTAATAGCATTTTTTTTTTCCAAAGGAGGAAGGTGAATTCATAACAATTTTAGTTTTTTATGTGTTGTCAGGTCAACTTTCAAAAGACATCCAGTAACTTTGATTTACAAAATTATGTTAACTTCATATATGCAGCATTGTGATTCAGTGTTTTGCATATTATTCTCCATTGTATGGTATTATTACATAATTATGATTCCTTGTGCTATACAGTATATTGTTGTAGCTCACCTATTTTATACATGGTAGTTCATTTCTGTTAATCCCATTAAATACATAAATAAAAAATTCCAGTATATGATTGAAAGTTTTGGATTACAGCTTAATGACAAGAAAGATCTGGCTAACTATTTGAGTCATCAGTACACAGAAATTAAAACTGACATCAGAAAGATGGCTGAAAGCTTCCATGGGGAGCATATGGAAAAATAGGAGAAGAGGACTAGAGACAGAACCTTGAACAGCTGCATTTAGGAAGCATCAGCAGGAAAAGGAGATCAGAACAGAGTTAAAGAAGGAAGGACATGATAAACAGGGAGAACAGTAGCAGAGCTGCCTTACTAGAAGATTGGACCTGGATCTTTAAAGACAAGGACAGTAAAAGAGAAGCTGAGGGTATCCCAGGAGGGGGAAAAATAAAGTCACAAAAATAAAATGAATACTGGTATTGAAATGATGGAGAAATATCTTGAAGTACTGGGACTCACCTGTCACAGTCTTTTAGGGATACCTGGGAACTGGGAGACATTTCTTACCTGGTCCAACTGGAGATTTCTGTTATCCTTTCTAGGTGAGGTTCTCACTTACCAATGGAACATTCCAGAGAGATCTGGCCCTGGTCTCAATGATTCTGCTTGTGTTTCTTGGATATACTATTCTGCAGTGGATCCCATCAAGGTAAAGACAATATTGGCTTCTTGGAGATGTCTCAGAAATGGGCAGACTGCATAGCAAAAAGAAGCTATTAAACAGATGTGGTAAAGAGCCTAGTACTGAAGTCCAGGGACTGGAGGAAATTCCTCAAATCCCGAGCTTATTTTAATAGGTAGAAGGAGAGATAAAATGATTAGGTAGCACCCATGTTTGTTCTGAGGATTTTCTTCCTTGTTTCTTCTTGGATAGTATAAGGCAGTATGTTATGACTTTAGGAACTTAGAATTGGTTGTCAAGAGATTGGGTTTCTAGCCCAAATTTGGTTCTGTCTTATCTTTGGATTGATTTGGGGCAAGTCATTCTGTCTCATTCATTTCTCATCTGGAAAAAGCTAATCTGTGTAGCCACCCATCAACAGCCAGATGTCAGTAATCACTTATTGAGAGCCTACTACATTTTAGGCATTTTACCTGGCTCTTTTGATGATAAAAATAAAAGATTCTCCAAAGGAGAAAGTAGGCTCTCAATAAGTGATTACTGACATCTGGCTCAGCAGATGAATGGATAAGGAAGCTGTGGTACATATACACCATGGAATATTACTCAGCCATTAAAAAGAATTCATTTGAATCAGTTCTAATGAGATGGATGAACCTGGAGCCCATTATACAGAGTGAAGTAAGCCAGAAAGATAAAGAACATTACAGCATACTAACACATATATATGGGATTTAGAAAGATGGTAATGATAACCCTATATGCAAAACAGAAAAAGAGACACAGATGTACAGAACAGACTTTTGGACTCTGTGGGAGAAGGCGAGGGTGGGATGTTTCGAGAGAACAGTATCGAAACATGTATATTATCTATAGTGAAACAGATCACCAGCCCAGGTTGGATGCATGAGACAAGTGCTCGGGCCTGGTGCACTGGGAAGACCCAGAGGAATCGGGTGGAGAGGGAGGTGGGAGGGGGGATTGGGATGGGGAATACATGTAACTCCATGGCTGATTCATGTCAATGTATGACAAAACCCACTTCAATATTGTAAAGTAATTAGCCTCCAACTAATAAAAAAAATGGAAAAAAAAATTTTTAAATAAATAAATAAAAATAAAAGATTCAGTTCCCATCTTAAAAGAGTGTGATCTATAATAGCTGTGGGGAATAGATGAATATAAACATAATATTAGCATTGAATATATAAAATATAAGTAAAATATATAATAAAGCTAGGTCTCTCCCGCATGGCAAGCCGATGTTTTACCGACTGAGCTACACGGGAAGCCATATATACATATATATACACACACACATATATGTGTGTGTATATATATATATACAGACACACACACACACACATTTTAAACATAGCGTAGTGTTAGCAACTACTTAAAACTATTTAATAGGAAGTGCTATGGGAGTCTGATTCATTCTGCTTGGAGGAGAGAATGAAAGGGAAACTAGAGAAGGCAATGTGATGATAAGTAGATGTACTTTGAGCTTTAAAAATGGAATAGTAGTATAACATAAGATAAGGGATATGGTGGAGGAGTGGGCATTACAATGAAGAAGAAACAACCTGAGAAAAGGCACTGGGTTGTGAAAGTGATTGGTGGGTTTGGAGATCAATGAATATTCCAGCAGAGATAAATCATAGGTGAGATAGCATATCTTACCTGTGCCCCAAGGTGGTTGTGAGGATGGATTCAGATAATATAGTTGAGCCTCTTATAAATACAAGGCATTATGATAAAGCGCTGAGGACACAGTGGGCTTGGATGTCAGCCTATCTCCCTGTAGAGCACCTATTGCCCAGGAACAACTCCATCTGTTCATTCCTTCCCTATCCTCAGGACATGTACAGTGGCCTGGTGGGACCCTTGGCCATCTGCCGAAAAGGCATCCTGGAGCCCTACGGAGGACGACGTGACATGGACCGAGAATTTGCCTTGTTATTCTTGATTTTTGATGAGAACAAGTCTTGGTATCTGGAGGAGAATGTGAAAACTTATGGGTCCCAGGATCCAGGCCGTGTTAACCTGCAGGATGAGACTTTCTTGGAGAGCAATAAAATGCATGGTCTGTAGAAAGAAACGTATCCTATTTCCAAAGAAATTCTTACTGGTTTCATGGAGATATTTTTGATAGGCCCATCACAACCTAAGGGAACATAATCTCTGAAAGGTTAGGAAGGTGGAATGGGGACACATTAGAAGGAATGTCTAGTACTACAGTATTATCTATAATGTGGTTCAAGTTAGATCAGGTGCTCAGAAAGCAGGAAGTTGACTCTATAAAGTTGCTGTGGTAACATGAACACATTTTAACCTGTTAGAGAGTGCAAGGCAGACATTTATGACCCTTAATGTACCTGGTGCCCTGGCTTATTAGGGCCTCTCTATTTAAAAATTCTGAATTTAGTTTCTCGATATTATCTTATTTCCTTGCCACTCTGAATCTGAGATATGTTTTCTCAGTGGATTCTAATATAGATAAATGAAGGGCAGCTTGTCTTTTAATCTATTTTTGAAACAATGGTTATATCTACAGATGGAAGGATTGGAGAGAGAGCCTCAAAGAGCAGCATACTGGGTTATATTACAAATAAGAACTTTTTTGATGCTCAAATGGATTTTGGAGGGAAATTATGCACCCAAACCTTCCTTTGTTCTACAGATTTGTGTATCTTTAAAAAATAGAGAAAATCTCAACTAAGAGGAAGAGTTTAAGTGCAGGGGAATGTAGTAGTGCAATATTTCTTTGATTTGAGGGTAAATTGCAGCTTTGATAGTGACTTTACTGGAACTCAAAAGTAGTCTCTCATTGTCACACAAATTATGGCTATGTCCCCTCGATGGAAATATGAGTGATTCACATTGGATCTGATGATTCACAGACTTTACAGAATGACTTTTTAGCTCCTTTCAAATCTGAGAAATAAATTGCCCAAAGCCAAATGGAATGAGGATACAGATCTTGCTCATGTAGGGGTTTGGCTAATGTTCATTTCCATCCGGTGTTTAAGTGTTTATTCATCCAACTCTTCAGGTATCAATCTACCTCTCTATGAAGTATTTACTGAATACTCTCTGAGTGTGGGCATTAGAGATAAAAAAGTAATGTTGGAGTCTGAGGGAAAATAAATAAGACCCTTACTTCCCTTCTAGATTTCTGAGCTAATTGAGAAAGAGACATAGATGCTTAATTAAGATCAAATGTGAACTTACTGAGAAAGCTAGTTGCAAACTGAATTTAGTTTTGCAGCAAAATGGGCCTCCTAATACTCCACCAACAATGGATAGATTTTCTGTCCTGTTATTGACATAGAGGAAAAAAAAAAAAACAGCCCTCCTTCTTTACAGGGGCAAAATCTTCCCCATGATGGAATAACAAATCCGTTTGCATCACTTCCTGTGGTCTGATCTAAGAGAGAGAAGATTCAGAATGGGGCTGAGTTGAGTATATTTAGTTCCTTTCTCAAATAAAAAATTTGACAAAAGTAAATAGACAGGTTATAAATGTTCCTTCCATTATTTCCTCTCTTGGATGAAGAGTATAAATTATCTTCCCTCTATGAGAATATTAAAAGTGGACAAGTGTATCCTGGGTACACTCTTAAAAGTGTGAATGAACACAGTGCTGAATGGTTTATTATCTTTAGAGCATGAGATGTGTCCTGGGAAGAAGCAGATTGGGAGTCCCATGCATTAATATAATTATTAATTCCAAGAATGTGACAAGTATTTTTTAACATATATTGTAGGATCAGGTGTCTGCTTGGTGTTCTGAATAATACAAGTACAGTATTATAGTATATACATTTATTTCCTGCTTACTAAAAACCTTCAACCTATTTGGGGATATGAAATTCCACAAATTAAAAGATAGATGCATGTAGAAGGCAGTGTCTAGTGAGTTCCAAAGAGTGATACAGATAGTACTGGAGGAGTTTAGATGTGGAAGGGGATGCAGCAAATGAGGGGTACTAAGAGGAAAAAAGTCAGGAAACTATTGTTAGAAGAATTGAAAGTGTGAATGGGCTTTGAAAAAATCAGTAAAAGGAAGAATTTTTGAGAGGGAAGATCAGAAACATGAGCAAGAACACAAAGAACATGAATAAGGGACCAAAATAGGGGATGGTTAAGAAATTACCCTAATTGAAATATGTTAGATAGTGTTAGACACATCTGGGAAAGCTTGGGACTATATTTTGAAGGACCTTGTTGGTCTAAGGAGTCATGGACTTGATCTTTTGTGCGGGGGGGGGGGGGGGCACCTATTAAGGTATTTTAAGCAGCAGAATGACATGGTCATACTAGTTATTAGAGAGACCACTCTTATAGTACCAATGTGGGAGATAGATTAGAGAGGGACAAATGGAATAGAAAAGAGAGAAACTAGGAGGATACTGCTGTCATCAGAGATGATAAGGATTATCTTTATGGTAGTGGCAGTGTAAGTCGAAATGAAATATACAAAATACTTTTTCTTCTCTTACAGCCATTAATGGAAAGCTCTATGCCAACCTCATGGGCCTTACAATGTACCAAGGAGAACGAGTGGCCTGGTACATGATGGCAATGGGACAAGATATTGACCTACACACTGTCCATTTCCATGCAGAAAGTTTTCTCTACCAGGTGAGCTGGAAAGAAGGCTGAGTCCCTCAGGGGTGATTATAGGAGTGATTTGATATTCATTTAAAAAGAAGAGAAAAGCAAGAAACAAGATAATAATCAGTTAAAAGAGGAAAGGTATTGTACATGGAGTATTGAGCAGAGAAATCTAGTTTGGGTTTGTGTCCCAAGGTCAGTCATTGTCCTCCAAGCCTTATCTTTCCCCTTCGATATAGAAGAAATGAGTGGCTCATTTATGGGATAAGAAGACCGAAGGAATAAATGTTATCGGATCTCAGTCAGGGGCTTGAGGCCCGGTGAGCAGTCATCCTAAGAGCAAGAATTTTAAGAGAAGTGTGTCACGATCTCTAAAAGTCCTTAATCCATTCCTGAACTTCAACTCAGGAACTACATTGGACAACATGTGGGTTTTGAAGATTTTGTGTTAGGAAAAGTGGTTAGAGTTGTAGGCATTAACGAGTGGACTTGCTGACAAAGGTCCATATAGTCAAAACTATGGTTTTTCCAGTAGTCATGTATGGATATGAGAGTTGGACCATAAAGAAGGCTGAACACTGAAAAATGATGCTTTCAATCTGTGGTGCTGGAGAAAACTCTTGAGAGTCCCTTGGGCAGTAAGGAGATCAAACCAGTTAATCCTTAAGGAAATCAACCCTGAATATTCATTGGAAGGACTGATGCTGAAGCTGAAGCTCCAATACTTTGGCCACTTGATGCGAAGAGCTGACTCATTGGAAAAGACCCTGATGCTGGGAAAGATTGAGGGCAGGAGGAGAGGGGAGCAACAGAGAATGAGATGGCTGGATGGCATCACTGACTCAATGAACATGAGTTTGAGCAACTCTGGGAGATAGTGAAGGACAGGGAAGCCTGGCATGCTGAAGTCAGTGGGGTCTCAAATAGTTGGACACAACTTAGTGACTGAATAACATAAAAGATTTAGAAATGATGATAAAGGTGGTGGCATGGAAGATAAAGCAAACTGAGTTTTATTTCTAAAGGATATACATGGATTTTTCCTAGGGGTCAAGGCTTAAACCTGCTAAAATGTATGGCTATACTAGTTGTTAGCCCCCTAATGAGAGCTGGAATGGGTTTTACTTTGGGTCACTTTTAGAAAAGTAGGAAGAAAGAATCTCCTCTGTTGAGTCAGTTTGTGTGGGTTGATTCATAGAGAAGATGGATAAGGTAGAATCTTTTAGCTGCTCTCTTGGAGTCCTATTTACCTAATGTGGATACTGAAGCCTTATACTTTCTATAAACTCTGAGATGATTGCTATATCCTTCACTTTTTCTCTCCCACCACCAATCTCTTTTGCAGAGTGGAGAGAGCTACCGGGCAGATGTAGTGGATTTGTTTCCAGGGACCTTTGAGGTTGTGGAGATGGTGGCCAGCAACCCTGGGACATGGCTGCTTCACTGTCATGTTACTGACCATGTCCATGCTGGCATGGAGACCATCTTTACAGTCTTGTCCCAAAGAGGTAAAGCCTAACTATGCCATCTTCTAGTGCTGTATCTAGTCTGTAAGAACCAGAAAAATCCCAAGAAGTCTTTTGCATCTGTCTTCTGATCCCAATAAGTACCAGGTTTTAAAACAGAACCGATCCCCTAGGTGTTCTCTTAACCTTGTTGCTCCTCCGCTCATGCTCCTCCTAATTTCTTCAACAGCTATTGAGCTCATATGAATTGACTCAGCCTGAAACTGACTGGGCTCTATGCATTGATGTTTAGTATAGATTTGCTTCCTTTTAACACATTTAATTTGTATGTAAACTTATTACTTTAGAATTTATTAGGTACTAGCTAGTTCAAGGAATGTTGTTAATGAGTTATTTTTTTTTCTAAAAGAAGAAATATAATTCCAACAGCTACCCCTTAATTGGTTTGTTTTGTGGAGACTGTCAAAGGCTGAAAAGAGATAATTAGCCTTCAATTACAACTAATCCCAGACAGATGCTACCAAGGGTGGTAAAAAGTTTTCCTATATTTGTTATATAGAGAAGTAATAGCCAGGGTAGTTTCTTTACCAATCTTTATTCATCACCAAGAACATAGAACAGTAGGTTGTGTTGAATTTTGGGTCTTTGGGCCATTAAAGGGTTGAGTCTCACTTCTTACTCCTCTTAACCTGAATCCAGTACTCATCATTATTCCCCTCCCAAGAGGCCCAATAGAAACTCTTAGGGCCCACAGAAATTCAGGGAGGTTTTATTTATTTATTTATTTATTTATGTTTTTTATTTAAAGTCACACTAGGGAGGTTTTATTTATTTATTTATTTATTTATTTATTTATGTTTTTTATTTAAAGTCACACTGTTTTGAAAACTGGTAATGTTGAGAGGGGCTTCCCTGATAGCTCAGTTGGTAAAGAATCTGCCTACAATGCAGGAGACCCTGGTTCAATTCCTGGGTCTGGAAGATCCCCTGGAGAAGGGATAGGCTACCCACTCCAGTATTCTTGGGCTTCCCTTGTGGCTCAGCTGGTAAAGAATCCACCTGCAATGCGGGAGACCTTGCTTTTATTCCTGGGTTGGGAAGATCCCTTGGAGAAGGGAAGGGCTACCCACTCCAGTAGTCTGGCTTGGAGAATTCCATGGACTGTATAGTCCATGGGGCCGCAAAGAGTTGGACATGACTGAGCGACTTTCACTTTCACTTCACTTAATATTGAGGTAGGTATTCTGGGACTCCTTGCCACTGGCATTCTATCAGCATGAATAGAAAGTGGGAAAATGTCTTTAGGCATTCGAATAGGACTATCCAACCATGGTAGAAAATACAGCTCTGCCATTTAACCCCAGGAAAGAAGACAAATGATTGTACATTATCATTTCCTATATCTTTGGAAAACTTTGTTCTCTGGTAACATACTGCTAGAATGTGTCTTCTAGCTACTGCTGTAATACTACTACCTACCTCACAGACAAGCACATATAATTCTTTAGTGTGTTCTGTCAGTCCTTAGAACCAAAGTCAAGTGGTGAGTTGTTGTATCATCAAGATCCTATAGATCCAGAGAAATAGACTGTCTCCATGTGTAATGGCAGGTCATCTCAAATATGGACCATTTACTAGATAAGACACTGCATCAATACATGTCATCAAGAACTTCCATAAACAAGACTAGCTCATACCTCTTTTTAATAATGAGCCAGTCGATAATTTTACCTATTTGCCTTTTGCTTGTTTGACACCCTATAGTATGTGATATTGTTCCAGTTGCATATGAGCTAACCAGGTCAACCAGAGAGAAGAGCTGAAGGCAGATAGGGAATAAAAGACTGATTGTTGGAAAAAACTTCCTGTGGAAGAAGCAGATGATGAAAGCCAAAGCTACAATATAAGATTAGAGTGGAGTAAGGTCATTTTTCTACTAAAAGGAGAGAGGAAAGGATCAATGTGTAGGTTTGGGTGAGAGGCTTGACAGAAAGGTAGACTATTTCTGTCTGATGGGCTGTGTTTCATCTGTAATGAAGTGAAAGACAGATGGGAGGGTAAGGGATTTGAGAAAAGTGGACAAAGATTTGAAATAACCACTCTTGGAAGTGGGGGCAAAAGTTACTCTGAGTGGTGGAAGATAAGTTAATTACTGCCAATCAGCTTCGAAGACTTAAATTTGTACCCAAAGAATACTTACTTATACTTAAAGAAAGAGAATACTTATATTTACAATTGTATGATGTTTCTCCACCAGCATTCAGGATATATATAAAAGAAAATATAGTTACTGGGGCTTCAGCAAATGATTATAATGGTCCAGGTAAGTTAGTAGTTGAAGTGATAAACAATGGAGTTGTTGACCAGGAATGGAAGGAAAAACAGGATGAAGCTGGTGAGTTGGGAAAAAAATTAAACTGTCCAAGAGCTAAAGCTCTTCATGAGAGGATAAAATAACAGGTTAAATGGAGTAAGTAGCATTAGAACATAGAATAGCAGAGCATTGTTAGACATTTGAGATGAAGCAGTTCTGCATAATTAGGGCAATTTGACCAGAGTTAGAGTATATTCAAAATTTGTTGGAGTTAAGAGGTCAAAAAACTGTGAGACTTGAGTGTTAGATAGGTCAATACCCACAGCGGGAATTGAGGACAATAAAGACTGAGCCACATACCAAAGACTTCCATGAATGAAGAGAACTGCTAGGTAGCAGTGATAAGAAGTGGTTATGGTTTTTTCTAGCCAAATAATGAGCCTCAAAAGACATGTATATTTGCAAAAAGGGGATGAATAATAAGTAATCTCAAGATAGTATTGAGAGGATGCAAAGGAAATATTGTCCTCAGAGAAGAGTTCAGCCCCTGTAAAGCAAGAAGAGGAAGAAATAGTCAGAGAGATTTAATATGTAGGGAGGGATGGGTTTGACCAAGAGTAGGGGCTTCCTGAAGGAAAGCTGGAAAAGTGTGGCAAAAATAACAATAATGAAGATAAAGTGCCAGTAAATATGTAAATATTGGTAGAGTGGTGATTTACCTTTTGGACTTCCAAGCCTATACACTTGTTCATATTTGTATCAATGTTAAAAAATCAAATCCACATACCAATACTGACTTTGACTACAAGCTAGTTAATTCCAGTCACCTCCATTTTGCTTACTATATCACAGAGAGTTCCCTCTAGTCAATGCTAACCTCCTATAACAAGTCTGTGAATAGGTAGGAAGAATAATAGGACTAACCTCTTTTTTTTTTCCCTCCAGAACACTTAAGCACTACCACCACCATCCCTGAAGAGATTGGAAAAGGTAGGGGAATGACACACAGATTGAGTACTTATATATGTCATGCATTCAGGGAAAGGTGCAGTGCCTCTAGAAAATGGGTTTCACATGACTGAAAGCTGTACCACAATGCTAACAGGAAGAACCCTGAGATTTATTTAAGACTTCAGATGCAAGAAATCTAAGGTTAAGCTTCTCTCAGCAGATTTATTGTCTGACCCCCATGCCCAACCACTTTAATTGAGGAAAATGGCCTCATCTCCAGTTGAAGGCTGCTATCTTAGCCTCTCACCTAATGTGTGAGGGGGAAGAAAAGTCAAGGTCTTGCTGAGTTGTGCATAAAGGAGCTATAGAACAGATATGAATTCCCCACAAGAACAGTGTGAAACTAAGACAAATACTATTCAATCTATGGAATACTAAATAGTTGACTTTTGGGACCAGCCATTTCTACACTTCAAGAAAACAGAGATTCTTGTCCTATCTAGGCTAGGTTCAAATAATTACTTTACTTTCTTCCTCATTTGTATCTAAACTGAGAAATATTCAAAAAGTTATGAAGGTCTAGATCAGATGTTAGAGATCTTCAGTTCAGTCTGGAAATTTTTCAGCTCTATTTGGAAAACACCTGATGACCTGCCTGGGCTTCCCAGGGGACTCAGTGGTAAAGAATTTGCCTGACAGTGCAGGAGATGCAGGTTCAATCCTTGGTCTGGTAAGATCCCTTGGAGAAGAAAATGGCAACCCACTCAAGTACTCTTGCCTGGAAAAACCCCATGGACAGAGAAGCTTGGAGGGCTACAGTCTATGCGTCACAAAAGTTGGACACAACTTATTGACTGAACAATGATCTGCCTAAGTATCTTATAAACAGTCAACCAGGAAACTAGGGTATGTCCTCCAGGGATTAGGGGGTGGAAAGGTGAAGCAGAGAAAGCAGAGTGCCATATATATATATATGTGTATGTATATACATATTTTCAGGCTTCCCTGGTTACTCAGACAGTAAAGAATCTGCTCACAATGTAGGAGACCTGGGTTCAATCCCTGAGTCAGGAAGATCCCCTGGAGAAGGAAATGGCAACCCACTCCAGTATGCTTGCCTAGGGAATTCCATGGACAAAAGAGCCTGGTGAGCTACAGTCCACAGGGTCACAAAGAGTCAGACATGACTAAGTGACTAACACACACACACACATGCATGTTTTGTACATGCATTTGTATATACATTTGTACATACCAGTATGTACATACAAGCATACATCTTCATAAGCTTTTGCTTGTTTTAAAATGTTGAACAGTGAGAAAAACCCCTCAGAACTGGTGATCTACAGAAGTCCAATATTTTCTACATGAGAAACTGAGAGATGGAAAGTGATTTTTCCAAGGTCACAAGAGAAGTAAGTAAGTGGTGGAATGTGAACTCAAGACCAGGATGTTTCCCAGCTTCTGACTGAATTCATTTTATTACATCTTCTCTCAGTTCTGTAAGAATATTGATTCATCCAATTATACATTCATCAAACATATGCTGACTGCCAGAAACACCAAAATAATAAGACATAATCACTATTTTCAAGGAGATTCAAAGTAGAATGAGATACAGAAACAATAATTGTAGTTCTGGATACTATATATTATTTTTAAAGGTGGGGGAAATAGTAACAACTGATCAATCATTGTGCATTTGCTATCTTCCAAGAACTATGTTGAATATTTGTAAATATTAACTCAAACCTCACAATAAACATTAAAATTAAGCATAGTTACTATCCTCATTTTATAAAAGAGGAGACAGAAATCCAGAATTGAGGGTGGCTTGGGTCAATTGGTCCTAGCAAGTAAACTGTTGGATTACAAATAGTACAGGTGCTTTGGGCACACCAAATAGAAGACTATCATTTTTTTCTAAGTTGTGGGGTGTGCATTTTAATATTTTACATGAATATAACCTAAACTGAGACATGGACATTATTAATTGTCTAGCTGAATTGAAGAAAGCTTTGTTGAGACCTATAATGTTTAAGCTGGTGATAGAATGGCAAGGAAGAAGAAAAGTTGTTCAGGCGAATGAGCAGCATGAGAAAATCTTGAAAGCCTGAAAGAAGGCTCACCTATTCTGCAGAACAAGGAATTAGTTGTTGTGGCTGAAGAGTAGCAATTAAGAGTAGGATAGGTTAGAACCTGATTGTGAGAGTTGGAATGTCTGATTTGAGTCTGAGCTTTACTCCATGGGCTAATTGGGGATCATCAAAAGTTTATATGCCAGGAACTAAGAAAATTAGATATTTCACCTAGAAATATCAATATGACATCAGTGTTATGATGACTCAAACATGCAAGAGACCAGACAGAACAGTGGCAGGCTCTTATCATGGCCCAATTGTAAAAGTGAGTATTGATAAGCTAGATAACTAAGTCAAACTGCGTTTCAGGAGATTCTACCTACTACTACTAGTTCTACTATCTGAAGCCATGCAAACCAATTCTTTTTTTGCTACATCATAAGCCTTTATATATTTTAAGAAGTATGTCAAGGCCCTTCTCACTCTGAGTCTTAGTTCCTTCAATGGGGGCATTGGAGCTTCAGTGCTTCCTAAGGATTTTCTCAACTATGGCATTTTGTTACGTTGATTCCCTGTAACTGAGTCTATCATCATTGGCTGATCTTTTGAAGTTTAAGAACAGTTCTTCTATCCTATTTGAATGAGCTTATTTCTTCTCTTCCAGAGTTGATTATAAAATATGCCTTTTAAGAGTACTCTCCAGCCCATGGTTCCCATTTTCCTCTTGTTCTATTTCAGTAGCAATTCCCAGAGACACTGGAGAAGGCAATGTGAAGATGCTGGGCATGCAGATCTCTATAAAGGATATCGAGATGCTGACTTCTGTCTTGATTGTCATGGGTGTCATTCTCCTGCTCATTGCTCTGGTTCTTGGCGGTGTGGTGTGGTACCAGCATCGTCAGAGAAAGTTACGGCGCAACAGGAGGTCCATCCTGGATGACAGCTTCAAGCTTCTGTCTCTCAAGCAGTAACAGCTGGATCTTGGAACTGCCTATCTGGAATATACTCTCAGCAGGCCATGGACTAGCAGCTGACATACATTTAAAGGGTATGGGTTGTAGAAAAAGCAGAGGAAGGAATCAAACTCATCTGAGTATTTCTTCACTTATTTATTTGTGTTGAAATTGTATTCTTTCTTTTTCTTTAGTTTCTTTGTTCCACTTGGGCACCTGGGGCTAAGTTCCCTAGAATCTCTTATCACAAATTTCAACAGCTAGATTACATCACCCACTGACAATTGGAAGATCTGGTAATTACTAAAAACGGAAACATTTTCTCACAAAGTGATGCCAAAAGTAAGGTTCATTAAGTTTATTAGGGTTCATTAAGTTCATTAAGATTAAGTTGCTACTGCTTTCCAGAACTTAGGCAAGTTTATTCTGAACCGAGGCTAAGTGAACTGTGACAATAATCCACATCTAAAGACTAAGAACATAGCGTAATGGGGAATGAGTAAGGTAGGATTTAAAGATCCAAATTGTATTTTTACTTTTCTTGAGAGTGGACCATTTTTGTTAAGTGGGTAAATGCAATATTGCTGTCAAGAGCAGCTACAACCTCTGGAGACAGAAACTCCTCAGGAAGCTAGTATTCCAAGTTCTTGGTACAGTTGCACTGAAGGGAATGTTGAGTTTCCTCTCCATGCTTTCATCAGAAGATTCTACATATTAAAGTGCTTGTTATTACACCAGAAGAGTGAACTTGTTGATTTTGATTGTCTCTGTGGTCTCTTGAAGGTTGTGACTGTTGCTGAAAGAGAGCACTTGGTGAGACTGGTGGAGGTGGTTAGGGGTGGGCATAGAATGGGTCTGCCTATCCTTTGTGGATGCTTCAAGTTTGTGTTTGGGAAGTGAAGAAGCTGTCCCAGAGGAGACCTCAAAATCCATAAGTGCCACAAATATCCTAGATGCTAGGAAATGTTGCCAGAGGGAAATAGAAGACTAAAACTAGGTTCAAACCTTTACACTGGGCAAGGAGAGGAGAGCACAGATCTAGTGAGCTCTTTTGGTAGCTGGGGATATGAAACATCTACTTGCAATTTTGGGGGCCTCTTAATAGGGTCGGGAAGATCCCCTGGAGAAGGAAATGGCAATCCACTCCAACACTCTTGCCTGGAAAATCCCATGGATGGGGTCGCAGAGTCCTTCCTCTGGTAATTTAAAGCAATATTCCTTTGTCACAACTTCAAGACTCTCTAAAACCTTGGTCAGAGAACACAGAAAAGAGAGAGAGTAGGGATGGGATAAGCTGGCCCATTCTTACTGTGGTATCCATTATACCATTTTACATGACAAATAGAGAATGGGAGAAGCATCAGGACAGTGAAAACAATAACTGAAATGCATTGTGCTTTATATTTTACAAAGCATCTAATACCTAATTGCATTTGACTTCCATTAGTTCTATCAGGGTGACATTTTTCCTGTACTTTTAAGCAAGCAAATGATAAGAGAAAGTGATTTTTACCTCAGGCCATTCAGCTAAAAATTGAGTGAGGATTCAAGCCTTCGTCTATTTAAATCCAAATATCTGCTTCATCCTTCTGTATCATGGGAAGTCCACTAATCTCCATCATTCATTATCCATATTGAATCCAACTTCTCTCTTTCTGTCTTTCCAGCAAACTTATCTGCCAAGTTAGCAACCCTTTGAAGATTAAGTGTAGAAACCCACAGAAATGGTGTTGAGTTGCTAAATAATGTTGAAAGTTAGATGGTAAAACACAGGCCAGAGTCTATCATTCATCTTGGTTTACTGTGATCAGTGGCTTTGTGACAGGTTTTACTGGAAATCTCAGAAACAGATCGGGGGTGAAGGTGGGAGAATATTTGGACTGTTAGTGATAAAATCAAATTAGGGTATTTTAGCCATTGCATAATCAATGGAATTAACAGAACTCTGTTGGTGTACTATTATCATGAAGGTTATTGAAAACCCAGTCCACTCTGGGAACTCTACTCAATTATTAGCTGTAATTTGTATGCAGCTGGAAGGTTGTTATCTTGGTCTCAGTCATGAATCTGAGACTGAGAGGGTAACAGGCAGGAAGGCCAGGGGTCTCCAAACAGAGGAAATAGGCTGCAAGTCCCAGACATTTTTATCTCTCTTAAGCAGTAGGAGGAAACAAACCAGCGATATATTTTTTCTTCTCTATACAAATTTAAAAGGAGGTTTCTCTTAAAATGCTGTGTTGCCATGACACCTAGTTTCACCTGAAGCTAACTACTCTCAAACCTTGAGTTAACCAATACATTTCTTTTTCTTATGGAAATGTTGTCTTAAGCTATGTTAATGTACCCCAGACTCTATCTTCAAGTTGGTTCCGCCAAACAGCCTAACCTACTTACTCAGATATTTTTCCCTAATCTATGTAAATGAAACTATTTGTTGGTAATCTGCCCTTCTACAAGATTCAAGTCAATCGTTTTATGGCCAAGGATGAATTATCTGGTGCCATTCTAAATTCTAAGACATTCTTTTCTTTTCATTAACAGACTGTGAGTGACTATATAACCTACAGCTAAAGACTAGGAGGGGGGTATTCTTTCTGCCCCCTTCTGATGCCTATGTCAGAAGCTTTCTCTATCTCCTTTATACTTTAATAAAACTTTATTACACAAAATCTCTGAGCGATCCAGCCTTGTCTCTGGCCCTGGATTGAATTCGTCTCCTCCGGAGGCCAAGAATCCCAGCGTCTTATCATTCAGCAACAACCTTTCAAGACAAAGAGAAATAGGTGGGATGGAGATACATTTCTTCTGAGTGTGTAATCCTGCTCCAGATTGAGGAATATAAGCTTAAGTCCATATATTTCAGAAAGGGATACATTTTTTATTTTTTTGTGGTGGGTTTGTTCCTTGTGGGGATGGAGGAGATGTTTTTGACAATTAAATGGCACTTCCATCCATTCAATTGCTCAAGTCAAAAATCCCCAAAGTCTGCACATCAGTAAATCTTGTTTGTTTTCCCTACAAAATAACTTTAATTTGTTCATTTGTTTCTATCTCCACTGCTACTACCCCAGACTAAAGCACAGCCATCTGTTACCTGGACTTGTGTGGTATCCTCCTTGCCTCACATTCACTCTGTGTGTGTGCTAAGTCACTTCAGTTGTGTCTGACTCTGTGAAAACCTATGGAAAGCCCTCTGGACTTCTCTGTCCATGAAATTCTCCAGGCAAGAATACTGGAGTGAGTTGTCATGCCCTCCTCTAGGGGATCTTCCCGACCCAGGGTTTGAACCTGTGTCACAGAAAACTGATGGTTGAAAAGCATAAATTGGACTTCCAGTTTAGATGAGCTACCATAGACATCTCTCTCTGGTGATAAATAAACACTGGAAATTAAAAAAAAAAAACAATGATATAAGGACTAAAAAAGATAGAAAAGAAGAAGGCAGCCTGGAGGAGAACAGAGAAGTACAGTAACAGGGCATCTTTGCAGCCCCCCCAAAAAAAAAAAAAAAAATTCTAGTGACAACCCCAGATGGATTTGGGGACTCTGGAATGAGGGACTGGGGAGGAGCCTTGCTTAAGTCAAGTAGTCTTGGAAATTGCTCTTCATCTCTATTGGCCAGAGACTCCCCTCCTCCAATTAGACATGGGAAAGAAACAGTAAGGGGAATCTCAACATAGCAAGTTTCAGCCCAAGAAGTACTCTTTGTGCCTGAAAGATGTAGAATCCCTTTTCCTATTCAGAGACTATAAGTAGCTCTGGCAGAGATCAACAGGAGCCTTAGTGACACCAGAGAAACCAAGCAAAATAGAAAAGCAAAGCAAAGTCTCTGAAAGTTGCATAGCCATTTTAACACAAAATCATGCCAGTACTTGTGCTAAACACAAACAGGGTTATTGCCTCATAAAATAGATTGTTTTAATATGGTTCAGAGGTCCATGATACCAAGAGCCAGGAAAATCACAACTTAAATGAGAAAAGAAAATGTATTTTATGGGTGTCCTCTCTGTGGGCTGTGTGTGTCCTGTTGTGGTGGGTCTGATTACTGTGAAGACACTGGTAGGTAGGACTCTTCTCTTGTCCAGTTGGTTGCCAGACACTGTCTTGTGCAGGGTCTTTGAGCCACTTGTGGACAAGGCCATGTCCTGGTATGGCTCTGTTCACAGTCAGGGGGTCCAGGTCTTGACACTGAGCCACAGACAGGTTGTGGCCATGTCACAGGGTAACTGGCTACTAAGCCCCAGGAGGATCTCAGAGCTAATGCTGGTCCGCTAGTGTGTATGGCCAGGTCCCAGGATGGCTGACTCTGGTGTCACGAATCCCAGAAAAAATGTTGATTGGCTGCTGGGTAGGGCCAGGCCCAGGATATCCTGGGTACTATTGGTCTGCTAGAGAATGGGATGGATATTGACACAGCTAGATGAAGGCCTGCTGAAGTCCCAGGGCTGGTGCTCATACACAAGTAGTGAAGCTAGATCCTGGGTCTAGTGCTGGTCAACTGACTTTCAGACTGCAGTCTCGGGTCCCTGGCTAAAGCCAGGGGTTCCTAGAGATGGTGTTGGCCCACTGGTGTCCAGTTCCAAGGCCCATGATGACCCAGCGCAAATGATAACACACTGGTGGATGGAGCTAGGGATTTAAGTCACTCTCTGCAGGGTCCTGGTAGTCCTGGAGTTGGTATAGGTAGATGGATAGGGCGAGGTACCAGGGAATCCTTGGGCTGGTGCCAGGCTACTGGTGATTACACTGTGTCTTATCACAGCTGCCTGCAGGGCCTTATTGATCCAAGGGATAGTGCCTGCCTGCTGGTGGGTGAGGCCTGGTGCCAAGTTTAGTACCAGCATTCAGTTCAGTTCAGTCACTCAGTTGTGTCCGACTCTTTGTGACCCCATGAATCGCAGCATGCCAGGCCTCCCTGTCCATCACCAACTCACGGAGTTTACTCAAACTCATGCCCATCAAATCGGTGATGCCATCCAGCCATCTTATCCTCTGTTGTCCCCTTCTTCTCCTGCCCCCAATCCTTGCCAGCATCGGGGTCTTTTCCAATGAGTCAACTCTTCACATGAGGTGGCCAAAGTATTGGAGTTTCAGCTTCAGCATCAGTCCTTCCAATGAACACCCATGACTGATTTCCTTTAGGATAGACTGGTTGGATCTCCATGCAGGCCAAGGGACTCTCAAGAGTCTTCTCCAACACCACAGTTCAAAAGCATCAATTTTTCGGCGCTCAGCTTTCTTCACAGTCCAACTCTCATATCCATACATGATCACTGGAAAAACCATAGCCTTGACTAGATGGACCTTTGTTGGCAAAGTAATGTCTATGATTTTCAATATGCTATCTAGGTTGGTCATAACTTTCCTTCCAAGGAGTAAACGTCTTTTAATTTCACGGCTGCAGTCACCATCTGCAGTGATTTTGTAGCTCCCAAAAACAAAGTCTGACACTGTTTGCACTGTCTCCCCATCTATTTCCCATGAGGTGATGGGACCAGATGCCATGATCTTAGTTTTCTGAATGTTGAGCATTAAGTCAACTTTTTCACTCTCCTCTTTCACTTTCATCAAGAGGCTCTTTAGTTCATCTGCACTTTCTGCCATAAGGGTGGTGTCATCTGCATATTTGAGGTTATTGATATTTCTCCCGGCAATCTTGATTCCAGCTTGTGCTTCTTCCAGCCCAGCGTTTCTCATGATGTACTCTGCATATAAGTTAAATAAGCAGGGTGACAATATACAGCCTTGATGTACTCCTTTTCCTGTTTGGAACCAGTCTGTTGTTCCATGTCCAGTCCTAACTGTTGCTTCCTGACCTGCATACAGGTTTCTCAAGAGGCAGGTCAGGTGGTCTGGTATTCCCTCTCTTTCAGAATTTTCCACAGTTTATTGTGATCCACACAGTCAAAGGCTTTGGTGTAGTCAATAAAGCAGAAATAGATGTTTTTCTGGAACTCTCTTTCTTTTTCGATGATCCAGGGGATATTTGCAATTTGATCTCTGGTTCCTCTGCCTTTTCTAAAAGCAGCTTGAACATCTGGAAGTTCTCAGTTCACATATTGCTGAAACCTGGCTTGGAGAATTTGGAGCATTACTTTACTAGCGTGTGAGATGAGTGCAATTGTGCAGTAGTTTGAGCATTCTTTGGGATTGCCTTTCTTAGGGATTGGAATGAAAACGGACCTTTTCCAGTCCTGTGACCACTGCTGAGTTTTCCAAATTTGCTGGCATATTGAGTGCAGCACTTTCACAGCATCATCTTTCAGGATTTAAAATAGCTCAACTGGAATTCCATCACCTCCACTAGCTTTGTTCATAGTGTTGCTTTCTAAGGCCCACTTGACTTCACATTTCAGGATGTCTGGCTCTATGTGAGTGATCACACCATTGTGATTATATGTGTCATGAAGATCTTTTTTGTACAGTTCTTTGTATTCTTGCCACATCTTCTTAATATTTTCTGCTTCTCTTAGGTCCATACCATTTCTGTCCTTTATCAAACACATATTTGCTTGAAATGTTCCCTTAATATCTCTAATTTTCTTGAAGAGATCTCTAGTCTTTCCCATTCTATTGTTTTCCTCTATTTCTTTGCATTGATCACAGAGGAAGGCTTTCTTATCTCTCCTGGCTATTATTTGGAACTCTGCATTCAAATGGGAATATCTTTCCTTTTCTCCTTTGTTTTTTGCTTCTTTTCTTTTCACGGTTCTTTGTAAGGTCTCCTCAGACAGCCATTTTGCTTTTTTGCATTTCTTTTCCATGGGGATGGTCTTGATCCCTGTCTCCTGTACAATGTCACGAACCTCCGTCCGTAGTTCATCAGGCACTCTGTCTATCAAATCTAGTCCCTTAAATCTATTTGGGGACTAGTCCCCATTGTATAGTCATAAGGGATTTGATTTAGGTCATACCTGAATGGTCTAGTGGTTTTCCATACTTTCTTTAGTTTAAGTGCCAGCATACTGGTTGGCAAAATCGATCCTGAGGTCTCCTGCTATGGGACCTAGAGCTTCTGGAGCTGACGTTGTCCTACTGCTGGGTGATGCCAGGACTCAGAGGATCCTGTGGCTTGTGCCCATTCCCTGGTGGATGATGCTGGGTTCCAGGTATAGTAATGACCCACTGGTGGGGGAGGGGGTCATTCCTGGGTCCTCTGGTGGGTGAGTCCAATTCTGGAAAGGCTTGATGTTGAGGATCCTACAGAAGCTGACCTGCTGGTGAGTAGGCCTGGGTTGCTACTCAGCTAGCTGCCTGACCTAGAGTGCCCCAGACCTGGTGCCAAATGGCTGGAGGGCAGGGCTAGGATCCAGCACTAGCAAGCAACAGGGAGTATTCCAAAATGGTACTTGCCAAAACCAGTGTGCTCTTGTTATGATGTGTGTGTATATTAGTCACTCAGTCATGTCTGACTCTTTGCAATTCCGTGGAATGTAGCCCACCAGGCTCCTCTGTCCATGGAGATCTCCAGGCAAGAATACTGGAGTGGGTTGTCATTCCCTTCTCCAGGGGATTTTTCCAAACCAGGGATTGAACCCAGATCTCCTGCATCACAGGCAGATTATTTACCAACTAAGCCACCAGGGAAGCCCTCTTGTTATGATGAGTTCCCATAAATTGCTGCTGCCAGTGTCAATGTCTTCAGGGTGAGTTTCAACAATCTCCTGCCTCTCTAAGCAGTTCCTGCAAATCAGTAAGTAGACCTGACCTAGGTACCTTTTAAATTACTTATTCTGATCTGGATATCAGAGCATGTGAAATTTTGTGTGTGTCCTTTAAATGTGAAGTCTCCGTTTCCCATAGCCCCTTTTCTCTCCCAAAGGTACGTCCTACTGGCCTTCCAAATAAAATGTTCTATGGGTCATCTTATTGGTACAGGACTGGTTCAGCTGGAGAGCCCTGTGTGGCTCATGCCCTTAGGCCTTGGGAAGAACCACTTCAATTGTGCTTATCCTCCTTTTATGATCATCTACCAGGGAATATGGGTCCCAATTATATATTAAAAAAGGCTGTCTTTCCTACTCATCTTGTTGTGATTCATTATTTATATCTTTAGCTGTAGCAGATCTTTTCTGCTAGTTTTTGGGGTTGCTCTCATAGATAGTTGTTCTATAAATAGTTGCAATTTCATTATGCCCATTGAAGGAGGTGAGATCAGGGTCTTCCTAGTCAGCCACCTTGGCCATACCTCCATCCAATCTCTTGTTACAATTTGTAAAAATAAATTAAGACACTGTGTTAGATACCATTTTCCAGTACAGAAGGCAATTATAACTAAAGTGCTCTGAAAGCAAATGGAAGAATCAGATAACTGGGAGGGATCAGGAGGAATATCAAAGAGAATATACCTCAGCTGAATCTTGAAGGATGAGGAGAAACTTAGTAGATAGGTGAAAAAACATTCCAGGTCAGACTAAGAGAGGACTTGAGAACGTACTATATCTTTAGAATGCAATATAAAATTCAAATTATAACAAGTCTAATGGAGAAACACTGCTTTTTCCCACTAAATGTGCTCTTCATCAATTGTATCCCATTTCAGCAAATATCACCATCTGTAAAGCTATTAAATGTGGAAACTTGAGTCATCCTTCAGCCCTCCCTATCTTTCACTTTTGACTTCCAATCTAAACATAATTTCTACCAGTTGTATGTTAAAAAATATATCCAAAACCAATCTATTTTTAAAAACTCTACACCCCACCTAAGTACAAGCCACTATCACCTTTCAACTGAACAAATATAATAGCCTCTTCCCTGTTAATACTTTTAGCCTTGCATTGCCACTATTCATCCTTTCTACAGCAAACTGTGAGATCTTATAAAAGTATAGTTTGGATAATATCACTCCCATTCTTAAATTTATTTTTAATTGGATTATAATTACTTTCCAGTGTTGTGTTGGTTTCTGCCATACAACATCACAAATCACTCATAACTATATGTATATATAATATCCCTTTCCTCTTGAGGCTCTCCACCCATCCCCCAATCTTGACCCTCTAGGTCATCAGAGAGCACCTGGCTGGGCTCACTGTGTTATAGCAACTTTCCACTAGCTATCTATTTTACACATGGTAGTCTATATATAGGGCTTCCCAGGTGGCTCAGTGGTAAATAATCCACCTGGCAATACAGGAGATGCGGGAGATGCAGTTTTAATATTTGGGTTGGGAAGATCTCCTGGAGGAAGAAATGTCAACCCACTCCAGTATTCTTGCCTGAAAAACCCCATGGACAGAGGAACCTGGTGGGCTAGACTCCATGGGGTTGCAAAGAGTCAGGCACAACTTAGTGACTAAGCAGTCACAGTGTACATATGTCAATGCTACTTTCTCAATTTATCCTACACTCTCCTTCCCCTGTTGTGTCCACAGGTCCATTCTCTACATCTCTATCTCCATCTTTCCCTTGCAAATAAGTTCACCAGTACTATCTGTCTAGATTCCATATATATGAGTTAATATATGATATTTGTTTTTTCTTTTTTCTGACTTACTTAACTGCATAAAAGGTTCTAGGTTTATTCACCTCATTTCAACTGACACAAATTCATTTCTTTTTGAGGCTGAGTTATGTTCCACTTTATGCATGTAGCAAAACTTCCTTACCCATTCATGCTCTGTTGATGGACATCTAGGTTGGTTCCATTTTCTGGCTATTGTAAGTTGTGCTGCAGTGAACACTGGAGTACATGTGTCTTTTTCTATTAAAGTTTCTTCAGGGTATATTCCCAGTAGTGGTATTGCTGGGTTATATGGTAGTTTTATTCCCAGTTTTTAAAGTCATCTCTATACTGTTTTCCATAGTAGCTGTATCAATTTATATCCTCACCACAGTGTAAGAGGGTTCTCTTTTCTCCACATCCTTTCCAACACTTATTGTTTATAGACTTTTTCATAATGGCCATTCTGACCAGTGTGAAATGATAGCTCAGGTTTTTAATTTGATGGTTTCTCATTTCTTGAAGTAGGCTTGTATTGCTATAAACTTCCTTGTTAGCACTAGTTTTGCTGCATCCCAGATCCCCTAGAGGAGGGCATGACAACCCACTCCAGTATTCTTGCTTGGAAAATCCCATGGACAGAGGAGCCTAGCAGGATATAGTCCATAGTGTTACAAAGAGCTGGACATGCCTGAAACAACTTAATATGCACATATTTTGGATTGTAGTGTAGTATCATTTGTTTCTAGGTATTATTTTTCCTCCTTGATTTATTCATTGACCTCTTGTTCATTTACAAGTATATTGTTTGACTTCCATTTGTTTGTATTTTTTACAATTATTTTTCTAGTAATTGATATTTAATCTCATAGTTTTGTTGTCATAAAAATAATGTCTGTTGCTGTTCTTCAGTGACTCATTCATATCCAATTCTTTGCAAACCCATGTACTGCAGCATGCCAGGTATCTCTGTCCTTCACTATCTCCCAGAGTTTGCTCAAACTCATATCCATTGAGTCAATGAGGCCATCCAACCATCTCATCCTCTGCTGCCCCCTTCTCCTCCTACCCTCAATCTTTCCCAACATCAGGGTCTTTTCCAATGAGTCAGCTCTTTGCATGAGGTGGCCAAAATACTGGAGCTTCAGCTTCAGCATCAGTCTTTCCAATGAATATTCAGGCTTGATTTCCTTAAGGATTGACTGATTTGATCTTGCTGACTCTTGCTCTCAAGAGTCTTCTCCAGCACTACAATTCAAAGTTATCAATTCTTCAGCTGTTGGTCTTCTTTATGGTCCAAATTTCACATCTGTACATGACTATTGGAAAAAACATAGCTTAGACTGTATGGACCTTTGACAGCAAAGTGATGTCTCTGCTTTTTAATACACTGTCTAGCTTTGTCATAGCTTTTCTTTCAAGGAGGAGGCATCTTTTATGTTAGAAAGGCTTGATTTGTGACCCAAGATGCAGTCTCTCCTGGAGAATGTTCTGTGTGTGTTTGAGAAAACAACTGTATTTGCTGCTTCAGAATGGAATGCCCTGTAGGTATCAATTAGGTGAATCTGTCTAATGTGTCATTTAAGGCTTTTGTTTCTTTATTGATTATTTTTTGTCTGAATGATCTGTCATTTGGTGTGAATGACATGTTAAAGTCCCCCATTATTATTGTTTTACTCACAATTTCCCCTTTTATGGTTGATAGCACTTGCCTTATGTATTGAGGTGTTCTTATGTTGAGTCCATATGTATTTATAGTTGTTATATCTTCCTCTGGGATTGATTCTTTGATTATTATGTAGTCTCCTTCCTTGTTGCTTGTAATAGTATTTATTTTAAAGTTTATTTTACCCAAAGTGAATATTTCTACTCCTACTTTCTGTTTATTTCCATTTGCATGAAATATTTTTACAGCCTTTAACTTTTAGTCTGTATGTGCCCCTAGATCTGAAGTGTGTCGCTTACAGCCAGCATATACATGGATCTTGTTTTGTACCCATTCATCCAGCCTGTGGCTTTTGATTGGAGTCTTTAGTCCATTTACATTTAAGATAATTAATGATAGGTATGATCCCATTACCACTTACTTCATTGTTTCATTTTTTAAAGGTCTTTTCTTTCTCTTGTGTTTCCTGTCTTCTGAGGTTCCTTTAGCGTTTGTTTTAAAGTTAGTTTACTGGTGCAGAATTCTCTTAACTTTAGCTTGCCTGTAAAAGTGTTTGCTTTCTCTGTCAAATCTGAATGAGAACCTTTGAGAGTAGAATAATCTTGGTTGTAGGGTTTTTTAAATTTTTTCATTCATCAATTTAAGTATATCTTGCCACTCCCTTCTGACCTGCAGAGTTTCTGCTACAAGATCAACTGTTAACTTTATCAATATTTCCTTTTATGTTATTTGTTGCTTCTTCCTTGCTGCTTTTCATATTTCTTCTTTCTGATTATTTTTTATTAGTGTGATTAACATGTGTCTCAGTGTGTTTCTCTTAGGATTTATCCTATGTGGGACTCTATGGATTTCACGGACTTGGGTCACTATTTCCTTTCCCCAAAAACTTAGGAAAGTTTTTGACTATAATCTCCTCAGATTTTTTTTCTCATACTCTTTCTTTTTTTCTTGTTGTTCTGGGACACCTATAATTTATATGTTGGTGTGTGTAATGTTGTCTCAGATGTCTCTGAGAATGTCCTAATTTCTTTTCATTCTTTTTTCTTGATTCTTCTCTGCTTCAGTTATTTCCATCATTCTATCTTCCAGGTTTACTGTACAAAAAAAGATCCAAATGAATCAGATTTCTATGATCGTGTGGTCAGCCACCCAGAGCCAGACATTCTGGAGAGCAAAGTCAACTGGGCCTTAGGAAGCACTGCTGTTAACAAAGTTAGTGGATACAATGGAATTCCAGTAGAACTATTCAAAACCCTAAAGGGTGATGCCATCAAGTTGTTTGCATTCAATATGTCAGCAAATCTTTAACACCAGCAGTGGCCACGAGACTGGAAAAGGTCAATTCTCATCCCAATTCCCAAGAAGGGTACTACTGAAGAATGTGCTAGCCATCAGATAATTGCACTCATCTCCCATGCTAGTAAGGTCATGCTTAAAACCCTGCATGCTTGGCTTCAGCATTGTGTGAACCAAAATCTTCTAGATGTCCAAGCTGGGTTTAGAAAAGGAACCAGAGATCAAATTCTCAACATTCACTGGATCATAGAGAAAGCTAGAGAATTCCAGGGGGGGGAAAACAAAACAAGACAAAAAACAACATCTATCTCTGTTTCATCGACTATGTGAAAGCCTTTGACTGTGTGGATCATAACAAACTGTGGAAAGGTCTTATAGAGAGGGGAATATCAGACCATCTTACCTGTCTCCTGAGAAACCTGTATATGGGTCAAGAAGCTACAGTCAGAACCCCATATGGAACAACTTATTGGCTCAAGATTGAGAAAGGAGTACGACAGGGCTGTCTGTTGTCATCCCGTTTGTTTCATCTATACACTGAGCACATAATGAGAAATGCCAGGCTGGATGAGTTTCAAGTTGGAATCAAGATAGGTAGAAGAAACATCAGCAACCTCAGATATGCAGATGATACCACTCTAATGGCCCAAAGTGAAGAGGAACTAAAGAGCCTCTTGATGAGGGTAAAGGAGGAGAGTGAAAGAGCCAGCCTAAAACTAAATATTAAAACAAACAAACAAACAAACTAAAGAAGATGGTGGAGGAGTAAGATGGGGAGATTGCCAGCCAGCTCACAAATATGTCAAAGGCTCATCAAGATATGGAATGACTCTTACAAAACAGCCTCTAGGTGACAGAAGAAGATCCCATGCCTCCAGGGGATAGGCTAAGCTCCCTGGAATGAGTAGGAAAGTGGATGGAGACATAAAAAGGGAAAAGACAGAGAATTTCTGGACTGGAGCTTGTGCCCCAAAGGAAGGAGGCAGTCCTAAAACAGGAAGAGGTCCCACGCACTGGGAACCTCCCTCACAGGCAGGTCCAAGGGGAAGCTGTGGAATCTCAGAAAGCTGGGCAAAGCAAGGACTTACAGGACAGAAAAAAAAGAAAGCTGCACTTCTCATCCTGTAAACAGCTCATGAACTGTGGCCTCGACCACACGGTGGGGTCAGGAAATTGACAGAATCCCACAGAAACCCCACAGTGCAGAGGGTGGGCCTAGAGTGCCCAGAACGACATGGCATATAAACTTTTCCAGCACACACAAACCTCTATGTACAGAGGGTGACCCGGGGTAGCAAGAGAAGCATGGCACACAAATCTCTCCAGTGCACACAAACTGGGCAGGCGGGGTACAGAGGACAGGTCCAGGGAGCCAAAAGAATGCACAAGCCCCATGACATAGAGGGAAGATTAGTTAGCCAAAACAAGTGTACACAAGCCCCAGGATGCAGAAGGAGGGCCCCTGGAGCAGAGACAAGTGAACACAAGACCCACGATATAGAGGAGGTTGGGCCCAGTGAGCCAAGACAAGTGCATACAAGCCCTGTGATGCAGAGGGCACAATTGGGATGTCGAGAAAAGATCTACACAAGTCCCTACCTACGAAGCTTTGGCTTGCAGTGTAGGATGGGACCTGGGAAAAGAAGTACTGGGAAGACCCAGAGGAATCGGGTGGAGAGGGAGGTGGGAGGGGGGATCGGGATGGGGAATACATGTAACTCCATGGCTGATACATGTCAATGTATGACAAAACCCACTTCAATATTGTAAAGTAATTAGCCTCCAACTAATAAAATAAATGGAAAAAAAAAAGAAGTGCTGGCAAATATTCCAGGGACAAGTAGGGGGATGGTGACAGTGAAGATATGCTGATAGGGCCACTTTGAAAGGCCTATGGAAATAGACATGTCTAACACTGCCAAAACCAGGACTTCCCAAGACAGACTGAAACCGTAGACAACCCAAAACCTACTATTGGACACTGCACTCACCATCAGAGACATGAGATCCAGCTCCATGAAGCAGAACATAGGCACAAGCTCCCCCAGTCAGGAAAACATCACAGGACATTAATCTGACTCCATGTATGCAGGCAGACTCCACAACTAAGAAGAACTATGATCTTGAGAACTATTTTTTTTTTCTTATAAATCACACTACATATCCCCCCTACACATTTCTATCTTCACATTAGCCTTTTGTGGTGCTGTAGAGCTTTCCTGTTTGTTTTTCTTGTTAAAAAATTTACTTTAAGGATTTTCTTTCCATTTTTCCTTTTCACACTTTTTGTGATTCTTCTAAATTTGTTTTTGACATATTCGACTACTTTTCTTATAGTTCTTTAGCAGCTGTAGCTATTCCTGTATATATGTAAATCTTATTCAATATGCCTATTTACACTTGCTTTTTTGTTTTCTTTTCTCTCTCTTAGTTTCCACCCTCTTTTCCACCCCTTCATTTTCTCTTTTCTTTCCCTTCTCCTCTTCTTTCCTCTTTTTCTTCTCCTTTTTTTCCTTCTCTTTTTCTTTTTCACCAAATAAGTTAAATTGTTAGCCGTCTTTGTTATATTCCCCAGTTGGTACACAGCTCAGGCTCAGTTTTCCAAACTGAGCATTAGCTAGCTCTGCTTATTTAGTCAATATCACTTTTGCTTTCTTTTGTTCACCAAGTCAATCTCATGTAATCTTTTTAATAGAATATGTTGGTTATAAATTGTGTGGGATTGTGAGTATATCCCCCATTGTTTCTGTAATTACGTTCTTGGTTTGCTTGATCTGCTCCCACTAAAACACAGGCACAAGCCACCCCTAACAAGAAGTGAACACAGACTGCTCAAACAACCTTTCCCTCCAAAGGCAAAGACTGAAAGGAAGAAGGAATACAACTCCAAAGCCTGAGAAAAGGAGACCTCAAGTGGAACAGGTTAGAAAAAGAAAAAGAGAGAGAGAAATACAACACAAATGAAAGAAGAAGGTAGAAACTCACAAGACCAAATAAATGAAGAGGAAATAAGCAATCCACCTGAAAAAAAAAATCAGAAGAATGATAGTAAAGATGCTCCAAAGATTTGAAAATAGAAAGGAGAAAATGTGAGAAACAATTAACACAGTTAGTACACTCTCCAAGGACATAGAAGAAATAAAGAATAAGCAAACAGAGATGAATAATGCAATTACTGAAATTAAAAATATGCTAAAAGGAACCAAGAGGAGAAGGACTGTGGCAGGATGGATAAGTGAGCTGGAAAATATAATTGTGGAAATAAATGCTGAAGAGCAGAATAAAGGGAAAAGAATGAAAATAATTCAGTATAGCCTCAGAAACCATTGGAACAATATTAAATGCACCAACATTTGAGTTATAGAGGTCCTAGAGAAAGAAGAAAAAAAGAAAGGCTCTGATAAAATATTTGAGGATATTATAGTTGAAAATTTCCACAAACAAGGGAAAGAAAATAGTCACTCAAGTCCAAGAAGTGCAGAGAGTACCTTACAGGATAAACCAAAGAAGAAATGCATTAACACTCATATTAATCAAGCTAATAGAGATTAAACACAAAGAAAGACTATCAAAAGCAGCAAGGGAAAAGCAACAGGAAACACACAAGGGAAAACCCATATGGTTAATAGCAGATCTTTCAGCAGAAACTCTGCAGGCCAGAAGGGAATGGCAGGATATATTTAAAGCACTGAAAGGAAAAAAAAAAAAAAAACTACAGCCAAGATTACTATACCTAGCAAAGATCTTATTCAAAACTGATGGAGAAATCAAAATATTTACAGACAAGCAAAATTTAAGAGAATTTAGCACCAGCAAGCCAGTCTTACAACAAATGCTAAAGGGACTTAATAACCAGTGATACAAGATAAAGGAACGGCCTACAAAAACAAACCCAAAACAATTAAGAAAATGGCAATAGGAACATACATATCAATAATTGCCTTAAATGCACCAACCAAAAGATACAGACTGATTGAATACAAAAACAAGACCCATGCATATGCTGCCCACAGGAGACCTACTTCAGACCTAGAGACACATAGAGACAGAAAGTAAAAGGACAGAAAAAAGATATAACATGAGAATGGAAACCAAAAGAAAGCCAGAGTGGCAAACCTTATTTCAGACAATATATATTTTAAAATGAAAAATATTATAAGAGACAAAGAAGGACATTACATAATGACCAAAGGATTAATCCAAGAAGAAGGCGTAACAGTTGTAAATATTTATGCACCAAACATAGAAGCACCACAGTACAGAAGGCAGACACTAACAAGCATAAGAGGGGAAACTGACAGTAATACAATAACAGTAGGGGGCTTTAGCACCCCACTTACACCAATGGAAAGATCATCAAAAGAGAATCAATAAGGAAACAGAAGCCTTAAATGAAACATTAGGCCAAATGGACCTGATTGATATCTTCAGGACTTTCCATCCAAAAGCAGAAGAATACACTTTCTTCTCAAGTTCACATGGGACATTCTCCAGGACAGACCACATCTTGGGCCACAAATCAAGCCTCAGTAAATTTAAGAAAATTGAAATCATATGAAGTATCTTCTCTGACCACAATGCTATGAGACTAGATATCAACTACAGGAAAAACCTGCAAAAAACACAAACTCATGGAAATTAAACAATACCTTACTAAATAATGAAGAGGTTACTCAAGAAATAAGGGAATTCAAAAGATTCCTAGAAACAAATGACAATGAAAACACAACAACCCAAAACCTATGGGATTCAGCAAAAGCAGTTCTCAGAGGGAAGTTTATAGTGATAAAATCGTACCTCAAGAAACAAACAAAACAAAAATGCTTCAAATAGGCAACCTAACTCTACATAAAAAGCAGCTGGATAAAGAAGAAGAAAAGGACCCCAAGGTCAGAAGAAGGAAAGAAATCATAAAGATCAGGGCAGAAATAAATGAAAAAGAAATGAAGAAAACAATAGCAAAGATTAATAAAACTAAAATCTGGTTCTTTGAGATGATAAACAAAATTGGCAAATCACTAGCCAGACTCATCAAGAAAAAAAAGGAGAAAAATCAAATCAACAAAATTATAAATGAAAAAGGAGAGGTTACAACAGACAGCAGAGAAATACAAAGGATCATAAGAGAATATTACGAGCACTATATGCTAATAAAATGGACAACCTAGAGAAAATGGACAGATACTTAGATAAGTTCAACCTCCCAAGGCTGAACCAGAAAGAAACAGAAATTATGAACAAGCAAATTATAAACACTGCAATAGAATCTGTGATCAAAAATCTCCCAAAAAACAAAAGCCCAGAGCCAGATAGCTTCACAGGGGAATCACATAAAACATTTAGAGACAAGGTAAAGTCTATTTTCTGAAACTCTTCCCAAAAAACTGCATAAGAGATAACACTTCCAAACTAATTCTATGAGGACACAATCACCCTGATACCAAAACCAGGCAAGGAGAAAAAAATTACAGGTCAATATCAATGATGAACATAGATGCAAAAATCCTCAATACAATTCTAGCAAACAGAATTCAACAACACATTAAAAAGCTCACACAATGATCAATCGGGTGTATTCCATGGATGCAAGGATTCTTCAATATATGCAAATCAATTAATGTGATACAACATAATAATAAAGTTAAACATAAAAGCCATATGGTCATCTCAATAGATGAAGAAAAAGGCTTTAACATACTTCACCACCCATAAAAATGCTTTAAAAAATGGGTTAGAAGGAAACTACCTCAACATCAGTTCAGTTCAGTTCAGTTGCTCAGTCGTGTCCGACTCCTTGTGACCCCATGAATCGCAGCACAGCCAGGCCTCCCTGTCCATCACAAACTCCCGGAGTTCACTCAAACTCATGCCCATCAAGTCGGTGATGCCATCCCGCCATCTTATCCTCTGTTGTCCCCTTCTCCTCCTGCCCCCAATCCCTCTTGGCATCAGGGTCTTTTCCAATGAGTCAACTCTTCGCATGAGGTGGCCAAAGTATTGGAGTTTCAGCTTCAGTATCAGTCCTTCCAATGAACACCCAGGACTGATCTCCTTTAGTATGGACTGGTTGGATCTCCTTGAAGTTCAAGGAACTCTCAAGAGTCTTCTCTAACACCATAGTTCAAAAGCATCAATTTGGCTTTGGCTTTGGCATAGTCAATAAAGCAGAAATAGATGTTTTTCTGGAACTCTCTTGCATTTTCGATGATCCAGCAGATATTGGCAATTTGATCTCTGGTTCCTCTGCCTTTTCTAAAACCAGATTGAACATCTGAAAGTTCTCAGTTCACGTATTGCTGAAGCCTGGCTTGGAGAATTTTGAGCATTACTTTACTAGCGTGTGAGATGAGTGCAATTGTGCAGTAGTTTGAGCATTCTTTAGTACAGACTATATATGATAAGCTCACAGCAAACATTATTCTCAATGGTGAAAAACTTAAACATTCCCCCTAAGATCAGGACCGAGACAAGGGTATCCACTCTCACCACTATTGTCCAACAGCTTTGGAAATCTTAGCTATGGCATTTAGAGACGAAAAAGAAAAAAAAAAAATGGATACAGATCAGAAACAAAGAAGTAAAACTCTCACGGTTTGCTGATGACATGATACTGTACATAGAAACCCAAAAGAAACCATTGGAAAATTTGCTAAAGCTAATCAGTGAATTTAGCAAAATCATCGGATGCAAGGTCAATACACAGAAATCACCTGTATTCCTATATGCTAACAGTTAAAAATCAGAAAGAGAAATTAAGCAATCAATCCCATGCATCATTGCAACAAAAAGTAAATTATAAACTAGGAATAAACCTACCTAAGGAGACAAAAGAACTGTATATGGAAAATAATGACACTGATGAAAGAAATCAAAGATGACATAAACAAATGGAGAGATAGTCCATGTTCCTGGGTAGGAATAGTCAATGTTGTGAAAATGACTATACTACCAAATGCAATCTACAGATTCAATGCGATTACTATCAAATTACCAATGACATTTTTCACAGAATTAGAACAAAGAATTCACAATTCATATGGAAACACAAAAGACCCCAGATAGTCAAAGCAGTCTTGAGAAAGAAGAATGGAGCTGGAGGAATCAACCTTCCTGACTTCAGACTATACTACAAAGCTGTAGTCATCAAGACACTATGGTGCTGGCACAAAATCAGAAATATAGACAAAAAGAACGAGATAGAAAGCCCAGAGATAAACCTATACTCCTATGGGTACCTTATTTATGAGAAAGGAGGCAAGAATATACAAATGGACAAAGATAGACTTTTCAATAAGTGGTGCTAGGAAAATGGAACAGCTATACGCAAAAGAATGAAATTAGAGCACTTCCTAATGCCATACACAAAGATAACCTCAGAATAAATTAAAGACCTAAATGTAAGACCAGAAACTATAAAACTCTTAAACGAAAAGATAGGCAGAACACTCGATCATGTTAATCAAAGCAAGATCTTCTATGGTCCCTCTCCTAGAGTAATGGAAATAAAAACAAAAGTAAACAAGTGGAACCTGCTTAAACTTAAAAGCTTTTGCACAGCAAAGGAAACTATAATCAAGGTGAAAAGACAACCCTCAGAATGGGGGAAAATAATAGCAAAGGAAACACCTGACAAATAATTAATTTCCACAATATACAAGCAGCTCATCCAACTTGATAGCTTGTCAGATTTGTGATCTCCAAAGAAGATTTAGTTTCAGGACCAGAGACCAGGCTTGACCACTCAGGGATCTTGTGTGGCAGAAGTTTTATTATAGTGAAAACGATAGAAAAAGCTTCTGACATAGACATCAGAAGGGGGTCAGAGAGTGCCCCCCCTTGCTAGTCTTTAGCAAGAGAGCTATATACTTCTTAAAATTAGTTACTGCAATAAATCAAAAGAATGCCTCAAGGTTGTAAAAATTTTACCAGACCCACTGCCACAATTTATATTTTAAGATAATAGGATTAGAACTTAACAAGAGAAAGATTTTACCAGACCCACTCCCATAATATACTTTCTAAGATGTCAGGATTAGTCAGAAGGTTTTCAGGAAGGAGAAACTATCCTCAAGCAGGATACATTGGTGTTATATAATCCTTAGTACAGAGTTTAAACTGACTAGTTTGTTGTGTAATCATCAGTTCTGGGCTTAAAGAAAAAAAAATTATGTGACTAAGACTAATGACTGTAGAGAAAAAAATATATGTTTGTCCTGTCCTCCTCCCTGAGAATTCCAGATGCTTATCTCCTCCTCGAGAACCTCAGACCCCTCTCTCCTCCTCGGGGACCTCAGACTTCTTATCAACCTGCATAGAAATTGACTCTCTCAAACTCAATACCAGAAAAACAAACAACCCAGTCAAAAAGTGGGCAAAAGCCCTAAACACAAATTTCTCCAAAGAAGACATATAGATGCTAACAGGCACATGAAAAGATTCTCAACATTGCTCATTATTAGAGAAATGCAAATAAAAATTACAATGAGATACAATCTCATTGCAGTCAGAATGCCCATCATAAAAATGTCTACAAACAATAAATGATGGAGGTGTGAAGAAATGGGAACCTTCTTGCATTGCTGGTGGGAATGTAATTTGATACAGCCACTATGGAAGATGGTATGGAGATTCCTTATAAAACTATGAATAAAACCACCATATGACTGAGCAATCCCACTCCTAGGCATATACCCTGAGGAAACCAAAATTGAAAAAGACACATATACCCCAATGTTCATTGCAGTGCTATTTACAATAGCTAGAACATGGAAGTAACCTAGATGTCCATTGACAAATGAATGGATAAAGAAGCTGTGGTACATATATAAAATGGAATGTTACTTAGCCATAAAAAGGAACACATTTGAGTCAGTTCTAATGAGGTGGATGAACCTAGAGCCTAATATACAGAGTGAAGTAAGTCAGAAAGGAAAGTATAAATATTGTATACTGATGCATATATATGGAAATCTAGAAAGATGGTACTAATGAATTCATTTGCAGTGCAGCAATGAAGAAATAGACATAGAGAACAGACTTATGGACATGGGGATGGGGAAAGGGAGAGCATGAGATGTATGGAGAGAGTAATATGGAAACTTACAACACCACATGTAAAATAGATACCCAACGAGAATTTGTTCTATGACTCAGGGAACTCAGGCAGGTTGTCTGTGGCAATCTAGAAGGGTTGAATGGGGAGGGATGGGAGGGAGGGAACATGGGAGTACCTATGACTGATTCTTGTTGATGTTTGACAGAAAACAGAAAAATTCTGTAAACCAATTATTCTTCAATTAAAAATAAATATAGTGGGAAAAAAAGATGCTTCTGACTTCTTGCTGAGAAGTTATCTGACAGTGTAGTTTCACCTAATCAAAGTAACACTGGTATGGCAGTCAACACTCAAAGAACACTCTCCCCTAACATGTTTTCTCATGAAATGATAAAGTGTGTCCTAGCTGTGTCTTCACATAACTCTGAAAGAGCCAGAAAACCTGCTTTTGTGAACCTTGCATTTGGGCCCTTTTGGTAAAATCAGTATTTTCCACCTATTAAAGCTGGATATTTGCAGCCTCAAACTGGCCGCAAAATCACACTGGTTTATTGTTCTCTTCATTACAACAGCTTTGGTAAAGTTTTTGAGTTTTCTGAAACAGGTTACTTCCTAATTCTTGGATAGTTACTGTCAGTACCATTTAACCTACTTAGAGTAACAACAGATATGGCAGTCAACAGTCACATAACACTCTCCTCTGACAACTTTTTTTCCTGGAATGGTACAGTGTGTCCTAGGAGTGTTTCTTGAAGCTCTGATATTGCAGGGAAATATGTTTTTCTAAACCTGAGAATTGGGGAGTGAAGGCAAAACAGCTTTTCTCCCAAGTGAAAGCTGGAGAGGTACAGCCTTAAACTTGTCAAACAAACAACAACAACAACAACAACAACAAAAAACTAAACTCACTGGTTCATTTTTCTATTCATTACAAAAACTTCTTTGGTCATATTTTTGAGTTTTCTGAAATCAAAAGGATGTTTTTAATTTCTTTCTGGAATCATCTGACACTGTAGTTTCACCTAATCAGAGTAACAACAGTTATGGCAGTCAACACTCACAGAAACTCTCCCTTGATATGCTATCTCATGGAATGGTATAGTGTATTCTAGAAGTGTTGTTATACAACTCCGAAATAAGTAGAACATTTTTTGTGATCCTGGGAATTGGGACTTTTGATAAAATTATATTTTTCAACTATGGAATATGGACGATTGCAGTCTTAAGCCTGATAGAAAAACACAGTTTGATTTTTCTCTACATTACAACAACTGCTTTGGTCAAGTTTTTTAGTTTTCTGAAACAAACCAGCTGTTTTCCCCACTTCTTGCTGGGAAGTCATCTGACAGTACTGATTCACCTAATCAGGACCACAACAATTATGGCAGTCAGCACTCAAAGAATACTCTCACCTGATCTCTTTTCACATGAAATGGTTTAGTGTTTCCTTGGTGTGTCTTTACAAAGCTTTGAAAATGTAGGGAAATTTGTTTTTTTGAACCTGGGAATTGGGGTCAGATTGAAAAAGAAGAATTTTCTGATTGTGAATGCTAGATAGTTGCAGCCTGAAACCAGCCAGAAAAACACAGTGGCTCATTTTCCTCTTCATTATAACAGACTTGGTCAAGTTTTTGAGTTATCTGAAAGCAACAGGCTGCTTGCCACTTCTTCTGGGAAGTCATCTAACAGTACAATTCCACCTATTCAGAGTAACAACTGAAATGGTAGTCAACACTGACAGAACACACTCTTCTGACATGTTTTCTCATGGAATGGTTCAAATGTCCTAGGAGTGTCTTTACACAGTCTGAAATTGCAGGGAAACATGTTTTTGTGAACCTGGGAATTGGGACCTGATGGTAAAAGAAGTATTTTCCCCCAGTGAAATATGAATACTTGCAGCATTAAACTTTCCAGAAAAACACACTGGTTTCTTTTTTTCTTTATTTCAATAACAACTTTGGTCAAATTTTTGCATTTTTGAAAGAAACAGGCTTCTTGTTACTTCTTGCTGGGAAATCACCTGATAGTACCATTTCACCTGTTCAGAAAACAACAATTATGGCAGTCAGCTTTCAAAGAACACTCACCCTAACTTCTTTTCTCATTGAATGGTACTGTATTTTCTAGGTATATCTTTACAAAGCTCTGAAATTGTAGGGAAACTTGGCTTTTGCGAACCTGGAAATTGGGGCCTGATGCCAAAACAAGTATTTCCAAACTGAGAAACTTGGATAGTTGCAGCCTAAAACTTGCCAGAAATAAAAAGCACTGGTGCACTTTTCTTTCCATTACAACAGCTTTGGTCAAGTTTTTGAGTTTTTTTAAAGAAACAGACTGCTTGCCATTTCTTCCTGGGAAGTCATCAGGCAGTACATTTTTACCTAATCATGGTATCTAGAGGTATGGCAGTCAAGACTCACAGAACATTCTCCCCTGACTAATTTTTCATAAAATGATATAGTGTATCCGAGATGTGTCTTTAAACAGCTGTGAAACTGCTGGGAAGCATGTTTTTGTGAACCTGTGTATTGGGGCCTGATGGGAAAAAAAAGTAGTTCTCTCCAGTGAAACCTGAATAGTTGCAGCCTTAAACTTACCAGAAAAACACACTGGTTCATTTTTCTCTTCATTACAACAACAGCTTTGGTAATGATTTTGAGTATTCTGAAATAAAAAGGATGCTTTCAACTTCATTCTGGGAAGCCAGCTGACTGTACAGATTCACCTAATCAGTGTAAAAACAAGTATAGCAGTCAACACTCGCAGAACACTCTCCTCTGACACCTTTCCTCATGGAATGGTATACTGTGTTGAAGATGTGTCTTCACACATTTCTTAAACAGCCAGGAAACATGCCTTTTTGAACCTGCAAATTGGGCCCTTTTTGTAAAAGCTATATTTTCCACCTGTGGAAGCTGGATAATTACAGCTTCATACTTGCCAGAAAAAAACCCACTGGTTCATTTTACTCTTCATTACCACAGTTTTGGTCAAGTTTTTGAGTTTGCTGAAAGAAATAGGCTGCTTGCCATTTCTTGTTGGAAAGTCATCTGACACGACAGTTTCACCAAATCAAGGTAACTAGAGATATGGCAGTCAACAGTCAAAGAACACTCTTCCCTGACTAATTTTCTCATAAAATGGTACAGTGTATCCTAAGTGTGTCTTTGCACAACTCTGAGGCAGCCAGGAAACATGCTTTTGTGAACATGGGAATTGGGACCTTATGGTAAAAGCAATATTTTCCACCTTTGGAAGCTCAATTGCAGCCCCAGACCTGCCAGAAAAACACACACATTCATTTCTATCTTCATTACAGCAATAGTTTTGGTCAAGTTTTCTGAAAGAAACAGGCTGCTTGCCACTTCTTGCTGGGAAGTCATCAGAGAATACAAAATCACCTAATCAGTTAAACAACAGATATGGCAATCAGCACTCAAAGAACACACTCTTCTGACTTCTTTTCTCATGGAATGGTACATTGTGTCCCAGGATTGCGTTTACACAGCTCTGAAACTGCACGGAAATTTGCTGGGAAATCATACGACAGTACTGCTGCTGCTGCTAAGTCACTTGTGTCGTGTCCGACTCTGTGCAACCCCAGAGAGGCAGCCCACGAGGCTCCCCCGTCCCTGGGATTCTCCAGGCAAGAACATTGGAGTGGGTTGCCATTTCCTTCTCCAATGCATGAAAGTGAAAAGTGAAAGTGAAGACGTTCAGTCATGTCCGACTCCTAGCGACCCCATGGATTGCAGCCCACCAGGCTCCTCCATCCATGGGACTTTCCAGGCAAGAGTACTAGAGTGGGGTGCCATTGCCTTCTCCATACGACAGTACATTTTCACCTAATTAGAGTAGCTAGAGGTATGGTATATAGTAGCTAGAGGTATGGTATAGAGTAGCTAGAGGTATGGTATAGAGTAGCTTGAGAGTCCCTAGGACTGCAAAAAGATTCAACCAGTCCATCCTAAAGGAGATAAGTCCTGGGTGTTCATTGGAAGGACTGATGCTGAAGCTGAAACTCCAATACTTTGGCCACCTCATGCGAAGAGTTGACCCATTGGAAAAGACCCTGATGCTTGGAGGGATTGGGGGCAGGAGGAGAAGGGGATGACAGAGGATGAGATGGCTGGATGGCATCACTGACTCGATGGGCATGAGTTTGAGTAAACTCCGGGAGTTTGTGATGGACAGGAAGGCCTGGTGTGCTGTGATTCATGGGGTCGCAAAGAGTCGGACACGACTGAGTGCCTGAACTGAACTGAACTGAGAGGTATGGCAGTCAATACTCACAAAACACCCCTCTCCTGACTTTTCTCATTAAATGGTACAGTGTGTCCTGGGTGTGTCTTTACACAGCTATAAACCTGTTGGGAAACATGTTTTTGTGTAACTGGGAATTGGGGCCTGATGGCAAAAAAATTATATTCTCCCAGTGAAAGCTGGATAGTTGCAGCCTTAAATTTGCCAAAAGATCACACTGGTTCATTTCTCTCTTCATTACAGCAACAGCTTTGGTCTAGTTTTTGAGTGTTCGGGAAGAAACAGGCTCCTGCCACTTCTTGCTGGAAAGTAATAAGATGGTACAGACTCACTTATCAGGGTAACCAGAGGGGTACCAGTCAACACTCCCAGAACAGTATCCCCTGACCTCTTTTTGCATGAAATGGCACATTATGCCCAAGGAGTATCTTTACAGAGCTCTGAAACTGCAGGGAATCATGGTTTTATGAACCTGGGAATTGGGGTCTCTTGTGAAAGGAAGTATTTTCCACTAGTGAAATATTTGCAGACTTACACTTGCTGGGAAAACACACTGGATCATTTTTCTTTGTATTAAAACAAATGATTTGGTCATAATATTGAGCTTTCTAAAATAAAAAGTATGCATCTGACTTCAGGCTGCAAAGTCATCTGGCAGTACAACTTCACCTAATCATAGTAAAAACAGGTATGGCAGTCAGCACTCACAGAGCACTCTCCCCTGACATCTTTTCTCATGGAATGTTACCATGTGTCATAGATATGTCTTTTTAAAAAGTCTATTTATTGTTTAATTGAAGGATGATTGCTTTACAGAATTCTGTTGTTTTCTGTCAAACATCAAGATTCAGCCATAGGTAATCCCATGGTCCCTCTCTCCTAAACCTCACTCCCATCTCGCTTCCCATCCCACTCTTCTACATTGTTACAGAGCCTCTGTTTGATTTCCCTAAACCTTGCTGCAAATTATCATTGGCTATCTATTTTACATATAGTATTGTTAGTTTCTATGTTACTCTTTCCATACATTTCACCCTCCCCCGCCTCCTTTCTCCCCATGCCCATAGGTCTGTTTATTCCGTTTCACCATTGCTGCCCTGTAAATAAATTAATCAGTACCATCTATCTAGATTCCATATATATATATATATATATATATATGGAATACACAGGTTCACAAAAACATGCTTCCCAGCAGTTTCACAGCTGTTTAAAGACACATCTCGGATACACTATATCATTTTATGAAAAATTAGTCAGGGGAGAATGTTCTGTGAGTCTTGACTGCCATACCTCTAGATACCATGATTAGGTAAAAATGTACTGCCTGATGACTTCCCAGGAAGAAATGACAAGCAGTCTGTTTCTTTAAAAAAACTCAATACATGATTTTTTGTTTTCACTTTCTGAATTCCTTCACTGTGTATAGTAGGCTCTAAATTTGTCAACCTCATTAGAACTGACTCAAGTGTTTTCCTTTTATGGCTGAATAACACTCCAGACCACCTGACCTGCCTCCTGAGAAATCTGTATGCAGGTCAAGAAGCAACAATTAGAACTGGACATGGAACAACAGACTGGTTCCAAATTGGAAAAGAAGTATGTCAAGGCTGTATGTTGTCACTGTGCTTATTTAACTTATCTGCAGAGTACATCATGAGAAATACTGGGCTGGATGAAGCACAACCTGGTATCAAGATTGCCGGGAGAAATATCAATAACCTCAGATATACAGATGACACTACCCTCATGGCAGAAAGTGAAGAGGAACTAAAAATCCTCTTTATGATGGTGAAAGAGGAAAGTGAAAACATTGGCTTACAACTCAACATTCAGGAAACAAAGATCATGGCATCTTGTCCCATCACTTCATGCAAATAGATGGGGAAACAGTGAGAGACTTTATTTTGGGGGATGATGACTGCAGCCATGAAATTAAAAGACGCTTGCTCCTTGAAAGATAACCTATGACCAACCTAGACAGCATATTAAAAAGCAGAGACATTACATTGCCAACAAAGGTCTGTCTAGTCAAAGCTATGGTTTTTCCAGTAGTCATGTATGGATGTGAGAGCTGGACTGAGCACCGAAGTAGTGATGCTTTTGAACTATGGTGTCGGAGAAGACACTTGAGAATCCCTTGGACTGAAAGGAGCTCAAACCAGTCCATCCTAAAGGAAGCTAGACTTGAATATTCATTGGAGGGACTGAAGCTGAAACTGAAATACTTTGCCCACCTGATGAGAAGAACTGACTCATTCAAAAAGACCCTGATACTGGCAAAGATTGAAGCCAGGAGGAGAAGGGGATGACAGAGAGTGAGACGGTTGGATGGCATTACTGACTTGAGGACATGAGTTTGAGTAAACTCTCGGAGTTGTTGATGGACAGGGAAGCCTGGTGTGTTGCAGTCCATGGGATCACAAAGAATCAGGCACGACTGAGGGACTGAACTGAACTGAATACTCCACTGTATACATGTGCCACAGCTTCTTTATTCATTCATCCATCAGTGGACATCTAAGTTGCTTCCATGTTCTAGCTATTGGAAATAGCACTGCAATGATCACTGACTGAGATACATGTGTCTTTTTCAATTTTGGTTTCCTTAGGATATGTGTCTAGTAGTGGGATCATATGGTGATTTAATTCCAAGTTTTTTTGTTTTTTTTTTTAAGGGATCATTATACCGTTTACCATAATGGCTGTATAAATTTAAAGTCCCACGAGCAAGGCAAGAGGATTCCCATTTCTCCACACCTTCTCCAGCATTTATTCTTTGTAGAATTTATGTTGAAGGCCATTCTGATTATTGTGAGGTGCTTTCTAACTGTAGTTTTGATTTGTATTTCTCTAATAATGAGTGATGTTGAGCACCTTTTCATGTGTTTGTTAGTCTTCTGTATGTCTTCTTTAAAGAAGTGTCTGTTTAGGTATTTTTCACACTTTTTCATTGGGTTGTTTGTTTTTATGGTATTCAGTTGTATGAACTGCTTGTATATTTTGGAAATTAATTCTTTGTCAGTTGTTTGTGATTATTTTCTCCCATTCTGAGGGATGTCTTTTCACCTTGTTTTTAGTTTCCTTTTCTGTGCAGAAGCTTTAAGTTTAATTAGGTCCCACTTGTTTATTTTGTTTTTATTTCCATTAATCTAGGAGGTGGGTAATAGAGGATCTTGCTTAGATTGATGTCATCGAGTGTTCTGCTTATGTTTTCCTCTAATATTTTATAGTTTCTGGTCTTACATTTAGGTCCTTAATCCATTTTGAGTTTATCTTTGTGTATGGCATTAGGAAGTGTTCCAATTTCATTCTTTTACATGTAGCTGTCCAGTTTTCGCAGCACCATTTATTGAAGAGGCTATCTTTACCCCATTGTATATTCTTGCCTCCTTTGTCAAAAATAATGTACCCATAGGTGTGTGGGTTTTTCTCTGGGTTCTCTATCTTGTTCCATTGGTCTATATTTCTGTTTTTGTGTCAGTACCATACTGTCTTGATGACTGTAGCTTTGTAGTATAGTCTGAAGTCAGGAAGGTTGATTTCTCTAGCTCCATTCTTGTTTCTCAAGACTGCTTTGGCTATTTGGGGTCTTTTGTGTTTCCATTTGAATTGTGACATTATTGTTTTAGTTCTGTGAAAATGCCATTGGTAATTTGATAGATATCACATTGAATCTGTAGATTGCTTTTGGTGGTATAGCCATTTTCACAATATGGATTTTTCCTACCCAGGAACATCAGATATCTATTCATCTGTTTATGTCATTTTGGATTTCTTTCATCAGTGTCTTATAATTTTCTGTATACAGTTCTTTTGTCTCCTTAGTTCAATTTATTCCTTGGTATTTTTTGCTTTGTTGCAATGGTGAATGGGATTGATTCCTTAATTTCTCTTTCTGATTTTTCATTGTTAGCATATAGGAATGCAAGTGATTTCTATGTATTGACCTTGTATCCTGCAACCCTGATAAATTCATTGATTGGCTCTAGTAATTTTCTGATAGTTTCTTTTTGGTTTTCTATGTATAGTATCATGTCATCTGCAAACAGTGAGTTTTACTTCTTCTTTTTGAATATGGATTCCTTTTATTTCTTTTTCTACTCTGATTACCATAGCTAGGACTTCCAAAACTATGCTGGATAGTAGTGGTTAAAGTGGACACCCTTGTCTTGTTCCTGATATTAGAGTGAATGCTTTTTGTTTTTCACCATTGAGAATAATGTTTGCTATGGACTTATGATATATGGTCTTAACAGTGTTGAGGTAGGTCCCTTCTATGCCCATTTTTGAAGCATTTTTATGGGTGCTGAATTTTGTCAAAGGCTTTTTCTGAATCTATGGAGATGATCATATGGTTTTTATCATTCAATTTAATTGAGTGTATCACATTGATTGATTTGTATATATTGTAGAATCCTTGCATCCCTGTAATAAACTTGACTTGATCATTGTGTTAGCTTCCTAACGTGTTCTTGAATTCTGATTGCTAAAATTTTTTTAAGGATTTTTGCATCTATGTTTATCATTGATATTGGCTGTAATTTTCTTTTTGGGGGGGTTTTCTTGCCTGGTTTTGGTATCAGGGTGATCATGGCCTCATAAAATTAGTTTGGAAGTGTTATATCCTCTGAAATTTTTTTTCAAGAGTTTCAGAATAGTAGGCAACCTCATCTCTAAACATTTGATAGAATTCTCCTGTGAAGCCATCTGACCCTGGGCTTTTGTTTTTTGGAAGATTTTTTATCACAATTTCAATTTCAGTTTTTGTAATTAGCTTGTTCATAATTTCTATTTCTTCCTGGTTCAATCTTTGGAGATTGAACTTTTCTAAACATCTGTCCATTTCCACTAGGTTGTCCATTTTATTAGCATATAATTGCTCCTAATAATATCCTATGATCCTTTGTATTTCTATGTTGTCTGTTGTTCAGTTCAATTCAGTCACTCAGTCATGTCCAACTTTTTGCAACCCCATGGACTGTAGCACAACAGGCCTCCCTGTCCATCACCAACTCCCAGAGTTTACTCAAACTTATGTCCATTGAGTTGGTGATGTCATCCAACCATCTCATCCTATGTTGTCCCCTTCTTCTCCCACTTTCAATCTTTCCCAGCATCAGGATCTTTTAAAATGAGTCAGTTCTTCACATCAGGTGGCCAAAGTATTGGAGTTTCAGCTTGAACATCAGTCCTTCCAATGAGTATTCAGGACTGATTTCCTTTAGGATGGTCTGGGTGGATCTCCCTGCAGTCCAAGGGACTCTCAAGTGCCTGATGAACTATGGATGGAGGTTCATGATATTGTACAGGAGACGGGGATCAAGACTATCTCCAAGAAAAAGAAATGGAAAAAGGTAAAATGGTTGTCTGAGGAGGACTTAAAAATAGCTGAGAAAAGAAGAGAAGTAAAAGGTAAAGGATAAAAATAAAGAAATATTCATCTGAATGCAGAGTTCCAAAGAATAGCAAATAGAGATAAGAAAGTCTTCCTCTGTGATCAGTGCAAAGAAATAGAGGAAAACAATAGAATGGGAAAAACCGAAGAACTCTTCAAGAAAATTAGAGATACCAAGGGAAATTTTCATGCAAAGATGGGCTCAATAAAGGACAGAAATGGTATCGACCTAACAGAATCAGAAGATATTAAGAAGATATGTCAAGAATACACAGAAGAACTATACAAAATAGATCTTCATAACCCAGATGATCATGATGGTGTGATCACTCACCTAGAGCAAGATCTCCTGGAATATGAAGTCAAGTGGGCCTTAGGAAGCATCACTATTTACAAAGCAAGTGGAGGTGATGGGATTCCAGTTGAGCTATTTCAAATCCTAAAAGATAATGCTGTGACAGTGCTGCACTCAATAATGCCAGCAGATTTAGAAAAGCCAGCAGTGGCCACAGGACTGGAAAACATCAGTTTTCATTCCAATCCCAAGGAAAGGCAATGCCCAGGTTATGTTATAACCTCTCTTTTTTTCATTTCTAATTTTGCTGATTTTATTTTTCTCCTTTTTTCTTGATGGGTCTGGTTAGTGATTTGCCAATTTTGTTTATCATTTTGAAGAACCAGTTTTTAGTTTTATTAATATTTGCTATTGTTTCCTTCATTTCTTTTTCATTTATTTCTGCCCTGATCTTTATGATCTCTTTCCTTCTGCTGACTTTTTTGTTTGTTTGTTTGTTTGTTTGTTTTGTTTTTCTTTTTACAGCTACTTTATATGCTTTTCTTGTTTCTTGAGGAAGGACTGTATTGCTATAAACTTCCCTCTGAGAACTGCTTTTGCTGAATCCCATAGGTTTTGGGTTGCCATTTGTTTCTAGGAATCTTTTGAATTCCCTTTTTATTTCTTGAGTAACCTCTTCATTATTTAGTAAGGTATTGTTTAATTTCCATGAGTTTGTGTTTTTTGCAGTTTTTTTTTTCCCTGTAGTTGATATCTAGTCTCATAGTATTGTGGTCAGAAAAGATACTTCATACAATTTCAATTTTCTTAAATTTACTGAGGCTTGATTTGTGGCCCAAGATGTGGTCTATCTTGGAGAATGTCCCATGTGCACTTGAGAAGAAAGTGTATTCTTCTGCTTTTGGATGGAAAGTCCTGAAGATATCAATCAGGTCCATTTGGCCTAATGTTTCATTTAAGGTTTGTGTTTCCTTATTGATTCTCTTTTGATGATCTTTCCATTGGTGTAAGTGGGGTGCTAAGGTCCCCTACTGCTACTGTGTTACTGTCAGTTTCCCCTCTTATGCCTGTTAGTGTTTGCCTTCTGTACTGTGGTGCTTCTATGTTTGGTGCATAAATATTTACAACTGTTATGCCTTCTTCTTGGATTGATCCTTTGGTCATTATGTAATGTCCTTCTTCATCTCTTATAATAATTTTTATTTTAAAGTCTACATTGTCTGAAATAAAGATTGCCACTCTGGCTTTATTTTGGTTTCCATTCTCATGTAATATCTTTTTCTATCCTTTTGCTTTCATTCTCTATGTGTCTCTAGGTCTGAAGTCAGTGGGTTTCTTGTAGGCAGCATATACATGGTTTTGTATCTGTATCCATTCAGTCACTCTGTGTCTTTCAGTTGGTGCATTCAATAAGTTTAAATTTAAGCAATTATTGATGTATATATTCCCATTTGCATATTCTTTTTGTTGTTGTTGTTGTTTGTTTGTTTTGTTTTGTTTTAGGTCTTTTGTTTCTCTTGTGTTTACTGGCATTTTAAGTCCCTTTAGCATTTGTTGCAAGGCTGGTTTGGTGGTGCTAAATTCTCTTAACTTTTGCTTGTCTGTAAATATTTTGATTTCTCCATCAATTTTGAATAAGATCTTTGCTGGATATAGTATTCTTGTTTGTAGTTTTTTTTTTTTTCCTTCCAGTACTTTACATATATCCTTCCATTCCCTTCTGGCCTGCAGAGTTTCTGCTGAAAGATTCGCTGTTAATCGTATGCATTTTCCCCTTGTATGTTTCTTGTTGCTTTTTGCTTGCTGCTTTTAGTATACTTTTTATGTTTAATCTGTTAGCTTGATTAATATGTGTCTTGATGAGTTACCCCCTGGGTTTATCCTGCAAGGTACTCTCTTTTCTTCTTGAAATTTATTGACTGTTTTCCTTCCCATGTTGGGGAAGTTTTCTGCTATAATTCCTTCAAAAATTTTCTCAGAGCCTTTCTTTTTGTTCTTTTTTCTCTGGGATCCTTATAACTTGAATGTCGGTGCATTTAATATTGCCCCAAAGGTCTCTGAGACTATTCTCAATTCTCCTCATTCTTTTTTTTCCTTTATTCTGCTCTTCAGCAGTTATTACCACCATTCTTTCTTCCAGCTCACTTATCCATTCTTCTGTTTCAGTTATTCTGCTAGTGGTTCCTGCCTAGAGAGTTTGTACTTTCAGTAACTGTATTATTCATCTCTATTTGCTATTCTTTATTTCTTCTATGTCCTTGTTGACTGTATTAACTGTGTTAATTGTTTCTTAGATTTTCTCCACTTTATTTTCAAGTTTTCAGAGCATCTTCACTATCATTCTTCTGAATTCTCTTTCAGGAAGATTGCTTATTTCTTCTGCATTTATTTGGTGTCGTGAGTCTCTACCTTGTTCTTTCATTTGTGTTGTATTTCTCTGTCTTTTCATTTTTTTTTCTGTCTTGCTCCACTTGAGGTCTCCTTTCCTCATGCTTTAGGGTTGTATTACTCCTTTTGGTTTTTGCTTTTGTAGGGAAAGTTTGGTTGAGTAGTTTGTGCTGACTTCTTGTTTGTGGTGGCTTGTGCCTGTGTTCTAATGGAAGGAGATAAAGCAAATCAAGCAGGTAATTACAGAAATAATGGGACATATACACACACTTCCACAGACACAGTCATAACCAAAGTGTTCTAAATAAAAGAGTACAGAAGATTGACTTGGTGAACAAGGGAAAGCAAAAGTCATATCAATCAATTAAAAGCAGAGATAACTAATGTTCATTCTGGAAAACTGATCCTGAGCAGAGTGCCAACTTGGGAATATTGCAAAGAGAGAACAACAATTTAGCTTATATGGTGAAAAAAGAAAGAATGAAGGAAAAAAGGAGAAGATAAAGAAAAAGAGGAGAATGGATAGCAAAGAGAAAAGGAAGGAGTAGAACAGAGGGTAAAGGAAAAGAGAAAAGAAAAAAAAATAGAAAAAAGGAGCTAAATACACATATGTGAAAATATTTATATATATTCAGGAATAGCTATAGCTTGTGAACAACTATAAGAAAAACTGTCAAATATATCAGAAACAACATCAGAAAAATCACCAAGAAAAGTTCTCAAGGAAGTAGTTCTTCTTGGTTTTGGAGTCTACCCCTGTGGATGGGGTTGGATCAGTGTCCTGTGATGTTTTCTTGGTTAGGGGACCTTGTGCCTGTGTTCTAATCCATGGAGCTAGATACCATCTTTCCAAAGGAAAGTGCAGTGTTCAGTAGCAGGTTTGGGGGTCTCTATGGGTTCAATATGCCTTTGGGCAGTCCTTCTGGCTTTGTCAGTGTTAGACACATCTATTTCCATAGCTGTGTCATAATGGCCCTATCAGCATACCTTCACTGTCACCAGCCCCCTACTTGTCCCTGGAATCTTGGCTGGTACTTCTGTTTCCCAGTTTCACACTTCACTGTCAGCTGAAGTTTGCTAGTTAGGGGCTTGTGTTGATCTTTTCTCAGCTCCCCAACTGTGCCCTTTGCATCACAGACACTTGTGTAGGCTTCTCTCGGCCCCCTGAGCTCACCCTCTATGCCATGGGGCTTGTGTACACTTGTTTCAGCTCACTGGGCCTGCCTTCTGTGTCACAGGGCTTGTGTGAACTTGCCTTGGCTTTCCAGGCCTGCCCTCTGCATCACAGGTCTTGCCTGCACTTCTCTTGGCTCCCCAGGCCCACCCTCTATGCCTGTGGCTTGTGTGCACTTGTCTTGGTTCTCTGGACCCACTCTCTGTGCCATGAGGTTTGTGTGTACTGCAGAGGTTTGTATGCCTCACTTCTCTGGGCCATCCTGGGCCTGCCCTCTGCACCATGAGAGTTGAGTGCACTTGAGAGATTTGTATGCTGTCCCACTCTTGGCTACCTGGGCCCGCCCTCTGTGATGTGAGGATTATGTTTATTGCAGAGGTTTGCATGCTGCCCCTCTCACAGCACCCGGGCCCACCCTCTGCACCTCTGGCTTCTGTGGGCTTCTCTCAATTCCTTGACCCTGCTGTCTGGTCTGGGCCACAGTCCATGAGCTTTTATGGGCTGGGAAGTGCAACTTTCAGTTTTCTGCCTTCTAAATCCCTGCTTTGTCCAGCTTCTGAGATTCTTCAGCTCCCTCTTGGGCCCCTCTGTGAGGGAGCTTCCCAGTGCACAGGAACTCTTCCTGCTTCATGACTCCCACCCTCCCTCAGGTCATAAGCTCCCTTCCAGAAGTTCTCCATCTTTTCCCTTTTTATGTCTCTATTCTCTCCACTACTTTATTACAGGGAGCTTAGTCTACCCCCATGGGGGCTTGGGGGTATTCTAGAGTTTGCTTTGTAGGAATTATTCCATATCATGATGAGTCTTTGATATATTTGTGGGAAGGTAGGCCTGGTGATCTCCCTGTCTTACTGCTCTGCCTTCTTCATCAGACCTCTTTTCTCGTGAAATGGTATAGTGTTTCCTAGGTATGCTTTTACAAAGTTCTAAAAATGCAAACCAACCAACCAAACAAACAAAAAACACCAAAACATGTTTTTGGGAACTTGGGAACTGGGGCATGATGGCAAAAAATGTATTGTCCAATTGTGAGAGCTCAATAGTTGCAGCCTCAACCTTGCCAGAAAATCACACTGGTTTATTTCTCTCTTTGTTACAACAGCTGTGGTCTGGTTTTTTAGTTTACTGAATGAAACAGTCTGCTTGCCACTTCTTTCTGGGAAGTCATCTGACAGTACAGATTCACTAATCAGGATAAAAACAGGGATGGCAGTCAACAACACAGAACACTTGCTCCTGACTTCATTTTTCATGGAATGGTATGTTGAGTCCAAGTAGTGTCTTTACACAGCTCTGAAACTGCAGGGAAACATGTTTTTGTGAACCTGGGCATTGGGATCTGATAGCAAAAGAAGTATTTTCCCCTAGTGAAATCTAGATAGTTGCAGCTTTACACTTGCCAGAAAGACACACTGACTCATTTTTATCTGCATTACAAAAACACCTCTGGTCATGATGTTGAGTTTTCTGAAATAAAAAGGATGCTTCCCATTGCAAACCAAGAAGCCATCTGGCAGTTTCACCTAATCAGGGTAACAATAACTTAGGCAGTCAACCCTCACAGACCACTCTCCCCTGAAAATTTTTTGCAGCCTCAAATCTGTCAGAAAAACACGTTGGGTCATTTTTCTCTTCATTAAAACAACAGATCTAGTCTAGATCTGTTTTGAGTTTTCTGAAAGATACAGGATGCTTGATATTTCTTCCTGGTAAGTCATCTGACAGTACACTTTCAACTAATCAGAGTAACAATAGGTATGACAGTCAACAGTCACAGAACACTCTCCCTGACATCTTTTTTCATGTAATGGTATACTGTGTCCTATGAATATCTACACAGCTCTGAAATTGCAGTGAAACATGTTTTTGTGAACTTGGGAATTGGGGCCTGATGGCAAAAGAAGTACTTACCCACTGTAAAAGCTGGTAGTTGTAGCCCCAAGCAATCCAGAAAAGCACACTCATTCATTTTTCTATTCATTGCAACAGCTTTGGTCGATTTTTTGAGTTTTCTGAAAGAAACAGGCTTTACTTTGGGCCCTTAAGTTAAAAGCAATATTTTCCAAATGTGGAATCTGGATAATTGCAGCCTCAAACCTGCATGAAAAAACAGTCTCATTTTTCTCTTTATTAAAACAGCAGCTTTGGTCTAGTTTTGGAATTTTCTGAATGAAATAGGCTGCTAGCCACTTCTTGCTGGGAAGTCATCTTTCAGAACAGTTTCACCTAATTGATGTAACAACAGGTATGGCAGTCAACACCCACAGAATACTCTCCTCTGATCTCTTTTCTCATTTTCATGGAATGGTATAATGTGTCTTACGAGTGTCTTTACACAGCTCTGAAACTTTAGGCAAACATGTTTTGTTTTGTTTGTTTGTTTGTTTTTTCATTTATTTTTATTAGTTGGAGGCTAATTACTTTACAATATTGTAGTGGTTTTTGTCATACATTGGCATGCATCAGCCACCTGAGCACTGGGGCCTGATGTCAAGAAGGAGTACTTTCCCCCAGTGAAAACTGTATAGTTGCATCCTTAACCTTGCCAGGAAAACACATTGGTTCATTTTCCAATCATTACAACAGTTTAGGTCTAATTTTTGAGTTTCCTGAAAGCAACAGGTTGCTTGCCACTTCTTGCTGAGAAGTCATCTGACAGTACAGTTTCACCTAATCAGAATAAAAACCGATATGGTAGTCTAGACTTACAGAACACTCTTCACTGACATCTTTTCTCATGAAATGGTACAATGTGTCCTAGGAGTGTCTTTACACAGCTCTGAAACTTCAGGGAAACATGCTTTGTAAACCTGAGATTTGGGGCCTGATGGCAAAAGAAATATTTCCCCTCAGTGAAAATTAGTTGTAGTCTTAAGCTTGCCAGAAAAACACACTGATTCTTTTTTTTTTTTTTTTTTTTTCATTAATACAAAAGCTTTGGTCTCCTTTTGCAGTTTTCTGAAAGAAAGAGGATGCTTGCCACTTCATGCTAGGAAGTCATCTATCAGTATGTTTCACCTAATAAGGATAACAGAATGTTTGACAGTCAACAATCAGAACACCCTCCCCTCACCTCTTTTCTAATGGAATGATACATTGTGTTCTAACTGTGTCTTTACTCAGTTTTGAAACTGTTGGAAATCAGTTTTTGTGATCTAGGGATTTGGGTCCTGATGGGAAAAGATTTATTTTCCCCCAGTGAAGCTAGATATTTGCAGTCCTAAACATGCCAGAAAGGCACATTGGTTCATTTTTTCTCTTCATTACAACAACAGTGTTTCTCATTGTTTTGAGTTTTCTGAAATAAAAAGGATGCCTCTGAATTCTGGCTGGGAAGCCATCTGACAGTATAGTTTCACCTAATCACAGTAACTACTGGTATGGTAGTCAACACTAACAGAACACTCTCACCTGACATCTTTTCTCATGGATTTGTACAGTGTGTCCTAGAAATGTCTTTACACAGCTCTGAAACTGCAGGGAAACATGTTTTTGTGAACCTGGGAATTGGGGCCTGATGGCAAAAGAAGTATCTTCTCCTAGTGAATGCTGGAGAGTTACAGCCTTAAACTTGCAAGAAAACCATACTGGTTCAATTTTAATTTCATTTAAACAGCAGCTTTGGTCATGATTTTGAGTTTTCTGAAATAGAAAGGATTCTTCCACCTTCTTATGGGAAGTCATCTGACATTTCTGTTTCATCTAATAAGAGTAACAACAGGTACAAAAGTGAATAGTCACAGAACACTTTCCCCTGCAAATTTTCTCATGTAATGATACAGCATGTCATAAAGGGATCTTTACCCAACTCTGAAATGGTCAGCCTTGTTAATCTGGGAATAGGGCCTGTATGGTAAAAGCTATATTTTCTGTCTTTGGAAACTGAATAATTGCAGCCTCAAACCTTCCAGAAAAACACACTAGTTCTTCTATCTCTTCATTACAACAACGGTTTTGGTCAAGTTTTAAGCTTTCTAAAAAAAAAAACAAAACAAAACAGGCTGCTTCCCACTTATTGCTGGGAAGTCACCTGACAGTACTGTTTCACCTAATCAGGGTAACTAAAGGTATGGCAGTCGACACTCAAAAACACTATCCTCTGACCTCTTTTCTCAAGAAATGGTACAGTGTTTCCTAGATGTGTTTTTACAAAGCTCTGAAAATACAGGGAAACAGTTTTGTGAACATAGGAATTGGGGAATCAGGGCAAAAGAAATATTTTCCCACTGTGGAAGCTGGATAGTTTCAGCATGAAACCTGAAATGAAGCACAATGATTAATTTTTCCCTTCATTGAAACAACAGCTATGGTCAAGGTTTTGTGTTTTCTGAAAGAGACAGGATGCTTGCCACTCTTGATGGGAAGTCATCACAGAGTACAAAATCACCTAATTAGAATAACAAGTATGGCAGTCAACACTCAAAAAATACACTCCCCTGGCCTCATTTCTCATGGAATAGTATCTGACCGTACAGAGTACAGTTTCCTCTAATTAGAATAACAACGAGTATGGCAGTCAACACTTATGAAACACGCTCCCTTGACATCTTATCTCATGGAATAGTACAATGTGTTCTAAAGTGTCTTGCACAGCTCTGAAAATTGAAAGACACTTGCTCTTTGGAAGAAAAGCTATGACCAACCTAGACAGCATATTAAAAAGCAGAGACATTACTTTGCCGAAAATGACCTGTACAAGTCAAAGCTATGGTTTTTCCAGTAGTCACGTGTGGATGTCAGAATTGGACCATAAAGAAAGCTGAGCACCGAAGAACGGATGCTTTTTAACTGTGGTGTTGGAGAAGACTCCTGAGAGTCCGTTGGACTGCATGGAGACCCACAGTCCATCCTAAAGGAAATCAACCCTGAATCTTCACTGGAAGGACTGATGCTGTCACTGCAATACTTTGGACACTTGCCGCCAACAGCCAACTCACTGGAAAACCCTCAGATGTTGGGAAAGAAGGAAGGCAGGAGGAGAAGGGGATGACAGAGGATGAGATGGTTGGATGGCCTCACCGACTCAATAGACATGAGTTTGAGCAAACTCCAGGAGACGGTGAAGGACATGGAAGCCTAGAATGCCGAAGTCTGAGAAATTGCAAAAGAGTCAGACACAACTGAGCAACTGAGCAACAACCAGGATTTAGGCATTGTTGCTGGTCAATCACTCGTTCTGATTAACTTTCTGTAATGTGGTTGCTGCTTGGGCTACTGTGAGATTGTGGTTCTCCTTGCTTCTTCTGCCTTCCCTTGGGTAGATGAGGTTACGAGGCTTGTGTAAGCTTCCTGATGGGAGGGACTGGTGGTGTGAAAACTTCATTCTTGCTCTGGTGGGCAGGTCTGTGCTCAGTAAATCTCAAACTGTCTGCTGATGAGTGGGGCTGTGCTTCCTCCCTGTTAGATGTTTGGCCTAAGGCGACCCAGCCCTGGGGCTCTTTGGGCTCTATGGTAGAGGTAATGGCAACCTCCAAGAGAGCTTATGCCAAAGGGAAGCTTCCAGGACTGCTGTTGCCAGTGCCTCTGTCCCTGCAGTGAGCCACTGCCAACCCACATCTGCAACACTAGCAGGTAGGTCTGTCTGCTTCAGTCTCTTGTGCTGTCACTGCTCCTTTCCCATGAGTCTTGGGGCATGCACGATTTTGTCTGTGCCCTCCAAGAGTGGCATCTCTGTTTTCCCTAGTGCTCTGGAAGGCATGTAATCAAATCTCGCTGGTGGTCAATGGCAGATTCCCTGGGGATTCCAGTCCCTGTGCCAGATTCCCAAACCGGGAAACATGATGTGGGGCTCTGAACCTTCACACCAGTGGGAGAACGTCTTTGGAATCATTCTTCTCTGGTTTGTGGTTCATGCTCCTGGCTGGTATGGGATTTGACTTCACCATGTTTTGATTTTCCTGTCTCGTTGTGGTTTCTTCTTTGTCTTTGGACAAGAGGTATCTGTTTTTGGTGAGTGCCAGCATTCTCCTGTCAATGGTCATTCAACAGCTAGTTGCAGTTTTGGTGCTCTCTCAGGAGGAGAGGAGCACATGTCCTTCCACTCCACCATCTTCAAAGAGAAGCATGAGTTCTCTGTCCTTACCCAGGCTTGGGAAGAGGGCATGGAAACCCACTCCGGTGTTCTTGCCTGAAGAATCATGTGGACAGAGGAGCCTTGAGGGCTACAGCACATGGGGTCCCAAAGAGTCGGACATGACTGAAGTGACTTAGCACGCATGCAGGCACACAGACTTGAACTTTTTGCTTGAACTTTCTGTTCAGTCTAGGTCCTGTCTGCCTGTTTGCAGCCCCATGGATTCCAGCATATCAGGCTTCCCTGTCCTTCATTATCACTCAAAAATTGCTCAGGTTCATGTCCATTGAGTCACTGATGCTATCTAACCATCTCATCCTCTGTCACCCCCTTTTCCTTTTGCCTTCAATCTTTCCCAGCATCAGGTTTTTTTTTTTTTTTTTAACATCAGGTGGCCAAAGTACCAGATCTTCAGCTTCAGCATCAATCCTTCCCATGAATTTTCAGGCTGGATTTCCTTTAAGATTGATTGGTTTGATATCCTTGCAGCCAAGGGGACTCTCAAGAGTCTTCTCAAGGGCAAAAATAACAATAGTTAAATTTATAGTAGATACACATTCAGAGTAGCTCATGGCTTTGGAATTATGTAGAAGCAACATGATTTCCTAACTGCTAGTGGAAGCAACATTTAAGGTGGCTTTTGTTCAGGGATTAGTGGATGCAATCCTTACCAAGGCATTCTAAATTTGATGCTCTGGAAGCTAAGGCAAATCAAATTGCCTTGTTGATACTTTCGCAAGGAATGCTGCTCTTAAAGTAACCGACAGTAGCCAAACCTCTGTCATGATGCACAGGGATGTTTCCCAAATTATAACTTGGGAAAACTGGCTAGAGAGGCCTGACACTTAGCCTCAGAGAAGGGAAAGCAAGACTCAAGGTTAAACAACTGTTGGTTTGATTAAAAGAGAAAGATCTGAGTCAGACCAAATAGTAGCGCAGCTTTACTGGAGACAAAAATTCCCCCACGTAGTCACTGTAACGTGCATTGAACTACTGGCAGACTGACAGAATGATAGCATTTGTGAATCCATATTGGTGAGAAAACACGAACAAGGGGCCAAAAAGTAAGTACCTCAATGGATCTCAAGGTGTGAGGCTTGCATAGCTTCAGGAAATACTGACAACCTCTTTCTCTAGAGGCAGTAAATGTGTTCTTTCAGCAATGAGTTAAAGTTGGTGTTGTTTCCCATTCTCCAGTATTTGGTGTTTGCATTTGGGGGAGAGAGGGAGGGAGCATTTCTAATAGGTGTGTGTTCTTGTTGCTGAGTCGCTAAATCATGTCTGACTCTTTGTGGCCCCATGGACTGCAGCATGCCAAGCTTCACTGTCCTTCACTGTCTCCCAGAGTTTGTTCAGATTCCTGTCCACTGAGTCAGTCATGTTATCTACCCATCTCATCCTCTGTCGCCCTCTTCTCCTGTTGCCTTCAATCTTTCCCAGCATCAGGGTCTTTTCCAACAGGTGCATGGTGCTATCTTATTCTTTTCATCTATAATTCCCTGACTGTGTATGATGTGTATCATGTTTGTGTTAACTTAGCTATTATTAGCTGTATATCATCTTTGAAACAACTTGGCCCTCTTATTCAAAATACACCCTAGAGAGGACTGGCTGTACTCCTTCTGGACTGTTTCAACTGCCTCAATGGTGCATTCAGGCACTGGAAGTAGGATTCCTTACAACTTCCTCCACCTCGTGGATGTGTTTTAGTCACAGTTGGTATGTTTTCACATTGGACCAAAACCTTTCCTTTCAGAGAGTCTACTGCCTCCTCTGTGGTTAAAGTCCTTTTAGAAAAGATTATCCGTATCTGGGGAACTCCTCTCAAACTTCAGAATGATCGAGGCCCCCATTTTACTGGTCAAGTTACTTCCACAGGTCTGCACCATTTGGCTGGTTTTACAACACTTTCACGGCGCTGACCAGCCTCATTCCTCTGATTTAGTCAAATGCACTAACAACATTTTAAGACGCAGTTGGCAAGATTTGTGGAGGGCCTCCAATTACCTTGGCCAAAAGCATTGCCTTTTGGTCCTTCTGAATCACACATCCACTCTGTTTGGAACACATAAACTCTCACCCTTTTAGACAATCAAAGGATAGTCACTTGGCTCCTGCCTTTTTTGACACACCACTGATAAAAGAAGAGGTGCTCTGATATTTCAACAACCTTGCAACTGGGATATTTCATGTGTTTGCAGAAAACCTTCCAGTAGGACTCACCTCTACCTTGCGGGAAAAGCCCCTATCAGGTACTGCTAGTCAGCACTTGTGCCACCAAGCTCCAGGGAATAGAGTCTTGGACTCACGTGACATACCTATAGAAAGCACCAATCCTGACTGGACCTGCACATTATCTAGTGATCTGAAAGTATAGATTTTCTGAAATTGAAGCAGATGATATGTGATCAGACATCTTTCCTAAGATATTCAGATTAGGTCTGTTGACAGTTTGTCTGCCAAACCTCTGATGGTGGCACAATGCTTAGTATTAACACAATGTCTATGATCTTAAAAACATGAACTTTAGAGGAAAAGTACCTAGAGTTCTCCCTCCGATCCCTCCTTGTTACTCTAATGTGACTTCGATATGCTTCTAAACAGTGCACTTTCACTCTAATAGGGGATACTATGCCCACAACGGTTATTCATGACAGTGAGTGGGGGAGGGGGGCTGAAAGAGGTGTGGAAACTGGAAAATCTGACTTTTGATCAATGACACTTTCAGAGAAAGATCTCCATCAAAGGGGAAAAGGGTAAAAATTAATAAAGTGAAACTTCTATTAAGATAGAGTTGGGAGGCCAGGAGGGAGGGCTCTCAGACATGAGAGCAGAGCCCAGCAGAAAGAAGAAAGACTTCCTCTTCTTGCCGGCCAAGAGCTCAGTCAATGAAGACTGCCAGGACCCAGCAAATGAAGAGCCACCATACTTCAAAGCCTCAGCCTCCCATGGACACTTTGCTTAGTGAAGCCATCCTAAACTTCCCATTCGTTCAAAGATTTACCTTCTCCCTGTCAGGGAGGCTTGCAGGTGGATCACCATGGTTGTAGACCCTGAATTTCAATTCCCTTTTGATCCAGAGTAAACTCATTTTTGGTGGAGCAATACCTGGCAGTCTATTTGTTTTAGGTCAACACAATCTTAATATTAGTCTGGATAAACATGCACTATGTTAAGTGTCCTCTCAGCACTAGCATTCTAGGCCCGACAGCCTTCAGAAGGGAAACACAAACAGAAAAAAAACAGACAAAACCCACAGCAGGTTTCTTTGATTGGGTCTTCAAATCACGCAGCTCTCATCTGGCCTCAAATGACACAAAATGTCTGACCCACACAATGGGCTCCCCAGGAGTTAGAAGAGGGCCAGAGATTTGTGAGAGAATATTGAGTGAGTGCCCTTAGAAAGCTGTTAATCTCCCCAACCAAGGAAGAGGGGTGGAACATGGGTCCTCTCCTCACATCCACTCAAGCAAGCAAGAGGGTGCTCAAGGCCCTTCCATAGAGCTTCAAGTGTGCCTCCTTCTCCACCATGAAGCAGGAGGTACTATGATGTGGTGGCAGAAGGCTGGGGCAGAGTGCATTTGCCCTGTCACCCAGCTCAATCTACGTCAAGGACTCACCCCGCCCCCACCCCTTGAGATCTCACCATCACCATGGCAACCATTGTTTGGTCCACATCCCCGTAGTCCCAGGAGATGCCACAGGCCTCTCCAAGACTCTGGGACTAAATCCAGAGATCCCTTGGCCCTAACCGACAAACCTCCCAGAGAGAGGCTCCTGCCTCCAGCCCGAGACCCTCCCACCCTTCCAATCTCATAGGGACAAATTTCCATCCCATTCTTGGAGAAATAAAAGCAAAGACGACCTGAGGAGTGAGGCAGGAGAGGCCACCCCCACAGACATGGCCGATTCCTTCTCCCCTCACTCCGCGAGGAAACCCCTGGCATCCTTGGGAGGCAGAGACCCGACCCTAGCCCTAGACACAGGCCACCTCAGCGGGGATACAGTCCCCAAGGCCACCGCCGGGGGCGCCAAGGGAAAGGCGCCTAAGAAGGTCATCGCTAAGAGGGTCCTAGGCTCCGTCGTGTGGTTTACGGAGAAGAATGGGTATGGCTTCATCAGCAGGCACGATACCCAAGAAGATGTGTTTGTTCACCATACAGCCATCATCCTGAAAAACTCCCGCAAGTACCAAGGCAGCATGGACCACGGTGAGACGGTGGAGTTCGACGTGGTGCAGGGAGAGCGGGGCACTGAGGCCGCTAACGTGACCGGGCCAGCTGGTGCACCACTGAAGGGAAGCCGCTACACTGCCCACCGCACCAACATCCGCCAGGGCTTCAGCATCCACCGCCATGAGCCGCCCCCGCGAGGTCCCAAGAGCATGGAGGGAGAGGCTGGTGAACCCGAGGGCAGCAGCGAAGGCTTCACCGTGGCCGAGGGCCTCAGATGCCCTCCGCCTGGCCAATCCCAAGACCAACGACTGAGGTGTTTCCCACCCTCCCACAAGGCCCAATTTGTGACCAGCCACGCATCGATCCTGGCTACCACCAGCGGTCCTGGGTCCAACTGGCAGCCTGAGTCCGCCCCCACCACAAGACAGGAGGGGCATCCTCGGCGGGGTCGGGGCCACAGCTACCTGCTGAGTCGCCCTAGGGGCCGAGCCACCACTCATGGTCCAAGACACTCACCAGGCATCTCGGAGGAGCTGGAGGCAGAGCACAGCGACAGCGGGCATGAAGCCAGCAGCAATTCTCCACAGAGGCCCCCTCCACACTATGGATCCTGCCATCCCAATAACCCGTGCCGCTGCCAGCAGCAAGTGCCTGGCACCCAGGGACAGGATTCCGACGGAGGAGAGGGCAAGATCAGGAAGAGCCCCACTGAAACATCTGCTTCTGTCGCTGTGGCCAAGAAGAACGATAACCCTGAGAAGGAGAATCCCTTGGTCATGGATGCGCCCTCTGCCGCCCGGGCCTAGTCACAGCTCGGCTCGCTCCCCAGGGACTCCCTGCCCTAAGCTACAGGTGATGTCCCATTGAAGAACTCAGTCCAAATATGCACACAGATTGTTAGATTTAGGCCTGAAAAAGATACATGCCCTTTAACCAAGGTGAGAAGATAAATTACGAGGTCTATATAATTCCAAATTCCCTCATACCATCTGCCTTGGTAGTTTCCTTACACACACTCACACACACAGAAACACACACTTCTGAACCTATATCTTTAATGGTCTGACCAGGACCACACCTATTATTCTGCATCCCCAGGTGAATTAGGTGAAGTAACGTTAAAAAACTGTGTTTTATTTTTAACCAAAAAAAAAAAAAAATGAAGATTTTCTGAAACTGGAGATGATTCACATTGCTCACCTGGCTGGTATTTTTGCAATAAAACATTTCATGTTGCCTTTATCTCTTATCACTGTTGTCTGAATTTTTTTTAAAGCCTACTAGCCCAAAATTGCATTGACAGTCCTTACAGTCTATTTATTTATTTAATTTTTTTTTTGTTTTTTGTTTTTTTTTTTAATTTTTTATTAGTTGGAGGCTAATTACTTCACAACATTTCAGTGGGTTTTGTCATACATTGATATGAATCAGCCATAGATTTACACGTATTCCCCATCCCGATCCCCCCTCCCACCTCCCTCTCCACCCGATTCCTCTGGGTCTTCCCAGTGCACCAGGCCCGAGCACTTGTCTCATGCATCCCACCTGGGCTGGTGAGTTTTAGCAAAGGTCATACATATTGATCTCTTCACAAGTCATGAATTTAAGACTAATTCTGGACTTAACAGGTGAATGTCTCAGGGTGTTCTACAGGGGAAAAATGCATGAAGAAAGATGTATCCTGATCTCTTTCATTTCCATCCTCTTCCCCTGCCCTGGAATTAGAGCAATAAGTCGGGAGGGTGGGGCCCAACTACCCACACTTACTCCTTAGCTAATACTCTGTTTTGCTCAAACATGACCAGTAAAAACAAACAAACAAAAAAAAACTGTGTCTCTCTGGAATCAGAATTTGCCTCTTTCAAAATTTCTTTTCTTTAAGCAACTCAATCTAATACCATTGAAGTATAAAAAACAAAATGGTCATGGGTGGCTGGGGGTGGTGGACAATAAGGAGTTGCTCATCCAAGGGTACAAACTTTGAGTTGTAAAATGAGTAAGTTACGAGGACCTAAGATACAGCATGGAGACTATGGTTAACAACACTCTCTTGTATACTTGAAAGTTGCTATGAGAGTAGATCATTAATGTTATCACTGCTAGAACAGCAAGAAAATGCTAATTATGTGAGGGGAAGGATGTGTTCCTTAATCTTATTGTGGGAAAGGTTTTACAACATACACCTGTATGAAAATTATCACATTGTACATCTTAAACTTAGATGATATCTCGATAAATCTGTGGAGTGAACCTGAAAGGACAGAAAGAAAGGAAGCAAATGTAATTTTTGTTGTGAGCAAGGAAGCATCCCTGGAGCTGAAAAGAAGCATGTAGTCCATAGTCTTCATCTATGCTTCCTGGTTGAGTTCTTCCAGGGGGCCTGTGGAAGATTCCTGGAAGGCTGAGCAGGTGCAGTACAGCCCAACTCAATCCCATCAAACAGAGAAACTCTGGGAGTGTCATTCCTATGCTGGTCTTTACTTGAACATGTGGTGGAGTTGATGGATGGGAGGCAAGTGTTGGGTTTGGAGGTGGGGGAAATGAGCCATAGATACTTAAAACCAACAGAGGTCTTTAAAACCTCATGTTACAGATTATAAGTAGCAAGATCCTAACACTTCTCATTTTCATGCTGAGGAATTTTACACCACATTGAAAGCTAGCCTAATATTTTTGATGAGGGAGTATTCAATCACTCATTATGGCTATATGTCCAAATCCATTCACACAGGAACAGTAGAGATCCTTCGTTCAGAGAATATTTGAGTGCTCTCCTGTGCCAGACACTCTGCCAGGCACTAGAAATCACATCATAAGGAAGAAGATGGCCCCTTATCTCAAAGAGCCCACAATCTAGTGGAGAGAAACCTGAGAGAAAACTGACAGTGGCTACACCATGGAGTGAGGGCTCTGGGGTAGTTAGCACAGGATGTGAGAGGAAACACAGATGAGGCAGACACTTGAATTTAAAATTCTACCTAGCAATCACTGCCAAACTCTGCTTTGATAAAATCATGTCAACATAGAGCTAGAAGTTGTCCATCCAGACTCCTAGCCCAGTGCACTTCCCAGGATACCAACTAATGTTTTCAGAGACTAGCTGCTGCTGCTGCTAAGACACTTCAGTCATGTCCGACTCTGTGCGACCCCATAGATAGCAGCCCACTAGGCTCCCCCGTTCCTGGGATTCTCCAGGCAAGAACACTGGAGTGGGTTGCCATTTCCTTCTCCAATGCATGAAAGTGAAAAGTGAAAGTGAACTTGCTAAGTTGTGTCCGACTCTTACCGACCCCATGGACCGCAGCCTACCAGGCTCCTCCATCCATGGGATTTTCCAGGCAAGAATATTTGAGTAGGGTGCCATTGCCTTCTTCATCAGAGACTAGCAGAAGGCACCAAAAATCACCAAGCATAAGAATTTATACTGATGCATAGCGCCAAGTGAGAATAGGGGAAGATTTGAAGTGAGATTAAACCTGCTTGGATTAGGAATGAACTCAGGTGCGTCCAGCATCTCTCTTTATGCCAAGTAACAGACATGGATACAGGGCAGGGAAATGTCATCTGTAGGTACAGGCTTGAGTTCATAGGCTTCTTCCTGCTGAGTGAGGCTGTGGATGGGTCAGCCTGGACCTGGAGGCTTCACTTTGGGGTAATGGAGGACATAAAGGACCAGACTAAGGAATCTTGTATTTTCCCTGCCCAAAAAGTTGCCTGACAGGATCCATTAACAGAAGTTGACCTGGTGATTGCTGTCTGAGGGTGGAGCAGGGGAGAACTGAAGGATAAAGAGGCTTGTCACAGAGTTATTCATGCATAACTAGGGGTGACTATACTTAACTGGAAGCAGGAATGTTCTGCTGATTTCCAACTGCTCCAGGATTGAGAAAAATTCCAGGAAAACCTCTACTCCTGTTTCATTGACTATACTAAAGCCTTTGACCATGTGGATCACACCCAACTGTGGAAAATTCTTAAAGAGACAGGAATATCACACCAGCTCACCTGCCTCGTGAAAGACCTGTACGCAGGTCAAAATGCAGCAGTTAGAACCGAGCATGGAAGAATGGACTGGCTCAACATTGGGAAAGGAGTAGTTCAGGGTTGTATGTTGTCACTTTGCTTTTTCAACTTCTATGCAGGTTATACCATGCAAAATGCTGTGCTGGATGCAGTACAAGCTGGGCTCAATATTCCTGGGTGAGATATCCATAACCACTGATATGCAGATGACACCACCCTGATGGCAGAAAGCGAAGAGGATCCAAAGAGCCTCTTGATGAAGGTGAAAGACGAGCATGAAGAAGCTGGCATAAAACTCAATATTCTAAAAACTAAGATCATGGCACCTGGCCCCATCACTTTATGACAAATGATGGAAAAACAAGGGAAACAGTGGCAGTCTTTATTTTCTTGGGCTCCAAAACCTCTGTAGGCAGTGACTGCAGCCATGAAGTTGAAAGACGCTTGCTCCTTGGAAGAAAAGTTTTGACAAACCTAGACAGCATAATAAAAATCAGAGACATCACTTTGTGAACAAAGGTCCGTATAGTAAAAGCTATGAATTTTTTAGCAGTCATGTTTGGAAGTGAGAGTTTGTCCATAGGGAAGCCTGAGCAGGAAAAAACTGATGTTTTGAACTGTGGTGTTGGAAAAGACTCTTGAGAGTCCACTTGACTGCAGGGAGATTAAACCAGTCAATGTTAAAAGACATCAACCTTGAATATTCACTGGAAGGTCTGATACTGAAGCTGCAATATTTTGGCCAACTGTATGCCAAAAGCTGACTCCTTGAGAAACACTCTGATACTGGCAAAGATGCAAGACAGGAGAAGGGGACAACAGAGGATGAAATGGTTGGATGGCATCACCGACTCAGTGGACATGAGTTTGAGCAAATTCTAGGAGACAGTGAAGGACACTGAAGCCTGGTGTGCTGCAGTCCATGGGATCATAGAAATTCGCACATGACTGAACCCCTGAACAACAACCAGGAGTTAGGCATTGTTGTTGTTCAGTCAGGTTTGACTCTTTGCGACCCCATGGGCTGCAGCACACCAGGCTTTCCTGTCCTTTACTATCTCCCAGAGTTTTTCCATTGTGTCAACGATGCCATCCAATCATCTCATCCTTTGTATCCCCCTTCTTCTCCTGCCCTCAATCTTTGCTAGCATCATGTTCTTTTCCAATGAGTCAGCCCTTAGCATCATGTGGCCAAAATATTGGAGCTTCAGCTGCAGCCTCGGTCCTTCCAATGGATATTTAGAGCTGATTTCCTGTAGGATTAACTGGTTTAACCTCCCTTGCTGTCCAAGGGACTCTCAATAGTCTTCTCCAGCACCACAGTTGGGAAGCATCCATTCTTTGGTGCTCAGGCTTCTTTATAGTTCAACTCTCACATCCATCAGAATAGTACAAGATGTTTATCGGTTTTCACAATCAATAGCCAGACAAAAAATAAAAAATAAATACAAAGGAAAGCCATGATGGAAACATCGGAGGCAGGAGAGGCCACTCCCACGGACATGGCAGATTCCTTCTCCCCTCACTCCGCGAGGAAACCCCTGGCATCCTTGGGAGGCAGAGACCCAACCCTACCCTAGACACAGGCCACCTCAGCAGGGATATGAGAATGAAAAGCTACCATACTTTTAAATGTCATTTTATGGATTAAGCAAGATCCAAATATAGTTTTCTCATTTTAATGCTGAGGTATTTTACACCACATTATAAGCTAGCCTAATGTATTTGGAGAGTGAATATTCAATCATTAATTATGGCTGTATATGCAAATTCATTCACACAGAAACAATAGAGATTCTTAATTCAGAGAATATTTGAGCACCCACTTGTGTCAGACACTCTACCAGGCACGAGGAATTGCATCATAATGAAGAAGATGGACTACAGCATGCCCTGCTTCCCTGCCCTTCACCATCTCCCAGAGTTTGCTCAAACTCATGCCCATTGGTTCATCGATGACATCCAACCATCCCATCCTCTGTTGTCCCCCTTCTCCTCCTGCCTTCAATCTTTCATAGCATTAGGGTCTTTTCTAATGAGTTGCTTTTTGCATCTTGTATCTTTTAATTTCCTTGCTGTAGTCACCCTCCACAGTACTTTTAGTGTCCAAGAAAAAAAAATCTCACTGCTTCCACTTTTTCCCCTTCTATATGCCATAAAGTGATGGGACCAGATACCATGATCTTATTTTTTTGAATGTTGAGATTTAAGCCAGGTTTTTCACCTTCATCGTTCACCATCATCAAGAAGCTCTTTAGTTCCTCTTCACTGTCTTCTATTAGAGGGGTATTATCTGCATAGCTGAGGTTGTTTATATAGGCGACTGGGTTTATCTCTGGGATTTCTATTGTGTTCACATGGTCTGTATTTCTGTTTTAGTGCCGGTACTATACTGTTTTGATTACTGCAGCTTTGTGAAGTTAGGGAGCCTGACTCAGTTCTGTTTTTCTTTCTAAAGTTTTCTTTGGCTGTTCAAAGTCTTTTTTGCTTCCATATAATTTGTAATGTTTTTTTCTATTTCTATGAACAATGCCATTGGTAATTTGATAGAGATTGCATCATATCTGTTGATTGCTTTGGAACATATTGTCATTTTCCCAATATTGATTCATCCAATCTAAAACATAGTATATCTCTCCATCGGTTTGTGTCATCTTTGATTTTGTTTATCAGTCCTTATAGTTTTCTGAGTAAAGATCTTTTGCCTCCTTAGGTATGTTTGTTCTTATGCATTTTATTGTTCTTTATGTGATGGTAAGTGAGATTGTTTCCTTCATTTCTCTTTCATTGTTAGTGTATAAGTGTGCACAAGATTTTTATATCTTGCAACTTTACCCAATTCGGTGCTAAGCTCTAGTAGCATTTTCATGAATTTTTATGGTTAATATCATGACATCTGTGAACAGTGGCAACTTTCCTTCTCCCCCCCCCCCCAATTTTGATTCATTTAATTTGTTTTTCTTCTCTGATTTCCATGGCTAGATTTCCAAAACTATGTCAAACAGTAGTGGTGAGTGAGGCCATCCCTATCTTGCTTCTGATCTTAGAGGAAATACTTTCAGTTTTTCACTCTTGAGAGTGATGGTTGTTGTTTAATTGTCTTTTATGTCCTTCATCATGTAGGTTCCCTCTGTGCCCACATTCTGGAGAGTTTCTGATCATAAATGGTATTGAATTTTGTTGAAAACTTCTTTCGCATCTATTGAGATAATCATTTGGTATTTGTTCTTCAGTATGTTAATATGGCGTATCACATTGATCGATTTGTGGATATTTAAAATTCCTTTCATCCCTGGGAAAAATCTTACTTGATCATGATGTGTGACCTTTTTAATGCATTATTGGATTTGGCTGGTTGGTATTTTGTTGAGGATTTCTTCTTCTGCATTATTTTGGAATGGTTTCAGATGGATCAGTGTCAAATCTTCTCTGAAGATGTGATAGAATTCACCTTGGAAGACTGGGCCTTTGTTTGGAGTTTTTAAATTCAGTTTCAGTATTGGTAATTGGTGTGTTTTTATTTTCTATTTCTTCCTGGTTCAGTCTTGGGAGATTGTAACTTTCTAAGAATTTGTCCACCTTTTCTATATTGTCCACTTTATAGGTGTAGGTGCTCCTTATAGGTGCTATAAGGTAGCACCTTATAGGTGCTCATTGTAGTCTCTTATGATCTTTTGGATTTTGTAGTTTTGATTGTAACTTTTCCTTTCCACTTCTGATTTTATTGATTTCAGCCATCTCCCATTTTTCTTGATGTGTCTGGCTATTTATCAATAAATAAATGTTCATCAATTTTATTGACCTTGTTTACTGGTTTGTTTCTTTCTTTCTTTTTAAGTTTCTATTTCATCTATTTCTTCTCTGATTCTTATGATTTCTTTTTTTCTACTATCTTTGGGTTTTGTTTGTTTATTTCTCTAATTGAGCTTTAGGTGTACGGCTTGGTTGTTTATGTGAGATCCTTTTGTCTCCTGAGGTAAATTTGTGTCACTATAAACTTCCCTATTAGAAGTGTTTCTGCTATGTCCCTCAGGTTTTGGTCTTCTTGCTTTCATTTTCACTTGTCTCTAGGTATCATTTAACTTCCTCTTTTATTCAGTGATCTGTCTGCTGTAGTTTGGTAACATATTTTTAGCCTCCATGTGTTTGTGTTGGGTTTTTTCCAGCTTTTTTTTTTTTTTTTTTGTAGTTGATTTCTAAACTCATAGCTTTGTGGTCAGAAAAGATGTTTGTATGATTAAAAGTTTCTTAAATTTCCTGAGGCTTCTTTGTGACCTAGAATGTGATCAATTTTTTAATAGTTGATTTCTAGTTTCATCATATTGTATGGTTATCTTCAGGCATTACTATATAGGGCTTCCCTGTGGCTCAGATGGTAAAGAATCTGCCTGCAATGTGGGAGACCCAGGTTCAATCCCTGAGTCAGGAAGATCCCCTGGAGAAGGGAATTCTAACCCACTCCAGTATTCTTGCCTGGAGAATCCCATGGACAGAGCAACTTGACAGGATACAGTCCATGGGGTCACAAAGAGTCAGACACGTCTGAGCGACTGACATACAGACATAACATATAGACTTAATAAATGTATATAAAATATTCCATTTAAGAACACACATTTCTCTAAGGTGTACTTGGTCTTTTCTCCTGGATAGATCACATGCTAAGTTACAGAATAGTCTCAGCAGTGTTAAAAGGATTGAACCCTTATTAAACATCCATTCTCACCATAACAACATGTGAGTAAAAATCAAATATGAGGAAAAACTATGAAAATCCTAAACCCATGGAGGGTAAAGACTAATTTACACAATCAGTGGATCACTGGAGAAATCAAGAAAATTCAAACTTCTGAAATGACACAAAAAAGACAGTTATCTCATTGCTCCTAGATAGGGAGAGTTCTTATTCATAGCATGGCCATATTTCCCAAAGTAATTTATAGATTTACCCATGGTATCTTTCACAGAACAGAGACAAACAATTTTAAAATTCATCTGTAACCACAAAAGACATAAAATATCAATGTGTTCTTGAGATAAAAGAACAAAGTTTTAGGTATAATGTCCCCAGACCTCTTTATTTTATTTTTTATTTTTTTAAACCTTTTATTTTGTATTCATGTCTAGCTGATTACCAACTTTGTGGTAGTTTCAGGTGAATAACAAAGGGACGTGTATCCATTCTCTTTCAAAGTTTCCACCTGTCCATATTGCCACATAATACTGAGCAGAGTTTCATGTGCTATACAGTAGGTTCTTGTTGGTTATACATTTTAAATATAGAAATGTGTACATGTCTATCCCAAACTCCCTGTTACTTCCCCCATTCTCCCTCCTGGCAACCATATGTGCCTGACTTTAAACACTATTACAAAGCTGCAGTGATAATACTACATGTCATATGAACTCTGATAATTTTACTACATTTGTATTTTAAACTTTATACTAACTTTTTTAAGTGGATGGTTTACTACCTTTAGTATATATTGGTGTTTCCCAGTAGTACTTTTCATTTTGTAGTTTTTACATTTCTAGTTGTGGCCTTTTCTTTTCCCCTCAGGGAAGACAATTTATTACTTTTTTAAGCCCAGTTTAGTGGTGCTGAACCCTTAATCTATGCTTGTCTATAAAACTATTGATGCGTTCTTCAAATTTGAATAGTAGCCTTGCTGAGTATTCTTGGTTTTAATTTTTTCCTTTAATCGCTTGTAATATATCACATCATGTCACTTCTTTCTGGCCTGAAAGGTTTCTGGTGAAAAAATAACTGATATTCTTATGAGAGTTCCATTCTTTTTTTCTTGCTGCCTTTAAGAAGTTTCTCTTTATATTTAAAAGCTTTCTGATTTTAACTCTGCTGTGCCTTTTTGCTAATTGTTTTATGTTTATCTAGTTTCTGACTGTCTTTATTTCTCATAACTGTATGTCCATTTCCTCTTCCGCTTTCTTTATAGTCCAACTCTCACATCCATACATGACTACTGGAAAAACGATAGCTTTGGCTAGACAGACCTTTGCTGGAAAAGTAATGTCTCTGCTTTTTAATATGCTGTCTAGGTGTCATAGCTTTTCTCCCAACGAGCAATGGTCTTTTAATTTTATGGCTGCAGTCACCGCCTGCAGTGATTTTGGAGGACAAGAAAATAAAGTCTTACAGAGTATCATCTTTGAGGATTTGAATAGCTCAACTGGAATTCCATCATCTCTACTAGCTTTCTTCGCAGTGATGCTTCCTAAGGCCCACTTGACTCTCTGTAAGAGGAAGTTAGTTTTCAGAAATCAGTGTTTAGAATCTTATTTTATTTGGAAATGACTTAGGTATTCAATAAACTTTCATCACTTAGTTTACCACAAGCCCAGGAATTCGGGTTACCAAAATCTAGAGGGATTATTTTAGACAGACATTCCTAAAGCATAATTATTCTTAATAGAGTTTATCCAATAGCTCCTAACTTCTTTACATTCTTCTTTCCCTAGAGGTTTCTTTACTCAAGTTACTTTCTTTTCTGAGAAACTTGTAATGGACATATTAACTTATATTAAACCTAGGCTCAACAAAATTATTCTGCTTAATTTTAATGATTCTTGTAAGATCAACAAACAAAAATAAATACTAGGTATTAATTTAATGCTGAAAATTCCCCAGTTCATATGAACCTAAAATTCATTTAGGTTAATTTCTCTTGTATTTAGAATTGTTTGATTTCTTAAGGGTTTACGTTTCTTGAGGCCAATTAGATTACAAACTAATCTCAGCAATCAGCAATATTATCCAAAATCAAGGATACATACCGAGACATGCATAAATACAAATAAGCACAGCAAGAGGTCTCATAGCTTTGGGAAGCCTATTACAAAATTCTCTACAGAACCCTTGAGCTGTGACTGGGATTCCATTCTATTTTCCCATGCCTTCCTGATGATACCAGAAAGACCAACTCCCATCCTGGGAAGAGATATACTATCTAAGATGCAAGCTTCAATCCATATGAAATTGGAATCCTCAGAAAACTTTTTTTTTCTTTTTTATTTATTTTTTAGTATAAATTTATTTATTTTAATTGGAGGCTAATTACTTTACCATATTGTAGTGGGTTTGCCATATGTTGACATGAATCCACAGAAAACTTATGTGTACCCTGAAAAAAAAAAAAAATATTAACCCCGAGGTTGGACAACTGGAAGAAAGATAGGAAGAGCAGTCTCTGCTCAGCCAACACAGGTAACTCTTAAAAGTCCTAATACATTTCCCCATCAAAAACAATATCCCCTAAAACCAGAGGCACGACAGGGTCTCATTCCCTTAATTAAAAATCTCAAAGAACAGGGGCTCTTAGTTAAATGCGACAGCCCTTGTAACACACACACCTCTTCTAGGAGTACAAAAACCCAACAGAGAATGGCACCCAACAGAGAATGAAGCTGTAATTCCATTACATCTTGTGCTGCTTAACCCCTATACTTTACTTTCCTAGATCACAGAAACGGCAGCCTGGTTTACTGTATTAGATTTAAAGGATGTCTTCTTTTGTATTCCTCACGCTTACTCCTTAGAAGGAAAGTTATGACCAACCTAGACAGCATATTAAAAAGCAGAGACATTACTTTTCCAACAAAGGTCCGTCTAGTCAAGGCTATTTTTTTTCCAGGGGTCATGTATGGATGTGAGAGTTGGACTGTGAAGAAAGCTGAGCACTGAAAAATGATGCTTTTGAACTGTGGTGTTGGAGAAGACTCTTGAGAGTTCCTTGGACTGCAAGGAGACCCGACCAGTCCATCCTAAAGGAGATCAGTCCTGGGTGTTCATTGGAAGGACTGATGCTGAAGCTGAAACTCCAATACTTTGGCCACCTCATGCGAAGAGTTGACTCATTGGAAAAGACCCTGATGCTGGGAGGGATTGGGGGCAGGAGGAGAAGGGGACGACAGAGGATGAGATGTCTGGATGGCATCACTGAGTCGATGGACATGAGTTTGGGTAAACTCCGGGAGTTGGTGATGGACAGGGAGGCCTGGCGTGCTGTGATTCATGGGGTCACAAATAGTCGGATACGACTGAGTGACTGAACTGACTGACTGAGCCCAAAGTTCACAATTCTTGTTTGCTTTTGAGGAGCCATCTGGTTCCTCTACCCAAATACTTTGGACAACGTTGCTTCAAGGATTCAGAGATAGTCCACTTGTTTGGACGGGCTTTAGCTTAAGACCTAACTACCTTTAGGGCACCAGAGCCTATAAGAACTATCCAATATGTAGATGATATTTTCCTTTGTTCTGACACAAAGGAACTGTGTGACCAAGCTACCTGTAATCTTCTTAATTATCTAGCCCAATGTGTTTGCAAAATGTCAAAATCTAAAGCTCAGATATGCCAACAGGAAGTTAAATATTTAGGACTCAAACTTTCACATGGAACTTGAGCCTTAGGGAAGGAAAGAATAAAGACCATCTTACAACATCTTTGCCCTAGTATTATTAGACAACTCTGTGGTTTCCTTGGTATAACTGGCTACTGCCAAATTTGGATTCCTGGATATGGAGAGCTGGCTTGACCTCTATATAACTTATTAAAAGAGACTCGACAATCAGGAAAACAGATATTACAATGGGAACCTGAAGAAATATATGCGTTTAAAACTTTACAACAGGCTCTTCGTCAGGCCCCTGCTCTCAGTCTGCCTACAGGAGACCAATTTAATCTTTTTATAACAGAGAGATCAAGAATAGCACTGGGAGTCCTAACACAACCCAAAGGAAACTCACAACAACCTGTTGATTATTTGAGCAGAGAACTTGATCCTGTAGCTCAAGGATGGCCACATTGTCTACAGATAGTGGCCTCAGTAAACCTATCAATTCCTGAGGCTGCTAAATCAATTATAGGCCGAGATATGGTGGTCTATATTTCACATGCTATTTCTGGAATTTTGAACTCCAAGGGAGGTTTGTGGATATCAGACAATAGGCTTCTCAGACACCAATCCCTGCTCTTATAAGGGCCCATAATTCAGCTAAAAACTTGCTCAACTTGAAACCCGGCTACATTCTTTCCTAAATCATTAGATTAACAAAAAGCAGAGCAGGACTGTCATCAAGTCCCAGTTTTAAATTGCTCGGCAAGTGAGGACTTAAAAGATAAGCCATTAGAAAACCCATATGCAACTATGTTTACAGATGGCAGCTCTTTACAGAGAAAGGAGAACCTAAAGCAGGATCTCAAAAATTATTTACTGCTAGGTTAAGAAAAAAAAAAAAACAAAAACAGCTGAACCAACACAACACGTCACTAATTTAGATCATGAGCTGACTGGCTCAGATCATGAATGCCTTATTGCAAAATTCAGACTTAAATTGAAGAAAGTAGTGAAAACCACTAGGCCATTCAAGAATGACCTAAATCAAATCCCTTACTGATTATACAGTGAAAGTGACAAATATATTCAAGGGATTAGATCTGATAGACAGAGTGCCTGAAGAACTATGGATGGAGGTTTCATGACATTGTACATGAGGCAGTGATCAAGGAAGAAAAAGAAGTGCAACAAGGCAAAATGGTTGTCTGGGGAGGCCTTACAAATAGCTGAGAAAAGAAGTGAAAGGCAAAGGAGAAAAAGGAAAGATATACCCATCTGAATGCAAAGTTCCAAAGAACAGCAAAGAGAGATAAGAAAGCCTTCCTCAGTGATCAAGGCAAAGAGACAGAAGAAAACAATAGAATGGGAAAGACTAGAGATCTCTTCAAGAAATTAAGGATACCAAGGGAAAATTTAATGCAAAGACAGGCACAACAAAGGACATAAATGGTTTGGAACTAACAGAAGCAGAAATATATTAGGAAGAGGTGGCGAGAATACACGGAAGAACTACACACAAATGATCTAAATGACCCAGATAACCACGATGGCGTGATCACTCATCTAGAGCCAGATATCTTGGAGTGTGAAGTCAAGTGGGACTTAAGAAGCAGTACTATGAAAAGAGCTAGGGGAGGTGATGGAATTCCAGCTAAGCTATTTCAAATCCTAACAGATGATGCTGTGAAAGGTGCTGCACTCAATATGCCAGGAAATTTAGAAAACTCAGCGGTGGCCTCAGGGCTGGAAAAGGTCATTTTTCATTCCAATCCCATAGAAGGGCAATGCCAAGGAATGTTCAAACTACTGCACAATTGCACTCATTTCACATGCTAGCAAAGCAAAGTTCAGAATTGTCCAAGCTAGGCTTCTACAATACATGAACTGGGAACTTCCAGATGCTCAAGCTGGATTTAGAAAAGGCAGGAGAACCAGAGATCAAATTGCTAACATCCGTTGGATCAGAGTTAAAGCAAGAGAAATCCAGGAAAACATCTACTTCTGCTCCATTGACTATGCTAAAGCCTTTGACTGTGTTTAAAACTCTTAAAGAGATGGGACTACCAGACCACCTTACCTGCCTCCTGTGAAACCTGTGTGCAGGTCAAGGAGCAGCAGTTAGAACCGGACATGCAACAATGGATTGGTTCCACATTGGGAAAGGAGTACGTCAAAGTCACCCTGCTTCTTCAACTTACATGCAGAGTACGTCAGGCGAAATGCCATGCTGGCCAAAGCACAAGCTGGAATCAAGATTGTCAGGAGAAATATCCATAACCTCAGATATACAGATGACACCACCCATATGGCAGAAAGCAGAGAGGCAATAAAGAGCCTCTTGATGAAAGTGAAAGAGGAGAGTAAAAAACTAGCTTAAAACTTAACATTCAAAAAAACGAAGATCACAGCATGTGGTCCCATCACTTGTTGGAAAATAGATGGGAAAAAAAATGGAAACAGTGACAGGTTTTATTTTCTTGGACTCCAAAATCACTGCAGATGGGGATGCAGCCATGAAATTAAAAGCCACTTGCTGCTTGGAAGAAAAGGTCTGACATACCTAGACAGCATTTTAAAAAGCAGGGACATTACTTTGCCAACAAAGGTCTGTGTAGTCAAAGCTATGATTTTCCAGTAGTCATGTATGGATGTGAGGATTGGACCATAAAGAAGTCTGAGTGCCAAAGAACTGATGTGTTTGAACTGTGGTGCTGGAGTAGACTCTTGCGAGTCCCTTGGAATGCAAGGAGAAACCAGTCAATCCCAAAGGAAATCAACTCTGAATCTTCATTGGAGGGACTGATGCTGATCTGAAATTCCAATACGTGGCCCCCTGATGTGAAGAGCCGACTTTTTGGAAAAGACCCTGATGCTGTGAAAGATGGAAGGCAGGAGGCAAAGGGGCCGAAAGAGGATGAGATGATGGGATGGCACCACCGACTCAATGGACATGAGTTTGAGCCAGTCCTGGGAGATGGTGAAGGACAGGGAAGCCTGGCATGCTGCAGCCCACAGGATTGCAAAGAGTCAGACATGCCCGAGTGACTGAACAACAACAGTTTAGGTTCTTTCCAAAAACAACTACAATCCTTAGATAATGGAATATCACAGTATAAGGAAAATGAAAGGTCTCCATATAATCCTGGAGATATGGTGTTAGTAAAGGCTATTCGTAGCAACATCCCCACATTAACTCCCATATGGGAAGGGCCCTACTCTGTTATGCTTTCTTCACCCACCACGGTGAAGGTTACAGGTATTGGCGCCCAGATTCATCACACATGGATAAGAACTTGGAATCCTTCAGGAGAGAATCAAGAAGGTCATCCAGCATCCCCAGAGGAGAGTTCACAGTATTCAGAATATCAATGCACCCCTTTGGAAGGATTGAAAGGATTATTCAAGAAAAGTCCAGGATCTATAAAGTCAAGTCCATGCGATGACTGGCCCCACTCTTCCTTTTGGGACCACCTTACTGAATTTGATGTCAACCTCCACCTGGTGGAGACCTCTGATCCTCTTGTTTTACTCTTATTACTTTTTGGCCCTTGTATTTTAAATCATCTTTCTTGCTCTGCAATGTCTCCCATAGAAGCTTCAGATGGTAATGGTTATGGAAACGGAGCCAAAGATGATATATCAAGGTCCACTAGAACATCCCACGTGTGGAGACCTAACTGCCATCCCCTATCGATGCCCCTGTCCAGCTCAAAGAAGCCAGAGTGGTCGTCTCCCATTTCCCCATTGGCAGTTAGCATCTCCATCTCCAGAGGGGGTGGGGGGAGGATTGGGGTAGAAATTGTTAGTGAGTGTAGGAACTCTGAGACCTCCTGGTTTCATAAACATCCCACTCTATTAAACTGAAACTATACACTTTGTTCTGAATTCCTGGCTATCAGTGGAATGTGTCCTTCGTCTGATAAATTATCAGCACTCAGATCCAGGAAAGGGTAGTAATTAACTTCTGTTCAATATGCCTGAAGGAAAAACAACAGGTGACCATTAATCTTTAGCCCATACATCTGGCCCACTGTAAAATGGCTGGGAGACATGAGAAAAGGTTATGGGATAGCAACTTGACATCTAAGAAAACTTAAATCCAAAGATCAAAAGAAGCCTTAAAGATGTCAGGTTAAATATTGTGACCCTTAAGCTGATTGGTTAGAAATGGCATATGTTAAAAGTAAGAACCAATCAAAAGTGGACAAATCAATGGTAGTGAGGATATAAACTGCTGTAAGTTCCAACTCTTCAGGTCACTTCACCTCCCCCCCACCCCTCAGGTTCTATGTTGAAAGCTTTGTATTATTTCTCTCTGAAATAAATCCTGTTTGCTTGCTACCGTGAGTGTTTGTGTGTGTGCAAAGTTCATTCTTCAGCTCTGCAAATGAATATGGATTCCTCTTTCACTGCTTGTGAGCTCAACTCCTCCAGGAGTCACCCCAGAGTCATTTCAGCTCCTCTTATATGTTTTGGATTCTGCTTCCAGCAATCTAAGACCACTGTGGCTGCTCAGGTCACTGAATGGTCAGTTCTTAATGCAATCCCCAGATGAGCAAGTCTTTTAATTAATGAGTGGATTTCCCTATGAGATCAGTGCATAGCATGAGAACTAGGGCTCCACCACTCCAGTCAATTTCTCAGTCACCTGAGAAAACTGTAACCATCCAGGAGGAATCTTTTCCCTTTTCTTCAGAGCAAAGCTCTTGTGTGTTTTTCTTATTTTGTCCCAAGACATTCTATAAAGGCAATCAAGATGAGGAAAAGTGTCAAATCAGCCTCTTACCTAACCACTCAGGCCCCTACAATGGAGCAACCTCAGTATCTTTCAGCCGAGCCCTGGGTATTCCTCGATAGTTTTAAATCGAGTCCCCGACTCGCCCCCCCCAACTCCACCCCAAGAACCTTGCTACTGGGTGGGTATCCCCCTGGGCATCTTTCAGCCAGGCCCTCACCCAGTATCTTTTGATTGGTTGGGAATTTCCCAGTATCTTTCCACTGAGCCCCACTCAGTGTCTAGGCCATGAGTGGGTGTGCTCCAGATATTTCACCCCCCACCCCAGTATCTTTCAAACTGGGAGGGGGCTGGTAACCTGCTCCCCTGGCAAGCAAAACTGAGAATCTCCGCCAATATGGGAGATTTGAGAACTAGGAGAGACCCAAATTCGTCTGCACTCCCCGAGGAGGCAGATGAGCGCAATGGGCTGCTGCTGGTACCAAAGCTCTGGTAACTCAAGGAGTTCAGGTGAAGGAAGGAAGTCCATCCTGGGTTGCTTCGTCAGTTGTCACAACTGTTGACTAGAAAGATGTACAAATTGAGAGTTGCAAGTTAAATTTTATTTGGGGCAAAATGAGGACTGCAGCCTGGGAGCCGGGACCTCACAAAGCTCTAAGAGACTGCTCCAAAGAGTCAATGTATAAGATGTTGGTGAAGATGGAGTTCAATGCAATCAAGAACTTACTTTACAAAAGGTTTTCTGCTAGTCAAGGAGCCGATGTCTCCATGAAGGGATTTGGTGTTTTCTAGATATGAGGAGATGCAAAAATTGGAATCATGAAATCAGTTCCTGAAAATATCTAACTATCTACAGACCTGTTCCATCAGAGTGCCCCAGGAGGGAAATGTTGAAGGTCAACCGCTGCAGCACAGGGTTCAATCTCTGCAGAGGCAGATGGAAAATGCCCTTTCTGTTGTTGTTCAGTCTCTGGCAAATGCTCTTGGAAAGTGCCAATTTGTAGTTGAGAGGTGAGTGCCAATTTGCCAGTTTTGACAACACATATTTTACTTTCCTTAAATTTTCTTTTAAGACTGAGTTACTTTTCTTGTTGATAAATCTATAACAGATGGAATAAGGTCTAATTTGACTTCTAGTAAACATAGGTACAACAGAAATATTATACTTAATATTGATAACTCTAAGGACATGTGTATATTAATCAAACCAACAAGTTTAATAGCAGATATCAACTCAGTACAGAATATTTCCCAGATCACGGGTCCTAAAATTTATCTTGGCCAATTTTCTATATATTCAGATTTAATTTGTAAGTGCTTAATTTCAAGCCAAATAAAATAATTCATTCACAAGTTAACTTTTACATAAATGCCAAACAAGAAATCTCACATTTTTTCTCTTGAGTTCAAAAAGCTATGGCCAACTTCCCACTTTTTCTTTGAGGGCCTGGACACAGGGGAGAGAAATACCCTGGGGTGGGGGTTGGCTACAAGATGGAACAAAGCTTACCCATAACAAGGATAATCCCAAAGGCAAAATCCCAACCAATTTCCACCACAGGCAGAGCCTGAAGCAATAGGGAAGGATTTCCCTGGTGTTGTCACATGTGAGCCCTGTCCTGTTATTAATAATTACCAAAGATATTTTGTAAGTGACAACACACATACAACAACAAAAAACATTAATACCAACCAAGTACTACTTTGATACTGAATATCTCCTAGTTCACATGAGCCCTAACTTCATTTAGCCTAATTTCACTTGCACTTAGAATTGTTCGATTTCTAAGTGCTTACCTTTATTTAAGGCAACTAAATAGAGCTCATTTAAAAATTAATCTCAGAATCAATATCCAGAGACAAAGACACATACTGAAATGTACTTATATCCAAACAGACATGACAAAAGATCTCATAGCCTTGTTTTCCAAACTTAGTCATGACTCAGATATCAGAGTATAAAACAACAGTTTATAAACATTTAGAATATGAAAAAAAAAAAAAAAAAAGGCTTCTTGTACTACATTTTCCCCCTCAGTTTCAGGAATTAGAGATGGTCTAGATAAATGTCTCTGAGAGCCATGGTCTCAAGGCACAAGGAGAGAAAAACATCTTCTCCTAGTATGACAATGTCAAAAAATGTTTTAACTCAGTTTCTCTAGTGTCTAAAGAATACTGTGTCCACACAGTAAAACAAAAAACATCATCTTTTTCTGCAGCCATGTTTTCATAAACAAAATTTAGACCAGTTAGTCCTTAAATTGGCCCTTATAACAAGAGCAGACAAGTCCCAACTAGTGATCATCCCTCTGAGGAGGTGGGGGTCCTAGTTTGATCAGCCCTAGATTGTTGATTGTAGGTGAAGAGCCCTGGACATAAATGAACTTCAGTCTATTTTCTCATCCTGCGGCAATAAAGATCTAACTGCAAGAGACTCATTATTAGGTGTTTTGTTGTTGTTGTTGCTGTTGTTGTTGTTGTTGCCTTGTGTCATAGCCATAGGGCTTCCCTGGTGGTTCACTGGTAAAGAATTTGCTCACAGTGTAGGAGACACAGGGGACACAGCTTCAACCCCTGAATCGGGAAGACCCCCTAGAGGAGGCCGTGGCAACCCACTCCAGTGTTCTTGCCTGGAGAATCCCATGGACAGAGGAGCCTAGTGTTCTACTGTCCATGGGGTCGCAAAGAACCAAACATAACTGAAGTGACTTAGCACGCGTGCAAGCACATAGCTATAGATCAACTAGTCATTTAACATTTTTCCAAAGGGTTTCCCAGGTGGTGGATGGAACCTTGGAGGGATCGATTCCCATTTTAGTTCAAGCAGTTTGTACCAGATGTGTGTACACTCAAACCAATCTGCAGGCTCAAACCAAAGTAACCAAGCAACCAAACCACACCAAAACCTCACCAACCAGAAGTCACACTCCCCCCAAAAAAAACAGATGGCAAGGAGATGCCCAGAAGTCAAAAGCCAAATGGCATAATTGCCCCCCAAACGTGACTTTCCAATCCCCCTAGACCTGTGATTTTGTCCAAAGTGTGCCTTACAAATGGAGTTGCCCTTCACTGGGAGAAGTCCCCAAATTGGAACTGAAGTTCCCCTAAACAGGCAAGGTCAGAGAGGCCCTGGTATGCACTCCAGGAGACTTACCAAATTGCTGGTGGGTGTGTCACAACATAGCATAGACTCTCTTTCTGATCCTCCAAAAGTTAATGTCTTCTCAGAGTAGAAGTTCAGGCCAGTGCAAAGAAAGGAAAAAAAAAAAAAAAAGTGTCCTCAAGGCAAAGAAAGCTGTGAAATCTACGGCAACCTCTCCCCTAGTGTCCACTGCAGACTCAGAGTTCTATGGCCTAGAGGGTGGGTTGGGTATGATCAGGGAATGTCCCTACAGCAGGAGAACCCTGGTGATCGATCTGGTCTCAGAAAACTCTTCCAACCCTCCACTCTCTGAGAGGAGGCTGCTGTGTAGAGAAGTCCCTGTGTCTGGCCAAGCTGAGGGGCCTTGCAGTGCTGCCTGCCCAAGAGCTGAGCCTGGATGAGACCCTAAATTTGTTGCCAAAATCTTGGCTCTCTGTGCTCCAATGCCAAACAGACACAGGGAGACAGAGTTATGGAGGAGAAAGAGTGGCTTCTTTTGTGCCAGGAAAAGAGGGAACACAGTAGACTAGTGTCTTAAGACCAGTGCCCCTCTCCCTATTGAATGGACTTCCCAGGTGGCTCAGTGGTAAAGAGTCTGCTGCCAATCCAGGAGATGTAGGAGATGTGAGTTCAATCCCTAGATTTGAAGATCCTCTGGAGGAGGAAGTGGTAACCCTCTCCAGTATTCCTGCCTGGAAAAATCCATGGACAGAGGAGTCTGGCAGTCTATGGGGTCTGCAGTCCATGGGGTCACAAAGAGCCGGAAATGACTGAGTGACTGAGCATGCACCAACATGCCCTTGTGAATAGGGAGAGGTTATATATCAAGCAGGGATATGTGACAAGGATCAAAACAGTTACAATCTTGCATTCCTCTGCCCTCTGCAAAGTTTCAAAAGGGCAGGATTATTGACAAGATTAGGATGTGTGCAGGGATTAGGTGGTCCACTCTCCTAATCTGATGAACTTCTCTGGTCCCTTTGATCTTGCCTCCGGTGCTGGCTGCTCCTCACTGGATTAGCAACTATTCAAATCTGTTAATTGGAACTCTGGGAAGACCATGGAGGTTGGAGTCTTACCTACAATAAGTGGGGGACAAAGAGGCCTCTGTGCCTTGAAACCCCACAGGGTCCTGATGGGCATTGCTTACATTCTGGTTTTTTGTTTGTTTGTTTTGAGGGAGAGGTCAGTCAACATTGTGAAAGGAGGGACTGAGGAGAACAGAATTCACATAATTAATCAGGAGCACAATGTTAACTTCTTCCTCCCCAATACATTTCTTTTAAAGTTTTAACCTACAAAATTCTCACGTGTACTTCCTACTTGCCTGGGTCTGAAACAATCAAATGTGACCCCAAAAATTATGGCGTAAGGGAATGCACTTACAAATTTGGGGGTATTGAAAAACTCACTGGGGTGGAGCTAAGATGGCAGAGAGGCAAAACACGAAGTCTGAATCTCCCAACACCAAGGAAGCTCACCAGACACTGGTGGGGGACTTCCAACAACCAGGCAGGACATGGGAGGGAGCACGGGGGAGGAGGAGAAGTGGAGGTTGGACAGGACCAACACAATTAAGGGGTGGCTGGGGGAGGGAAGGGTAGCAGTTTAGGCACATGGAGAGGTACGCCGCTTGTCTCCAGGAGACTGGCGGGGAGGAAGAAGGACTGTTGGATGTCAGAGGACTGAGGGGAACACAATTGGTATTCCCACCTACCCATCATTCCCAGGGAGCCTGCTGAGGCTCAGGACGTGGTCCTCCACAGTCCAGGACCCCCTCCACTCACGTGGGTACTGGAAGCATGATGGAGCGGGTAGGAGGAGTATTCAGACCAGGCCAGGTGGTGGTGGTGGTGGTGGTGGTGGTTGTTGTTCAGTCGCTAAGTCATGTCCACGTCGGAGGATCAATGTGGGGAAGCTCCTGGTGTTCTGCACACTCAGCCCTGGGGATTCTCCTGAGGCCCCAGGCCATGACCTCCACCCCCACACTGTTCCACCCTCTGAGGCCACCTCCACCCTAAAGGACCCCTTTGCCCACATAGGTCCTGCAGTTGTGAGAGGGTAGGGGAAGGAGGAAGAATTAAGCAGATTGGGGGAGGTTCCCTCAGGGTTCAGAGGATCAAGGAACCCACATATAGTGTTTCCCTGCCCACTGGGCCCCAGGGAGCCTCTTGGGACCCTGAGCTTGACCCTCTGTACCCCCGATGCCTGAGGCTGAACACAGGCCCTGTCCCTCATCATCACACAGGGCCTTTTGGTCAGAGGTCCTGAAGCAGGACCATAGCCCTACCTAAACCCTTCCACACCTAAGTCCCACACCCACATTCAATGATTATTCTGCCTTTATTGTTGCCATTATTCTTTGCTATTGGAGTTTGATTTTACGCTCCAGTGGTTATTCCATATACATTCTTGTTTTCAAATATATCTGTTAGTTTTCTGAATTTATTGTTATTCTTTGTTATTTAACTGTTTTCTTTTCTTTCTTTCTTTTTTTTTTTTTTTTTGGTGCTATCCTGTGGGTTTTGGGACCCTGGTTCAGGGGCCAGAGAGCTGGACTAACAGAGAACATCAGGCCCCAGTGAATGTTAATCAGAGTGCAGTATCCCAGAAGTCCATATCTCAAAACCAAGACTCAGCTTTACCCAACTGCCTACAAACTTCATTGCTGGAAACTTCAGGCTGAACAACTAGTAAAAGAAGAACACAGTTCCACTCATAATAAAAACCTTCAAGACCAAATAAAAGAAGAGGAAATAGGCAGCCATCAGCTACAAATTGGCACTGGCCAAGGGCATTTGCCATCTGCCTCTGCAGGGATTGAGTCTTGTGCTGCTGCAGCTGTTAACCTCTGACATGCCCTGAAGGAAGTTCACATTGGAGAATGAAGCACTTTGTGCGGCAGGGAAACTGGCAGAACAGGCCTTTGGATAGTTTAGATATTTTCAGGAACTGATTCCAATGCTTGCATCTCCTCATATCTGGAAAAGCACTAAATCCTTCATGGTGACGCCAGCTCCTTGCGACTAGCAGAAAACCTTTTGTAAGATAAGTGCTTGATTGTGTGAACTCCTCCTTCACCAAAATCACCTTCCCTTCCTATCTCTTTGGAGCAGCTTCTCAGAGCTATCTGGGGTGCTGTCTCCCGGGCTGCAGTCTTCATCCCCTCCTCCCAATAAAAACAAAAAACAAACAAAAACTCATAACTCTCACGTTGTGCAACTTTTTGTGTTGATTTTGTGCTCTCACTGCCACGACCCCGCCTCAATCTCTGGCCGGGGAACTGAAGCCCCACTTAAAACCACTGCAGACAGAGGCCACCTGAGATCACATCTGGTGCAGAAACCCAGGAATTTGGAAAGTCAGGCTTCACCCAGCTGTGGCTTGAGTTCCCTGACTGTCACTCCTGTCTTTTTCCCCTTGCTTTCTTGGAGCAGTATGTAGGCTGCCAAGTCTTGGAGTGAAGGGGGTCTGATACATGTGAAAAGGAACCCTTGGAGAAATTGGAATTGGGCACTGTGGAAGAGGGTATGGGCTTCAAGGCCTGCGGGCTGGCAGACAGATAAATTCTCATAGTAGATTTCTGGGCATAGAGTGGGAAATCTGTGAGAAATCTCAGGCCCGATCTCTGGGCAAAGAGATACCCTTTGCTTTCTTTTCAAGACCCAGGGCATGACCTCTGCCCACTTACAGAAGTATTGTTTCCCCCAACATTTGGGATGGCAAGGGAATTCCCCGGGCCATGCAGATTCAAATATTGCTTGTGTGACAGCCGGCTCTGAGACATGGTGGAAATGCAATTTCCAACCGTGCAGAAGCCCAAGGGGTCTCTCTCCCTCTGTCTCTCTTGCTCTCACTCTCCTTCGCTCACTTTCCCATATGGAACCCTCCACTATGCTTTTTTTTCCCGCTTTACTCACATAGTAAGGTCTCTTTCTCACTTTTTTATCTCTGTGCCCTTCTAGGAAAAGCTTTCCTAGGTATCATTCCTAAACTTTGTCCCTGCCACTGTCAAACTCGCTGCTGTCTGTATCAGAAAAAAATCATTAGATGATTCCCAATTCTATCTTAGCTGCCAGGAAGACAGGGCAAAGGATCTTGTGTTCTTCTGCTCTCTAGTCTCTCACCTCACTCTATGCCCAGAAATCTACTATGAGAATTGCTCTGTCTGCCAGCCCTGAAGCCTTGAAGCCTGTGCCATCTTCCACAGTGCCCAATTTCAATTTCTCCACAGGTTCCTCTTCACATATATTGGACTCCCTTCACTCCAAGACTTGGCAGCCTACATACTGCTACAGACAGCCTGCCAGGCTGGCTGCTCCCCAGAAGCCAAAGTACAAACTTTGTAGATGCTCATTCTCAAGGAGTACATCCCAGCATAGGAAGACTTATCATGGGACATGTGCTCTATAGATAAGGAATCCCTCCTAAGGAAAGCCCCAGGAAACAGTCTACACTGGTTTGAAAGCCCTTCTCGGGCTGTACTGAGTTGGGTGCCCTGCAGAGGGCATCACAATGGGCAGGGATGTCTGGTCAGAAATCAATGGGAGAGTAGAGGATGCTTGAAACCCCATCAGGTTAAAAAGGGAATTTGGGGCACACACTGAGCCCCTTCAGGTTAAAGCCTTCTAGTAAATGTTTCTGGGATGCTGGATTCCGTTATAGTAGTGGCTCTCTTGTTCTTGCTTGCAGGTTACTCAACATGGGGGGATCTCCTTGCAAGCAAGAAGAGTCAAGGTTGGAGTATATCCATAAGAATTAGAAATTCTTTTATAAAAAAAGTATTTATTTTAATTGGAGAATAATTACTTTCCAATATTGTGATGAAACCAAAGTGTTAAAAAAGGAGAAACTTAAATTCTACTGTAGCAGTGTCTGGCCTTTGTATAGGTTTGGGGATGGGGGGGGGGGGGGGATGCCTGAAAATGGGTATCTAAATTATAATACCCGTCTGCAATTGCATCTTTATTGCCACAGGACGGGAAAGCAGAGTGAGGTTCCCCATGTTCAGGCACTCATGGTCCTTTACCAAAATCCCGCCTTAAACAGCTTTTGTAATGCAAAGCCTGGTGAACCAGAAAACCCTCCCGACATTTTAGATGATTCCCCCTCTAAGCTCTCCCATCTCTCAGAGGGAAAACCTAGTTCTTCCTGCTCCTGACAGTATTCCCATTCATCCAGTCTGCCCCATGTACTATGTGAAAGCCCCAAAAGTTACAGTTTGGCCCACAAACACCCACACCCCAACTCCTAGATGTGGCCTTTGGGATATTTAGTAATTGGCACCAAGCTCAGGAGGAAGAAAGAACCCAATGTGAAGAAAGATGGGACAGGGCCAAGAAAGTCCAACTACTCATCTGGAGATAATGCTAGAAATGCAAGTCAAATGACCACTGGACCCAAGATTGCCAGCAAGAGCCCCCATATGCCATGCCCAGCCTTCAGACAAACAGGTCATTGGATGAGAAACTGCCCTCAGTCCTGAAGAGCAAGGGGGGCTCCTGCTCCTGAGATGGCCATGCTGGATGACCGAGGCAGCCTGGGGATTCTGGCAGCTCCCCAAAATGAGATGTCTTTCTCCATCAAGGAGTTCCTGGTAGTCCTTAACTTGGCAAGAGAGAAAGTTGATTTTTATTTTTTTTTAACTGATAGGGGAACCATTTACTCTGTCTTTATTTCTCATGTTGGACCTCTCTCCTCCAAATGCTATACTGTGACTACTGTCAATGGAAAGCCTCTCGCCCATTATTTTGCTGGACCTCTCATTTGCCAATATGACCAGCAGTTGATTTCGCATACCTTTCCAGCTGTGCCTCAGTGTCCTATGCCTCTCCTTGGGAGGGACCTTCTGAGCTCCCTCAGGGCCATACTCCAGTTAGGAGACCCCAAGCAGCCTCCTATTTTGACTCTGACTGAGACAGACCAGCAGGTAGAACAAGATTCTATACCCAGCCATATCCCCATCCATTCAGCATGGGGCAAAAGAATCCCTGGAAGGGCTGTAACTGTTCAACCTGTAAGAATTACCCTTAGGCCAGAAATCGTCTTCCCTAACAAGAGACAGTATCCAATAAAGTTGGACATGAAGAAGGGTTTACAACCCCTTGTAAATTCTTAAGCTGTGGCCCCTTGGTGCCCTGCCAGTCTCCATGCAACACTCCTGCCAGTTGTTAAGCCAAATGCGTAATATAGGATAGTACAAAGACCTTAGAGCAGTAAAAGTTGCAGTAGTGCCTATACATCCCCTTGTGGCCAACCCTTATAATACATTAACCCAAATTCCTGAGGACGCTGAATGGTTTACTGTACTCGATCCAAAGGATGCCTTCTTTTGTATCCCAGTTCATTCCTCATCACTATATCTGTTTGCTTTTGAGTGAAATAATCCTGACTCAGGCCAAATGCAACAACATACCTGGACAGTATTGCCTCAGGGGTTTGGGGGCTGCCCACACCTGTTCACCTAGGACCTAGGAAAGAAACTAAGGGACATACATCTAAAAGAAGGTGCTATTCTACAGGTGCTATGAAGATGATATTTTAATATGTAGTCCCTCCATGGAGGCTTCAGATAAAAATACCATTGAAGTCCTTAATTTTCCTGGGGCCCATGATTACAGAGTCTCTCAGGAAAAGGCACAAACCTCAAAGCAACAAGTTAGGTACCCGGGACATAGTATAAACCCTGGAAGGAGAGTTATCTCCAGATAGAAAACAAGCTATATTAGACCTAAGCACTCCAGAGACAAACATCTCTGTACCTTTTTGGGCATGGCAGGTTTTGTAGAATTTGGATTCCAGGATTCAGGCTTATGGCTAAGCCCCTATCAGTTCGGTTCAGTCGCTCAGTCGTGTCCGATTCTTTGCTACCCCATGGACTGCAGCACGCCAGGCTTCCCTGTCCATCACCAACTCCTGGAGCTTGCTCAAACTCGTGTCCATTGAGTCGGTGATGCCATCCAACCATCTTAACCTCTGTCGTCCCATTCTCCTCCTGCCTTCAATGTTTCCCAGCAGCAGGGTCTTTTACAGTGAGTCAGTTCTTCTCATCCGATGGCCAAAGTTTTGGAGCTTCAGCTTCAGTATCAGTTTTTCCAATGAATATTCAGGACTGACTTCTGTTCGGATTGACTGGTTTGATCTCCTTGCAGTCCAAGGGACTCGCAAGAGTCTTCTCCAACCCCACAGTTCAAAAGCATTAATTCTTTGGTGCTCGGCTTTCTTTACAGTCCAACTCTCGCATCCATACATAACTACTGGAAAGCCCCTATACAAAACCACTAAAGGCCCAGATATAGAACCATTACTTTGGAATGGGGAACAGGCTAAGGCTGCCTAATCAAGGACCAGGCTTTCCACCTTGACTTCCCAGATCTAACCCTCCAAACTTACCACACTCTTAACCCCAGTATCTTAATGCCACTGAAAGCCCAAAGCTAATACATTCTTGCCTCAAAACCCTTAACCAGGTCTATGTATGCAGGTCTAACTTAGAAGACCAGGCTAATCACAAGCTGGAATCAACATTGCCGGGAGAAATATCAATAACCTCAGATATGCAGATGACACCACCCTAATGGCAGAAAGCAAAGAGGAACTAAAGAACCTCTTGATGAAGGTGAAAGAGGAGAGTGAAAAAACTGGCTTCCCATCACTTCATGGCAAATGGATGGGGATACAGTGAAAACAGTAACAAACCTTTACTGTTTTTACATAATGTTTTTACTGTTCATTTTTACATAATGGAAACAGAGCATTATGGAGATACCTTAACAAACTAGAAATAAAATTACCATGTGCTTAGTCGCTCAGTCACGTCTGACTCTTTGTGACCCCATGGACTGTAGCCTGCCAGGCTCCTCTGTCAATGGGGACTCTCCAGGCAAGAATACTGGAGTGGGTTGCCATGCCCTCCTCCAGGAGATCTTCCCAACCCAAGGATCGGACTCAGGTCTCCCACATTGCAGGTGGATTCTTTACCATCTGAGCCACCAGGGAAGCCCATATGACCCAGCAATCCCAGTACTGGGTATATACCCTGAGAAAAACCAAATTCAAAAAGACACATGTACCCCAAAGTTCATTGCAGCATTATGTATAACAGATAGGACATGAAAGCTATCTAGATGTCCACTGACAGATGAATGGAAAAAGAGCTGTGGTACATATACAATGAAATATTACTCAGCCATAAAAAGTAGCAAATTTGAGACAGTTGTAGTGAGGTGCATGAACCCATAGCCTGTTATACAGGGTGAAGTAAGCCAGAGAGAGAAAAGCAAGTATCATATATTAATGCATATATATGAAATCTAGAAACATTGTACTGATGAACCTACTTAGAAGAAATGGAGACCCAAACATGGAGAAGGTGCTTGTGGACACAGTGGAGGAACAGAAAGCTAGGACAAATTGAGAAAGCAGCATTGACATATATACATTCTCAAGTGTAAAATACATGATTGTGGGGAGCTGCTGTGTAACGCAAGGATCCTAGCCTGGTACTCCGTGACGACCTAAAGGGGTAGAATGGGGGTAGGCCAGGGAGGCTCAAGATACAGGAGATATATATATATATGACTTATATATATATATATATATATATATATATATATATATATATATATATATATATATATTATGACTTATTCACTTTGGTGTTCAGCAGAGACCAACACAACTTTGTAAAGGAATTATCCTTATCCTTTAATTTTAAAACATATGTCTCCCTTGTTGCACATGCTCACACAACAATCTGGAGAGAGAGAACTTTTTCTTATTAATTCATTTTTTATTGAAGGATAATTTCTTTACAGAATTTTTCTGTTTTCTGTCAAACCTCAGCATCAATCAGCAATAGGTATACATATATCCCCTCCCTTTTGAAACTCCTTCCTATCTCCCTCCGCATCCCACCCCTCTAGGTTGATACAGAGCCCCTCTTTGAGTTCCCTGAGATATACAGCAAATTCCCATTGGCTATCTATTTTACATATGGTAATGTAAGTTTCCGTGTTACTCTTTCCATACATCTCACCCTCTCCTCCCCTCTCCCCATGTCCATAAGTCTATCCTTTATGTCTGTTTTTCCACTGTTTCCCTGTAAATAAATTATTCAGTACCATTTTTCTAGATTTCATATATGTATTCATATATATATATGAATACAGAATTTATCTATCTTTCTCTTTCTGACTCACTTCACTCTGTATAATAGGTTCTAGGTTCATCCACCTCATTAGAACTGACTCAAATGCACTGCTTTTTATGGCTGAGCAATTTTCCTTTTAAATGCAAGAAACTCCCCTACAAAATTTTGCATCTCGTAGAAGTGGTCCAAAAACCAAAAACAGATAGCAGTCATCCATTGCCACAGGCACCGAAAGGGGACTTTTTAAATCTCCTGAGGAAATGACAAGGCTGATCGGGAAGAAAGAAAGCAGCCCTGATGCCCATGACTGAGTGGCTTTAATTCCATCCCTACCCCTTCTAACATTATACCCGTGTACTCAACTTCCGATGAAAACTGGACACAAGACAGAGAAGGAGCTAAGGGAACAGATGGCTGGTGGCACACAGATCAGAAATTGCTCCTCCACCTTTCTGACCAATGGAAAATTATTAAAGGGCTACATGATACTCTCCATCATGGGAGAGATGCAATGTATGTGACTGTTTTCCAACGATTTGCAAGGAAGTGGCTCCTGGAGACAATGTAAAGATACACTCAACGCCAGGCCCTTTGCAGCACCCGTAGTCCAGGAGGCAATGTCAAACATCCCTCTCTTGTTAGCCCAGTCCAACTACACTGAACTTACCCAGGAGAGGACTGGCAAAAAGATTTCACTCTGATGCCCTCTTTCCAGGATTTCAAATACTCGTCTTTATAGACACCTTTGCTCGATACAGGCCTTCCCTAACAGAAAAGTGAAAGCAACTGAAGCGGCTAAGGCACTCTTAAAGGAAATTATTTCTGGATGTGGATTGCCTCCTCACCTCCAGAGTGACAAACAATGGACTGCCATTTGTAGCAAAGGTCACCCAACAAATTTCTCAGGATTTGGGAGTTAAATACAACCTTCATTCACCCTGGCGATCTCATTCCTCATGGAAAATCAGGACAGGCTAATAATACTCTAAAGAAAACCTTGGACAAACTGTGTCAGGAAATGTCAAGAATTGAGTTATGGCCTGTGGCCAAACCTCTTTAGAGGTCAGTTGTTGTTGTTCAGTCCCTAAGTCATGTTCAACTCTTTGTGACCCCATGGACTGCAGCACACCAGGCTTCTGTGTACTTCACTGTCTCCTGGAGTTTGCTCAGACTCATGTCCAATGCGTCAGTGATGACAGCCAACCATCTCATCCTCTGTTGCCCCTTCTCATCTTGCCCTCAATCTTTCCCAGAATCAGGGTCTTTTCCAATGAGTCAGCTCTTCACACCAGCTGGCCAAAGTATTGGAGCTTCACCTTTAGCACCGGTCCTTCCAATGAATACTCAGGGTTGATTTATTTCAGGATTGACTGCTTTGAGCTCCTTGCTGTCCAAGGAACTCTCAAGAGTCTTCTCCAGCACCACAGTTAGAAAGCATCAATTCTTCAGCACTCAGCCTTCTTTATGGTCCAACTCTCACATTCATACATGACTCCTGGCAAAACCATAGGTTTGACTATATGGACATTTGTCAGCAAAGTGATGTCTCTGCTTTTTAATACATTGTCTAGGCTTGTCATATCGTTTCTTCAAAGGAGCGAGCACCTTAATTTCATGGCTGCAGTCACTCTCTGCAGTGATTTTTGGAGCCCAAGGAAAGAAAATCTGTCACTGTTTCAATTTTTCCCCCATCTATTTGCCATGAAGTGATGGGACTGGATGCAATGATTGTAGTTTTTTTTTTTTTTTTTTAATATATTCATTTTAATTGGAGGCTAATTACCTTAGAATTTTGTGGTGGCTTTTGCCATACATCGGCATGAATCAGCCATAAATGTACATGTGTCCCCTCATCCCAAACCCCCCTCCCAGCTCCCTCCACATCCCATCCCTCTGGGTTGTCCCAGAGCACCATCTTGAGTGCCCTATTTCATGTACCAAACTTGGACTGGTCATCTATTTCACATATGGTAATATACATGTTTCAATGCTATTCTCTCAAATTATCCCACCCTCGCCTTCTCCAAAAGAGCCCAAAAGTCGATTCTTTGCATCTCTGTCTCTTTTGCTGTCTTCCATATAGGGTCGTTACCATCTTTATAAATTCCATATATATATATATATATGCGTTAATACACTGTATTGGTGCTTTTCTTTCTGACTTACTTCACCCTGTGCAATAGGCTCCAGTTTTGTCCACCACATTAGAACCGACTCAAATGCGTTCTTTGTAATAGCTGAGTAATATTCCACTGTGTATATGTACCACAGCCTTCTTATCTATTCGACTGCCAATGGATATCTAGGTTGCTTCCATGTCCTAGCTATTGTAAATAGTGCTGCAGTGAAGATTGGGGTGCACGCGTCTCTTTCAATTCTGGTTTCCATGGTGTATATGCCCATTGGTGGGATTGCTGAGTCATATGGCAGTTCTATTTCCAGTTTTTTTTTAACGAATATCCACACTTTTCTCCATAGTGGCTGTACTAGTTTGCATTCCCACCAACAGTGTAAGAGGGTTCCCTTTCCTCCACACCCTCTCCAGCATTTATTGTGTGCAGACTTTCTGATGACAGTCATTCTGACCAGTGTGAGATGGTACCTCATTGTGGTTTTGATTTGCATTTCTGCAATAATGAGTGATGTTGAGCATCTTTTCATGTGTTTGTTAGTCACCTGTATGTCTCTTTGGAGAAATGTCTGTTTAGATCTTTGGCCCCTTTTTTGATTGGGTCGTTTATTGTTCTGGTTTATTTTTCAATAGAGCTGCATGAGCTGCTTGTATACTTTGGAGATTAATTCTTTGTCAGTTGTTTCATTTGCTATTATTTCCTTCCATTCTGAAGGCTGCCTTCTCACCTTGCTTATAGTTTCTTTCATTATGCAACAGCTGTTAAGTTTGATGAGGTCCCATTTGTTTATTTATTTATTTATTTATTTTTGCTTTTATTTCCATTACTCTGGGACATGGATCATAGAGGATCTTGCTTTGATTTATGTCAGAGAGTGTTCTGCTTATGTTTTCCTCTAGAAGTTTTATAGCCTCTGATCTTACATTTAGATCTTTAATCCATTTTGAGTTTATTTTTGTGTATGGTGTTAGAAAGTATTGGCGTTTCATTCTTTTCCAGGTGGTTGACCAGTTTTCCCAGCACCACTTGCTAAAGAGATTGTCTTTTCTCCATTGCATATTTTTGCCTCCTTTGTCAAAGATAAGGTGCCCATAGGTGTGTGAATTCATTTCTGAGCTTTCTAGCTTGTTCCATTGATCTGTATATCTGTATTTGTGGTAGTGCCACAGTGTCTTCATGACTGCAACTTTTTAGTATAGTCTGAAGTCAGGCATGTTGATTCATCCAGTTCCGTTCTTTCTCAAGATCACTTTGGCTCTTCAAGGTTTTTCTGTGTTTCTATAGAAATTGTGAAATTACTTTTTCTAAGTCTATGAAAAATACTGTTGGTTGCTTAATAGCAATTGCATTGAATCTATAGATTGCTTTCAGTGGTATACTCATTTTCACTATGTTGATTCTTCTGATACATGAACATGGCATGCTTCTCCATCTACTTGCATCATCTTTTGATTTCTTTCAGCAGTGTTTTATAGTTTTCTATATATAGGTCTTCGTTTCTTTAGGTATATTTATTCCTAAGTATTTTCTTCTTTTTGTTGAAATGGTGAATCTGATTGTTTCCTTAATTTCTCTTTCTGTTTTCTCATTGTTAGTGTATAGTAATGCAAGGGATTTCTGTGTACTGACTTTATTAAAGTATGCAACTTTACTATATCTATTAATTAGCTCTAGCAGTTTTCTGGTGGTGTCTTTAGGGTTTTCTATGTAGAGGATCATGTTATCTGCAAACAAGGAGAGTTTTGCTTTTTCTTTTCCAATCTGGATTCCATTTATTTCTTTTTCTTCTCTGATTGCTGTGGCTAAAACTTTCAAAACTATGTTGAATATTAGTGGTGAAAGTGGGCACACTTGTCTTGTTCCTGACTTTAGAGGAAATGCTTTCAAGTTTTCACCATTGAGCAAGGATAATGTTAGCTGTGGGTTTGTTTTAGGTGGCTTTTATTATGTTGAGGCCTGTTCCTTCCATGCCTGCTTTCTGGAGAGTTTCTATCATAAATGAGTGTTGAATTTTGTCAAAGGCTTTCTCTGCATCTATTGAGGTCATCATATGGTTTTTATCTTTCAATTTGTTAATGTGGTGTATCACATTGATTGATTTGTGAATATTGAAGAATCCTTGCATCCCTGGGATAAATCCCACTTAGTCATGATATATGATCTTTTTAGTATGTTGTTGGATTTTAAGCATTAATCTGTCAGCATGTGAAATGAATGCAGTTGTACGATAATTTGAACATTCTTTGGCCTTTCCTTTCTTTGGAATTGGAAAGAAAATGAATCTTTTCCAGTCCTGTGGTCCCTTCTGGGTTTTCCAAATTTGCAGCACTTTAACAACATTGACTTTTAGGATTTGAAATAGCTCAGCTGGAATTCCATCATCTGCACCAGATTTATTCGTAGAAATGCTTCCTAAGGCCCACTTGACTTCACTCTCTTGGATGTCTGGCCCTAGGTGAGTGACCACACCGTCATGGTTATCTAGGTCATTAAGACCTTTTTGGTATAGTTCTTCTGTGTATTCTTGTACTTCTTCTTAATCTCCTCTGCTGCTGATAGTTCCTTGCTGTTTCTGTACTTTATTGTGCTCATTTTTGCATGAGATGTTCCCTTGGTGTCTCCAATTTTCTTAAAGAGATCGTTAGTCTTTCCCTTTTTATTGTTTTATTCTATTTCTTTGCATTGTTCACTTAAGAAGAATTTATTGTTTCTCCTTGCTATTCTCTGGAACTCTGCATTCAGCTGGGTATGTCTTTTCCTTTGTCCTTTGCCTTTCATGTCTCTTCTTTTCTCAGCTATTTGTAAGGCCCCCTCAGACAAGCACTTTGTTTTCTTAGATTTCTTTTTCTTGGGGATGGTTTTGGTCACCATCTCTTATACAATGTTATGAAACTCCATCTGAAGGACAGCAGGGTTTCATTATAGAACTGCCACAGACCTGGGCGAAGCAGACACCCTTGGAGGACACAAACAGTATCTTGTGTGCACTAGAACCCAGGGAAAGGAGCAGTGACCCCACTAGAGACTGAGCCAGACCTACCTGTGAGTGTTTGAGGGTCTCATGCAAAGGCGTGAACTGGAAGTGGCCTGCCGTGTGGACGCGGCACTGGCAACACCAGTCCTGGTAGGCACATGCTGGCACAAGTCCTTTTTGAAGGTCACCAATAGCCTTATCATAGAGCCTGTAGACTCCTGTACTGGGGTGCCTCAGAACAAACAACTAAGAGGGAGGGAGCACTCCAGCAGAAAATTGGATTAAAGAGTTACTGAGCATGGCCCTGCCCACCAGAGCAAGACCTAGTTTTCCCCACAACCGGTCCCTCCCATAAGGAAGCTTGCATGAGCCTCTTATCCTCATCCATCAAAGGACAGCCAGAAGAAGGGAGAATCTTGCAGTCTCCAGAACACAAACCAGGATCACAGAAAGCAAACCAAAGTGAGCCCATGGATCACAGCCTTGTGTAACTCACTGAAGATATGAGCCATGCCATGCAGGGTCACCCAAGATGGATGGGTCATGGTGGAGAGTTCTGACAAAATGTGAACCAATGGGGAAGGAGATGGCAAACCACTTCAGCATTCTTGCCTCAAGAATCCCATAAACAGCATGAAAAGGCAAAAAGATATGACACTGGAAGATGAGGCCCCAGGTCGGTAGGTGTCTAATATGATACTGGAGAAGAGTGGGAAAATAGCTCCAGAAATAATGAAGAGGCTGGGCCAAAGTGGAAACTACACTCAGTTGTGGATGTGTCTGGTAGTGAAAATAAAGTCCAGTGCTGTAAAGAACTCTACATGGAATCCTAGAATGTTAGATTCATGAGTCAAGGTAAGTTGGATGTGGTCAAGCAGGAGATGTGTGAACACTGACATCTTTGGAATCAGTGAACTAAAGTGAACAGAAGTGGGCTAATTTAATTCAGATGACCATTATAACTACTATTGTGGGCAAGAATCCATTAGAAGAAAGAAGAGTCCAAAGTGCAGTGCTTGGGTGCAATCTCAAATACAACAGAATGATCTCAGCTTGTTTCCAAGGTAAACCTTTCAACATCACAGTAATCAAAATATGCCCCAATCACTAAATTTGAAGAAACTGAAACTGAATGTTCCTATGAAGACCTCTTTTCAACTGTGGTGTTGAACAAAACTCTTGAGAGTCCTTTGGACTGCAAGGAGATCAAACCAGTCAATCCCAAAAGAAATCAGTCCTGAAGATTCATTGGAAGGACTGATGCTGAAGCTGAACCTCTAAAACTTTGGCCACCTGGTGTGAAGAACTGACTCATTGGAACAGACCCTGCTTCTGGGAAAGATTGAAGGCAGGAGGAGAAGGGGATGACAGAGGATGAGATGGTTGGATGGCATCACTGACTCAATGGGACATGAGTCTGAGCAAGCTCCATGAGTTGGTGATGGACAGGGAAGCCTGGTGGGCTGTAATCCATGGGGCCACAAAGAGTCAGACACAACTGAGCAACTGTACTGATGAAGACCTACAAGATCTTTGAGAACTAACATCAAAAAAAATGTAATTTTCATCATATCAGAGTGGAATACAAATGTAGGAAGTCAAGAGATACCTGGGGTAACAGGCAAGTTTGGCCTTGGAGTACAAAATGAAGCAGGGCAAAGGCTAACAGAGTTTTCGCAAGAGAACACACTGGTCATAGCAAACACTCTCCTCCAATAACACAAGGGACGATGCTACACATGGACATCACCAGATGGTCAGTACCAAAATCAGATTGATTATATTCTGAGAGGGTAACAGGCAGGAAGGCCAGGGGTCCCCAAACGGAGGAAATAGGCTGCAAGTGTCAGACATTTTTTATGCCTCTCTTAAGCGGCAGGAGGAAACAAACAAGTGTTCGATTTTTTCCCCCTTCTCTATACAAATGTAAAGGAGGTTTCTCTTAAAATTATGTGTTGCCATGACAACACCTGGCTCCATGTGAACTTGACTTTTCTCAAACCTTGAGCTAACCAATGCATTTTTCCTATGGAAATGTTTGTCTTAAGCTATGCTAATCAACTATGTATTTACCCTAGATTCTGTCTTTCTTCAAGGCAGTCCTGCCTAAGATTCAGAACCGACTTGACAAGCCTGTATGTTTTACTCAAACATTGTTCTCCTAATCTATGTTAATGAAACTGTATATTTACTTGGAAACCTGCCTTTCTTCAAGATTCATGTCAATCGTTTTATTTTATGGCCTGGGATGACTCACCTTGTGCCAATGTTATCTAAAAATGCATGTTGTGGGTGAGGGGCCTGGTGCCACTCTGAGTTTTGAGACATCTCTTTTCTATAATTAGCAGACTGCTAGTAGCTATATAACATCTGACTAAAGACTGGTAGAGGGGCACTCTTTCTGCCCCCTTCTGATGTCTATGTCAGAAGCTTTCTCTATCTCTTTTATACTTTAGTAAAATTTTATTACATAAAAGCTCTGAGCGATCAAGCATGTCTCTGGCCCCAGATTTAATTCTTCTCCTCTGGGGGCCAAGAATCCTGGCATCTTTCATGGTTCAGCAACAACCTTTCATCTTGGGGGCTCATCCAGGATTCTTCAGGACAAGGTAAGGATACCTGGAGCTCTAGTTCTTTGTTCTCCTAGCAAACACATTTTCTGCTGTACTTTACTAACTCTACGATGTTCTTGTGTGAATGAATGGAACGCCCTGTGAAAAGCAAGTGAGGAGCCCTGCTCTGCAGTTTCGAGGGGTATTGTAATGACTGAAGGCAGCCTCCAAAAGGGGAGCCTTGTTGGGGGTTTATACCGACCTGCCAATGCCAAAAGATACCCAACCTGCCTGTGACGGGAGTAGCCAGAAATGGGCAAAGTGTGTGGACCAAACTCTCCTTTCTCAGTCAAGCTTCCTGGTATCTTTGACCATTTCATAACTTCTTGGGAATTAGAGCTACTAACCTAATCTGTTGGATCATAGACTTTCAAGGGACTTGTGATCTATGTTGTTACTATGTACTGTTACTTAGGTCCCAAACTTAGATTGGTAGTCAGCAAGTGCCTAGCCTCGCTAGGAGCTGAAAGTCCAGAAGCTAGATGGAGCTGTAGCTCCAAGAGCATCTCTCAGGTTAAAGGTTACTCAGATAGGAAGTACAGTGGGCTTCTTCCTTGGTAATGCTAGCTCTTGATGGACAAGAAGAGGCTCTCCAGTGGCTTTTGTCCCAACTCCTTACATAGTATTTCTGTGGAATCTGTGGGAATGAACTGGAAGGACTGGCCCTAATAACTCGAGGACAAAAATCATTTTTTCCTCACTGGCCAGCCCTTCACCATCTCTTTTGCTATTGCTATACTTGTGTGGTGAAGCTCGGAAGGAACATATTGGTTTTATGTTTGTACCAGTCTTATTGTTGTCAGGAATATACTCAGGGTTGTGCACAGGCACTCAGGTGATGAATGCTTCCCCCAGTGGTCTTAGCTTGGGAGGCATTCCAGAAGGTTACTCTGATTGCACCCCGGGTGGCATCAGAGGCAAGCAAGGTTTTCATGGTGAGGAACTGGACGCTAGTCTGGGATGCCATCAGGTCTATCCCTGGTACCTCTCCACCCCACCTCTGTGGTAGAGCTGGGAGGGAGAAATACGGTGCCTGTGTTGGTAAGAGACAGACTAAATCTGACCAGGGAAGGAAAACTTCAGTGGAAAGTCTGTCCCACCCTAGAGCAGGGAGGGACGCCTCTGGTAGAAAGATGTCTCTGGTCACTTTTTTTTTTTTTCTCTCTTACAGATGAGAGCTAACAATTCCAGCCTCATTCCTTTGAACAGTATCCTGAAAAACTAGGATAGATTTGATCCCCAGAGCTTACAGAAGACACTCCTGATCTTCCTGTGTGATACTGCATAGCCATGGTATCCATTGGAGGATGGAGAATGGTGGCCAGTTGGAAGGTCATTTAATTATACTACCATTTTACAATTAGACCAGTTCTGTAGAAAACAAGAGAAATGGGTAGAAGTAGCATATGCATTGCCCTTTTTGTCTCCGTGAGATATGCCAAACTTATGTCCTAAGAGTATAGATTTGGGTATGAAACCTTCATCTCCCCCCATCCTCTGACTTTGCCCCCATACTCGGGGCTCCAAATTGAGCAAACTGAAAGTCAGAGAACTTCCCCCTCAGCCAACCAGGAAGGGTTGCCTTGGTCTCAATAAAAACCCAAACTGAGCTTCAAACTGCCCAAGTGGAGGTCCAAACAACCTTTGTCTCAGTATGACCTCAGACTACTCTGGTTTCAATAGAAACTCAGACAATAGAAGTCAGAGAAGCTCAGACAGTAAAAACTAAGGGTGACATACAGCATGAGATGGAGGACAGGAGACAAAGAGATAAAGAAAAGCAGGTTTCTCCAATCTATCCCTGGGATCATACGTGCCAAGCAGCCAGAGAGACTGAGGAATAGCTGCACAAGTTGTTGCATTTTCATGAAGCACCCACCGGGAGAAATAATCAGTCTTTGAGAGTTAATAAGCCCCTTTCTTATCAAGAAATACAAAGAATCTATGAGGATCTAGGAGACTATTTAGAGGACCCAAAAAAAATATATTAGAGCTTTTAAGGGTGTTACTTTGCTTTAGGACCTTACTTGGAAGGATGTGATGTATATTCTTGGGACAAACGCTGACTCCTGACTCAAAAACTCAAGTTTTTGGGAAAGTGGTTGCCTATGGAGATGAATGGCTTGGTAATACATCAGTAGGGAACAGGGAGGACGAGATAACTGCCCTCTGCACTGGGAGTCGGGTGGTCCAAATTACAGAACCAGACTGGGACTACAACACAACAAGGAAGATGGGATCAGAGACATTTTTTCGGATGTATTCTTGAAGGACTCAGACAAGTGCATGCTAAGACTTTAAACCATGCCAAACTGGCAAACATAGAACAGGAAGAGAAGGAAGGTCCTGGTAAATTCCTAGATAGACTGAAGGAAGCCCTTCACAGATTCACTGAGATTGATCCCAAAAGTGAAGAAGGAAGAGTGATCTTAAAATATAGATTTCTCATTCAGTCGGCTCCAGATATTCGCCGTAAGCTATTGAAACAGGTGTATCGACCAAATCAGTCTTTAGATAATCTGTTGCAACTGGTTCAGACAGTCTATTATGGCAGGAAATATGAGGAAAAGAAAGAAAGGCAGAGAAAGACAAAGGAACAGGCAGAAACCCTTGTAATGGCTGTCAGAGCCATTCTTACATAGCCTGAGAAAAATGCCCAGAGAGACCCAGGTGAAAAGGGATGGGCTTACTGTTACTGTGGAAAGGAGGGGAACCTCAAGCAAAATAGCTCTCAGGCATCTAAGCTGCCCCGGCTCCATATCCTGTCTGCAAGGGACCACACTGGAAGAGACATTGCCCCCAGAGGTGTAGGTTTCAGGGCCCAGACTCTCAAGACAATCAGGACTGAAGGTGCCCAGGAGTCCCCACACAAACTCTCGTCCAAATTACACCTGAGGCACCCCAACTATCAATAACTGTGGGGAGTCAATCTGTCGATTTCCTTTTAGACACTGGGACAACTTTCTCTATGCTTACTAAAGTCCCTGACCCACTTTCTTCCCAGTCCGCTTCCATAATGGGACTATCTGGATGAGCCAAACGGTATTACTTCAGTTGTTCTTTAAGCCGCAACTGGGACTCTGTGCTATTTTTCACATGAGTTTCTAATCGTGCCACAGCCTCCCTTACGCCTTTCGGGAAGGGATATACTGAGCAAGGCCCACGCCTCCGTTTTCATGAATATGGAGCCCTCCCTTTCTCTCCCTTTAATTGAAAAAAAAAAAAAATGTAAATCCTAGAGTGTGGGCTGATGGAAAATCTGTGGGTCGAGCACAAAATGCTATTCCTGTAGTTGTCAAGCTCAAAGGCTAGCACTTATTTACACATAAGAAACAGTATCCACTGAAACCTGAGGTTAAGGAAGGGTTAAAACCCATCATTGAGAATTTAAAGGAGCAGGGGCTATTAATTCCCTGTAACAGTGCATGCAGCACTCCTATTTTGGATATAAAGAAATCAAATGGTAAGTGGAGGCTAGTTCAAGATTTACATATAATAAATGAGGGTGTAGTTCCTTTACACCACATGGTACCTAATCCTTGTACTCTATTGTCTGAAATTCCTGAATGAGCCAGATATTTTTCAGTTTGCTTTCTAGAATTAAACCTATATTAAATCATCCTCTACCTATGACTTTAAGACAATTGAGAGGATTTTTTTTTTTTTTTTTTTTTTTTGTATCACAGGCTGCTGCTGCATTTGGATTCTGGGTTATGGGGAACTTGCCTTTATATAAACTTAAAACTGAAACTCAGCAGGCCCAAACCGACAAATTTGTTTGGTCTCCAGATACTCAAAAGGCTTTTAAGGCTCTTCAGACTGCTCTCCTGCATGCTCCCACTTTGATCTTGCCCACAAGGGTCATAATTTAATTTGTTTGTCACTGAAAGAAAAGGTATGGCCTTGGGAGTTTTGACACAACCCCGAGGGCTTCGCCAACAACCTATTGCTTATCTAAGCAGAGAATTAGATGTAATTTCAGATGGGTGGTCACACTGTCTAAGAGTGATTGGGGTAATGGCTTTATTAACACCTGAAGCCCTCAAAAAATTAATGTACGAAATTTTACTGTACTGACTTCTCATGATGTGAGTGGAATCTAAAATTTTAAGGTTAATACTTGGGTGACAGACAATAGGCTTCTTAAATGTCGGTCATTGTTGTTAGAAAGACCAATAACTAAACTTAAAGTTTGTGGAAATTGAAATCCTGCCACTTCCCTTCCTGAGAAGGAAAATGAAATGCCTGATCATAATTGTTCCCAATTTCTAACTTTAAACCATGCATCTGGGTAATATCTGATGGATACTCCATTAGACAATCCTGACATGGAAATATTTACAGATGGCAGGTCTTTCGTTCGGGATGGGAAGCATAAAGAAGGTTACTCCATGGTGACAGCTGAACAGGTTTTAGAAGCAAAATCTCTCCCCCAGGGAACAAGTGCTCAGCTAGTGGAGCTTGTGGCTCTGACCTGAGCTCTAGAGTTAAGCAAAAGGCAGCGAGTAAATATCTATATTTATTCTAAGTATACTTCTTTGAGTTTACATGCTCATGCTGCAATATGGAAAGAAAGACAGTTTAAAACGGCAACAGGGGAACCTATTAGGCATTTCAGAGAGATCGAGAGACTTTTAACTGCTATATATTGTCCTAAAGAAGTAGCTGTTATGCATTGCAAAGGGCACAGCAGGGACAGGAGTAAAGTAGCCGAAGGTAATCAGCTGGCTGGCTGTCAAGCCAGAAAAGCAGCACTTTAGAAAACCCATTCACTGCAGATGCTTTTGATCTGGACAGGTCCTATGGAACAGGAAAAACCACAATATACTGAGGAAGAATTAGAAAGATGAGAAAAGAGGAGCAAAGATAAAGGATGGTTACAGTCCAAGGATGGACAATAATTCCTGAAAATGCTCAATGGAAAAATTTTCCTAAAGCCTTGGAATTAACTAATTATGTAACTCAGCTCTCAGCTTCTTAACAGGCATTAACAGATCTCCAGGAGGTGACTCCTGACCCAGTCTCTGAGTCAAGCAAGCCCCTATTTGAGCCAGGAACCGAAGTCCTGATAAAAACATTGGGATCTGTGGGCCAATCACTTGAGCCCATCTGGAAGGTCCCTTACCAGGTTATTCTTTCTTCTCCCACAACTTTCAAAGTGCCAGAAATTGATTCGTGGGTGCATCACACTCGAGTTAAGAGGTGGCACCCTGACCAGAACTAAGTGATGTCATTTTATCCCTTTACTTTCTATGCTCTTACTTTATACTTTTCAGATGGGCCTGATAATCTACATGAGCCTGCTTCTGCTGACTCCAAATATCCTGAGTCTGCCATTTGATCCTCAAGACAATGCCCTCCTGTCCTGAGTTCACTCCTACTGCATTCCACAATCAGTCTAACTGCTGGGTCTGCAGAGTGCTCCCCTCTTTATCAGTGGAAGGTGTCCTTTGGTGGACATCTCCACTTCAAGGAAAGGACTTTCTCCAAGTCTGTGCATACCTTCAATAACAACAATCATATGTGGTGCCTTTTACTAAACTTCTAACAATCCTAAAATGGACTGGTGCAAAAATTTTTCTTAACTATGGGCATAATGTGACTTTTAACTTTGCTGATTGTTCTGTTTCTGCTGTTTGCTCCCTGCGTCTGTAACTGTGTAGCTGGATTTGTTTCTAGACACATGAAGGCTTTTAAGTTACAAATGGTTGCAACTGCCTGCAACTGCCACAGCTTCCCTCAACTGCTACTTGGGGCCCCTGGATCAGAGACCCTCAGTATGAGGGTTAGGAGAATATGTTGTCTCACTAATTTAGGGATGTCCCTTATCAGCTTGGAAGCAGTTACAGAATAAGAGCGATGCCCCTTTCCCTAGGCAACATAATTCTCCTAACAGAAAAAGTGTGTGTGTGTGGGAGAGATTATAGGGTAACAGGCAGGAAGAACAGGGTTTCCAAACAAAAGAAATAGGCTGCAAGTGTCAGACATTTTTATCTCTCTCTTAAGCAGCAGGAGGAAACGAATGTTAGATTTTTCCCCTTCTCTATACAAATTTAAAAAGAGGTTTCTCTTCAAATTCTTTGTTGCCATACCGACTGTGTTTTTTTCTTATGGAAATGTTTGTCTTAAGCTATGTTAACGAACTATGTATTTACCCTAGACTCTGTCTTTCTTAGTCTCTGCCTAAGACTCAGAACTGACTTGACAAACCATATGTTTTACTCATGCAAATGTTCTCTTAAGCTATGTTAATGAGACTGTGTTTGCTTGGAATCCTGCCTTTCTTCAAGATTCATGTCAATCATTTTATGGCCTGGGACAACTCACCTTGTGCCAATGTTATCTCAAAATGCATGTTGTGGGTGAGGGGCCTGGTGCCAGTCTCTGCATTTTGAGACATTTCCTTTCTCTAATTAGCAGACTGCTAGTAGCTATATAACATCTGGCTAAAGACTGGTAAGGGAGCACTCTTTCTGCCCCCTTCTGATGTCTATGTCAGAAGCTTTCTCTATGTCCTTTATATTTTAATAAAAACGTTATTACACAAAAACTCTGAGAGATCAAGCCACATCACTGGCCCCAGACTGAATTCTCCAGAGGCTAAGAATCCCAGCATCTTTTGTGGTTCAGCAACAACCTTTCAATTCTTTGCAGCCAAAGATGGAGAAGCTGTATACAGTTAGCAAAAACAAGACATGCACTTAATTGTGGCTCGGGTCATGAGCTCCTTATTGAAAAGTTCAGGCTTAAATAGAAAAATTTACAGAAACCCACTAGACCACTCCAGTATGATATAAATCAAGTCGCTTATCATTAAAGGTCAGGACACCTTCTAAAGCAACCATTATGTTAATCCCTTTCAAAATTACATGAGTAAGACCATTCCTCACACTAGCAGTGCTAACTGACCCGGAAACCCAGGCTCATCTTAAATACATTATAAACCTTGGTCAGGTCCAGAGACTATGCAAGGCTATGGGAACAGAGTACAGCCCTCTCCAGTTGACAGTCCAAGTTGCCCAGTTGTAAACCTGGAGACTGAGTACTTTTCAAGATTCTGTAAAAATGAGTCTCCTGGCAGCCAGCAACTCCCCAAATGGAAGGGACCTTACCAAGATGCTTTTTCTGAGCACCCCTACAACAGTCAAAATCCAGTGTGTCACCAGCTGGGTTCATCTGTCCAGGATAAAACTTGTCAACCTTGATACACTACAGGAACTTGAAGACCCACATTCCAGCCATACCTATGAATCTACTCCTTCTTCAAAATCTCCACAGGATCCAGAGTGTCCAGGACAGTCTGAAAATTCCAGGCAGATGAGTGAGCCACTAAAAGACCTGCAGCTGCTATTTCAAAAGGACAAAACAAAAACAAAAACAAGGAAAACAAAAAAAAACACCTTCTTAGACCCTAGATTAAGTATCCATGACTACTATCTTTTGCCTCCCAATATTCCAACCCACTTACAGGGTAATTCATATGCTCCAGTAAATTTAGATAGCTACTTTCTTCTTTGCTCTCACCCTTGCTCTTGGAATTCATGAATTTCTATACCCATGCTGGGTGATTTAAATATGACCCTGACTGGTGGCACTATGAAGCTCATAATTCCCTTAGCTTTTCTATTCCCTCAGCTACACGATGGACAAACAACTCTCTGGTTTGCATTGCACAAACTCTTGCTTTCTCCACTCGATTGACAGAATGCTGAATTTGTTTACCCCAAGATAAGTCCATCATAGGCCATTGTGATGTGAGATTTTCATTTTCTTATAACCTTCCTTTTCTTAGCCATACTAATTTATGTTATATTTTTCCTAGTGCTTTGTTGTCTTCCATACTGTTGCAATCTTCAACTAAGATCTTTCTGTCTAAGAAGGGTGACTGAGGCCAACAGATTCAGATCCTCCATTTTAGAAATAGTTTGTTTTCTTTAGGGCATCACAAGACAATGGTGATGGAGGGACTCCAGCCACTCCTTACAGCCAAAAGAACAACAGAATCCACTCTGGGGCCCCTTTAATGAGACAGGGTGAGAGCTCTGTGACCCCAACTATAGGTAGAGTCTATGAACATTTTATCAGGCTGAAGAAACTACAGAAGACAGACCTTCACCTTTCATCTTCCAAATAAGGATATTTTTCGGTTTATGTCTTGGGGGATTTGATGCAGGAGGTAGATGCCCCCCTCCAGGGTAAAGAGATTGAAGATCCACTCCCTGTGGATGAAAACTCCAAGATGAGACCAGAAAGACAATTAAGACAGGAGGCTGGGCCCTGCCCAGGCCTCATATTTCTCATTCTCAAAATCAGGAGGCCTCTCTAACCATACATGCACAGAAAGGCTTTTTGGAGGTTAATGGGGAGTGATGGCAAAGAGTTGGACACAACTCAGTGACTGAACAAGTCCTGTTTCTCAAATCTGCCATATTGGTTCATAATGTAGAGTTTAATTTGTTAGTGCAGGAGGTTACCCGCCCCCTCCCAGTTGAAAGAGACTGGGAGGGAGCAGTTGAAAGATTTTGGGGCATACCCACTCAGTGGGGCTCAGTTGAAAGATACTGAGCAATACCTGCCCGGCTGGAAGATACTGGAGAGGGCCTGGTTGAAACATACTAGAGGATTACCCACTCAGTGTAAAGGTACTGGATGGGGCTCAGTTGAAAGATACCTAGGAATACACACCCAGTGGAAAGATACTGGGGTGCAGAGTTTGTTTGAAAGATACCAAGGCAACCCAGGGCTCTGTTGAAAGATACCAAGTTTGTTCAGTTGTAGGAAACTGAGTGGTCTGTGCTGAGTAAGGTAAAAGGCTAATCTGATTATTTTCCTCAATTCAACTGCCTTAATATAATTTGTTGGGATAAAAGTAAAGATATTACGTGAGAGTTTTTCTCCAAAGAAAAGGGACAAGACTCCTCTTGGCCGGTTATGGTTTTCTCAGATCTTCACCCTGATAAATTTACAGGCATGGTGGAGGCTGAGACTTCAAACCATGCAGTGGTCCCATAGGGAAACCCACTCATGAATTAAAACACTTGTTTGCCCAAGGGTCACAAATAAGAATTGGCCATTCAGTGATCTGAGCACCCACGGTGGTCTTAGACTGCTGGTGGGAGAAACTGAGATGTGTAAGACCAGCTGAAATGACACTGGGGTGACTCCTGGAGAAGTGAAGCTCACAAGCAACACACTGGCCCACTGCACAATTCCACTTGTGATTTTTACCCAAAATAAATTCAACTTAAAATGGTGAATTTTATCCACAATAAATTCACTTAAGATGGGAAATAGGGCCTCTTAAACACAGAAACAAGAGGCATCATAAAGCAGTTTCTAACACTCCAGTCAGGGTTATGTATATACAAAATTTATACTTGCAAGTACCTACTTAATTGGGGAAATTATACTAAAGGAGATCTCAATGTAAAATGGCTAAATTGGGATTCTTTTCACATTCCAAAATTGATATTTTTGAGCGCACCATTAGAAAAAGCTTGTTGCAGTATCGAACAGACTGAATGGGATGGTTACTTAGATATCTAGAAGCTTCTAAAAAAGGGGAAAAAATAGACCAATTTCTTTGCTGAAAATCAGCAAGAAATTGTTTGAAATCATTTATATCATAACTAAAAAAGGCCACTAGCACTGACTCTGCCTCTCCCTTTGCTCTTCCCATGTATCCTCTCCTATCTGAACTGCCTGGTCCAGACACTTTTTGTCTTCTAACTCTTCCACCTCCAGCTACTCCCCTTTCTCCAGAAAAGGAGGATAAAAAATGAGAAGTAATTATAGCTCCCTTAAGGAGAAACATACTACAGGTAGAAATGAATCATCATCTGTGGTTACTTATACACCCTAGAGCCAAACAGAACTTAGGGCCTTAGCTAAGGAATTTCTCAGTCCAAGCCAGAATACACTGGGATTTTCTAAGGAATTTGAATTAGCCACCCACACCTAGAAACCAAGGTTTACAGATCTATAGGAACTAATACAGCTGTTATTTTCTGAAAGCAAAGCAAGGGGATGTATAGGGAAAGCAAGATGGAAATGCCCCTTAATGGACCTTGAATCACATAGTACAGAGGCTTGCACTGAATGCAAAGAATTATCTCAGAAATTACTCGAACTTATCCCAGAGTTTTCTCCAAAAACTGTAAGTTGGACAATGATTCAGCAATGCAAACAAGGACTGTATAAATCAATCTGGACTATTATGTGAGATTGGGGGAAAAAAATCTCTTAAGCAATATTCTGGATTAACATCCAATTCATTCTCTAACCACCAAAATGATCCTTTGCTGACTCGGCCTTTAAAGAAAGTTTAGATGGGGATTTAACTACTCTAGTCAGAAAGACAATATAGGTTGGTCCAAGTAACATGTAAAACACCCCTATTATACTGGATGACCAACTTTTCAAAAGCATTCAGAAAAAAGAAAAAGGGGTATCTATGAAAATCATGAACCTTCAATTGCACCTATTAAGTACACAAACCCAGTAGAATGTTAACTAGAACCCAACCAGTTTAATTCCCAAACAGTAGAGAAAGAGTGAAGGGAAAAAAAATCTTCAGAATTATTGCCCTGAGAGAATAATTCCTACAAGGAGAACCTAGTTTTCACTCTGCGCCTTGAGACCAGATCTCTGTGGATCACTTATCCTATCTAGACCATCTTTAATTCCTGAAACTGAGGCAAAAAGGGGAATGAAGCCTTTTTAAAGTGTTCTTATTCCAACTGTAGTTACAATTAGTGAGTGAGTGTGTGTGTGTGTGTGTGTGTGAGTGTGTGATATCTAATTCAAGACTGTTTAGAAAATAAAGCTATCTCTTTCATTATTTCTGTCTGGATATACATTTGTCTCACTATGTATCTTTGTCTTTGACCTAAAGAAAGGTTGTTGTTCAGTCACTCAGGTGTGTCTGACTCTTTGAGACTAAATGGAGCGCAGCACGCCAGGTTCCCTGTCTTTCACTATTTCCAGGAGTTTGTTTAAACTCATGTCCATTGAGTTGATGATTCCATCCAAATATCTCTTCCTCTGTCGCCCCCTTCTCCTCCTGCCCTCAATCTCTCCCAGCATCAGGGTCTTTTCCAATGAGTCAGGATTTTGCAACAAGTGCCCAAAGTATTGGAACTTCAGTTTCAGCATCAGTCCTTCCAATGAATATTCAGGGTTGATTTCCTTTAGGATTGACTGGTTTGATCTCCTTGCAAACCAAGGGACTCTCAAGAATCTTCTCCAGCACGACAGTTCAAAAACATCAGTTCTTCAGTGCTCAGCCTATTGTATGCTCCGCCTCTCACATCCATACATGATTACTGGAAAAACCAAAGCTTTGACTATACAGACCTTTGTCAGCAAAGTGTTGCCTCCACTTTTTAATAAACTGTCTAGATTTGTCGTTGCTTTTCTTCCAAGTGGGTATCAAGATGGCGGAGTAGAAAGATGTGCGTTCAACTTCTCCTGTGAGAACTCCAAAACTGCAACTCTCTGCTGAACAGCCATCGACAGGAGAATGTTGGATCCCACCAAAAAAGATACCTCACATCCATGGGCAAAAGAAAAGCCCCATAAAGATGGTAGGAGGGGAAAAGTCACATTTAGAATCAAGACTGAGCCAGACCTGACTTTGAGTGTTTTAGTGTCTCCCATGTAGGCACAGGTGAGCAGTGGCCTGCCTCAGGGACAGGGGCTCTGGCTGCAGCAGAGCTGGGTTACACAGCGTGTGGAATAAGCTCTCTTGGAGGAGGTCACCCTTGACCTCACCACAGAGCTGCTGAGCAGATGAATCACAAACAGCAGAACAATTATACCAAAGAAATTATTGCACTATTAAGAAAGTTCTAGGACCTACAGCAGATTTCCCAACCTAGGGATCCAGCAAAGGGACTGAGAACCCCCAGGGAATTTGACTTTCATGACCAATGGGATTTGATTACAGAACTTCAGCAGCACAGGAAAAACACTCTTGGAGGGCACAAACAAAACCCTGTGTGTAGAAGGAGCCAGGATAATGGAGCAGTGTCCCCACAAGAGACTGAGCCAGACTTGCCTGTGAGTGTCCAGGAGTCTCCAGCAGAGGCGTGGGTCGACAGTGGTCTGCTGCGGGGTCAGGGTCACTGAATACAACAGTGCCTGCACAAGTCCTTTTGAAGGGGATCACCAACACCATTATTACACCTGCTATTGGCCTAAGGCCAAACAACAGGGAAGGGAACACAGCCCCGCCCATCCACAGAAAATTGGACTAAAGATGTACTGAGCATGGCCCCACCCATCAGAACAAGACCCAGTTTCCCCCATGGTCACTCTCTCCCATAAGAAGTTTCCATATGCCTCTTAACCTTATCCATCAGAGGGCAGGCAGAATGAAAACCACAATCACAGAAAACTAACCAAACTGATCACATGGCTCATGGCCTTGTCCAAGTCAATGAAACTGAGTCATTCCTGGTAGGGCCACCCAAGTTGGACAGGTCATGGTGGAGAATTCTGACAAAAACATGGTCCACTGGAGAAGGCAATGGCAAGCCACCTCAGTCTTCTTGCCTTGAGAACCCCATGAACAGTATGAAAAGACAATAAGATATGACCCTGAAAGATGAACTCCCCAGGTCAGTAGGTGCCTAATATGCTACTGGAGAAGAGTGGAGAAATAACTCCAGAAAGAATGAAGAGATGGAGCCAAACAAATACAGCACCCACTTGTGGATGTGACTGGTGATAGAAGTAAAGTCTGATGCTGTAAAGAACAATATTGCATAGGAACCTGGAATGTTAGGTCCATGAATCAAGGTAAATTGGAAGTGTTCAAACAGGAGATGGCAAGAGTGAATTTTAGGAATTTTAGGAATCAGTGAACTAAAGAGGACCGGAATGGGTGAATTTAATTCAGATGACCATTATAGCTACTACTGTGGACAAGAATCCCTTAGAACAAATGGAGTAGCCCACATAGTCAACAAAAGAGTCTGAAATGCAGTACTTGGTTGCAGTCTCAAAAATGACAGAATGATCTCTGTTCGTTTCCAAGGCAAACCACTCAGTATCACAGTAATCCAAGTCGATGCCCCAACCACTGATGCCAAAGGAGCTGAAGTCAAAATGTTCTATGATGACCTATGAGAACTTCCAGAACTAACATCATAAAAGATGTCCTTTTCATCATAGCGGACTGGATGCAAGAGGTACCTTGTGGAATGGGCAAGTTTGGTAATGGAATACAAAACGAGGCAGGACAAAGGATAACAGAATTTTGCCAAGAGAACGAACTGGTCATACCAAATACCCTCTTCCAACAAGACAAGAGACGACTCAACATATGGATATCCCCAGGTGGTCAGTATCAAAATCAGATTGATTATATTCTTTTTAACAGAAGATGCATAAGTTCTACACAGTCAGCAAAAACAAGACTTGGAGCTGACTGTGGCTCAGATCATGAAGGCTTTAAGGCCAAATTCAGACTTATATTGAAGAAAATAGGGAAAACCACCAGGCCATTCAGGTATGACCTAAATCAAATTCCTTACGATTATACAGTGAAAGTGACAAGCAGATTCGAGGGATTAATTCTGATATAGAGACTGCCTGAAGAACTATGGATGGAGGTTCATGACATTGTACAGGAGGTGGGGATCAAGATCATCCCCAAGAAAAAGAAATGCAAAAGGCAAAATGGTTGTCTGAGGAGGCCTTACAAATAGCTGAGAAAATAAGAGAAGCTAAAGGCAAAGGAGAAAAAGAAAAATATACCCATCTGAATGCAGAGTTCCAAAGAATAGCAAGGATAGATAAGAAAGCCTTCCTCAGGGATCAATGCAAAGTAATAGAGGAAAATAATAGAATGGGAAAGACTAGAGATCTCTTCAATAAAATTAGAGATATCAAGGGAACATTTCATGCAGAGATGGGCTCAGTAAAGGACAGAAGCGACATGGACCTAACAGAAGCAGAAGAGATTAAGAAGAGGTAGCAAGAATACACAGAAGAACTACACAAAAAAGATCATAATGACTGAGATAACCACGATGGTGTGATCACTCATCTAGAGCCAGACATCCTGGAATGTGAAGTTAAGTGGGTCTTAGAAAGCATCACTACGAACAAAGCTAGTGGAAGTGATGGAATTCCAGCTGAGATATTTCAAATCTTAAAACATGATGCTGTAAAAGTGCTGCACTCAATATGCCAGCAAATTTGGAAAACTCAGCAGTGGTCATAGGACTAGAAAAGATCAGTTTTCATTCCAATCTCAAAGAAAGGGAAAGCCAAAGAATGTTCAGACTACCACACAATCACACGCATCTCACACACTTGCAAAGTAATGTTCAAAATTCTCCAAGCGAGGCTTCAACAGTTCTTGAATGGAAATTTTACAGATGGTCAAGATGGCTTTAGAAAAGGCAGAACAAGAGATCAACTTGCCAACATCTGTTGGATCATAGAAAAAGCAAGTGAGTACCAGAAAATCATCTACTTCTGCTTTATTGACTATGCTAAAACTTTCAACTCTGTGGATCACAACAAATTGGGGAAAATTCTTAGAGAGAGGGGAATAGCAGACCACTTTACCTGTCTCCTGTCTGTATGCAGGTCAAGAAACAACAATTAGAACTGGACATGAAACAACGGACTGGTTCCAAATTGGGAAAGGAGTGTATCAAGTTTGTATACTGTCATCCTGCTCATTTAACTTCCATGCAGAGTACATCATGCAAAATGCTGGGCTGGATGAAGCACAAGCTGGAATCAAGATAGCTGGCAGAAATATCAATAACCTCAGATATGCAGATGACACCACCCTTATGGCAGAAAGCAAAGAGGCAATAAAGAGCCTCTTGATGAATGTGAAAGAGGAGAGTGAAAAATCTGGCTTAAAGCTCAACATTCAGAAAACGAAGATCATGGCATTGGGTCCCATCACTTCATGGCAAATAGATGGGGAAACAGTGGAAACAGTGACAGACTTTATTTTCTTGGGCTCCAAAATCACTGCAGGCGGAGATTGCAGCCATGAAATTGAAAGACACTTGCTCTTTGGAAGAAAAGCTATGACTAACTTAGAGCAGCATATTAAAAAGCAGAGACATTACTTTGTTGACAAAGGTCTGTCTAGTCAAAGCTATGGTTTTTCCAGTAGTCATGTATGGATGTGAGAGTTGGCCCATAAAGGAAGTTGAACACTGAAGAATTGATACTTTTGAACCATGGTGCTGGAGAAGACTCTTGAGAGTCCCTTGGACTGCAAGGAGATCAAACAATTCTATCCTAAAGGAAACCAGTCCTGAATATTCTTTGGAAGGACTGATACTGAAGCTGAAGCTCTGATATTTTGGCCACCTGATGTGAAGACTGGACTTCTTGGAAAAGACCCTGATGCTGGGAAAGATTGAAGGCAGGAGTATAAGGGAATGACAGAGGATGAAATGGTTGGATGGCATCACCAACCTGATGGACATGAGTTTGAGCAAGCTTCAGGAGTTTGTGATGGACAGGGATGTCTGGCATTCTGCTGTCCATGGGGTCACAAAGATTCAGAGACAACAGAGCAACTGAAATGAATTGAACTGAACTTCTTCCAAGGGGAAAGCATCTGTTAATTCCATGGCTGCAGTCACCATCTGCCGTGATTTTGGGGCCCAAGAAAATAAAATCTGTCACTTTTTCCATTATTTCCCCATCTATTTGCCATGAAGCAATGGGACTGGATACCATGATCTTAGTTTTTTGAATGTAGAATTTTTAAATTAATTAATTTATTTTAATTGGAGTATAATTACTTTACAATATTGTGAATTTTTTTTGGCATACATCAACGTAAGTCGGACATAGGTGTACATATGTCCTTCCCATCCTGAACCCCCCTCCCACCTCCATTTTCCCAGAGCACTGGCCATAGGTGCCCTGCTTTATGCATCAAACTCACACTGCTAATCTATTTTACATATAGTAAAGTATATGTTTCAAAGCTATTCTCTCAAATCATCCCACCCTCGGCTTCTCTCACTGAGTTCAAAGTCTGTTCTTCATGTCTTTGTATCATTTGCTGCCCTGAATGTAGAATTGTGAGTGTCATCTTTCTAAATTCCTTATATATATATATATATATATGTGTGTGTGTGTGTGTGTGTGTGTGTGTGTTAATATACAGTATTTGTCTTTCTCTTTCTGACTTACTTCACTCTGTATAATAAGCTCCAGGTTCATCCAACTCATTAGAACTGACTCCAATGCATTCCTTTTTATAGCAGAGTAACATTCCATTGTGTATGACTTCCTTACCCATTCTTCTGCCCATGGACATCTATGCTGTTCCCATGTCTTAACTATTGTAAATAGTGCTGCAGTGAACATTGAGATACATGTGTCTCTTTCAGTTCTGGTTTCCTCAGGTTATATGCCCAGCAGTAGGATTGCTGGGTCGTATGGCAGTTTTATTCCCAGTTATTTTAGGAATCTCTGCACTGTTTTCCATTGTGGCTGTACCAGCTGGCATTCCCACCAACAGCATAAGATGGTTCGCTTTTCTCCACAGCCCCTCTAACACCCAATGTTTGTAGACTTTTGATGGCATCCATTCTGACTGGTGTGAGATGGTACCTCAATGTGGTTTTGATGTGCATTTCTCTAATAATGAGTAGTGTTGAGCATCTTTCGTGTCTTTGTTAGCCATTTGTGTGTCTTCTGTTGAGAAATGCTTGCTTAAGTTTTTGGCTTACATTTTGTTGGGTTGTTCGTTTTTGTTTTTGTTTTTTTCTGGCATTGAACTGCATGAGCTGCTAGCATATTTTGGAGGTGAATTCTTTGTCACTTGTTTAATTTGGCATTATTTACTCCCATTTTGTGGGCTATCTTTACACCTTGCTTATAGTTTCCTTCATTGTGCAAAAGCTTTTAACCTTAATTAGGTCACATTTGCTTCTTTTTGTTTTTATTTCCATTACTCTTAGAGGTGGGTCATAGAAGATCTTGCTGTGATTTATGTCACAGAGTGTTCTGCCTAAGTTTTCCTCTAAGAGTTTTATAGTTTCTGGTCTTACATCTAGATTTTTAATCCATTTTAAGTTTACTTTTGTGTGTGGTGTCAGAAAGTGTTCTGGTTTCATTTTTTTACATGTGGTTGGCCATTTTTCCCAGCCCCACTTGTTAAAGAGATTGCCTTTTCTCTATTGTGTATTTTTTGCCTCCTTTGTCAAAGATAAGGTGCCCATAAGTGTGTGGATTTATCTCTGGGCTTCCTATTTTGTTCCCTTGATCTATTTTTTGTCTTTGTGCCAGTACCACACTGCTTTGATGACTGTAGCTTTGTAATATAGTCTGAAATAAGGAAGGTTGAGTCCTGCACTTCCATTCTTCTTTCTCAAGATTTGTTTATTCTGGGTCTTTTGTGTGAGTAAACTACCCAAAGCAATCTATAGATTCAACACAATCGCTATCAAGCTACCAATGGAATTTTTCACAGAACTAGAAGAAATAATTTCACAAGTTTCATGGAAACACACACAAAAACACTTGAATAGCCAAAGCAATCATGAGAAAGAAGAAGGAAACTGGAGCAATAAGGTGCCTGACTTCAAACTTCACTACAAAGCTACAGTCATCAAGACAATATGGTGCTAGTACAAAGACAGAAATATAGATCAATGGAACTAGATAGGAAGCCCGGAGATAAATCCACACATATATGGACGCCTTAACTTTGATAAAGGAGGCAAAAATACACAGTAGAGAAAAGAAAATCTCTTTAACAAGTGGGGCTGGGAAAATGGTCAACCACTTATAAAAGAATGAAACCAGGACACTTTCTAAAAGCACACACAAAAATAAATTCAAAATGAATTAAAGATCTAAATGTAAGACCAGAAACTATAAAACTCTTAGAGGAAAACATAGGCAGAACACTCTGTGACATAAATCAAAGCAAGATCCTCTATGACACACCTCCCAGAGTAATGGATACAAAAAGAAAAATAAACAAATGGGACCTTGTTAAGCATAAAGGCTTTTGGACAATGAAAGAAACTATAAGCAAGGTGAGAAGGCAGCCTTCAGAATGGGAGGAAATAATAGCAAATGAAACAACTGACAAAGAACTAATCTCCAAAGTATACAAGCAGCTCATGCAGCTCTATTGAAAAATAAACCAGAACAATAAACGACCCAATCAAAAAAGGGGCCAAAGATCTAAACAGACATTTCTCCAAAGAGACATACAGGTGACTAACAAACACATGAAAAGATGCTCAACATCACTCATTATTGCAGAAATGCAAATCAAAACCACAATGAGGTACCATCTCACACTGGTCAGAATGACTGTCATCAGAAAGTCTGCACACAATAAATGCTGGAGAGGGTGTGGAGGAAAGGGAACCCTCTTACACTGTTGGTGGGAATGCAAACTAGTACAGCCACTATGGAGAAAAGTGTGGATATTCGTTAAAAAAAAACTGGAAATAGAACTGCCATATGACTCAGCAATCCCACCAATGGGCATATACACCATGGAAACCAGAATTGAAAGAGACGCGTGCACCCCAATCTTCACTGCAGCACTATTTACAATAGCTAGGACATGGAAGCAACCTAGATATCCATTGGCAGTCGAATAGATAAGAAGGCTGTGGTACATATACACAGTGGAATATTACTCAGCTATTACAAAGAACGCATTTGAGTCGGTTCTAATGTGGTGGACAAAACTGGAGCCTATTGCACAGGGTGAAGTAAGTCAGAAAGAAAAGCACCAATACAGTGTATTAACGCATATATATATATATATATGGAATTTATAAAGATGGTAACGACCCTATATGGAAGACAGCAAAAGAGACAGAGATGCAAAGAATCGACTTTTGGGCTCTTTTGGAGAAGGCGAGGGTGGGATAATTTGAGAGAATAGCATTGAAACATGTATATTACCATATGTGAAATAGATGACCAGTCCAAGTTTGGTACATGAAATAGGGCACTCAAGATGGTGCTCTGGGACAACCCAGAGGGATGGGATGTGGAGGGAGCTGGGAGGGGGGTTTGGGATGAGGGGACACATGTACATTTATGGCTGATTCATGCCGATGTATGGCAAAAGCCACCACAAAATTCTAAGGTAATTAGCCTCCAATTAAAATGAATATATTAAAAAAAAAAAAAAAAAACTACAATCATTGCATCCAGTCCCATCACTTCATGGCAAATAGATGGGGGAAAAATTGAAACAGTGACAGATTTTCTTTCCTTGGGCTCCAAAAATCACTGCAGAGAGTGACTGCAGCCATGAAATTAAGGTGCTCGCTCCTTTGAAGAAACGATATGACAAGCCTAGACAATGTATTAAAAAGCAGAGACATCACTTTGCTGACAAATGTCCATATAGTCAAACCTATGGTTTTGCCAGGAGTCATGTATGAATGTGAGAGTTGGACCATAAAGAAGGCTGAGTGCTGAAGAATTGATGCTTTCTAACTGTGGTGCTGGAGAAGACTCTTGAGAGTTCCTTGGACAGCAAGGAGCTCAAAGCAGTCAATCCTGAAATAAATCAACCCTGAGTATTCATTGGAAGGACCGGTGCTAAAGGTGAAGCTCCAATACTTTGGCCAGCTGGTGTGAAGAGTTGACTCATTGGAAAAGACCCTGATTCTGGGAAAGATTGAGGGCAAGATGAGAAGGGGCAACAGAGGATGAGATGGTTGGCTGTCATCACTGACGCATTGGACATGAGTCTGAGCAAACTCCAGGAGACAGTGAAGTACACAGAAGCCTGGTGTGCTGCAGTCCATGGGGTCACAAAGAGTTGAACATGACTTAGGGACTGAACAACAACAACTGACCTCTAAAGAGGTTTGGCCACAGGCCATAACTCAATTCTTGACATTTCCTGACACAGTTTGTCCAAGGTTTTCTTTAGAGTATTATTAGCCTGTCCTGATTTTCCATGAGGAATGAGATCGCCAGGGTGAATGAAGGTTGTATTTAACTCCCAAATCCTGAGAAATTTGTTGGGTGACCTTTGCTACAAATGGCAGTCCATTGTTTGTCACTCTGGAGGTGAGGAGGCAATCCACATCCAGAAATAATTTCCTTTAAGAGTGCCTTAGCCGCTTCAGTTGCTTTCACTTTTCTGTTAGGGAAGGCCTGTATCGAGCAAAGGTGTCTATAAAGACGAGTATTTGAAATCCTGGAAAGAGGGCATCAGAGTGAAATCTTTTTGCCAGTCCTCTCCTGGGTAAGTTCAGTGTAGTTGGACTGGGCTAACAAGAGAGGGATGTTTGACATTGCCTCCTGGACTACGGGTGCTGCAAAGGGCCTGGCGTTGAGTGTATCTTTACATTGTCTCCAGGAGCCACTTCCTTGCAAATCGTTGGAAAACAGTCACATACATTGCATCTCTCCCATGATGGAGAGTATCATGTAGCCCTTTAATAATTTTCCATTGGTCAGAAAGGTGGAGGAGCAATTTCTGATCTGTGTGCCACCAGCCATCTGTTCCCTTAGCTCCTTCTCTGTCTTGTGTCCAGTTTTCATCGGAAGTTGAGTACACGGGTATAATGTTAGAAGGGGTAGGGATGGAATTAAAGCCACTCAGTCATGGGCATCAGGGCTGCTTTCTTTCTTCCCGATCAGCCTTGTCATTTCCTCAGGAGATTTAAAAAGTCCCCTTTCGGTGCCTGTGGCAATGGATGACTGCTATCTGTTTTTGGTTTTTGGACCACTTCTACGAGATGCAAAATTTTGTAGGGGAGTTTCTTGCATTTAAAAGGAAAATTGCTCAGCCATAAAAAGCAGTGCATTTGAGTCAGTTCTAATGAGGTGGATGAACCTAGAACCTATTATACAGAGTGAAGTGAGTCAGAAAGAGAAAGATAGATAAATTCCGTATTCATATATATATATGAATACATATATGAAATCTAGAAAAATGGTACTGAATAATTTATTTACAGGGAAACAGTGGAAAAACAGACATAAAGGATAGACTTATGGACATGGGGAGAGGGGAGGAGAGGGTGAGATGTATGGAAAGAGTAACACGGAAACTTACATTACCATATGTAAAATAGATAGCCAATGGGAATTTGCTGTATATCTCAGGGAACTCAAAGAGGGGCTCTGTATCAACCTAGAGGGGTGGGATGCGGAGGGAGATAGGAAGGAGTTTCAAAAGGGAGGGGATATATGTATACCTATTGCTGATTGATGCTGAGGTTTGACAGAAAACAGAAAAATTCTGTAAAGAAATTATCCTTCAATAAAAAATGAATTAATAAGAAAAAGTTCTCTCTCTCCAGATTGTTGTGTGAGCATGTGCAACAAGGGAGACATATGTTTTAAAATTAAAGGATAAGGATAATTCCTTTACAAAGTTGTGTTGGTCTCTGCTGAACACCAAAGTGAATAAGTCATAATATATATATATATATATATATATATATATATATAAGTCATATATATATATATCTCCTGTATCTTGAGCCTCCCTGGCCTACCCCCATTCTACCCCTTTAGGTCGTCACGGAGTACCAGGCTAGGATCCTTGCGTTACACAGCAGCTCCCCACAATCATGTATTTTACACTTGAGAATGTATATATGTCAATGCTGCTTTCTCAATTTGTCCTAGCTTTCTGTTCCTCCACTGTGTCCACAAGCACCTTCTCCATGTTTGGGTCTCCATTTCTTCTAAGTAGGTTCATCAGTACAATGTTTCTAGATTTCATATATATGCATTAATATATGATACTTGCTTTTCTCTCTCTGGCTTACTTCACCCTGTATAACAGGCTATGGGTTCATGCACCTCACTACAACTGTCTCAAATTTGCTACTTTTTATGGCTGAGTAATATTTCATTGTATATGTACCACAGCTCTTTTTCCATTCATCTGTCAGTGGACATCTAGATAGCTTTCATGTCCTATCTGTTATACATAATGCTGCAATGAACTTTGGGGTACATGTGTCTTTTTGAATTTGGTTTTTCTCAGGGTATATACCCAGTACTGGGATTGCTGGGTCATATGGGCTTCCCTGGTGGCTCAGATGGTAAAGAATCCACCTGCAATGTGGGAGACCTGAGTCCGATCCTTGGGTTGGGAAGATCTCCTGGAGGAGGGCATGGCAACCCACTCCAGTATTCTTGCCTGGAGAGTCCCCATTGACAGAGGAGCCTGGCAGGCTACAGTCCATGGGGTCACAAAGAGTCAGACGTGACTGAGCGACTAAGCACATGGTAATTTTATTTCTAGTTTGTTAAGGTATCTCCATAATGCTCTGTTTCCATTATGTAAAAATGAACAGTAAAAACATTATGTAAAAACAGTAAAGGTTTGTTACTGTTTTCACTGTATCCCCATCCATTTGCCATGAAGTGATGGGAAGCCAGTTTTTTCACTCTCCTCTTTCACCTTCATCAAGAGGTTCTTTAGTTCCTCTTTGCTTTCTGCCATTAGGGTGGTGTCATCTGCATATCTGAGGTTATTGATATTTCTCCCGGCAATGTTGATTCCAGCTTGTGATTAGCCTGGTCTTCTAAGTTAGACCTGCATACATAGACCTGGTTAAGGGTTTTGAGGCAAGAATGTATTAGCTTTGGGCTTTCAGTGGCATTAAGATACTGGGGTTAAGAGTGTGGTAAGTTTGGAGGGTTAGATCTGGGAAGTCAAGGTGGAAAGCCTGGTCCTTGATTAGGCAGCCTTAGCCTGTTCCCCATTCCAAAGTAATGGTTCTATATCTGGGCCTTTAGTGGTTTTGTATAGGGGCTTTCCAGTAGTTATGTATGGATGCGAGAGTTGGACTGTAAAGAAAGCCGAGCACCAAAGAATTAATGCTTTTGAACTGTGGGGTTGGAGAAGACTCTTGCGAGTCCCTTGGACTGCAAGGAGATCAAACCAGTCAATCCGAACAGAAGTCAGTCCTGAATATTCATTGGAAAAACTGATACTGAAGCTGAAGCTCCAAAACTTTGGCCATCGGATGAGAAGAACTGACTCACTGTAAAAGACCCTGCTGCTGGGAAACATTGAAGGCAGGAGGAGAATGGGACGACAGAGGTTAAGATGGTTGGATGGCATCACCGACTCAATGGACACGAGTTTGAGCAAGCTCCAGGAGTTGGTGATGGACAGGGAAGCCTGGCGTGCTGCAGTCCATGGGGTAGCAAAGAATCGGACACGACTGAGCGACTGAACCGAACTGATAGGGGCTTAGCCATAAGCCTGAATCCTGGAATCCAAATTCTACAAAACCTGCCATGCCCAAAAAGGTACAGAGATGTTTGTCTCTGGAGTGCTTAGGTCTAATATAGCTTGTTTTCTATCTGGAGATAACTCTCCTTCCAGGGTTTATACTATGTCCCGGGTACCTAACTTGTTGCTTTGAGGTTTGTGCCTTTTCCTGAGAGACTCTGTAATCATGGGCCCCAGGAAAATTAAGGACTTCAATGGTATTTTTATCTGAAGCCTCCATGGAGGGACTACATATTAAAATATCATCTTCATAGCACCTGTAGAATAGCACCTTCTTTTAGATGTATGTCCCTTAGTTTCTTTCCTAGGTCCTAGGTGAACAGGTGTGGGCAGCCCCCAAACCCCTGAGGCAATACTGTCCAGGTATGTTGTTGCATTTGGCCTGAGTCAGGATTATTTCACTCAAAAGCAAACAGATATAGTGATGAGGAATGAACTGGGATACAAAAGAAGGCATCCTTTGGATCGAGTACAGTAAACCATTCAGCGTCCTCAGGAATTTGGGTTAATGTATTATAAGGGTTGGCCACAAGGGGATGTATAGGCACTACTGCAACTTTTACTGCTCTAAGGTCTTTGTACTATCCTATATTACGCATTTGGCTTAACAACTGGCAGGAGTGTTGCATGGAGACTGGCAGGGCACCAAGGGGCCACAGCTTAAGAATTTACAAGGGGTTGTAAACCCTTCTTCATGTCCAACTTTATTGGATACTGTCTCTTGTTAGGGAAGATGATTTCTGGCCTAAGGGTAATTCTTACAGGTTGAACAGTTACAGCCCTTCCAGGGATTCTTTTGCCCCATGCTGAATGGATGGGGATATGGCTGGGTATAGAATCTTGTTCTACCTGCTGGTCTGTCTCAGTCAGAGTCAAAATAGGAGGCTGCTTGGGGTCTCCTAACTGGAGTATGGCCCTGAGGGAGCTCAGAAGGTCCCTCCCAAGGAGAGGCATAGGACACTGAGGCACAGCTGGAAAGGTATGCGAAATCAACTGCTGGTCATATTGGCAAATGAGAGGTCCAGCAAAATAATGGGCGAGAGGCTTTCCATTGACAGTAGTCACAGTATAGCATTTGGAGGAGAGAGGTCCAACATGAGAAATAAAGACAGAGTAAATGGTTCCCCTATCAGTTAAAAAAAAATAAAAATCAACTTTCTCTCTTGCCAAGTTAAGGACTACCAGGAACTCCTTGATGGAGAAAGACATCTCATTTTGGGGAGCTGCCAGAATCCCCAGGCTGCCTCAGTCATCCAGCATGGCCATCTCAGGAGCAGGAGCCCCCCTTGCTCTTCAGGACTGAGGGCAGTTTCTCATCCAATGACCTGTTTGTCTGAAGGCTGGGCATGGCATATGGGGGCTCTTGCTGGCAATCTTGGGTCCAGTGGTCATTTGACTTGCATTTCTAGCATTATCTCCAGATGAGTAGTTGGACTTTCTTGGCCCTGTCCCATCTTTCTTCACATTGGGTTCTTTCTTCCTCCTGAGCTTGGTGCCAATTACTAAATATCCCAAAGGCCACATCTAGGAGTTGGGGTGTGGGTGTTTGTGGGCCAAACTGTAACTTTTGGGGCTTTCACATAGTACATGGGGCAGACTGGATGAATGGGAATACTGTCAGGAGCAGGAAGAACTAGGTTTTCCCTCTGAGAGATGGGAGAGCTTAGAGGGGGAATCATCTAAAATGTCGGGAGGGTTTTCTGGTTCACCAGGCTTTGCATTACAAAAGCTGTTTAAGGCGGGATTTTGGTAAAGGACCATGAGTGCCTGAACATGGGGAACCTCACTCTGCTTTCCCGTCCTGTGGCAATAAAGATGCAATTGCAGACGGGTATTATAATTTAGATACCCATTTTCAGGCATCGCCCCCCCCCCCCATCCCCAAACCTATACAAAGGCCAGACACTGCTACAGTAGAATTTAAGTTTCTCCTTTTTTAACACTTTGGTTTCATCACAATATTGGAAAGTAATTATTCTCCAATTAAAATAAATACTTTTTTTATAAAAGAATTTCTAATTCTTATGGATATACTCCAACCTTGACTCTTCTTGCTTGCAAGGAGATCCCCCCATGTTGAGTAACCTGCAAGCAAGAACAAGAGAGCCACTACTATAACGGAATCCAGCATCCCAGAAACATTTACTAGAAGGCTTTAACCTGAAGGGGCTCAGTGTGTGCCCCAAATTCCCTTTTTAACCTGATGGGGTTTCAAGCATCCTCTACTCTCCCATTGATTTCTGACCAGACATCCCTGCCCATTGTGATGCCCTCTGCAGGGCACCCAACTCAGTACAGCCCGAGAAGGGCTTTCAAACCAGTGTAGACTGTTTCCTGGGGCTTTCCTTAGGAGGGATTCCTTATCTATAGAGCACATGTCCCATGATAAGTCTTCCTATGCTGGGATGTACTCCTTGAGAATGAGCATCTACAAAGTTTGTACTTTGGCTTCTGGGGAGCAGCCAGCCTGGCAGGCTGTCTGTAGCAGTATGTAGGCTGCCAAGTCTTGGAGTGAAGGGAGTCCAATATATGTGAAGAGGAACCTGTGGAGAAATTGAAATTGGGCACTGTGGAAGATGGCACAGGCTTCAAGGCTTCAGGGCTGGCAGACAGAGCAATTCTCATAGTAGATTTCTGGGCATAGAGTGAGGTGAGAGACTAGAGAGCAGAAGAACACAAGATCCTTTGCCCTGTCTTCCTGGCAGCTAAGATAGAATTGGGAATCATCTAATGATTTTTTTCTGATACAGACAGCAGCGAGTTTGACAGTGGCAGGGACAAAGTTTAGGAATGATACCTAGGAAAGCTTTTCCTAGAAGGGCACAGAGATAAAAAAGTGAGAAAGAGACCTTACTATGTGAGTAAAGCGGGAAAAAAAAGCATAGTGGAGGGTTCCATATGGGAAAGTGAGCGAAGGAGAGTGAGAGCAAGAGAGACAGAGGGAGAGAGACCCCTTGGGCTTCTGCACGGTTGGAAATTGCATTTCCACCATGTCTCAGAGCCGGCTGTCACACAAGCAATATTTGAATCTGCATGGCCCGGGGAATTCCCTTGCCATCCCAAATGTTGGGGGAAACAATACTTCTGTAAGTGGGCAGAGGTCATGCCCTGGGTCTTGAAAAGAAAGCAAAGGGTATCTCTTTGCCCAGAGATCGGGCCTGAGATTTCTCACAGATTTCCCACTCTATGCCCAGAAATCTACTATGAGAATTTATCTGTCTGCCAGCCCGCAGGCCTTGAAGCCCATACCCTCTTCCACAGTGCCCAATTCCAATTTCTCCAAGGGTTCCTTTTCACATGTATCAGACCCCCTTCACTCCAAGACTTGGCAGCCTACATACTGCTCCAAGAAAGCAAGGGGAAAAAGACAGGAGTGACAGTCAGGGAACTCAAGCCACAGCTGGGTGAAGCCTGACTTTCCAAATTCCTGGGTTTCTGCACCAGATGTGATCTCAGGTGGCCTCTGTCTGCAGTGGTTTTAAGTGGGGCTTCAGTTCCCCGGCCAGAGATTGAGGCGGGGTCGTGGCAGTGAGAGCACAAAATCAACACAAAAAGTTGCACAACGTGAGAGTTATGAGTTTTTGTTTGTTTTTTGTTTTTATTGGGAGGAGGGGATGAAGACTGCAGCCCGGGAGACAGCACCCCAGATAGCTCTGAGAAGCTGCTCCAAAGAGATAGGAAGGGAAGGTGATTTTGGTGAAGGAGGAGTTCACACAATCAAGCACTTATCTTACAAAAGGTTTTCTGCTAGTCGCAAGGAGCTGGCGTCACCATGAAGGATTTAGTGCTTTTCCAGATATGAGGAGATGCAAGCATTGGAATCAGTTCCTGAAAATATCTAAACTATCCAAAGGCCTGTTCTGCCAGTTTCCCTGCCGCACAAAGTGCTTCATTCTCCAATGTGAACTTCCTTCAGGGCATGTCAGAGGTTAACAGCTGCAGCAGCACAAGACTCAATCCCTGCAGAGGCAGATGGCAAATGCCCTTGGCCAGTGCCAATTTGTAGCTGATGGCTGCCTATTTCCTCTTCTTTTATTTGGTCTTGAAGGTTTTTATTATGAGTGGAACTGTGTTCTTCTTTTACTAGTTGTTCAGCCTGAAGTTTCCAGCAATGAAGTTTGTAGGCAGTTGGGTAAAGCTGAGTCTTGGTTTTGAGATATGGACTTCTGGGATACTGCACTCTGATTAACATTCACTGGGGCCTGATGTTCTCTGTTAGTCCAGCTCTCTGGCCCCTGAACCAGGGTCCCAAAACCCACAGGATAGCACCAAAAAAAAAAAAAAAAGAAAGAAAGAAAAGAAAACAGTTAAATAACAAAGAATAACAATAAATTCAGAAAACTAACAGATATATTTGAAAACAAGAATGTATATGGAATAACCACTGGAGCGTAAAATCAAACTCCAATAGCAAAGAATAATGGCAACAATAAAGGCAGAATAATCATTGAATGTGGGTGTGGGACTTAGGTGTGGAAGGGTTTAGGTAGGGCTATGGTCCTGCTTCAGGACCTCTGACCAAAAGGCCCTGTGTGATGATGAGGGACAGGGCCTGTGTTCAGCCTCAGGCATCGGGGGTACAGAGGGTCAAGCTCAGGGTCCCAAGAGGCTCCCTGGGGCCCAGTGGGCAGGGAAACACTATATGTGGGTTCCTTGATCCTCTGAACCCTGAGGGAACCTCCCCCAATCTGCTTAATTCTTCCTCCTTCCCCTACCCTCTCACAACTGCAGGACCTATGTGGGCAAAGGGGTCCTTTAGGGTGGAGGTGGCCTCAGAGGGTGGAACAGTGTGGGGGTGGAGGTCATGGCCTGGGGCCTCAGGAGAATCCCCAGGGCTGAGTGTGCAGAACACCAGGAGCTTCCCCACATTGATCCTCCGACGTGGACATGACTTAGCGACTGAACAACAACCACCACCACCACCACCACCACCACCTGGCCTGGTCTGAATACTCCTCCTACCCGCTCCATCATGCTTCCAGTACCCACGTGAGTGGAGGGGGTCCTGGACTGTGGAGGACCACGTCCTGAGCCTCAGCAGGCTCCCTGGGAATGATGGGTAGGTGGGAATACCAATTGTGTTCCCCTCAGTCCTCTGACATCCAACAGTCCTTCTTCCTCCCCGCCAGTCTCCTGGAGACAAGCGGCGTACCTCTCCATGTGCCTAAACTGCTACCCTTCCCTCCCCCAGCCACCCCTTAATTGTGTTGGTCCTGTCCAACCTCCACTTCTCCTCCTCCCCCGTGCTCCCTCCCATGTCCTGCCTGGTTGTTGGAAGTCCCCCACCAGTGTCTGGTGAGCTTCCTTGGTGTTGGGAGATTCAGACTTCGTGTTTTGCCTCTCTGCCATCTTAGCTCCACCCCAGTGAGTTTTTCAATACCCCCAAATTTGTAAGTGCATTCCCTTACGCCATAATTTTTGGGGTCACATTTGATTGTTTCAGACCCAGGCAAGTAGGAAGTACACGTGAGAATTTTGTAGGTTAAAACTTTAAAAGAAATGTATTGGGGAGGAAGAAGTTAACATTGTGCTCCTGATTAATTATGTGAATTCTGTTCTCCTCAGTCCCTCCTTTCACAATGTTGACTGACCTCTCCCTCAAAACAAACAAACAAAAAACCAGAATGTAAGCAATGCCCATCAGGACCCTGTGGGGTTTCAAGGCACAGAGGCCTCTTTGTCCCCCACTTATTGTAGGTAAGACTCCAACCTCCATGGTCTTCCCAGAGTTCCAATTAACAGATTTGAATAGTTGCTAATCCAGTGAGGAGCAGCCAGCACCGGAGGCAAGATCAAAGGGACCAGAGAAGTTCATCAGATTAGGAGAGTGGACCACCTAATCCCTGCACACATCCTAATCTTGTCAATAATCCTGCCCTTTTGAAACTTTGCAGAGGGCAGAGGAATGCAAGATTGTAACTGTTTTGATCCTTGTCACATATCCCTGCTTGATATATAACCTCTCCCTATTCACAAGGGCATGTTGGTGCATGCTCAGTCACTCAGTCATTTCCGGCTCTTTGTGACCCCATGGACTGCAGACCCCATAGACTGCCAGACTCCTCTGTCCATGGATTTTTCCAGGCAGGAATACTGGAGAGGGTTACCACTTCCTCCTCCAGAGGATCTTCAAATCTAGGGATTGAACTCACATCTCCTACATCTCCTGGATTGGCAGCAGACTCTTTACCACTGAGCCACCTGGGAAGTCCATTCAATAGGGAGAGGGGCACTGGTCTTAAGACACTAGTCTACTGTGTTCCCTCTTTTCCTGGCACAAAAGAAGCCACTCTTTCTCCTCCATAACTCTGTCTCCCTGTGTCTGTTTGGCATTGGAGCACAGAGAGCCAAGATTTTGGCAACAAATTTAGGGTCTCATCCAGGCTCAGCTCTTGGGCAGGCAGCACTGCAAGGCCCCTCAGCTTGGCCAGACACAGGGACTTCTCTACACAGCAGCCTCCTCTCAGAGAGTGGAGGGTTGGAAGAGTTTTCTGAGACCAGATCGATCACCAGGGTTCTCCTGCTGTAGGGACATTCCCTGATCATACCCAACCCACCCTCTAGGCCATAGAACTCTGAGGCTGCAGTGGACACTAGGGGAGAGGTTGCCGTAGATTTCACAGCTTTCTTTGCCTTGAGGACACTTTTTTTTTTTTTTCCCTTTCTTTGCACTGGCCTGAACTTCTACTCTGAGAAGACATTAACTTTTGGAGGATCAGAAAGAGAGTCTATGCTATGTTGTGACACACCCACCAGCAATTTGGTAAGTCTCCTGGAGTGCATACCAGGGCCTCTCTGACCTTGCCTGTTTAGGGGAACTTCAGTTCCAATTTGGGGACTTCTCCCAGTGAAGGGCAACTCCATTTGTAAGGCACACTTTGGACAAAATCACAGGTCTAGGGGGATTGGAAAGTCACGTTTGGGGGCAATTATGCCATTTGGCTTTTGACTTCTGGGCATCTCCTTGCCATCTGTTTTTTTTGGGGGGAGTGTGACTTCTGGTTGGTGAGGTTTTGGTGTGGTTTGGTTGCTTGGTTACTTTGGTTTGAGCCTGCAGATTGGTTTGAGTGTACACACATCTGGTACAAACTGCTTGAACTAAAATGGGAATCGATCCCTCCAAGGTTCCATCCACCACCTGGGAAACCCTTTGGAAAAATGTTAAATGACTAGTTGATCTATAGCTATGTGCTTGCACGCGTGCTAAGTCACTTCAGTTATGTTTGGTTCTTTGCGACCCCATGGACAGTAGAACACTAGGCTCCTCTGTCCATGGGATTCTCCAGGCAAGAACACTGGAGTGGGTTGCCACGGCCTCCTCTAGGGGGTCTTCCCGATTCAGGGGTTGAAGCTGTGTCCCCTGTGTCTCCTACACTGTGAGCAAATTCTTTACCAGTGAACCACCAGGGAAGCCCTATGGCTATGACACAAGGCAACAACAACAACAACAGCAACAACAACAACAAAACACCTAATAATGAGTCTCTTGCAGTTAGATCTTTATTGCCGCAGGATGAGAAAATAGACTGAAGTTCATTTATGTCCAGGGCTCTTCACCTACAATCAACAATCTAGGGCTGATCAAACTAGGACCCCCACCTCCTCAGAGGGATGATCACTAGTTGGGACTTGTCTGCTCTTGTTATAAGGGCCAATTTAAGGACTAACTGGTCTAAATTTTGTTTATGAAAACATGGCTGCAGAAAAAGATGATGTTTTTTGTTTTACTGTGTGGACACAGTATTCTTTAGACACTAGAGAAACTGAGTTAAAACATTTTTTGACATTGTCATACTAGGAGAAGATGTTTTTCTCTCCTTGTGCCTTGAGACCATGGCTCTCAGAGACATTTATCTAGACCATCTCTAATTCCTGAAACTGAGGGGGAAAATGTAGTACAAGAAGCCTTTTTTTTTTTTTTTTTCATATTCTAAATGTTTATAAACTGTTGTTTTATACTCTGATATCTGAGTCATGACTAAGTTTGGAAAACAAGGCTATGAGATCTTTTGTCATGTCTGTTTGGATATAAGTACATTTCAGTATGTGTCTTTGTCTCTGGATATTGATTCTGAGATTAATTTTTAAATGAGCTCTATTTAGTTGCCTTAAATAAAGGTAAGCACTTAGAAATCGAACAATTCTAAGTGCAAGTGAAATTAGGCTAAATGAAGTTAGGGCTCATGTGAACTAGGAGATATTCAGTATCAAAGTAGTACTTGGTTGGTATTAATGTTTTTTGTTGTTGTATGTGTGTTGTCACTTACAAAATATCTTTGGTAATTATTAATAACAGGACAGGGCTCACATGTGACAACACCAGGGAAATCCTTCCCTATTGCTTCAGGCTCTGCCTGTGGTGGAAATTGGTTGGGATTTTGCCTTTGGGATTATCCTTGTTATGGGTAAGCTTTGTTCCATCTTGTAGCCAACCCCCACCCCAGGGTATTTCTCTCCCCTGTGTCCAGGCCCTCAAAGAAAAAGTGGGAAGTTGGCCATAGCTTTTTGAACTCAAGAGAAAAAATGTGAGATTTCTTGTTTGGCATTTATGTAAAAGTTAACTTGTGAATGAATTATTTTATTTGGCTTGAAATTAAGCACTTACAAATTAAATCTGAATATATAGAAAATTGGCCAAGATAAATTTTAGGACCCGTGATCTGGGAAATATTCTGTACTGAGTTGATATCTGCTATTAAACTTGTTGGTTTGATTAATATACACATGTCCTTAGAGTTATCAATATTAAGTATAATATTTCTGTTGTACCTATGTTTACTAGAAGTCAAATTAGACCTTATTCCATCTGTTATAGATTTATCAACAAGAAAAGTAACTCAGTCTTAAAAGAAAATTTAAGGAAAGTAAAATATGTGTTGTCAAAACTGGCAAATTGGCACTCACCTCTCAACTACAAATTGGCACTTTCCAAGAGCATTTGCCAGAGACTGAACAACAACAGAAAGGGCATTTTCCATCTGCCTCTGCAGAGATTGAACCCTGTGCTGCAGCGGTTGACCTTCAACATTTCCCTCCTGGGGCACTCTGATGGAACAGGTCTGTAGATAGTTAGATATTTTCAGGAACTGATTTCATGATTCCAATTTTTGCATCTCCTCATATCTAGAAAACACCAAATCCCTTCATGGAGACATCGGCTCCTTGACTAGCAGAAAACCTTTTGTAAAGTAAGTTCTTGATTGCATTGAACTCCATCTTCACCAACATCTTATACATTGACTCTTTGGAGCAGTCTCTTAGAGCTTTGTGAGGTCCCGGCTCCCAGGCTGCAGTCCTCATTTTGCCCCAAATAAAATTTAACTTGCAACTCTCAATTTGTACATCTTTCTAGTCAACAGTTGTGACAACTGACGAAGCAACCCAGGATGGACTTCCTTCCTTCACCTGAACTCCTTGAGTTACCAGAGCTTTGGTACCAGCAGCAGCCCATTGCGCTCATCTGCCTCCTCGGGGAGTGCAGACGAATTTGGGTCTCTCCTAGTTCTCAAATCTCCCATATTGGCGGAGATTCTCAGTTTTGCTTGCCAGGGGAGCAGGTTACCAGCCCCCTCCCAGTTTGAAAGATACTGGGGTGGGGGGTGAAATATCTGGAGCACACCCACTCATGGCCTAGACACTGAGTGGGGCTCAGTGGAAAGATACTGGGAAATTCCCAACCAATCAAAAGATACTGGGTGAGGGCCTGGCTGAAAGATGCCCAGGGGGATACCCACCCAGTAGCAAGGTTCTTGGGGTGGAGTTGGGGGGGGCGAGTCGGGGACTCGATTTAAAACTATCGAGGAATACCCAGGGCTCGGCTGAAAGATACTGAGGTTGCTCCATTGTAGGGGCCTGAGTGGTTAGGTAAGAGGCTGATTTGACACTTTTCCTCATCTTGATTGCCTTTATAGAATGTCTTGGGACAAAATAAGAAAAACACACAAGAGCTTTGCTCTGAAGAAAAGGGAAAAGATTCCTCCTGGATGGTTACAGTTTTCTCAGGTGACTGAGAAATTGACTGGAGTGGTGGAGCCCTAGTTCTCATGCTATGCACTGATCTCATAGGGAAATCCACTCATTAATTAAAAGACTTGCTCATCTGGGGATTGCATTAAGAACTGACCATTCAGTGACCTGAGCAGCCACAGTGGTCTTAGATTGCTGGAAGCAGAATCCAAAACATATAAGAGGAGCTGAAATGACTCTGGGGTGACTCCTGGAGGAGTTGAGCTCACAAGCAGTGAAAGAGGAATCCATATTCATTTGCAGAGCTGAAGAATGAACTTTGCACACACACAAACACTCACGGTAGCAAGCAAACAGGATTTATTTCAGAGAGAAATAATACAAAGCTTTCAACATAGAACCTGAGGGGTGGGGGGGAGGTGAAGTGACCTGAAGAGTTGGAACTTACAGCAGTTTATATCCTCACTACCATTGATTTGTCCACTTTTGATTGGTTCTTACTTTTAACATATGCCATTTCTAACCAATCAGCTTAAGGGTCACAATATTTAACCTGACATCTTTAAGGCTTCTTTTGATCTTTGGATTTAAGTTTTCTTAGATGTCAAGTTGCTATCCCATAACCTTTTCTCATGTCTCCCAGCCATTTTACAGTGGGCCAGATGTATGGGCTAAAGATTAATGGTCACCTGTTGTTTTTCCTTCAGGCATATTGAACAGAAGTTAATTACTACCCTTTCCTGGATCTGAGTGCTGATAATTTATCAGACGAAGGACACATTCCACTGATAGCCAGGAATTCAGAACAAAGTGTATAGTTTCAGTTTAATAGAGTGGGATGTTTATGAAACCAGGAGGTCTCAGAGTTCCTACACTCACTAACAATTTCTACCCCAATCCTCCCCCCACCCCCTCTGGAGATGGAGATGCTAACTGCCAATGGGGAAATGGGAGACGACCACTCTGGCTTCTTTGAGCTGGACAGGGGCATCGATAGGGGATGGCAGTTAGGTCTCCACACGTGGGATGTTCTAGTGGACCTTGATATATCATCTTTGGCTCCGTTTCCATAACCATTACCATCTGAAGCTTCTATGGGAGACATTGCAGAGCAAGAAAGATGATTTAAAATACAAGGGCCAAAAAGTAATAAGAGTAAAACAAGAGGATCAGAGGTCTCCACCAGGTGGAGGTTGACATCAAATTCAGTAAGGTGGTCCCAAAAGGAAGAGTGGGGCCAGTCATCGCATGGACTTGACTTTATAGATCCTGGACTTTTCTTGAATAATCCTTTCAATCCTTCCAAAGGGGTGCATTGATATTCTGAATACTGTGAACTCTCCTCTGGGGATGCTGGATGACCTTCTTGATTCTCTCCTGAAGGATTCCAAGTTCTTATCCATGTGTGATGAATCTGGGCGCCAATACCTGTAACCTTCACCGTGGTGGGTGAAGAAAGCATAACAGAGTAGGGCCCTTCCCATATGGGAGTTAATGTGGGGATGTTGCTACGAATAGCCTTTACTAACACCATATCTCCAGGATTATATGGAGACCTTTCATTTTCCTTATACTGTGATATTCCATTATCTAAGGATTGTAGTTGTTTTTGGAAAGAACCTAAACTGTTGTTGTTCAGTCACTCGGGCATGTCTGACTCTTTGCAATCCTGTGGGCTGCAGCATGCCAGGCTTCCCTGTCCTTCACCATCTCCCAGGACTGGCTCAAACTCATGTCCATTGAGTCGGTGGTGCCATCCCATCATCTCATCCTCTTTCGGCCCCTTTGCCTCCTGCCTTCCATCTTTCACAGCATCAGGGTCTTTTCCAAAAAGTCGGCTCTTCACATCAGGGGGCCACGTATTGGAATTTCAGATCAGCATCAGTCCCTCCAATGAAGATTCAGAGTTGATTTCCTTTGGGATTGACTGGTTTCTCCTTGCATTCCAAGGGACTCGCAAGAGTCTACTCCAGCACCACAGTTCAAACACATCAGTTCTTTGGCACTCAGACTTCTTTATGGTCCAATCCTCACATCCATACATGACTACTGGAAAATCATAGCTTTGACTACACAGACCTTTGTTGGCAAAGTAATGTCCCTGCTTTTTAAAATGCTGTCTAGGTATGTCAGACCTTTTCTTCCAAGCAGCAAGTGGCTTTTAATTTCATGGCTGCATCCCCATCTGCAGTGATTTTGGAGTCCAAGAAAATAAAACCTGTCACTGTTTCCATTTTTTTTCCCATCTATTTTCCAACAAGTGATGGGACCACATGCTGTGATCTTCGTTTTTTTGAATGTTAAGTTTTAAGCTAGTTTTTTACTCTCCTCTTTCACTTTCATCAAGAGGCTCTTTATTGCCTCTCTGCTTTCTGCCATATGGGTGGTGTCATCTGTATATCTGAGGTTATGGATATTTCTCCTGACAATCTTGATTCCAGCTTGTGCTTTGGCCAGCATGGCATTTCGCCTGACGTACTCTGCATGTAAGTTGAAGAAGCAGGGTGACTTTGACGTACTCCTTTCCCAATGTGGAACCAATCCATTGTTGCATGTCCGGTTCTAACTGCTGCTCCTTGACCTGCACACAGGTTTCACAGGAGGCAGGTAAGGTGGTCTGGTAGTCCCATCTCTTTAAGAGTTTTAAACACAGTCAAAGGCTTTAGCATAGTCAATGGAGCAGAAGTAGATGTTTTCCTGGATTTCTCTTGCTTTAACTCTGATCCAACGGATGTTAGCAATTTGATCTCTGGTTCTCCTGCCTTTTCTAAATCCAGCTTGAGCATCTGGAAGTTCCCAGTTCATGTATTGTAGAAGCCTAGCTTGGACAATTCTGAACTTTGCTTTGCTAGCATGTGAAATGAGTGCAATTGTGCAGTAGTTTGAACATTCCTTGGCATTGCCCTTCTATGGGATTGGAATGAAAAATGACCTTTTCCAGCCCTGAGGCCACCGCTGAGTTTTCTAAATTTCCTGGCATATTGAGTGCAGCACCTTTCACAGCATCATCTGTTAGGATTTGAAATAGCTTAGCTGGAATTCCATCACCTCCCCTAGCTCTTTTCATAGTACTGCTTCTTAAGTCCCACTTGACTTCACACTCCAAGATATCTGGCTCTAGATGAGTGATCACGCCATCGTGGTTATCTGGGTCATTTAGATCATTTGTGTGTAGTTCTTCCGTGTATTCTCGCCACCTCTTCCTAATATATTTCTGCTTCTGTTAGTTCCAAACCATTTATGTCCTTTGTTGTGCCTGTCTTTGCATTAAATTTTCCCTTGGTATCCTTAATTTCTTGAAGAGATCTCTAGTCTTTCCCATTCTATTGTTTTCTTCTGTCTCTTTGCCTTGATCACTGAGGAAGGCTTTCTTATCTCTCTTTGCTGTTCTTTGGAACTTTGCATTCAGATGGGTATATCTTTCCTTTTTCTCCTTTGCCTTTCACTTCTTTTCTCAGCTATTTGTAAGGCCTCCCCAGACAACCATTTTGCCTTGTTGCACTTCTTTTTCTTCCTTGATCACTGCCTCATGTACAATGTCATGAAACCTCCATCCATAGTTCTTCAGGCACTCTGTCTATCAGATCTAATCCCTTGAATATATTTGTCACTTTCACTGTATAATCAGTAAGGGATTTGATTTAGGTCATTCTTGAATGGCCTAGTGGTTTTCACTACTTTCTTCAATTTAAGTCTGAATTTTGCAATAAGGCATTCATGATCTGAGCCAGTCAGCTCATGATCTAAATTAGTGACGTGTTGTGTTGGTTCAGCTGTTTTTGTTTTTTTTTTTTTCTTAACCTAGCAGTAAATAATTTTTGAGATCCTGCTTTAGGTTCTCCTTTCTCTGTAAAGAGCTGCCATCTGTAAACATAGTTGCATATGGGTTTTCTAATGGCTTATCTTTTAAGTCCTCACTTGCCGAGCAATTTAAAACTGGGACTTGATGACAGTCCTGCTCTGCTTTTTGTTAATCTAATGATTTAGGAAAGAATGTAGCCGGGTTTCAAGTTGAGCAAGTTTTTAGCTGAATTATGGGCCCTTATAAGAGCAGGGATTGGTGTCTGAGAAGCCTATTGTCTGATATCCACAAACCTCCCTTGGAGTTCAAAATTCCAGAAATAGCATGTGAAATATAGACCACCATATCTCGGCCTATAATTGATTTAGCAGCCTCAGGAATTGATAGGTTTACTGAGGCCACTATCTGTAGACAATGTGGCCATCCTTGAGCTACAGGATCAAGTTCTCTGCTCAAATAATCAACAGGTTGTTGTGAGTTTCCTTTGGGTTGTGTTAGGACTCCCAGTGCTATTCTTGATCTCTCTGTTATAAAAAGATTAAATTGGTCTCCTGTAGGCAGACTGAGAGCAGGGGCCTGACGAAGAGCCTGTTGTAAAGTTTTAAACGCATATATTTCTTCAGGTTCCCATTGTAATATCTGTTTTCCTGATTGTCGAGTCTCTTTTAATAAGTTATATAGAGGTCAAGCCAGCTCTCCATATCCAGGAATCCAAATTTGGCAGTAGCCAGTTATACCAAGGAAACCACAGAGTTGTCTAATAATACTAGGGCAAAGATGTTGTAAGATGGTCTTTATTCTTTCCTTCCCTAAGGCTCAAGTTCCATGTGAAAGTTTGAGTCCTAAATATTTAACTTCCTGTTGGCATATCTGAGCTTTAGATTTTGACATTTTGCAAACACATTGGGCTAGATAATTAAGAAGATTACAGGTAGCTTGGTCACACAGTTCCTTTGTGTCAGAACAAAGGAAAATATCATCTACATATTGGATAGTTCTTATAGGCTCTGGTGCCCTAAAGGTAGTTAGGTCTTAAGCTAAAGCCCGTCCAAACAAGTGGACTATCTCTGAATCCTTGAAGCAACGTTGTCCAAAGTATTTGGGTAGAGGAACCAGATGGCTCCTCAAAAGCAAACAAGAATTGTGAACTTTGGGCTCAGTCAGTCAGTTCAGTCACTCAGTCGTATCCGACTATTTGTGACCCCATGAATCACAGCACGCCAGGCCTCCCTGTCCATCACCAACTCCCGGAGTTTACCCAAACTCATGTCCATCGACTCAGTGATGCCATCCAGACATCTCATCCTCTGTCGTCCCCTTCTCCTCCTGCCCCCAATCCCTCCCAGCATCAGGGTCTTTTCCAATGAGTCAACTCTTCGCATGAGGTGGCCAAAGTATTGGAGTTTCAGCTTCAGCATCAGTCCTTCCAATGAACACCCAGGACTGATCTCCTTTAGGATGGACTGGTCGGGTCTCCTTGCAGTCCAAGGAACTCTCAAGAGTCTTCTCCAACACCACAGTTCAAAAGCATCATTTTTCAGTGCTCAGCTTTCTTCACAGTCCAACTCTCACATCCATACATGACCCCTGAAAAAAAAATAGCCTTGACTAGACGGACCTTTGTTGGAAAAGTAATGTCTCTGCTTTTTAATATGCTGTCTAGGTTGGTCATAACTTTCCTTCTAAGGAGTAAGCGTGAGGAATACAAAAGAAGACATCCTTTAAATCTAATACAGTAAACCAGGCTGCCGTTTCTGTGATCTAGGAAAGTAAAGTATAGGGGTTAAGCAGCACAAGATGTAATGGAATTACAGCTTCATTCTCTGTTGGGTGCCATTCTCTGTTGGGTTTTTGTACTCCTAGAAGAGGTGTGTGTGTTACAAGGGCTGTCGCATTTAACTAAGAGCCCCTGTTCTTTGAGATTTTTAATTAAGGGAATGAGACCCTGTCGTGCCTCTGGTTTTAGGGGATATTGTTTTTGATGGGGAAATGTATTAGGACTTTTAAGAGTTACCTGTGTTGGCTGAGCAGAGACTGCTCTTCCTATCTTTCTTCCAGTTGTCCAACCTCGGGGTTAATATTTTTTTTTTTTTTTTCAGGGTACACATAAGTTTTCTGTGGATTCATGTCAACATATGGCAAACCCACTACAATATGGTAAAGTAATTAGCCTCCAATTAAAATAAATAAATTTATACTAAAAAATAAATAAAAAAGAAAAAAAAAGTTTTCTGAGGATTCCAATTTCATATGGATTGAAGCTTGCATCTTAGATAGTATATCTCTTCCCAGGATGGGAGTTGGTCTTTCTGGTATCATCAGGAAGGCATGGGAAAATAGAATGGAATCCCAGTCACAGCTCAAGGGTTCTGTAGAGAATTTTGTAATAGGCTTCCCAAAGCTATGAGACCTCTTGCTGTGCTTATTTGTATTTATGCATGTCTCGGTATGTATCCTTGATTTTGGATAATATTGCTGATTGCTGAGATTAGTTTGTAATCTAATTGGCCTCAAGAAACGTAAACCCTTAAGAAATCAAACAATTCTAAATACAAGAGAAATTAACCTAAATGAATTTTAGGTTCATATGAACTGGGGAATTTTCAGCATTAAATTAATACCTAGTATTTATTTTTGTTTGTTGATCTTACAAGAATCATTAAAATTAAGCAGAATAATTTTGTTGAGCCTAGGTTTAATATAAGTTAATATGTCCATTACAAGTTTCTCAGAAAAGAAAGTAACTTGAGTAAAGAAACCTCTAGGGAAAGAAGAATGTAAAGAAGTTAGGAGCTATTGGATAAACTATTAAGAATAATTATGCTTTAGGAATGTCTGTCTAAAATAATCCCTCTAGATTTTGGTAACCCGAATTCCTGGGCTTGTGGTAAACTAAGTGATGAAAGTTTATTGAATACCTAAGTCATTTCCAAATAAAATAAGATTCTAAACACTGATTTCTGAAAACTAACTTCCTCTTACAGAGAGTCAAGTGGGCCTTAGGAAGCATCACTGCGAAGAAAGCTAGTGGAGATGATGGAATTCCAGTTGAGCTATTCAAATCCTCAAAGATGATGCTGAGAAAGTGCTGAACTCACTATGCCAGCAAAGTTGGAAAACTCAGCAGTGGCCACAGGACTGAAAAAGGTCAGTTTCCATTTCAATCCCAAAGAAAGGCAAGGCTAAAGAAGGCTCAAACTACCACACAATTGCCCTCATCTCACACGCTGGTAAAGTAATGCTCAAAATTCTCCAAGCCAGGTGAGAGGGTAACAGACAGGAAGGCCAGGGGTCTCCAAACGGAAAGAGGCTGCAAGTGTCAGACATTTTTCTCTCTCTTAAGCGGCAGGAGGAAACAAACCAGCGATATTTTTTTCTTCTCTATACAAATTTAAAAGGAGGTTTCTCTTAAAATGCTGTGTTGCCATGACACCTGGTTTCACCTGAAGCTAACTACTGTCAAACCTAGAGTTAACCAATACATTTCTTTTTCTTATGGAAATGTTGTCTTAAGCTATGACTCTATCTTCAAGTTGGTTCCGCCAAATGGCCCAACCTACTTACTCAGGTATTGTTCCCCTAATCTATATAAACGAAATTATTTGTTGGTAATCTGCCCTTCTACAAGATTCAAGTCAGTCGTTTTATGGCCAGGGATGAATTATCTGGTGCCATTGTAAGTTTTATGACATTCCTTTCTTTTCATTAACAGATTGTGAGTGACTATATAACAATAATGTATCCTGCCCGAGGACAGTCTTTGGATTAAACCCTCTGGCTAATTCTGTTATCTTAAAACATAAATTATGGGAGTAGGTCTGGTCTTTACAAGGATGTATCCTGCCTGAGGACAGTCTTTGGATTAAACCCTCTGGCTAATTCTGTTATCTTAAAATGTAAATTATGGGAATAGGTCTGGTGAGGTCTTTACAACCTCCAGACACTCTTTGGATTCATTGGAGAGTATATAACTCCATTGCTAATACTAGCAAAGGGGTACTCTTTTGCCTCCTTATGATGCCTATGTCAGAAGCTTTCTCTATCTTCTTTATACTTTAATAAAACTTTATTACACAAAGGCTCTGAGCAACCCAGCCTCCTCTCTGGCCCCGGATTGAATTCATCTCCTCCTGAGGCCAAGAATCCCGCATCTTATCATTCAGCAACAACCTTTCACAGGCTTCAGCAATACGTGAACTGAGAACTTCCAGATGTTAAAGCTGTTTTTAGAAAAGGCAGAGGAACCAGAGATCAAATTGCCAACATACATTGGATCATCAAATGAGCAAGAGAGTTCCAGAAACACATCTATTTCTGCTTTATTGACTATGACAAAGCCTTTGACTGTGTGGATCACAATAAACTGTGCAAAATTATGAAAGAGATGGCATACCAGACCACCTGACCTGCCTTTTGAGGAACCTATATGCAGGTCAGGAAACAATAGTTAGAACTGAACATGGAACAACAGACTGGTTCTAAATAGGAAAAGGAGTACGTAAAGGTTGTATATTGTCACCCTGCTTATTTAACTTATATGCAGAGTACATCATGAGAAACGCTGGCCTGGAGGAAGCACAAGCTGGAATCCAGATTGCTGGGAGAAATATCAATAACCTCAGATATGCAGATGACACCACCCTTATGGCAGAAAGTGGAGAGGACCTAAAAAGCCTCGTGATGAAAGTGAAAGAGAAGAGTGAAAAAGTTGGCTTAAAGCTCAACATTCAGAAAATTAAGATCATGGCATCCGGTCCCATCACTTCTTGCCAAATAGATGGGGAAATAATGGAAATAGTGGCTGACTTTATTTTTTGGGGTTCCAAAATCACTGCCGATGGTGACTGAAGCCATGAAATTAAAAGACGTTTGCTCCTTGGAAGAAAAGTTATGACCAAACTAGACAGCATATTAAAAAGCAGAGACATTACTTTGTCAACAAAGGTCCATCTAGACAAGACTATGGTTTTGGCAGTAGTCATGTATGGATGTGAGAGTTGGACTTTAAGGAAAGCTGAGCACTAAAGAATTGATGCTTTTGAACTGTGGTGTTGGAGAAGACACTTGAGAGTCCCTTGGACTGCAAGGAGATCCAACCAGTCCATCCTAAAGGAGATCAGTCCTGGGTGATCACTAGATGGACTGTTGCTGAAGGTGAAACTCCAATACTTTGGCCACCTCATGCGAAGAGCTGACTCATTTGAAGAGTCCCTGATGCTGGGAATGATTGAGGGCAGGAGGAGAAGAGGACAACAGAGGATGATATTCTTGGATGGCATCACTGACTCAATAGACATGGGTTTGGGTGGACTCTGGGAGTTGGTGATGGACAGGGAGGCTTGGCGTGCTGCAGTTCATGGGGTCTCAAAGTGTCAGACACGACTGAGCGACAGAATTAAACTTGCAGAGAAACTAAACTGCTTTTGGAGTATTAATGAATATGTTTGTTGCCATGCTGTGCCATTCTCTATAAGAAAGGAAAAGTTTTAGAAGTTATCACTGGTATTTATGCTCAGCAATCGATATACTGATAAAATAAAGGTAAATTCTTGGTTGCATAAGCAAAGTAGGATGTATGTTTTCAGTAAAAAAGTTATGAGTAATAGAGTTGCACTTTATGAAGGGAAAAGGAAGTAAGTCTGTCTTACAGTTGGCTATTTCAGGGTGGGAAAACAAAGTAATGGGTACAGAAATTTACAAGAAGCTTTGTGGAAAATGCGCCCTGAGAAAAGAATTTTGTGCATTGTGAGGACTAAGTTTAAAATGAATTTAAATGTACTTTAAATGAATTTAAAAGAAAGCTGGCAAAAAACTTGAATTTGGATTTTCTCTCTGTTAAGAGGACATACTTTCTTCAGATGTTGAATTGCTTTTGATAACAGATTTCAATTGTTTACCTCTTAAATGATCTGTTCTATATATTTATTAGCCTTTGAAATAATTTTTGTTATTTTTGCTAAGTGCATACCTATTGTTTCAGAGTGACCTATGATCCTATTTGACTCAGTGTTCTAAACACTTTTGATATTTATTGAAAAAACATCCTATGTTATAAAAATGAAGCAATTTTTACTTCTAGCTAACGTTGGGATGCATCAGAGGGACCCTGCAACATCTTGAAAAGAGATATTAAAGTAAATAGGTTCATGAGGGTTTAACGACCTCTGTTGGTTTCAAGTATCTATGGCTCATTTCCCCCACCTCCAAACCCAACTCCTGCCTCCCATCCATCAATCCCACCACATGTTCAAGTGAAGACCAGGATAGGAATGACACTCCCAATCAGAGCTTCTCTGTTTCAAGGGATTGAGGTGGGCTGTACTGCACCTGCTCAGCCTTCCAGGAATCTTCCACAGCCCCCCTGGACGAACTCAATTAGGAAGCACAGATGAAGACTATGAACTACATGCTTCTCTTCAGCTCCAGGGATGCTTCCTTGCTCACAACAAAAATTACACTTGCTTCCTTTCTTTCTGTCCTTTCAGGTTCACCCCAACAGATTTATTAAGATATCGTCTAAGTTTAAGATGTACAATGTGATAATTTTCATACAGGTGTATGTTGTAAAACCTTTCCCACAATAAGATTAAGGAACACATTCTTCCCCTCACATAATTAGCATTTTCTTGTTGTTGTCATGGTGAGAACATTAATAATCTACTCTCCTAGCAACTTTCAAGTATACAAGAGAGTATTGTGAACCACAGTCTCCATGCTGTACCTTAGGTCCTCGTAACTTACTCATCTAACAACTCAAAGTTTGTAACCTTGGATGAGCATCTCCTCATTGCCCACCACTCCCAGCCCCTCATGCCCATTTTCGTTTTTATAGTCCAATGGTATTAGACCTAGTCCCTTAAAGAAAAAAAATCAAAAGAGGCAAATTCTGCTTCCAGAGAGCCACAGTTTTACTGGTCACAGTGTTTTGCTCAGTTAAAACACTGAGTACTAGCGAAGGAGTAAGTGTAGGTAGTTGGGCCCCACCCTCCTGACTTATTGCTCTAATTCCAGGGCAGGGGAAGAAGATGGAAATGAAAGAGATCAGGATACATCTTTTTTTATGCATTGTTCCCCTTTAGAACACCCTGAGACGTTCAACCTTTTAAGTCCAGAATTAGTCTTAAATTCATGACTTGTGAAGTGATCGGTTTGTATGACCTTTGCTAATGCTCATTCTAAAAGTAAATAAATAAATAAAGACTGTAGGGACTGTTAATACAATTTTGGGCTAGTAGGCTTTAAAAAACTTCAGACAACAGTGATGAGAGATAAAGGCAACGTGAAATGTTTTATTGCAAAAATACCCGCCAGGTGAGCCATGTGACATCATCTCCAGTTTCAGATAATCTTCTTCTTTTTTTTTTTTTTTTTGGTTACGTTACTTCACCTAATTCACCTGGGGATGCAGAATAATAGGTGTGGTCCTGTTCAGAGCATTAAATTTATAGGCTCAGAAGTCTGTGTTTCCGGCCAGGCACAGGGTGTCTGAGGCCCTGGGGCATGGTGAAGCCTTCACCGCTGCCCTCGCGTTCATCAGCCTCCCCCTCCACGCTCTTGGGCCCTCCTTGTGGCGGCACGTGGCAGTGGATGCTGAAGCCCTCGTGATCACTGTTGCAGTGGGCTGTGTAGCGTCTTCCCTTCAGTGGCACGTGCTGGCCGGGTCATGTTACCAGCCTCAGTGACCCCCTCGCCCTGCACCATGTCCAACTCCACTGTCTCGCCATCATCCACACTGCCTTGGTACTTGGGGTTCTTCCAGGTGATGGCCGTATAATAAACAAACACATCTCCCTGGGTATTGTGCCTGTTGATGAAGCCGTACCCTTTCCTCATGCTAAACCACACGACAGAGCCTAGGACCCTCTTAGCAATGACCTTCTTAGGCTCATTTCCCTTGGCGCCCCTGGCGCTGGCCTTGGGGCTTGCATCTCCTCTGAGGTTGCTGTCTTCTTGGACTAGGGTCGGATCTCTGCCTCCCAAGGATGCCAGGGATTTCAGTGCTTCTTGAGGGGAGAAGGCTTGAGTGTCACCTCTCCTGTCTCACTCATCACGTCGTTCTAGCTCACCTTTCTCTGAGAATCTGAGGGAAATTCCTAAAACGTTGCCTAACACCATATAAAATGATAAACTCAAAATGGATTAGAGACCTAAATGTAAAACCAGAAACTATAAAACTATTAAAGGCAAACATAGGCAGAACACTAGATGACATAAATCAAAGCAAGATCCACCATGACTCAGGTCCTAGAGTAATGGAAATAAAAACAAAAGTGAACAAGTGGAACCCGATTAAAGTTAAAATCATTTACTCAGCACAGAAAATGATAAACAAAGTGAAAAGGCAACTGTGAGAATGAGAGAAAATAATAGCAACTGAAACAACTGACAAAGGATTAATTTCCAAAATATGCAAGCAGTTCGTGGAACTCAATGCCAGAAAAACAAACAACCCAATAAAAAAGTGGGGAAAAGACCTAAACAGACACTTCTCCAAAGAAGCCATACAGATAGATGGCTAACCACCACATGAAAAGATTTTCAGTATTTCTCTTTATTAGAGAAATGCAAATCAAAACTACAATGAGACATCACTGCACACCAATCAGAACTACCATCATCAAAAGTCTACAAATGCTATATGCTGGAGAATATGTGATGAAAATGTAACCCTCTTGCACTGTTGGTGACAATGTAAATTAATACAGCCACTATGGAAGATGATATGGAGAGTCCTAAAAAATCTAGGAATGAAATAACTGTATGACCCAGCTATCCCACTCCTAGGATATACCCTGAGGAAACCAAATGAAAAAGACACATGTACCCTAATATTCATTGCAGCACTATTTACAATGGCTTGATTATGGAAGCAACCTAGATATCTATTGACAGATGAATGGATAAAGAAGTTTTAGTACATATACACAATGGAATATGACTCAGCCATAAAAGGGAATGCATTTAAATCAGTTCCAATGAGAGAGATGAACCTAGAGCCTACTACAGAGTGAAGTAAGTCAGAAGGAGAAAGATAAATACCATATACTAACATATATATACAGAGTCTAGAAAGATGGTACTGAAGAACGTATCTGCAAGGCAGCAATGGAGAAACAGACATAGAGAACAAGACTTATGGACACAGGGAGAGGGGAAGAGAGGGTGAGATGTATGGAGAGAGTAACATGGAAACTTACATTACCATATATAAAATGGATAGTCAATGGGAATCTGCTGTATGTCTCAGGGAATTCAAACAGGGGCTCTGTATCAACCTAGAGGGGTGAGATGGGGAAGGAAATGGAGGAGGGAAGTTCGAGAGGGAGGGGATATATACCTATGGCTGATTCATATTGATGTTTGATAGAAAACAACAAAATTCTGTAAAATAATTATCCTTCAGTTAACAAATAAATCTTTAATAAAGAATCTCTACTGTTTCTTTGTGAATGGATTTAGATATATAGCCATAATGAATGATTGAATAATCCCTCTCCAAATACATTAGGCTAGCTTTTAATGTGGTATAAAATGCCTCACCGTTTAAATGAGAAAAGTATTTGGATCTTGCTACTTATAATCCAATTTCTTCAATCTGTAAAATGAGGTTTTAGAGACCTTTGTTGGTTTCAAGTGTCTATGGCTTATTTCCCCCACCTCCAAACCCAACTCCTGCCTCCCATCCATCAGCTCCACCACAGGTTCAAAAAAAGACCAGGATAGAGATGGCATTCCCAATCAGATCTTCTATGTTTATTGGGATTGACGTGGGCTGAACTGCACCTGCTCAGCCTTCCAGGAATCCTCCACAGGCCCCACTGGATGAACTCAACCAGGAAGCATGGATGAAGACTATGGACTACATATTTATCTTCAGCTCCAGAGGTATACACAACAACAATTGGTCTGCTTCCTTGCTCAGTTTCTTTTTGTCCTTCAGTTTCTCCCTTCCCACATATTTATTGAGATATCGTGTAAGTTGAAGATGACAATGTGATAATTTTCATACAGGTATACAGTATAAAACTTCTCCCACAATAAGATTAATTAGCACATCCTTCACCTCACATAGTTAGCATTTTCTTGTTGTTGTCATGGTGAGAGCATTAATGCTCTATTCTCATAGCAACTTTCAAGTATACAATACAATATTGTTAACTATAGTATCCATGCTGTACATTAGGTCCTTGGAACCTACTCATCTTACAACTCAAAATTTTTACCCTTTGATGAGCATCTCTCCCTTGTCCACCAGCCTCAGTCCCTCATGCCCATTTTTTTAATATGCTTAAATGGTATTTGACTGAGTCTTTGAAAAGGAAAAAAAAATACAAAAGAGGTGAATTCTGCTTCCAGATAGACAAGTTTTTTACTTGTCGTGATATTTTGCTCATTTTTTTTTTCTCATGGAATACTGCCTATGCAGTAAGTCAGTAAGTGTGGATAGTTGGGGCCACCCTCCTGATTTATTGCTCCAAATCTAGAGCGGGATAAAAGGATGAAAATGAAAGAGATCAGGGTACTTCTTTCTTCATGCACAATATTGATTCTTTCAGTCCAGGAATATGGTGTGTCTCTCCATCTTTCTGTGTCATCTTTAATTTCCTTCATCAGTTTCTTATAGTTTTCTGCATACAGGACTTTTGACACTTTAAGTAGTTTTATTCCTCGGTATTTTATTCTTTCTGTTGCAGTGGTGAATGGGACATATTCCTTAATTTCTCTTTCAGATATTTCATTAGTAGTGTGTAAGTGTGCAAGGATTTTGTGTATAATTTTATATCCTATGGCTTCACTATTCATTGATTAGCTCTAGTAGTTTTTGGTAGGTTTTTAGGGTTTTCTATATTTCATATCATGTCATGTACCAACAGTGGGAGTTTTGCTTCTTCTTTTCCAATCTAGATTCCTTTTACTTCTTTTTCTTCTCTGACTGCTGTGGCTAGTACTTCCAAAACTATGTTGCATAATAGTGGTGAGAGTGGGCACCCTTGTCTTGTTCCTGATCTTAGAGGAAGTGCTTTCAATTTTTCAGCATTGAGATTAATGTCTGTCATGGATTTGTTGTATATGGGCTTTTTTATATTGAGATAGGTTCCTTCTACGCCTACTTTCTGGAGAGTTTTTGTCATAAATGGATGTTGAATTTTATCAAAGTCTTTTTTGGCATCTCCTGAGATGATCATATAATCTTTATCTTTCAGTTTGTTAGTATGGTGCATCACACTGATTAATTTGCATTTATTGATCCCTTGCATCCTGGGATAAAGCCCACTTGATCATGATGTATGATCCTTTTAATGTTTTGTTGGACTCTGCTTGCTAGAATTGTGTTGATGTTTTTACATTTATATTAATCAGTGATATTGGCTGCAATTTTTCTTCTGTTGTGGCATCTTTATCTGGTTTTGGTATCAGGGTGATAGTGATCTCAAAGAATGATTTTGGGTGTTTAACTTCCTCTGCAATTTTCTGGAAGAAATTGAGCAGGATAAGTGTTAACTCTTCTCAGTTTTGGATAAATTCACCTGTGAAAACCTCTGGATCGGGGCTTTTGTCTAGATTTTTGACTACAGTTTCGATATTTCTGCTTGTGATTGGCCTGTTCGTATTTTCTATTTCTTCCTGATTCAGTTTTGGAAGGTTATATTTCTATAAGAATTTTCCATTTCTTCTTCCAGGTTTTCCATTTTACTGGAATATAATTGCTCATAGTAGGCTTCTATGTGCTGTGCTTAGTTGGTCAGTTGGGTCCAATTCTTTGTGATCCCATGGACAATAGCCCACCAGGCTCCTCTGCTCAAGGGGATTCTCCCAGCAAGAATACTGGAGTGGGTTGCCATGCCTTCCTCCAGGGATCTTCCTAACCCAGGGATCAAACACAGGTCTCCCACATTTCAGGCAGATTCTTTATTATCTGAGCTACCAGGGAAGTCTCTTGTGACCCTTCATATTTTTGTGCTGTCTGTTTTAACTTCTTTTTTGTTTCTAATTTGATTGATTTGGGTCTTTGCCCTTTTTTTCTTGTTGAGTCTGGTTAATTGTTAAATTTGTTTATCTTCTCAAAAAATCTTGTAGCTTTATTGAGTTTTGCTATTGTCTCCTTCATTTCCTTTTCATTTATTTCTGCTTTGACCTTTATGATTGCTTTCCCTCTACTAACTGTGAAGGATTATGTTCTTTTCCTAGTTGCTTTATGTATAAGGTTAGGCTGTTTATTTGATGTTTCTCTTGTCTCTTGAAGTAGACTTGCATTGCTATAAACTTCCTTCTTAGGTCTGCTTTTACTGCATCCAATAGACTTTGACTTGTCATGTTTTCATTGCCATTTGTTTCTGCTGCTAAGTCGCTTCAGTCGTATCCGACTCTGTGCAACCCCATAGATGGCAGCCTACCAGGCTCCTCCGTCCCTGGGATTCTCCAGGCAAGAACACTGGAGTGGGTTGCCATTTCCTTCTCCAATGCATGAAAGTGAAAAGTGAAAGTGAAGTCACTCAGTGATGTCCAACTCTTTGCAACCCCATGGACTGCAGCCTACCAAGCTCCTATGTCCATGGGATTTTCCAGGCAAGAGTACTGGAGTGGATTGCCATTGTCTTCTCCCATCATTTGTTTCTAGGTATGTTTTGATTGCCTTTTTAATTTCTTCAGTGATCTGATTGTTATTCAGAAGTATATTGCTTAACCTCCAGGTGTTTATATTTTTAATAGGTTTTTTTTTTTAATGTGATTGATATCTAATTTTATGCCATATGGTCAGAAAAAAAATGCTTGAGATGATTTCAATTTTTAAAAAATTTACCAAGGCTTGATGTGGGATCCAAGATATGATCTACCCTGGAAAATGTTCCATTTGCACTTGATAAAAAGTGAAATTGAATGTTTTTTGGATGAAATGCCCTGTAGATATCAATTAGGTCCAACTGGTCCAATGCATCATTTAAAACTTGTGTTTCTTTATTAATTTACTCTCTGGGTGATATATACACTGGTGTGAGCGTGTTATTAAAGCCCCCCGGTATTATTGTGTTACTCTCAATTTCCCCTTAATAGTTTTTTAGCATTTGCCTTATGTAATGAGGAGCCCCTTTGTTGGGTGTATATATATTTATAATTACTATATCTTATATATATATATATATATATATATATATATATATACATACATATATATATATATATATATATATACACATACATATATATATATATATATGTATATAATATAAGGGATCATTCTTGGAATGATCCCTTGATGGTGATATAGTGTCCTTCTTTGACTCCTGCAATGCTATTTATTTTAAAGTATATTTTATCTGTTATGAGTATTGCTACTCCCACATTATTTTGATTTCCGTTTACATGGAATGTCTTTAACCAGCCCCTCGCTTTTAGTCTGCATGTGTCCCTAGGTCTGAGGTGGGTGTCTTGTGAACAGCATATATAGGGATCTCGCTTTTGTCTCCGCTCAGCCAATCTCTGTCTTTTGGTTGGAGTGTTTAATCCATTTACATTTAAGGTAATTATTGATATGTACTATGCTATTACCATATACTTTAATGCTTTAGATTTGATTTTGTAGACCTTTCCTTTCTCTCGTGATTCCTGTCTGGAGAATTTCCTTTAGCATTTGTTGTAAAGCTGGGTTAGTGGCCCTGAATACTCTTAACTTTTGCTTATCTGTAAAGTTTTTTATTTCTCCCTCAAATCAGGATGAGATCATTGCTGGGCAGAGTAGTCTTGGTTGTGGGTTTTTTTTTTCCTTTCATCACTTTAAGTATATCCTGATATTCCTTTCTGGTATGCAGTTTCTGTTGAAAGATCAACTGTTAGTCTTATGGGGATCTCCTTGTATGTTATTATTGCCTTTCCCTTGCTGTTTTTAATATTTGTTCTTTGTGTGTTTAATTTTTGTTGTGTCTTGGTGTGTTTCTCTTTGAGTTTATCCTATATGGGACTCTCTGCACTTCCAGGATTTAGGTGACTACTTCCTTTCCCACGTTTGGGAAGATTTCGACTATAATCTCCTCAAGTTATTTTCTCATATCCTTTCCTATTTTTCTTCTTATTCTTGTACCCCTATAATTCAAATGTTGTTGAGCTTAATGTTTTCCCAGAGATCTCTGAGACTGTACTCATTTCTTTTTTATTCTTTTTTTCCCTATTCTGTTCTGCTTCAGTTATTTCCAACAGTATATTTTCCAGCTCAATTATCTATTCTTCTGCTTCAATTATTCTGCCACTGTTTTCCTCTGGTATATTTTTAAATTTCAGTTATTGTGTTGTTCATTGTTGACTGTCAATTCTTTAATTCTTTTTGTTTCTTGTTAAACATTTCTTTTGGGATTCCCTGGTGGCTCAGACAGTAAAGAGTCTGCCTGTAATGCAGGAGACCTGGGTTTGTTCCCTGGGTCAGGAAGATCCCCTGGAGGGGGAAATGGCAACCCAGTCCAGTATTCTTGCCTGGAAAATCCCATGGATGGAGGGGCCTGGCCAACTACACTCCCTGGGTCACAAAGAGTTGGACACAACTGAGTGACTTCACTTTCACTTTTCAAACATTTCTTGTATCTTCTTGATCCAAGCATCCAGTCTATTTCTCTGTGCCTCCATTTTACTTCCAAGATTTTGAGTCATCTTTACTGTCATTGCTCTGAATTATCTTTCAGGTAGACTGCTTATTTCCTCTTCATTTTTTGATCTTGTGGGGTTTTGCCATGTTCCTTCATCTACTGCCTATTTCTCTGATTTTTCATTTGGTTTAATTTATTGTGTTTGGTGTCTCCTTTCTGCAGGCTTGAAGGCTGTTCACTTCAGTTCAGTTCAATTGCTGAGTTGTGTCTGACTTTTTGTGACCCCATGGACTGCAGTGTGCCAGGTTTCCCTGTCTATCACCAAATCCTGGAGTATACTCAAACTCATACCCATTGAGTTGGTGATGCCATCCAATCATCTCATCCTCTGTCATCCACTTCTCCTGCCTTCAATCCTTCCCAGCATCAGGGTCTCTTCCAATGAGTCAACTCTTCGCATCAGGTGGCCAAAGTAATGGAGTTTCAGCTTCAGCATCAATCCTTCCAATTAATATTCAGGACAGATTTCCTTTAGGATGGACTGGTTGGATCTCCTTGTAGTCCAAGGGACTCTCAACAGTCTTCTTCAACACCATGGTTCAAAAGCATCAATTCTTCGGTGTTCAGCTTTCTTTATAGTCCAACTCTCACATCCATATGTGACTACTGGAAAAACCATAGCTTTGACTAAATGGACCTTTGTTGGCAAAGTGATGGCTCTGCTTTTTAATACGCTGTGTAGGTTGGTCACAACTTTTCTTCCAAGAAGTAACCGTCCTTTAATTTCATGGCTGCAGTCAACATCTGCAGTGATTTTGGAGACCAAAATAATAATAATAACACTAATAATAAAGTCTGCCACTGTTTCCACTGTTTCTCCATCTATTTGTCATGAAGTAATGGGATGAGATGCTATATCTTTGTTTTCTGAATGTTTACCTTTAAGCCACTTTTTCACTCTTCTCTTTCGCTTACATCAAGAGGCTCTTTAGTTCTTCTTAACTTTCTGCCATAAAGGTGGTGTCTTCTGCATATCTGAGGTTATTGATATTTCTCCCAGCAATCTTTATTCCAGCTTGTTCTTCCTCCAGCCCAGTGTTTCTCATGATGTACTTTGCATATAAGTTGAATAAGCAGAGTGACAATATACAACCTTGACATACTCCATTTCCTCTTTGGAACCAGTCTGTTTTTCCATGTCCAGTTCTAACTATTGCTTCCTGACCTGCATACAGCTTTCTCAGGAGGCAGGCCAGGTGGTCTGGTATTCTCATCTCTTTCAGAATTTTCTACAGTGTATTGTGATCCACATAGTCAATGGCTTTAGCATAGTCAATAAAGCAGAAATAGATGTTTTTTTTCTGGAACTCTCTTGCTTTTTTGATGATCCAGCAGATGCTGCCAATTTGATTTCTGATTCCTCTGCCTTTTCTAAAACCAGCTTGATCATCTGGAAGTTTATGGTTCATGTATTGTTGAAGCCTGACTTGGAGAATTTTGAACATTACTTTGCTAGTGTGTGAGATGAGTGCAATTGTGCTGTTGTTTGAGCATTCTTTGGCATTGCCTTTCTTAGGGATTGGAATGAAAACTGACCTTTTCCAGTCCTTTGGCCACTGCTGAGTTTTCCAAATTTGTTGGCATATTGAGTGCATCACTTTCAGAGCATCATCTTTGAGGATTTGAAACAGCTCAACTGGAATTCCGTCACCTCCACCAGCTTTGTTTATAGTGATGCTTTCTAAGGCCCACTTGACTTCACATTCCAGGATGTCTGGCTCTAGGTGAGTGATCACACCATCGTGATTATCTGGATCATGAAGATCTTTTTTTGTACAGTTCTTCTGTGTATTCTTGCCACCTCTTCTTAATATCTTCTGTTTCTGTTAGGTCCATACCTTTTCTGTCCTTTATTGAGCCCATCTTTACCTGAATTATTCCCTTGGTATCTCTAATTTTCTTGAAGAGATCTCTAGTATTTCCCATTCATTAAACAAAATTATTATTTTTTAAATCCTGCTCTTTCTTGCTCTATCCAGTGTAGGCCTTATCTGCTGACTTCCTGACTGTCCTCTCAATATAAAAGCAACTCTGGTTTAAGTTAATTCAACTTTACTTTTTTAAAGAGCCTTCTGCTTCTCCACCAACAGAGACATTTCTAAAGTTTTTATTTTCTTCCCATCTTTACTTTGATTTTGTTTGCATATGTGTATAGTTTTCTGTTAAACCAAAGACTCACTTATCCAGTAAGTTATGCATTTTTCTTGGAGATCACTGTCTCAAAACCCTCAATACTTCAATGAGAACTATACACTCTCCTTTCTGACTGTCCCACTGTCAACACAGTAATGTTTCCTTTTGTTGATCTCCTGGGTTGAAGCTGTTGTTCTTGGATCTCATTCTTTTCCTTTCTTGGTTTATAGCCATGTTTTGCTAAGGCACATACCTGATAACTTAAAAAGAAGTAGTGTATGGGATATAATTTCTGCATCTTTGTATTTCAGCATTTAGATGATAATCTACCCTAATCTAGCTTGTAAAACTCAAAAAATGTTACTCTTGAACTCATTTCTGTTAAGAAGCCCAATGTCATTCTAATTTTTGTTCTTTCACACATGACCTGATTTTCTTTCAGAGTCCTTTTGTTTTATTTTGTATTTTTTTTAGAATATTATAAATGGAAAATGATGTGCCCTTATGTGCATGGATATTCTTTTCTTAATTTATTTTTCAGATACTACTTATAGAAACCAACTGAGTTTTGTATGTTGATTTTGTATCCTGGTACTTTACTAAATGTGTGCATTAGTTCTAACAGTGTTTTGAATTATTTATGGTTTTCTACATATAAGATCATATCATCTGCAAACAGATAATTTTTTCTTGTCTTTCTGAATTGATTGCCTTTTTTTTTTTGGCCTAAATGCTATTATTAGGGCTTTGTAATACTATCTTGAACAGAAGTGGTGGGAGTGGACATTCTGTTCTTGTTTCTATCTTAGAGGGAAATTTTTTAACCATTAAATAGAATATGGGCTGTAGGCTTATTGTGTATGGCCTTTATTATGTTTGAGGTGCAACTTTTTTATATCTAATTTTTATCATGTTTGGGTTCTGAATTTTGATAAATGTTTCTCCTGTATCTTTGACATAATCATGTGATTTTCATCCTTCATGCTGTTAATGTGATGTATCACATGAACTGATTTGCAGAAGATAAAACATCCTTGCATTCCAGGAATAAATCTCATTTATCTGTGCTGTATGATCCTTTTAATGCATTGTTGGATTTTATTTGATATTTTATTGAGAATTTTTGCATCTTTGTTCATCAGGGATAATAACCTGTAGTTTTCTTTTCTTGTAGTGTCTTTTTCTGTCTTTTGTATCAGAGTAATGTTGGCCTCTAAAAAACATGACCACATGACTTTTGAGCACAACTCGGTGCTTTGTGCCAATCTAAAGATGTGAAATGGGGTGGGGAGGGAGGTTCAAGAGGGAAAGGACTTATGTATACTTATGGTTGATTCACATTGCTGTGCATCAGAAACCAACACAACACTGTCAAGCAATTATCTTCTGATTAAAAACAAAGTTAAAAAATAGAAAAAAAATCTAAAGCAATTCTTTAAGCAAAGAGCGAGTCTCAACATTATTCAGCTCAGTTAAAGCTTTAATGAATGAAATGAAGATACATAAAACATCAGAAAAACCCTTAAGTTTCCATATAAAGAGAAATATGATCATGACTTGGTATACACATACACAGTCTGATAGTTTGGTGATACATGGAATGGAGAGAAATTTAATAATTATTTAACAATTGCAGAGTTGATGAAAAAGATACATGGACTGGAGAGCCCAACATTTTTCACAGATGTCAAACAAGTAAAAACACTAAGAAGCACATGGAGGTTTGTATAGCTGAAGCAGACACATATATTAGGGTTTAATAAGCATGTGTAAAAGTTAAGAAGTGAAATTTCACATACACAAAACGAGCACCTTGGGTTGCAATGTGATCTAGTTTGTGATCTTAGGTAAATGAGGAAGGAGTTAGGAGGAGGAGATGCATGACTTTGGACAAAATCATTATTTCCATCTTCAAATAATCTTTATTTTGTGCTATCTTGTAGATCTGGAAGTGAGAACAAATGTGTAGTATGAGACAAGTTGGGGGAGTACTGTAAAAAAGATTGGCATTAAAACTCATGTTCAACAACACAGATATTGGTATGGTTTCATAACCATACTCAGTGATTGAAATGATTATATATATAGCATTCAAACAATATATCAAGCTGTATTATAGTTGCTAATATTACAACACTCATATATCACACTGGCTTGTTTGTCTACTCTAAACTTGCTTCTGATGTCAGCATGACTGTGACCCACTTATAGAAAATCACAGAGCCTCAGGTTTCTCACCCATGGTGATAACACAATATTAGGGTCATTGCAGTCATAATATTAGATACTGAACACAGACACCTAAATTCATGGTCAGGACATTGTAGTCCCTCAATAAATAATAACATTTGCCAACATTATCTGCCAAACTCCTCAGAAAGAGTATAATCTATGGTAAATTGCACTTATTTTTATGAAAAAAAAATGAGTTTTGTAGTGGTCCCCTTATATCCAGTTTTGGAAGAGATTAACTAATCAATGGTCACAGGACTGGAAAAGGTCAGTTTTCATTCCCATCCCAGAAAAAGGCAATGCCAAAGAATGTTCAAACTACTGTACAATTGCACTCACTTCACATGCTAGCAAGGTAATGCTCAAAATCCTTCAAGCTAGGCTTCAACAGTACACGGACTGAGAAATTCCAGATGAAAAAGTGGGATTTAGCAAGGGCAAAAGAAGCAGAGATCAAATTGCCAACATCTGTTGGATCATATAAAAAACAATGGGATTCCAGAAAACTATCTGTTTCTGCTTCATTGATTAAACAAAAACCTTTCACTGAGTGGATCACAACAAACTGTGAAAAATTCTTAAAGAGATGGGAATACTACACCACATTACCTGCCTCTTGAGAAACCTGTATGCAAGTCAAAAAGCAACAATTAGAACCAGACATGGAAGAATGAACTGGGTCAAAATTGGCAAAGGAGTATGTCAAGGCTGTATATTGTTACGCTACTAGTTGAACTTCTATGCAGAGTACATCATGTGAAATGATGAGCTGGATGAATCACAAGCTGAAGAAATATTAACAGTCTCAGATATGCAGATGATACCACTCTAGTGGCAGAAAGTGAGGAGGAACTAAAAAGCCTCTTGCTGAGAGTGAAGGAAGAGAGTGAAATAACTGGCTTAAACTCAACACTCAAAAGATCATGGCATTTGATGCCATAATTTCATGGCAAATAGATGGGGAAAAGTGGAACATTTTATTTTCCTGGGCTCCAAAATCACTGTGGATGGTGACTGCAGCCATGAAATTAAAAGACACTTGCTCCTTGGAAGAAAAACTAAGACAGCGTATTAAAAAGCAGAGACATCATTTTGCCAAGGTCTGTATAGTCAAAGTTATGATTTTTCCAGTAGTCACGTATGAATATGAGAGTTGAACCATAATGAAGGCAGAGCACTAAAATATTGCTGCTTTTGAAATGTATTGCTGGAGAAGACTATTGAGAGTCCCTTGGACAGCAAAGAGATAAATCCAGTCAATAGTAAAAGAAATCAACTCTAAATATTCATTGGAGGAACTGAGGCTGAGCTGAAGTTCCAATATTTTGGCCACCTGGTGAGAAGAGATAAATCATCGGAAAAGACCCTGATGCTGGGAAATATTGAAGGATGGAGGAGAAAGGGGCAACAGATGGTGAGATGGTTGGATGGCATCACCGATTCAATGGACATGACTTTGAGCAAACTCCAGGAAATGGTGAAGGACAGAGGAGCCTGGCATACTGCAATTCATTGAGTTGCAGAGAGTCAGACACGACTTAGTGACTGAACAACAAGAGAGATAGAGGACACCTACCAGGTGCTGCTGGGGGACCTCCTGTGGACAGGCTGACCAGAGGAGCCCTGGGGTTGATCAGGTAAAGGTAGAGAGGAGTGGAGGATGCTTAGTGCATGGAGACAATTAACTGAAGGGATGCTGGGGGAGGCAAAGCAGTTCTGTCACTGGAAGCATTTTGGGCACCAGGGGTGATTTTGGTGCCTTTGGGGACTGGGAGTAGCTTGAATGCTCACCAGAGAGGGGTGAGGTTTATCATGGCTCAGAAGATCCACTGGGGAAACCACTGGAGTTCCATTTTAACTAGACTTTCTGTACCTTTGATACTGTCCATGGGGTTCTCAAGGCAAGAATACAGAAATGGTTGGTCACTGCCTTCTCCAGTGGATCATGTTTTGCCATTGCATTCCCCAGTGTCATGTTTTGACTGTGGCTCAGATCATAAACTCCTTATTGCAAAATTCAAACTTAAATTGAAGAAAGTAGGGAAAACCACTAGACCATTCAGGTATGACATAAATCAAATCCCTTATGATTATACAGTGGAAGTGACAAATAGATTCAAGGGATTAGATCTCATAGACAGAGTGCCAGAAGAACTATGGATTGTACAGAACTGTGACATTGTACAGGAGGTGGTGATTAAGACCATCCCCGAGAAAAAGAAAGGCAAAATGGTTGTCTGAGGAGGCCTTACAAATAGCTGAGAAAAGAAGAGAAGCTAACAGCAAAGGAGAAAAGGAAATTTATACTGATCTGAATGCAGAGTTCTAAAGAATAGCAAAGAGAGAAAAGAAAGTTTTCCTCAGTGATCAATGCAAAGAAATAGAGGAAAACAATAGAATGGGAAAGACTAGAGGTACCCGCAAGAAAATTAGAGATACCTAGGGAATACTTCATGCAAAAATGGGCACAGTAAAGTACAGAAATGGTGTGAACCTAACAGAAGCAGAAGATATTAAGAAGAGGTGGCAAGAATATACATAAGAACTATACAAAATATATTTTCATGACCCAGATAACCACGATGGTGGAATCATCCACCTACAGCCAGACATGCTGGAATGCAAAGTCAAGTGAGCATTTAGGAAGCATCACTATGAACAAAGTTAGTGGAGGTGATGGAATTCCAGTTGAGCTATTTCAAATCCTAAAAGATGATGCTGTTAAAGTGCTGCACTCAATATGCCAACAAATTTGGAAAACTCAGCAGTGGCCACAGGACTGGAAAAGGTCAGTTTTCATTCCAATACCAAAGAAAGGCAATGCCTAAGAATGTTCAAACAACTGCACAATCGCACTCATCTCACATGTTAGCAAAGTGATGTTCAAAATTCTCCAAGTCAGACTTCAACAGTATGTGAACTGTGAATTTCCTGATGTTCAAGTTGGATTTTGAAAAGGCAGAGGAACCAGAAATCAAATTGTCAACATCTGTTGGATCATAGAAAAAGCAAGAGAATTCCAGAGAGACATCTATTTCTGCTTTATTGACTATGCCAAATCCTTTGACTGTGTGTATTACAATGAACTGTGGAAGATTCTGAAAGAGATGGGAATACCAGACCACCTTATCTGCCTCCTGAAAATCTGTATGCAAGTCAGGAAGCAACAGTTAGAACTGGACATGGAACAACAGACTGGTTCCAAATAGGAAAAGGAGTACATCAAGGCTGTATATTGTCACCCTGCTTACTTAACTTCTATGCAGAGTACATCATGTGAAATGCTGGACTGGGTGAAGCACAAGCTGGAATCAAGATTTCTGGGAGAAATATCAGTAACTGCAAATATTCAAAAAGAATGTCCTTTATGGCAGAAAGCAAAGAAGAACTAATGGGTCTCTTGATGACAGTGAAAGGGGAGAGTGAAAAAGTTGGCTTAAAATTCAGCATTAAGAAAACTAAGATCATGTCATCCAGTCCCACGACTTCATGGCAAACAGATGGGGAAACAATGGAAATGGTAAGAGACTTATTTTTTTTTTTTTGGGGGGGGGCGCTCCAAAATCAGTGCAGATGGTGACTGCAGCCATGAAATTAAAAGACGCTTGCTCCTTGGAAGAAAAGCTATGACCAACATAGCATATTAAAAAGCAGAGACATTGCCAAAAAATTCTGTCTAGTCAAAGCTATGATTTTTCCAGTAGTCATGTATAGATGTGAGAGTTGGACTATAAAGAAAGCTGAGCACTGAAGAATTGATGCTTTTGAACTGTAGTGTTGGAGACAATTCTTGAGAGTCACTTGGACTGCAAGGAGATCCAACCAGTCAATCCTAAGGGAAGTCAGTCCTGAATATTCGTTGGAAGGACTGACGCTGAAGCTGAAACTCCAATGCTTTGGCCACTGGGTGTGAAGAACTGACTCATTGGAACAGACCCTGATGCTGGGAAAGATTGAAGGCAAGAGGAGAAGGGGATGACAGAAGATGAGATGATTGAATGGCATCACCGACTCAATGGATATGAGTTTAAGTAAGCTCTGGGAGTTGGTGATGCACAGGGAAGCCTGGCATGCTGCAGTCCATGGGGTTGCAAAGAGATGGATATGACTTAGTGACTGAACTTACTGAACTGTGTAGCTTTCTGGGGCCCAGGGTCTGGTCTTCTGCCATCTGTGGCCTCCTCTGCCTTCTGGAGAACCCTTTGCTCTTAAGGGGCCCCTTTGCCTGGGTGGCTTCTTTGGATATGAGAGGGAGGGAGAAGGCTCCTGTGTGGAGGAAAAAAAAAGAAAAAAAAAAAAAAGACTAGCCAGCTTTGAGTGGCACTTGAAGGATTCCAGGAGCAGGGCACTCCTTAGTGTTGCCCTGCCCATTTGGCCCTGGGGGGTTAAGACCCCCATACTGAGCCCTCCACTTTTGTGGAACACCTCTATCCTCCAGTGCTCTCTCCATACTCCAGGGCGCTCTCCAGGTCCCTCTCCACCTTCAAGCGCTCCCTTCTCACTCCAAGCTGTACTCTCTGCCATCCAGAAACCCCTTTCCTCCAGGGTCTCACTCTACTCTATAGTTCCTTCCTCCTTCCAGAGTCCCCATCCTCTGTGGACCCCCACCCCTCCAGGGGCCCTGATTGTACTCTGACCTTGGATCTTCACCATCTTGGACCTCTCTCTACCTTTGGGTTCTCTCCTCCTTTTAGGAAACTCCTCCATTCTCCAGGACCCCCCTCCCTCTGTGCCCCTTTCTGCCCTCCAAAGGCACCCTCTGCCCATGTAGACCCTGTGGATGCTGGAGGGAGGAGAGATGGTGCAGGGCCATCCAGGGGAGGGTCCCTTTGTGTGTGGCAGAGGGGAGTATCCATCTGGCACTCCCCCACCCACATAACCCTTGGGAGCCTTCTGGGAACAAAGGACTTATCCTCTGCTCCCCAATGCTGAAGGTACTATAGATGCCCCCTCATTTGGATAGAGCCTGGACTGCCCCCCACCCCCAACTCTGAGCACTACAGAGGACCACTTGGTTGGATGGAGCTCAGGCTGACCCCACTGCCACCTAGGAATTTTTTTGGAAACTTGGGTCCTGAGTAAGAATGCCACTTCCACCTAAATCCCACCTCCACTTAAGCAACACCACCACCACCTAAGTCATTCCCAACCTAAGCCCTGCCCTTTAGAGCCAAGGTATTTTCTGCCATTTTCTTTTTTGTTTGTTTGTTTTGCTTTTTGCAGTTTTCCAGTGGAGTTTGGTTTTAATCTACAGTGGTTGTTTCATACATATTCTTATTTCTATCTACCATTTCTGTTAGCTTTTTAAACTTATTTTATTATTTTTATTCTTTGCCATTATTCTGTCTCCTCTTATTTTTTAAATTTTTATATAAATATAATTTTTTTTCTTCTTCTTCTCTCTCTTTGTTTGTGGAGTCTGATTTTTACCATTGAGGGATGGTTATTTTTTTCTTCTTTGTTATTGTTGTCCTTTTCTGTTTTTTTCCTCTTTTTCTTATTTTTCTTTTTCTGCACTGTGTAATAAGTGGGATCCCAGTGAATAGGCCAGAAATCAGGCCAGAGACACTGAGGTAGTAGTGCTGAGTCCAAACTCCTGGAGTAACAGAGAATGACAGGTACCAGGGAATATTAATCAGAGTGAGGATTCCCAAAATCCACATCTAAGCACCAAGACCCAACTCTACATGGAAACCTCAGCCCAAAAAAACTAGTGAAATGGGAACATAGTACCACTCATCAAAAAAAAAAAAAAAAAAGACAAAAATTTTTACAGTTGAAGATGCGAGGTAAAAAACTACAACACAAAATAAATGAAGAGGAAACAGGCAATATATCTGGAAAAAATTGCAGCAATGATTATAAATAAATTTCAAGATATTGCAAGTAAAATTGAGAAAATACAATAAACTTTTAACACATTTAACAGAGGCCAAGAAGAAATAAAAATTAAAAGAGAAGAACAACACAACCACTGAAATTAAAAATACTCTAGAAGGAATTGATAGCAGAATAACAGAGGCAGAAGAACAGATAATGAGCTGGAAGATAGAGTGATAGAAATGATTGCTGAGGAGCACAATAAAGAAAAAAGAATGCAAAGAGTAGAGGGCAGTCTTGGAGACCACTGGGGCAATGTAAAATGCACCAACATTTGAATTATAGGGGTCCCAGAAGAAAGAGAGAAAAAGAACGGTTATGAGAGAAGGCTTGAGGAGATCATAGTTGAAAAACATCCCTAACAAGGGAAAGGAAATAACTGCCCAAGTCCAAGGAAACCTAGAGAGTCGCACACAGGATAAACCCAAACAGAAATACACCAAGATACATATTAATAAAACTAAGTAAAATTAAACACAAAAATATTAAATACAGCAAGAAAAAAGCAAAAACTAATGTACAAAGAAATCTCCATAAGGCTAACAACTGGTTGATTTTTCAGCAGAAACTGCAGACCAGAAGGAAGTGGCAGGATATACTTAAAGTGATTAAAAAGAAAAACCTACAACAAAGATTAAACTACCTAGCAAGAGTCTCATTCTGGTTAGACAGTGAAATCAAAAGCTTTACATACAAATGAAAGTTAAAAGAATTCAGCACCACCCAACTAAGATCATGGCATCTAGTCCCATCACTTCATGGGAAATAGATGGGGAGATAGTGGAAACAGTGTCAGACTTTATTTTGGGGGGCTCCAAAATCACTGCAGATGGTGATTGCAGCCATGAAATTAAAAGACGCTTACCCCTTGGAAGGAAAGTTGTGACCAACCTAGACAGCATATTAAAAAGCAGAGACATTACTTTGGCAGCAAAGGTCCATCTACTCAAGGCTATAGTTTTTCCAGTGGTCATGTATGGATGTGAGAGTTGGACTGTGAAGAAAGCTGAGCACTGAAAAATTGATGCTTTTGAACTGTGGTGTTGGAGAAGACTCTTGAGAGTCCCTTGAACTGCAAGGAGATCCAACCAGCCCATCCTAAAGGAGATCAGTCCTGGGTGTTCATTGGAAGGACTGATGCTGAAGCTGAAACTCCAATACTTTGGCCACCTCATGCGAAGAGTTGACTCACTGGAAAAGACCCTGATGCTGGGACAGATTGAAGGTGGGAAGAGAAGGGGACGACAGAGGATGAGATGGCTGGATGGCATCACTGACTCGATGGACATGAGTTTGAGTAAACTCCAGGAGTTGGTGATGGACATGGAGGCCTGGTTTGCTGTGGTTCATGAGGTCACAAAGAGTCAGACACGACTGAACGACTGAACTAAAGCAAGCTTTAGATCAAATGCTAATGGAACTTCTCTAGCAGAAAACACAAGAGAAGAAACAAACCCATAAAAATAAACCTTATGCAGTTAAGAAAATGGCAAGAGTAGTGTGCATATTAATACGTACCTTAAATGTAAATGGATTAAATGCTTGAACTAATATACACAGACTGGTGAAATGGATACAGAAGAAAGACCCATGTATACACTGCCTATAAGAGACCCACTTCAGACCTAATGACACATACAGACTGAAGACTCTTGAGAATCCCTTGGACTGAAAGGAGATCAAACCAGTCAATCCTAAAGGAAATTAGCCCTGAATATTCATTAGAAGGACTGTTGGTGAAGCTGAAGTCCCAATACTTTTGTCACCTGATACAAAGCTAAATCACAAGAAAAGAGCCTGAGCTGGGAAATATTTGAAGGCAGGAGGACAAGGGGACAGCATAGGACAAGATGGTTGGATGGCTTCACTGCCTCAATGGACATGAGTTTGAGCAAGTTCCAGGAGATGGAAAAGGACAGGAAAGCCTGACATGCGTCCATGGGGTTGCAAAGATTTGTACACAACTGAGAGATTGAATAACAACAGCAGACTGAAGACTGTCATTCCAGGCACATGACAATCAAAAGCAAGCGGATGTGAAGTGGGGGTTCCCAAAATGGTGGAGGAATAGGACGGTGAGGCCACTTTGTCCCCCACAAATATATCAATGATCATCTGCATGTGGAGCAACTGCCACAAAACAACTTCTGAACACTGGCAGAGGACCCCAGATGCCCAGAAAGGCAAACCAATCTCTTCTAAATGAGTCTTGATATTACTGTAAGAGGAGGACTGAATCCCAAAGGAAGGAGGCTCAACTTCAGAAATTTGGATCATCATAGAACTCCTGATCCCAGGGAACATGAGTAGATGAGAGCCCATCCAAAATCCTCCATACCTACACAGAGCCCAAGCTTTACCCAAGAACAAACAAGTTCCAGTTTAGACACCCCACACCATTCCTCCAGCAAAACAGTAACACAACCCTAATCATTAAAAGACAGGCTTCCCAAAGCCATACCAAAAGTCATAGGCACCCCAAAACTCACTACTGGACACTGCATTGCTCTCCAGAGAGATGAGATCCAGTTCCATCCACCAGAACACAGACACAAGTTCCCCAAAGGAGGAAACCTTCACAAGCCACTGGTCCAACCCCACACACAGGGAGCAGACTCCACAATTAAGAGGAACTATGACACGCAAGCCTGCAGAAAAGAGACCCAAAACACAACAAAATAAACAAAATGAGAGCCCAGAGAAATACCCAGCAGGTGAAGGAATATGATAAAATCCACCAAATCAAACAAAAGAGTAGGAGATGGGGAATCTACATGAAAAGAATTTAGAATAATAATAGTAAAGATGATCTAAAATCTTGAAAACAAAATGGAGTTACAGATAAATATACTAGAGACACGGATTGAGAAGATGTAAGAAATGCTTAAAAAGGACCTAAAATAAATAAAAAAAATAATCAGTAATGAACAATGCAATAGCTGAGATTAAAAACATTCTGGAAGGATCCAACAGTAGAGTAACTGAGGCAGAAGAAAGGATAATTGAGTTGGAAGATATAATGGTAGAAATGAATGAACCAAAGTGGAAAAATAAAAAAGCATAAAACGAAAAGAAGACAGCCTCAGAGACCTCTGAGACAATGGTAAGCACCTCAACATTCAAATCATAGGTGTCCCAGAAGAAGAAGACAAAAAGAAAAGGCATGAGAAAATACTTGAGGAGATAATAGTAGAAAACTTCCCTCCAATGGGAAAGGAAATAGCCAACCAATTACCGGAAGCCCAGAAAGTCCCATCAGGTTTGTACTGATCAATAATTACCTTAAATATAAATGTGTTAATGCTCCAAATAAAAGACAAATACTGGCTGAATGGATTAAAAAAAAAAAAAAAACAAGATCCATATTTTTGCCATCTGCAAAAGACTGACCTCAAACCTAGGGACACATCAAAACTAAAAGTGAGGGGCTGGAAAAAGATATTTCCTACAAATAGAGACCAAAAGAAAGTGGGAGTACCAATATTCATATCAGAAAAAAATAAACTTTAAGACAAAGACCCTTATAAGAGAAAAATAATACAAAATGATCAAGGGATCAGTTCAAGAAGACATAACAATTATAAATGTATGTGCACCCAAAATGAGGAGGATATGGCAGCTCACTCCAGTATTCTTGCCTAGAGAATACCCATGGGCAGAGGACCCTGGCAGACCACAGTCCATCAGGTCACAAAGACTCAGACATGACTAAGCAACTAAGCACAGCACAGCACGTGAACCCAATATAGGAGTAACACAATACATGAGGCAAATGCTAACAACTATGAAAGGGCAAATTGACAGTAACACATTATGAGTTCAGTCCAGTTCAGTCATTCCAACTCTTTGTGACCCGATTGACTGTAGTCCGCCAGGCTCTTCTGTCCATGGTGATTCTCTAGGCAAGAATACTGGAGTGGGTTGCCATACCTGCCCTGTCCATCACCAACTCCCGGAGTCTACTCAAACTCATGTCCATCAGGGTTTGGACAGGTTGGATGATGCCATCCAACCACCTCATGTTCTGTTGTCCTCTTCTCCTCCTGCCTTCAAACTTTCCCAGCATCAGGGTCTTTTCAAATGAGTCATTCCTTCACATCAGGTGGCCAAAGTATTGGAGTTTCAGCTTCAACATCAGTTCTTCCAATGAATATTCAGGACTGATATCCTTTAGGATGGACTGGTTGGATCTCCTTGCAGTCCAAGGGACTCTCAAGAGTCTTCGCCAACATCACAGTTCAAAAGCATCAATTCTTCAGTGCTCAGCTTTCTTTATAGTCCAACTCTCACATCCATACATGACTAAGGGAAAAAACATGGCCTTGACTAGACAGATCTTTGTTGGCAAAGTAATGCTCTGCTTTTTAATATGTTGTCTTTCATAACTTTCCTTCCAAGGAGCAAGTGTCTTTTAACTTCATGGCTGCAGTCATCAACTGCAGTGATTTTGAACCCAAAATAATGAAGTTTGTCACTGTTTCCCATCTACTTCCCATGAAGTGATGGGACAAGATGCCATGATCTTAGTTTTCTGAATGTTGAGCTTTAAGACAATTTTTTCACTCTCCTCTTTTACTTTCATCAAGAGGTTCTTTAGTTCTTCACTTTCTGCCATAAGGGTGGTGTCATCTGCATATCTGAGGTTGTTGATATTTCTCCCGGCAATATTGATTCCAGCTTGTGCTTCATCCAGCCCAGCGTTTCTCATGATGTGCTCTGCATACAAGTTAAATAAGCAGGGTGACAATATATGGCCTTGACATACTCCTTTCCCTATTTGGAAGTAGTCTGTTGTTCCATGTCCAGTTCTAAGTGTTAGATTTCTCAAGAGGCAGGTCAGGTGGTTTGGCATTTCCATCTCTTTCAGAATTTTCCACAGTTTGTGGTGATCCACACAGTCAAAGGCTTTAGCATAGTCAATAAAGCACAACAACACAATAATAGTGGCGTCTTTGATACCCCACTCACACCAGTGGAGAGATCATCCGGATGGAAAATTAACAAGAAAACACAAGCTTTAAATGATACATTGGACAAGCTAGACCTAATTGATATATACTGGGCCTTTCACCCAAAAGCAATAAATTTCACCTTTTTCTCAAGTGCTCATGTGTTGGGGTCCTTTAATGGACCGGAACCTGGTGGTATGGAGTCAACGATAAGAAAGTAAAAGAGAGAAAGAGAGAGAGAGAGAGACAAAAAAGACCCGGGGACCTAAGCTCTGATGGAGCAAAGGTGCTTTAATGATTTTTCTATGAGTATATATAGGCTGTTGTACAAGAAACTTCTTTCGGGAATGATAGAGATCAGAAAACCAAACGTACAGCAACTGTTACCAAGGGAACAAAGGGTAATGTTAGTCACAAGGTCAGGAGACAATCCATATCTCAAGAAAGGGGAAGGAGACTAAGCAGTTTTGTCCTAAAGATAATGTTTACTAAAGGAGACCCAAGCTTGCCTCACACAATGACCTCAGTCCCTGGGAGCAGCATGCTGTTCTGCTTGAAGAGGGACAAAGGACTCATGAGAGACAGCACATAGAAATCCTCCTGTCAAACATTCCCTGACAATTCCCCATTATTTATTTATAATATTTGTAAGAAGAGTTCTGACCATCAGAGTTTGTTCAGTTTTGACAATCTTTGCATGAAGGCAACGGTAGACAACAAATATAATTGTTAAGACAATCACCAAAATTATAGTTCTAGACCCAGTGCTATGAGTAAGGCTTTGAAACCATCCATGTGGGTCTAGCCCAGATAATTAATCAGCTAATTGTTTAGCTAAAGTTCCCATACTAGTGGAAGAGGGCAGATTATTAGAAAAGGTTTCACATATTTCTTTTTTGTAATAACTGTACATTCAGAAAGGCATTATCATATATGTTTTGTAAATGAAACTTGATTTGTTTCCAGTTGTAGCCACTATTATAGAAATGAACAGGAGTAACATGAAATTGAGTAGAATTTCAATCACATTTTAGCATCATCTGTTTTTGTACATCTGTTCATTGATCTCCAACCCATTTTGATGGCTGTTCTCAGTTCCTGTATTTCTTTTTGAATATCCTCATCTATTTGAGCCTGAGTGGCCCACATAGTATGAGCATCTTTAGTCCAATTTTGGATAAAATTATGTGGTTGAATAGAGGTTTGTAAAGTAACGCTAGTGATGGCAGCAATGGTGCAAATAGTTATTAATCCTATAATGCCAAAAATCAGCCATCCAATGAATCGTTTAGATCACTAGAGCAATTTAGTAAATAACTGAGAAGCAAGTCTAGCCTTGGGACCGTCTTCCCAGGGCCACTGGAGATTTATTGGTAACCATAGATTATGTTGAGATCGAAGAATCAAAAGGGAGTCATTTTTTAAGGAAATAGAGGAGTTAAGACAAGTATATAATTTACAATTTATGCAAGTTACAGAACGTAAAGTCTTATTGAATTGTAAATTTCCTATAGCTACAACAAAAGGAAGTGGAACATAGGCTTGTATAAAATATGATTGATTATAGTGAAAGAAATAATTGCTATAGCTATGATTGGTCCCTGTGAAATGTCTGGTCCAAGTCCCAAGTTCTTCAGTGTTTGCAGCAAGTTTTCAGATGTCCCATTGTTTAGGCCCAATCTGTTTATCAAGGATGATTCGAGGACGAGGTGGGGGCCATTCCATCGTCAAGCTAGCCAAGAAGTCCTCTGTCATGGTAATGTTCCATTGTAGTATTAGTAACCTTCCATGTTACTTGAGTAATATAATCATACATAGTATTGTTAATATCATCTGAGCAGTTCAATAACCACATACTATGGGGTCCCCAATTGACAATTGTATGATTAGCTATAAACATTAATTTTCCTGATTTGGCCTGACATTTGTCCCAATGAACAGGAATATATTTAAAGTTCTTATTAGTAAACCCTTTGCATAGTGTTCTTTGTTTTTTCTTTAATTCTTTTCCTAAAGTTTTAGTAGTATAAACATGATTCATGGACAAAGAAAGGGCAGTAAGTAATCCAAGAAGCATCAGAAAGTCCTCTCTTGGAGGCAGGGGAAGGCCTAAGTTTGTCGGCTAATGCTTATGCATAATTCTGTTGTGCCCATACACAAAGGAAGGATTTCATAACCTAGAAAGATATTAATTAGTTTTTCTTTTTCTTCAGGATGAGAGGGTCCCTCCAAGTTCCAAGGAGGGGGCATATGTGTTAACTCATTAGTGGATATGATTGGTCCTATATCTGTCCATTTTACAACTTACAATAAAAAAGGGGGGTTAGGTATATAAGCCCAGTAAGTGTGATCAATCAAGTCAGCCTGAGCGGGGGAAGCAAAAGCAAGCAAAGCAAGCATAGCAAAGAAAAATATTTTCAGGATTCCGAGGCATTCCCTGTTGAGAAATCAGATTTTCAGTTTGATTAATAAGGGTTTTTATCTGTCCCCAAGTAGGGAGATCATGAGGTCGATGACATCAAGTGTGGCGTTTTTTGGAAATCTTTAATGTCGCCATGGCTTGTAGTGGAATTCTTTCTTCCTGGGTTTTTTGCTGTTTCATCTCTAGTCTGAATGCTGGGGGCCCCCTTAGGTTGAATCTTCTGAAGAGGAAGTCATGTGAGCTTGTTGGATCCATCTGGAGAAATAGAAGCATACCCTTTCCCTGTAAGATTAGTTTCTTAGATTTCCATTGATTAGTTAACCCGTCTTGATATCAAATGGGCAAAGGAAAGGAGGTGTCCTTTAATGTTTCAAAACTTCTTTTTTTGTTTGTTTGTTTTTTGTTTTTTGCTTTTGTCAAAACATCTCTTTGTGGTAAGCTTAAAAAGTTTAAAACAAATAAGGCTATATTAACAATAGTTATAAAAAGAAAGGAAAGCAATAATGATGAAAACATTCTTAGGAAATATTTCAGTCCAAAAGAAAAAAATCATTCAGAAATCTGTTTGGGACTGGTATTTGGCTGTGGTTTGTGTTATTTGGGGCAAAGGATTAGGAGTAACCATTCAAATATTTTTTCCTAAGTGAAATTATTGAAAAGCTGATGCAGAACAACTTGACAAATGAAATCTTGCTCACATCCAAATATATTTGACCTTGTCCTTGAAAAAGAAATGCAGCTTAGCAACTGTTGAATCTCACTGTTCAGTGTGTTAAAGATGACTACACTTCCAAGACAGACCTGAAAAGAAGGCGAACATTCCACATTTCTGATATTCTTAGGAACAAATAATCCATTCGGGAAATGGCGTCTTTTTTTTTTTTTTTTTTTTTATGCCGTTCTCACCCTGCTTTAAGAATCCTACAGATTGGGAACAGAAATAAAGTCACACCAATAATAGTTATAGGCTTAAAGACTACACAACACCAGAATCTAGTAAAGTTTGCTCTGGACAAGGAAGACAAAAGTGTTCCTGTGTATTTCCTCTTATTTAATTTTTTATTTGCAGTTACAGCATGTAATGTGTTTGTTTAATTATGTCTTGTGTTTGTGGATTATAAGGAATGTCTGTAATCTGTTTAATAGAGAATGAATGTAAAAATTGTTTGAACTGCTTAGAAATATAGGCAGAGTCATTGTCTGTTTTTATAGAATTAGGTGTTCTCATTATCGTGAAGTAAGTTGATAGGTGGGTTATAACATGTTGTGTAGTCTTACCTTAGGGAAGTGTTGCCCCTAGAAAAGAAGAATTTGTATTGATCGAGACATGTAAGAAGGAAGAGGAAGAATGTTCAGGACAATGAGTTACATCTATTTGCCATAAAATTTTCCTTCATTTGTCATAAGCCCTTCTAAAATTCCAGCACTAAACATCCCTAAAAGTTAAAAGGCCAAAACAAAATATGATAGCACAATAAACAAATGCAATGTTTATTTCAAATAAACACATCATACTTTATGGTTTTCATTGTGATCCACCCAAGCATTTCAAATGCATTTTCCAATATATTTGCAGTCTGAATGTATCTGCTGACCAAAGTTAATTCTGTTAAATGTTGTTTTCCCAGAATTTTTCTTTTGTTTCTAATTTGGCCTAATTTGGAGAAAGAACATTTGCTGTAGCTAGAACGACAATGAAAAACTAGCCTAGCAAAGCCTATGCAAATACTACTTTATTCTATAATAAATGTTTCAACAATTAAAAAAATATTTTTGTATTCATCATTTTATTTGCCATTTCTTGTATCTTTCTATTAAAAGCATATATTTTACTCTTCTATAGCAACCATGAAATGTCCTGCATGTTAGCATTTTATAGACCATTGAACATATTTATCAAATCATATTATATTATATATATATCCGTTCCTATACAAATATATATTTATATTCATTAACAGCTCAAAATCTCTTCAGCTCTTCTGCAAGAAAAACCCCTTGTAAGAGTAAGCCAATGTTCAGCAATTAACGCTTCAAAATCCTACTTCATTTGGAAATGACCCAGCCATTCAACAAACTTCCACTACTTAGTTCAGCACAACTCTAGAAACCCAAGTCACTCTAATCCTAAGAAACTGTTCCAGGTTATAGACAATAGATTATTTTATTAAAAATATAATTATTTCCAATAGAGCCCATCCAAAAGCTTCCATCTCATTTATATATCTGTATATATATACATAAAGAGTTACCCCTTTGCTGACAAACTCAGCCTACCTTAAACCAAGGCATAACAAAAGTATTATACAATGTTGATGACTTAAGACATGTCCCAATTAGACCAACAAATAATTATATTTAAATTATAGTTATATTTAAATAAACATTACATTTAATATTGAACATTTTTCAGTTCATGTGAAGCTGAATTTAAATAGAGCTCATTAACTCCACACTATCCAAAAACATACATTGAGACATAGATAATTTTAGATACATAGGCATAGTTCTCCATTTGAAATTTAAAATATCTTTTTGTTTTATTTATTTGAGCTCCACCAATTTGTTAATGGCTCGAGTCCCAGATAGAGTGGGCTGTGTATCCCAAGGGCATGATAAGAGTTAACTTAAGGTTTTTTCTTAGGCCTATTGTTGTTTCCCAGGCAGAACTGGAGCTCCAAAAAAATATTTTAACAAGTTAACCTTTTCCTAACTGCGGGTGCAAGAAGAACTGGTTTTGCAATCAATTTTAAAAAAGATTTTATTTTAATCAGTTTTCTCCGGAGTCTAAAGAATATCATAGCCATTCAGTGTCAAAAATATCATTTCTCCTTTTTGTAGCTATAGTATATTATTAATGATATATTCATGAGGGAATTGCTGTCACATAGGAAGTAAAGCCTTGGCTACAAAATTTTGACAAATACTAGGACTGTTATGGAGAAGGCAATGGCACCCTATTTCAGTACTCTTGTCTGGAGAATCCCAGGGATGGGGGAGCCTGGTGGGCTGACATCTATGGGGTCGCATAGAGCAGGACATGACTGAAGTGACTTAGCAGCAGCAGCAGCAGGACTTTTAAGCATACCTTGAGGTAACATAGTCTACTGAAATCTTTTATGAGGCCCGATATGATTAGGATAAGGGAGAGAGAAAGTGAATTTCTCCTGGTCTAAAGGGTGTAAAGGTATATTAAAAAAGCAATCTTGTGAATCAGTAATAATAATGTGCCAATTTTGAGGAATAGTAATAGGTGATGGGATCTCTGGTTGCAATGCACCCATAGGTTTCATAAAAGAATTAACTTTTCTAAACTCTGTAAAGAGACACCATTTGTTATATTTCCTTTTTATAACAAAAATAGGAGAGTTCCAAAAAGAGCAAGATTCCTCAATATGTTTCAATTTTAATTGTGTGTTTATAAGTTCTTTAGTAGCTTGTAATTTTTTTTTTTTTTTTTTTTTTCCGTAAGGGGCCATTGCTTTGTCCAAATAGGCTCATAATTTTTCTCAGTTATTTTAATAATTGTTTTGTTTGTTAAATGAGCAGTGGCCCCTAGGAAAAATGTGGAATGTATATCTGAGTTTGCCATTGCATAAGTAAGTCCCTTCCTATTAGATTAAGGGGGTGCATCTATCACATAAGGTCTCAATGTTGTAAGTTGGCCTTTTGATCTCTCATACGGGTAGATTTGAATATTTTGATAAATTTCTTGTACTTTGGTTTGAGAAATTCCTGCAATTTGGCAAGAGACCTTTTGTATAGGTCAGGATTTGGGCCACAAGTGTTTGGAAATAATCATAATATTAGATCCAGTGCCGAGGAGACCAGAAAATCTTTTACCATTAATTTTGATGTTTATATTTGGTCGGGCATATTTAAATACCAATGATGTCCATAAGGATCGTTTTTGATCTGTATTGCCAAAGCTGCCTGTCTGTACATTATTAGAGGAGTTAATAGAAATGTAAGGCAAAAGAAGTAATTGAGCAATTTTGTCCCCCCCTTTTGAATTGCCATAGAATCTGAGCTGACATCATAATTTGAATTTCTCCTTTATAATTTGAATCAATTATTCCAGGGTGAACAGTAATTTCTTTAGAAGCCAAATTAGATCAGCCAAGTAAAAGACTGAAGGTTTGTGGGGGCAGGGGTCCAAAAATTCCAGTAGGTATTCTGGAAGGGACTGCTTAAGGGTAAAGGAAAAAAATCATTTAGGGCTGGTATATTAATGGCAGCACTGCTGGACTTTGAGGATTTGAGGGAAAAGATAGAATTTGCCCCTGGTTTTTGTTGTAGGGGACCTGGGAGGTCCCCTGTTTGGAGTTTCCTGGAATAGGTTTTCCTTCAATATCAGATTTAAATTTACTGTCTTTGGCCCAGTGCATTCTTCTATGGCAGCAAGGGCAAATTTTTGAAGGTTTTTTAATAGCCTTCTTAGGGCAGTCCCTTTTTAAACAGTTTTTATCCCTACATGTAAAGTATCCTTCATTTCCCTTTTTAAAAGGTAGTAGCCATTGTTTCAACTAGTATTTGCATCTTTTAAGTTTTTGATCCTAGGTTGTGACAAGCCTTCAAATAATCAATAATAGTCCTAGTCTCACAAATTGCAGCTATAGCTCTTTGACATTTCTGATTTGCATTCTCATAAGCAAGTAATTTCTCTAGCTGTTTTTTGGTTTCTTCTCCAATTACAGTACGGGAAATAGCAGCTTCTAACCTAGCTTAAAAATTAGCATAACTTTTCATTAGGTTCCAACAAAGGAGAGACTTTTGGAGTTGCGACTGTTGGCAGAGGAGAAGCATTTGGAGCAGCCGGGGCAGGGCTAGTAAGAAAATTTTGAGATATTTTGTATTGTTTTAATTGGGCCTTTTGTAAAGTTTAATCATTTAATTTATATTTATGTAATAAGTGTTCTGTCTGTTGCTGAATATTGGAAGGGCTAGAATGTACCTTGAAATGGCAGAATTACAGCTTTAATAAGAGCCCATAGGGGCTAGAGATCAACTGGAATGTTTTTTTCCTTGTTTGGCTGCTCATTTAACATTTTCTTTGACCTGGAGCCAAATTTCTAAATCAAAACTGCATTTATCAGGAAACTAAGGATTATATTCAACTACCGTTTGAAGGCAAGCCTCTATTCATTGGCGTGAAACCAGAAGTCCCTGAAATTTAAACAAATGGTGAAGTAAAGTAGAAAAATAATGGGGCTGGCCAGCTGTTTGACCCATGCCTTAGTACTTACCGACCTTAATAGGTCCCTGAGTCATTCCGCCCCATATGCCACGTATACCAGTGTCCCTGTTCCTTGGCGCCATTTGCTGGGGTCCTTTAATGGACCGGAACCTGGTGGTATGGAGTCAACGATAAGAAAGTAAAAGAAAGAGAGAGAGAGACAAAAAAGACCCAGGGACCTAAGCTCTGATGTAGCAAAGGTGCTTTAATGATTTTTCTATGAGTATATATAGGCTGTGGTACAAGAAACTTCTTTTGGGAATGATAGAGATCAGGAAACCAAACGTACAGCAACTGTTACCAAGGGAACAAGGGGTAATGTTAGTCACAAGGTCAGGAGACAATCCATATCTCAAGAAAGGGGAAGGAGACTAAGCAGTTTTGTCCTAAAGATAATGTTTACTAAAGGAGACCCAAGCCTGCCTCACACAATGACCTCAGTACCAGGGAGCAGCGTGCTGTTCTGCTTGAAGAGGGACAAAGGACTCATGAGAGATAGCACGTAGGAATCCTCCCGTCAAACATTCCCTGACACTCATGGAACATTATCCACGAAAGAGCACATCATGGCCTGCAAATCTAGCCTCAGTAAATATTTAAAAAAAAAAAAATTAAAAATCACGTCAAGCATTTTTTCTGATCACAACACTCTAAGATTAGATATCAACTAGAGGGAAAAAAAAAGCTATAAAAACACAAACATATGGAATCTACTTTACATCCTTGTGAATAACCCACAGAACACTGGAGAAATCAAAAAGGAAATCAAGGTATGCACAGAAATGAATGATAATGAAAACACAACTCAAAAGCTATGGGATTCAGTAAAATCAGTGCTCAGAGGGATGTTAATAGCAATACAAGCCCACCTTAAGAAACAAGAGAAATATCAAATAAACAACCTAACTTTACACCTAAAGCAACTAGAAAAAGAACAAAAAATCCCCAAAGTTTGTAGAAGGAAAGAGATCATAAAAATTAGAGTAGAAATAAAAGGGAAAAATGAAGCAGACTATAGCATTTGTCTATAAAGCTAAAAGGTGGTTCTTTGAGAAGCTAAACAAAATAGACAAACCATAAGCCAGACTCATTAAGAAAAAAGGGAGAAGGCTCAAATCAATAAAATTAGAAATGAAAATGTAGAAATTACAACAGATAACACAGAAGTACAAATGATCATAAGAGACTACTATGAGCAAATGTATACCAATAAAATGGACACCTTGGAAGAAATGGACAAACTCTTAGAAAAGTATAACTTTCCAAAACTGAACCAGGAAGAAATAGAAAATTTGAACAGACCTGTCACAAGCACAGAAATTGAAACTGTAATAAAAAATTCTTCCAACAAACAGAATTCCAGGACTAGCTGGCTTCACAGATGAACTCTACCAAAAATTTAGAGAAGAGATGGCACCTATCCTACTCAAACTCTTCCAGAAAATGGCAGAGGAAGGAAAACTGCAAAACTCATTATATGAGGCTACCATAACCCTGATACCAAAACCAGACAAAGATGCTGCAACAAAACAAAACTATAGACCAATATCAATTATGAACATAGATGCAAAAATCTTAAAAAATTAGCAAACAGAATTCAATAACATATTCAAAAGGTCAAACATCATAGAAGAAACATACCTCAACATAGTAAAAGCCAAATTTCCATACAGGTTTCCACATTGGTTACACCAATTTACATTCCTACCAACAGTGCATAAGTGTTTCCTTTTCTGCACATCCTTGCCAACATTTTTTATTTGTTGTCCTTTTGGTGATAGTCATTCTGACAGGCATAAGGTGGTATCTCATAGTGTTTTTTAAATATTCATTTTTAATTGATTGATGATTGCTTTACAATATTGGTTTGATTTCTGCCATACATCCCCAAGAATTAACTATAGGTATATATATTTCCCCTCCATCCTGAATCTCCCTCCCACCTCCCACAGTTTTCAACCCCTCTAGGTTATTGTAGAACCCCAGTTTGAGTTCCCTCAGTCACACAGCAATTCCCCATTGTCTGTCTATTTTACATATGTTAGTGTATATGCTTCCTTGCTACTTTCTCCATTCATTTCACCCTCTCCCTCTTCTCCCCCAACTTTGTCTATTTTCTATGTCTGTTTTCCAAGTCTGTTCTCTATGTCTGCCTTTCCACTGCTGCTCTGGGAACAGATTCATCAGTACCATCCTTCTAGATTCCATATATACACGTTAATATATGATATCCATTTTTCACTTTCTGGCTTACTTCACTCTGTATAATATGCTATAGGGTCATCTACCTCATTAGAACTGACTCAAATGTGTTCCATTTTTATGGCTGATTAGTATTGTATTGTATATAATTACCACAAATTCATTATCCATTCACCTGTTGATGGACATATAAGTTGCTTTTGTGTCTTGGCTATTGTAAACAGTGCTGCAATGAACATTGGGATACATGTGTCTTTTTTCAGTTTTAGTTTCTTTAGGGTATATGCCTATAAATGGTATTGCTGAGTCATATGGTAGTTTTATTCCTGATTTTTTTTAAGGAATCTCCATACTATCTTCCATAGCAGCTGCATCAGTTTACATTCCTACCAGCAGTGTAGGAGGGTTCCCTTTTCTCTACACCCTCTCTAGCACTTGTTGTTTGTGGATATTTTGATGATGGCCATTCTGTCTGGTGTGAGGTGATATCTCATTATAATTTCTTGATTTGCATTTCTCTAATAATGAATGATGTTCAGCATCTCTTCATGTATTTATTAGCCATCTGTATGTCTTCTTGGAGAAATGTCTGTTTAGGTCTTTTTCCCACTTTTTGATTTTTTCTTTTTTTTACTGTTATTGACTTGTATATTTTGAAAATTAATCTTTTGTCCTTTGTTTCACTTGCTATTATTTTCTCCCATTCTGAGTTTGTCTTTTCACCTTGTTTATAGAATCCTTTGCTGTGCAAAAGTTTTTAAGTTTAATTAGGTCCCATTTATTTATTTTTTGTTATTTCCATTGTTCTAGGACGTGGTTCATAAAGGATCTTGCTATGATTTATGTCATACTGTGTTCTGCCTATGTTTTCTTCTAAGAGTTTTAGAGTTTCTGATCTTACATGTTGGTCTTTAATCCATTTCGATTTTATCTTTGTGTATGGTGTTATGAAATGTTCTAATTTTATTCTTTTGCATGTAGTTGTCCAGTTTTTCAAGCAGCACTTATTGAAGAAACTATCTTTTTCCCGTTGTATGTTCTTGCCTCCTTCATCAAAGATAAGGTGCTCATAGGTGTGTGGGTTTATATCTGGGCTTTCCATCTTGTTCCATTGGTCTATACGTCTGTTTTTGTGCCAGTGCCATACTGTCTTGTTGAATGTAGCTGTATAGTAGTCTGAAATCAGGTAAGTTGATTCCTCAAGCTCCATTCTTCTTTCTCAAGATTTCTTTGGCTATTCGGGGTCTTTTGTGTTTCTGCATGAATTGTGAAATTTTTTGTTCCGTGAAAAATGCCATTGATAATTTGATAAGGATTGCAATGAATCTGTAGATTACTTTTGGTAGTACAGTCATTTTCACAATATTGATTTCTCAAACCAAGGATCATGGAATACCCCTCCATCTGTTTATGTTATCTCTGAGTTTTTAAATCATTGTCTTATAGTTTCTGTATATAGCTCTTCTGACTCCTTAGATAGGTTTATTCCTCAGTATTTTATTCTTTTGGTTGCAATGGTAAATTCAATTAGCTCCTTAGTTTCTATTTCTGATTTTTCATTGTTAGTGTATAGGAATGTGTAGTTTCTGTGCATTGACCTTGTATCCTGCTACTTTACTAAATTCACTGATTAGTTCTAGTAATTTTCTGATAGTATCTATAGGGTTTTATATTTGCAGTACCATGTCATCTGCAAATAGTGAGAGTTTTACTTCTTCCTTTCAAATCTGAATTTCTTTTATTTCTTTCTCTTCTCTGATTGCCATAGCTAGGACTTCCAAAAACTATGTTGAATAATAGTATCTAGTAATAATAGTAATAGTAACTCTTGTATTGCTTTTGATCATAGAAGGAATGCTTTCAGTTTTTCACCATTGAGAATAAAGTTTGCTGTGGGTTGGTTTTATATGGCCTTTATTATGTTAAGGTAAGTTCTTTCTATGCCCATTTTCAAAGAGTTTTTAACATAAATATGTGCTGAATTTTGTCAAAAGCTTTTTCTGCATCTATTGAAATTGTCATGTGGTTTTTATCTTTCAATTTATTAATATGGTGTATCATATTGATTATTTGCATATAGTGAAGAATCCTTGTATCCCTGGAATAAACCCGACTTGATCATGGTGAATGATCTTTTTACTATGTAGTTGAATTCTGCTTTCCAGAATTGTATTGAGGATTTTTTGCATCTATGTTCGTCAGTGATATTGGTCTGTGATTTTTTGTTGTTGTTGTTGTTGTTACATCTTTGTCTGGTTTTCGTATTGGGGTGATTGTGGCCTGGTAGAATGAGTTTGAAAGTGTACCTTCTTCTGCAAATTTTTGGAAGAGTTTCAGAAGGATAGGCATTAGCTCTTCTCTAAATGTTTGATAGAATTCACCTGTGAAACTCTCCAATCCTGGGCTTATGCTTTATGGGAGATTTTTATCACAGTTTTGATTTCAGTGTTTGTAAATTGCTTGTTCATAATTTCTATTTCTTCCTGGTTCATTCTTGGAAGTTTGAACTTTTCTAATAATTTGTCCATTTCCTCTAGGTTGTCCACTTTATTAGCATGTATATGCTTGTAGTAGTCTCTTATGAGAGTTTGTATTTCTGCATTGTCACTTGTAACCTCTCTTTTTTCATTCCTAATTTTGTTAATTTGATTTTTCTTCCTTTTTTTCTTGATGAGTCTGGCTAACGGTTTGTCAGTTTTGTTTATCTTCTCAAAGAATCAGCTTTTCACTTTATTAATCTTTGCTACTGTCTCCTTTATTTCTTTTCCATTTATTTCTGCTCTGATCTTTGCAATTTCTTTCGTTCTATTAACTTTGGGTTTTTATTTCTTCTTTTTTCAGCTGCTTTAGCTGTAGAGTTAGGTTGTCTATTTGATGTTTTTCTTGCTTGTTGAGGTAGAATTGTATTGATACAATCTTCCCTCTTAGAACTGATTCTGGTGCATCCCATAGGCTTTGGGTTGTTACGTTTTCATTGTCATTTGTTTCTAGGAATCTTTTGATTTCCGTTCTTATTTCTACAGTAGCCTCTTCATTATTTAGAAATTTATTGTTTAATCGTTATGTGTTTGTGATTTTGCAGTTTTTTTCTTGTAATTGATATCTAGTCTCATAGTGTTGTCATCGAGAAGATGCTTGATATGATTTCAATTTTCTTAAATTTAAAGAGGCTTGATTTGTGACCCAAGATGTAGTCTATCCTGGAGAACATTCCATGTGCAGTTGAGCAGAAAGTGTATTCTCCTTCATTTGGATGGAAATTCCTGAAGATATCAATTATATCTATCTGGTCCAATATTTCATTTGTTTGTGGCTCCTTATTGATCTTATGTTTTGATGATCTGTCCATTGGTGTAAGATGGGTGTTAAAGTCCTCTCATGTTATTGTGTTACTGTCAATTTCCCATTTTATGTCTGTTAGTGTCTGCTTTATGTATTGATGTGCTTATATGTTGGGTACATAAGCATTTACAACTGTCATATCTTCTTGGATTGGTCCTTTAATCATTATGTAGTGTCCTTCCTTATCTCTTGTAATGTCTTTTATTTTGAAGACTATTTTTTTTTCTGAAATGAGAATTGCCACTCCAAGTTTCTTTTATTTTCCATTTGCATGGAATATCTTTTTCATCCTTTTACTTTCAGTCTGTATGTGTCTCTAGGCCTGAAGTGGGTCTCTTGTTGACAGCATATATATGGGTCTTGTTTTTGTATCCATTTGGCCAGTCTGTGTCTTTTCGTTGGAGAGTTTAATCCATTTACATTTAGAGTAAATGCTGATACACTAGCATGTTCCTATTTGTATTTTCTTAATTGTTTTGGGTTTGTATTTATAGGTCTTTCCTTTCTCTTGTGTTTATTGTCTGTATAATTCCCATTAGTATTTGTTGTAAAGCTGGTTTGGTGGTGCTAAATTCTCTTAACTTTTGCTTGTCTGTAAAGCTTGTGATTTTTCCCTCAATTTTGAATGTGGTCCTTGCTGGGTAGAGTGATCTTTGTTGTAGATGATTTTCTTTCAGTACTTTAAGTGTATCCTGCCATTCCCTTCTGGCTTGCAGAGTTCCTGCTGAACGATCCACTGTTGATCATATGAGTTTCCTCTTATATGTTACTTGTTGCTTTTTCTTTTCTGCTTTTAATATTATTTCTTTGTGTTTAATCTCCATTATCTTGATTAATATGTATCTCAACATGTTTCTCTTTGGGTTTATCCTGAATGGGACTCTCTGTGCTTCATGGATTTGTTGACTATCTCCTTTTCAATGTTGGGAAAGTTTTGCAGTATAATCTCTTCAAAAGTTTTCTCAGTGCCTTTCTTTTTCACTTCTTCCTCTAGGACATCTATAACTCGAATGTTGGTTTGTTTAAAATTGTCCCAGAAGTCTCTGAGTCTATCCTCAATCTGTTTTTTCCCTAAATTTCTTGTTCCTTTATTCTGCTCTTCAGCACTTATTTCCAACATTTTGTCTTTCAGCTCACTTATTCATTCTTCTGCTGTTGGTTCCTTCTACAGTATTTTTAATTTCAGTAATTGAATTATTCATCACTGTTTATTTAGTCTATGTCCTTCATAATTGTATTAATTGTGTTAATTTTTTCGTGCATTTTCTCCATTCTATTTTCTATTTAAAGGCTTTGGGACATCTTTACTATCATTATTCTGTATTATTTTTCGGGTTTGCTTGCTTATTTCCTCTTTATTTATTTGGTCTTGTGAGTTTCTACCTTGTTCCTTCTTTTGTGCTATATTTCTGTTTTTTGTTTTGTTTTGTTTTGTCTGTTTGTTTGGTTTTTTTTTGCTAACTTACTCCATTTGAGGTCGCCTTCTCCCAGGATTCATGGTTGTATTCATTCTTCCTTTTGGTTTTTGCCCTTGATGGGAAAGGCTCATTCAGTTGTGTGTGTTGATTTCTTGTTAGGCTTGACTTGTGCCTGTATTCTACTGGGAGGAGTTGAGGTTATTTTTCTTCTGATTGGCACAGCTGTGTGAGGTGGTATATTTTGTGGTGTTTGTGTAAATCCTATTGCTGATGATTGTTTTGTGTTTTTGTCTTGCTTGTTGTTTGGTTGAAGTGTCCTGCAGTGGATGCCATCAGCAGGGTGATACCGGGCTTTGTGTACAGGTGTAGGAATTTCTGGAAATTCATGGAAATTCTCAGTAATTAGTGTCTTCTGAGAATAGGAGTACTCTAGCAGTCTGAAATCCTCAACTCAATGCTCCAACCTCAATGGTTCAGGCCCAGTCCTTGGATGGGGATAAGAAGTCCATAAATCATTTGTTATGGGATTAAAGAGGGTTAAAGCAAACACACCAAGACAAAAAGCAAAACATGACATGAAATAAAAGACGAACTCAGATAAATTGTAAATACAAGATTAGCCAGGTAATTAGAAAAATAACAGGACATATACACACTCTTACACACACACACAGATATATCCAAAGTATTCAAAAGAAAAGATAGTAATGGAGATTGACTTGGTAAGCAAAGGAAATCAAAAATTATATTGGCCAATTAAAAACAGAATTAATGCTCAATCTAGAAAATTGGGCCTGAACAACAGAGTGCCAATTGGATAATATAGCAAGGAAAACAACAATTTAACATACATGGTGGAAAAGAGTTAAGGGGGAAAAAATAAGAAAGAAGAGAAAAGAGAAAAGGAAGGGGTGGAACAGCAGGTAAAAGAAAGAAAAGAGAAAAACTAGAAAAACAAATATTAATAGACATATGTGAAAAAGATATATATAGCTCTACATCAGGGAAAGAAGATATGAAATACAGTCAAACAGCACAAAAACAAAATAAAAAAAATCACAGAAAAAGGAAGAAAAAAGTCTTAAATTTTTATTTTTTAACAAGAATAAAAAGAGGAAGAACCCACAGCACTGCAAAAGGCTAATGTAAAGGTAGAAGTATGTAGGGGGAATAAACAATGTGATTTAAAATAAAAGAATAAAAGAAAAAGTTCTCAAGGTCATAGTTTTCCTTAGTTGTGGAGTCTGCCTCCATGCATGGGGTTGGATTTGTGTCCCATGATGGTTTCCTGGTTGGGAGTACCTATGCCTGTGTTCTGGTTGATGGAGCTGGATCTCATCTCTCTGGGCACCACAGTGTCTAGTGATAGGTTTTGGGATGTCTATGCATTCCATATGATGTTGGGCAGCCATCTCAGCTTTGGCAGTGTTAGATATGTCTATTTTTGCAGCCATGTTCAGGTGGCTCTCTCAGCACATGTTTACTGCTGCCCGCCCCCTACTTGTCCCTGTAATCTTCATCAGAGTTTCCACACCTTGGTGCTGACCTGTGGTACAGGCTGAAGCTTCCTAGGTGAGGACATGTACGATACTTTTTTCAGCTCACTGATACTGCTCTCTGCTTCACTGAGGCTTGTGTGGTCTTCTTTCCACACCCTTGCCTGCCCTTTGCACTGTGGAGGCTTGTGTGTGCTTCTTTTGGCTCCCCAAGCCTGCCTTTTGGTCAGGGCCAAGGTGCATGAACTTTTTATGGGCTGAGAAGTGCATCTTTCTCTATATTCTTCCCTATAGGTCCCCACTTTGCCTGGCTCTCCAAGATTCCTCAAGTTCCCCTTGGTTCCACCTGTGAGGGAGCTTCCCAGTACAATGGAAACTCTTCTTCCTTCACGACTCCCTCCCTCCCTCGGAGCACAAGCACCCATCCTGAAGTTCTCTCCCTCTCTCTTCTTTTCCCTTTTTTATGTCTTTATCTTTTGTCTTACCTCATTCCAGGGAGCTTAGCTTGCCCCCTGGAGCTTGGGATCTTCTGCTGTTGCCTAGAGGTTACTTTGTAAGAGTTCTTCCATCTCTTGAAGAGATTTTCATGTATTCATGGCAGGGGGAGGGCTGGAGATCTCCCCATCTTCTTCTGACTCCCCAGCCGAAATAGCTCTGCAAATAGGTTCATCAGTACCATCTTTCTAGATTCCATATGTGTGCATTAGTATATGATCATTGTTTTCCTCTTTCTGACTTACTTCACTCTGTATAATAGGTTCTAGGATGATTCACTTCATTAGGACTGACTCAAATGTGTTCTTTTTTATGACTGAATAATATTCCATTGGGCTTTCTATCTTGTTACATTGGTCTATACTTCTGTTCTTGTGCCAGTACTATACTGTCTTGATGACTATACCTTTGTAGTATAGTCTTAAGTCAGGAAGGTTGATTCCTTCAGCTCCATTCTTCTTTCTCAAGATTGCTTTGGCTATTGGGGTCTTTTGTGTTTCCATATGAATTGTGACATTTTTTGTTCTATGAAAAATGCCATTGGTAATTTGATAGAGATTGCATTTAATCTATAGATTTCTTTTGATAGTACAGACATTTTCACAATATTGATTCTTCAAATCCAGGAACATGGAATATCCTTCCATCTGTTTATGTTGTCTTTGATTTCTTTCATTAGTGTTTTATAGTTTTCTGTATACAATTCTTTTGTCTCCTTACATAGGTTTATTCCTAGGTATCTTATTGTTTTTGTTGCAATAGTAAATGGGGTTGATTCTTTAATTTCTCTTTCTGATTTTTCATTGTTAGTATATACAAATGCAAGTGATTTCTCTGTATTGATTCTGTATTCTGTCACTTTGCTAAATTCACTCCATTAGCTCTAGTAATTTTCTGATGGTATCTTTGGGTTTTCTACATATAGTATCATGTCCTTTGCATATAGTGATAGTTTTACTTCTTCTTTTCCAATCTGGCTTCCTTTCATTACTTTTTCTTCCCTGATTGTTATAGCTAGGATTTCCAAAACTGTGTTGAATAATAGAAATGAGAGTGAGCACTCTTATCTTCTTCCTGATCTTAGAGGGAATACTTTCAGTTTCTCACCATTGAGAATGATGTTTGCTGCGGGTTTATCATATATGGCCTTTATTATATCAAGATAGGTTCCTTCTATGCTGATTTTTGATGAGTTTTTATCATAAATATATACTGAATTTTGTTGAATTTTTCCTGCATCTATTGAGATAATCATACAGGCTTTATCTTTCAATTTGTTATTATGGTATATCATATTGATTGATTTGTGTATATTGAAGAATCCTTGCATCCTTGTGATAAACCTGAATTTATCATGGTGTATGACCTTTATAATATGTTGTTGAATTTTAGAACTTTATTGCTAGATTTTTGTTGAGAATATTTACAACTATGTTCATCAGAAATATAGCCTGTGATTTTTTGTGCGTGTTGTCTTTGTCTGGTTTTGGTATGAGGGTGATGGTGGCCTCCTAGAGTGAGGTTAGAAGTGTTTCTTCCTCTAAAATTTTTGGAAGAGTCTTAGAAGGGTAGAGGTTAATTCTTCTCTAAATGTTTGTGAGAATTCACCTGTGAAATCATTTGGCCCTTGGTTTTTGCTTTGGGGGAGATTTTTTAATCACAGTTTCCATTTTAGTGCTTGTACTTGGATTGTTCATACTTTCTATTTCTTCCTGTTTCAGTCTTAGAAGACTGAACTTTTCTAAGAATTTGTCCATTTCTTCCAGGTTGTCCATTTTATTCACATATAATTGTCCATAAGAGTCTCATGATCCTTTGTATTTCTGCATTGTCTCTTGTAAACTCTTTTTCATTTCTAATATTGTTGATTTGATACTTCTCCCTTTGTTTCTTGATGAATCTGGCTAGTGGTTTGTCAGTTTTGTTTATCTTCTCAAAGAACCAGTTTTTAGTTTTATTAATCTTTACCTTGTTTCCTTCTTTTTCTTTTTGTTTATCTCTGCTCTGATCTTCATGATTTCTTTCCTTCTACTAACCTTGGGGTTTTTTTCTGGTTGTTGTTCTTTTTCCCATTGTTTTAGGTGTAAAGTTAGTTTGTCTGCTCGATGTTTTTCTTGTTTTTTTTTTTTTTTTTTTTTTTTTGAGGTAGGATTGTATTGTTACAAACTTCCTCTTAGAACTGCTTTTGCTACATCCCATATGTTTTGGGTCATGGTGTTTTCATTGTCATTTGTTTCTGGGATTTTTTTTTTATTTTGCTTTTGATTTCTTCAATAACCTATTCATTATTTAGGAACATATTGTTTAATCTCCACGTGTTTTCATTTTTATAGCTTTTTTCCTGTAATTGATATCTAGTCTCATAGCATTATGGTCAGGAAAGATGGTTTATATGATTTCAATCTTTTTGAATTTACTGAGTTTTATCTGTGACCCAAGATGTGGTCTTCCTCTTGGATTGATCCCTTGATCATTATGTAGCGTCCTTCTTTATCTATTGTAATATTCTTTATATTAAGGTCTATTTTTTTTTCTGAAATAAGAATCTGTCCCAGCTTTCTTTTGATTTTCATTTGTATTGAATCTTTCCACTCTTTTACTTTTCATCTGTATGTGTCTCTAGGGCTGAAGTGGGTCTCTTGTAGACAGCATATGTAAGAGTCTTGTTTTTATATTTGTTCAGCCAGTTTGTGTCTTTTGGTTGGAGCATTTAATGCATTTACATTTAGTATAATTGGTGATATACTTTTTCTTATTGGCATTTTCTTAATTGTTTTGGGTTTGTTTTTGTAAGCCTTTCCTTTCTCTTCTGTTTATTGCCTATATAAGTCTCTTTAGTATTTGTTCTAAAGCTGATTTGGTGACGCTAAATTCTCTTAACTGTTGCTGTCTGTAAAGCTTTTGATTTTTCCATAAATTTTGAATTGAGATCTTTGCCAGGTAGAGTTATCCTGGCTGCAGATTTTTTTTTTTCTTTCAGTACTTTTAATATATCCTGCCATTCCCTTCTGGTCTGCATTGTTTCTGCTGGAAGATCTGGTGTTAATTGTATTGGTTTTCCCTTGTATGTTACTTTTTGCTTTACCCTTGCTGCTTTTCATATTCTTTCTTCGTGTTTAATCTGTGTTCTTCTGTTTCCATTAGTCTATTATTGGTTCCTTCCAGAATATTTTTAATTTCAGAAATTGAGTTATTCATCTCTGTTCATTCTTTATTTCTTCTATGTACTTGATAATTGTATTAATTGTGTTGATTGCTGCTTACGTTTTCTCCATTCTATTTTTGAGGTTTTAGAACATCTTTATTATCATTATTCTGAATTCTTTTTCAGGTAGTTTTCCCATTTCTTCTTCATTTAGTTGGTCTTATGTGTTTCTAGTTTGTTCCTTCATTTCCACAACACTTCTCTGCCTTTTCATTTTTTTTTAATTTATTATGTTTGAGATTGCCTTTTTCAGGCTTTTAAGTTGAATTTCTTTTTCCTTTTGGTTTCTGCCTTTGGTTGGCATGGCATTGGTGTGTTTAGGCTTCTGTTCAGTATGACGTGTGCTTGTGCTCTGGTGGGAGGAGATAAGTTTTTTTTTTCCCCTCTCTTAGGCAGAGCTGTATGTGGTGGTAATCCTGTTTGCTGATGATATGGTTTGTGTTTTCATTGTTTCTTGTTTGCTTTTTTGGTAAGGTGTCCTGCATTAGGTGATACTGGATCTTGAATACACGTGTAGACCTTTGTGGGAGTTTTCACCAATTAATACTTCTTCAGTTAGGAGTTTTCTGGCAATCTAGAGTCTTGTTGTTGGCACTCCCGCTCCAAAGGCTCGGGGCCCAATCTCTGGCCAGGGAACTGAGATTCCACAGGCAGTTTGTTATGGCAATAAAGGGAGTTAAAAGAAACGCACTAAAACAAGGAACAAAAGACAAACCCCAGACAAATGGTAAACACAAAATCAGGCGAATACTAACAAAAGTGATGGAATATATACACATGGACAAAATCAAAACAGTCCAAAAATAAAATAAAGAAAATAGAAGTGATTCCCATCAAAAAAGGGAAAGCAAAAATTATATCAACCCATTAAAACTAACTAAAACATAAAACATAAACTGGAAAAAAATCAAAGCAATATGCCAAATGGGGAATAAAGCAACAAAAGCAAGAACAGACTAAGAAACATCATTTGAAGAAGAGAACAAATGAAGATAGGGAAGAAAGAATAGAAAAAGAAAGTTAAATAAAGTAAATTTATATATATTAAAGAACAATTACAACAAGAAAAGAATAAGAAAAGCAAACAAAAAATATATATGTAGAAAAATAAGAATAAATTGAAAAAAAATTAGAAGTTAAAAATGGAAAACCAGGGGTGGGGGGAACCCTCAAAACCACAAAAGTCCAATGTAGAGGCAGACATATTTAAAGGAAATAGAAAGTGTGATTAACAACAAAAATTCTCAAAAGCATAAATAGATTAATAGTACTAATAAAATCAACCACTACAGCAACAGAGGCAAATAAAATAAATAAATAAAAGGAAAAGAAATTCCAGAAGCAACTACTAAACAAGTTGAAATATAAGAGTAATAATTTTTTTTTCTTGGATCTCAGCTGTCAGCACCTTTCCCCTCACTGTGAGTCACAGACCTCCTCACCTGCCTAGGATGACCTCCAATACTGGGCTAGTTTCTGGACCTGTTGTGGGGGCAGCTCAGACTCTAATATGGTCCTACTCCTGCTTGTTCTTGTGATGTCCACATCTGCCTGTGTTAGTGTGTTTTCTTTTTCAGGAACTCTCATTGTCCTTTTATATATTCCATAGACACAAAGTTTGTCTAGTTGATTATGTGGATTTAATCTGCAGTTTATACCACTGCTGGGAAGGTTTTGGGTTCTCTTCCTTAGCCACACTGCCCCTGGTTTTCAGTTGTGGTTTTATCTCCACCTCTGCACGTGAATCATCCACACGGGTTTGCTCCTGAGTCTGCACTGGAGGACTTGTGTCTGCCCGAGGGAGGACGAGGTGTGGAGGTGGTGCAGCTTCTTGGATTGCAGGGGCCCTGGCAGCACCAGGTATTCAGGGGAGCCATTGGATAGGGCAGCAGGAAATATGGTGTTCTTATGGTTTTCTCTAGCCTCTGGCTACTCTGTCCCTGTGGGAATTATTCAAGGGGGTGGCAAAAGAGCTTGGATCACAGGTACCCTGGCAAAGCTGGATATGCAAGAGTGCCAGCAGCAATTGTCACAGGAGATATGGCACTATTAGGGTTCTTTATAGATTCTGGCAACTCTGTCTCAGGGAGGACTGAGCTTGGTGGTGGCACACCTCCTTGGATCATGGGAACACTGGCAGTGCCGATTGTGCAGGGACACCAACTGCCTCAGCCACAAGATCTGTGGTCCCATTGGAGCCTTTCCCTAGCCTGTCAGCTGGCAATCAGAGGGGCTATTTGGCTGGTCCTTCTCTGTTGCTTGGCACATTCAGGCACTTCCAGGACCCATCAGTTGGTGTCATTCTCTGTTTCTTTCCAAGTTAGGCACTTCCAGGACCCCCTGGTTGGGGTCCTTTCCTGTTTCTTAGCATTCTGGGCACTTAAAGGGCCACCCTGGCTAGGGTTCTTTTCTGCTTTTCACCACATCAGGCACTTAAAGGGCCACACTGGTGGGGGTCCTTCTCTATTGCTCAGCACATCAGGTGCTTAAAAGGCCACCCTCTCTGGGGTGTTTCAGCTGTCCAATGCTGACATGTGGGGAGAGAAAGGCTATAGAGATGGCTCCACTCCCTGTGTAACTCAGCAGTTTCACCCTGCCTCCATGTATACCTGGCTTTCTTTCACAAGCATTTCCCACTGATATCGTCTCCCTCAGGCCCCCTCAGGCCATCTTCCTGCAGCCAACAGCGTACCCTGACCTGGGATTGCTCTTGAATCTCCATGCTCCATTTCCCAGTCACTGTGATTTCTACAGGACTTATGTTCCTGTCTAAGGTATGTATGGCTGCTGCAAGGATTGTCTGTGTGATTCTTATTTTATTCAGTCTGTCACAAATCAGATGCTTCAGTCTCCAGCACCCTCAAATGCTTCACTTCAGTCCCAAACAGTTGCCCTGATGTGGAGGTCTGACCCCTGCTTAGTTCTCCCACCTCCAGGTGGAGATCCAGCCCTACTCACTCTCCATTTTCGCATGCATCTTCCTTTGTCCTACCATGTTTTGCATGGTTCTATATATTATTTTCTGGTGGTCATGTACCCCTGCCTTCTCTCGGCTGGTGTTCTCCAAGATCTTCTGTGTCTGAAGATATATTTCTGATGTATTCATGGAGAGAGATGTACTTCACATCCACATAATCCCCCACCATCTTGGATCTCTAGACAGAAAGTTAAAAGGAATCAAGTCTTGAATTACACATTAGATCAAATGGACCTAACTGATACCTTCAAGTCTTTCCATGCCAAAACAGTAGAATATACGCTTTTTCTCATGTGCACATGGAACATTGTCCAGAATAGATGGCATGTTGGGTCAGAAATCAAGCATCAGTTAATTCAAGAAAGTTGAAATTATATCAAGTATCTTTTCTGACTACAACACTATGAGACTTGGTATCAATTACAGGGGAAAAAAAAACTTAAAAAAGCACAAACACGTGGAGGCTGAACAACACACTTCTAAATAGCCAACAGGTCACTGAACAAATCAAAAAGGAAATCAAAGAATACCCAGAAACAAGTGCCAATGAAAATACAGCAACTCAAAACCTATGGAATGCATCAAAAACAGTTATGAGAGGGAAGTATATAAAAATACAGGCTTACCTCAAGAAACAACAACAATAAACATCAAATAAACAACCGGAATTTACACCTAAAGCAATTATATAAAGGAAAAGAAAAACCCCCAAGTTTGTAGAAGGAAAGAAATAGTAAAGATTAGAGCAGAAATAAATACAAAAGAATTGAAGGAAACAATAGCAAAGATCAGTAAATCTAAGAGCTGGCTCTTTGAGAAGATAAACAAAATTGGCAAACCACTAGCCAGACTAGTCGGGGCAAAAAACAAAACAAAACAAAAAAAAAAGGGCTCTAATCAATAAAACTAGGAATGAAAAAGAAGTTGCACCAGAAACCACAGAAATGCAAAGGATCATAAGAGATTATGAGCAACAATGTATGAATAAAAGGACAACCTGGAAGAAGTGGATAAGTTTCCCTAAAAATACAACCTTCCAAAACTGAACCAGGAAGAAATGGAAATCATGAACAGACCAAAAATCTTCCAACAAACCAAAACCCAGCTCAAGATGGCTTCACAGGTGAATTCTACCAAACGTTTATATAAGAGCTAACACCTATACTGCTCAAATTCTTCCATAAAATTTCAGAGGAAGGAAAGCTGCCAGACTCATTATAGAGCCACCATTACCCTACTACCAATAACAGACAAAGATATGAAGGAAAAAGAAAACTACAGACTAATGTCACTGATGAACACAGATGGAAAAATCCTCAATGAAGTTCTGACAAACAGAATCCAAAACAAATTAAAAGGATTATACACCATGATCAAGTGGGATTTACTTAAGGATGCAAAGATTCTTCAATATATGCAAATTAGCTAATGTGATGCACCATATCAACAATCTGAAAGATAAAAACCATATGATTATCTCAATAGATGCAGAGAAGGCTTTTGAAAAAAAATAATTACCCATTTATGATATAAAAATCCTCCGGGAAGTAGGCACAGAAGACTTACCTCAACATAATAAAGGCTGTATACAACAGTTCAGTTCAGTGGCTCATTTCTGTCCGACTCTTCATGACCCCATTCTGTGTAACAGGTTCCAGTTTCATCAACCTCAATAGAACTGATTCAAATGCATTCTTTATAATATCTGAGTACTATTCCATTCTGCATATGTACCATAGCTTTCTTATACATTCATCTGCTGATGGACATCTAGGTTGCCTCCATGTCCTGGCTGTTGTACACAGTGCTGCAATGAACATTGGCGTCCACATGTCTCTTGCAATTCTGGTCTCCTCGGTGTGTATGCCCAGCAGTGGGATTGCTGGGTTGTATGGCAGTTCTATTTCCAGTTTTTTTTTAAGGAATAGCCACACTGTTCTCCATAGTGGCTGTGCTAGTTTGCATTCCCACCAACAGTGTAAGAGGGTTCCTTTTTCTCCGCACCCTCTCCAGCATTTATTGCTTGTAGAATTTTGATAGCAGCCATTCTGACTGGCCATGAGATGGTAGCTCATTGTGGTTTTGATTTGACTTTTTTTCTCTGATAATGAATGATATTGAACATCTTTTCATGTGTTTGTTAGTCCTCTGTATGTCTTCTTTGGAAAAATGTCCGTTTAGTTCTCTGGCCCATTTTTTTGATTGGGTCATTTAGTTTTCTGGAATTGAGCTACATGTATTGCTTGTATATTTTTGAGATTAATTCTTTGTCAGTTGTTTCTTTTGCTATTCTTTTCTCCCATTCTGAAGGCTGTCTTTTCACCTTGCTTATAGTTCCTTTCACTGTGCAAAAGCTTTTAAGTTTAATTAGAACCCATTTGTTTATTTTTGCTTTTATTTCCATTACTCTGGGAGGTGGGTCATAAAGGATCCTGCTGTGATTTATGTCAGAGAGTGTTCTGCCTATGTTTTCCTCTAGGACTTTTATAGTTTCTGGTCTTAGGTTTAGATCTTTAATCCATTTTGAGTTTATTTTTGTGTATGGTGTTAGAAAGTGTTCTCATTTCATTCTTTTACAAGTGGTTGACCAGTTTTCCCAGCACCACTTGTTAAAGAGATTGTCTTTTCTCCATTATATATTCTTGCCTCCTTTGTGAAAAATAAGGTGTCCATAGGTGTGTGGATTTATCTCTGGGCTTTCTATTTTGTTTCATTGATCTATAGTTCTGTCCTTATGCTAGTACCACACTGTCGTGATAACTGTAGCTTTGTAGTATTGTCTGAAGTCAGGCACGTTGATTCCTCCAGTTCCATTATTCTTTCTCAGGATTGCTTTGGCTATTCGAGGTTTTTTGTATTTCCATACAAATTGTGAAATTATTTGTTCTAGTTCTGTGAAAAATAACGTTGGTAGTTTGATAGGGATTGCATTGAATCTATAGATCGTTTTGGGTAGCTTACTCATTTTCAGTATATTGATTCTTCCAATCCAGAACATGGTATATTTCTCCATCTATTTGTGTCATCTTTGATTTCTTTCTTCAGTGTTTTATAGTTTTCTATATATAGGTCTTTTGTTTCCTTAGGAATGTTTATTCCTAAGTATTTTATTCTTTTTGTTGCAATGGTGAAGAGAATTGTTTCCTTAATTTTTCCTTCTGTTTTTTCAGTGTATAGGAATGCTCTATTTTTAAAGGAACTGCCATACTTTTCTCTATAATGGCTGTACCAATTTTATTCCCACCAACAATGTAGAAGTGTTCCCCCTTCTCCACACCCTTTCCAACATTTACTGGTTATAGATTTTTTTTTGATGGCCATTCTGATTGCTGTGAAGTGATACCTCGTTGTAGTTTTGATTTGCATTCTCCCCTATTTCTCTCTTTCTCTCCTTTTCACCATTTCCATGAAATATCTTTTTACATCTTTAAATTTTCAGCACCTGTGTGTCCATAAATCTAAACTGAATCTCTTGTATATAGAATATGGTTGAGTCTTGTAGCAGGTTTCCTTATTTGCTCATTTGGTTTTATTCATTCTGTAACTCCATGTGTTTTGTTTGGGGAGTTTCATTTAGGATTAAATTAATTATTGACAGTACTATTGCAACTTTGTTGTTTTTTTTTTTTTCTGTCAAACTTGTTCATTTGTCTCTCTCTTCCTCTCTTACTATAGTCCTTGATCTATTGATTCTTTGCAGTGATACACTTTGATTCATCTCTATTTATCTTTCATGTATATTGTATACTTACATTCTTTGAGATTGCCATGAGGCTTACATGGTATATCTTACAGTTATAACAATTTATTTTAAGTTGATAACTTCAACTGCATAAAAAATTATACACTTTTACCACCTGAACTTTGTGTAACAGATGTGATAATTTACATATTTTTATTATTTATCTTTTTAATTATTTTTTGAAGTATAATTGCTTTACAGAATTTTGCTGTTTTCTGTCAAATCTCAGCATGAATCAGCCATAGGCATACATATATCCCCTCCCTTTTGAGCCTCTCTCCCTTCTCCCTTCCCATCCCACCCCTCTAGGTTGATACAGAGCCCTGTTTGAGTTTACTGAGGCATACAGCAAATTTCATTGGCTATCTATTTTACATATTGTAATGTAAGTTTCCATGTTACTCTTTCCATATATCTCACCCTTTATTTATCTTTTAATAAAATGTGTAGATGTTATTACTAATATTTCTGTATTTTAAGTTTTTATTTAAATGACATACAGCTTTCTGAATATGTCTATATATTTATTTTTACCAATGAGTTTTACACTTTCCAATATTTTCTTGATGATAGTTTAACATCCATTCAACTTAAACTTCCACTAGCATTTCTTGTAAGTCAGATCCACTGGTGCATAACTCTTTTCACTTCTGTTTTTCTCACAATGTCTTTATTCCTGCTTCAATTCAGAAGGAGAGTTCAGACGTGTACTTGGTTAAAAACTTTCTTTTGTTGTTTTTGTTTGTTGGTTTCTTTTCCCCCAGCTCTTTGAACATGTCATTCCACTCCTTCTGGCCTACAAGGTTTCTTCCAAGAAATCCACCAAAAGTCTTATGGAGGCTCTTTTGTACTTGCTGAATCACTTTTTCTTTTGATGTTTTCAAAATTGCTTTGTCTTTGGCTTTGGACAATTGAATTACAACTGTGTAGCGTTCTTGAAGGAGGGCCGAGAGGAGCTACTCGACATTCAAGGTCAGGAGGGGCGGCTGTAAGAGATACCACTTGTCCAAGGTAAGAAGCAGTGGCTGTGCTTTTCTGGAGCATCTGTGAAGAGATACCTCACGTCCAAGGTAAGAGAAACCCAAGTAAGATGGTAGGTGTTGCGAGAGGGCATCAGAGGGCAGACACACTAAAACCATAATCACAGAAAACTAGCCAATCTGATCACAGGACTATAGTCTTGTCTAACTCAATGAAACTAAGCCATGCTGTGTGGGGCCACCCAAGACGTTTGGGTCATGGTGCAGAGGTCTGACAGAATGTGGTCCACTGGAGAAGTGAATGGCAAACCACCTCAGTATTCTTGCCTTGAAAACCCCATGAACAGTATGAGAAGGCAAAATGATAGGATACTGAAGGAGGAATTCCCCAGGTCGGTAGGTGCCCAATATGCTACTGGAGATCAGTGGAGAAATAACTCCAGGAAGAATGAAGGGATGGAGCCAGAGCAAAAACAATACCCAGTTGTGGATGGGACTGGTGATAGAAGCAAGGTCCAATGCTGTAAAGAGCAATATTGCATAGTAACCTGGAATGTAAAGTCCATGAATCAAGGAAAATTGGAAGTGATTAAACAGGAGATGGCAAGAGTGAATGTCGACATTCTAGGAAACAGCAAACTAAAATGGACTGGAACGGGTGAATTTAACTCAGATGACCAGTATATCTACTACGGTGGGCAGCAATCTCTTAGAAGAAATGGAGTAGCCATCATAGTCAACAAAAGAGTCTGAAATGCAGTACTTGGATGCAATCTCAAAAACAACAGAATAATCTCTGTTCATTTCCAAGGCAAACCATTCAATATCACAGTAATCCAAGCCTATCCCCCAACCAGTAACACTGAAGAAGCTGAAGTTGAACGGTTCTATGAAGACCTACAAGACCTTCTAGAACTAACACACAAAAAAGATGTCCTTTTCATTATAGGGGACTGGAATGCAAAAGTAGGAAGACAAAAAACACCTGGAGTAACAGGCAAATTTGGCCTTGGAGTACGGAATGAAGCAGGGCAAAGGCTAATAGAGTTTTGCCAAGAGAACGCACTGGTCATAGCAAACACCCTCTTCCAACAACACAAGAGAAGACTCCACACACGGACATCATCAGATGGTCAACACTGAAATCAGATTGATTATATTCTTTGCAGTCAAAAATGGAGAAGCTGTATACAGTCAGCAAAAACAAGACCAGGAGCTGACTGTGGCTCAGATCATGAACTCCTTATTGCCAAATTCAAACTTAAACTGAAGAAAGTAGGGATAACCACTAGACCATTCAGGTATGACATAAATCAAATCCCTTATGACTATACAGTGGAAGTGAGAAATAGATTTAAGGGACTAGATCTGATAGACAGACAGCCTGATGAACTATGGACAGATGTTCATGACATTGTACAGGTGACAGTGATCAAGACCATCCCCATGGGAAAGAAATGCAAAAAGGCAAAATGGTTGTCTGAGGAGGCCTTACAAATAGCTGTGAAATGAAGTGAAGCAAAAAGCAAAGGAGAAAAGGAAAGATATTCCCATTTGAATGCAGAGTGAAATTTCCCATTTCACGCAAAAATGGGTTCAATAAAGGACAGAAATTGTATGGACCTAACAGAAGCAGAAGATATTAAGAAGAGGTGACAAAAATACACAGAAAAACTGTACAGAAAATATCTTCACGACCTAGATAATCATAATGGTGTGATCATTCACCTAGAGCCAGACATCCTGGAATGTGAAGTCAAGTGGGCCTTAGGAAGCATCACTATGAACAAAGCTAGTGGATGTGATGGAATTCCAGTTGAGCTATTTCAAATCCTGAAAGATGATGCTGTGAAAGTGCTGCAGTCAATATGCCAGCAAATTTGGAAAACTCAGCAGTGGCTACAAGACTGGGAAAGGTCAGTTTTCATTCCAATCTCTAAGAAAGGCAATCCCAAAGAATGCTCAAACTACCGCACAATTGCACTCATCTCACACGCTAGTAAAGTAATGCTCAAAATTCTCCAAGGCAGGTTTCAGCAATACGTGAACCGAGAACTTCTAGATGTTCAAGCTGGTTTTAGAAAAGGCAGAGGAACCAGAGATCAAATTGCCAATATCTGCTGGATCATCAAAAAAGCAAGAGAGTTCCAGAAAAAAACATCTATTTCTGCTTTATTGACTTCACTAAAGCCTTCTACTGTATGGATCACAATAAACTGGACAATTCTGAAAGAGATGGGCATACCAGACCACCTGACCTGCCTCTTGAGAAACTTGTATGCAGGTCAGAAAGCAACAGTTAGAACTGGACATGGAACAACAGACTGGTTCCAAATAGGAAAAGGAGTACGTCAAGGCTGTATATTGTCACCCTGCTTATTTAACTTATATGCAGAGTACATCATGAGAAATGTTGGGCTGTAAGAAGCACTAGCTGGAATCAAGATTGTTGGGAGAAATATCAATAACCTCAGATATACAGATGACACCACCCTTATGGCAGAAAGTGAAGAGGAGCTAAAAAGCCTCTTGATGAAAGTGAAAGAGGAGAGTGAAGAAGTTGGCTTAAAGCTTAACATTCAGAAAACTAAGATCATGGCATCTGGTCCCATCACCTCATGGGAAATAGATGAGGAGACAGTGGAAACAGTGTCAGACTTTATTTTTGGGGCTCCAAAATCACTGCAGATGGTGATTGCAGCCATGAAATTAAAAGACGCTTACCCCTTGGAAGGAAAGTTATGACCAACCTAGATAGCATATTAAAAAGCAGAGACATTACTTTGCCAACAAAGGTCCATCTGGTCAAGGCTATGGTTTTTCCAGTGGTCATGTATGGATGTGAGAGTTGAAATGTGAGGAAAGCTGAGCGCCAAAAAATTGATGCTTTTGAACTATGGTGTTGGAGAAGACTCTTGAGAGTCCCTTGGACTGCAAGGAGATCCAACCAGTCCATCCTAAAGGAGATCAGTCCTGGGTGTTCATTGTCAGGACTGACGCTGAAGCTGAAACTCCAGTACTTTGGCCACCTCATGTGAAGTGTTGACTCATTGGAAAAGACCCTGATGCTGGGAGGGCTTGGGGGCAGAAGGAGAAGTGGGCGACAGAGGATGAGATGGCTGGATGGCATCACCGACTCAATGGGCATGAGTTTGAGTAAACTCTGGGAGTTGTTGATGAACAGTGATGCCTGGCGTGCTGCGATTCATGGGGTCGCAAAGAGTCGGACATGACTGAGCGACTGAACTGAACTGACTGAGCATTCTTTAAGCTCATCCTGTTTCAAGTTTCTTGGGCTTTATATGAGTCTGAATGTCCATTTTCCTCCACTGATCTGGGAAATTTCTAGTCTTTCTTTGCTTATGGAAGTTTTCTTCCTCTCTTCTCTCCTACTTGGACCTCTATAATGTGTATCTTAATTCTTTTCATGGTATTTCAGAGACTTTGCTATAGGCTTTGTTCCTTCCTTTAGATTCTTGCTTTTTCCATCCCTATGACTGGATAATTTCAAATGTCCTGTCTTCAGTTTGCTGATTTTTTTTTTCTCTTCAGAATGATTATTGAAGCTTTCTCAAAATTTTCAGTTCATTTTTTTTTAAATTCTTTAGCTCCAGAGTGTTTTTGTTCTCTTAGTTAATATTCTTGTGTGTGTATGTGTATCTTTTACTTAATAATTTCACTTAATTGTCTATCAGTGTTCTTTTGTAGCTTACTGAGATTCTTTAAGACAAATATGTTAATTTTTTGCCAGATAAATTTATTTAACGTCAGTTACTGGGGAGTTATTTTGTTTTCTTTGATTGCATCATGTTCTGCTGCTCTTTGTAGTCATCATAACTTAACACTGAGGTCTGCACTTTTGAATAAACAGATACCTGTCACAGTTGTTATGGACTTACTTTAACACAGACAGACCTTCATTCATTAGTTCAGCTTGACATTCTGAGAGCCTCTTTAGCATTTTATATAGATGTTTCTGTTCTGATGTCTATGTGGGGATTCCTAATTAGGGAATTTACTGGCTTCTTTCTTTTCTTTCATAAACCCATATTCTCTGGCTCTCTCTGGTGTCTGCCTTCTGTAGTGGGGACCAGAATATTGGATGCACACTCTATTCCTCTTCTCTTCTTGTGGAGAAACCTCGAGTTCTAAGCTTTCTTCCCATGTCACAGAGCTGTGCTAGGTACAAGACATAGCCCAAGTCATTTGCTTTCTACTTGGCAGCCCCTGCCAATCTATGCCAATTCTGTCAACACTCCAAGTGAGATGTGATAGAAACTGAACACTCAGTCTGCACCCTGAAATTTCAGGATGCTTGAGACATGCTCCATTTGCAGCCAGCTTCCCTTGGAGACTAGCCACAGGTTCTAAACCTTCTCAGTCTCACAAAAACCATGTCAGACGAAGCAAACCATCTTCTTCTTTTCCTTTTTTCTTCCTAACCCACAGATACATGAACTGATCAAGTCCAATCAATACATCATTTGTGGTGAGATTGAAACAACCCTGTCATAGCACACTGAAGGTACATGTCACTCTTTCTGTCTTTGTGAGAAGGCACAGGTCCGGACAATTACTTGACAGTAAACAGTGCCTACTTCAATGAGAGACAGATAAAAGTAAAGTGAAATTTCTCCTCTTACCCCATTCAGTGATGTTTTTCTGTTTTGCAATCATCTGGAATACTACACATTATTTTTTCCTCATTTAAAAAAAAACTTCCCCATTTTTATTAGTGTATGATTGACATAATTCATTGTATAAGATATAGTGTATAGCAAAACAGTTTGACATGCATATTCTGTGAAATGGTTACCACAGTATGTTTAGTTTGTTGTTGTTGCTGTTGCTATTTAGTGACTAAGCCATGTCCAACTCTTTGCAACCCAATGGAACCGCAGCATGCAAGGCTCCCCTGTACATCACTATCTCCTGGAGTTTGCTCAAACTCATGTTTCAGCTATATGTGAAAGAATGAAACTATGACACTTCCTAACACCATGCACAAACTTAAACTCAAAATGGATTAAAAGCTTAAATATAAAGCCAGAACCTATGTAGCTCTTAGAGAAAAACCTAGGCAGTACCCTCATTGACATAAATCACAGCAAAATCCTCTATGACTCACCTCCTAGAGTAATGGAAATAAAAATGAAAATTAACAAATGGGACCTAATTAAACTTAAAAGATTTTGCACAGCAATAAATAAACAAGATTATAAAACAACCTCAGAATAGGAGAAAATAATTTCAAATGAAGCAACTGATAAGTGATTCTTCTCCAAAATGTATATGCAGTTCATATAGTTCAATATCTGATAAACAAACATCCCAATCAGAAAATGGGCAGAAGAACTAAATGGACATTTCTCCAAGGAAGACAAACAGATGGTCAGTAAACACAGGAAAATATGCTCAACATCACTAATAATTAGAGAAATACTACAAATGAGGTATCAAAAATACAGTGAGGTATCATCTCACACCAGTCAGAGTGATCATCATCAAAAAATCTACAAACATGAGGGGAAGAATTTGATGGAGGAGTAAGATGGGGAGATCACCAGCCTCCCCACAAATATATAAAAAAACTCATTAAGATATGGAACTACCACAAAGGAACCTCTAGGCAATAGCAGAAAACTGCAGGCCCCTGGGGGGACAGGCGAAGCTCCCTGATATGAAGTAGGAGAGAGGATGGAGACATAAAAAGAGAAAAGACAGAGAACTTCTGGGCAGAAGCTTGTGCCTCAAGGGAGGGAGGGAGCCCTGAAACAGGAGTGTGGAGCTGTGGAGTTTTTCAGGAAACCAGGCAAAGCAGGGACTTAGAGGGCAGTAAACAGAGAAAGCTGCACTTCTCAGCCCGTTAACAGCTCACTGTGGCCCCAGACAGCAGGTTTGGGGAACTGAGAGTGACATGGTATACAAACCCAGCCTGCACACACAACCCTCACACATCACAGAGGGTGGGCCCAGGTAGCCAAGTGTGGCACAAGATACAAACACAGCCAGGACACAGAACCCTCATGGTGCAGAGGGAGGAGCCAGGGTACCAACAGAGGAGAGACATATAAATTTGGGCAGTGCACACAACCCTCTTGGCACAGCCAAAAGAAGAACACATAACCCCTGCTACAAAGAGGGCAGGCAGTGAGACGAAACAAGTACACATAAACCCTGTGATGCAGAGGACGGGCATGGGGAGCTGAAACAAGTTCACACTAGCCCTGTGACGCAGAGGCCAGCCCAGGGAGCTGAATCAAGTGTACAGGAGCCCCTCGATGAAGAGTGTGCACCCAGGAAGCTGAGACAAATGCATACAAGCCCCACGACACAGAGGGTGAGCTCAGGGGGCTGAGGGAAGCCCACACAAGTCTCCACTATGCAGAAGGCACAAGGAAAGATCCATACAGACCGATACCTAGCAAGCTTTGGCCAGAAGCCCAGAGCATGACAGTGGAACAGAAGCACTGGCCCATGATCCCAGGGACAAATAGGGGGCTGGCAGCACTGCAGATATGCTGAGAGGGCCAATTTGAAGTGACTGTGGAAATATACACACCTAACACTGCCCAAGACAGAACTACTGCCCAAAAGCATACTGAACCCATAGACACCCCAAAACCTTACTACTGGACACTTCACTGTCCTTCAGAGAGACAAGATCTAGCTCCATCAACCAGAACACAGGCACAAGCTTCCCCAACCAGGAAAACATAATAGGACACTAACCCAACTCCATTAACAAGGGCAGACACCACAACCAAGAACTGCAATCTTGAAAACCTTTTTTAATTTTTTTTTATTTTTAATTTTTTTCTCATTTTTTTTTCATTTATTTTTATTAGTTGGAGGCTAATTACTTTACAATATTGTAGTGGTTTTTGTCATACATTTACATGAATCAGCCATGGATTTACAAGTATTCCCCATCCCGATCCCCCCTCCCAACTCCCTCTCCACCCGAATCCTCTGGGTCTTCCCAGTGCACCAGGCCAGAGCACTTGTCTCATGCATCCAACCTGGGCTGGTGATCTATTTCATATGAATCAAACTGTTTATCCCCCCAACATAGCTCCACTTTCAACTTTGCCTTTAGCAGTGCTGTGGAGTTTTCCTCTTCGTTTTTCTAGTTATAAATTTTTTTAAAAAATTCATTTTAAGATTATTTCTTCTTATAAATCATACTGCTTATTCCCAAACATATTAGCCTTTTGTGGTGCTGTGGAGTTTTCCTTGTTTAAAAAAAATAATTTTAAGTTTTTTTCTTCTTTTTTTCTTGTAAATTACATGATTTATTCCCCCTACATATTTCCACCTCCATATTAGAATTTTGTGGTGCTGTGGAGTTTTCCTCTTTGTGTTTCTTGTAAGAAAGAAAAAGAAAAAAAATCATTTTAAGAACTTTTTTCTCCTTTTCACTTTTTTCTTTTTTCCTGATGAGTTATTTTTTTTTAATTTTGTTTTTGATATATTCAACTGCTTTTCCTATAGTTCTATTCCTGAACATATATATAATTTTTTCACATACATCTGTTCATCTTTGCTTTTTATTTTTTTCTGTCTTCTCTTTTTTTAAATCCTCTTTTCCAAATCCCTCATTCTCTCTCTTCTCTTTTTCCCCCTCTTTCATTTTTTATTCTCAATTTTTCCCTTCATTCTTTCTTCTTTCACCAATTAAGTGGAATTGTTGAGATCTCTGTGCTATATTCCCCAGTTGGCCCTCTGTTCATGTTCAGATTTCCAGACTAAGCATTAGTGAACTCTTCTTTTAATTGGTTGATATCATTTCTTCTTTCCCTTGCTCACCAAGTCAATCTCCTGTACTCTTTTCTTTAGAACACTGGTTATAACTCTATGTGTAGAAGTGTGTGTGTATATGTCCCGGTATTCCTGGAATTACCTGCTTGATCTCCTCCCACTAGAACACAGGCACAAGTCACCCCTATCAAGAAATCAACACAAACCACTTAACCAACATTTCCCTCCAAGGGCAAAAGTAAAAAAGTAGAAGTAATACAACCCTAAAGCCTGGGAAAAGGAGATCTCAAGTAGAGCAAGTTAGGAAAAAAATCATAAGACAGAGAAATACAACACAAATGAAAGAACAAGGTAGAAATTCACAAGACCAAATAAATGAAGAGGAAATAAGTAATCTCCCTGGAAAAGAATTCAGAATAATGATAGTAAAGATGCTCCAAAGACTTGAAAAAAGAATGGAGAAAATGCAGGAAGCATTTAACACAGTTAATACAATCACCAAGGACATCGAAGAAATGATGAATAAGCAAACAGAGATGAATAACATAATTACTGAAATAAAAATACTTTAGAAGGAAACAATAGCAGAATAACTGAGGCAGAGGAACGAATAAATGAGCTGGAGGATAGAATGGTGGAAATAACTACTGAAGAGCAGAATAAAGGGAAAGGAATTAAAAGAATTGAGGATAGCCTCAGAGACCTTTGGGACAATATTAAATACACCAATATTGGAGTTTTAGGGGTCCCATAGAGGAAAAAGAAAAAAAAAAGCACTGAGAAAATTTTTGAAGAAATTATAATTGTAAATTTCCCCCACACCGGAAAGGAAATAGTCAATCAAGTCCAAGAAGCTCAGAGAGCCCCTTACAGGTTAAACCCAAGGAGAAATACATCAAGAAACATATGAATCAAGCTTACAGAGATTAAGCACAAAGAAAGGATATTAAAAGCAGCAAGAAAAAAGCAACAAGTAACATAAAATGGAAAACCCATAGATTAACAGCATATCTTTCAGCAGAAACTCTGCAGGCTAGAAGTGAATGGCAGGATACATTTAAAGTACTGAAAGAGAAAAATCTACAACCAAGATTACTATACCTGGCGAAAATTAAAAATTGATGGAGAAATCAAAAGTTTTACAGGCAAGTAGAAGTTAAGAGACTTCAGCAGCATCAAACCAGTCTTGCAACAAATACTGAAGGGACTTACATAGCCAGTAAACACAAGAGAAAGGAAAGACCTACAAAACAAATCCAGAGCAATCAAGAAAATGCCAATAGGCCAAAATGTATCAATAATTACCTTAAATGTAAATGGATTAAGTGCACCAACCAAAAGATACAGACTGACTGAATGGATACATATATATGCTGCCTACAGGAGACACACTTCAGACCTAAAGACACATAAAGATGAAAAGTAAAAGGATGGAAAAAGATATTCCATGTGAATGGAAACGAAAAGAAACCTGCAGTGGCAATACTTATTTCAGAAAAAAAAAATAGACTATAAAATAAAGAATATTATAAGAGACAAAGAAGGACACAAAATGACGATCAAGGGATCAATCCAAGAAGAAGACATACAATTGTAAATGTCTATGTTCCCAACCTAGACAGCATATTAAAAGACAGAGACATTAGTTTGCCAACAAAGGTCTGTCTAGCCAAGGCTATGGTTTTTCCAGTAGTCATGTACGGATGTGAGAGCTGGACTATAAAGAAAACTGAGTGCTGAAGAATTGATGCTTTTGAACTGTGGTGTTGGAGAAGACTCCTGAGAGTCCCTTGGACTTCAAGGAGATCCAACCAGTCCATCCTCAAGGAAATCAGTTCTGAATATTCATTGGAAGGATTGATGTTGAAGCTGAAACTCCAATACTTTGACTACCAGAGGCAAAGAGCTGACTCATTGGAAAAGACTCTGATGCTGGGAAATATTGAAGGTGGGAAGAGAAGGGGATGACAGAGGATGAGATGGTTGGACGGCATCACCCAACTCAATGGAAATGAGTGTGAGCAAGTTCCTGTAGTTGGTGATGAACAGGGAGGCCTGGTGTGCTGCAGTCCATGGGGTTGCAAAGAGTTGGACACGACTGAGCAACTGAACTGAATTGAACTGATGTACCCAACATAGGAACACCCCAATACCTAAGACAAACATTAACAGGCATAAGAGGAGAAATCAACAGCAACACAATAATAGTAGGGGACTTTACCACCCCACTTACACCAATGGACAGATCATCAAAACAGAATATCAGTAAAAAAAACACAAACCTTAAATGAAACAGACCAAATGTACCTAACTGATATCTTCAGGACTTTCCATTCAAATGCAGAAAAATGCACTTGCTTCTCAAGTGTATATGGAACATTCTTCAGGATAGATGACATGTTGGGCCACATATGAAGCCTCAGTAAATCTAAGAAAATTGAAATAGTTATCAAGTATTTTCTCTGACTACAATGTTATGAGACTAGATATAAACTACAGGGGAGAAAAAACAGCAAAAAACACAACCTTATTGAGATGAAACAATACATTATTAAATAACAAAGAGGTTAGTGAGGAAATAAGAAAGGAAATTTAAAAATTCCTAGAAACAAATAACAGTGAAAACACAACGAATCAAAACCTATGGGATTCAGCAAAAGCAGTTCTTAGAAGGAGGTTTATAGCAATACAATCATACCTCAAGAAACAAGAAAAAAATTGAATAGACAGCCTACAGGCTTCCACAGTACATGACCCATGAAATTCCAGATGTTCAAGCTGGATTTAGAAAAGGCAGAGGAACCAGAGATCAAATTGTCAATATCTGTTGGATCATTGAAAAAACAAGGAAATTCCAGAAAAAAAACATCTACTTCTGCTTTATTGACTATGCCAAAGCCTTTGACGGTGTGGATCACAACAAACTGTGGGAAATTCTTAAAGAGATGGGAATACCAGACCATCTGACCTGCCTCCTGAAAAATCTGTATGCAGGTCAAGAACTGGACCTGGAATAGTTGGAACTGAATATGGAACAACAGACTGGTTCCAAATCAGGAAAGGAGTACATCAAGGCTGTATACTGTCACCCTGTTTATTTAACTTATATTCAGAGTACATCATGCAAAATGCCAGGCTGGATGAAACACAAACTGGAATGATGACTGCAGGGAGAAATATCAATAGTTTCAGATATGCATATGACACCACCTTTATGGCAGAAATTGAAGAAGAACTAAGGAGCCTCTTGATGAAAGTGAAAGAGGAGAGTGAAAAAGTTGGTTTAAAACTCAACATTCCGAAAACTAAGATCATGGCATATAGTCTCATCAACTTCATGGCAAATAGATGGGGAAAGAATGGAAATAGTGACAGATTTTATTTTTTGTGGGCTCCAAAATCAGTGCAGATGGTGACTGTAGCCATTAAATTAAAAGACACTTGTTCCTTGGAAGAAAAGCTATGACCAACTTAGACAGCATATTAAAAAGCAGAGACATTACTTTGCCCACAAATGTCCCTCTGGTCAAAGCTGAGGTTTTTCCAGTAGTCATGTATGGATGTGAGAGTTGGACTATAAAGAAAGCTGAGCACTGAAGAACTGATTTTTTTGTTTGTTTGTTTGTTTTTTAACTGAGGTGTTGAAGAAGACTCTTGAGAACTCCTTGGACTGCAAGGAAATCCAACCAGCCCACCCTAAAGGAAATCAGTCCTGAATATTCATTGGAAGGGGTGATGCTAAGGCTGAAACTCCAATACTTTGGCCACCTGATGAGAAGAATTGACTCACTGGAAAAGACCCTGATTCTGGGACAGATTGAAGGTGGAAAGAGAAGGGGACAACAGAGGTTGAGATGGATGGATGGCATCACTCACTTGATGGACATGAGTTTGAATAAGCTCTGGGAGTTGGTGAAGGACAGGTAGCCTGGCATGCTGCAGTCCATGAGGTCACAGAGAGTTAGACACGACTGAATGATTGAACTGAACTGAGACAACCTAACTCTACATCTAAAGCACCTGGGAAAAGATGAATAAAAAACCCCCAAAGTTAGCAGAAGGAAGGGGATCATAAAGATCAGAGCAGAAATAATTGAAAAAGAAATGAAAGAAACAATAGCAAAGATTAATAAAATGAAAAGCTGGCTCTTTGAGAAGATAAAAAAAAAAAAAAAGTGGAGAAACCACTAGCCAGACTCATCAAGAAAAAAGGGAGAAAAATCAAATCAACAAAATCACAAACAAGAAAGATGTTACAACAGGCAACATAGAAATATGAAGGATCATAAGAGAATATTATAAGCAAGTATATGCTAATAAAATGGACAACCTAGAGGAAATGAACAGATACTTAGAAAATATCAGTTTTCCATGACGGAACCAAGAAGAAATAGAAATTATGAACAGCCCAATTACAAACACTGAAATTGAAACAGTGATAAAAAATCTCCCTAAAAACAAAAGCCCAGGGTCAGATGGCTTCACAGGGGAATTCTATCAAAGATTCAGAGAAGGGAAAATGCCTATTTTTCTAAAACTCTTCCAAAAGCTTGCAGAGAAAGAAACACTTCCAAACTCATTCCACAAGGCAACAGTCACCCTGACACCAAAACCAGGCAAAAACAACACAGGAAAAAAAAAAAAAAGTTACAGGCCAATATCACTGTTGAACATAGTTGCAAAAACTCTCAACAAAATTCTAGCAAACTGAATTCAACAACTCATTAAAAAGTTCATACACCATGATCAAGTTGTGTTTATTCCAGGGATGCAAGGATTCTTCAATATATGCAAATTAATCAACATGATATACCATATCAACAAGTTGAAAGATAAAAACCATATTATCATCTCAAAAGATGCAGAAAACGCCTTTGACAAAATTCAGCATCTGTTTATGATAAAAATGCTTCAAAGATGGGCATAGAAGGAACATACCTCAACATAAAGGCCATATATGAAAAGCCCAGAGCAAACATTATTCTCAATCACGAAGAACTAAAAGGATTCCCTCTGTGATCGGGAACAAGACAAGGGTGTCCACTCTCATCGCTATTCAACATAATTTTGGAAGTCCTAGCTATGGCAATTAGAGAAGAAAAAGAAATAAAAGGAATCCAGATTGGAAAGGAAGAAGTAAAACTCACTGTTTGCAGATGACATGATACCATACATAGAAAACCCTAAAGGAACTATCAGAAAATTACTAGAGCTAATCAGCGAATTCAGAAAAGTTGCAGGACATAAGGTCAATACCCAGAAATCACTTCTGGACAATGAAAAATTCAAAAGGAGAAATTAAAGAATCAATCCCATTCGCCATTGCAACAAAAAACAATAAAATATCTAGGAATAAATCTGCCTAAGGAGACCAAAGATCTGTATATGTAAAACTATAAGACACTGATGAAAGAAATAAAAAATGACATAAACAGATGGAGAATTATTCCATGTTCCTGGGTGGGTAGGAAGAATCTATATTGTGAAAATTACTATACTACCAAACGCAATCTACAGATCCAATTGTGATCCCCATCAAATTACCAATGGCATTTTTCACAGCACTAGAACAAAAAACTTCACAATTCATAAGGAAATACAGAAGACCCTGTATAGTCAAAGCAGTCTTGAGAAAGAAGAATGCAACTGGAAGAATCAACTTTCCTGACTTCAGACTATACTACAATGCTACAGTCATCAAGACAATATGGAACTGGCATAAGAACAGTAACATAGATCAACATACCAAGATAGAGAACCCAGAGATAAACCCACACACCTATGGGTACCTTATTTTTGACAAAGGAGGCAAGGATATACAATGGGGGCAAAGACGGACTCTTCAATAAGTGATATTGGGAAAACTGGACAGCTACATGCAAAAGAATGAAATTAGATCACTACCTAATGCCATACATAAAGATAAATTCAAAAAAGATTAAAGACCTAAACGTAAGACCAGAAACCATTAAACACTTAGAGGAGGACAGAGGCAGAACACTCGATGACATGAATCAAAACAAGATCTTCTAGGATCCACCTCCTAGAGTAATGGAAAAATAAATATAAACAAGTGGGACATAATTAAGCTTAAAAGCTTTTGCACAGCAAAGGAAACTACAAACTCCGTGAAAAGACAACCCTCTTTTCACCTAGTTTCACCTATTTCAATCCTATTTTCTGGGAGAAAATAATAGCAAAGGAAACAACTGGCAAAGTATTAATTTCCAAAATATACAAGCTGCTCATACAACTCAATACCAGAAAAGCAAACAACCAAATCGAGAAAGTGGGAAAGGGACATGAAAAGACATTTCTCCAAAGAAGACATACAGATGGCTAACAAGCACATGAAAAGATACAGAACATCCCACATTATTAGAGAAATGCAAATCAAAACTGCGATGAGATACCACCTCACACCAGTCGGAATGGCCATCATCAAAAAGTCTACAAACAATAAAGGCTGGAGAGGGTGTGGAGAAAAGGGGACACTCTTGTATTGCTGGTGGAAATGTAAAGTGATACAGCCACTATGGAAGATGGTATGGAGACTCCTTAAAAAGCTAGGAATAAAGCCACCGTATGAACCAACAATCCCATTCCTAGGCATATACCCTGAGGAAACCAAAACTGAAAAAGACACATGTACCCCGATGTTCATTGTAGCACTATTTACAGTAGCTAGAACCTGGAAGCAACCTAGATGTCCATTGACAGATGAGTGGATAAGGAATCTGTAGTACATATGCAATGGAATACTACACAGCCATAAAAAGGAATGCATTTGAATCTGTCCTAATTAAGTGGCCAAAACTGGAGCCTATTATATAGAGTGAAATAAGTCAGAAATATATATATATATATATATATATATATATAATATACTGACACATATATATGAAATCTAAAGAGATGGCACTGATGAATCCATTTTTAGGGCAGCAATAGAGAAACAGACATAGAGAACAGACATATGGACATGGTGGGAGGAGAGGAGGGAGAAGGGAGATATATGGAGAGAGCAACATAAAAATTTGCAATACCATGTGTAAATTAGATACCAATGGGAATTTGCTCTATGACTCAGGAAACTCAAACAGGGGCTCTGCGACAAGTTGAAGGGTGGGATGGGAAGGGAGATGGGAGGGAGGTCTGGGAGAGAGGGGACATGGGTATACCTATGACTAATTCTTGCTGATGTATGACAGGAAACCACAAAATTCTGTAAAGCAATTATCCTTCAAGTAAAAAATATATATATATTTTTTAATCTACAAACAATAAATGTTGGGGAGGATGTGGAGAAAAGGTTATCCTACTGCAGTGTTGGTGGGGATGTAAACTGATACAGCCATTATGAAGAACAGTATGGAGATTCCTTAAGGAACTAGGAATAAATCTACCATACAACCTAGTAATCTTATTACTGGGCATAGGTGTGAGTGGGGTATTAAAGTCTCCCACTATTACTATGCTATTGTTAATTTCCCTGTTCATACTTGCTAGCACTTGCCTTATGTATTGAGGTGTTCCTACGTTGGGTGCATATATATTTATAATTGCTATACCTTCTCGGATTGATCTCTTGATCATTTTGTAGTGTCCTTCTTTGTCTTATCATGATACTAATTTCAAAATCTATTTTATCTGATATGAGCATTGCTAGTTCCACTTTCTTTTGGTCTCCATTTGCATGAAATATTTTTTTCCAGCCACTACTCACTTTCAGTGTGTGTGTGTCCCTATGTTTTAGGTGTGTCTCTTGTAGACAGTATATATAGGGATTTTGGTTTTGTATCCATTCGGCCAGGTTTTGTCTTTCTGTTGGAGCATTTAACCTATTGACATTTAAGGTAATTATTGATAAATATGATCCCATTATAATTTACTTTGCTGTTTTGGGCTCCTTTTTATAAACTTTTTCTGTGTTTAATGTCTAGAGAAGATCATTCAGCATTTGCTGAAGAGCTGATTTGCTGGTGCTGAATTATCTCAGCTTTTGCTTGTCTGGAAAGCTTTCAACTACTCCTTCAAATATGAATGAAATCCTTGCTGGGTAGAGTAATCGTGGTTGTAGGCTTTTCTCTTTCATCACCTTAAGTATGTCCTGCCATTCCCTTCCGGCCTGAAGAGATTCTACTGAAAGATCATCTGTTATCTTTATGGGGATCCCCATGAATGTTATTTGTTACTTTTCCCATGCTGACATTAGTATTTGCTCTTTGTGTTTAAATTTTGTTAGTTTGGGAGGGGGCGGTCCTAAGATGGTGGGGGAATAGGACGGGGAGACCATTTTCTCCCCCACAAATTCAAAAAAAGAACATTTGGAAGCTGAGCAAATTCCACAAAACAACTTTTAAATGCTGGCAGTGGACATCAAGCACCCAGAAAGGCAACCCATTGTCTTTGAAAGGAGGTAGGACAAAATATAAAAGATAAAAAACTAGACAAAAGAGGTAGGGATGGAGATAGGTCCCAGGAAGGGAGTCCTAGAAGAGAAGTTTCCAAACACTAGGAAACACTATCACCAGTGGGTCTGTGGGGAATCTTGGAATCTCAGAGGGCAACATAACCGGGAGGAAAAAATAAATAAATAAATAATTAAAACCCACAGAACACATGCCTAACAGCAACTCCCAGTACTCACAGCCACCACCAGCATGTGAGGGCTGAACAGGGAGGCACGGGCTGCATTGCTTAGGGTAAGAACCAGGTCAGAGTTCCTTGAGGGCAATCTGAGCAAACTAATGAGAGATAGCAACCCAAACTGTGGGATAACCAGAGAAAGAGAACAAAAAAAAACATAGAGATAGAGAGAACTCTCCTGTGAAAAGCCCTAACCTAAGGCACTGCCAGTCCTGCTCATAGAACAAGACCGAGACAATACCAGAGGAGAGCTAGCAGGCTGTGGCCCAGCCCATCCCCCGCCAGAGACAGGCAGGCGGGAGCAGTCAGGGTCGGAAGAGTGCAATCAAGGCCCCAGAGAGGCATCCTCTACCAAACTGCAAGCAGGCTTCGTTGCTAACCAAGACTTCTTGGCATTCTGGGCAGTTTACATCCTCCACGAGGGTCGCAGCCAGAGATCAGCTCCCCAGAGGAGACACACAGCACACCTGAGAAGGTGCTCCCATTGTACACCCAGAAAACTGAGCGACTGGGACAGGGGAGGCAATAAGACGCACTGCCCACGTGGGGGTGACTGTGCTCGCCAAGCACCTGGTCACCTGAGCTGCTCGGACCTGGGAAGGGCACAAAACGTAGGTCCAACCAAATCTGTGCCTTTGGGGAGTACTCAAGAACCTGAACCTGAGCAGCTTAGGCCTGGGAAGTGCTCACAACCCAGGGCCTGCCTCAGTTCCTGGCAGAGCAACCTGGAGCCTGAGCAGTGTAGACCAGGAAAGCACACATACCATGAGTGGGGGCAAACCCAGTGTGGCTGAAACACTGCAAGAACTCCCTACACATGCCAGTGATATTTGTTTGCAGTGATCCTCCTTTCCCACAGCACGACCAAACAACTGGGCTAAATAAGTGACCACCTTCGCCCCCTTGTGTCAGGGCGGAAATTAAACACTGAAGAGGCCAGCAACAGAAGAAGCTAAAATAAACAGAGGGAACCTCTTTGGAAGTGATAGGTGCAACAGATTAAAATCCTGTAGTTAGCACCAACTACATTGGAAGGGGCCTATAGACCTTGAAAAGTATAAGTCAGATCAAGGAACTATCTGAAACTGAACTGACCTCACACTCTCCACAACAGCTCCAGAGAAATTCCTAGATATATTTTTACTATTATTAGTTTTTATTTTTTTTTTATTTTTAAGTCCTCTATTACTCCTTTAATTTTCATTTTTATAATCTACTATTACCTTGCAAAAAAAAAAAAGACCCATTTTTAAAACAAACTTCATATATATATTTTATAATGTTTGTGACATTGTTTTTTTTTTTTTTTAATATTGTATTTTTGAGAGTCTTACCTCTATTCTAGATTTTTAATCTTTGCTTTTTGGTATTTGTTATCAATTATGTACCTTTAAGAACCCAATCTCCAGTACCCATTTTTACTTGGAAGTGTGATTACTGGCTTGATTGCTCTCTCCCCCTTTTGACTCTCCTTTTTCTCCACCAGGTCGCCTCTATCTCATCCCTCCCCCTTCTCTTCTCTACCCAATTCTGGGAATCTCTTTGTGTGTTCCAGGATGTGGAGAAAACTTAGGGAAATGATTACTGGCTGGATCTGTCTCTGTCCTTTTGATTCCCCCTTCTCTCCTCTTCATCACCTCTATCTCCTTCCTCCCTCTTCTCTTCTCTGTGTAACTCCATGAACATCTGTGAGGGGTCCAGACTGAAGAGAGCACATAGGGAATTGATTACTGGCTAGCTTTCTCTCCAGAGAAGGCAATGGCACCCAACTCCAGTACTCTTGCCTGGAAAATCCCATGGACGGAGGAGCCTGGTCGGCTGCATTCCATGGGGTCGCTAAGAGTCAGACACGACTGAGCGACTTTCACTTTTCACTGTCATGCATTGGAGAAGGAAATAGCAACCCACTTCAGTGTTCTTGCCTAGAGAATCTCAGGGACAGGGGAGCCTGGTGGACTGCTGTCTATGGGGTCGCACAGAGTCAGACACGACTGAAGAGACTTAGCAGCAGCTGCAGCTTTCTCTCTCCCCTTTTGATTCCGCCTCTTCTGCTCCTGGTCACCTCTGTCTTCCTCCTCCCTCTTCTCTTCTCCATGTAACTCTGTGAACCTCTCCGGGTGTCCCTCACTGTGGAGAAACTTTTCATCATTAACCTAGATGTTTTGTCATTGGTGCTGTATAGAAGGAGAAGTCTTGAGGCTACTGTAAGAATAAGATTGGAGTCTGGAGGCAGGAGGCTTAAGTTAAAAACCTGAGAACACCAGAGAACTCCTGACTCCAGGGAACATTAATTGATAAGAACTCATCCAAAATCCTCCATACCTACACTGAAACCAAGAGCCAACAAATTCCAGAGCAAGACATACCATGCAAATTCTCCAGCAACACAGGAACATAGCCCTGGGTGTCAATATACACGCTGGCCAAATTCACACCAAACCCACAGACATCTCAAAACTCACTACTGGACACTTCATTGCATTCCAGAGAGAAGAATCCAGCCCCACCTACCAGAACACCAACACAAGCTTCCCAAACCATGAAATCTTGAAAAGTCACACGTTCAACTCCACCCACAGTGAGGAACCACCACTATAAAGAAGAACCACAAACTGCCAGAATACAGAAAGGCCACTCCAAGCGCAGCAATCTAAACAGGATGAAAAGGCAGAGAAATACTCAGCAGGTAAAGGAACAAGATAAATGCACACCAAACCGAACAAAAGAGGAAGAGATAGGGAATCTACCTGAAAAAGAAATCAGAATAATGATAGTGAAAATGATCCAAAATCTTGAAAACAAAATGGAGTTAAAGATAAATAGCCTGGAGACAGGGACTGAGAACATGCAAGAAATGTTTAACAAGGACCTAGAAGAAATAAAAAAGAGTCAATATATAATGAATAATGCAATAAATGAGATAAAAAACACTCTGGAGGGGACCACCAGCAGAATAACAAAGGCAGAAGATAAGATAAGTGAGGTAGAAGATAGAATGGTACAAATAAATGAAGCAGAGAGGAAAAAAGAAAAAAAGAATTAAAAGAAAGGACGACAACCTCAGAAACCTCTGGGACAATGTTAAACACCCCAACATTCAAATCATAGGAGTCCCAGAAGAAGAAGACAAAAAGAAAGACCATGGGAAAATAATTGAGGAGATAATAGTTGAAAACTTCCCTAAAATGGGGAAGGAAATAGTCACCCAAGTCCAAGAAACCCAGAGGGTCCCACACAGGATAAACCCAAGGCTAAACACCCCAAGACACCTATTAATCAAATTAACAAAGATCAAACACAAAGAATAAATATTAAAAGCAGCAAGGGAAAAACAACAAATAACACACAAGGGGATTGCCATAAGTATAACAGCTGATCTTTCAATAGAAACTCTTCAGACCAGAAGGGAAAGGCAGGATATACTTAAAGTGATGGAAGAGAAAAACCTACAAACTAGATTACTGTACCCAGCAAGGACCTCATTCAAATATGAAGGAGAAATCAAAAACTTCACAAACAAGCAAAAGCTGAGAGAATTCAGCACCACCAAGCCAGCTCTCCAACAAATGCTAAAGGATCTTCTCTAGACAGGAAAGAGAAAAGGTCTATAAACTCGAACCCAAAACAACAAAGCAAATGGCAACGGGATCATACTTATCAATAATTACCTAAAATGTAAATGGGTTGAATGCACCAAGCAAAATACAAAACTGCCTGAATGGATACAAAAACAAGATCCCCCTATATGTTGTCTACAAGAGACACGCCTCAAAACAAGGGACACATACAGACTGAAAGTGAAGAGCTGGAAAAAGATATTCCACACAAACAGAGACCAAAGAAGGCAGGAGTTTCAATACTCATATCAGATAAAATGCACTTTAAAATAAAGACTGTGAAAAGAGACAAAGGAGGACACTACATAATGATCAAAGGATCAATCCAAGAAGAATATATAACAATTATAAATATATATGCACCCAACATAGGAGCACCACAATATGTAAGGCAAATGCTAACAAGTATGAAAGGGGAAATTAACAATAACACAATAATAGTGGGAGACTTTAATACCCCACTCATACCTATGGATAGATCAGCTAAACGGAAAATTAACAAGGAAACACAAACTTTAGGTGATACAATGGACCAGTTAGACCTAATTGATATCTATAGGACATTTCACCCCAAAACAATGAATTTCACCTTTTTCTCAAGTGCACATGGAATCTTCTCCAGGATAGATCACATCCTGGGCCATTTACCATAGCCTGAGTAAATTCAAAAAAATTGAAACCATTCCAAAAATCTTTTCTGACCACAATGCAGTAAGATTAGATGTCAATTACAGGAGAAAAACTATTAAAAATTCCAACATATGGAGGCTGAAAAACACTCTGCTTAATAACCAACAAATCACAGAAGAAAGCAGACAAGAAATCAAATATGCATAGAAATGATTGAAAATGAAAACACAACAACCCAAAACCTATGGGACCCTGTAAAGGCAGTGCTAAGGGGAAAGTTCATAGCAATACAGGCTTACCTCAAGAAACAAGAAAAAAGTCAAATAAATAACCTAACTCTACACCTAAAGCAATTAGAAAAGGAAGAAATGAAGAACCCCAGGATTAGTAGAAGGAAAGAAATCTTAAACATTAGGGCAGAAATAAATGCAAAAGAAACAAAAGAGACCATAGCAAAATGACCAAAGCTAAAAGCTGGTTCTTTGAGAAGGTAGATAAACTTGACAAACCATTAGCCAGACTCATCAAGAAACAAAGGGAGATGAATCAAATCAACAAAATTATAAATGAAAATGGAGAAATCACAACAGACAACACAGAAATACAAAGGATCATACCAGACTACTATCATCAACTATATGCCAATAAAATGGACAACTTGGAAGAAATGGACAAATTCTTAGAAAAGTACAATGTTCCAAAATTGAACCTGGAAGAAATTGAAAATCTTGATAGACCCATCACAATCACAGAAATCAAAACTGTAATCAGAAATCTTCCAGCAAACAAAAGCCCAGGACCAGACGGTTTCACAGATGAATTCTATCAAAAATTTAGAGAAGAGCTAACAACTATCCTACTCAAACTCTTCCAGAAAATTGCAGAGGAAGGTAAACTCATTCTATGAGACTGCCATTACCCTGATACCAAAACTAGACAAAGATGCCACAAACAAAGAAAACTACAGGCCAATATCACTGATGAACATAGATGTGAAAATCCTTAACAAAAGTCTAGCAAACAGATTCCAACAATATATTAAAAATTCATACATCATGACCAGGTGGGCTTTATCCCAGGGATGCAAGGATTCTTCAATATCCACAAATCAAACAATGTATTACACGACATTAACAAATTGAAAGATAAAAACTATACGATTAACTCAATAGATGCAGAGAAAGCCTTTGACAAAATTCAACATCCATTTATGAAAAAAGCCCTCCAGAAAGCAGGAATAGAATGAACATACCTCAACATAATAAAAGCTATATATGACAAACCCACAGCAAACATTATTCTCAATGGTGAAAAAATGAAAGCATTTCCCCTAAAGTCAGGAACAAAACTAGGGTGTCCACTCTCACCACTACTATTCCACATAGTTTTGGAAGTTTTGGCTACAGCAATTAGAGCAGAAAAAGAAATAAAAGTAATCCAGATTGGAAAAGAAGTAAAACTCTCACTGTTTGCAGATGACATGATCCTCTACATAAGAAACCATAAAGACTCCACCAGAAAATTACTAGAGCTAATCAATGAATACAGTAAAGATATAAAGTTAACACACAGAAATGCAAGATATAAAGTTAACACACAGAAATATCTTGCATTCCTATACACTAACAATGAGAAAACGGAAAGAGAAATTAAGGAAACAATTCCATTCACCATTGCAACGAAAAGAATAACATACTCAGGGATATATCTACCCACAGAAATGAAAGAGCTATATTTACAAAACTGTAAAACACTGATGAAAGAAATCAAAGAGGACACAAATAGATGGAGAAATATACCATGTTCATGGACTGGAAGAATCAATATAGTGAAAATGAGTATACTGCCCAAAGCAATCTATAGATTCAATGCAATCCCTATCAAGCTACCAACGGTATTTTTCCACAGAACTAGAAAAAATAATTTCACAATTTGCATGGAAATACAAAAAAAAAGAAAAAAAAACCTCTAATAGCAAAAGCAATCTTGAGAAAGAAGAATGGAACTGGAGGAATCAACCTGCCTGACTTCAGACTATACTACAAACCTACAGTCATCAAGACAATTATGGTACTGGCACAAAGACTGAAATATATATCAATGGAACAAAGTAGAAAGCCCAGAGATAAATCCACACACCTATGGACACTTTATCTTTGACAAAGGAGGCAATAATATACAATGGAGAAAAGACAATCTCTTCAACAATTGTTGCTGGGAAAACTGGTCAACCACTTGTAAAAGAATGAAACTAGAACACTTTCTAACACCTAAACAAAAATAAATTCAAAATGGAGTAAAGATCTGAATGTACGACCAGAAACTATAAAGCTCCTAGAGGAAAACATAGGCAAAACACTATCCAACATACATCACAGCAGGATTCTCTATGACCCACCTCCCAGAGAAATGCAAATGAAAGCAAAAATAAACAAATAGGACCTAGTTAAACTTAAAAGCTTTTGAAAAATGAAGGAAACTATAAGTAAGGTGAAAAGACAGCCTTCAGAATGGGAGAAAATAATAGCAAAAGAAATAACTGACAAATAATTAATCTCAAAAATATACAAGCAACTCCTGCAGCTCAATTCCAGAAAAATAAACGACCCAATCAAAATATGGGCCAAAGAACTAAACAGACATTTCTACAAAGAAGACATACAGATGGCTAACACACACAGAAAAAGATGCTCAACATCACTCATTATCAAGAAATGCAAATCAAAACCACAATGAGGTACCATGTCACGCCATTCAGAATAGCTGCTATTCAAAAGTCTACAAACGATAAATGCTGGAGAGAGTGTGGAGAAAAGGACACCCTCTTACACTGTTGGTGCGAATGCAAACTAGTACAGCCACGATGGAGAACAGTGTGGAGTTTCCTTAAAAAACTGAAAATAGAACTGCCATATGACCCAGCAATCCCACTGCTGGGCATACACACTGAGGAAACCAGAATTGAGAGAGACACGTGTACCCCAATGTTCATCACAACACTGTTTATAATAGCAAGGACATGGAAGCAACCTAGATGTCCATCAGCAGACAAATGGATAAGAAAACTGTGGTACATATACACAATGAAATATTACTCAGCCATTAAAAATATACATTTGAATCAGTTCTAATAAGATGGATGAAACTGGAGCCTATTATACAGAGTGAAGTAAGCCAGAAAGAAAATCATTAATACAGTATACTAACACATATATATGGAATTTAGAAAGATAGTAATGATAACCCTATATTCGAGACAGCAAAAGAGAAACAGATGTATCAAACGGTCTTTTGGACACTGTGGGAGAGGGCGAGGGTGGGATGATTTGGGAGAATGGCATTGAACCATGTATATTATTATATGTGAAATGGATCACCAGTCCAGCTTCGATGCATGGGACAGGGTGCTCGGGGCTGGTACACTGGGATAATCCAGAGGGATGGGAAGGGGAGGGAGGTGGGAGGGGTGTTCAGGATGGGGAACACATGTACACCCATGGCTGATTCTTGGCAATGTATGGCAAACCACTGCAATGTTTAAAGTAATTAGCCTCCAATTAAAATGAATAAATTTATTTTAAAAATAATTTTTTTAGTTTGATTTTATCTTGGCATGTTTTGCTTTGGGTTTATCCTTTTTGGGACTCACTGTGTTTCTTGGACTTGTGTGGCTATTTCATTCCATATTAGGGAGGTTTTCAACTATTATCTCCTCAAGTATTTTCTCATGCCCTTTCTTTCTGTCTTCTACTTCTCAGACACCTGTAATTCGAATGTTTCAGCATTGAACACTGTCCCAGAAACCTCTAAGGTTGTTATCATTTTTTTCTTTTATTTAATTTCCATTTTTTTATTATTGAGATTTTTACTGGTCTTGTATCTTATATTATTTTTTTAATTATTTATGTTTTTAATTGAAGGAAAATTGCTTTACATAATTTTATTCTTTTCTGTCAAACATTGGCATGACTCAGGCATAGGCACATATATGTCCCCTCCCTTTTGAAATTCCCTCCCATCTCCCTCCCCATCCCACAACTTTACGTTGATACAGAGCCCCTGTTTGAGTTCCCTGAGACATACAGCAAATTCCCATTGGCTATCTATTTTATATATTGTAGTGTAAGTTTTCATGATAGTCTCTCCATACATCTCACTCTCTCCTCATCCCTCCCCACATCCATAAGTCAGTTCTTTGTCTGTTTCTCCATTGCTGCCTTGAAATTAAATTCATCAGTACCACCTTTCTACAATCCATATATATATAGGTTAGTACACAATATTTATCTTTCTCTTTCTGACTTACTTCACGCTGTATAATAGGCTCTAGGTTCATTCACCTCATTAGAAAGGACTCAGATACATTCCTTTTAATAGTGAAGTAAGAAACTACTGCACAGTTGCATTCATCTCACACACTAGCAAAGTAATGCTCAAAATTCTCCAAGCCAGGCTTCACCAATACGTGAACCCTGAACTTCCAGATGTTCAAGCTGGTTTTAGAAAAGGCAGAGGAACCAGAGGTCAAATTGCCAACATCTGCTGGATCATCAAAAAAGCAAGGAAGTTCCAGAAAAACATCTATTTCTGCTTTATTGACTATGCCAAAGCTTTTGACTGTGTGGATCACAATAAACTGTGCAAAATTCTGAAAGAGATGGGAATACCAGACCACCTGACCTGCCTCTTGAGAAACCTATATGCAGATCAGGAAGCAACAGTTAGAACTGGACATGGAACAACAGACTGGTTCCAAATAGGAAAAGGAGTACGTCAAGGCTGTATATTGTCACCCTGCTTATTTAACTTATATGCAGAGAACATCATGAGAAACGCTGGGCTGGAGGAAGCACAAGCTGGAATCAAGATTGCCGGGAGAAATATCAATAACAACAGATATGCAGATGACACCACTCTTATGGCAGAAAGTGAAGAGGAAATAAAAAGCCTCTTGATGAAAATGAAAGAGGAGAGTGGAAAAAGTTGGCTTAAAGCTTAACATTCAGAAAACTAAGATCATGGCATCTGGTCCCATCACCTCATGGGAAATAGATGGGGAGACAATGGAAACGGTGTCAGACTTTATTTGTTTGGGCTCCAGAATCATTGCAGATGGTGATTGCAGCCATGAAATTAAAAGACACTTACTCCTTGGAAGGAAAGTTATGACCAACCTAGATAGTATATTAAAAAGCATATGGCAAAGCATATTACTTTGCCAACAAAGGTCCGTCTAGTCAAGGCTATGTTTTTTTTCAGGGGTCATGTATGGATGTGAGAGTTGGACTGTGAAGAAAGCTGAGCACTGAAAAATGATGCTTTTGAACTGTGGTGTTGGAGAAGACTCTTGAGAGTTCCTTGGACTGCAAGGAGACCCGACCAGTCCATCCTAAAGGAGATCAGTCCTGGGTGTTCATTGGAAGGACTGATGGTGAAGTTGAAACTCCAATACTTTGGCCACCTGATGTGAAGAGTTGACTCATTGGAAAAGACCCTGATGCTGGGAGGGATTGGGGGCAGGAGGAGAATGGGATGACAGAGGATGAGATGGCTGGATGGCATCACCTACTCGATGGACATAAGTTTGAGTAAACTCCGGGAGTTGGTGATGGACAGGGAGGCTTGGCATGCTGTGATTCATGGGGTTGCAAAGAATCAGACATGACTGAGCGACTGAACTGAAGAGTCCACTATGTACCTCAACTTCTTTATCCATTTATTGGTTGATAGACATCTAGGTGGCTTCCCTGTTCTAGCTATTGTAAATATTGCTGCAATGAACATTGGAGTACATGTGTTTTTTTCTGTTTTTATTTCCTCAGGGTATATGCCTAGGAATGGGATTGCTGTGTCATATAATGGTTTTATTCTTAGGTTTTTAAGGAGTCTCCATACCATCTTCCATACTGGCTGTATCAATTTACATTCCCAGCAACAGTGTAAGAGTGTTCCCTTTTGTAGAATAAAGCATTTATTGCTTGTAGACTTTTTTCTGACCAGTGTGAGTTGATATCTCATTGTAGTTTTGATTTGCATTTCTCTGATAATGGCTGATTGGCTGATGTTGAGCATCTTTTCATGTTTGTTAGCCATCTGTATGTCTTTGGAGAAATGTCTGTTTATGCATTTTTCCCACTTTTTCAATTTGGTTGTTTTTCTGGTATTGAGTTGCATGAGCTGCTTGTATATTTTGGAAATTAACCCTTTGTCAGTTGTTTCATTTGCTATTATTTTCTCCCATTCTAAGGGTTGTCTTTTCACCTTGCTTATAGTTTCCTTTTCTGTGCAAAAGTTATTAAGTTTAACTAGGCCCCCACTTGTTTCCTTTTGTTTATGTTTCCATTACTCTAGGAGGTGCGTCATAGAGGATCTTGTTTGATTTATGTCATTGAGAGTTCTGCGTATACTTTCCTCTAAGAGTTTTATAATTTCTTGTCTTACATTAGGTCTTTAATCCATTTTGAGTTTATCTTTGTGTATGGTGTTAGAAAGTGTTCTAATTTCATTCTTTTACATGTACCTGTCCATTTTCCCCAGTAGCACATAATGAAGAGTCTATCTTTGCCCCACTGTATCTTTTTGACTCCTTTGCCAAAAATAAGGTACCCCTAAGTGCTTTGATTTTTTTCTGGGCTTTCTATCTTGTTCCATTGGTTCTGTTTTTGTACCAATAACATACTGTCTTGGTGGCTGTAGCTTTGTAGTATAATCTGAAGTGAGGAAGGTTTATTCCTCCAGCTCCATTCTTCTTTCTCAAGGCTATTCGGGGTCTTTTGTGTTTCCATATAAATTGTGAACTTTTTGCTCTAGTTCTGTGAAGAATGGCATTAGTAATTTGATAGGGATTACGTTGAAACTATAGATTGCATTTGGTAGTATAGTCATTTTCACAATATCAATTCTTCCTACCCAGGGACATTGAATATCTCTCCATCTGTTTATATCATCTTTGATATATTTCTTTAGTATCTCATAATTTTCTGTATACAATTCTTTTGTCTCCTTAGGTAGATTTATTCCTAGATATTTTATCCTTTTTGTTGCAATGGTGAATGAGGTTGAATCCTTAATTTCTCTTTCTTAATTTTTCATTGTTATTATATAGGAATGCAAGTGATTTCTGTGTATTGATTTTCTATCCTGCAACTTTGCTGAATTCACTGATTAGCTCTAGTAGTTTTCTGATAGTCTCTTTAGGGTTTTCTATATATAGTATAATGTCATCTGCAAACAGTGAGAGCTTTACTTCTTTTCTGATCTTGAATGCTTTTATTTATTTTTCTTCTCTATTGCTGTAGCTAAAACTTCCAAAATTATGTTGAATAATAGTGGTGAGATTGGACACCTTTGTCTTGCTCCTGATCTTAAGGGAAATGCCTTCAGTTTTTCACCACTGAGAATAATGTTTGCCATAGGCTTATCATATATGGCCTTTACTAAGTTGAGGTAGCTTCCTTCTATTTCCATTTTTTGAAATGTTTTAACCACATTTTTTGAAGAGTTTTAATGCTGAGTTTTGCCAAAGGCTTTTTCTGCATCTATTGAGATAACCATAAGGTTTTTATCTTTCAATTTGTTAATATGGTATATCAATTAGATTGGCTAACTTATATTGAAAAATCCTTGCAACCCTGGAATAAACCCAACGTGATCATGGTGTATGAGCTTTTTAATATTTTGTTGAATTCTGTTTGCTAGAATTTTGTTGAGGATTTTTGCATCCATGTTCATCAGGGTTATTGGACTGTAGGTTTATTTTTTGTGTGTTGTCTTTGGCTGGTTTTGGTATCAGGGTGATGGTTGCCTTGTAGAATGAGTTTGGAAGTGTTCCCTACTCTGCAAATTTTTTTAAAAAGAGTTTCAGAGGATCGGTTTTAGCTCTTCTCTAAATGTTTGATAGAATCCACCTGTGAAGCCATCTGTTTCCGAGCTTTTGTTTTCTGGGAGATTTTTTATCACAGTTTCAATTTCAGTGCCTATCATTGGGTTGTTCATAATTTCTATTTCTTCCTAGTTCAGTCTTAGACGATTGAACTTTTTCTAAGAATCCATTTCTTCCAGGTTGTCCATTTTATTGCCATAGAGGTGCTCATAATAGTCTCTTATAATCCATTGTTTTTCTGCATTGTCTGTTGTTACTGCTCATTTTTCATTTCTAATTTTGTTGATTTTATTCTTCTCTTTTTTTCTTGATGAGTCTGGCTAGCCAAATGGCAGTTGCAAAATCAGGCAAATAATAATTAAAATAATGGAATATACACATATATACCCATAAGCAAAATCAAAACAGTCCAACAAATTTAGAGTACCTTGACCCAGTGAATAAAGTAAACCAAAAACGATAATCACAATTTAAGAACAAAACTAACTAAAGCACAAACTGGAAAACAAAACTAAAGCAAGCTGCCAACTTGGGGAACAGAGCAATGAAAACAAAACTAACATATATGGTGAGGAAAAGAAAGAAAGAGTAGAAATGCAAAGTTAAATAGAGGTAGATAAAGAAGATTTATATACATTAAACATTAACTGCAAGGGAAAAGATCAGTAGGAAAAACAAACAAAGGAATAAATGTAGGAAAAAATAACAATAAATTTTAAAAAGTTAAAATTTAAAAAGGGAAAAAAAGGAAAAAAAAAGAAAGCTGTAAGAACTGCAAAAGGCCAATGTAGAGGCAGAAGTTTATAACAGACATAAAAAGTGTGGTTGAAAAAAAAATCTCAAAAACTTAAATAGATTTCATACTGCTACTAAAATTGAAAACTACATACAAAGGGTTGTGGGAGGAGAGGAAAAAAAAATGAAGAAAAATTCCAAAAGAAACTACAGAACAAGTCAAAATATATGAATAATAACTGTTTTTCTTGAGTCTCTGCTGTCAGCATCCTTTCCCTCGCTGGGAGTCACAGTCCACTTCTCCTCCCTAGGATGCCCTCCAACACTCCGCTGGTCTCTGGACTTGCTGTTGTGGCATGTCAGACTCTAATCTATTCCTACTCCTGTGTGTTCTTGCCTCCAGTGTCCACAGCTGTCAGAACTAGTGCATTTTCTTTTGTGGGAGCTCTCAATGTCCTTTTATATTTTCCATAGACACAGAATCTGCCTAGTTGATCATGTGGATTTAATCTGCAACTTGTACAGCTGTTGGGGAGGTTTTGGGTCTTCTTCCCTAGCCACACTGTTCTTTGGTTTCAATTGTGTTTTTGTTTCCACCTCTGCATGTGGATTGTCCACTGGGGTTTGCTCCTGAGGTTGCCCTGGAGGACTTGGGCTTGCCCCGGTGAGTATCACCTGTGGAGGTGGTACAGCTGCTTGGTTCACAGAGACCCTGGTAGTGCCAAGTGTGCAGGATTATAGACTGCCTCAGCCACAGGAATGATGGCCCTATCAGAGTCTTTCTTTGAGCCTTTGGCAGATGGTGATCAGACCTATTTGGCTAGTCTTTCTGTGTTGCACTGCCCATTCAGGCACTTAGAGGGCTTCCTTGCCTGGAGTCCTTCTCTGTTGTTCAGTGCATCAGGCACATAAGGTGGCCCCCCTGGCCGGGTTCCTACTCTTTTGTTCCACACGTCAGGTACTTTATGGGCCAGCCTCTCTATTGTTTAGTTGCTGGTGCTGATGTGTGGGGAGGGAAAGGGTATGGTGACTGTGCCACCCAAGATGCATGACTCAGCAGTATTGCCTTGCTTCCATGGCTGCTTATCTTTCTTCCAAAGACATTTCCCACCACAGTCTCCTCCATCACATCCCCTCATTCTGTCTCCCAGCAGTCAACAGCAGCCCTCACCTTGGGATTTCTCCACAATCCCTATGCTCCAGCTCCCAGTTGCTGTGCTTTCTAGGGGACCTGTGTCCTGGGGTACATATGGCTGTGGCAAAGACTGTCTGATTCTCATTGTTTAGGCTATCACAGATCAGCTGCTTCACTCTTAGCCTCAAATGTATCTCCTCTGACTCATATAATTGCCCTGATGAGGGGATTGGACACCTGCTTCAGTTCTCCCACCTGCCAAGGGCAGGTCCACTCCTACTAACACTCTTTTTTATTTTTCCCTCTAGTTCCTTCATCCTCAGAGTTTCGTGTGGTTTTATATATACTGTTCTGGTGGTCTGATACTCCTTCCCACTCTCAGCTGGTGTTCTGCAACCACTTCTGTGTCTGAAGGTGTATTCCTGATGTATCCATGGAAAGAGATGTACTCTATGTCCAGCTACCCCTTCTCTTTTTCCTCCCCCACATTTCCTTTTACTCTTCATTTCAAGTAGCTTTTTTTATGACAAGGTGGTAAGATTAGATATAAACTACATGATCTTCATTACCCAGATAATCAGAATGGTGTGATCACTCACCTAGAGCCAGACATCCTGGAATGTGAAGTCAAGTGGGCCTTAGAAAGCATCACTATGAACAAAGCTAGTGGAGGTGATGGAATTCCAGTTGAACTATTTCAAATCCTGAAAGATGATGCTGTGAAAGTGCTGCACTCAATATGCCAGCAAATTTGGAAAACTCAGCAGTGGCCACAGGACTGGAAAAGGTCCGTTTTCATTCCAATTGCAAAGAAAGGCAATCCCAAAGAATGCTCAAACTACCGCACAATTGCACTCATCTCACACGCTTGTAAAGCAGTGCTCAAAATTCTCCAAGGCAGGTTTCAGTAATACGTGAACAGAGAACTTCTAGATGTTCAAGCTGGTTTTAGAAAAGGCAGAGGAACCAGAGATAAAATTGCCAATACCCACTGGATCATCAAAAAAGCAAGAGAGTTCCAGAAAAACATCTATTTCTCCTTTATTGACTACACGAAAGCCTTCGACTATGTGGATCACAATAAACTGTGGAAAATTCTGAAAGAGATGGGCATACCAGACCACCTGACCTGCCTCTTAAGAAACCTATATGCAGGTCAGGAAGCAACAGTTAGAACTGGACATGGAACAACAGACTGGTTCCAAATAGGAAAAAGAGTGCGTCAAGGCTATATATTTTCATCCTGCATATTTAACTTATATGCAGAGTACATCATGAGAAATGCTGATCTGGAAGAAGCACAAGCTGGAATCAAGACTGCTGGGAGAAATATCAATAACCTCAGATATGCAGATGACACCACCCTTATGGCAGAGAGTGATAAGGAACTGAAAAGCCTCTTGATGAAAGTGAAAGAGGAGAGTGAAAAAGTTGGCTTAAAGCTTAACATTCAGAAAACTAAGATCATAGCATCTGGTCCCATCACTATATGGGAAATAGATGGGGAGACAGTAGAAACAGTGTCAAACTTTATGTTTTTGGTGCTCCAAAATCACTGCATATGGTGATTGCAGACATGACATTAAAAGACCCTTACTCCTTGAAAGGAAAGTTATGACCAACCTAGATAGCATATTAAAAAACAGAGACATTACTTTGCTGGCAAAGGTCTGTCTGGTCAAGGCCATGGTTTTTCCAGTGGTCATGTATGGATTTGAGAGTTGTACTGTGAAGAAAGCTGATCACCAAAAAATTGATGCTTTTGCACTATGGTATTGGAGAAGACTCTTGAGAGTTCCTTGGATTGCAAGGAGATCCAACCAGTCCATCCTAAAGGAGATCAGTCCTGGGTGTTCATTGGAAGGACTGATGCTGAAGCTGAAACTCCAATACTTTGGCCACCTCATGCAAAGAGTTGACTCATTGAAAAATACCCTGATGCTGGGAGGGCTTGGGGGCAGGAGAAGAAGGGGATGACAGAGGTTGCATCACCAACACGATGGGCATGAGTTTGAGTAAACTCTGGGAATTTGTGATGGACAGGGAGGCCTGGAGTGCTGCGATTCATGGGGTCACAAAGAGTCGGACACGACTGAGCGACTGAACAGAACTGATGGCAAAGGTCAACAAAACTAAAAGCTGACCCTTCGAAAGGTAAACAAAATAGACAATCAGTTAGCCAGACTCATTGAGAAAGAAAGGAGACTCTAATTAGTAAAATTAGAAATGAAAATGGAGAAATCACAACAGACAACACAGAAACACAAAAGGTCATAAGAGGCTACTACAAGCAACTATATGCCAATAAAATGGACAACTTGGAAGAAATGGACAAACTCTTAAAAAAGTATAACCTTTCAAAACTGAAGAAGGAGAAACAGAAAATGTTAACAGACCAAACACAAGAATGGAAATCAAAACTGTAATAAAAAATCTTTCAATAAACAAAAGCCCAGGATCAGATGGTTTCACAGCTGAATTCTACCAAAAATTGAGAGAAGAGCTTACACTTATTGTACTCAAATTCTTCCAGAAAATTGCAGAGGAAGGTAAACTCCTGAACTCATTCTCTGAGGCCACAATCACTCTGATGCCAAAAGCAGACAAAATGCCAGAAAAAAAGAAAATAATAGGTCAATATCACTTATGAACATAGATGCAGAAAACCTTAAACAAGTCTAGCAAGCAGACTCCAACAGCATATACAAAAGATCACACATCGTGACCAAGTGGGCTTTATTCCAGGGATACAAGGATTCTTCAATATCTGCAAATCAATCAATGTGATACACCATATTAACTAATTGAAAAATAAAAGCCATATGATTATCTCAATAATCAGAAAAAGCCTTTGACAAAATCAATACCCATTTATGATTAAAAAAATGATAAAACTCTCCAGAAAGCAGGCATAGAAGGAAAATAACTCGACATAGTTAAAGCCATATATGACGGACCCACAGCAAACATTATCCTTAGTCATGAGAAATCGAAAGCTTTTCCTCTAAAATCAGGAGCAAGACAAGGGTGACCAATCTCACCACCACTATTCAGAATAGTTTGGAAGTCCTAGCCACAACAATGAGAACAAAAAGCAATAAAAGGATTCCAGATTGGAAAAGAAGAAGTAAAACTTTCACAGCTGGTAGATGACATGATCCTTTACATAGAAAACTCTAAAGATGCCATCAGAAAATTACTAGAGTTAATCAGTGAATATAGCAAAGTAAAAGTGTATAAAATTAATGCACAGAAACCCCTTGCATTCTTATACACTAACAATGAAAAATCAGAAAAAAATTAAAGAAACAATCCCATTCACCAACACAAAATAAAATAATAACAAATTTTGGAATAAATTTACATAAATAAACAAAAGGCCTGCATATAGGAATCTATAAAAAACCGAAGAAAGGAATAAAAGATGACACACATCGATGGAGAAATATAACATATTCATGGATTGGAAGAATGAATATAGTGAAAATGAGTGTACTACCCAAAGCAATTTGTAGATTCAATGCAATTCATATCAGAAGATAGGATAAGTGAGGTAGAAGATAAAATAGTGGAAATAAATGAAGCAGAGAGGAAAAAAGAAAAAAAGAATTAAAAGAAATGAGGACAACCTCAGGGACCTCTGGGACAATGTGAAACATCCCAACATTCGAATCCTAGGAGTCCCAGAAGAAGAAGACAAAAAGAAAGGCCATGAGAAGATCCTCGAGGAGATAATATCTAAAAACTTCCCCAAAATGGGGAAGGAAATAGCCACCAAAGTCCAAGAAACCCAGAGAGTCCCAAACAGGATAAACCCAAGGTGAAACATCCCAAGACACATATTAGTCAAATTAACAAAGATCAAACACAAAGAACAAATATTAAAAGCAGCAAGGGAGAAACAACAAATAACACACAAGGGGATTCCTATCAGGATAACAGCTGATCTTTCAATAGAAACTCTTCAGGCCAGAAGGGAATGGCAGGATATACTTAAAGTAATGAAAGAGAATAACCTACAACCCAGATTACTGTACCCAGCAAGGATATCATTCAGATATGAAGGAGAATTTAAAAGCTTTACAGACAAGCAAAAGCTGAGAGCATTCAGCACCACCAAACCAGCTCTCCAACAAATGCTAAAGGATCTTCTCTAGACAGGAAACACAGAAAGGTTGTATGAACGTGAACCCAAAACAAAAAACCAAATGACAACGGGACTGTTCTTATCAATAATTACCTTAAATGTAAATGGGTTGAATGCCCCAACCAAAAGACAAAGACTGGCTGAATGGATACAAAAGCAAGACCCTTATATATGCTGTCTACAGGAGACCCACCTCAAAGCAAGGGACACACACAGACTGAAAGTGAAGAGCTGGAAAAAAAATACTTCATGCAAATGGAGACCAAAAGAAAGTGGGAGTCGCAATACTTATATCAGATAAAATAGACTTCAAAATAAAGGCTGTGAAAAGAGACAAAGAAGGACACTACATAATGATCAAGGATCAATACAAGAAGAAGATATAACAATTATAAATATATATGCACCCAAAATAGGATCACCACAATATGTAAGGCTAACACTAACAACAATGAAGGGGGAAATTAACAATAACACAATAATAGTGGGAGACTTTAATACCCCACTCACACCTATGGACAGATCAACTAAACATAAAATTAACAAGGAAACACACACTTTAAATGACACAATGGTCCAGCTAGACCTAATTGATATATATAGGACATTTCACCCCAAAAGAGTCAATTTCCCCTTTTACTCAAGTGCACACGGAACCTTCTCCAGAATAGATCACATCCTAGGCCAAAATTCTAGCCTTGGTAAATTAAAAAAAAAATTGAAATCATTCCAGTCATCTTTTCTGACCACAATGCAGTAAGATTAGATCTCAATTACGGGAAAAATACTATTAAAAATTCCAACATATGGAGGTTAAACAACACGCTTCAGAGTAACCAACAAATCATAGAAGAAATCAAAAAAGAAATCAAAATATGCATAGAAATGAATGAAAATGAAAACACAACAACCCAAAACCTATGGGACACTGTAAAGCAGTGCTAAGGGGAAGGTTCATATCAATACAGGCTTACCTTAAGAAACAAGAAAAAAGTCAAATAAATAACCTAACTCTATGCTTAAAGCAACTAGTGAAGGAAGAAATGAAGAACCCCAGGGTTAGTAGAAGGAAAGAAACCTTAAAAATTAGGGCAGAAATAAATGCAAAAGAAACCAAACAGGCCATAGCAAAAATCAACAAAGCTAAAAGTTGGTTTTTTGAAAAGGTAAATAAAATTGACAAACCATTAGCAATACTTATCAAGAAACAAAGGGAGAAGAACCAAATCAACAAAATTAGAAATGAAAATGGAGAGATCACAACAGACAACTCTGAAATACAAAGGATCATAAGAGACTACTATCCGCAGCTCTATGCCAATAAAACGGACAACTTGGAAGAAATGGACAAATTCTTAGAAAAGCATAACTTTCCAAAACTGAACCAGGAAGAAATAGAAGATCTTAACAGACCCATCACAAGCACAGAAATCAAAACTGTAATCAGAAATCTTCCAGCAAACAAAAGCCCAGGACCAGACGGTTTCACAGATGAATTCTATCAAAAATTTAGAGAAGAGCTAACAACTATCCTACTCAAACAACTCTTCCAGAAAATTGCAGAAGAGGGCAAACTTCCAAACTCATTCTATGAGGCCACCATCACCCTAATACCAAAACCAGACAAAGATGCCACAAACAAAGAAAACTACAGGCCAATATCACTGATGAACATAGATGTGAAAATCCTTAACAAAAGTCTAGCAAACAGATTCCAACAATATATTAAAAATTCATACATCATGACCAAGTGGGCTTTATCCCAGGGATGCAAGGATTCTTCAATATCTGCAAATCAAACAATGTATTACACGACATTAACAAATTGAAAGATAAAAACTATATGATGATCTCAATAGATGCAGAGAAAGCCTTTGACAAAATTCAACATCCATTTATGAAAAAAGCCCTCCAGAAAGCAGGAATAGAATGAACATACCTCAACATAATAAAAGCTATATATGACAAACCCACAGCAAACATTATCCTCAATGGTGAAAAATCGAAAGCATTTCCTTTAAAGTCAGGAACAAGACAAGGGTGTCCACTCTCACCACTACTATTCAACATAGTTTTGGAGGTGTTGGCCACAGCAATCAGAGCAGAAAAAGAAATAAAAGGAATCCAGATAGGAAAAGAAGAAGTAAAACTCTCACTGTTTGCAGACGACATGATCCTCTACATAGAGAACCCTAAAGACTCTACCAGAAAACTACTACAGCTAATCAGTGAATACAGTAATGTCGCAGGATATAAAATTAACACACAGAAATCCCTTGCATTCCTATACACTAACAATGAGAAAGCAGAAAGAGAAATTAAGGAAACAATACCATTCACCATTGCAACAAAAATAATAAAATACTTAGGAGTATATCTACCTAAAGGAACAAAAGACCTATATGTAGAAAACTATAAAACACTGATGAAAGAAATCAAAGAGGACACAAATAGATGGAGAAATATACCATGTTCATGGATTGGAAGAATCAATATTGTCAAAATGGCTATACTACCCAAAGCAAGCTATAGATTCAATGCAATCCCTATCAAGCTACCAACGGTATTTTTCACAGAACTAGAACAAATAATTTTACAATTTGTATGGAAATACAAAAAACCTCAAAGCCAAAGCAATCCTGAGAAAGAAGAATGGGACTGGAGGAATCAACCTGCCTCACTTCAGGCTCTACTACAAAGCCACAGTCATCAAGACAGTATGGTACTGGCACAAAGACAGAAATATAGATCAATGGAACAGAATTGAAAGTCCAGAGATAAATCCATGTACCTATGGACACCTTATCTTCGACAAAGGAGGCAAGGATATACAATGGAAAAAAGACAACCTCTTTAACAGTGGTGCTGGGAAAACTGGTCAACCACTTGTAAAAGAATGAAACTTCTAACACCAAACACACAAATAAACTCAAAATGGATTAAAGATCTAAATGTAAGACCAGAAACTATAAAACTCCTAGAGGAGAACATAGGCAAAACACTCTCTGACATAAATCACAGCAGGATCCTTTATGACCCACATCCCAGAATATTAGAAACAAAAGCAAAAATAAACAAATGGGACCTAATGAAACTTAAAAGCTTTTGCACAACAAAGGAAACTATAAGCAAGGTGAAAAGACAGCCCTCAGAATGGGAGAAAATAATAGCAAACGAAGCAACAAAGAACTAATCTCAAAAATATACAAGCAACTCCTGAAGCTCAATTCCAGAAAAGCAAATAACCCAATCAAAATATGGGCCAAAGAACTAAACAGACATTTCTCCAAAGAAGACATACAGATGGCTAACAAACACATGAAAAGATGCTCAACATCACTCATTATCAGAGAAATGCAAATCAAAACCACAACGAGGTCCCATTACAAGCCAGTCAGGATGGCTGCTATCCAAATGTCTACAAGCAATAAATCCTGGAGAGGGTGTGGAGAAAAGGGAACCCTCTTACACTGCTGGTGGGGATGCAAACTAGTACAGCCATTATGGAGAACAGTGTGGAGATTCCTTAAAAAACTGGAAATAGAACTGCCATATGATCCAGCAATCCCACACCTGTGCATACACACCAAGGAAACTAGATCTGAAAGAGACACGTGCACCCCAATGTTCATCGCAGCACTGCTTATAATTGCCAGGACATGGAAGCAACCTAGATGCCCATCAGCAGAGGAATGGATAAGGAAGCTATGGTACATATACACAATGGAATATTACTCAGCCATTAAAAAGAATTCATTTGTATCAGTTCTAATGAGATGGATGAAACTGGAGCCCATTATACAGAGTGAAGTAAGCCAGAAAGATAAAGACCAATACAGTATACTAATGCATATATATGGAATTTTAAAAGATGGTAACGATTACCCTATATGCAAAACAGAAAAAGAGACACAGATATACAGAACAGAGTTTGGGACTCTGTAGGAGAGGGCGAGGGTGGAATGTTCTGAGGGAATAGCATTGAAACAAGTATACTATCAAGGGTGAAACAGATCACCAGCCCAGGTTGGATGCATGAGACAAGGGCTCAGGGCTGGTGCACTGGGAAGGCCCAGAGGGATGGGATGGGGAGGGAGGCAGGAGAGGGGATTGGGATGGGGAATACATGTAAATCCATGGCTGATTCATGTCAATGTATGGCAAAAACCACTACAATATTGTAAAATAATTAGCTTTCAACTAATAAAAGTAAATGAAAAAAAAAAAAGAAAAAAATTAAAGAAACAATCCCATTCACCATCACAAATAAAATAATAAAATATTTTGGGTAAATTTACATAAATAAACAAAAGGCCTGCATATAGGAATCTATAAAACACTGATGAAAGGAATCAAAGACGACACAAATAGATGGAGAAGTATACCATGTTCATGAATTGGAAGAATGAATATAGTGAAAATGAGTATACTACCCAAAGCAATTTATAGATTCAATGCAATTCATATCAAACTATGAATGATATTTTTCACACAATTAGAACAAATAATTTCATAATTTGCATGGAGACACAAAAAAACCTCAAATAGCCAAAGCAATCTTGAGAAATAGGAATGGAACTGGAGGAATCAACCTTCCTGACTTCAAATCTACAGTCATCAAGATACTATGGTACTGGCACCAAGATAGAAATATAGATCAATGAAACAAAATAGAAAGTTCAGAGATAAATCCACGCACCAATGCACAACTTACCTTTGACAAAGGAGGCAAAAATATACAATGGACAACAGTCTCTTTAACAAGTTGTTCTGGGGAAACTGGTCAACTATATATAAAAGAATGAAACTAGAACACTTTCTAACACCACACACAAAAATAAACTAAAAATGGATTAAAGATCTAGATGTAAGACCAGAAACTATTAAACTCGTAAAGGAAAACATAGGCAGAACACTCTCCGACATAAATCACAGCAAGATCCTCTATGATCTACCACCCAGAGTAATGGATATAAAACAAAACTAAACAAATGGGACATAATTAAACTTAAAAGCTTTTACACAACTAAGGAATCTATAAGCAAGGTGAAAAGGCAGCCTTCAGAATGGGTGAAAATTATAGCAAATGAAATAACTGACAAATAATTAATCTCCAAAATATACAAACAGCTCATGCAGCTCAATCCCCCCCCCAAAAAAAAAGTCAAAAAATGGGCAAAAGAACTAAACAGACTTTTCTCTGAAGAAGACACAAACACGTGAGAGGATTCTCAACATCACTCATTATTAGAGAAATGCAAATCAAAACCACACTGAGGTACCATCTCATGCTGGTCATAATAGCATCATCAGAAAGTCTGCAGTGTATGGCAATATCCAACACAATATTGTAAATAATTACCCTACAATTAAAATAAATAAAATGATTTAAAATATGTATTTCATGCATAAAAATGTACTTATATGAATTCTTTGTTAGATTTCTTTCCCATGTGAGTTATTACAAAATATTGAAGATAGTTCCTTATGCTATTCAGTAGATGTTATTTAGTCACTCAGCCATGTCTGATTCTTCTATGACTCCATCAACTGTAGCCTGCCAAGATCATCTGTCCATGGGATTTCCCAGGCAGTAATACTGGAATGGGTTGCCATTTTTTCCTCCAGGAGATCTACCAAGCCCATTGATTGAACCAGCATCTCATGCACTGGCAGGCAGATTCTTTATCTCTGAGCCACCAGGGAAGCTCCCATGCAGTAGATACTTATTGGTTATCTATCTTCTTTGTAGTGATATGTGTATGTTAATCCCAAGTTCCTAATTTATTCCTCCCCTCCACCTTTCCCCTTTGGTAACCACAAGTTTGGGTTCAAAATTTATGACTTTGTTTCTTTTTTGTAATTAAGTACATTTATATAACTTTTAAAAATTAGATTCCACTTGTAAGTGACCTTATATGATATTTGTCTTTCTCTGTTTATTTCACTTATGATAATCTCCAGGTCCATCCATGTGCCTATAAATGGTATTAATTCATTCTTTTTATGACTGAATAATACTCCACTGGGCTTCCCTGGTGGCTCAGCTGGTAAAGAATCTGCCTGCAATGCAGGAGACATGGGTTCGATCCCTGGGTTGGGAAGATCCCCTCAAGAAGGGCATGAAAACCCACTCCAGTATTCTTGCCTGGAGAATCCCCATGGACAGAGGAGCCTGAGAGGCTATAGTCCATAGTGTTTCAAAGAGTCAGACATGACTGAGTGACTAAGCACACAATATTCTATTGTACATATTACCACATCTTCTTTATCCATTCACCTGCCAATGGATATTTAGTTTGCTTCCATTGTCTTAAATACTGTAAATAGTGCTGTAATAAATATTAAGGTACATGCATCTTTTCAAATTATGGTTTTCTCTGGATATATGCCTAGGAGTGGGGTTGCTGGGTCATGTGGTAGTTTGATTTTTAGTTTTTCAAGGAACTCCCATGCTGTTCTCTATAGTGATTGTACCAATTTATATTCCCATCAACAGTATAGGAGGATTCCGCTTTCTCCACACTCTCCCCAGCTTTTGTTGTTTGTAGACTGATGATTCTGACCAGTATTACATAATACCTTGCAGTTTTGATTTGCAGTTCTCTGATATTTAGTGATATTGAACATATTTTGTGTACCTCTTGGCTATCTGTATGTCTTCTTTGGAGATATATTTATTTAGATTAGATTTTTTTACTATTTTTAAATTGACCTATTCTTTTTCTTTACATAGAGCTACATGAGCTGTTAGTATATTTTGGAGATTAATTCTTTGTAGGTGATTTGTTTGCAAAGATTTCCTCCAGCTCTATGGTTTCCTTTGCTGTGCAAAATTTTTAAGTTTAATTAGATACAACTTGTTTGATTTTGTTTTTATTTTTGTTATTCTAGGAAGACATAAAAGATATTGCTGTAGTTTATGTCAAAGATTGTTCTGCCTGCTTCCCTCAATGAGTTTTAGAGGGTCCAGCCTTACATTTAGGTCTTTGGTCCATTTTTATTTTACTTTAGTGTATTATGACAGAGAATTCTGATGATAAAGAATTTACTAAATTCATTTTTTTTGCATGTAACTGTTAAGTTTTCAAGCACATTTTATTTCCATTGTATATTCTTACCTACTTTATCATAGATTAATAGACCATAGGTGCATGGTTTTATCTCTGGGCATGTAATACTACTCCACTGATTTATATTTCTGTTTTCACACCAGTAGCATGCTGCTTGATTACTGTAGCTTTATAATATAGTCTGATGTCATGGAGCCTGGTACCCCCAGTTCTATCTTTCTTTCCTAGTATTGCTGTGGCAATTAGGGTTTTCTCTGTTTCTATACAAACGTTTAAATTATTTTGTTCTAGTTTTGTGTAGGAATTTCACTGAATTTGTAGATTTTCATGGGTAATATATTCATTTTGACAATACTGATTTTTTCAATCCAAGGAAATGGTACAAATTTTCATGTTTTGAGCCATATTGCATTAAGTTTATCAGTTTTTCATAGTTTTCAGAGTACAGATATTTTGTCTCCTTTAGCAAGTTTATTCTTAGGTATCTTATTCTTTTTGATGTGATGGTAAATTGCATCATTTACTTAATTTTGCTTTGCTAGCAACTTGTTGAGTTTTTAAATCTAAGTTCATTAGTGATACTGGCCTGTAATTTTACTTGTTTATGGTCTTTAGCTGGGTTTGGTATAAGAGTGATGGTGGCCTCATTGAATGAGGTTTGGAGTGGTCCTTTCTCTGCAATTTTTTGAAGAGTTTCAGACCAATAGTTTCCTCTAAGCTTTTGATAGAATTCTCCTGTGAAGCTATCCAGCCCTCAACTTTTATTTCTTGAATGCTTTTAAATCACATTTTCAATTTCAGTTCTTGTGATTTTTCTGTTTTTTCCTAGTTCAATCTTGGAAGGTTGTACCTTTCTAAGAATTTGTCCCTTTCTTCTAGGTTGTCCATTTTATTGGTGTACAGTTACTTGTAGCAGTCTGTTATAATCCTTTATGTTTCTGTGGTATCAGTTGTAACTTCTTCTTTTTCATTTCTGATTTTATTGATTTGGGTCCTCTCACTTTTTTTTTTTTTTTGATGACTCTGGCTAAAATGTTTATCAATTTTATTTATATTTTCAAAGAACCAACTTTGGGTTTATTGATCTTTCCTATCATTTTATTCATCTATATTTCATGTATTTCTGCTGATTTTTCTGATTTATTTCTTTTAACTAACCTTTGGTTTTGCTTCTTTTTCTAGCTGCTTTAGATGTAAGGTCAGGTTGTTTATTCGAGATATTTTTTTTGAGGTAAGATTGTATTGCTATAAACTTCCCTCTCTGAAGTGCTTTTGCTGCATACCATTAGGTTTGCTTCATCTTGTTTTCATTTTCATTTGTCTCTAGGTAATTTTTTATTTCCTATTTCATATATTCAGTGATCCATTATGTTTAGTAACATATTTTTGAGCCTCTGTGTGTTTAAGTTTTTTCTCCCTGTAATTGACTTCACATCACATAGCTTTTAGGTCAAAAATATGCTTGACATCATTTAATTTTTAATTCACCAATGCTTAATTTGTGGTTCAAGAAGCAATCTGTCCTGGAGAATGTTTCATGTGCACTTTAGAAGAAAGTCTATTTTGCTGCTTTTGAATGGTATGTTCTATAGATATTTTTTAAGTTCATCTGATCTAATGTGTCACTTAAGGCCTGTGGTTCCTTGTTGATTTACTCTCTGGGTGCTCTGTTCATTCATGAGAGTGGAATGTTAAAGTAACCCACTTTTATTTTGTCACTTTCAGTTTCTCCTTTTATGACTGTTAGCATTTGCTTTATATATTAAAGTGCTTCTATATTTGGTGCATATATACTTAAAACTGCTATATCTGCTTTTTGAATTGATCCCTTGATCATTAAAAAAGGGTCTTCCTTTGTCTCTTGTGACAGTCTGTATTTTAATGTCTGCTTTGCCTGATACAAGTATTGGTACTTCTGCTTTCTTTTGGTGTTGATTTGCATGGAATACATTTTCTGTCCCCTCATTGTCAATCTGTAAGTTTCCCCACATCTGTGTTGGGTCTCATGTATACAGTGTATACACAGGTCTTGTTTTTATATCTAGTCAACCAGTTTTTGTCTTTTGGCTGTAGCGTTTGATCTACTTACATTTAAGGTAGTTATCAATTTACATCTTCTTATTGCCATTTTGCTAATTGTTTTGAATTTGTTTTCGTAGGTCTTCTTTGTTCGTTTCCTCCTTTGTTCACATATCTTTTCATTACTGCATTTAGTATTGTGTTTGGATTGATTTTTCTTTTGTGTATCTGTGTATACCTATTATAGGTTTTTGGTTTGATATTCCCATGAAATTTTGATATGGCAATATATATATATTTTATACACACACACAATTATTTTAAGTTAGTGGTCTCTTATTTTCCAATATGTTTCTAGTGTCCTGTATATGTGCTCTCTTCTTTCAATCGCTGCTTTTGATAAATTTGTGTGTGAGTGATATTTGATTTTACTTTATGTTTGTCTTTATGTGTGTGTTAGTTGCTCAGTCATGCCTGACTCTTTGTGACTCTATGGACTGTAGCCATTCAAGCTCCCCTATCCATGGGATTCTCCAGGCAATAATACTGGAGTGAGTTGCCATGATCTCTTCCAGGGGATCTTCTTGACTCAGGGATCAAACCCACATCTCTTATGTCTCATGCATTGGCATGTGGGTTCTTTACCACTAGTGCCATCTGGAAAACCCATGTTTGCCTTTAACATTGAGTTTTTCCATTCATAATTTTCTTATTTCTAGTCGTGGCCTTTTCATTTCCACCTAGACAAGTTCTTTTAGGATTTTTTGTAAACCTGGTTTGTTGGTGCTGAATTATCTTAACTTTTGCTTATCTGTAAAGCTTTTTATTTCTCTGTCAAGTCTGAATATGAGAGCTTTGTTGGATATTCTTGGTTTTAGATTTTTCTTTTTTTTTTTTTAATCACTCCAAATATATTTTGACACTCCCTTCTGCCCTACAGAGTTCAAATATTTTCTCAAGTCCTTGCTCTCCCTCTTCTCCTTCTGGGATGCAAATAATGTGAATGTTGGTGTGCTTAATGTTGTCCCAGAGGTCTCTGGGACTGTCTTAACTTCTTTTCATTCTTTTCTCCTTATTCTGTTCTGTGGCAGTGATCTCCACCACTCTGTCAACTCATTTGTCTTTTTGCTTCATTAATTTGGCTATTGATTTCTTCTAGACTGTTTGATTTCAGTTATTGTATTGTTCATCTCTGGTTTTTCATTAAATATTATAGCTCTTTGTTAAATATTTCTATTATTTTCTTGGTGTGTGCCTCCATTCTTGTTCTGAGATTTTAGATCATGTTTACTACAATTTCTTTGAATTATTTTTCTGGTACATTTCCTCTCTCTATTTCATTCATCAGTTTTTGCATGTTTTTATCCTGTTACTTCATTTGAAACATATTTATCTGTCATCTCAGTTTGTCTAAATTTCTGTGTTTGTAGTCACCTTTCTGCAGTTTGTAGGATTGTACCTCTTCTTACCTCTGGTGTCTACCCCCTGGTGGATGAGTTTGGTCCTGGGACTTGTGCATTCTTTCTGGTGGGAGGGACTGGTACCTGCCCACTGATGAGTAGAACTGGGCCTTGTTCCTCTGTTTGGTTAGGCTGTGTCAAGGGACATGGTTAGACATGGCTGTGGGCTCTGTATGGCTTTAGACAGCCTGTATTCTGATGAACGGGGCTATTTTCCTATCTTTTTGGTTGTTTGGCCTGAGTCATTCATGCATCATCAGAGCCTATAGGCTGTTGGGTAGGGCCAGGTCTTGGTGACAAAATGGCATCCTCTAGGAGAGCTCGTGCTGATCAATATTCCTTGAGGCCTCTACTATCAGTGCCTGTGACTTCCCAGTGAGACAGAGGTGGCCCTTGCCTCCCCTAGGAGACCCTCTCAAACCCACAGGTAGGTCCAGCCCAGGCTCCTATGGAGTTGCTGCTGGTACTGGGTCCCAGTGTACCTGAAGTCTTCTATGCACCTTCTGAGTGGAGTCTCTGTTTCCCTCAGCTCTCTGGAGCTTCTGCACTCATGCTCAGCTGGTCTTTAAATGTTCAGACTCAGCAGTGCTGATATGGGGCTCAGAACTCTCATTCCTGTGGGAGAACCTCTATGGGAGAATCATGTTCCCATTTGTGGGTGACCCACCTGGCAGTTATAGAGCTTGATTATGTCATGAAAGTGCCTTCCTACCATTTCATTGTGACTTCTTCATTGTCTTTGAATGTAAAATATCTTTTTTGGTAGGTTCCAGTCTTTTTTGTTGATGGTTATTCAACAGTTAGTTGTGATTTTGATGTTTTCTATTGGAGAAGATAGCTCAAGTTCTTCAATTCTCTCATCTTGTCTGGAACTGAGGTGCTGCTTTCAGTTTGGATTCTTACTACCTCTTTCCTCAGCATATGTTGGCCATTATCCCCTTGATATGGAGTGTATAGATGCAGCAGGCCTTTTGTGCTTCTGTTATAGCAGAGGCAGAGATTTCCTCTTGCTTGCAGGTCTTGTAGAGATATCTATATCTAATGCACTCCCAGGATCATGGCTCAGGATTTGCACCTCCTCACAGATCTTACAGGGGCAGTTGCAACCTGCCTACTCATGGGACAGTGGGCAGTGCTTGGCAGCTGCTCATGTATCTTATTGGTGTGACTGTGACCTTCCCACTCCTGGGATGATGGATGTAGCACTTGGCTCTTGCTCATGGGTCTTGCAGAAATAGCTGTAGCCCACATACTTCTGGGACAGCAGGGACAGGACTTGGTGCCTGCTCATGGGTCTAGTAGTGGCAACAATGAATCATACCCTTGTAGTGCCTGTAGGTAGTATCTTGTTGCCTGAGTACTCATAGGGAAAGAAGCTCTTTTGGTGGTCCTGTCTTTCTCCTTGTGCACCTCCAATAATACCACCTTGTCTCTCCGATGGTCCCAGTCTTTTTCTGAGTACACCCTCAGTGCACTAGTCCAGCCTATTCAGGCTGTCTTCTCGCAACCAAGCTAAGTCCTTTCCCTGAGTCTGACCTCTGAAGCCTGTGCTTTGGTACACAATTCCCACCTGCATCAACTGACAAAAGTGTCAGTCTGGGAAATACAGGAAAGCGGTGCTGACCTTTTGTGTAGTTTCCTCTCCTTTCTGCAAACAAGTTGCTGTTCTCTCCTCCTAGGTTCTGAAGCTCTCCCTCTGTCCAGGCTGATCTCTCCACTGGTGAGTGGCTTCCAAAGGTGTGAGAACTATTCCTCTTTCATAGATCCCTCTCTGGTGTGCAAGTCCCATCTTAATTTCCTTTTCTTTTTCCTTCAGCGATTTTAATTATAAAATTCTTTCATGTTCTAAAAAAAAAAAAAAGGAAACCACAAGGCAACAGTCTAGTATTAATAAAAAAATATACAACTGGAAGACATCACCACCAACCAGATCTGAAAACTAAATCATGTTGGGAATTCTGAAAATGAGAGTATTTTAATATAAAGTATCAAAATCAGTGGTTCTTATATAGCCAGGGATGGAAAATGGGTGAGTAGGCATGGAAAACACCATTCCTGATTTAAAAAAAAAAAAAAAAAAAAACTGTAGGAATATGAACCATGACTCTACAACAAAAATCGACCAGGACTTCCCATCCAGACATGGGTGAGTCTAACTAAGCAGGTGGTGATGTCATCTACTAATCACATGATCTTTTAAGGAACTGTAAAAAGCATAGAAATAGTAGGCAAAAGGTATCTATATTTCATAAAATTAAAATCCCTCTGGCTAATTTATCTTTGCCCTTACCTTTCTTCTAAAGATATGGAGATCATACATAACCACGATGAACTAACAATCATAGAATAAAACTATTCTTGCAAGCGTAAAACCCAACTATAGTCCTTAAATATGTTCCCATGCATGTTCCTTAAATTATCACCAAGTGATAATGACCTCTAGTGGACATCTGTGATCATTACGCCACAAGTCACTTTCTGTGATTGCATTCAGTGTAATATTTTGCTGAGAAGGCAAGATAAAACTGGCCAATGGGACTTGTAATTTAAGAAATTACACTAACTAGAGCTTCCCAGGTGGCACAGTGGTAAAGAATCTGCCTGCCAATGCAGGAGACACGAGAGACACAAGAGATGCAGGTTTGATCCCTGGGTTAGGGAGATACCCTGGAGTAGGAAATGCCAAGCCACTCCAGTATTCTTGCCTGGGAAAATGCCACGGATATAGGAGCCTGCGGTCTACAGTTCATGGGGTTCCAAAGAGTTGGACACGACTAAGCATGCATTCAATGCAAGTGAACTTTTTAATAGCCACCGTTTAAATGTAGAATGTAAGTTCTTTTTTAAAAAAGTAATTTTCATCTTTCATATTTTTCACAAGTCATAAAATTATGCTAGAGTTTCTGGTTAAAGTGATTGCAAATTTGAACCCTAAGGGTAAACTCCTGAAGTTAATTTTATATCAGGTCTGTATTAGCCACATTATCCTATAATCTATCCTTTTTACAGAAACTCTTCCAATTGAAGACTCTATAAGTTGTATACTTCCAAAAAGGCCCATGTAGATTTGCAAGAGCAGTATAATATTGATGTGACATATTTCCCAGATGGTGCTAGTGGAAAATAATTTGCCTGCCAATGCAGGAGACAGAAGAGACCTGACTTTGATCTCTGGGTCTGGAAGATCCCCTGAAGTAAGAAATGGCAACCTGTTCTAGTATTCTTGCCTGGAAAATTCTATGGACAGAGGAGCCTGGTGGGCTCTAGTCCATGAAGTTGCAAAGAGTCAGACATGATTGTATTGTCGGTGACATACTGATGTGCCACATTGCTTCTATGAATTTTTAACTATCTTGCCTTGCTTCATGCTAACAGAGTTTTCAAACTATGAAATGACAAAAGACAAAATACCCAAAGCCTCAACTCCCAGCCAATCAATAGGCGATCCTAAAATGTCTTCTGTAACAAGGCTCATACTGAATTCACTGACTCTAATTCTCCCCTGTGACAACTGGGACTCTCCTCCCTTGATATTTGCATGAGAACTTAAGAAGGACCACTAGAAATAATTTGTTTATTATCTATATCCTATAAAACATCCTTATAGAATTATTAACACAATGATTTATCTTTCATATTAATGAAAGTCTGCACAACTTAATCCAAAACTATCTTTAAAAAGCACATTTAAGGAAAATAAGCCACAAGACTGTTGCATTGTGATTTCATCTAATTGCACAAAAATTTGAAACTACAACTCTTCTAGATGTCTAAGAGGAATGTTATGCATGGCTACATATTGTATTCTGCAACTACATTTGAACCACATCATGATGGATCAATTTAGAAGTCCCATGCAACATTTTAAATTATATAACATACACCAGAGACCTATTGGATCATAGAATAAAGAGACACAGATGTATAGAACAGACTTTTGGACTCTGTGGGAGAAGGTGAGGGTGGGATGATCTGAGAGAATAGCATTGAAACATGTATATTATCAAGTGTGAAACAGATCGCCAGTCCAGGTTGGATGCATAAGACAAGTGCTCAGGGCTGGTGCACTGGGAAGACCCAGAGGGATGGGATGGGGAGGGAGGTGGGAGGGAGGATCAGGATGGGGAACACATGTAAATCTGTGGCTGATTCATGTCAATGTATGGCAAAAACCACTACAATATTGTAAAGTAATTAGCCTCCAACTAATAAAAATAAATGAAAAAAAAAAGCAGTCAAAACAAACAAACAAACAAAAAGCAAGGGCATTCCAGGAAAAGTTTTGCTTCATTGAATATGCTAAAGCCTTTGACTGTGTGGATCACAACAATCTGTGGATAATTCTTAAAGAGATGGAAATGCCAAACCACCTTACCTGCCTTCTAAGAAACCTGTATGCAGGTCAAGAAGCAACAGTTAGAACCAAACATGGAGCAATGGATTGACTCCACATTGGGAAAGGAGTACATCAAGGTTGTATATTGTCACTCTGCTTATTTAAATTGTATGCAGAGTACATAATGCAAAATGTTGGGCTGGATGTAGCACAAGTTGGAATCAAGATTGCCAGGAGAAATATCAATAGCCTCAAATATGCAGATGACACCATCCTTATGGCAGAAAGTAAAGATGAACTAAAGAGCCTCTCAATGAAAGTGAAAGAGGAGAGTGAAAAAATTGGCTTAAAGCTCAACATTCAAGAAACAAAGATCATTGCATCCAGTCCCATCACTTCATGGCAAACAAATGGGGAAAATGGAAACAATGACAGACTTTATTTTCTCAGGTTCCAAAGTCATTGTGGTTGGTGACTGCAGCCATGAAATTAAAAGATGTTGCTTCTTGAAAGAAAAGATATGAGAAACCTAGACAGCATATTAAAAATCAGAGATATCACTTGCCCACAACAGTCCATATAGTGAAAACTATGGCTTTTCCAGTAGTCATGTATGGATGTAAGATTTGGACCATAAAGAAAATTGAGTGACAAAGAACAGATGCTTTCAAATTGTGGTGCTGGAGAAGACTCTTGAGAGTCCCTTGGACTGAAAGAAGATCAAACCAGTCAATCTTAAAATAAATCAACCTGAATATTCACTGGAAGGGCTGATGCTGAAACTGAAACTCCAATACTTTGGCCACCTGATGCAAAAAGCTGACTCATTTGAAAAAAAAAATCCTGAAGCTGGGAAAGATTGAAAACAAGAAGAGAAGAGGGTGACAGAGGATGAGATGGGCATGAGTTTGAGCAGACTCTGGGAGATGGTGAAGGACAGGGAAGCCTGGTATGCTGCAGTCCATGGGGTCACAAGGAGTTGGACGTGACTGAGTGACTGAACAACAACAACAAAAATGTGATTTTTAAAGCTTTATGGAAAGTTTTCATGCTAATAATAAAAGTCTTTTTTTTTTTTTACCAGCAACTTTGGATTATGTTGTATTAGATTGCTATATTTAAAATGTTGGTCATTGAATATCATGGACTTTGAACTCACTTCTTCTCTTAAAAATGTATCATCACTTAGATGCACAGCCAAAAATTCCCTTCACTTCAAAAACTTCAATGCTCAGGCCTGGTGCACTGGGAAGACCCAGAGGAATTGGGTGGAGAGGGAGGTGGGAGGGGGGATTGGGATGGGGAATACGTGTAAATCTATGGCTGATTCATGTCAGTGTATGACAAAACCCACTGAAATGTTGTGAAGTAATTAGCCTCCAACTAATAAAAAATAAATAAATATAAAAAAAAAACTTCAATTGTGTTCCTTAAAAATTGAAATTTGTATAACAGGCTCCCTTATGTGGAAAGAACTATAGTAATAGTTCTAGTAATATAAGTATAATAATAGTCCTAGTAATATAAGTATAGTATAATCTAAGTATAGTAAGAATGTGTTCAACTTTTATATAATTATGCTAATATTTTATTTTCACAAGCACTTTACAAGAAAATACAAGTATGGTTTCCTATAGAAATGTTATTCTTGGACTTAATACGAAGCTCAGATTTTAGTTTTGCAAGGAAAACCAGGCTTTTAGGTTAAACAATTTGTCACCAAGACTTTAATCCCAAGTATTCTCACAAAACATTAAAAATAACAGCATGAAAAGAAAAGTCTTGCACAGTAAATCAAAGTTCAGCTCTATAATATACTCTTAAACTTGCAGGACATTGACATCTTGAGCAGTCTAAAATTTCCAAATAAGCAATGATACAAAGAGATATGTATTCACAAAGCAATCACAAAAGGGACTTATGACCTAAAGCAAAGGTAATCTAGCTTTCTTGAGACTTCTTAGATTTTACACTAGCTGGACAACATTTTGCCTGGTGTGAAGACTAGTGGAATCTGTGATACTCTAATCTAATTTAAGGGTGAAGCTTTCATTTTTACCTGCCGGCTTGTGTTCATAGGAGCTTTCAAAGATTGCTTGTGTGACTACAGTTGCATACCATATACCAGCTATGGAAAAATTCGTCTTACTTTTACCAGTTTTGCTTCCATAATATTAAACATCACGCTTTAGCTGGGCAGGAGTTAGAGGTTTATCAATAGTATACACAAAGACAAAATTCAAAAGCACATACAATTTTGCTTAAGGAAATATTGTAAAGTAACATTTCTTGATATTACATGACTCATAAGATCCATTTCAAACCATAGAGAATCACATCTTTATGTGTCACTCTTCCAACACACAAATGTGAAAAGTTAAAACATTGTTAAAATGCAACAAGTTTATGAAGTCTCAAACAAAACTTGAATTTTCTGTACATACTCCTGTCAAAAGAAATTATCTCCTGTACACCACTCCTCTTCCATACTGGTCTTTGATTTCCTTTCATTTGACCTGTATTGGCTACAAGACCTAGAGAAAGATTGGGACAGCTTGTGATTCTCTCCCGGACAGTGATGTCTCTCTTCTCCAACCTCTAGAAAGGGGCCTGCTACAGCTAAGGAAGAAGTTTCTGCATTTGGAGAACTGTGGCAAGGTGGAGAACTTCTCCTCTAATAATCATCTTGAGGGCGATGACCCTGAGAAGAAGGTGGGTCACAATTTCGACTTCTATTGTCACCATTCAACAGTTCCACCCTTATTTTGCAGCCACATAGTGTTCTCTCATCTAACTCTCCGTCAGCACTGGTTGCATCTCTAGGATCTTTAAATTGAACAAAAGCAAAGTCTGGAGGGTTTCTAGCAACTCAAACATTTCAGAGTGGTCCTTAATAGCCAAAATCTTGCTCCAATTCAGTCCTGTTGCTGTTGTTTCCAAGATGGCCTACATTAATTTTACAGTCCAAATGGACAGGGAGCACACTTCATGATTCCAAGTTTTAAAGTATGTTGGTGTTTTGGGGCCCAGGACGTCCTCTATCTTAGTTTATGTTCTATGTCCTCTTGAAAATAGTATCCACATGCTGTTTCGGGAGTGTAGTGTTCTATAAATGTTAATTAAATTTTTGAGCATGTAGCTTTGCATATTTTAAGTGTTTGTTCTAAGCATATATTGTATGTACATTGCTTATCAAGTATATCGTTGTCATAATTTACCACTTCAAGTGAAGTACAAAAACCTTATTGTGAGTTCCAATTTAAGATGTAAACGTAGTAATATCTCACCCTAAACTTCATCCAGAGTACCATGACCCACACTCAGAAAGGAACTCACAATCCTGAACTTCATGATGAGTGAAGGATGTAACACCTCAGCTTTTAAAACTTGCACCTGGGATATGAGCCACCAAATCACCTCACTTTGAAAGCCAAAGGACTTTATGTCCATAATACTCACAATGCTATACCAAACTGGTAAACAGTCCTTAAAGGACTCACATGCAGAATCACTCAACCCAGGGCTCAGCACAGAGGCAACTCACTGAAAAGAACCAGACTTTCTGGCTGAGTTTCAGGCATCTAATTTAACACACATCTAGCACCCTACCAAAATGCCTTCAATAGATAGAGGCTGGCAGGCCCCATCTATATATTCCCTCTCTGCTTCCCTCTATCATATTGGTATTTCTGGGAAAGATGGTTGTATACTCATTCGATACACCAGTCTTTGCATTTATTGCCAAAGATATACCTCTAGACTGCCTTGTTCTGTGACCACAGTGGTTTATGTTCATAAGTCCCATAGGACTCTAACAAATGAAGAAAGACTCCCTCACTGGCTTACTAACCCGAGGTCATGGCAGAGAGTCAACAGATTGAAGTGCTTAGTCTTTTTGTGAAAGAGGCTTATTAGCTTATCATCATAACTCTGCCTGGGAGATAGGCATCTAATTAAACACTTCTCTAAGGGCTGACTATGAAAGTGAAAGGTCCTGTCAGACTGTTTGCTATCTGTCCATGGGATTCTCCAGGCAAGAATACTGGAGTGGGTTGCCATTCCGTTCTCCAGGGGATCTTTCTGACCCATGGATCAAACCCTAGTATCCTGCTTTGCAGACAGATTCTTTACCATCTTAGCTACCTGGGAAGCTGGAGGGTTGACTATAATCTTCTCAATATACCTTGGAGGGAAGGTGCTATATTCATAGTTTCCCTCAGACCTACTCTAGAGCATAAGTATCTAGGGGAGTTTTTACACATACTTGGTACCCTAGTACAAGGTACACATATCTGGTGCCCTGATTTTTTTGAAGCTATTCTCCAGGGGATACATTTTGATCACCAGGTTTTGGTGTCCATCAGGGCTTGCATTCATGAGTCTCATGGGACTGTAACAAACAGAGACAGTTTGTGATCAGCTATTATCCCCAAAACACAGCATAGAGAAAGCAGAGTAAAAAGTGACCCCAGTCTTTATGTGAAAGAGACCTCTATATTGGCACATATCTCGTGGTTTACTGAGAAACTCTCTGTGGATAGAGAGAAGTGAGAGCCATCTTTGCACTCTCCTCTGGTTTGCTCCAGGTTGCAAATATCTGTAAACTAAGTCTAAAGCCTTATCTTCATAACTATGGCTGTAAGGTCAGGGTTTTAAACACTTGTCTAGAGGCTAAAAATGAAAACACAAAGAAGTATATTCTAAATGAAAGAACAACATAAAACCCCAGAGAAAAATTAATAAATAAAGGTAAATAGTTTACTTGATGAATAGTTAAAAGTAATGGACATAAAGATACTTACTGAGCTCTGGTGAGGAATGGAGGAACAAAGTGAGAATTTCAACACCAGACATAGAAAATGCAAGAAATTACCTAATAGAAGTTATAGAGATAAAGAGTACATAACTAAAATACACTAGAGGAATTCGAATGCAGTATAGATGAACTAGAAGAATGAGTGAACTTGAGACAAGGGAAGTTCAGCTCATTCATTCAGAGAACAAAGTGAAAGTGAAAGTGAAGTCGTGTCTGACTCTGCGACTCCATGGACTGTAGCCTACCAGGTTCTACCGTCCATGGGATTTTCCAGGCAAGAATACTGGAATGGATTGCCATTTCCTTCTCCAATGGAATGAATAAATAAACACAGCATAAGGGACTTATGGGAAAACATCAAGTATACCAACATTCAAATTATAGGGATCCCAGAAATAGAAGGCAGAGAGAAAGGAAATATATTTGAGGGGAAAATGGTTAAAAACTTTCCTAACCTGAGGATAGAAAGAGACATTCGCATACTGAAGCTCCAGAGAGTTCCAAACAAAATGTACCCAAAGAGACCCACATTAAGACACATTATCTTAATACTTACAATTATAATGCAAAAAGTTGAAAACAAGAAGACCCTATTACAATCAGCAAGAGAAAAGCAACTTTTTACATACAAGGAGACCCCATAAGAAAACCATCAGATTTCTTCAAAATAAACTTCGTGAGCCAGAAGTGAGTGGTGTGGTATGAAATATTCAAAGTCTGGGGAAAACAAAGCAAAACAAGCCTTCTAAGCAAGAATACTCTATCTAGCACACTAAACATTCAGAATTAAAGGACGGATAAAGAGCTCTCCAGAGAAGCAAATGTTAATAGAGTTCATCATCATTAGACTAGAATTACAAGAACTGTTAAAAGAAATGTTTAGGAATCTCCATACAGTTCTCCACAGTGGCTGTATCAATTTACATTCCCACTAACAGTGCAAGAGGGTTCCCTAATCCCAACACTCTCTCCAGCATTTATTGTTTGTAGACTTTTGATGATGGCCATTCTGACTGGTGTGAATTGATACTTCATTGTAGTTTTGATTTGCATTTCTCTAATAATGAAAAATGTTGAGCATCTTTTTATGTGTTGATTACCATCTCTATGTCTTTTTTAGAGAAATGTATTTTAAGGCCTTTTGCCCACTTTTGGTTGGGTTGTTTGTATTTCTGGTATTGGGTTACATGAGCTGCTTGTATATTTTGGAGATCAATCTTTTGTCAGTTGTTTCACTTGCGTTTTATTTTCTCCCATTCTGAGAGTTTTCTTTTCATCTTGTTTATAGTTTCTTTTGCTGTGCAAAACATTTATTTAATTAGGTCTCGTTTGTTTATTTTCATTTTTATTTCCATTACTCTAAGAGGTTTGTCACAGAGGATCTTGTTGTGATTTATATCAAAGAGTGTTCTGCCTATGTTTTCCTCTAAGAGTTATAGTTTCTGGTCTTACGTTAGGTCTTTAATCCATTTTGAGTTTATTTTTGGTATGGTGTTAGTAAGTATTCTAATTTCATTCTTTTACACATAACTGTAGAGTTTTTCCCAGCAACACTTATTGAAGAGACTGTCTTTTCTCCATTTTATATTGTTGCTTCTTTTGTCAAAGATAAGGTGTCCATAGGTGTGTGGGTTTTTCTCTAGGCTAAAACTACCATATAACACAACTGTCCCATTAATGGACCTATATCCTGTGGAAATCATAATTGGAAAAGATGCATGTGCCACAGTGTTAATTGAAATACTATTTACAGTAGCTAGAAAATGGAAGCAACTTAGATGTCCATCAGCTGATGAATGGATAAAGAAGTGTGGTACATGTACACGATGAAATATTACTCAGTCATAAAAAGGAACACATTTGAGTCAGTTCTAATGAGGTGGATAAATCTAGAGCCTAGTATACAGAGTGAAGTAAGCCAGAAAGAGGAAAATAAATATATATACTAATGCATATATGTGGAATCTAGAAAGATGCTACTGATGAACATATTTTCAGGGCAAAAATGGAGATGCAGACATGGAGAACAAACCTGTGGACACAGTTGGGGAAGGTGAGAGTGAGATCAATTAAGAGAATAGCATTGAAACATATATATTACCGTATGTAAAACAGATATCCAGAGAGAATTTCTTGTATCATGCACGGATCTCAAACCTGGTGCTCTGTGACAACCTAGAGGGGTGGATGAGGTGGGAGGGGAGAGAGAGATTCAAGAGAAGGGGGGCTATGCATACCTACGGTTGATTCATGTTGATGTATGGCAGAAACCAAGACAATACTGTAAAGCAATGATCTTCCAATTAAAATAAATTAATTAATAAAAAGAATTGAAAGTTCTTAAAATTCTAACAAAGAAAGAGAAATGTTTAAATGTGAAATGAAAGGGCATTAATAAATAACAGAAAATATATAAAAGCTTAAATATTACTGGTAAAGGTAAATATATAGTATGATTCAGAATAATTTAGTGTTGTAAAGGTGGTGTGTTAAACACATATGAAATTATGGTAAAGGCTAAGAGACAAGCATATTCGAAGCAACTCTACAATATTTTGTTAATGGACATGCAAGACAAAAAGATAGATGGCAACATCAAAAACATAAAATGGGAAGGATAAAATTGTAGAGCTTTAAATGTGTTCAAATGTAATATTTTATCAACTTAAAATAGAATGCTGTAATATATTTTATGTAAATTTATGGTGACAAAAAAAAAATTAAACTAAACTAGATAAACAAAATATGAGGGAATCTAAGTATATCAGTACAGAATATCATCAAACCACAAGAAAGTAATCAAGAAAGAAGAAAGAACAAAAGAATTACAAAAGAGCCACAACAGTTAACAAAAATGATAATAAATGCATACCAATCCATAATTACCTTAACTGAAATAAAATCTCCAATCACAAGACATAATGTGACTGAATGGATAAAAATACAAAATTTATCTATATGCTGCCTACAAGAGACTCACTCACAGACTGAAACTGAAGGGACAGAAAAGGAAATTTCATGCAAATTGTAACAAAAAGAAAAGTGGGAAGCTTTTGTCTGATACGTATATCAGACAATGTAGACATTAATACAAAGGCTAGACTATAAACGGTTTAATATAAACACTGGAATAAGAGACAATAAGGGTCATTATAATCATACAGGGGTCAATCTAATAAGAGGATAACAACTGTGAATATATTTGTATGCAGTGGGCTCCCCTCGTGGCTCAGGCGTATGGAATTCATCTGCAATGCAGGAGTCACAGGAGATGCAGATTTAATCCCTAGATTGGGGAGATACCCTGGAGCAGGGCATAGCTATCCACTCCAGTGTTCTTGCCTGGAGAATCCCATGGACAGAAGAGCCTGAAGGGCTACAGTCCATAGAGTCACAAAGAGTTAGACACACCTGAAGTGACGTAACATGCACACACACACGTACACAATCTAGAATCACCTAAATACATAAAGAAAATATTAAAGCAAAAGATATCAACAACAACAAAATAATAGTATCGGACTTTAATACTTTAATATCATGACCCAGATAATTACGATGGTGTGATCACTCACCTAGAGCCAGACATCCTGGAATGTGAAGTCAAGTGGGCCTTAGGAAGTATCACTATCAACAAAGCTAGTGGAGGTGATGGAATTCCAGTTGAGCTATTTCAAATCCTCAAAGGTGATGCTGTGAAAGTGCTGTACTCAATATGTCAGCAAATTTGGAAAACTCAGCAGTGTCCACAGGGCTCGAAAAGGTCAGTTCTGATTCCAGTTCCAAAGAAAGACAATGCCAAAGAATGCTCAAACTACTGCAAAATTGCACTCATCTCACTTGCTAGTAAAGCAATGCTCAAAATTCTCCAAGCCAGGCTTCAGCAATACTTGAATCGTGAACTTCCAGATGTTCAGGCTGGTTTAAAAAAGGCAGATGAACCAGAGATCAAATTGCCAACATCTGCTGGATCATCGAAAAAGTGAGAAACTTTCAGAAAAAACATCTATTTCTGCTTTATTGACTATGACAAAGCCTTTGACTGTGTAGATCACAAAAAACTGTGGAAAATTCTGAAAGAAATGGGAATACCAGACCACCTGGTCTGCCTCTTGAGAAACCTGTATGCACATCAGGAAGCAATGGTTAGAACTGGACATGGAACAACAAACTGGTTCCAAATAGGAAAAGGAGTATGTCAAGGCTGTATATTGTCACCCTGATTATTTAACTTCTATGCAGAGTACATCATGAGAAATGCTGGGCTGGATGAAGCACAAGCTGGAATCAAGATTGCCGGGAGAAATATCAACAACATCAGATATACAGATGACACTACCCTTATGGCAGAAAGTGAAGAACTAAAGAGCTTCTTGATGAAAATGAAAGAGGAAAGTGAAAAAGTTGACTTAAAGCTCAACATTCAGAAAACTAAGATCATGGCATCAGGTCCCATCACTTAATGGCAAATAGATGAGGAGACAGTGGAAACAGTGGCTGATTTTATTTTTCTGGGCTCCAAAATCACTGCAGATGGCGATTGCAGCCATGAAATGAAAAGATGCTTACTCCTTGGAAGGAAAGTTATTGACCAACCTAGACAGCATATTAAAAAGCAGAGACACTACTTTGTCAACAAAGGTCCGTCTAGTCAAGGCTATGGTTTTTCCAGTGGTCATGTATGGATGTGAGAGTTGGACTATAAAGAATGCTGAGCACAAAAGAATTGATGCTTTTGAACTGTGGTGTTGGAGAAGACTCTTGAGAGTCCCTTGGATTGCAAGGAGATACAACCAGTCCATCCTAAAGGAAATCAATCCTGGGTGTTCATTGGAAGGACTGATGTTGAGGCTGAAACTCCAATATTTTGGCCACCTGATGTTAAGAGCTGACTCATTTGAAAAGACCCTGATGTTGAGAAAGATTGAAGGCAGAAGGAGAAGGGGACGACAGAGGATGAGATGGTTAGATGGTATCACTGACTCAATGGATATGAGTTTGGGTAAACTCTGGGAGTTGGTTATGGACAGGGAGGCCTGGTGTGCTGTGGTTCATGGGGCCGCAAAGAGTCAGATATTACTGAGTGACTGAACTAACTAACTTAATACCCTAAGTACATAAATGAATAGATCAACAAGATAGAAAATCAGTGAGGAAATACTGGCCTTGCACAACATTTTGAATCATGCAACTTTAACAGTTATATACAGAACGTTTCATCTAAATTCAACAGAATGTACTCTTCTATAGTGCACTTGAAGTACCTTTTATAGTACATCATATGTTAGGACTCAAATCAAATCTTTTTTAAAAATTTTTTTGAATTTATTTTTTAAAGTGTCATTGGTCTGTAATAGTATATATTTTATGTGTATGTTGTATTACTACTTCTGTTTAACATATCGCATATTCACCACCAAAAATTTAGTTTCCATTGGTTACCATACATTTTTTTTAACCCATTTCCTCCTTTCTTTAAATATGTGTTTGTTTCTGTTTGGGTTGTTCATTTATTTTGCCTTTGTCTTTGTTTGATTTTTATGTTCCACATATCAGTGAAATCATTAATTGTTTTTCCCATCTGACGTATTTCACTGCAAGGTCAATTCATGTTGCTGTAAATCTCAATATTTCCTTATTACTCAGTTGTATTCAATATTTCAACACTATTCAGTTGTACATATTTACAATGCCATTGTCCATTCATCATTTATGGACACAGAGGTGCTTTTCATATCTTGGCTATTCTAAATAATGCTGCAAAAACATCATGGAGAAATATATCTTTTCAAATAATTGTTTATGTATTCTTTGTATAAATATCAAAACCATGATAGCTGGATCATACAGTAGCTGGATAGATGGTGTGATCACTCACCTAGAGCTAGATATCCTGGAGTATGAAGTCAAAAGGGCCTTAAGAAGCATCACCATGAACAAAGCTAGTGGAGGTGATGGAAATCCAGCTAAGCTATTTCAAATCCTAAAAGATGATGCTGTTAAAGTGTTGCAAACAATACGCCAACAAATTTGGAAAACACAGCAGTGGCCACAAGATTGGAAAAATCAGTTTTCATTTCAGTACAGAATAAGGGCAATGTCAAAAATGTTCAAACTACTGTACAAATGCACTCATTTCACATGCTAGCTGTTGGGGTCCTTTAATGGACCTGAACCTGGTGGTCCAGAGTCGACGATATGAAAGTAAAAGAGAGAAAGAGGCTGATATTCCCTGGTTTATGCAGAAAACCAATAAAGCCCTTGACACAGGACTTGCATCGCTCACGAAGGCACCAGGCGCCTTCGTGTCCCTCGAGTCAGTGACTTCATCCAAACCTCTCATTTTCTATCATCCCTTTCTCCTTCTGCCTTCAATCATTCCCAGCATCAGGGTCTTTTCAAATGAGTCAGTTCTTCTCATCAGGTGGCCATAGTATTGGAGCTCCAGCTTCAGCATCAGTAATTCCAAAGAATATTCAGGACTGATTTCCTTTATGATTGACTGATTTGATCTACTTGCAGTGCAAGGAACTCTCAAGAGTCTTCTCCAACATCACAGTTCAAAAACATCAGTTATTCAGTGCTCAGCCTTCTTTGTGGTCCAACTCTCACATCCATACATGACTACTGGAAAAACTATAACTGTGACTTAGATGGGTCTTTGCCAGTAATGTCTCTGCTTTTGAATATGCTGCCTAGGTTTGTCATAGTTTTTTATCCAAGGAGCAAATGTCTCTTAATTTCATGGCTGCAGTCACCATCCACAGTGATTTTGGAGCTGAATAAAATAACGTCTGTCACTGTTTCCATTATTTCCCCATCTATTTGCCAAGCTGGTTTTAGAAAAGGGAGAGGAACCAGAGATCAAATTGCCAACATCTGCTGGATCATTGAAAAAGCAAGAGAATTCCAGAAAAAAAAAACATCTATTTCTGCTTTATTGACTATGCCAAAGCCTTTGACTGTGTGGATCACAATAAACTGTGGAAAATTCTGAAAGAGATAGGAATACCAAACCACCTGATCTGAGAAACCTCTTGAGAAACCTGTATGTCAGGAAGCAACAGTTAGAACTGGATATGGAACAACAGACTGCTTCCAAATAGGAAAAGGAGTACATCAAGGTTGTATATTGTCACCCTGCTTATTTAACTTATATGCAGAGTACATCATGAGAAACGCTGGGCTGGAGGAAGCACAGCTGGAATCAATATTGCCAGGAGAAATATCAATAACCTCAGATATGCAGATGGCATCACCCTTATGGCAGAGAGTGAAGAAGAACTGAAGAGCTTCTTGATGAAAGTGAAAGAGGACAGTGAAAAAGTTGGCTTAAAGCTCAACATTCAGAAAACTAAGATCATGGCATCCAGTTCCATCACTTTATGGCAAATAGATGGGGAAACAGTGGAAACAGTGTCTGACTTTATTTTTCTGGACTCCAAAATCACTGCAGATGGTGATTGCAGCCATGAAATTAAAAAGCACTTACTCCTTGGAAGGAAAGTTATGACCAACCTAGACAGCATATTAAAAAGCAGAGATATTACTTTGTCAACAAAGGTCCGTCTAGTCAAGGCTATGGTTTTTCCAGTGATCATGTATGGATGTGAGAGTTGGACAATAAAGAAATCTGAGGGCCGAAGAATTGATGCTTTTGAACTGTGGTGTTGGAGAAGACTCTTGAGAGTCCGTTGGACTGCAAGGAGATCCAATCAGTCCATCCTGAAGGATATCAGTCCTGGGTGTATATTGGAAGGACCAATGTTGAAGCTGAAACTCCAATACTTTGGCCACCTGATGCAATGAGCTGACTCATTTGTAGAGACCCTGATGCTGGGAAAGATTGAGGGAAGGAGGAGAAGGCAACGACAGAGGATAAGATGCTTGGATGGAATCACTGACTCAATGGAAATGGGTTTGGGTGGACTCTGGGAGTTGGTGATGGACAGGGAGGCCTGGTGTGCTGCGGTTCATGGGGTATCAAAGAGTCGTACACGACTGAGTGATTGAAATGAACTGAACTGATTTGCCATGAAGTGATAGGACTGGACGCCATGATTTTAGTTTATTGAAAGTTAGGTTTTAAGCAAGGTTTTTCACTCTCTTCCTTCACTTTCATCAAGAGGCTTTTCAGTTCCTCTTCATTTTCTGCCATATAGGTGGTGTCATCTGCATATCTGAGGTTATTGATATTTCTCCTGGCTACCTTGATTACAGCTTGTTTTTCATCAAGTCCCACATTTCACATAGTGTACTCTGCATATAAGTTAAATAAGCAAGGTGACTATAGCCTTGACATTCTTCTTTACCAATTTGAAACCAGTCCATTGTCCCTTGTCCAGCTCTAACTGTTGCTTGTTGGCCTGCATACAGGTTTCTCAAGAGGCAGGAAAGGTGGTCTGGTATTCCCATCTCTTTAATAATTTTCTGCAGTTTTTTTGTGATCTGCACAGTCAAAGGATTTAGTGTAGTCACTGAAGCAGAAGTAGATGTTTTTCTGGAGTTCTCTTGCTTTTTCTATGATCCAAAAAGATCTATGATCTTTTACAATGATTGGCAATTTGGTCTCTGGTCCTGCTGCCTTTTCTAAATCGAGCTTGAACAATCTGTAAGTTCTCAGTTCAACAGAAGCCTAGGTTGGATAATTTTGAGCATCACTTTCTTTTATTTCTTTTTTTAATTTATTTGTTTATTTATTTTACTTGACAATATTGTATTGGTTTTGCCATACATTGACTTGAATCCTCCATGGGTGTTCCCCATGGTGTTCCCCATCCTGAACACCCCTCGCACCGCCCTCCCCATCCCATCCCTCTGGGTCGTCCCAGGGCATCAGCCCCGAGCATCCTGTAGCATGCATCGAACCTGGACTGGCGATTCATTTCACATATGATAATTTACATGTTTCAATGCCATTCGCCCATATCATCCAGCCCTCGCCCTCTCCCACAGAGACCAAAAGACTGTTCAATACATCTGTGTCTCTCTTGCTGTCTCGCATACAGGTTATCGTTACCATCTTTCTAAATTTCATATGTATGCATCAGTATACTGCATTAGTGTTTTTCTTTCTGGCTTACTTCATTCTGTGCAATAGGCTCCAGTTTCATCCATCTCATTAGAACTGATTCAAATGTATTCTTTTTACTGGCTGAGTAATATTCCATTGTGTATTTCTACCACAGTTTTCTTATCCATTCGTCTGCTGATGGACATCTAGGTTGCTTCTATGCCTTGGCTATTATAAACAGCACCGTGATGAACATTGTGGTACACGTGACTCTTTCAATACTGGTTTCCTCAGTGTGTATGTCCAGCAGCGGGATTGCTGGGTCATATGGCAGTTTTATTTTTAGTTTTTTAAGGAATCTCCACACTGTTCTCAATAGTGGCTGTACTAGTTTGCATTCCCACCAACAGTGTAACAGGGTTCCCTTTTCTCCATACCCTCTCCAGCATTTATTGCTTGTAGACTTTTGGATAGCAGCCATTCTGACTGGTGTGAAGTGATACCTCATTGTGGTTTTGATTTGCATTTCTCTGATAATGAGTGATGTTGAGCATCTTTTCATGTGTTTGTTAGCCATCTGTATGCCTTCTTTGGATCCATGAGGTTGCAAAGATTCGGATACAAATGAGTGACTGAACTGAACCTGTGAAGCTATCTGATCCTGGGCTTTTGTTTATTGGAAGAATTATTTTAATTACAGTTTCAACTTCCATGCTTGTAATGGGTCTGTTAAACCTTTCTATTTCTTCCTGGTTCAGTTTTGGTAGGTTATACTTTTATAGAAATTTGTCCATTTTTTCCAAGTTGTCAATTTTACTGGCATATAATTGCTCATAGTAATCTCTTATGATCTTTTGTATTTCTGTTTTGTCTGTTGTGATTTCTCCATTTTCATTTCTAATTTTATTGATTTGATTCTTCTCCCTTTTTTTCTTTGAGCCTGGATAATGGTTTGTGTATTTTATCTTCTTGAAGAACCTGCTTTTATTTTTGTTGATTTTTGCTATAGTATCCTTTGAATCTTTTTCAATTACTTCTGCTCTGATTTTTATAATTTCCTTCCTTCTACTAACTTTGGGGTTCTCCTGTTCTTTCTCTTGTTGCTTTAGGTGTAAAGTTAGGTTGTTTATTTGATGTTTCTCTTGTTTCTCGAGGTAGGCTTTATTGCTATCAACCTCTCTTTTAGCACTGCTTTTACTGAATCCCATAGATTTTGGGTTGTCATGTTCTCATTTTCATTTGTTCTATACATATTTTGATTTTTTTGAAATTTCTTCAGTGATCTGTTTGTTATTAAGGAGTGTGTTGTTTAGATTCCATATGCTTGTGTTTGTTTTTTTTTAATAGCTTTTCTTCCTATAGTTAACATCTATTTTTACCACATTGTGATCAGAAAAGATGCTTGAAATTATTTTGATGTATTAAAATTTACCATGGCTAGATTTATGACCCAGTATGTGATTTACCCTGGGAAACATTCAGTGTACACTTGAGAGAAAGTTGAAATCTATTGTTTTTGGGTGAGATGCCTTGTAGATATCAATTAGGCCTAACTGTATTTCCTTGTTAGTTTTCTGTTTAGTTGATCTATCCATAGATGTGCATGGGATATTAAAATTCCCCACTGTTATTGTGTTACTGTTAATTTCCCCTTTCATAGTTGTTAGCATTTACCTTACATATTGAGGTGTTCTTTTGTTGGGTGCATATATATTTATAATTGTTATATCATCTTCTTGGATTAATACTTTGATCATTTTCTAGTGTCCTTCTTTGTCTCTTATCGTGGTCTTTATTTCAAAGTCTATTTTATCTGATATGAGTAATACTACTCCTGCCTTCTTTTGGTCTCCATTTGCATGAAATATCTTTTCCCAGCCCCTCATTTTTGGTCTGTATGTCTCCCTAGGCTTGAGGTGGATCTCTTTTAGACAACATATATAAGGATCTTGTTTCTGTATCCATTGGCCAGTCTTTGTCTTTTTCTTGGAGAATATAACCCATTTACATTTAAGGTAATTATTGATTACTATGATCCCATTACCATTTACTTTGTTGTTTTGGTTTCATTTTTATAAACCTTTACTGTGTTTCCTGTCTGAATAAGATCCTTTAGCATTATTTGAAGAGCTGATTTGAAGGTGCTGAATTCTCTCAGCTTTTGCTTGTCTGTAAAGCTTTTGATTACTCCTTCAAATATGAATGAGATCCATGCTGGGTAGAGTAATCTTGGCTGTAGGTTTTTCCTGTTCACCACTCTAAGTATCTCCTGCCATTCCCTTCTGGCCTGAAGAGTTTGTATTGAAAGATTAGCTGTTATCTTTATGGGGATTCCCTTGTGTGTTAATTGTTTATTTTCCCTTACTGCTTTTAGTATTTGCTCTTTGTTTTTAATTTTTGTCAGTTTAACTAATATGTGTCTCTGGGTGTTTTGCCTTGGGTTTATCCTGTTTTGGACTCTTGGGTTTCTTGGACTTGGGTGGCTATTTCCTTCCCCATTTTAGGGAAGTTTTTTACTATTATCTCCTCAAGTACTTTCTTCTGCCCTTTATTTTTGTTTTCTTCTTCTAGGACAACTATGCTTTGAATGTTGTAGCATATAACATTTTCCAGAGGTCTCTGAAGTTTTCCTCATTTCTTTTAATTCCTTTCTTTTCTTTTTTCCTCTCTGCTTTGTTTATTTCCACCATTCTTTTTTTCCACCTCATTTATCCTCTCTTTCCCCTCAGTTATTCTACTGTGGGTTTTCTCTAGAGTGCTTTGAATCTTAGTTATTACATTGCCCATTATGTATTGCCTCTTCTTTATTTCTTCTAGGACCTTGTTAAACATTGCTTGTATCTTCTCAATACTTGTCTCTAGTCTATTTATCTGTAACTCCATTTTGTTTTCAAGATTTCAGATCATCTTTACTATCATTATTCTGAATTATTTTTTCAGGTAGACTCCCTATCTTCTCCTATTTTGCTTGGTTTGATGGGTTTTTATCATGTTCCTTCACCTGCTGAATATTTCTCTGTCTTTTCATTTTGTTTAGATTGCTGTCTTTGGGTTGCCCTGGAAGTTTGTGATTCATCGTTATTGTGGAGTCTGCTTCCTGTGGGTGGGGATGGAACCCCTGTCAAGGTTTCCTGCTTGGGGGAGCTGTGTCTGTGTTCTGGTGGGTGGAACTGCAATCTCTTCTCTCTGGAGTGCAATGAAGTGGCCAGTAGTGAGTTTGGGGGTATCTATGGGTTTTGCATGGCTTTGGGCAGCCCATTTTTTCATGTTCAGGGTTGTGTTCCTGTTTCCTGAAGAATTAGCATTGTCTGTCTTGCACTGGAACTTGTTGGCTCTTGGGTGGAGCTTTGTTTCAGTGTAGGTATGGCGATTTGGTGTGAGCTTTTGTCTATTAATGTCCCCTGGAGTCAGGAGTTCGCTGATGTTCAAGGGTTCTGGGGTTAAGCCTCCTGCCTCTGGGTTTCAATGCTTCTCTTTAAGTAACCTCAAGTCTTCTCCATCAACACAGCACAGAAAATAAAACACCCAGGTTAATGGTGAAACAACTTTTCACAACCAGGAACATCCAAAGAGATTCACAGAATTATATAAAGAATAGAAGAGGAAGGAGGGAGATAGAGGTGGCCAGGAGGAGAAAGCAGAGAGTCAGAAGGAGAGAGAGCAATCAAGCCAGTAATCAAATCCCTAAGTGCTCTCCACAGCCAGGAACACCCAGAGAGATTCGCAGAGTTATATATAGAAGAGAAGAAGGAGGGAGGCGATAGAGGTGACCCGGAGGAGAAAAGGGAGAGTCACAAGGGAAGAGAAAAATAAAGCGAGTAATCAAATCCCTAAATGAAAATGGATATTGAAGATTAGATTCTTAATGTTACAAAATTTATAACAAACAACAAGCTAAAATTACAAACCTAGAACAGAGGTTAGACTCTCAAAAATGCAATATAAAAATACAAAATAAAGATCAATCAGAAAAAAAAATATTATATATATATACACACACACATGGAATTTGTTTTTTTTTTAATAGTTTTTTTTTTTTTTTGGAAAGGGAATAGTAGGCTATAAAAATGAAAGTTAAAGGAGTAATAAAGAAGTAAAATTAAAAAAAAAAACTTAAAAAGTGATAATAGTGAAAATATATCTAAGAGTTTCTCTGGAGCTGTTGTGGGCAGCATGGGGTCAATTCAGTGTCAGTTAGTTCCCTGTTCCATCTTGTTCTTGTTCTCAAGGTCTATAGTTCCCTTTCCAATGTACAGTCTCAGCATGAACTACAGGGTTTTAGTCTGTTGCACCTGTCACTTATGGGGTATTTCCCCCTTCTTTGTTTATTTTTGCTTCCTCTGTTTGCAAGGCTCGCTAGTGTCTAGTTTCTGCCCTGACCCAAGGGGATGAAGGTGGTCACTTATTTAGGCTATTGTTCAGTTGTGCTGTGGAGAGGGAGGGACACTGCAAACAAATACTGCTGGCATGTGTGGGGAGTGTTCACAGTGGATGGACCACACTGGGTTTACCACAGCCCAAGATGGTGTGTACTTCCTAGGTTCACACTGCTCAGGATCCAGGATGCTCTCCAAGAGCACCGTCCAAATCTTGCTTTAATCACATAAATGTATATTCTATTTATCCCATTCTAAATAATCATTCTAAGATTTCTTTATTCAGCTGAGATAACTTCTTTTAAAATTTATTTTGTTGGAAACTATAGCCAGACTTTCCTTAAAAATTTTTCCAGTTGACATTATAATTATTCTAATGCTCAATGCCAAAGAATGCTCAAATGACCACACAATTGCACTCATCTCACACACTAGTAAAGTAATGCTCAAAATTCTCCAAGCCAGACTTTAACAATACGTGAACCATGAGCTTCCAGATGTTCAAGCTGGTTTTAGAAAAGGCAGAGGAACCAGAGATCAAATTGCCAACATCTGCTGGATCATCAAAAAAGCAAGAGAGTTCCAGAAAAACATCTATTTCTGCTTTACTGACTATGCCAAAGCCTTTGACTGTGTGGATCACAGTAAACTGTGGAAAATTCTGAAAGAGATGGGAATACCAGACCACCTGACTTGCCTCTTGAGAAACCTATATGCAGGTCAGGAAGCAACAGTTAGAACTGGACATCGAACAACAGACTGGTTCCAAATTGGGAAAGGAGTAAGTCAAGGCTGTATACTATAACCCGCTTATTTAACTTATATGCAGAGTACATCATGAGAAATGCTGGACTGGATGAAGCACAAGCTGGAATCAAGATTGCTGGGAGAAATATCAACAACATCAGATATGCAGATGACACCACCCTTATGGCAGAAAGTGCAGAAGAACTAAAGAGCCTCTTGATGAAAGTGAAAGAGGAGAGTGAAAATGCTGGCTTAAAACTCAACATTCAGGAAACTAAGATCATGGCATCCGGTCCCATCCCTTCATGGCAAAGAGCTGGGAAACAGTGGAAACAGTGGCTGACTTTTTTTTTGGGGGGGAGGTTCCAAAATCACTACAGATGGTGATTGCACCCATGAAATTAAAAGATGCTTACTCCTTGGAAGGAATGTTATGACCAACCTAGACAGCATATTAAAAAACAGAGACATTACTTTGTCAACAAAGGTCCATCTAGTCAAGGCTATGGTTTTTCCAGTAGTCATGTATGGATGTGAGAGTTGGACTGTAAAGAGAGCTGAGCACTGAAGAATTGATGCTTTTGAACTGTGGTGTTGGAGACGACTATTGAGAGTCTCTTGGACTGCAAAGAGTTCCAACCAGTCCATCGTAAAGGAAATCAGTCCTGAATATTCATTGGAAGAACTGGTGCTGAAGCTGAAACTCCAATACTTTGGCCACCTGATGTGAAGAACTGACTCATTTTAAAAGACCCTGATGCTGGGAAAGATTAAAGCAGGAGGAGAAGGGGACAACAGGATGAAATGTTTGGATGGCATCACCGACTCAATGGACATGTGTTTGAGTGGACTCTGGGAATTGGTGATGGACAGGGAGTCCTGGCATGCTGCAGTCCATGGGGTCACAAAGAGTCATACAGGACTGAGTGACTCAACGGAACTGAAGTGAATGCTATTATTATCATCTGAGAGATCCATTGAGGGGAAGCAAAGACCACAAATGAAGCTTCTCAAGCCTGTTTTTCCTTACCTGTTCTAAAACTATGGAAGTTTACAGGTTAATTGCTATAGTTTTCTCACCTTTAATTTGACTTTTGTTTTATAGGTACCAATAAATAGCTGTTTACAATGAGAGTACTCTATATGCCCCAATTTGTTAGTTTTTCCAATTAAAAAAAAAAAGAGTTCATTATTTCACATCCAATATAATGTATCTCAACAGACATTCAAACCATTAAAATGCAAAAGACTTCCACATAAGAGAGACAAAGGGGATGTAACCTAAATAAATCCAGAGTTTTACTCTCAAGTCCAGATTTTTTAAAACACATACAAAGCGAAACCTAGGAAGATCAGGTAGAACATCCATATTTCAAAGACACAGAGAAATATGACCTTTCCCCAGTAGGCCTTTGTTTAAGGTTTCACCAAGCTGGCTTTTAATGTTAACTGTGTATGCATTGGAAGAGCCCCCTCAGTTTCCAGGGTGAGATTTTCTCCAATTTCCCATCAAATAAACACTTGTAAATTTTGTACATACATTTACCTAGCTGGGGTGTTGGCAATCTGTCATTCCTTTCTCTTCTATTTTGAAATATTTATTTCCCATTTTTAAACCGGTTTGTCAAGAAAAAATAGTTAGTGATGATCTTGTGATGGGCCAGTGTGTGCTGCTTGGGAGTTTAACTTCTCTGGTTTTGCCACGGAGTTGTTTCTTCCATGGGTGCTCAGATTGCAGAATGGCCAATTCTTATGTGTATCCCCAGTTAAATGAATGGGTTTCCCTATATGGACAAGCTGCACAGCATGAGGTCTTGCCTCCATCACTTCTGCAAGTTTCTCAGTTGCCTGAGAAAGCCATTTCCAGTCAGGAAGACAGAGTCCCCTTTTTGGAGGTTGTTTTTTTAAAGACAAACTCTTAAGCTAGCCAATTCAAGAAAAATGACAGGCTAATCTCCCCCCTAACAACTCAGTGCCATCTTACTCAGTGATTAACTGAGCAAGTCTTCCCAGTTTACAAGCTGAGGCTAACTACCCAGTATCCAAGCTGAGTCTTCCCAGTGTTTTAACACTGAGGGTCCCCAGCTCTAGTAAAATCTCCCCAGTGCCTTCTACACCGAGAATGTCCTGAATAGTGTCTAAACTCAGCAACCCAGGGATCTTCTTGAAACGAAGTTTCAAAGATAACCTTTTCCCCTACCAAATAAAACTCAGAATCATCAACAAATACAGGAGATCCAAGAACCAGAAGAGACTCACTCAAATCTGTCTGGACTCCCTATGCAGGCAGATGGGCACAAGTGATGTCTGCCAGTACCAAGTCTCTGGATCCTCATAGAGTCAGGCAGAGGAAAGGCATCTTCTCTGGGTCCCTTTGTGGTCACCAAAACTGTCAACTTAAAAAATAGTCACAGCCTAGAATTTGAGAGCTATGTCTTATTTGGTGGGAAATTTTAGGACTTCAAGCCCAGAAGACAGCATCTCAAGTAACCCTAAGAGAACTGTTCCAAGGAGGCAGAGGGAAGAATCAGGTTATTTAGAAGTTTGCAGCAAGGATAAGGTAGTCTGAACATCAAAATTTGCTGTTAATTAAAGAAAACCAGATATCCTAAGTTAAATAATTTAGCTGTTTCTATATATTGGAAGATGCAAGAATCTGGGTTTACTGAAATTATTCCTTTCATATGTATCTCAGCTATTGAAAGGTTGCTGCTGAACCATGAAAGACGCCAGAATTCTTGGCCTCTGGAGGAGAAGAATTCAGTACAGGACCAGAGACGAGGCTTGATTGCTCAGTGTTTTTGTGTAATAAAATTTTATTAAAGTATAAAACAGATAGAGAAAGCTTCTGACATAGACATCAGAAGGGGGCCGAAAGATGCGCCCCCCGCCCCCCAGTGTTAGCAACGGAGTTATATCCGTTTACTTAGTTATTACAATGAATTAAAATAATGTCTGGAGGTTGTAAAGATCTTACTAGACCCACTCCCATAATTTACATTTTAAGATAGCATGATTATCCAGAAGGTTTTCAGGAAGGAGAAACTGTCCTCAAGCAGGGTACATTGTTGTTATATAATCCTTAGAACAGAGTTTAAACTGAATTGTTTATTGTGTAATCATCAGTTTCAAGCTTAAAGATAAAAATATTTTATGTGACTAAGACTAAGCAATGTAGAGGGGGGAAAAAAACTTTTGTCCTTTCCTCCTCCTTGAGAATTCCAGACCCTTCTCTCCTTGGGGACCCCCAGACTTCTTATCAACCTGCCTAGGAATTGACTTTCTCACTATCTGGGGCCAGCATCATACAATTTGATTATTCACATGTTTAATTCCTTGTTCACCATAAGGACTGGCAGCAGCTCATTGCGGCAGTTCAATGGCTGCCAGATAGTAGGCATTGTTCTTCCTGGGCTCAGAAATTCACGTTTGGAGGGCCAGAATCGTGAATGGCTGTGACATCCTTGTTTATCGATATGACAGGAAATACTGCATTTTACAGTATTGACCTGGAGAGAAAATTACTCAAGGCCCGTTGCCAAGGTCACAACTTGTATTATTCTGCTTGGGCTGCCGTAAAAAATACCACAGGCAGGGTTGCCTAAATAACAAACATGTATTTGTCACAATTTTAGAGACTGAAAGTCTAAGATCAAGGTGCTTGCAGAAGGCTTGCCTTCTTGCTGTGCCCTGAATTGTAGAGACAGAGCACTGGTGGCCCTTTCTCTTCTTATAAGGTCATTAATCCTATTATAAGTGTCCCACTTACATGGCTTTACCTAACCCAAATTATCACTTAGAAACCCTATCTCCAAATTTCATGACATCAGGAGTTAGGGCCTAGACATATAAATTTGGAGGAAAGGGGACACAATTCACTCCACAGCACAACCCATTTCCCAAGCCACACTGGGATGGGTCAATGTGAGTTCAGATGGAAGAAGAGGTAATGTATATAGCTAGAATAGTGGAGTCAACTAGCCCTGTTTTTCCATACATTACAGTTTAAAAAAATCTCAGATATGCAACCTTTTCTTCACAGCTTAAACCTAGAGTTATGCACAAAGAACAACTCTAGAATGGCCCCCTCTTCAAGGTTCTGTGACTTCTAGCCATTGAGTCATTCACTGCAACAAAAGCTGAGTTATTAGAAGTCTAAGTAGTGTAAAAAAAAATGTGCTATCTTGAATAGTACTTTCCTGCCAAAACATCATCAAGAAAAGTAGCTTTGTAAGAAACCAAATGGTGATTTAAAAAAAAAAAAAGTCCACAAGCTCAGACACTATGGACTAGAACAACAGGCTCCTCTGTCCACGGGATTTCCCAGGCAAGAATACTGAAGTGGGTTGCCATTTCCTTATCCAGGGGATCAATCCTGCATCTCCTGATTTGGCAAGTGGATTCTTTACTAGTGAGCCACCATGGAAGCCCTACTAGTGCTGTCATAAAAAGTACTACAGATTCAGTGACTTAAACAACATGCATTTATTTTTTTCACAGTTCTGGAGGCTATGAGTCCAAGATCAAGTTGTTGGCTGGGTTGATTCTTTTCTGAAATCTCTCTCTTTGGCCTTGGAGATGGTCATCTTTTCTATCTTCACATGGTCTTTCTTCCATGATTTATAATCTGTTCTTATAAGGACACAAGTTATATTACTTTAAAGCCTACCTTGAAATCCCATTTCACTATAAATACCACTGCAAAGACCCTAATTCCAAATACATTCACATTCTGAGGTACTGGGGGTGAAGACTTCTACATTCAAATTTCTAGGGAAAACAATTCAGCCCATAATGCTGAACACTTGGAGTAAGCCTAATCTGACACTTACAACAAAAGTCTGTCTAGTCAAGACTATGTTTTTTCCAGTAGTCATGTATGGATGTGAGAGTTGGACTATAAGGAAAGCTGAGTGCTGAAGAACTGATGCTTTTGAACTGTGGTGTTGGAGAAGACTCTTGAGAGTCCGTTGGACTGCAAGGAGATCCACAGTCCATTCTAAAGATCAGTCCTGGGTGTTCATTGGAGGGCCTGATGTTGAGGCTGAAACTCCAATACTTTGGCCACCTGATACAAAGAGGTGACTCATTTGAAAAGACCCTGATCCTGGGAAAGATTGAGGGCAGGAGGAGAAGGGGACGACAGAGGATGAGATGGTTGGATGGCATCACCGACTCAATGGAAATGGGTTTGGGTGGACTCCAGGAGTTGGTGATGGACAGGGAGACCTGGTGTGCTGTGGTTCATGGGGTCGCAAAGAGTCAGACATGACTGAGTGATTGAACTGAACTGAATCTGACACTTATTAGATTATTCAAATAATTACCCAATAAATTACTTTTTTAAAAAAAATGAGCTTGAGATTGCTTTCCTACTTATATAACACCATAATATTGACATTTTAAAGAATTATGGGATATTGTAGAAAAAACTATAAGAAACAAAAAATACAAACAAGATAAAAATAAATTTCACTTTATGTAGAACTAGAAAAGATCTATAACAAATTGGAATCACACACAAAAATAATGTGCTATTTTCAGCTTGGAAACTTTAACCTTTTGTTGTTATTGCTCAGTTGCTCAGTTGTGTCCAACTCTTTGTGACCCCATGGACTGCAGCATGCCAGGCTTCCTTGCCCTTCACCATCTCCTGGAGCTTGCTCAAACTCACGTTCATTGAGTGAGTCAGAAAGAGAAAGACAAATAACACATATTTATGGAATTCAGAAAGATTGTACCTACGATCCAACATAAAGGGCAGCAAAGGAGAAACAGTTGTAAAGAAGAGACTTTTAGATTCAGTAGAAGAAGGAGAGGGTGGGATGATTTGAGAGAATAGCATTGAAACAGGACTTGATATTACTACACTACCTAATGTTAAATGGGCAAAAAGGGACTCTGTACTGGTCCCTAACATTAAAAGTCAAATAAGAGTTTCTTTTATCACAGTTTTAAAACAGTAGTATTAGTTTTTCTTTTTAAAATTAATTAATTTAATTTATTTGGAGGATAATTACCTTACAATATTGTGGTGGTTTTTGCCATACATCAATATGAATCAGCTATGCGTGCACATGTGTCCCTCCATCCTGAAACTCCCTCTCACTTCCTTCCCCACCCTATCCCTCTGGGTTGTCCCAGAGCACCGACTTTGAGTGCCCTGCTTCATGCATCAAAATTGCACTGGTTATCTATTTTTCATATGGTATTATACATGTTTCAATGCTATTCTCTCAAATCATCCCACCCTCACCTTCTCCCACCTAGTCCAAAAATTTGTTCTTTAAAATTATGGATAAATGTATGTATAAATGAACCACTTCGATGTATATCTGAAACAAACACTGCAAATTAAGTATACCCCAGCATAAAATAAAAATTAAATTAAAAAAAGAAAAAAATGTTAACTTGGTGGCTCAGAGGGTAAAGCGTCTGCCTGCAATGCGGGATACCCGCTTTTGATCCCTGGGTCGGGAAGATCCCCTGGAGAAGGAAATGGCAACCCACTCCAGTACACTTGCCTGGAGAATCCCATGGATAGAGGAGCCTGGTAGGCTATGGTTCACAGGGTCACAGAGTCCGACACGACTGAGCAACTTCACTTTACTTCACTTTTTTGCAGCCTTGCATTTAGGATTGTCATTACAGTGTTTCTAAATTCCTATATTTCTAAATTCCTATACAGTCTTTCTATATTCCTAATTTCTATATTAATTAACATACATTAATATATGCATTAATATACTGTATTGGTGTTTCTCTTTCTGACTTACTTCACTCTGTAATAGGCTCCAGGTTCATCCACCACATTAGAACTGATTCAAATGCATTATTTTTTTTTATACCTGTGTAATATTTTGTGATGTATATGTACCACGATTTCCTTATCCATTCGTCTACCAATGGACATCTAGGTTGCATTCATGTCCTAGCTATTGTAAACAGTGCTGTGATGAACATTGGGGGACATGTGTCTCTTTCAATTCTGGTTTCCTCAGTGTGTATGCCCAGCAGTGGGATTGCTGGGTCATATGGCAGTTCTATTTCCAGTTTTTTAAGGAATCTCCACACTATTCCCTATAGTGGCTGTGCCAGTTTGCATTCCTACCAACAGCGTAAGAGGGTTCCCTTTTCTCCACACCCTCTCCAGAATTTATTGTTTGTAGACCTTTGAATGATGGCCATTCTGACCAATTTGAAAGAATAGCATTGAAACATATATATTACCATATATAAAATAGATGACTAGTGCAAGTTTGATGCATGAAGCAGGGCACCCAAAGCCAGTGTTCTGGGAAAACATAGAGAGACAGAGTGGGGAAGGGGTGTGAGGGGATTCAGGATCGGGAAGACACATGTATAACCATGGCGGATTTATGTTGAAGTATGGCAAAACATCATCAAAATATTGTAAACTAATTATACTCCAATTAACATAAAATGAGTTTAAAAATAAAAGCAATTTAAAAATCTTTTTTTTTTTAAAATTACACAATGCCTATTCTACTTATTTGGAGCTTCAGCATCAGTCCTTCCAATAAATATTCAATATTGATTTCCTTTAGGATTGAATGGTTTGGTCTCCTAACTCTCAAGAGCCCTCTCCAACACAACAAGATGCTACATCTGCTTTGGAGAAATTTTTATTATATGTATATCTGTGCAGTTGTATACCAAAAATGTCTATGTGTTATGTGATTGAATAGAAGTGTGTATTTAAGATTATGTATCTTTGAAAATGAATATCAGAAATACATAGAAAAATATGTATGCACACAAATATGTGTATGAATATAAGGATTTCTGTACCCATATATGTGTTGCATTAATTTTGTGTGTCTGAAAAAATGTTAAGAATGTGTGGAAAATGAAGAGGCATTATAGCAGGGCAGCTGAGGGCTAGAGTTAGAGAATGTGACAGGGTTCAGAGAACCTGCAGAGGAAAGGACCACCTATCATTTCCAGAGATTTAAATTTGGAAGGAGATGAGCAGCTTGGAGTGCCTCCAAGGCAAGGGATAATGGCAGCATAGGGTTGAGGATAAAAAGGGTCACACTTCATTAACAAGAAAATAAGATCCCAGTCCTGTACAGAAAGAGGGGAGAAAACACAGCATCAATAGCAGCTGATGGAGGCATATGTCTCAGAGGGGACAGTCACCACCAACAAGGAGGCAGAATACAGCTCTCAGGACACCACTACTTCCTCACCTACCCTAGTCCCGCCCTCTTGAACGAGCTCCTCCCTGAAAGATTCTCCCCTCCCAGCTCTTGCAAGCACCCAGCTCATCGCCTGCCTATCCTGCTTACACACAGACTCACCGAAAAGGAAGCTGCGAGGTGTCCGATTTGCACACGTGAAGCCTGAGATCCGGGCGGTGGACGCCAGGAAAGGAAAGGCCATTGGTGGGCGCCAGGACAGAGAAGGGGGATGGGATGGATTCCTGCCAGAGATAAGGGGTGGAGGCAGGCGCCGGGTGAGGCTAGGGTGGGAAGGGGGAGTGCAATGGGCAACAGGAAAGGGGCATAGCGTTAGGAAGCAGGCAAGACATTGAAGATGAGCACAGGGAGGCAAGGGCACTGGGGGCCAAGAAAGCGAGTGGAGGTAGACAGGGGGCATGTGAGTAGCAGACTACTGGGATGTTCTGAACAGGACGACAGTGAGTGAGGGCATGTGGGTCAGGGCTGTGGAGGGATAGGGGTTTTGCAGGGGATTCAGAGTGGGCGCCAGTGGCGGTGACGGAGGCTGAGGTCTCTGAACGAGGACGTAGTCTGCCCCCTCCTGCAGAGTTCCTAACCCCAGGCAGCACCACTGCCGCTGCCGCTGCCGCCTTTCACCGCAGCCTCAGGGTACCTAGAAGGGAGAGCGCTTTCAGGCACACAGCCAGGATTTCCAGCATTACTGCCAGGTTCATGGGGAAATTTTAGGCGCTGGCGCGGGGCACATGGAGACGTCGCTGTCGGCAGAACTTCACCTTATGGCATATTGAATGTTCCTCTCTTATCTTCTCTCCTCCTCCTGCAGACATGAAAACCCCCAACTCACAGGAGGCCGAAGGGCAGCAAACCAGGGCTGTTGCAGGAAAGGCCACTGGGTCTGCAAACATGATGAAGAAAAAAGCCTCCCAAAAGAAGCAGAGAGGCAGACCTTCGTCCCAGCCCCGCAGGAACATTGTGGGCTGCAGAATTTCACATGGATGGAAGGAAGGTGATGAACCCATCACTCAGTGGAAAGGAACCGTTCTGGATCAGGTGCCTATAAATCCTTCTCTTTATCTGGTGAAATATGATGGAATTGACTGTGTCTATGGACTGGAACTTCACAGAGATGAAAGAGTTTTGTCTCTTAAAATTCTTTCTGACAGGGTGGCATCAACTCAAGTCAGTGATGCAAACCTTGCAAATACCATAATTGGTAAAGCTGTGGAACACATGTTTGAGGATGAGCATGGTTCTAAGGATGAATGGAGAGGAATGGTCTTAGCCCAAGCACCGATCATGAAAGCCTGGTTTTACATTACCTATGAGAAAGATCCTGTCTTGTACATGTACCAACTTCTAGATGATTATAAAGAAGGAGACCTCCGTATCATGCCAGAGTCCAGTGAGTCTCCTCTTGCAGAAAGGGAGCCAGGAGGAGTTGTAGATGGTCTGATAGGTAAACATGTGGAATATACCAAAGAAGATGGCTCCAAACGGATCGGAATGGTCATTCACCAAGTGGAAGCCAAACCCTCTGTGTATTTCATCAAGTTTGATGATGATTTCCATATCTATGTCTATGATTTGGTGAAAAAGTCCTAACTGTCAGGATAAACTTTGCCACGTTTGTGAAAACAAATGCGTACTTTGTAGACATGCAAGATAATGTTACTTTTCAGTGTATTGAAAGCTTTAGGGTCCATGTTGATTCAACATCTTTGCCAGCATAACTATTGTCTTGTTCTAAGAAATACAAATGTATGTGGTCATGACATGCTGTGTGTAAGGAATTTGTCATGTTGAAAAGGTTGGGTGTGTTTGGTGGATGGAACATGAAAGGAAGGAGCAGCTGTAAAATTCAGGCTGTGACTAAATTTCAGCTAGTATCATAATCAGTCAAATAAACATGGAATAGGACTTAGCTGGTTTGGGCTAGGGAGAGGAGAGGAGAATGAACTAGAGATGGGCTGTAGGGAAAAGGAAAAGAGAAGGTGGCTGCTTAAGAAAGGAGGTGGGAAGGGACCAGAAATGGAGAGGCTCCTAAGGGGAGGGATGACCTAAGAGTGAGAGGCAGCTAACTGGAAGAGGGTGAAGAATAACAGAGGGAGAGTGAAATCTTGGGGCTGAGAGGAAAATGGACAGGATAAATTGAGTAAGGAGGGACACAAAGACGTTTAGAAGAGGTGCAGAGCAATGGAGAGAAAGGCAAAGTTGGCAGAGATCTGAGGAGAGGCTAGAGGGATACTCCAGAAGGGAAGGGACACTGAGGAAGGAGGAATTCTAAGAAAGACTGACAGAGGGAGTGAGAATAGAGGAAAAAGGGGTATGAGGTGTGGAGCCGATGAGAGATGGAAAGACCCAAGAAAACCAGGCCCTCTGGCAGTCTCCAAGTTGCCCTCCCTAGCTCTGTGCACAAAGGATGTGGCAACAAACAAACCACATGGATTGGAGCCTCCCTAGAGGGGAATTTTGACAGGACTGTCTCAAGAGTTAAGCAGGAACCAAGTTTATACTTAAAAGACTTTTATTACATCGGGGACATCATGCCACATCTGCTGAGCAGAGCCCAGCCCTCAGCTTAAACACACTGCATGGTGCTCCATAGCAGGGGGCTGTGGGCAGTTTCCTCGTATTTTCCAGAGGACCCAGGGGCAGTAAATCTCAGACCTGAAGTTCTTGGTTCACTTCCCTACACTGAATAAATGATTTTTTTCAGGAATGAGTTAGTGGAGTTCTCAGAACATAAGAGATGTGACACCTTGCATTTGGAAAGCATTTTATCCAGAAAAATGGAAACTTGCTCGACCCAGATACTGCACTCATCTCACTGTTCTTCATCCTCTGGGGCTATGCTGTGCCTTCTTACAGAAGAGAGGCAACAAAGGATTGAGTTTAATGTTTCTCTCCAGGACATGGGGAATACTTGACTCTCCATCTCTCAGCCCCTGCCTGAAACCACAGGTATCCCGCCCCTGTCCCCCCAGCCTGTGTTTCACCAGATGGATGTCTGCTGCCTCCAGAACCCCCATTCTGGCAATATCCCAGCAAAGCCAGTGCCTACTGACCCTTCACAGGTACCTCCTGACTAGTCTTGCCCACTTCAAGCACACAGGGAACTGTGCTGGAAATGTGTGCAGTTCTATTTCCAGGTGAGATAGGTGGCATGGGCAGTTGAACGGGGAGATGTGACTTTGTATAACTAAGTCCTTCGACTGTATCTCGCCACATAGGTGATTGGCGGGAAGAGGGTGTGGTAACTCCCAATAAATTCCCTTTGAAGTATGGTGTCCCAATACATGGGTCTTTGTCCTTCTGTCTTTCTTTCCTTCTCCCAGTTCAGCTGTGGGAAAAGCTTCAAAACTCTCTCTGGTTTTCCTACTCCACACTCTTCACTGGCCTCAAAGAAACAATTCTGGTGTCTCTCTTCTGCCTAATAACTCCAGGCATAACAGGCAGAGGGGGAGGCAGGGAGCTTCCCGGAGTGGAAAGAAGTTGGTAATTCCAGTTCATTCTCTCCCCCAACATGATCTGAAGCTGTTTGCCTCAAGAATTCCACAAGATAAACCCACCTCACCAGAGCAAGGATAGGTTTTCTTTCATACATCACATAATTCAATCTAGCAAACACCTGGAGGCCACTCATGGACGAGTTTCAGCCCACTGTCATATTTTGCTTGATCTTCATGTTTTTATCATTCTCCATTTTAAAATTAGATATAGAGACATTTGGGGGATTTCACATTTCAAAAATCTATATTCCTGGCTTGCCTGAGAAAACAAACTATAGACCAAGTGATAGGGCCCACATTCCAACAAGGACACAAGCAGTTGATTCTGAGGAAGATCTCAGCCCATTTTAAACTCAGAATATTCTCTCGAGTGGGCCATGCCCCTAGATGACCTGCTTCACTCTAATAAATTGCCCAGATGTACCCTGGAAACATTTGCATTAGTAGCTTAGCCCTCCTTTGGCTTACTTTAACACCGTTTGCTTTTTATTTTATTTGCTTTATCTTCATCTCAGCAATACTTACTTCAGGGAGACTCTCTGCCAGGCAGTCTTCTAGACAGGAGCTTTGGATATGGTCATAAAAAAGACAAAGTAGTCTTACCCTCAGGGAACTTTCACTGTAGTGTAGGAGACAGACAGTAGCCACAAGACAAAAAGTAAAATATAAAGTATTTTCACACTAATAAATGTTAAGAAAGAAAATATAAAGCAAGGAATGGGGGAACTGGATTTCAAGGAAGGAGGCTGAAATCGGATAGATAGGGAGTCCAGAGAAAGCCTCACCGATAGTAATGACCTGAAGGCATTGAGAGAACTACCCCTGTGGTTGTCTAAGGAAGGAGCATTCCAGCAAGAGGGACAACAAATGCTGAGACCCGTGGCAAGAGTAAGCCTGACATTTTCAAACCATACTGAGAATACCAACATGGCTGGAACTGAGTGAGCAAGGTAGGGAATATGATGGAAGTGAGTTTAGAGAAGTGATGCTGATCTGGGAGAAGAATGGAATTTGACTTTTACGCTGTGGGTGATGAGGAACCATTCAGTTATTTTCAGCAACGGCTCAACATTTTTTGTTGTGACAACACTTGAGAGTAGTCTGTAGTGGTGTGCAAACTGAAAATGTGAGATCAATTGGTGACTTTTCCAATAATCCAGGTAACAGATATGGTTTCAAGCAGTCTGGCACCATTATATGTAATGTGAATTTTGTCTTGTTTTATGATTGGTCAGTTGCTAAGTCTCGTGTGACTCTTTTGAGACCCCATAGCCTACCAGGATTCTCTGTCCATGGTGTTTCCCAGAGTATAACACTGGAATGGGTGCCATTTCCAACTCCAGGGAATCTTTCCGACCCAGGAATCAAAGCCACATCTCCTGCATTGGCAGGGGATTCTTTACCACTGAGCTACCAGGAAAGCCCACAATTGGTCTATCTCGCTATATTTTACAGTATAGTGTAGCATGCCTGATTTGCCCTTAGACAAGATATTTGCTTGAAGGGAAATATAAGAGATGCCACTTATAATACTAAGTTTCCTGATATCCTTGAGCCACACAATTTCCCAAGTGAAAGAATAGATGAGGCATTTGGGCTCTTTCTTCCTTAAATTGAATATGTAATGCTGATGAAGTGAGAATTAGAAACTGTCCAAGAAAGCCTACATACATTCCGACTTTTGCTTCACCCCCTTGGAATGTTCCCTAGTTCTTCTATTGTAACCAGATAAGAACTGATATTTGCTCTCGTGATAAAGGGCAGAAGGTACACCCAACAGGGTTTATCATCAGTTTAAATCAGTTAGTAAAGAATTTAACTGACTCTTCAAAAGGAGGCAGGTTTTGGACAGGTCTTGAGTTTTCTTATTAGTAAAGATACCTATAGTAATGTAGCATTGTTTTAAGTGCATTGCCTAAATAACATTCCATCCTCCTTCCCCAAGCCCAAATGATATTTTCCTTTCTGAGTTAAAATGGAGGTGTGTATGGTACTAGTGATTAACCACTAATGTGAGTCACACAATCAGTCTTGGTTTGGGCATGCATTACATTTAAAGGAATACTGTCAGAATCTCCCAACACTTTCTTCCAGGTTATTACTGGAGGCACCTACAAATATTTGGAATACCAAAAGTTTCCTTTCATGTCTTAGAGATGACAATACAGCCTCTAATTATCCAGGTCCTCTATTTATCTTGGAAAAATAATGTCAGGCCAAGGCATATCTATGATGGTTGCTCCTTCCCTTGCAGATTGAAATTGTTCCACAGCTCAACATAACGTTTGGGTTGAGGTTCCAAAAGACCAATAAATAAAGCCCCTTTTCTCCTTGCAAGTTTTTAACCACTTGAGGGACAAGCACAATAATGACACAAATGGAGGTAAAAATATTTCCTTTATAATTGATAAAGCTGGCTTGGAGGACATGCTTAGCTCTGAGGCCACAAGTACTTCCTCATACTTCACCCAATCATAGGCAGAGCTGGATACAACTGCAAGTCTCCCTGATAAGGACAAGTATTACTTGCCTACAAAGTTTACTCTGTCTTAAAGTTGATTAGATTGTGCCTAAGAGAGATAAATACAAGAAACAACTCAAAAGGTTTCTCATACATCCATCCTCTCAAACTCACCAATTATAAAAGTCACTGGGAGATGTGAATTCAGGGGAATGAAGGTCTGAAAAAATAACTTCCATTTTATTTTCAAAAAATATTATTCTTTTTATTGAGGTATATAATTGTTGTATAATATTATTTAGTCTCAGGTATGCAATATTTTGATTTTGCATATATTACAAAATGATTACAGTAGTCCAATTAATATTCATCATCATTCATAGTTTTTCTTGTGATGAGAATTTTTAAGCTCTACTCTCTTATCAGCTTTCAATATGCAATAAAATATTATTAACTAGAGTCACATTGCTGTACATTATGTCTGTATGACACATAACTGGAAGTTTGTACGTATTGACCCCTTTCATCCATCTCACCCAACATTTCTTACCTTGTACTGTTAATATGTTGTACAACATACCTGGGCATAATTTGCAATGGGTTATAGTTTAAAGAATTAATATTTCAGTGTAGCTTTAATATCATGCTTAATATCAATTTGAGAGGATTCTGAAATAAGCCACGAACCACCTAGCTCACTCATTAAAGAAAAAACAGTAGGTATTGAAGGAGGGCTCTCACAAAATATGGGCATGACTCCTCTGACTCCCCTGTAATCTTTTTGTATTTATCATGAAGGAAGAGAGGGGCACAAGTAGTTGACTAAAAGAGTGGCTAATGAACCCACAGGCTTACAAAAAGAATAAAGTGTAGGTAGAGGAAAACTCTTCTATTAAATCACTTTAAAATGTTATATGAAATATGACAGCTCTCCTTTTAAATTATAGCTGATCTTTAAATATTGTGAGAAAAATCCCCAGAACCAATGATGAAGAACAAACTAAAAACAAAAGCAGTAAGCATATGACCTGATGCTTTGGCAGCTAGGGAGAGAAATGTGTTATCTCAGTAACTAAAGGATTAGAGTAGAATATAAAACCTTAAGCCTGATTAAATTGAATGTTGGGAATGAAGATCTCCTTGCTTTCCTTTCAATTCTCAGTATAATAGCTGGAGTGAGATTTTAAAAATATAATTGAGATTGTATCATCTTGCTTAAAACTCTCCAAAAGCTTCCTATTATAGTTGACATACAATCCAATCTCCTTGCTTTACCCTGCAAGCTCTAGATCATGTGTTCTCAACCAGAATGGTATTGACCACAAAGGTGAAGAAATTGACTCTTTGTTTGGGAGGTGAAAAAAAAATCTTAGCTATTAGAATGGTTTGTGGCCTTCCAAAGCTCAACTGTATCCGACAAAATCTTATTCTTTAGATTTCAATTACTCTCACTGGGTTTTCTTAGATATAGCATGAGCAACACTGACATTGAGTTTATAGAAATACACAATGTGTATGCAAGATCAATGTTACAAAATACTAGCAAAAATAATGGCTGTGATTGGAAGGCTTTCAAATCATTGCTCATTTCTGAAATCATATCTTGAGAAGTGAACTATGTGAGCCTATTGGCTGCCATTGAAGGCCTTTATATATTGTCCTTTATGTCCTTGTATATGACTTGGGCTTTGCAAGTTAAATAAAAATAGTATTTATTTAATTCTACAAAAGTTATTCAGCATGTCATTTATTATGTCAAATGATGAAAAGGAAAAATGTCAATAATATATGAATGATCATCTAACAGCTAGTTAAAACTTATTTTCTCATATGAAGTAAAAGTTAGAAGTCAAATTCACTGAAAATAACTTTTAAGAAATGTAAAATTTCAATTGTTCTGCTTTGTCTAGAAAAATAGGTTTTGAAGTATTTTGTAAAGTTTGATTATATGGATATAAATATATATAGCTAATTTTCAGATTTTATACATTATAATTCATGTAAGTAAATAAATTTCATTAAGCCACCCAACAAATATAAGGTTACATGCTAATAGCTTGCAAATTTTAAATGTAACTTCTACCTTCAAATTTTATTTATTCTTAACCCTACATAAGACTTACTATTTTTTATGTATGAGTGTATTTTTATTTCAGATTTCAGATACCTTCCATTTCAAGTACTGTTATTAATAAAACCCAGACTCAAACCACTTTACCTATAAAGAAGTTTCTTATCTCATAACTTGGAGTCAGAACTAGGACTCCAGGAATGGTATGATCAGCAGCTAAATGAAATGACAAAGAACTCAGAGTATTTTCATTTCCTCCTAGGCCATATTCAATGTGCTGGTTTTGTCCTCAGGCTGGTTACAGATTCCAGTGGTCATATACAGAAATAGCATTGTCCTAAAGAAGAAAAGGAAACACCATTTTCTGTTTCCCTTAAGAATAAGTTTGTTTTTTTTTCCTCAGAAGTACCTTGTCATGTTCAATTGGCCAAGATTAGATCATATGCCAAATGCTAAGCCAACCACTTGCAGGGGGAGTAGCATTACCATGAATAGCTTAGAGTAAACTTTTAGAGTGGGATGAATATTGGGAAATCAGTGGCCATGACCACCTATAGGTACAGAATGTGTCATTAGGACAACAGTCTCCCTCTTTTGCTTACCTTTGCTGTGCTCTTCTCTGTGCAGCTTTGTCCTCAGTCTCCAGACCATGGTAGGGTGAATAGAGCAGCTCAGTCTTCATATCCTCTCAGATTCACTCATGTCCAGTGGACAAGATCATTTACTTCACACCCAGCAGTTTGTGCAAAAATATCATTGTGCCTCATTGACTTTGACTAGGTTGGATACCTAGTCATAAAACAATCACTTGGACCGTATTTCAGTGCTCTGAAAAGTCAGACTTAGGTTGTTCCCAAGAGGAAGAAGGACATATTATTACCAGAAAAAGTGTGATTGAATGCTAGACTGCAATGTGTTACAATTCAACACATTTTGCTGCTTATCATACTTATGAATCATTCTTGCCATATATACATGTTCAAATATGTCTCCATTGTGTCAAATGTTATGCAGTCCTGAAACAGAATGAAACTGGGTCATTTGCAGAGACGTGGATGGACCAACCTAGAGACTGTCATACAGAGTGAAGTAAGTCAAAAAGAGAAAAAAAAATATTGACACATATATGTGGAATCAAGAAAAATGGTATAGATCATTTTATTTGCAAAACAGAAATAGTTATTACAGATATAGAGAACAAATGTATGGATACCAAAGGGGAGAAAGGGGGCTGGGATGAATTGGGAGCTTGAGACTGACATATATAACTATTGATACTATACGTAAAATAGATAACTAATGACAACCTACTGTAAAAGTCAGGGAACTCCACTCAGTGCTCTGTGGTGACCTAAATGGGAAGGAAATCCAAAAAAGAGGGCATATATGTATATGCATAGCTGATTCCCTTTGCTGTACAGTATAAACTAACACAATATTGCAAAACAACTATATCCCCATACAAATTTTTAAAATTGTAGAAAATGAAATTCAATCTACAGTGACAGCAAGCAGATAAGCAGAGGAGGCAGTAAGTAAGTGTGGGATGGTGAGATAAACAAGGGGGCATGAGGAAAGTTAAGGATTTGGATTTGTTCACTCATGACTGTGGGGATGGTTTCATGGATGTATGCCTGTGTCAAACTCATCAAATTGTACACTTTAAAAATGAAAGTTTATTGTATGTCTTTATACCTCAATAAAGCTCTTAAAATTTACTAGTAAAAGTGGAAAGGAGGAAAATTTTTTAAAAGCCTCCATGTGTTCTTTCATCAATTACCAATGAAATGTGAATTGTTACCATCTATTTTGAAAACATCCTTGTAAGAATAACTGGTTTTTTTTTCATTTTAAGATAATAGACTATTGATTTTTGAAATTTAAATACAGTGGAAAGAAAATGTGTGCCCTTTTGTTTCTTCTTTTTAACAGCATATTTGTGAGAATCATTCAAATTGTTGTATGCAGTTGTAGTTTACTCATTCTAAATCCTGTATGATAGTCCATTGTATGAATGGATATACCACCAAATATGCAGTCTACCGTTGATGGAAATTTGAGTGATTTCCAGTGTGGAGCTATTAAAAATAGTTGATATGAAAAGTAAGATGATAGGAAATAATTTCCCAACCAAGATATGGAAGACAACAGGTCCAAGAGACAGAGAATTTAGTGGATGTTTTTCCACTGAGGAAGTTTAACCACTCTAGAGGGAACTGCTGAAAGCAGTTGAAGCTAAGGATAAATGGAATCCAGAGTCCTGGCAAATCCCATTAATTTTTGGTTGGGACTCCAAAGAATAAAAGTTAGCCAGAAATAAACTCTCCCATGAACTAAAGCATATCTGAAATTTGCTTTCAATTAAAAAATTGTATGAACTTTTATTTGCATCAGTTTTACATATGAATTTTTTTCATAATCAATATTAATATTTTTATACTTTGATGATTGAATCAAATTTTTATTGCTCTTTCCTTTTTAGTAATTATTTTAAGCTTTGTTGCTTTGTTAACATTCAATCTATCACTTGATTCAGATATTATATGTATTTAATAACCACTAAACATTGAGATTGTTTAGTTGGTTTTGAGTTGTTTGGTTGTTTTTTTCTTTTGTATTATTTTGTTTCATTTTACATTTTAATAAATCTATTGATATTAGAATAAATTTAGTATAAAATTTTCCTCAAATTTTTAAAGAATCATTCCAGCATTCCTTAAAGAATAATTCTTCATTGATTCTCCATCATTTTATCTAATTGGTTCTTATAAACTTATTTTTTCCTGAAGCTCTCTTTTCTGATAAATAGACTAAATTACCAGCTATTGTGGAAACATAATCCCAATGTTCAATAAAGGGAGAAATTAAATTGTGGCCCCTGTAAAACTGAGTTTCATGGACTGAAGGCCATACATGCAATAGGTGCTCAATAAATATTTGATGAATGAATAAGAGAAATAATAGTTTTCAGAATATTTAATATTTTAAGAAAATGCATAATCAATAAGGAAAAAACAGGGTATTAACTTGCCTATGCAAAGTGATCCTAGTTTTGTAAGAGCCTAGAAAAAATGACAAAGCAAATAATGAGTATCGCTGGGAAACCTAGGGAATGAGAGCTAGAATTGCAGCTGATTATTTTCTTCATATCAATTTCCCAAAAATTCCACAGTGTTAACATTGTGGAGGAAATTCATTTGCAATAGATTAAAAGTAAAAGAAAAGGGACTTAAGAAATCAAGTCCAATAATGACCCGTAAGGTTGTTCTAATGGTAAAGAATCCGCCCTCTAATGCAAGAGTCCCAAACCTTGGTCGGGAAGGGAGTCTGAAATGGCAACTGACTCCAGTATTCTTGCCTGGAAAATTCCATTGACAGAGCAGCCTGGTGGGCTACAGTCCACGGGGACTCCAAGAGTCACACACCACTGAGCTCACAGACTTACAAGGAAAGCTTACATAGAGATTGGGTCAAGATGGCAGACTGAGCACATTTCTCCCTTTCTACCAAAAATCCTTGTAAATGACGGGAAAGGCATATTTTAGTATGAAAAATAACTACATAAGTGCACTGGGGGAAAGTAAAGACAAATTCATAGTAGATGGAAAGCAGATGGAGCAGGGGCTCTTATAGGATGGAGGTGGAGGTGAGCACAGGAGAAACAGGACCCTGAAACGGGGAGGAAAGAGGAGGGGGCAATAGGGAGGAGGATTATAGGCCCAGCTGCTTCAGATTTGGGAAAGGGGCGGGATCGGGAGACAAGTAGCACCTCCCATGCTCAGAGCAGTGGTGGGCTTAGGAGTTGAGGTGGGGCAGGCAGTGTTTGGCAGGAAGGGGAGGCTTCTCTCCTGGCAGGAAGCTGCGCTACGGAAAGAGGGAGGAGACTACTGCACCAGTAGCGGCTGGTGGGATCCCGATGTCGCAGAGGGGCAGCCGCCACCGAGAAAGAGGCGGAGGACCCCAGAACAGAGTGCCGAAGACACCGCCGCCATCCTCCTCTCCTACTCCTCCGCCCTTCTGAAAGAGCTCCTCGACTAAGGATCCTCCCCTCCCAGCTCTTGCAAGCACCCAGCTCATCGCCTGCCTATCCTGCTTATACACAGACTCACCGAAAAGGAAGCTGCGAGGTGTCCGATTTGCACACGTGAAGCCTGAGATCCGGGCGGTGGACGCCAGGAAAGGAAAGGCCATTGGTGGGCGCCAGGACAGAGAAGGGGGATGGGATGGATTCCTGCCAGAGATAAGGGGTGGAGGCAGGCGCCGGGTGAGGCTAGGGTGGGAAGGGGGAGTGCAATGGGCAACAGGAAAGGGGCATAGCGTTAGGAAGCAGGCAAGACATTGAAGATGAGCACAGGGAGGCAAGGGCACTGGGGGCCAAGAAAGCGAGTGGAGGTAGACAGGGGGCATGTGAGTAGCAGACTACTGGGATGTTCTGAACAGGACGACAGTGAGTGAGGGCATGTGGGTCAGGGCTGTGGAGGGATAGGGGTTTTGCAGGGGATTCAGAGTGGGCGCCAGTGGCGGTGACGGAGGCTGAGGTCTCTGAACGAGGACGTAGTCTGCCCCCTCCTGCAGAGTTCCTAACCCCAGGCAGCACCACTGCCGCTGCCGCTGCCGCCTTTCACCGCAGCCTCAGGGTACCTAGAAGGGAGAGCGCTTTCAGGCACACAGCCAGGATTTCCAGCATTACTGCCAGGTTCATGGGGAAATTTTAGGCGCTGGCGCGGGGCACATGGAGACGTCGCTGTCGGCAGAACTTCACCTTATGGCATATTGAATGTTCCTCTCTTATCTTCTCTCCTCCTCCTGCAGACATGAAAACCCCCAACTCACAGGAGGCCGAAGGGCAGCAAACCAGGGCTGTTGCAGGAAAGGCCACTGGGTCTGCAAACATGATGAAGAAAAAAGCCTCCCAAAAGAAGCAGAGAGGCAGACCTTCGTCCCAGCCCCGCAGGAACATTGTGGGCTGCAGAATTTCACATGGATGGAAGGAAGGTGATGAACCCATCACTCAGTGGAAAGGAACCGTTCTGGATCAGGTGCCTATAAATCCTTCTCTTTATCTGGTGAAATATGATGGAATTGACTGTGTCTATGGACTGGAACTTCACAGAGATGAAAGAGTTTTGTCTCTTAAAATTCTTTCTGACAGGGTGGCATCAACTCAAGTCAGTGATGCAAACCTTGCAAATACCATAATTGGTAAAGCTGTGGAACACATGTTTGAGGATGAGCATGGTTCTAAGGATGAATGGAGAGGAATGGTCTTAGCCCAAGCACCGATCATGAAAGCCTGGTTTTACATTACCTATGAGAAAGATCCTGTCTTGTACATGTACCAACTTCTAGATGATTATAAAGAAGGAGACCTCCGTATCATGCCAGAGTCCAGTGAGTCTCCTCTTGCAGAAAGGGAGCCAGGAGGAGTTGTAGATGGTCTGATAGGTAAACATGTGGAATATACCAAAGAAGATGGCTCCAAACGGATCGGAATGGTCATTCACCAAGTGGAAGCCAAACCCTCTGTGTATTTCATCAAGTTTGATGATGATTTCCATATCTATGTCTATGATTTGGTGAAAAAGTCCTAACTGTCAGGATAAACTTTGCCACGTTTGTGAAAACAAATGCGTACTTTGTAGACATGCAAGATAATGTTACTTTTCAGTGTATTGAAAGCTTTAGGGTCCATGTTGATTCAACATCTTTGCCAGCATAACTATTGTCTTGTTCTAAGAAATACAAATGTATGTGGTCATGACATGCTGTGTGTAAGGAATTTGTCATGTTGAAAAGGTTGGGTGTGTTTGGTGGATGGAACATGAAAGGAAGGAGCAGCTGTAAAATTCAGGCTGTGACTAAATTTCAGCTAGTATCATAATCAGTCAAATAAACATGGAATAGGACTTAGCTGGTTTGGGCTAGGGAGAGGAGAGGAGAATGAACTAGAGATGGGCTGTAGGGAAAAGGAAAAGAGAAGGTGGCTGCTTAAGAAAGGAGGTGGGAAGGGACCAGAAATGGAGAGGCTCCTAAGGGGAGGGATGACCTAAGAGTGAGAGGCAGCTAACTGGAAGAGGGTGAAGAATAACAGAGGGAGAGTGAAATCTTGGGGCTGAGAGGAAAATGGACAGGATAAATTGAGTAAGGAGGGACACAAAGACGTTTAGAAGAGGTGCAGAGCAATGGAGAGAAAGGCAAAGTTGGCAGAGATCTGAGGAGAGGCTAGAGGGATACTCCAGAAGGGAAGGGACACTGAGGAAGGAGGAATTCTAAGAAAGACTGACAGAGGGAGTGAGAATAGAGGAAAAAGGGGTATGAGGTGTGGAGCCGATGAGAGATGGAAAGACCCAAGAAAACCAGGCCCTCTGGCAGTCTCCAAGTTGCCCTCCCTAGCTCTGTGCACAAAGGATGTGGCAACAAACAAACCACATGGATTGGAGCCTCCCTAGAGGGGAATTTTGACAGGACTGTCTCAAGAGTTAAGCAGGAACCAAGTTTATACTTAAAAGACTTTTATTACATCGGGGACATCATGCCACATCTGCTGAGCAGAGCCCAGCCCTCAGCTTAAACACACTGCATGGTGCTCCATAGGAGGGGGCTGTGGGCAGTTTCCTCGTATTTTCCAGAGGACCCAGGGGCAGTAAATCTCAGACCTGAAGTTCTTGGTTCACTTCCCTACACTGAATAAATGATTTTTTTCAGGAATGAGTTAGTGGAGTTCTCAGAACATAAGAGATGTGACACCTTGCATTTGGAAAGCATTTTATCCAGAAAAATGGAAACTTGCTCGACCCAGATACTGCACTCATCTCACTGTTCTTCATCCTCTGGGGCTATGCTGTGCCTTCTTACAGAAGAGAGGCAACAAAGGATTGAGTTTAATGTTTCTCTCCAGGACATGGGGAATACTTGACTCTCCATCTCTCAGCCCCTGCCTGAAACCACAGGTATCCCGCCCCTGTCCCCCCAGCCTGTGTTTCACCAGATGGATGTCTGCTGCCTCCAGAACCCCCATTCTGGCAATATCCCAGCAAAGCCAGTGCCTACTGACCCTTCACAGGTACCTCCTGACTAGTCTTGCCCACTTCAAGCACACAGGGAACTGTGCTGGAAATGTGTGCAGTTCTATTTCCAGGTGAGATAGGTGGCATGGGCAGTTGAACGGGGAGATGTGACTTTGTATAACTAAGTCCTTCGACTGTATCTCGCCACATAGGTGATTGGCGGGAAGAGGGTGTGGTAACTCCCAATAAATTCCCTTTGAAGTATGGTGTCCCAATACATGGGTCTTTGTCCTTCTGTCTTTCTTTCCTTCTCCCAGTTCAGCTGTGGGAAAAGCTTCAAAACTCTCTCTGGTTTTCCTACTCCACACTCTTCACTGGCCTCAAAGAAACAATTCTGGTGTCTCTCTTCTGCCTAATAACTCCAGGCATAACAGGCAGAGGGGGAGGCAGGGAGCTTCCCGGAGTGGAAAGAAGTTGGTAATTCCAGTTCATTCTCTCCCCCAACATGATCTGAAGCTGTTTGCCTCAAGAATTCCACAAGATAAACCCACCTCACCAGAGCAAGGATAGGTTTTCTTTCATACATCACATAATTCAATCTAGCAAACACCTGGAGGCCACTCATGGACGAGTTTCAGCCCACTGTCATATTTTGCTTGATCTTCATGTTTTTATCATTCTCCATTTTAAAATTAGATATAGAGACATTTGGGGGATTTCACATTTCAAAAATCTATATTCCTGGCTTGCCTGAGAAAACAAACTATAGACCAAGGGTTAGGGCCCACATTTCAGCAAGAAATTCCAAGCAGTTGACTCTAAGGAAGATCTCAGCCCATTTTAAACTCAGAATATTCTCTCGAGTGGGCCATGCCCCCAGATGGCTGGCTTCACTCTAATAAATTGCCCAGATGTACCCTGGAAGCATTTGCATTAGTAGCTTAGCCCTCCTTTGGCTTACCTTAACACCATTTGCTTTTTATTTTATTTGCTTTATCTTCATCTCACCAATCCCAGGCAGTCTTCTAGACAGGAGCTTTGGATATGGTCATAAAAAAGACAAAGTAGTCTTACCCTCAGGGAACTTTCACTGTAGTGTAGGAGACAGACAGTAGCCACGAGACAAAAAGTAAAATATAAAGTATTTTCACAGTGATAAATGTTAAGAAAGAAAAAATAAAGCAAGGAATGGCGGAACTGGAATTCCAGGAAGGAGGCTGAAATTGGATAGATAGGGAGTCCAGAGAGATCCTCACTGAGAGCACAGTTTTTGAGTTAAAACCTGAAGGCACTGAGAGAACTACCCCTGTGGTTGTCTAGGGAAGGAGCATTCCAGCAAGAGGGACAGCAAGTGCTGAGACCCACGGCAATTGTAGGCCTGACATTTTCAAACCATACTGAGAATACCAACATGGCTGGAACTGAGTGAACAAGGTAGAGAATATCACAGAAGTGAGTTCAGAGAAGTGACACAAGGGAGAAGAATGAAATTTGACTTTTACGCTGTGTGTGATGGGGAACCATTCAGTTATTTTCAGCAGAGGCACAACATTATTTCTCTCATTTTTTTAACCAGGACTCTCTGGCAACTCTTGAGAATAATCCGTTACAAGGACAGAAGGAGTAATATCAAATATTTCAGTGAAATACCTGATATTTGCCTATAAGAAACTGAAAGTTGAATATAGGTTACATTTTAGATGAATAAGATTAGAATTTTTTTTCAATAATAAATGTGCATGTGTGCCTGCTTAGTCACTTCAGTCAAGTCCAAATATTTGTGACACTGAGGATGGTAGCCCCCCAGGCTCATCTCTCCATGGGATTCTCCAGGCAAGAATACTGGAGTGGGTTGCCATTTCCTTCTCCAATGGAATCTTTCTGACTCATGGATCAAACCCACATCTCTTATTTCTCTTGCAATGCAGGTGTTTTCTTTTCCACTATAGCCACCTGTGCTAGTGGTAAAGAACCCAGCTGCCAATGCAGGAGATGTAAGATATGCATGTTCGATCCCTGAGTCGGGAAGATCCCCTGGAGGAGGGCATGGCAACCCACTCCCATTTTCTAGCATTGGAGAATCCCATGGACATAGGAACCTGGAAGGCTAGTTCACAGGGTCACAAAAAGTTTTCATGACTGAAGCAATTTAGCAGGCATTCACATACAGAGCCACCTGGGAACAGTGCAGGATTAATCTATTTTCCATTTGCCGGGGAATATACTCAAATCCCTTCATACCTTGCACACAAAATTAGTTCTGAATGGATAAAAAGTTAGTATTCAATTTAGGAAGTAGCATTTATAAAATATTAGAATAAAGTAGAAGAAAGTGTTTATATTTTTCCTATGGAAATGGTGAAAATTTTGTTTAAAAACTATAATATTGACAGATATTGATGGAAATTTTGATAAATACTGTCATATTAAAATATGAATCCTCTAATTTGAAAAAAGATCATGCTGTAAAGTGGAAATTGTTATGATATACACCTTTCTATTCATCAGATCAACAACATGCATGAAGTTGAAAAATATTTGCTGTCAATCAGATAAAAAAGTGAGAGATCCCATCCACTGCTGGGAGTTCTGTTGGAAATGTTTGCCATTATCTAGTGAGTTTGAAGATGGCATATTTCCAACAGTTTTACTGTTAGAGGACAGTTCTGTATGGATTCCTCTACATTTTGCAAGCAAAGGAATGGTTGGTTTTGGTTTGCCAGCTTTGTTTGAAGGATGTTTGAATAACAAACATCTTTTTGAGATGGAATAGTGGTTCCTTCTATAGCAATGAGCAGGAATGCTTACTTCAATATAATAAATATGTCTTTTTCTACAATAAGAGGAAGACATATTTACTGCCCATTTTAAAAGATTAAGTTAATTAAAGTAGTTTCCTTTCCTCTAATGCTATCTACTGTGTATATACGTGCCCTGTGTCCACTTACTGTCACCCTGTGGTAAGGGGACTTGGATATTTAGAGTAAAACTGCTGATAAGTCTGACTGTAGCTGTTGCTGTGAATAATAAGCTGTTAGCTAGGAGTAATTGAGGAAATTGTTGCAAGATGAGTACCAGGAAGTACATACAAAGACAGGCTGTAATCATGTGTTATTTCTTTTTTCTTAATTTTAATTTTTAATTAGAAGGTAACTTACAATATTGTGATGGTTTCTGCCATACATCAGCATGAACTGGTCATAGGTATGCATACGTTCCCTCCCTCTTGAACATCCCTCCCACCTCCCTACCCATTCCATCCCTCTAGGTTGTCACAAAGCACCAGCTTTTGGTTCCCTGTGTTATACAGCAAATTCCCACTGGCTATCTATTTTACATATGGCAATATGTTTCAGTGCTATTCTCTCAAATCATCCCACCCTTTCCTTATCCACTGTGTCCAAAAGTCTGTTCTTTATGTCTGCATCTCCTTTGTGCCCTGCAAGTAGAGTCATCAGTACTATCTTTCTAGATTCTATACAAATGCATTAATATATTCAAGCATTATTCCTTGATAATTCAACTCCAGTTGAAAGTTGTTCCTCAATCTAGTCATTAACCTCAGGTCCACTCCACTGCAACAAATAGTCCTAAGATTAATCCTAAGTAAGCAGAAGTTTTTGTATTCTTTCATATAACAGTGACGGAGACACACAGCGACCCAGAGTTAAAGGAAGGAAAGCACAAGCACCCTAAGCACAAACTGGAGCATCCTTAGAACTTTTGGTAGTTGACTTGGGATATGAGAGGGCTGGATAAACAGTTATTGTAAATAAAGAATATAGATAGCTGGCCTACTCAACCACATCTGCTATAAGTAGAAAAATAATTAGAAATGACACTGAGTCCTCTCTGTCCCTAATGGAGATCAGATGTCATATGCATTTATCTGAGTAGACTGGAGAATTTTGGTGAGGAGAGAGAATCAAATTTTATGACCAGAGTCCAAATTACTATTCTACAGGACCCGTGGAAGGGAACAGCATCTAGATTTGTGTTATAGGTTTTGCCCAGGTTTAGAATAGGGAAAACTTGAATGAAGCCATTTGTGCCAATTCTGTGCAATCTCAGTGTTACCTTCATATCTGAATATATAGTAGGAAATAATGCTTGTATTTTCCTGTCCCATAAGTGCTAGATGAAACTCAGTCACATGTAAAGAAGTATTAGGGAAACATAAATTGTTCCACCAGTAGACTCTCTGGCTCATCCTGGGTGGTTTCACACACAGAGTATAGAATCCCAGGAGGAATAAAAAATTCACAGCCATGATTAAATATTACTTAAAGGAAGCAATGGGAGTAAGAAATGCAGGATCTGTATAGAAAAGCCATGCATGCACAGTATAAAAGTCTAAGAAGAGCTGAAGATTTATAGTGGATTATTGTCAGGTAAATTCAATTCTATCATCTCAGCTGTTGCATACAATGTGAATCTAACTGAATCTATTACACACACTTGAACATTGGCAGCACCTTCTTTGCCATACTATTGGCATCTGATGATCAAGATCTGTTCACATTTATGTGACAAGGCATTTCATATATGTTTTGTTGTACTCCTCTGGGTTACCTAATCTTCTTGGCCATTTGTGAAAATCAGATAGTTTAGAATTTAATGTATTTATTGTTGTTCAGTCACTCAGTCGTGTCTGACTCTGTGACCCCATGACTGCAGTATGCCAGGCTTCCCTGCCCTTCACTATAAGTAAGAACTCTGATTTATAAAGTTTTCACATATATGCATGATGTCCTGATGGTTGGCTTTCAAAAGCTTCAGTTTTAAAAGTGTTGGTTTCCTAGGAAGAGTGCTTGAAAACCTTCAACAGAATTCAGTAGCCTGCTTGCCTAGTAATGTTTCTTGGGGCTTTGCAGGTAGATTCACAATACTGAGTCCTTAGGCAGTCAAGGAAAATTTGTTTTCTATTCAGCTCCCACCACTAAAAAGGAGAACTATCATTAAGCTGGATCCCTCAGATATTGAAGAGTTTGTGATTCTTTGAAAATTCTGCTTGGTCCTATATATTGGCTAACCCATAAATTACCATCTTTTGAGTGGGGCCCAAAACAACATTCTGCTATGGAAACTGTCATTCAAGCTGTGTCATGCTCTGTATCTTTGGGGCCCTACATTCATACTGACCAACTTGAGATTTAAAGTCCTGTAACTGATGATTTTCCAATTGGAATCTCTGGCAGAGGGAAACATTTTTTGCCAGGAGGTGTGCTTTGGGATTTTGGACTTAGCTTCTCCTTAATATGTATGTTAAATATATCTGTATAGAAAGCATCTGTTTTCAAAACTGAACACCTACACCATGGAGGCCTTGTGTCTCTCTAGCCTGTTTTTCCCTTTCTGTGATAGACGATTGCAACTTAACATCTATTATGGTGGGAAAAGATAAGTCTTGCTTGTCAGAGGTAAATAGTATATTTAATACTTACCTGGCCTCAACCCAGTGGCATATGGACTTTACATGAAAAAGTGGGTACTACACCTTCAGGGAAACTCTATTAACCACTCTACCACTTGAAGTAAAACTGCTAGCTAAGTGAGGTCTTGATTCATTTAGAGGTTCAACTAATCCCTAGGCCTGGTTCACTGATTGTTTGGATAAGTTGAAACCTAGTGGTGTCTACTATGCTGCTATGTATGTTTAATCTCAGTATCAGCTAAACAGAATCGAAAGCAGATCGCGGTCACTGTCCTCAGTGATCAGACTGAAGGGCACTTGCATAGGTCTTGGTACTACTCTAGAGGAAGTTTGTCCTATTTTAACGACTCATGATATATTAACAATAGCCTAGTTTTTGGTCTACCACTTGGAAATTTACAGACTTGTAGACTGAAGACTTCCAACTATAGAACCAGAGGAATGAGACTACCAAGATTGTGACAGATTGTCCCAACTTCACTCCCACTCACAAGAAGAACAAATACTCATGGACAAAACACCACTGAAAAAAATAATAGAACATGAATAAGACTGAAGCACCCCTCCTGTACCACAGAGACCAAAACAGAAGTTTGGTCTTCTGTTCTTCAGCACTAGAAGATTAAAAGAAGTGACTACATGCTGATTGCGTTGCCAGTCCTTCAAGCTGGCACTGTACCACACTGAGAGATTTCCCCAAGACTAAAGTCCCTCCAGTGAGAAAGAGTGCCCAGGGTAGGTACCCAGGTCCCAGCATTATAGCTTGCTTTTTGGGAGTCCCCATTTCAGTCCTGCCTCACAGAGATTGTGGAGAAATGTGCATGGCTTGCCCACTGAGACTCTAGTTGTGAGGAGTAGTGGGGAGGATTGCAACAACCACCACATGGATCTTGGCAGACTGAGTTCCTACCCATAGCACCTATGTAGTCATCCCAACCAACAGATTTTCTCATCTGCAGAAAGCAGACTGTAGTGCAGTCTGACCAGGAAACTTGGCTGGGTACAGATCTGGCTGATTCAAGTCCTTAAAAAAAGTTTTGCTGGATCTAGAGCTCTGCCCACCCTCTACTCAGATAGGGAAGATAGTCATAGCCCAGCCCATGACTGAGTGTAGCTCCTGGACATTTTCTGAGCAGGAAGCATAACTAGGAGCACCCAGAAGGCCTCTTGGACCCAACTTACCCGCACCATCAGCTGAGGAGTTAATTAATTGCCTCACGTAGTGCTGAGTGAAACTCCCAGCTCCACCCAACAAGAAAACCTGGACAGAACACCTGGAGAGTTGGGTAGCCCAGCAACACTTGAGCAGAGAGCCCAGCAAGAGAGTTGATCATCCACAGAGAAAAATCAGTGTTTCAGTTCAGCCAGGAAATTGGGGCATGTGTCCACTTGAGTAAAGACCATAGAGTCTTGTTGACTTCGAAGTGGGTTTTCCCACTCTGCCCAGGCAGGAAAGCAAAGTCATAGCCCCACCCATTGCCAAATACAGTATTCGGTCTTCCCAACAAGGGAATCTAACAGAGTGCACAGAAAATGCTCTAGCTTATCCAACATCCTGCTTACGGTTGCACTTGAACAGAGACCACAGACTGTGATTTTTCCCAACTTCAGAGAAAAACTTGTGACCATCTCTGGCCAGGGAATTCAGTGCCCAGTCTTGCATAATTCAGGTTCCTAAACAATAAACCATGCAGAACTTGGAGCCTTTTCAGCTGCCCCACTAGGCAGGGAAACCGTTATTGTCCTATCTACTGCTGAGTGTGGTACTGAGTCCTGGTGATCTAGGAAGCCTGACCAGAGAACACAGGCAACTGCAGAGCCTGACATACAGCCTTGCTTGGACAAAGAATAGAGTCAGCAATCATATACAACTTTTCTCAGTCAGTATCACCCACCTTAACCTCAGAGCTTGGCAGTGGCCTCACCCCAAAACAGACCTTGGTAGCAGACTCTACATGCCCTAGGATATAACCAGCAGTATGTACAGAAACCCAAGCTGAACTTACTGAAAAATAACTGTCTCTTTCAAAGAGAACCTATAAAGTGTGGAAGAGAAAACTGCTTACCCAACCACACAGATACCAACATAAGGAATCAAGGATCATAAAAAATTAGAAAAACATGATAACATCAAAAGTTAAAGTGAAAGTTGTTCAGTTGTGTCTGACTCTTTGTGACCCCATGGACTATAGCCCCACAGGCTCTTCTGTCCATAGGGATTCTCCAGACAAGGATACTGGAGTGGGTTGTCATGCCCTCCTCCAGGGGGATAACATCAAAGAAAATAATAAATTTCCAATAAATGACCTAAATAAATGAAGTTTTTAGCCAGATTTTTCACTCTCCTCTTCCACCCTCATCAAGATGTTCTTTAGTTCCTCTTTGCTTTCTGCCATTAAAGTTGTATCATCTGCATATCTGAAGTTGTTGATATTTTTCCCAGAAATCTTGATTCCAACTTGTGAATCATCCAGCCTGGCATTTCACATGATGTACTGTGCATATAAGGGGCTTGTCTGGTGGCTCAGACAGTAAAGAGTCTGCCTGCAGTGCAGGAGACTTGGGTTCGATCCCTGGGTCAGGACTATCTCCTGTAAAAGAAATGGTGACCCACTCCAGTATTCTTGCCTGGAAAATCCCATGGACAGAGGAGTTTGCAAGGGGGTCGCAAAGAGTCAGACATGACTGAGCAACTTCACTTCACTTCATTATTCATGTAAGTTAAATAAGCAGGGTAACAGTATACAGCCTTGATGTACTCCTTTCCCAACTTTGAACGAACCTACAGTTCCAAATCTGGTTCTAAGTGTTGCTTCTCAACCAGACAAAAAAATCATGATAAATCTCATAAAGAAGTTTAGTAAACTACAAATATATACAGTTAAGTGAAATTAAGAAAACAATGCATGAACAAAACAGGAAGTTTAACAAAGAATTAGACACTACTAAAAAGACAAAAAAACAAAATCTGAGCTCCAAAATACAATGACAAAAGTGAGGCATTCAATAGAGAGCTTCCAAAACAGACTTGAACATGTAAAAGAAAGAATCAGTGATCTAGAAAACAGAACTTTAGAAATTATCCAGAGGAGCAAAATGAAAAAAAGAACTAAAAAAATGAAGAAAGCCACTGTGACTTACTGGACACAAACAAAAGAAACAATGTTTACATTATGGGAATTCCACAAGGTAAAAAAGTTAAAGGTACAAAAAGTGTGTTATTAGTAAAAGCAAAAATGGCTAAAAGCTTTCCAAACCTGAGGAGAAGGATGAACATCCAGATTTATGAGGCTCAAAAGACCCCAAATATATTGAACTTGAATAAAGCTATGCTGAGACATATTATAATTAAATTGTTAAAAGTGAAGAAAATAATTTTTTGAAAGAAACAAGAAAAGTTACATACAAGGAGACTCCCCCACCCTAAATACTATGGATCGATTTATATTTATTTTATTAAGTAATTTATTTTAATTGCAGGATAATTGTTTTGCAATATTGTGATGGTTTCTGCCATGCATCAACATGAATCAGCCACAGGTATACATTTGTACCCCCATTCTGAACCCTCCTCCCACATCCCTCCCCATCCTACCCAGAGCACCAGCTTTGGGTGCCCTGCTTCATGCATCGAACTTGCACTGGGCATCTATTTTACATGTGGTAATATACATGTTTCAGTGCTCTTCTCTCAAGTCAGAACACCTGCCTTCTCTCACAGTCTATTCTTTACTTCTGTGTCCAAAAGTCTATTCCAAAAGTCCAAAAGTCTATTCTTTACTTATGTGTCTCCTTTGCTGCCCTGCATGTAGGATCATCATTACCATCTATCTAAATTCCATATATATATGCATTAATATACAGTGTTTGTCTTTCTCTTTCTGAGTTACTTCACTTTGTATAATAGGCTCCAGGTTCATCTACCTCATTAGAACTGACTCAAATTCCTTTTTACAGCTGAGTAATAGTCCACTGTGTATATGTACCACATATGTATATGTATCCATTCATCTGCCAGTGGACATCTATGTTGCTTCCATGTCCTAGCTATTGTAAACAATGCTGCAATGATCATTGGAGTACCTGTGTCTCTTTCAATTCTGGTTTCCTTGGGGTGTATGCCCAGCAGTGGGATTGCTGTGTCACATGGCAGTTCTAGTTCCAGTTTTTTAAAGAATCTCCACACTGTTCTCCACAGTGGCTGTACCAATTCGCATTCCCACTAAAGTGTAAGAGGGTTCCCTTTTGTCCACACCTTTTCCAGCATTTACTGTTTATAGACTTTCTGATGATGGTCATTCTGACTGGTGTGAGATGATAACTCATTGTGGTTTTGATTTGCATTTCTCTAATAATGAGTGATATTCAGGATCTTTTCATGTATTTATTAGCCATTTGGATGTCTTCTTTGGAGAAGTGTCTGTTTAGGTCTCTTGCCAACTTTTTGATTGAGTTGTTTGTCTTTCTGGTATTGAGCTGCATGAGCTGCTTATATGTTTTGGACATTAATTCTTTGTCAGTTGTTTTGTTTGCTATTATTTTCTCCCATTCTGAGGGCTGTTTTTTCACCTTGCTTATAGTTTTCCTGCAGGATAGAATAATCCAACCTATAAGGGAGTGAGTCCCTTGAACTCACTGAGTGCCATACAGGTGCTCCTGGTGGGAAGGGTCAGTGCTAAGGCTGCTCATTTTCTCTACCTTCTGCCTAGTCAGAGGAATGCCATCATCCCCCATACCCTATACTTCACTAACCATGCCTCGATACTATCTGTGGCCTTTGGGGTGGGGGGATTAGCTGCTATGCCAGTCAGCTCAGTGAATGTATGTTCTCTTATCATGAATGTTCTTGAGTTGTGGATGCCCCCACTGGTTAGAGTTGTTGTGCCTTTTCTTTCCTCTGTATTAGGGGTCTGATGGCATGAGGCATTTTATCTGTTTCACTGTGAATTACCACAGCATCTTCCACTTTGCTCTTCTCATTTTTCCAGGGATTCCACCTCCTAGTGTCACAATAAGGCTTTCTCAAGAGCACTTAGACCTTAAGCCATAGCAGACTTCACCCTCCTGGCTTTGCAAAACAGCATGCTAAAGTCTCCAAATTAATTTGCTGCTGTTAATATCTCACCCTGTCAGCTCACCCTGAAGCCAGAAAAATAGTGTATGACTACACTTCCTTCTCTACCCTCAGCTTTTCTTCCAGCTTTCTAACTGGAGCCTCAGCCTCTAGTTGGGCATCAGTGACTAGCCAAACTCCACAGTAGAGGCCAGTCTGTTGCAGCAGCCATTCATTTTCCTTCTTGGCCACAGTGTGTGACACCAAGTTCCATAATGCCCTAAATAAATTGGCATTTGGGGGCATACCAATATTCACAAACATGAAACATGCAGGCCATCCATCCCCACATAGCCAACACAGTATTTCAACCACAAATTCCTCTTTCCCAAAACCCATATCTTCAGTCTCCTGACTGGCTCACCAAGTGTTGGTTTGCATCCTCAGAAATTTCCCAGGTGAAATTCAAAACCGACCTCTCTACATGGTGGGGAAGGAGAGACTGAAGAAAAAGGAAGACCACTCCAGATTGATAGGTAGCAGGTTGAATAATAAGGCAATTTGTATATTAGACTTGTCCTGTATGGCTGCAATATTAGTAGGTCTTCAAACCTGCCCACAAAAATCTTAAAAGCTTATATAGGGAACTTGGGATTCAGGCATGTATACAATCCAGATGTCCTCAACAAAATACCACTCTCTCAAGGTTTCATCTTTGAAATGGCTCTCAGTGTGAGAACAGTGGGTGGAACATGCATTCCAAATGGCAGAGATGAGGTAAGGAAACTCTGATACCTGGGTCTACCTTGTGGATCAACCAATGCTCATGTCCTCTCCATGACATTCTCCAACAATAAGGGGGGTAATATTTCAAGAAGATATAACAATCATTAACATTTATGCATCAAACATTGCAGCATATAAATATATAAAGCAAAAGCTAACAAACTAAAATGAGAAATAAAAAAGTACACAATAACAGCTGGGACTACTTACAATAGCTAGGACATGGAAGCAACCTAGATGTCTACCAACAGATGAATGGACAAAGAAGCGGTGGTACATATATACAATGGAATATTCAGTTCAGTTCAGTCACTCAGTCGTGTCTGACTTTTTGTAACCCCATGAATCGCAGCATGCCAGGCCTCCCTGTCCATCACCAACTCCCGGAGTTTACTCAAACTCATGTCCATCAAGTCGGTGATGCCATCCAGCCGTCTCATCCTCTGTCATCCCCTTCTCCTCCTGCCCCCAATCCCTCCCAGTATCAGGATCTTTTCCAATGAGTCAACTCTTCACATGGGGTGGCCAAAGTATTGGAGTTTCAGCTTCAGCATCAGTCCTTCCAACGAACATCCAGGACTGATCTCCTTTAGGATGGACTGGTTGAATCTCCTTGCAGCCCAAGGGACTCTCAAGAGTCTTCTCCAACACCACAGTTCAAAAGCATCAATTCTTTAGCGCTCAGCTTTCTTCACAGTACAACTCTCACATCCATACCTGGCCACTGGAAAAACCATAGCCTTGACTAGACGGACCTTTGGAATAATACTCAGTTGTGAAAAGGAATGCATTTGAGTCAGTGCTAATGAGGTAGATGAACCTAAAGCCTATTATACAGAGTGAAGTAAGTGGGAAAGAGAAAAATAAATATTGTATATTAATGCATATATATGGAATCTAGAAGGATGGTACTGATGAACCTAATTTGTAGGTAAGCAATGGAGACACAGACATAGAGAACAGACTTATGGACAGAGGGGGAGAGGACAAGAGAGTGTGGTGTTAATGGAGAGAGTAGCATGGAGACATATACACTACCATATTTAAAATAGATAGCCAGTGGGAACTTGCCACATGACTCAGAGAACTCAACCCAGGGCTCTATGACAACCTAGATGGGTGGGATGGGGTGGGAAGTGGGAGACAGGTTCAAGAGGGCTGAGATATGTTTACCTATGGCCGATTCATGTGGATATATGACAGAAACTAACACAATATTGTAAAGAAATTATCCTTCAATTAAAAACATATTAATTAAAAAGTAATAACTGGGGAATTTTATACTTCATCTCAACAATGGACAGAGCCTCCAGCCTGAAAATCAATAAGGAAACAACAGATATGAAAAACATCACAGATCAAATGGACGTAACAGTCATACATAGAACATTTGATCCAAAAACAACATAATATATATTTTCTCTCAGGCACACATGGAACACTTTCTAGGGTAAATCACATATTAGACTTCAAGTCTAGCAAATTCAACAAGATTAAAATTATACCAAATATTTTCTCTGATCATAATTGTATGAAACTAGACATCTACAACATGAGGAAAACTAAAAAAAAAAAAAAAAGAAAAGAAAAAAAGAATTCACAAACAAAAAACAACAACAACAACAACAACAAAAAACTCACAGAACTAAACAATAATCTCCTGAACAACCAGTGAATCAAAGAATAAACTAAAGGGGGATTTAAAAATATGTAGAGACAAAGGAAAATGAAAACACAACACACTGGAATGTATGGGATTCTGCAAAAGCAATTCATGAGGGAAGTTCACAGAAATAAACGTCTACATTAAGAAACAAGACAGATATTTAATAAACAACACATTTCTATGCCTCAAGGAACTAGGAAAAGAAAAAACGGAGTTCAATGGTAGAAGAAGGAAGAATTAATAAATATTAGAGCATAAATAAGTAAAATAGAGAACAGGAAAGCAATAGAAAATAGTAACAACACTAGAAGTTGATTCTTGATATACTTTCAAGATGTAGGAGAAATAAGACAGGGGGATCACCCCCCCCCACACACACACACACACACATACATCAAAAATTCATCTGCATGTGGAACAGCTCCTAAAGAGCAACTTCTGAATGCAGGCAGAAGACCCCATACTTCCAAAAAGGCAAGCTAATTTCCTCAGAATGAGATAGGGCAAAAGATAAAGACAAAAAAGAGACAAATGATTTGGGGACAGGGACCAGAGCCCTGGGGAGGGAGTCATGAAGGAGGAAAAGCTTTTGAACACTCAGAAATGGGTGGGATCGGGGAGGGAGAGCTTCAGAACATCAGTGTGGAATGCAGCAACAGGTGCTTGAGGGGAAAAATAGAAAATTCACCACAAAGATTGTTGCTAAACAACACTTCCCAGCTGAGAAGTGTCTTGCACGCACACACCCATAGCGAATGGGAGCTGAATGCTCAGGCTTCAGGGGTTGAACCCAAGGGAGAGGACCAGGGTTGACTGCCATAAAGATACTCTGAGGGGGCTAGTACAACACAGATGAGGGAGTTCAGAGAAAATCCTGGGTTTCACATACAGGCAAGAGATTACAGCCACCAAGGCACTCTAACTCTTCATGCTCACAGACAGCAGCTATGCACCCAGCAACCATCACCAAAGCTGGGAGGACCACCGGTGCCAGCAGTGGAACTAAATGTGACTGCAGAGGGGAAAATATAAGCCACTGCCAAAGGCAGGGAGAGTCCCTGAAGCAGCAGACAAAACACCACCACTGTAGTCACAACCCCAGAGGTGGCAGCTGCCACCAAGCTGTGAACAGGCACAGGTTAATGCCCATACATTGCTGGGAGCCTAATCAACTTGGCTTTTCCTAGGGAAACATGACAAGGGGCCAATTCCTCTGGGAGAGCTCATGACCTGCCTCAGACTGTAATAACATCCCATTGGCCTCTAGTGCCCCAGGCACTCCCTGGTACATTCCAATTGTGGCTATCATACCCTCCCTCTCCCCAGCCTAACTGAGCAAGTGAGCAGTAATAAACCTCCAGCTTCAGGCTTCACCCCCTCTTATCTATCAGAGAACGAACACTGGGGCATGGTGTACAAATAGAGGTAGGGCCAAAACCAAAGCAGAACACTAGGAGATGCATGACCAAAGAGGAGGGGAATTATCTCCTGCATCTGCAGGTGCAGTGGATTAAATCCCTGCAATTAGCTCAAGACTGTGGACTTTAGGGAAAACTGTGGACTTTGAGAGCAAGTACAAATGAAGTAAGGCAAGAGCTGAGTCTCAGTTGACCTAACACTTCCCACAACAGGTCCAGAGACCTTCCTGGAAATATTAGAGGACTTTCTGCATAGGCAGAGTGACTGGAACACACTGTGTGGAGAGAAAAATGGAGGAATTATAAGGACATTCTTCTTACTACCACTCTATATATAATTTCCCTTTTTTTCATACTATTCTAATGTTGTTCTTTCTTTATCATCTCACTAATTTTTATTTTTATAGCATGCATTTTATTATTTTAAAGCACCTTATTTTTAAATAAATTCATCTTATTTCTACTTTTCCTATTTTTGCAGTACTGTTTAGTTATAATGCATTTTCCCATCTTTTTTTATTTTATATTTTTGCTAGTCTAGTTCTTAATATACATTATCAGTTGGGTATTTATTGGCTTGATTGCTGTCTTCCTTTTTGACTTTTACTTTTATCTTTTTTTTTTTATTTTCTCTATATTCTTTTCTATTCTAAGTGTGTGAGTTTCTTTGGGTTCTCTTAGCTGTTGAGTGTTTATTCACCATCAGTCTTGGGGTTTTGTCTTCTGTGCTGTGTAGTCTGTGAAGTCTTGTTGCTGCAATAAGGGGTTGGGCCTGAACCATCGAGGTGGGAGATGCAATTACAGGACTTCGAACAACCAGATAACTATCAGTCCCATGAAACGTTAATCAGTGAGAACCCTCCTAAAAGCCTCCACCTCATCACTAAGACAAAGCCCCACCCAAAGGCCACCAAGTCCAGTGCTGGACATTTCATGCCAAACCTTTAGCAAAATTAGAACACAAACCTACCTGGTAGAAAGGCTGGCAAACCTGGCAACATAAAGACTGCCCAAAGCCATACCAAGCCCATAGACAGGACAAAACAATACAGGACACAGCACTGACCTTCAGAGAGACAAGATCCAGCACCATCCACCAGAACACAGGCACAAGTTCCACCAACCAGGAAATCTTCACAACACACTAGTCCAACCCCACCCATGGAGGGGTGACTTCACAATTAAGAGGAATTCTGGCCTTCCAGACTACAGAAAGGAGACAATAAACTCAGTATATTAAACAAAATTAAAAGATAGAGAAACATGGGGTGGATAAAGGGAAAACAAAAAATCCCACAAGACCAAACAAACAAATAGGAAATAAACCATCTATCTGAAAGAGAACTCAGAATAATGATAGTAAAGGTGATCCAAAAATTTGGAAATAAAATGGAGGCACAGAAAAATAGACTGGAGGCACAGATCAAGAAGGAGCTAGAAAAAATTAAAGAATAGAAAATAAACAGTGAGCAACACAATAGTAGTAGTAGTAGTTTAGTCGCTAAGTCATGTCTGACTCTTGCAACCCCATGGACTGTAGCCTGCCAGGCTCCTCTGTCCATGGGGAGACTCCAAGCAAGAATACTAGAGTGGGTTGCCATGCCCTCCACCAGGGGATTTTCCTGACCCAAGGATCAAACCCACATCTCACATCTCCTGCATTGGCAGGCAGGTTCTTTACCACTAGCGCCACTTGGGAAGTCCGATACCATACATAGAAAACCCTAAAGCTAACACTAGAAAATTACTAGAGTTAATCAATGAATATAATAAAGGCACAGGATATAAAATTAATACACAGAAATCCCTTGCATTCCTATACACTCACAATGAAAAATAAAAAAGGGAAATTAAGGAATCAATCCCATTCACCATCACAAACAAAAGAATAAAATACTTAGGAATAAACCTACTGAACATATAAAAATCCTGTATGCAGAAAACTATGACACTCATGAAAGAAATCAAAGATGACACAAACAAATGGAGAGATATACCATATTCTTGGATTGGAAGAATCCATATTGTAAAAATTACTATACTACCAAAAACAATCTATGGATTCAATACAATCCCTATCAAACTGCCAATGGTGTTTTTCATAGAACTAAAACAAGGAATCTCACAATTTGTATAGAAACACAAAAGACTTAAAACAACCAAAGCAGTCCTGAGAAGGAAGAATGGAAGTGGAGGAATCAATCTTCCTGTCTTCAGGCTATACTACAAAGCTACAGTCATCAAGACAGTATGGTACTAGCACAAAAACAGGAATATAGACCAATGGAACAAGATAGAAAGCCCAGAGATAAATCCACACACCTATGGGCAACTTATCTTTGACAAAGGAGGCAAAAATATACAATGGAGAAAAAACAGTCTCTTCAATTAGCGGTGCTGGTAAAACTGGAAAGCTACATGTAAAATAATGAAATTAGAGCATTTCTTAACCCCATACACAGAGATAAACTCAAAATGAATTAAAAATCTAAATATAAGATCAGAAACTATAGAACTCTTAGAGGAACACATAGGAAGTACACTCGCTGACAAGTCACAGAAAGATCCTTTATGACCCACCCCCTAGAATAATAGAAATGAAAGCAAAAATAAACAAACTGAACCTAATTTAACTTAAAAGCTTATGCATAGCAAAGGAAACTACAAAGAAGGTAAAAAAAAAAAACAACCCTCATAATAGGAGAAAAAATAGCAAATAAAAAAAAAAGTGTCAAAGGATTAATCTTTAAAATATACCAAAAAACAAACAAACAAAACAATCCAATCAAAAAGTGGGCAGAAGACTTAAACAGATATTTCTCCAAAGAAGACATACAGATGACTAATAAGTGCATGAAAAGGTACTCAGCATCACTCATTATTAGAGAAACACCATCCTAAACTACAATGAGGAATCATCTCACACCTGACAGAAAGGCCATCATTAAAAAATCTGCAAACAATAAATCCTGGAGAAGGTTTGGAAAAAAGGGAAACTTTTGCACTGTTGGTGGAAATGTACGTTGTTACAGCCACTGTGTAAAACAATATAGAGATTCCTTAATAAACTAGAAATAAAAACTACCATATGGCCCAGCAATCCCACCATTTGGCGTGTACCCTGAGGAAACCCGGTGACTCAGTGGTAAACAATCCGCCTGCCATACAAGAGACACAATAGACACCAGTTCAATCCCTGGGTCAGGAAGATCCCCTGGAGAAGGTAACGGCAACCCACTCCAATATCCTGGCCTGGAGAATCTTCATGGACAGAGGAGCCTGGCAGGCTACAATTCATATGGTCGCAAAGAGTCAGACATGACTGAAGAAAATTTTCACTCATGCACTGAAGAAACCATAATCGAAAAAGACACATGTACCTCAATGTTCATTGGAGGACTATTTACTATAGCTAGGGTATGGAGGCAACTCAGATGTCCATCAACAGATGAATGGATAAAAATCCTGTGGTACATATATACAATGAAATAGTACTCAGCATAAAAAGGAACACATTTGGGTTGGTTCTGATGAGATGAATGAACCTAGAGCCTATTATTCAGAATGAAGTAAGTCAGAAAGCAAAAAATAAATATTGTATATTAATGCATATATATGTAATCTAGAAGGATGGTATTGATGAGTCTATTTGCAGAGCAACAGTGGAGATGCAGACATAAATAACAGACTTGTTGACACAGTTGGGGAAGGAGAGGGTGTGGGGAATTGGGACAGCAGCATTAAAGCATATACTTTACCATATGTAAAATAGATAACCAGTGAGAATTTGCTGTATGATGCAGGGAGCTCAAACTGGTGCTCTGTGACAACCTAGAGTGGTGTGATAGTGTGGGAGGGGGGAGGGAGGTTCAAGAGGTAGGGGATGTGTGTATACCTATGTCTTATCCATGTTAATTTATGGCAGATACCAACACAATGTTGTAAATCAATTGTCCTCCAATTTAAAATAAATTTTAAAAGAGAAAGTAATATAAAAATGAAGTTGGTTCCTTGAAAAGCTAAACAAAATTGACAAACCTTTAGATAGACTGACACAGGAAAAGTATAGAGTACTCTAGTCAACAAAATTAAAAAATGAAAGAGAAGACATTACAACTGATACCACAAAAATACAATATTTGAAAGAAACTGCTATGAGCAACTACAACCAATTGAACAAACCAGAAGAAATGGAAAAATTCTTAGTAGCATACATTGCACCAAGAAAGAATCAGGAAGACATAAAAATCTGAACAAACCAATTACTACTAAGGAAATTGAGTGAATAATTAAAATTCTTCCAATGAAAAATAGTCCAGGACAAGATTTCATTGGTTCATTTTACCAAACATTTAAAGAAGTGCTACCAATCCTTCTCAAAATCTCCAAAAAAAAAAAAAAAAAATACAAGAGAGGGAACATTCCCATTATTCATTTTATGACGTCAGCTTTAACCTGATACCAAATTAGAAAAGAACACAAGAAAAGGAAACTACAGGCCTATATCCATGAAGAATATAGATGCAAAGCTCTAAGTATAATATTAGCAAACTGAATTTAGTGGTATGCTAAAGGTCTATTCACCATGATCAACTGGGGTTTGTTCCTGGGAAGCAATGACATTTTAATGCACACAAATTAATAAACATGATACATTTTAAGGATAGGATAAATGAAAAAACTGCCAACAAAGGTCCGTCTAGTCAAGGCTATGGTTTTTCCAGTGGTCATGTATGGATGTGAGAGTTGGACTGTGAAGAAAGCTGAGCACTGAAGAATTGATGCTTTTGAACTGTGGTGTTGGAGAAGACTCTTGAGAGTCCCTTGGGCTGCAGGGAGATCCAACCAGTCCATCCTAAAGGAGATCAGTCCTGGGTGTTCATTGGAAGGACTGATGCTGAAGCTGAAACTCCAATACTTTGGCCACTTCATGCGAAGAGTTGACTCATTGGAAAAGATCCTGATGCTGGGAGGGATTGGGGACAGGAGGAGAAGGGAATGACAGAGGATGAGATGGCTGGATGGCATCACCGACTCGATGGACATGAGTTTGAGTAAACTCCGGGAGTTGGTGATGGACAGTGAGGCCTGGCGTGCTGAGATTCATGGGGTCACAAAGAGTTGGACAAGACTGAGTGACTGAATTGAACTGAACTGAAGAGAAAAAAAATCATATTATCATCTCAATAGATTAAAAAACTAACAAAATTCAACATCGTTTCATGATTAAAAAATTCTTAGTAAATTAATCATGGAAGGAACATATTTTAATCTAATAAAGACCCAAAATGGTAAGCTCTCAGCTAATATACTCAATAGGGAAAGGTTGAAAGTTTTTTCTCCAAGATCAAAAACATGATAATGGTACTCACTCTTACCTCTCCTATTGAACATAATATTGGAAGTCATAACCCCAGCAGTCAAGCAAGAAAAATAACTAGAAGACATAAAATAATAAGTAAAATTGTCTCTATTTGCAGATGCCATGATTATATATAGAGAGAGAAAATCCTAAATCTTAGAGCAAAAAATGTAAGGAGTACTCAGAAATTTATTAAAGTTGCAGGATACAAAATTAACATACAAAATCAGAAGCATTTCTACATATTAAGAACAAATTATGTGAAAAGAGAAAATTGATACAGTTGTATCAAAAACAATAATATATTTAGCAATAAATGTAACCAAGATGATAAAAGATCTCTGCACTGAAAACCACAAAACACTGATGATGGAAAAAAATAAAATACAAATAAAAAATGGTATCTCATGCTCATGGATTAAAAGAATTAATAGTGTGGAAATGTCTATGCTACTTAAAGCCATCTATAGATTCAATAATATCACTACCAAGATTCCCCAAGATGGCATTTTTTTAGAGAAGTGAAAAAAAAAATACTAAAATTTATATGAAGCCACAAAAGACCCTGTAAATTCAAAGCAGTTTGATACTGGAATAAAACATATACATAGATGAAATTAACAAAATGGAGATCCCAGAAATTCATCCAAGTATATATAGTAAACTTTTCTTTAACAATGAAGCCAATGGTAGTCAATGGAGAAAAGATAATCCCTTCAATAAATGCTGCTTAGAAAATTGTATATTCACACTCAAAATAGATTCTTACTGTACACCACACACAAAAATTAACTCAAATGGGTTAAAAACTTAAATGTATGATTCAAAACCATTAAATTTCTTTTTAAAATCTTCTCTTAAAATTAATAAATTTATTTTAATTGGAGGCTAATTACTTTACAATATCGTGGTGGTTTTTGCCATACATCAATATGAATAAGTCACAAGTGTACACGTATATCACCATCCTGGAACCCTTCCCACCTACCCCACTAAACCCATCCTACTGAGTTGTCCCAGAGCAGTAGCACTGACTGCCCTGCTTCATGCATCAAACTTACACTGGTCATTTATTTTACAAATGGTAATATACATGTTTCAATGTTATTCTCTCATATCGCCCCACCCTCGCCTTCTCCCACATAGTCCAAAAGTCTGTTCTTTACATCTGGGCCTCTTTTGCTGTCTTGCATATAGAGTGGTTGTTACTGCCTTTCAAAAGTCCATATATATGCATTAATATACTGTATTGCTGTTTCTCTTTCTGACTTATTTCACTCTGTATAAGAGGCTCCAGTTTTGTCTTCCTCATTAGAACTGACTCATATGCGTTCAGTTTTTATAGCTGAGTAATATTCCATTGTGTATATGTACCACTACTTGCTTATCCATTCGTCTGCTGATGGACACTTAGGTTGCTTCCATGTCCTGGCTATTGTAAACATCGCTTCGATGAACATTGCAGGTACACTTGTGTCTTTCAATTCTGGTTTCCTTGGTGTGTTTGCTGAGCAGTAGGATTGCTGGGTCATGTGGCAGTTCTATTTCCAGTATTTTAAGGAATCTACACTGTTCTCCATAGTGGATGTAATAGTTTGCCTTCCCACCAACAGTGTAATAGGGTTGCCTTTTCTCCACATCCTCTCCAGCATTTGTTGCTTGTAGACTTTTTGATGGCAGCCATTCTAACCAGCATGAGATGGTACCTCATTGTGGTTTTGATTTCCATTTCTCTGATAATGAGTGATGTTGAGCATTTTTTCATGTGTTTGTTAGTCATCTGTATGTTTTCTTTGGAGAAATGTCTGTTTAGTTCTTTGGCTCATTTTTTTTTTTAATTTTTTATTAGTTGGAGGCTAATTACTTCCCAACATTTCAGTGGGTTTTGTCATACATTGATATGAATCAGCCATAGATTTACACATATTCCCCATCCCAATTCCCCCTCCCACCTCCCTCTCCACCCGATTCCTCTGGGTCTTCCCAGTGCACCAGGCCCGAGCACTTGTCTCATGCATCCCACCTGGGCTGGTGATCTGTTTCACCACAGATAGTATACATGCTGTTCTTTTGAAATATCCCACCCTCACATTCTCCCACAGAGTTCAATAGTCTGTTCTGTATTTCTGTGTCTCTTTTTCTGTTTTGCATATAGGGTTATCGTTACCATCTTTGGCTCATTTTTTTATTGGGCCATTTATTTTTCTGGTACTGAGCTGCATGAGCTGCTTACATATTTTGGAGATTAATTCCTTGTCAGTTGTTTAATTTGCTATTATTTTTCCCCCATTCTGATGGCTGCCTTTTCGCCTTGCTTATATTTTCCTTTGTTGTGCAAAAGCTTTTTTTTTTTTTTTAGATTTTGAAAGTTTTTATTTGTTGTGTTGGTTAAATATGTATATATATTATATATAATATATATTATATATATATTAATTGGAGCCTAATTATTTTACAATATTGTAGTGATTTTGTCATACATAAGCTTTTAAGTTTAATTAGGTCACATTTGTTTATTTTTGTTTTAATTTCCATTACTCTGGTGGATGGGTCATAGAGGATCTTGCTATGATTTTTTTTTTTTAATTTTTTTATTAGTTGGAGGCTAATTACTTCACAAAATTTCAGTGGGTTTTGTCATACATTGATATGAATCAGCCATAGATTTACACTTATTCCCCATCCTGTCAGAGAGTGTTCTGCCTATATTTTTCTCTAAAAGTTTTATACTTTCTGGTCTTACATTTAGGTCTTTAATCCATTTTGAGTTTATTTTTGTGTAAGGTGTTAGAAGGTGTTCTAGTTTCATTCTTTTACAGGTGGTTGACCAATTTTCCCACTTGTTAAAGAGATTGTCTTTTCTCTATTGTATATTTTAGCCTCTTTTGTCAAATATAAGGTGTCCATAGGTGCATGGATTTATCTCTGGGCTTTCAATTTTGTTCCATTGATCTTTATTTCTGTCTTTATGCCAGTACCATACTGTCTTAATGACAGCAGCTTCGTAGTATAGTCTAAAGTCAGGCAGGTTGATTCCTCCAGTTCCTTTCTTCTTTCTCAAGATTGTTTTGGCTATTCGAGGTTTCTTGTGTTTCCATACAAATTGTGAAATTATTTGCTCTAGTCCTGTGAAAAATACTCTTGGGAGTTTATAGGGATTGTATTGAATCTATAGATTGCTTTGGATGGTATGCACATATTCACTATATTGATTCTTCCAATCTATGAATGTGGTATATTTTTCCAACTATTTGTGTCATCTTTGATTTTTTTATCAGTGTTTTATAGTTTTCTACATATATAAGTCTTTTGTTTCTTATTTATTAGTAAATTTATTCCTAGGTACGTATCTATTTATTCCTAGAAAATTTATTCCGAGAGTAAATTTATTGCTAGGTATTTTCTTATTTTCCTTGCAATGGTGAATGGGATTATTTCCTTAATTTTTCTTTCTGATTTCTCATTTTCTCATTTCTCATATGGTATAGGGATGCAAGGGATTTCTGTGTATTAATTTGATATCCTACAACTTTATTATATTCATTGATTAGCTCTAGTAATTTTCTGGTTGTGTCTATGGGTTTTCCATGTAGAGGATCATGTCATCTGTAAACAGTGAGAGTTTTACTTCTTTTTTTCCAATCTGGATTCCTTTTATTTCTTTTTCTTCTCTGATTGCTGTGCCTAGGGCTTCCAAAACTATGTTGAATAGTAGATGAGAGTGGGCACCCTTCTCTTGTTCCTGATTTTAGAGGAAATTCATTCAATTTGTCATCATTGAAGATAATGTTTGTTGTGGGTTTGTCATATATGGCTTTTATTATATTGAGGTATGTTCCTTCTATGCCTGCTTTCTGGAGAGTTTTGTTCATAAATGGGTGTTGAATTTTGTCAAAGGCTTTCTATGCATCTATTGAGATGATCATATGGTTTTTATCTTTCAATTTGTTAATACAATGTATCACATTCATTGATTTGAAAATATTGAAGAATCCTTGTATCCCTGGGATAAAGCCCATTTGGTCATGATGAATGATCTTTTTAATATGTTGTTGGATTCTGTTTGCTAGAATTTGCATCTATGTTCATCAGTAATATTGGCCTGAAGTTTTCTTTTTTGTGGTGTCTTTGTCTAGTTTTTCTATTAGGTTGATGATGGCTTCATAGAATGAGTTTGGAAGTTTACCTTCCTCTGCAATTTTCTGGAAAAGTTTGAGTAAGATCGGTATTAGCTCTTCTCTAAATTTTTGGTAGAATTCACCTGTAACACAATCTGTTCCTGGGATTTTGTTTGTTGGAAGATTTTTTATCATACCTTCAATTTTCATGCTTGTGATGGGTCTGTTAAGATTTTTTATTACTCCCTGGTTCAGTTTTGGAAGGTTATACTTTTCTAAGAATTTGTCTATTTCTTCCAAGTTGTCCATTTTATTGGCATATAGTTTCTCATGAAGAAGTGAAGTTGCTCAGTTGTGTACGACTCATTGTGATCCCATTGACTGTAGCCTACCAGGCTTCTCCGTCCATGGCGTTATCCAGGGAAGAGTACTGGAGTGGGTTGCCATTTCCTTCTACAGGGGATCTTCCCAACCTGGGAATTGAACCCAGGTCTCCCTTATTGCAGCCAGATGCTTTAACCTCTGATCCACCAGGGAAGCCCTAATTGCTTGTAGTAGTCTCTTATGATCTTTTGTATTTCTGTGTTGTCTGTTGTGATTCTCCATTTTCATTTCTAGTTTTATTTGTTTGATTCTTCTCCCCTTTTTCTCGGTGAGTCTGGCTAATGGTTTGTCTATTTTATTTATCTTCTCAAAGAACCGGCTTTCAGTCTTGCTGATTTTTGCTAGTCTCCTTTGTTTATTTTTCATTTATTTCTGCTCTAATTTTTATAATTTCATTCCTTCTACTAACTTTGGGATTCTTCTTTTCTTTGTCTAGTTGCTTTAGGTGTAAAGTTAGGTTACTTATTTTATGTTTCTCTGGTTTCTTAAGGTAGGCTTGTATTGCTATGACCCTCCCTCTTGGCACTGCTTTTACTGAATCCTGTAGGTTTGGGGTTGTTGTGTTTTCATTTTCATTTGTTTCTATGCATATTTTGATTTCCTTTTTGATTTCTTCCATAATCTTTTGGTTATCTATCCAGAAGTGTGTTGTTAGCCCCCATATGTTTGTATTTCTAAGAGTAATTTTTTTTCTTATAGTTGACATATAATTTTACTGCATAATGATCAGGAAAGATGCTTGAAACTATTTCAATGTTTTAAAATTTTACAAAGGCTAAGTTTATGGCCCAGGATGTGATCTATCCTGAAGAATGTTCCTTGTGCACTTGAGAAGAAGGTGAAATCCATTGTTTTGGGGTAAATGCCTTGTAAATATCAATCAAGTCTAAATTGTCCATTGTATCATTAGAATTTGTGTTTTCTTGCTAATTTTCTGTTTGGTTGATCTATCCATAGGTGTGAGTTGGGTATTAAAATCCCCCACTATTATTGTGCTACTTTTAATTTCTCCTTTCATACTTGTTAAAATTTGCCTTACACATTGAGGTGCTCCTAAGTTGGGTGCATATATATTTATAGTTGTTATACCTTCTTCTTGGATTGATCCTTTGATCATTATGTAGTGTTCTTCTTTGTCTCTGATCATGGCCTTTATTTCAAAATCTATTTTTTCTGATATGAGTATTGTTACTCCTGGTTTCTTTTGGTCCTCATTTGCATGAGATATCTTTTTCCAGCCCTTCACTTTCAGTCTGTATGTGTCCCTAGGTTTGAGATTGGTCTCTTGTAGACAGCATATATTGGAGTCTTGTTTTTGTATCCATTTGGCCAGTCTTTGTCTTTTGGTTGGAGCATTTAACCCATTTACATGTAAGGTAATTATTGATAAGTATGATCCTCTTACCAGTTATTTTTTGTTGTTGTTGTTTTGGGTTCATTTTTATTTATTTATTTATTTATTTTCATTGCGTGGGGCCATTTATTGACCTTTACTTCCTCCAAATGACTATGGTCAAGGGTTGAAGGAATTGGAGGTGGGGGAGGGGATACAGACAGAAGCGATCAGGTATATCCTCAATGTGCTGTGGTTGGCTGAAAAGAGATTGGTCTGCAATTGACAAGTCCCTGCCCCTACCCCCTATTTGAGATGCTCAGGACCTTTGGGCTCAAGAATACACACTCATTAAGCCAAATCCCTTCCATCAGCCAGAGGAGGACCAGGCCTCTTTAAGGACTGGCTTCTGCATCAGTAGGACCACTGTGCTAATGGCCTTGGAGTCTTGACCTAAAAAAAAATAGGAGAGGTCTGGCCCAGCTTCCTCTGCACAAGCAGAGACAAAGGTGACTGATTAGCAGGAGATCTGATCTGCAGGGCATGGATAATGGCAGAGGGTGGTGCTTGCAGAAGTAGATGAGGACTCTAAAACATAGTGTAAACCTACAAGGTGGGTGACTAAAAGTAGGACATGGGAATTAAGTTAGAAAATGGAACTCTGTGAGTTGATCCAACTTTTCAAGAGGCTTCCAGGACAGTCTCTGTTCACAGGGTATTTCAGCCCCCTTGGCTCTAACCCCTCAGGAAGGCAGAAGGAAGAAGTGGTGGTCTGCCCACTGGGGCCTGGGCACTGTCATGATTGTCCAGATCTCTGCAGTCAAAGGGCAACCCAGACACCTGAGACCTTGTGCCCCAGGAGGGCTGACCTCAAGGCCCTTGCCTGCCTGCCAAGCTGTGAAGGCTGCCTCTTCTACCACTTCTTCTTGGCCTCCTTCTTGGGTCTCTTGTTTGCAAAGGAGCAGTGACCTTGGGTTTCCTCATCACCTCTGCACTTCGGGGCTCAGATGGTTCTGCGTCTGCCTTGTGGGACTTGGGAACAGGAATGATTATGGCCAGCATGCAGATGAGCTGGAAAATGGCCCCCAGAAAGACTATATACCACAGCAGGTTCCCCAGGTACATAGGCTCAAGCACCTCGGGAAGGGAGATGTCCAGGTCGGAGGCCATGGCCCCAGCTGCCGGTTGTCTGAGGTCCCCTCCAACTCACCACTGTCCAGAGCCAACTTATCCTATGCTGCAATGCTGCACCCCCATAAGTCTGGGTTCATTTTTAAAAACCTTTACTGTGTTTCCTGTCTAGAGACAATCCTTTAGCATTTGTTGAAGAGCTACTTTGGTGGTGCTGAATTCTCTCAGCTTTTGCTTCTCCATAAAGCTTTTGATTTGTTCATCAAATCTGAAGGAAAGTCTTGCTGGGTAGAGTATTCTTAGTTGTAGGTTTTTCTCTTTCATCACTTTAAATATGTCCTGCCATTCCCTTCTGGCCTGGAGAGTTTCTATCAAAAAGTCATCTGTTATCTTTAAGGGGAACCCTTTGTGTGTTATTTGTTGCTTTACCCTTGCTGCTTTTAATATTTTCTCTTTGTGTTTGATCTTTGCTAGTTTGATTAATATGTGTCTTGGGGTGTTTTACCTTGGTTTTGCCCTGTTTGGGACTCTCTGGATTTCTTGGACTTGGGTAGTTATTTCCTTCCCCATTTTAGGGAAGTTTTTGTCTATTATCTCCTCAAGTATTTCCTCATGTGTTTTCTTTTTGTCTTCTAGGACACATTTGATTCAAATGTTGGGGCATTTAACACTGTCCCAGAGGTCTCTGAGGTTGTCCTCATTTCTTTTAAATCTTTTTTCCTCTCTGCTTCATTTATTTCCACCATTCTATCTTCCACCTCATTTATCCTCTCTTCTGCCTCAGTTATTCTACTGTTGGTTCCTTCCAGAGTGATTGTGATCTCAGTTATTGCGTTATTCATTGTTGATTGATTCTTCTTTATTTCTTCTAGGTCCTTGTTAAACATTTCTTGCATCTTCTCAATCCTTGCCTCTGGTCTATTTATCTGTAAATCCATTTTGCTTTCAAAATTTTGGATCATTTTACTGTTATTATTTTGAATTCTTTTTCAGATAGACTCCCTATTTCCTCCTCTTTGGTTTGGTTTGGTGGGTTTTTATTTCATGTTCCTTCACCTGCTGAATATTTATCTGCATTTTCGTTTTATGTAGATTGCTGTGTTTGGGTTGTCCTTTCTGCATGCTGGACGTTCTTTGGCTCTCTTAATTGTGGATTCTGCTCCCTGTGGGTGGGTTTAGACTAATGGCTTGTCAAGGTTTCTTGGTTGGAGGAGATTGTGTCTGTGTTCTGGTGGGTAGAACTGGATCTCTTCTCTCTGGAGTGCAATGAGGTGTCCAGTAGTGAGTTGGGGGTGTCTATGGATTTAGCACACCTTTAGGAAGGCCATCTTTTAATGTTCATGACTGTGTTCCTGTTTTGCTGGAGAATTAGCATGGTGTGTCTTGCACTGGATCCTGTTGGCTCTTGGGTGGAACTTGGTTTCAGTGTAGGTGTGGAGACTTTTGGATGAGCTCTTATCTATTAATATTCCCTGGAGTCAGGAGTTCTCTGATGTTCTAAAGTTTTGGAGTTAAGCCACCTGCCTCTGGCTTTTGGTCCTTCTCTTTCAGTAGCCTCAAGACTTCTCTATCCATACGGCATAGAAAATAGAGTCCCTAGTTTAATTAGTGAAACAATGCTCCACAGCTAGCAACACTCAGAGAGATTCACAGAGTTATATAGAGAAGAGAGGAGGGATGAGGGAAACAGGTGAGCAGGAGGAGAAAAGGGGGAGTCAAAAGTGGAGAGAGCAATCTACCCAATAATCTAATCCCTAAGTGCTCTCCACAGCTTGGAACACCCAGAAAGATTCATAGAATTATATAGAGAAGAGAAGAAGGAGGAAGGAGATAGAGGTCACCTAGAGGTGAAAAAGGAGAGTCAAAAGGTGAGAGGGCAATGTGAAAATGGGTACTGAAGGTTAGATTTTTACAGCTTGGAACACCCAGAAAGATTCATAGAATTATATAGAGAAGAGAAGAAGGAGGAAGGAGATAGAGGTCACCTGGAGGTGAAAAAGGAGAGTCAAAAGGTGAGAGGGCAATGTGAAAATGGGTACTGAAGGTTAGATTTTTAAAGTACAAAATTGATAACAAATATAAAAAAGCAAAGATTAAAAACCTAGAATAGAGGTCAGACTCTCAAAAATACAACATAAAAAATATAAAACATAGTCAATCACAATAATTAAAAACATATATATGGAGTATTTTTTAAAAAGCTTTTTTTTTTTGGAAAGGTAATGGTATGCAAGAATTTTTTAATTAAAAAGTCATAATAGTATCACTATATAATTAATATATTATTAATAATATAATACAGCATTGATGTATCAATATTAATAGAATTATATATTAATAAAATATTATTAGACTAATATTAACAGATATTATATTAATATTAATAAACATTTTAAATTAAAAGGTGATAATAACATCACTATATTATTAATATCTTATTAAATATCATTATATGTTATTTATACTAATAAAATATATCTAGGAATTTCTCTGGAGCTGTTGTGGGCAGTGTGGGGTCAGTTCAGTGTCAGATTGTCCCTTGTTCCAGCTTGTACTAGTTCTCAAGGTCTATAGGTGCCCCTCAGATGTCTCCAGTGTTAAATGCTTTAGCCCACTGCACCTGTTACTTCCAGGGCGGCTCCCCCTTCTTTTCTTATTTTGGCTTCCTCTGTTTGCAAGCCTCTTCAGTGTCTAATTTCTGCCCTGACACAAGGGGGCAAAGGTGGCCACTTTTTTAGGCTCACTTGTTTAATTGTGTTGTGGAGAGGAAGGGACACTGGAAACAAAAAGCACTGGCATGTGTGGGAAGTACTCGCAGTGGATGGACCACACTGGGTTTGCCATAGCCCAAGGCGGCACGTGTTTCCTGGGTCTATGCTGCCAGGTACCAGGGTGCTCTGCAAGGAAACTGTCCCACATGGGCCCTGCATTTCATGCACTTCTCAGGTCTAAGCTTCTCAGGTTCTTGGCTGCTTTCCAAGGACCCAGACTAGGATGGGCTGTGTGTTTTGTGCCCCTCCCAGATCCAAGCAGCTTAGGCAATCAGGTGCTTGGTGAGCACACTGTCCCAGGTGGGCCGTGAATCTTAGTTACCACTCCAGTTCCTGTCGCTCATTTTCCCAGGTGCTCCATGAGAGCACAGTCCCAGGTGTGCCGTGTGTCTCCTCTGGGGAGCTGAGCTCAGGCTGTGACTTTCCTGACTGATGTCAACCAACCAGGATTCCAGGAAGACGTGGTTAGCAACTGGGAACCTGCTCACAGTTTGGTGGAAGATGTGGTCCTTGGGGCCGAGATTGAAGCAGTCCCTTGCATTCTGGCTCTGACTGTTGCACACCTGCCTCTCTGCCTCCAGGGAGAGGAGGCCATATATGGTAATCAGCTTGCTCTCCTTTGGTATTTGCTCAATAGTTTGTTCTAAGAGTGGGCCAGGGGTCACCATGAGGCATTAAAGCCTTTCATGCGGAAGGTCTTTCTTTTTGGTCTCTTTGGTGATCTCACGGTTTGGGTTGCTATCCCACATTAGCTCCCTCAGATTGTTCTCAGGGCATTCCGAGCTGGTCCTTACCCTAAAGACTGATGATATATCCCACAACTCCCTGCCTAGTCCCCACTTGCTGGTAGTGGACAACAGTGTCTGGGCCACTTCTCTGCTGGCAGTTGTGGTTAGGCGCATATTCTGTTGGTTTTTTTTTTGTTGTTGTTGTTGTTGTTTGTTTGTTTGTTTCTCCTTCCAGTTATGTTGCCCTCTGAGATTCCAAAATTCCTTATATACATGCCTGTGAGAGGGTTTCCTGTTGTGTGCAAACTTCTCCTCTTTCACGGCTCCCTCCCCAGGATGGGTCTCCATCCCTAACTCTTTTGTCTCAGTTTTTATCTTTTATATTTTGTCCTACATCATTTTGAAGAGATTGGGCTGCCTTTCTGGGTGCCTGGTGTCCTCCAGTGTTCAGAAGTTGTTTTGTGGATGTTTCTCAGCATTAAGTTGATCTTTTGATGTATTTGTGGTGTAGAAAGTGGTCTGCCAGTTCTATTCCTCCTCCATCTTGGGACTGTCCCCCATTAAATTCTTATAAGAAAGCAAACCCCCCTCCAGAAATCTCCTCTACATAGGTTTTGAAATTAATTTATCTGATATCCAAAGATCAAAATAAAAAATAAGTGACACTGCATCAAACTAAAAAGCCTACACAGCAAAAGAAATAATCAATATAAATATAAATCAAATATAAATCAATATAAAAAGATAACCTATGTTCCACATATAAGCAACATTATACTATATTCATTTTTTTTCTTGTCTGATGTACTTCACTCTGTTTGATGGACTCTAGGTCCATCCACGTCTCTAAATGACCCTATTTTGTTCCTTTTGGTGGCTTAGCAATATATTTCTGTACAATAATTATTGTACAGCAGAAACAAACACAGCATTGTAAAGAAACTATATTCCAATAAAAACCAGACTATGGAATAGGACAAATATTTCTTTTTTTTTTTCTTTTCTAAAATGTATTTATTTTTTAATTGCAGGAAAATTACAATATTGTGATAGTTTTTGCCATATATCAACATGAATCTGCCATATGAATACATATGTCCCCTCCTTCATGATCCCCCTCCCTCCTGATTTACAACCCCATATTATAGGTTGTCACAGAGCATTGGCCTTGGGTTCCCTGAATCATACATCAAACTTTCACTAGATATCTAATTTACATATGATAAATATATACTCCAATGCTATTCTCTCAAATCATCCTGCCTTATCCTTTCCCAACTGTATCCAAATTTGTTCTTAAAGTCTGTGTCCCCTTTGCTACCTTGCCTGAAGGATCTTTGGTACTATCTTTCTAGATGCCATATATATGCACTGTTGTTGTTATTCAGTGACTACGTCATGTTTGGCACTTTGCAACCTCATGGACTACAGCATGCTGGGCTACACTGCCTTCACCATCTCATGGAGTTTGCTCAAACTCATGTTCATTGAGTCAGTCATGCCATCCAGCCATCGCATCTGTTGCACCCTTTTCCTTGTATCTTCAATCTTTCCCAGCATCAAGTTTTTTTCCAATTAGTTGGCTCTTCACATTAGGTGGCCAAATTACTGGAGTTTCAGCTTCAGCACCAGTTCTTCCAATGAATATTCAGGGTTGATTTCCTTTAGGATTTACTGGTTTGATCTCTGTGCTGTCCAAAGGACTCTCAAAAGTCTTCTTCAACAGCACGATTTGAAATCATCAATTCTTCAGTGATCAGCCTTCTTTACAGTCCAACTCTCACATCTGTACATGACTACTGGTAAAACCATAGCCTTGACTAGACAGACCTTTGTCAGTCAGCAAAGTGATGTCTCTGGTTTTCAATATGCTATCTAGGTTTGCCGTGATTGTGCTACCAGTAGATGGTTCAGATGGTAAAGAATATGCCTGCAGTGTGGAAGACCTGTGTTCAATCCACAAACAACCACACTAGGTTTGTCATAACTTTTCTTCCAAGGACTAAGCATCTTATAATTTCCTGGTTTCAGTCACCATTCACGGTAATTCTGGAGACCAAGAAAATAAAATCTGCCCCTGTTTACACTATTTCCCCTCCTATTTGCTGTGAAGTAATGGGACTGGATGCCATGATTTTATGTTTCTTAATGTTAGTTTTAAGCCAGCTTCTTCATTCTCCTCTTTCATCCCCATCAAGAGGCTCTTTAGTTCCAATTCTCATTCTGCCATTAGAGTGGTATCATTTGCATATTGCAGGTTGTTGATATTTCTCCAGGCAATCTTGATTCCAGCTTGTGATTCATCCAGCCTGGCATCTCACATGATGTACTCTACATATATGCTTTGCAGCCAAAAACAGAGAAGTTCTGTACAGTCAGCAAAAGCAAGGCTGGGTGCTGACTGTGGCTCAGATCATGAACTCCTTATTGCCAAATTCAGACTTAAATTTAACAATGTATGGAAACCCCTAGGCCATTCAGATATGACTTAAATCTCTTATGATTATACAGTAGAAGTGACAAATAGATTCAAGGGGTTAGATCTGATAGACAGAGTGCCTGAAGAACAATGGACAGATGTTTGTAACATTGTATAGGAGGCAGTGAACAAAATCATCCCCAAGAAAAAGAAATGATAAATGGCAAAGTGGTTCTCTGAGGAGGACTTACAAATAGCTGAGAAAAGAAGAGAAGCTAAAGGCAAAGGAGATAAGGAAAGATATACCCATCTGAATACAGAGTTCCAGAGAATAGCAAGGAGAGAAAAGAAAGTCTTTTTAAGTGAACTATGCAAAGAAATAGAGGAAAACAATAGAATGGGAAAAACTAGAGATCTCTTCAAGAAAGTCAGAGATACCAAGGGAACACTTCATGGAAAGACAGGCACAATAAAGGACAGAAATGGTATGGACCTAACAGAAGCAGAAGATATTGAGAAGTGATGGCAAGAATACACAGAGGAACTATAAAAAAAATTAATGACCCAGATAACCACGATGGTGTGATCACTCACCTAGAGCCAGATATCCTGGAATGTGAATTCAAGTGGGCCTTAGGAAGCATCACTATGAACAAAGCTAGTGGAGGTGATAGAATTCCAGCAGAGCTAATTCAAATACTAAAAGGTGATGCTGTGAAAGTGCTGCATTCAATATGCCAGCAAATTTGGAAAACTCTGTGGTGGCCACAGGACTGGAAAATATCAAGTTTCATTCCAATCCCAAAGAAAGGCAATACCAAAGAATGTTCAAACTACCATACAATTGCACTCATTTCATATGCTACCAAAGTAATGCTCAAAACCCTCCAAGTTAGGCTTCAACAGTACAAGAACCGAGAACTCCCAAATGTACATGCTGGATTTAGAAAAGGCAGAGGAACCAGAGATCAAATTTCCATTATCCATTGGATCATTGAAAAGGCAAGAGAATTCCATAAAAACATCTACTTCTGCTTCATTGACTATGCTAAAGGCTTTGACTGTGTGAATTACAACAAACTGTGGAAAATTCTTAAAGTGATAGAAATATCAAACCACATTAGCTGACTCCTGAGAAGCCTGTATGCAGGTCAAAACAACAGTTAGAACTGGACATGGAACAGCAGCCTGGTTCCAAATTGGGAAAGGAGTGTGTCGAGGCTGTATATTGTCACCCTGCTTATTTAACTTATATGCAGAGTACATTATGTAAAATGCTGGATTGGACGAAGCAGAAACTAGAATTAAGATTGCATGGAGAAATATCAATAACTTCAGATTTGCAGATGATAGCACCCTTATGGCAGAAAGCGAAGCAAAACTAAGGAGCCTCTTGATGATGGTGAAAGAGGAGAGTGAAAAAGCTGGCTTAAAATCAATATTCAAAAAATGAAGATTATGGCACCTTGTCCCATCCCTTCATGGCAAATAGATGGGGAAACAATGGGAACAGTGACAGACGTTATTTTCTTGGGCTCGAAAATCACTGTGGATGGTAACTGAAGCCATGAAATTAAAAGACGCTTGCTCCTTGGAAGCAAAGCTATGACAAACCTAGACAGTGTTTTAAAAAAGCAGAGACATTACTTTACCAACAAAGGTCTGTCTATTCATAGCTATGGTTTTTCCATTAGTCATGTATGGATGTGAGAGCTGGACAATGAAAAAAGCTGAACACTGAAGAATTTATGCCTTCGAACTGTCATGCTGGGGAAGATGCTTCAGAGTCCCTTGGACAGCATGGAGATCAAACCAGTCAATCCTAAAAAATTCAATCCTGGATATTCTTTGGAAGGATTGATGCTGAAGCTCCAATACTTTGGCCACCTGATATGAAGAGCCAACTCATTGGAGAAGACCCTGATGCTTGCAAAAATTCAAGGCAGGAGGAGAAGGAGATGACAGGATTAAATCTTAGGATGGCATCGCTGACTACATGGCAATGAATTTGAGCAAACTCTGGGAGATGGTGAAGGACAGGGAAGCCTGGTGTGCTACAGTCCATGGGGTCAGAAAAAGTTGGACAAGACTGAGCAACAACCAATCTACGTATAAGTAATCACGGTGACAATATACAGCCTTGATGTACTCCTTTCCCAATTTTGAACCAGTCCATTGTTCCATGTCTGGTTCAAATGGTTGCTTCTTGGCCTGCATACAGGTTTCTCAGGAGACAGGTAAGGTGGCCTGGTATTCCCATATCTTTAAAAAAAATATTCCACAGTTTGTTGTGATTCATGTAGGCAAAGGCTTTAGCACAATCAGTGAAGCAGTTTATAAAATATGTGCCTTTATCTTTTCAACTTACTTCACTCTGTATAATAGGCTCTAGGTTCATCCACCTCATTAGAACTGACTCAAATATATTCCTTTTTATAGCTGAGTAATATTCCATTGTGCACATGTACCACAACTTTGCTATCCATTCATACACCAATGGGCATCCAGGTTGCTTCCATATCCTAGCTATTATAAATGGTGCTGGGATGAACTTTGGGGTGCATGTGTCTTTTTCAATTATATTTCCTTCCAGGTATATGCCTAATAGTAGGATTACTGCATCATATAGTAGTTTAATTCCTAGTTTTTTAAGGAATCTCCATACTGTTCTCCATGGTGGCTGTATCAATTTACATTTCCACCAGCACTATAAGAGGTTTTCTTTTTGTAAACACCCTGTCCAGCATTTATTCTTATAGACTTTTTGATGATGGCCATTCTGGCAGCCATGAGAGGATACCCATTGTAGTTTTGATTTTCAGTTCTCTAATAATGAGAAATGTTGAGCATATTTTCAAGTGTTTATTAGCCATTGTATGTCTTCTTTGGATAAATGTCTGTTTAAATCTTCTGCCCACTTTTTGATTGTGGTGTTTGTTTTTCTGGTATTGAGCTTCATGAGCTGCTAGTATATTTTGGAGATTTATTCTTTGTTGATTGTTTCATTTGTTATTAATTTCTCCATTCTAAGGGTTGTCTTTTTACCTTGCTTATAGTTGCCTTCACTGTGCAAAAACTTTTCTGCTTTAATTAGGTCCCATTTGCTTACTTTTGTTTTTATTTCCATCACTTTAGGAGGTAAGTAATATAGGATCTTGCTGTGATTTATATCAGAGAATGTTTCGCCCAAGTTTTCATGTTAGAGTTTATAGTTTCTGGACTTGTGTTTAGGTCTTTAATCCATTTTGAGTTTATTTTGTATATGGTTTTAGGAAGTGTTCTAATTTCATTCTTTTACACATGGTTGACCAGTTTTCCCTGTAACACTTATTGAGGAGACTGTCTTTTTTTCGTTGTATATTCTTGCCTGTTTTGTCAAAGATAAGGTGTCCTTAGATGTGTGGATATGTCTCTGAACTCTCTGTCCTGTTTCATTGGTCTTTATTTCTATTTTTTTTTTTTTTGCTAGTACCATACTGCCTTGATGCCTGTAGCTTTGTAGTTTAATCTGAAGTCAGGAAGGTTGATTCCTCCAGTTCCATTCTTCTTCTCAAGATTACTTTCACGGTTCATGGTCTTTTTTGTTTCCATACAAATTGTTGAATTATTTTTCCTAGTTCTGTGAAAAATTTCGTTGGTAGTTTTAGAGTTATTGCATTGAATCCATAGATTGCTTTGGCTAGTAAATTCATTTTCACTATACTGATTCTTCTAATCCAAGAGCATGACTATCTCTCCATTTCTTTTTGTTGTCTTTGATTTCTTTCATGATTGTTTTATAGTTTTCTGCATACAGATGGTTTGCCTCTTTAGGGAAAACAGGAAAGGGGTATAAAAACAAACAATAGAATAAAGTAAATGGTAATGGGATCATTCAGTTCAGTTCAGTTCAGTTCAGTCGCTCAGTCGTGTCCGACTCTTTGCGACCCCATGAATCACAGCACGCCAGGCCTCCCTGTCCATCACCAACTCCCAGAGTTTACTCAAACTCACGTCCATCGAGTCGGTGATGCCATCCAGCCACCTCATCCTCTGTCGTCCCCTTCTCCTCCTGCCCCCAATCCCTCCCAGCATCAGGGTCTTTTCCAACGAGTCAACTCTTCGCATGAGGTGGCCAAAGTACTGGAGTTTCAGCCTCAGCATCAGCCCTTCCAATGAACACCCAGGACTGATCTCCTTTAGGATGGACTGGTTGGATCTCCTTGCAGTCCAAGGGACTCTCAAGAGTCTTCTGCAACACCATAGTTCAAAAGCATCAATTTTTCAGCCCCCAGCTTTCTTTACAGTCCAACTCTCACATCCATACATGACCACTGGAAAAACCATAGCCTTGACCAGACGGGCATTTGTTGGCAAAGCAATGGGATCATATTTATCAACAATTACTTTAAAGGTAAATGGGCTAAATACTTCAACCAATAGACACAGTTTGGCTAAATGGATTAAAAAAAAATAGGAACCTGATATATGCTGTCTAAAAGAGACCCACCTCAAAACCTAGGGACACATACAGATTGAAATTGATGAAGTAGAAAAAGATATTCCTTGCAAATGGAGACCAAAAGAAAGTGGGAGTAGGAATACTTATAACAGATAAGATAGACTTTAAAATAAAGACCATTTGAAGATACAAAGAAGGACACTATACAATGATCAATGGATCAATCCAAGAAGAAGACATAACAATTATAAATACATTTGCTCCCAATGTAGGAGCACCTCTATGCATAAATCAAAGGCTAACAACTATTAAAGGGGAAATTAATGGTCACCCAATGATATTGGGGGATTTTAATACCCCATTCACAGCAATGGATAGATCATCCAGACATAAAATGAATAAGTAAACACAAGTTTTAAATGATACATTGGACCAATTGGACTAATTGATATCTAAAGTCCATTTCATTCAAAATCAATAAATTTCACTTTTTTCTCAAATGCACATGGATCATTATCAAAGATAGATCACATTCTGGGCCACAAATCTATTCTTGGTAAATTTTTATAAACTGAAATGCTTTCAAACGTCTTTTCTGATCACAACACTGTAAAATTAGCTATCTAAAAGAGGGAAAAAGGCAAACAAATGGAGACTAAACAACGTGCTTCTGAATAACAAACAAATCACTAAAGAAATCAAAAAAGAAATCAAAATATGCCTGAAACAATTGGCAATGAAAACACATCTCAAATTTATGGGCTTCAGTAAAAGCAGTTCTAAGAGGGAAGTTTATAGCAATACAATCCTACCTCAAAAAACAATAGAACCATTAATAAACAACCTAACCTTACACCTAAAGAAACTAGAAAAAAAATTAAGTTAGTATAAGGAAAGAAATCATTCAATCAGTGCAGAAAGAAATGAAAAAGATTATAGGAAAGATCAATAAAACTTAAGCTGGTTCTTTGAGAAGATAAAATAGACAAACTTTTAGCCATACTAATCAAGAAAGAAACGGAAAAGAATCAAATCAATAATATTATAAATAAAAAAGAAGTTACAACAGACAACACAGAAGTACAAAAGATCATAAGAGACTACTATATGCCAATAAAATGGACAACTTGGAAGAAATGGACAAATTCTAAGAAAAGTATAACTTTCCAAAACTGAATCAGGAGAAATAGAAAACATGAACAGACCAATCACAAGTATGTAAATAGAAACTGTAATAAAAACAGTCTTACAGCAAACAAAAGCCAGGGCCACGTGGATTCACAGGTGAATTCTACCAAAAGTTTCAAGAATATCTAAAATGGCAAACCACTCCAGTATTCTTGCCTGGAGAATCCTGTGGACAGAGGAGCCTGGTGGGCATGCATGCATGCATTGGAGAAGGAAATGGCAACCCACTCCAGTATTCTTGCCTGGAGAATACAGGGGACAGAGGAGCCTGATGGGCTGCCTTGTATGGGGTCGCACAGAGTCAGACACGACTGAAGCAACTTAGCAGCAACAGCAACACCTTTCTTGCTCAAATTCTTCCAGACAATTGCAGAGGAAAGAAAACTCCAAACTCATTGTTTGAAACCACCATCACTCTAATACCAAAACCAGACAAAGATAGACACACAGAAAGAAAATTGTAGGCCAATATTATGCTTCCTAGGTGGCTCTAAAGCAAAAACCAAAATCCTATGGCCTCCAGAACGAAAACCACAACCACAGAAAACTAACGAAAATGATCTCATGGGTCACAGCCTTGTGTAACTCAATGAACAGTATGAAAAGGTAAAAAGATATGACACTGTAGGTGGGTGTCCAATGCACCACTGGGGAAGAGTGAAGAAATAGCTCCAGAAAGAATGAACAGGCTGAGCCAAAGAAGAAACTATGCCTATTTGTGGATGTGTGTGGTGGTGGAAGTAAAGTCTGATGCTGTAAAGAACAATATTGAATAGGAACCTGAAATATTAGGTCCATAAATCAAGGTAAATTGGATGTGGTCAAACAGGAGATGGCAAGAGTGAACATCATCTTAGGAATCTTTTTTTTTTTTTAATTTTAAATCCAGTGCTTTTTTTCCCCATTTATTTTTATTAGTTGGAGGCTAATTACTTTACAATATTGTAGTGGTTTTTGTCACCATGGAGATAAGGATTCTTCAATATACCCAAATCAATCAATGTGATACACCATATTAACAAACAGAAATAAAACTGTATGATCATCTCAGTAGATACAGAGAAAGTGTTTGACAAATTCAACACCCACTTATGATAAAAAATAAAAAAAAATCTCCTGAATGCAGGCATAGAAGTAATCTACCTTAACATAATAAAGGCAATGTACAGCAAACCCGCAACAAATATTATCCTCAATGGTGAAAACCTGAAAGCATTTCCTCTAAAATCAGGAATAAGAGAAGGGTTCCCACTCTTACCACTGTTATTCAACATAGTTTTCGAAGTCCTAGCCACAGAAATCAGAGAAGGAAAATAAATAGAAGAAATTCACATTGGAAAAGAGGTAAAACTCTCACTGTTTTCAGATGACATGATTCTCTATATAGAAAATCCTAAAGATGCCACCAGAAAATTGCTAGAGCTAATCAATGAATATAGTAAAGTTGTAGGATATAAAATTAATACACAAAAGTCTCTTGCATTCCTATATACTAAAAATGAAAAATCAGAAAGAGCAATTAAAGAAACAGTCCCACTCACCATTGCAATAACAGGAAAATTATTTTTTAAATTTTATATCTTATAAGAAGTTAATATTCAAATTATATAAATACCTCTTATAGCTTAATAGCAATCCCCTTAAAATCAATTTCAAGTTGGCTTAGGATCTTAATAGACATTTTCCCAAAGAAGATATACAAATGACTAAAAGTAACATGAAAAGATACTACATGTCATACTAATCATTAGGGAAATGCAAATTAAAACCTCAATGAAATATCACCTGTTTTAATGGCTATCATCAAAGATAAGAGATGACAAATACTCGTGAGGTTGTAGGGAAAAGGAAATCCTTGTGCACTGTTCATGGCATTGTAAATTGGTACTGTTAGCATTGAAATCCGTATGCAGGTTCTTTAAAAATTAAAAGTAGAGCTATCATATGATTTAGCAATTTCACTTCTGGATATATATTGATTAAAACAGAGCACTATGTTGAAGACATATCAGCACTCTAGTGTTTTTAATAGTATTATCTCTAATAGTTAAAACATGAAAAGAACCTACATGTCCACTGACAGATAAATTAAAAAGTTGTAGTAGATGGAATATTATTCAACCATAAAAAGATAAATCCTTCCATTTGTGACAACACAAAGGGAACTTGAGAAAATTATGCTAAGTGAGATGTTAGACAAAGACAGATATTGTACCATATCACTTATATACTAAACATAGAACACAGAAAACAAACTCATATAAAAAGATAAGATTTGTGACTATCAAATGTGGTAGGCAAGGAGTAGGAGAATAAATGAAAGTGGTCAGTTGGATCAAACACCAGTTATAAGATGAGTAAGTACTGGGAATGTAATGTACAGCATGGGGCTACTGGTTGACACTGCTATTTGGTATACTTGAAAGCTGTTAAGGGTTGTCTTCACAAGGAAAAAAATTGTCTTGTGTTTACATTAATATGAAATTACAGATATTAGTAAATTTATTGTGATAATCATTTCACTATGATTTTTGTAAGTTGATTCACTATGCTGTACAGCTTAAGCTTACACAGTGCTGTATATCAATTTAATCTCAAAAAGCATGGGAAAAGTTTTTGGAAAAAAAATTGCTACTGCTGCTTAAATATCTGAGTCATTCATATATAGATAACAATTGTAAGAGACTATTTTCTGATGAGATCTAAGTCAAGCTGCTCACTGAACATGCACCACATAGATGGATGATTGCTGATTGGACTGCATCACTGTATTGGACATGCAACACAATTCAGGACTCTGATGCAGAGGATACCATTGAATGCCTAACAATGACCCTTTCCAAACCTGATTTCACAGTGAGAGTGGCCATATCCCATGAAACTTTGCCCTATCTAGAGCTAGAACATTGGCACAACAGATTTCTTCCTCCTGCAGTGGGAATTAGCTGTGCCTCACTGCTGCTGACAATTCTTCATATTAATGGTGTTGCTGTTCAAATACAATCAATCAACTCTTGACAAAACATTATTGTCCTTGAAGTAATATGATATGATTTTGCTTTTCTGAATTATCTGTATTGGTAATTGTGCACTTTGAATCATGAAAGCCACTCAGCGATGGCTTGATAGTAAACATATAGTTAACCCTTGAGAAACATGGGTTTGAACCACATGGGTCCACTTATAAACACATTTTTTTTTCCAATAGTAAATATTAGTGTAATACAGGATCTGGATTTGGTTGAATTCACGGATGTGAAAGAGTGGATATGGATGAACTTGATATATGGAAGGCTTACTTAATTGTAGGCATATTTGTGACAATGTGAAAGAACATCACCTCTAACCACAGCACTGTTATAGCATCAACTGTTTTCATGGACTATCCATGTTCCCTACCACACATAGTTAGTTCAGTCGCTCAGTCGTGTCCAACTGTTTTGTCACCTCAAGGAGTGCAGCATACAAGGCTTCCCTGTCCATGACCAACTCCTAAAGCTTGCTCAAACTCATGTCCATCGAGTCGGTGATGCCATCCAGCCATCTATTTTTTTTTCCCCACCCAACCATCTCATCCTCTGTCATCCACTCTCCTCCTGCCCTCAATCTTTCCCAGCATCAGGGTCTTTAAAAATGAGTCAATTTTTCGCATCAGGTGGCCAAAGTATTGGAGTTTCAGTTTCAACATAAGTCCTCCCAATGAATATTCAGGACTGATTTCCTTTAAGATCGACTGGATGGAACTCCTTGCAGTCTAAGGGAGTCTCAAGAATCTTCTCCAACACCACAATTCAAAAGCATCAATACTTCGGCACTCAGCTTTCTTTATAGTCCAACTCTCACATACATACATGAATACTGGAAAACACATAGCTTCCACTATATGGACTGTTGTGGGCAAAGATCAGTTTTATTTCATGGCTGCAGTCACCCCCACAGTGACTTTTGAGTCAAGAAAATAAAGGCTGTCACTGTTTCCATTTTCCCCATGTCTTTGCCATGAAATGATGGGACCAGATGCCATAATCTTTGTTTCTGGAATGTTGAGTTTTAAACCAGCTTTTTCACTCTCCTCTTTCACTTTCATCTAGAGGCTCTTTAGTTCGTCTTAACTTTCTGCCATAAGGGTGGTGCTATCTGTGTATCTCAGGTTATTGATATTTCTCCTGGCAATCTTGATTCCAGCTTGTGCTACATCCAGCCTGGCATTTCAAATGATATACGATGCATATCATTGTATATCATTATGTTAAAGAAGCAGCGTGACAATATACAACCTTGACGTACTCCTTTCCTGATTAGTAACCATTCTGTTTTTCCACGTCCAGTTCTAACTGTTGCTTCTTGACCTGCATACAGATTTCTCAGGAGGCAGGTAAGGTGGTCTGGTATTCGCATCTCTTTAAAAATTTTCCACAGTTTCTTGTGATCCACACAGTCAACGGCTTTGGCGAAGTCAATAAAACAGAAATAGATGTTTTTTCTGGAACTCGCTTGCTTTTTGGATGATTCAACGGATGTTGACAGTTTGATCTCTGGTTCCTCTGCCTTTTCTAAAACCAGCTGGAACATCTGGAATTTTACAGGTCACATACTGTTGAAGCCTGGCTTGGAGAATGTCGAGCATTACTTTGCTAGCATGTGAGATGAGTGCAATTGTGCAGTAGTTTGAACATTCTTTGGCATTGCCCTTCTTTGGGATTGGAATGAAAACTGACCGTTTCCAGTCCTGTGGCCACTGCTGAGTTTTCCAAATTTGCTGGCATATTGAGTGCAGCAGTTTCACAACATCATCTTTGACGATTTGAAAGAGCTGAATTGGAATTATATTACTTCCACTAGCTTTGTTCATAATCATGCTTCCTGAGGCCCAACTGACTTCTCATTCATGGATGTCTGACTCTAGGTGAGTGAACACACCATCGTGGATGTCTGGGTCATAAAGATCTTTTTTGTACAGTTCTTCTGTGTATTATTGCCACCTCTTCTTAATATCTTCTGCTTCTGTTAGGTCCATACCATTTCTGTCCTTTATTGTGCCCTTCTTTTCATGAAATGCTCCCTTGATATCACTAACTTTCTTGAAGAGATCTCTAGTCTTTTCCATTCTATTGTTTTCCTGCATTTCTTTGCATTGAACACTGAGGAAGGCTCTCTTTTCTCTCCATGCCATTCTTTGGAACTCTGCATTCAAATGGTATATCTTTTCTTTTCTCCTTTGCCTTTCATTTCTCTTCTTTTCTCAGCTCTTTGTAAGGCATCCTCAGACAACCTTTTTGCCTTTTGCATTTCTTTTTCTTGGGGATGGTCTTGATCCCTGTCTCCTGTACAAAGTCATGAACCTCTGTCCATAGTTCTTCAGGCACTCTGTCTATCAGGTCTAATCCCTTGAATTTATTTGTCAGTTCCAATGTATAATCATAAGGGATTTGATTTAGGTCATACATGCATGGTCTAAAGGTTTTGCCTACTTTCTTTAATTTAAGTCTGAATTTGACAATAAGGAGTTCATAATCTGAGCCACAGTCAGCTCCTGGTCTTGTTTTGGCTGACTGTATAGAGCTTGTCCATCTTTGGCTGCAAAGAATATAATCAATCTGATTTTTGTATTGACCATTTGTTGATGTCCATGTATAGCATCTTCTCTTGTGTTGTTGGAAGAGGATGTTTGTTATGACCAGTGCATTCTCTTGGCAACACTCTGTTCGCCTTTGCCCTGCTTCCTTTGGTATTCCAAGGCCAAACTTGCCGGTTACTCCAGGTATCTCTTGATTTCCTACTTTTGCATTCCAGTCCCCTATAATGAAAGGGACATCTTTTTGGGGTGTTAGTTCTAGAAGGTCTTGTAGGTCTTCATAGAATCATTCAACTTCTGCTTCTTTGGGAATAGTGTTTGGGGCATGGACTTGGATTACTCTGATATTGAATGGTTTGCCTTGGAAACAAACAGACATCATTCTATCTATTTTGAGAGTGCACCCAAGTACCTCATTTCATACTCTTTATTTCACTATGATGGCTACTCCATTTGTTCTAAAGGATTCTTGCCCACAGTAGTAGATATAATGGCCATTTGAGTTAAATTCACCCATTCCATTCCATTTTAGTTCACTGATTACTAAAATGTCAGTGTTCACTCTTACAATCTCCCATTTGACCATTTCCAATTTACCTTGATTTATGGACCTAACTTTCCAGGTTTCTATGCAATATTGTTGTTTACAGCATCAGACTTTACTTCCATCACCAGTCACATCCACAGCTGGACATTGTTTTCACTTTTGCTCTGTCTTTCATTCTATCTGGAGTTATTTCTCCACTTTTCTCCAGTAGCATGTTGGGCACCTACTGATGTGGGGAGTTCATCTTTCAGGATCATACCTTTTTGCCTTTTCATACTGTTCATGGAATTCTCAAGGCAAGAATACTGAAGTGGTTTGCTATTGCCTTCTCCAGTGGACCACGTTTTATCTGAACTCTCCACAATGACCTGTCTGTCTTGGGTGGCCCTTCATGGCATGGCTCATGATTTCATTGAGTTAGAGAAGGTTGTGGTCCATGTGATCAGTTTGATTAGTTTTCTGTAATTGTGGTTTTCATTCTGCCTGTCCTCTGAGGGGTAAGTATAAGAAGCTGATGGAAGCTTCCTGATGGGAGAGACTGACTGTGTGGGAAACTGGGTCTTGTTCTGATGGGCGGGGCCATGCTTAGTAAATCTTCAATCCAATTTTCTGTTGATTGGTGGGGCTGTATTCTTTCCCTGTTGTTTGACCTGATACTTTCCTGTTTTTTGACCTACCACACATAATCACCTATTATTTTTTTAAACAATTTTTTCAGATGTAACTTACATACCATAAAATTCCCAATATAAATATATAATGCAAACTTTTAGTGTATACAAAGATACATGAAGTGTAATCACAGTCAATTTGAAGCATATTTGTTTCCTCAGAAATAAAGCTGCACTCCTTGTCTATCATCATCCCAATTCCATAAAATTCCAAGCATTAAGAACTACTAATCTGCTTTCTGTTCTTATAGATTTATCAATCTTGAACATTTTGTAAACATGGAATCATATATTACATGGTTGTATTATGCACCTTGCATCATGAAAGCCACTCAGAAATGGTTTGATAGTAAACATATAGTTAACCTTTGAGCAACATGGATTTGAACTGCACAGATCCACTTATAGACACTTTTATCAATAATAAATATTAGTGTACTACAAGAATCTACAGTTGGTTAAATTCATGGATGTGGAACTGTGGATGATATTATGCACCATACAGCAAATTTCCACAGGCTACTAACTTTATATATAGTAATGTATATGTTTCGATGCTACTCCTCTCAATTCATCCCACCCTCTCCTCTCCTGTGCCCCTTGTTCACAAGGCTGTTCTTTATGCCTGTGTCAACATAACATCTGCAGATAGCTTCATTGTACCATCTTTCTAGATTCCATATACATACTTTAATATATTATATTTGTTTTTCTTTTTCTGACTTACTTCACTCTGTATAATAGGCTTTAGGCTCATCTATCTAGAACTTACTCAAATGCAGTCCTTTTCATGGTTGAGGGACATTTCATTGTGTATATGTACCACAGCACCTTTATCCATTCATCTGTTGATGGACATCTAGGTTGCTTCCATGACCTAGCTATTGTAAATAGTGCTACAATGAACACTGGGGCACATGTGTCTTTTTCAATTATGGTTTTCTCAGGGTATATGCTCAGTACTGGAATTGTTGAGTCATATGGTTCCTTAAAATAAAACTGCCATATGGAAAAAAAAAAAAAAAACTGCCATATGACCCAAGGATCCCACTACTGGGCATATACCCTGAGAAAACCATAATGGTGGCTCATATATTAAAGAATCTTCCTGCAATGTGGGAGACCCAGATTCAACCCCTGGGTTGGGAAAATCCCCTAGAGAAGGGAATGGCAATCCACTCCAGTATTCTTTCCTGGAGAATTACATAGACAGAGGGCCCTGGCAGGCTACAGTCCATGGGAATGCAAAGAGTGATACATGACTGAGCAATTAACACATACATATCATACCTTGGTAATTTTATTCCTAGTTTTTAGAGAAATCTTCATAGTGTTTTCCATAGTAGGTGTATCAATTTAGATTCCCACCAGCAGTGCAAAAGTGTTCCCTTTTCTCCACAAACCTCATTTATTGCTTATAGATTTCTTTTTTTGATGATGGCCATGCTGACCAGTGTGAGATGATACATTATTGTAGTTTTGATTTGAATTTCCCCAATAATGAGAAATGTTGAGCATCTTTTCATGTGATTATTAGCCATTAATATGCCTTCTTTATTTTTTTCCCATTTATTTTTATTAGTTGGAGGCTAATTACTTTACAATATTGTACTGGTTTTTGCCATACATTGACATGAATCACCCATGGATTTACATGTATTCCCCATCCCAATACCCCCTCCCACCTCCCTCTCCACTCGATCCCTCTGGGTCTTCCCAGTGCACCAGCCCAAAGCACTTGTCTCATGCATCCAGCCTGGGCTGGTGATCTGTTTCACCCTTGATAATATACATGTTTCGATGCTGTTCTCTCTAAACATCCCACCCTCGCCTTCTCCCACAGAGTCCAAAAGTCTGTTCTGTACATCTGTGTCTCTTTTTCTGTTTTGCATATAGGGTTATTGTTACCATCAATATGCCTTATTTAGAGAAATGTCTATTTAGGTCTTCTGCCCACTTTTTGACTGGGTTGTTTGCTTTTCTGGTGTTGAGCTAAATAAGCTGCATGTATATGTTGGAGATTTATCCTTTGTCAGTTCTGTGAAAAATGCCATTGATATTTTGATAGGGATTGCATTGAACCTGTATATTGCTTCCAACACTATGGTCATTTTAACAATATTAATTTTTCCAATCCAAGAACACAGTATATGTTTCCATCTGTTACAAGCCTTTTACCTCATTAGGTAGGTTTATTCTTAGGTATCATTCTTTTTGATGTGATGGTAGATGGGACTGTTTCCTTAATTTCTCTTTCTGATACTACATTGATAATGTATAGAAATGAAATAGATTTTTGTACATTAATTTTGCATCCTGTAATTTTACCAGTTTCATTTATGAACACTTGTAGTTTTCTAGAGGTGTTTTTTCTACATATAGTATCATGTTATCTACAAATAGTAATAGTCTTCATTTTCTTATTTTCAATTTGGATTCATTTTAGGTATTTTTCTTATCTGTTGGTTCTAGGACTTCCAATACTCTGTTTAATGAAAGTGGCCAGAGTAAGCATGCATGTCTTGTTCCTGATCTTGGAGGAAATCTTTTAATCTTTTCACCATTGAGTATAATGTTTGTTGTAGACTTGTCATAGATGGCTTTTTTTATGTTGAGTTATACCACCTCTATGTCCACTTTGTTGAGAGTTTGTATCAAAGAAAAAAAAGAATGTTGAATTTTATTAAAGATATTTTCTTCAACTATTGAGATGGTTATTTGGTTTTTATTCTTGAACTTGTTAATGTGATGTATCACATTGATACACATTGATTTGTGGATATTACAAAGTTATTGCATCCCTGAAAGAAATTCTATTGGATTATGGATTATCATTCTTTCAATGTATTATTGGATTTGGTTTGCTAATATTTTTTGAGAATTTTTGCATCTATGTTCATCAGAGAAATTGGCTTATAACTTTCTTTTTGTGATCTCTTTGTCTGGTTTTGATATCAGAATAATGCTGACACTGTAGATTGAGTTCAGACATGTTCCTTCCTCTGCAATTTTTTAAAATAGTTTCAAGAGGATAGATGTCAACTCTCCTCTAAATGTTTGGTAGAATTCACCAGTGAGGTCCTGAACTTTTGTTTGTTGGGAGTTTTAAAATTACTGATATCATTTCTTTATTGATAATAAATATATTCATATTTTCTATTTCTTTCTGATTCAGTTTTGGGATAATGTATATTTCTAAAAATGTGTCAGTTTCTTCTAGATTGCCCATTTTATTGGTAAATGATTGTTCATAGTAGTCTTTTATGATCTTTTGTATTTCTGTGACATTGGTTGTAACTTCTTTTTCATTTTTGATTTTACTGATTTGGGCCTTCTCTCTTTTTTTCCTGTTGAGTCTGACTAAAGGTTAATGAACTTCATTTTATCTTTTCAAAGAACCAGCCTTTAGTTTCATTTATCTTTTCTGTATTTTTAGTTTCTATTCATTTTTATTTATTTTCTGACCTTTATGGATTCTTTTTAATTAATTCATTTATTTTAATTGGAGGATAATCACTTTATAATATTGTGGTGGTTTTTCCATAAATCGACATGAGATGATTTCTTTCCTCCTACTAACTTTTGGATTTGTTTGTTGCTTCTCTAGTTACTTTAAGTGTAAGGCTGAGTTTTTTATTTGAGATTTTTCTTGCTTCCTGAGATTCACTTGTAGTACTACAAACTTTCTTCTTAGAAGTGCTTTTGCTGCATCCCATACATTTAGATTGCTGTGTTTTCATTTTCATTTGTCTCCAAGTAGTATTTTCTCTTTGATTTATTCAGTGATCCATTGATTTTTTTCGTAGAATATTGTTTAGCCACCACTTGCTTGTGATTTTTGCAGTGTTTTTTCTAGCCATTTATTTCTAAACATATATTGTTGTCAGAAGAAATGCTTGATGTGATTTCAATTTTCTTTAATGTGCTGATGCTTGTTTTGTGGTCTACCATGTGATCTGACCCATCCTGGAGAATGTCCATGTGCCCTTGAAAAGAACGTGTATTTTGCAGCCTTCAGATAGAGAGTTCTATACGTACAAGTCTATCTGGTCTAATGTATCATATTAGATCAGTTTTTTCTTGTTCTTTTCCTGCCTGGGTGTTCTGTTTACATAAGTGATGGATTAAAGTCCCCTAGTATTACTGTGTTACTAATGATTTCTAGGTTTATGTCTGATAATATTTGCTTTAAGTATTTAGGTGTTCCTATGTTGCATGTCAAGATCATCCCCATGGAAAAGAAATGCAAAAAGGCACAATGGTTGCCTGAGGAGGCCTTACAAATAGCTTTGAAAAGAAGAGAAGTGAAAAGCAAAGGAGACAAGGAAAGATATTCCCATTTGAATGCAGAGTTCCAAAGAATAGCCAGGAGAGATAAGAAAGCCTTCCTCAGCGATCAATGCAAAGAAGTAGAGGAAAACAACAGAATAGGACAGACTAGAAATCTCTTCAAGAAAATTAGAGATATCAAGGGAAAATTTCAGGCAAAGATGGGTTCGATAAAGGACAGAAATGGTATGAACCTAACAGAAGCAGAAGATATTAAGAAGAGGTGGCAAGAATACACAGAAGAACTGTACAATAAAGATCTTCACAACCCAGATAATCACAATGGTGTGATCACTCACCTAGAGCCAGACATCCTGGAATGTGAAGTCAAGTGGGCCTTAGAAAGCATCACTATGAACAAAGCTAGTGGAGGTAATGGAATTCCAGTTGAGCTATTTCAAACCCTGAAAGATGATGCTGTAAAGTGCTGCACTCAATATGCTAGCAGAGTTGGAAAACTCAGCAGTGGCCACAGGACTGGAAAAGGTCAGTTTTCATTCCAATCCCAAAGAAAGGCAATCCCAAAGAATGTTCAAACTACCACACAGTTGCACTCATCTCACACGCTAGTAAGATAATGCTCCAAATTCTCCAAGCCAGGCTTCAGCAATACGTGAACCGTGAACTTTCAGATGTTCAAGCTGGTTTTAGCAAAGGCAGATGAACCAGAGGTCAAATTGCCAACATCCGCTGGATCATCGAAAAACAAGTGAGTTCCAGAAAAACATCTATTTCTTCTTTATTGACTACACCAAAGCCTTTGACTGTGTGGATCACAATAAACTGTGGAAAATTCTGAAAGAGATGTGCATATCAGACCACCTGACCTGCCTCTCGAGAAACCTGTATGCAGGTCAGCAAGCAACAGTTAGAACTGGACATGGAACAACAGACTGGTTCCAAATAGGAAAAGGAGTATGTCAAGGCTGTATATTGTCACTGTGCTTATTTAACTTATATGCAGAGTACATCATGAGAAATGCTTGGCTGGAGGAAGCACAAGCTGGAATCAAGATTGCCAGGAGAAATATCAATAACTTCAGATATGCAGATGACACCACCGTTATGGCAGAAAGTGAGGAAGAACTAAAGAGCCTCTTGATGAAAGTGAAAGAGGGAGAGTGAAAAAGTTGGCTTAAAGCTTAACATTCAGAAAACTAAGATCATGGCATCAGGTCCCACCACTTCATGGCAAATAGATGGAGAAACAGTGCACACATGTCTTACTTTATTTTTATGGGCTCCAATATCACTGCAGATGATGATTTCAGGCATTTAACTGAAAGATGCTTTCTCCTTGGAAGGAAAGTTATGACAAACCTAGACAGCATATTAAAAAGCAGATACATTACTTTGCCAACAAAGGTCCGTCTAGTCAAGACTATGGTTTTTCCAATGGTTATGCATGAATGTGAGAGTTGGACTATAAAGAAGGCTGAGTGCCAAAGAATTTATGCTTTTGAACTGTGGTGTTGGAGAAGACTCTTGAGAGTCCCTTGAACTGCATGGAGATCCAACCAGTCCATCCTACAGGAGATCAGTCCTGGGTGTTCATTGGAGGGACTGATGTTGAAGCTGTAACTCCATTACATTGGCCACATGATGAAAAGAGCTGACTCATTGGAAAAGACCATGATGCTAAGAAAGATTGAGGGCAGGAGGAGAAGGGGACGACAGAGGATTAGATGGCTGGATGGCATCACCAACTCGATGGACATGGGTTTGGATGGACTCCGGGAGTTGGTGATGGACAGAGAGGCCTGGCGTGCTGCGGTTCATGGGGTTGCAAATAGTCGGACACGACTGAGGGGCTGAACTGAGCTGAACAGCCTTTCTAAGTCTTCTGATCATTAAGTCCATTTATATATAAGGTAGTTATTGCTATGTATGTTTTATTGCCATTTTGTTCACTGCTTACATGTTTGGACTTCCCTGGTGGCTCAGACGTTAAAGCATCTGCTTACAGTGCGGGAGACCTGAGTTCAATCCCTGGGTCAGGAAGATCTCCTGGAGAAGGAAATGGCAATCCACTCCAGTATTCATGCTTGGAAAATCCCATGAATGGAGGAGCCTTGTAGGCTACAGTCCATGGAGTCACAGAGTCGGACACAACTGAGCGACTTTAATTTAATGTTTTATTGCCATTTTGTTCATTGCTTTGGGGATGTTTTTGTAGGTCGTTTTTTTTAATTATCTGTGATTTGATGACTACTTTTAATGTTTATACTTGTATTACATTTTTTGTTTTGTGTGTGTGTGTATTTTAGGTTTTTGTCTTGTAGTTACCATGAAGTTTTTATATAGCAATCTATATACATACATACATATATTTGTTTTAAGTTGCTGGTCTCCTAATTTCAAATGAATTTTAACAACCTTGCATTTGTATTCTCCATTCTTCACAATTGTTGTTTTTATATCTTATTATATGCCTAATTGTTTTATATATCCCTTAACTGGCTTCTCTGGTGGCTCAGCTGGTAAAGAATTCACCTGCAGTGTGGGAGACCTGGGTTCAAAGATCCCCTGGAGAAGGGAAAGGCTACTCACTCCAGTGTTCTGGCCTGGAGAATTCCATGGATTTTATAGTTCATGAGATCACAAAGAGTCAGACATGACTGAGCAACTTTCACTTTAACTGCTTATCATGGCTATAGGTGATTTTACTTCCTGCTAGTTTTCTGCATGGAACATTTTTTAACTTTATGTTTATCTTTATTAATGAGCTTTTTTATTTTGTTATTTTCATGTTTCTAATTGTGGCATTTTCTTTTTGCATAGATCAGTTCCTTTAACATTTCTTGTAAAGCTACTTTGGGGATGCTGAACTTTATTAGCTTTTGGTTTTCTGTAAATTTTTTATTTCTCCAACAAATCTGAAGAAGAACCTTGCTGGGTGGATTATTCTTGGTTGTAGTTTTTAATTTTACCTTGAATAACTTTGAATATATCATGTTACTCCCTTCTGGCCTGCAGAATTTCTAATGAAAAATCAGCTGATAGGCTTATGGGAGCTCCCTTTTATATTATTTGTTGCTTTTCTCTTACTTCTTTACCTATTCTCTATCTTTTTTTTTTTTTTTTTCATTTTAATAGCAGTGTGTCTTGCTGTGTTCCTCTTTGAATTAATCCTATTTGGGACAGTCTGTGCTTCCTGGACTAGGATGTCTCTTGCCTCTCCCAGATTAGGGAAGTTTTCAGCTTTTATGTCTTCAAATATGTTTTCAGCAGCTTTCTATTTCGTTTCTCCTTCTGAAGCTCCTATAATTTAAAGACTAGTGCACTTGATATTGCTGCAGAGACCTCTTAAACTATCCCCATGTCTTTTTATTTATTATTATTTTGGTTTATCATCACCAATTTCCACTACTCTGTTTTCCAGTTCACTGATCCATTTCTCTGTATGATTTAGTCTACTTTTTATTACTTTCTTTGTATTTTTTTTATCATTTCAGTTATATTATTCTTCATCTTTGGCTGTTCTTTATATTTTCTAACTCATTTAAAATTTATAATTTCTCACTCTGTGAATCCATTCTTCTCCTGAGTTCTTTGATCATTCTTTTGACAACTACCCTGATATCTTTCTTGGGTAGTCTGCTTATCTCCACTTCACTAGGGTTTTATCTTGTTCCTTATCTGGATTACATTCCTCTATAGCCAAATTTTAACTAAATTGATGCTTTTATTTTTATATATCTAGAAAGTTAGTTACATTTCCCAGCCTTGGAAAACTTGCATTTTGTGGGAGATAGTTTATGAGTTCCAGCTGCACACTCTACTTTCAGCACCCAAAATTTAGTTTCCAGGCCCCCTTGTGCAGAGACCACTGGTTGCTGGTTAGCAATATTGAGTCATGAGACAGCTGACTGTAGAATCCCATGGAACCTGGGGTTAGTACTGACTGATTGGTGGGTTCAGTCAATGTCCAGGAGATTCTAGGGTTGTTGTTCACCCACTTTTAGGTGAAACCATGTCCTGGGTTAGCACCAGACTACTGGCAGGCAGAGTCAGATCTTTAAGTCTTGTTGCAGGGTCCAAGGTTACTAGAACTGTCATCACTTTACTGGTGGAAGAGGGTAGTTCTTGACATGGATTGATATTGAGTTCCAGTGTGCCCCAAAACTTTTGTTGGACTGCTAATGGACAGAACAAAGGCATGCTGGTGGGCAGACTGCAGAATGTTTGTTTTCTTGCACTTAGTGTCTGATCACTGGTCAGTAAGTCTGGTTCAGAGGCTAGAACAAGATTCCTGGAGGGCACAGCCATGGCCCAGTGAATTCTATGGTTGATGCCTGCCCACTGGCGTGTGGAACTGTGTCCTGAGCCTTCTCTTAGGCAAGGCCTTGTCCAGAGGCAGCAGTTGGCTCAGAGGGTCTTAAAACAGTCTGTTTGCTGACGGGAGTCCATGTCCCCATCCAGTTGGTTGCTTGGCCTGAGGCATTGCATCACTGATGCTTACAAGCTATTATGTCAGGGCAGAGCTGGGTCCTGGGACTAATAAGTGAGAGGGTATATTCCACAGTGATACTTGCTTTCTCCAGCATTTATGCAGTAGAAGGAGCTCCCAAGAATTTCTGCAACCACAGTTTGCTTCTCTAGGAGACTCTCGAAGACTAACAGGTAGGTCTGGCCCAGGGTCCTGTCAACCATTTTTTTTTTTTTGCTCTGCATCCTAGTTCATGTGATGTTTTGTGTGTGCTTTATCAATGAGGTCAGTATTTACCTTAGTCTTATGGTACTCCCAAAGTTAAGTCTTGCTGGCTTTCAAAACCAAATGCTCTGGGAGCTCATCTTTCCAGTGCAGAAATCCTTGGCTGCAGAACCCAATTTGGAGCTCAGGACTTTCATTGCTGTGGGAGATCCTCTGCAATATAATTATTCTCCAGTTTGTGGAGGCTTCCCAGGTAGCACTAGTGGTAAAGAACCTGCCTGCCAATGAGATATGAGTTCAATCCTTGGGCTGGGAAGATCACCTAGAGAAGGGAATGCTACCCATTCCAGTATTTTTGCCTGGAGAATCGCATGGACAGAGGAGCCTGGAGGGCTACAGTCCATAGGGCTGCAAAGAGTTGGACATGACTGAAACAACTTAGTATAGCACTTGGGGGGTGGGGTTATGGGGCTTGAATAATCAGAAGTCTGATACTCCTACCAATCTCATTATGAATCCTTGTTCATGTCTTTTGTTGTAGAAGATCTTTCTGATAGGTTCCGGCAGGAGTACCTTTTCATCAATGGTTGTTCTGCAGATAGTTGTAATTTTGGTGTCCTTGTGAAAGGAGGTGAGTCCAAGATCCTTCTACTTTGCCATCTTGGCTAAATCTCCCACTCACTTTGAGAATGAACAATGATTAACTGCATGGATATACCATATTTTTATTCATTCACTCATTCATACCTATTTACATGACTTTCAACTTCTGGCTGTTATGAATAATGCTGTTGTAAACATTTGTGTGCATGTTTTTGTGTGGACCCATGTTTTCATATCTCTTGGGTTTATAACAAGGAGAGTAATTACTGAGTCAGATTACAATTTTCTGTTTACCTGTTTGAATTATTGTTAGAGTATTTTTAAAAGTAGTTACAGCATTTTGCATTCTCACCAGTAGTATATGAATGTTCTAATTTTTCCACATTTTCAAAAATTATCTCACTTTTTAAATCTAGTTATTCCAGAGTGTTTTATGTAATATCTGATTATGTATTGATTTGCAATTTTTTGATAACTAATGATGTCAGGCACATTTTCACCAGTTATATTCCTTCCTTAGAGAAATACTGATTTAAATACTTTGCTCATTTTAACTGGATCACCTTTTAATGTTAAGTCCTAAAATATTTTATAAATTTTAGGAAGACACTTAGATGTAAAAAGCACAAACATTTCCTTCCATTCTGTGTGTTGTCCTTTCACTTTATAGGTAGTGTCTTTTGAAGCTTAAGATTTTAAAAATTTTTATTAAGTTCAGCTAATCTATTTTTTCCTTTGTGGCCCATGGTTTTCATGTCATAGGAAAACCCAGTTCATAGAGATATATCTCTAAGCTTTATTTTTTTTCTCTTCCACTTTTATTGAGATAAAATTGGCTTACAACACTATAGAAGTTTAAAGTGTACAGCCTAATGTTTTAACTTACAGACAACACAAAATGATTACTACAATAGGTTTACTGAACATCCATCATCTCATACAGATGCAGCATTTAAAAACTAGAAAAAAAAAAATTCCTTGTGATGAGAATCCTTAGGGTTTACTCTCCTAAGTGAGTGAAAGTAAAGTCTGATGCTGAAAAGAACAATTTTTCATAGGAACTTGGAATCTTAAGTCCATGAATCAGGAAGAATTGAAAATGGAGATGGCAAGAGTGCACATTGACATTTTTGGAATCAGTGAACTAAAATGGACTGGAATGGACGAATTTAATCCAGATGACCATTATATCTACTACTGTGGGCAAGAATCCCTTAGAAGAAATGGGGTAGCCCTCTTAGTCAACAAGAGTCCAAAATGCAGTACTTGGGTGCAATCTCAAAAAAGACAGAATGTTCTCTATTTGTTTCCAAGGCAAACCATTCAGTACCACAGTAATCCAAGTCTATGCCCCCAACCACTAATACCAAAGAAGCAGAAACTGAATGTTTCTATGAAGACATACAAGGCCTTCTAGAACTAACACTCAAAAAGATATCCTATTCATCATAGGGGACTGGGATGCAAAATTAGGACGTCAAGAGACACCTGGAGTAACAGGCAAGTTTGCCCTTGGAGTACAAACATGAATCAGGACAAAGGCTAACAGAGTTTTGCCAGGAGAATGTGCTGGTCATAGCAAACATCCATTTCCAACAACAGAATAGAAGACTCTACATATGGTTATCAGCATATGGTCAATATAAAAATCAGATTGATTATATTCTTTGTAGCAGAAGATGGAGAAGCTCTATACAGTCAGCAAAAACAAGACCAGGAGCTAACTGTGGCACAGATCATGAATTCCTTATTGCCAAATTCAGACTTAAATTGAAGAAAGTAGGGACACTCCCTAGGCCATTCAGGTATGACATAAATCAAATCCCTTATGATTACACAGTGTAAGTGACAAAGAGATTCAATGGATTAGATCTGATAGAATGACTGAAGAACGATGGACAAAGTTTGTAACGTTTCACAGGAAGCAGTGATTAAAACCAACCCGAAGGAAAAAAAAAAAATGCAAAAAGGCAAAATGGCTGTCTGAGGAGGTCTTACAAATAGCTGAGAAAAGAAGAGAAGCTAAAGGCATAAGAGAAAAGGAAATATATACCCGTCTGAATGCAGAGTTCCAAAGAATAGCAAGAAGAGATAAGAAAGCCTTCCTAAGTGAACAATACAAAGAAATAAAGGAAAACAACAGAATGGGAAAGACTATAGGTCTCTTCAAGAAAACTAGAGATACCTAGGGAACATTCCATGCAAACATGGGCACAATAAAGGACAGAAACGCTATGGACCTAACAGAAGCAGAATATATTAAGAAGAGGTGGCAAGAATACACAGAAGAACTACACAAAAAATATCTTCTTGACCCACATAACCACAATGGTGTGATCACTCACCTAGAACCAGACATCCTGGAGTGTGACATCAAGTGGGACTTAGAAAAGTATCACTATGAACTAGTGGATGCTCACTATCACTGTGGAGGTGATAGAATTCCAACTGAGCTATTTCAAATCCTAAAAAAGATGCTGTTTAAGTGCTGCATGCAATATGCCAACAACTTTGGAAAACTCAACAATGGTCAAAGGACTGGAAAAGTTCAGTTTTCTTTCCAACTCTGAAGAAGGGCAATGCCAAAGAATGTTCCTTTGTTGTACTCATTTCACATGCTAGCAAAGTAATTCTCAAAATCATCCAAGCTAGGCTTCAACAGTATGTGAATCAAGAACTTCCAGATGTACAAGCTGAATTTAGAAAAGGCAGAGTAATCAGAGATCAAATTGCCAAGATCTGTCTGATCATAGAAAAAGCAGGGAAATTCCAGGGGAAAAAAAAATCTACTTCTGCTTCATTAATTATACTAAAGCCTTTCTGCAGAGCACAACAAAAAGTGGAAAAATCTTAAAGAGGTGGGAATACCATACCACCTTATCTGCTTCCTGAGACACCAGTATGCAGGTCAAGAAGCAACAGTTATAACTGGATGTGAAACAGCAGACTGGTTACAAATTGGGAAAGGAGTACATCAAGGCTGTATATTGTCACTCTGCTTATTTAACGTATATACAGAATACATCATGCAAAATGCTGGGCTGGAAGAAGCACAAGCTAGAATCAACATTGCAGAGAGAAATATCATTAACGTCAGATATACAGATGATACTACCCTTATGGCAGAGAGTGAAGAGGAATTAAAGGGCCTCTTGATGAAGGTGAAAGAGGAGAGTGAAAAAGCTGGCTTAAAGGTCAACTTTCAAAAAACAAAGATCATGGCATCCGGTCCCATGACTTCATCACAAATAGATGGGGAAACAGTGACAGACTATTTTCTTGGGCTCCAAAATCACTGTGGATGGTGACTGCAGCCATGAAATTAAAAGATGCTTGTTCTTTGAAAGGAAATTTATGACAAACCTGGACAGCATATTAAAAAACAGAGAAATTACTTTGCCGACAAAGGTCTGTATAGTCAAAGCTATGGTTATTCCAGTAGTCATGTATGGATGTGAGAGCTGAACAAAGTCTGAGTGGTGAACAATTAATGCCTTTGAATTGTCGTGCTGGAGAAGACTCTTGAGAGTGCCTTGGACAGCAAGGAGATAAAACCAGTCAATCCTAAGGGAAATCAGTACTGAACATTTATTGGAAGGACTGATGCTGAAGCTCCAATATTTTGGCCACTGATGCGAAGAGCTGACTCATTGGAGAAGACCCTGATGCTGGTAAAGATTTAAGACAGGAGGAGAAGGGTGCGACAGAGGATGAAAGGGTTGGATGGCATCACTGACTCAATGGACCTGAGTTTGAGCAAACACTGGGAGATGGTGAAAGACAGGTATACCTGGCGTGTGGCAGTCTGTGGGGTCACAAAAATTCAGACATGCCTGAGCAACTGAACAGCAATATCAACAACTCTCTTAACAACTTTCATATACAGCGTTAGTTATGTCATATCGTGCATTACATCCATAGTATTTATCTTATAACTTGATTACCTTCATTCAATTGCTCCTCCCACCTCTAGAAACCAGAAATCTAATCTCTTTCTCTATGAGTTGGTTTGTTTGTTTTTGAAGTACAATTGATGTACAACACTGTTAGTTCCCAGTACAGAACATAGTGATTCAATATTTTTATACTTTTCAAAATAATCACCATGATAAATCTATCTTCTGTTATCACACAAATAAATCACATAATTATTGGCTGTATTCCCCACACTGTACTTTTCATATCTGACCATTTATTTTGTAACTGAATGTTTGTATTTCTAAATCTCCCTCACCTGTTTCTCCCCGCCTCCTCTCCTCTGGCAACTACCTGTTTGTTTGTTTGTTTTTCTGTGTCTATGATTCCCAAGTCGTATTTTAAGAAGATTTTTAGTTTCTACATGTAGGTCCCATATCCATTTTGAGTTAATATTTGCATATTAGGAGAGTTATGCATCCAAACTCATTTCTCTGAGTATAATATCTGTCCCAGCACCATTTGTTGAAAATACTCTTCTTTCTCTTTGAATGGTCTGAATACCCTTGTTAAAAATGAGCTGAACATAAGCACATGCTTTTATTTCTACAGTTATACTTCTATTATATTTAATATATATACCCATATGCCAGTTACCACACTGTCTTGATTATCGTCCCCAGGTAGCAAATTTTGCGATCAAAAAGTGTGATTTTTTCCTACTTTTCTTTTTGAAGATTGTAAATTTCTACAAGGAATTCAGTTGGGATTCTGATAGAGATTGTACTAAATCTGTAAATCAATTTGGAGATAATTTTCATCTTATATATTAAATCTTCTTATTCATAAACATGGGATGTTTTCCATTATTTATATTTTCTTTAATTTCTTTCAAAATGTTTTGTAGATGACAGAATATACTCTTACTTCCTTTGATAAAATTAGTTCTAACAATTTTATTCTTTTTGATGGTGATGTAAATGGGATTTTTTCTAATTACATTTTAGATCACTCATTGCAAGTATATAAATATATAATTGATTTTTATATATTGATCTTGTGTCCTTCAACATTGCTGAATATATTTATTTATTAAGGACTCTTTGAAATTTTCTGTATATAAAATTGTATTATCTCTAAATAGATACAGTATTATTTCTTTCTTTCAAATATGGATGATCTATGTCCTTTCCCTTGTCTAATTCCAGTGACCAAAATCTCTTGTATAATGTTGAATAGAAGTGGAAAGAGCTTCCTGATCATAGGGGAAAGCATCCAGTTTATCACCATTAAGTATAATGTTAACAGCATTTTATCATAGATACTCTTGAGGTTGGGAAAGTTCCCTTACACTAATTTATTGATTAATTTTGTCATAAAAGTGTATTATAATGTGTCAAATACTCTTTCTCCATCTATTGACATATTTTTTTAATTGTATGACTATATTATATTACATTAATTGGTTTTCAAAGTTAAACCACCTTGAATTTCTAGGGTAAATACTGTCTGCTTATGTTGTGTAATTTTTGTACATGTTGCTACATTTTTGTTGAGAAGTTTTATGTTCATATTCATACGAGATATTGCTCTATGGTGTCCATTTCTTGTGATATTTATTTCTAGTTTTGTTATAAGGGCGACACTAGCATCACAGAATGAAACAGGGAATGTTACTTCTGTTTCTTGGGGGGAAAGCTTATAAAAGAGTTGCATTACTTCTTCATGAAATGTTTGATAGAATTTGATGGTGAAGCCATCTGGGCCTGGGCTTTTCTTCTTGGGTAGCTTTTGACTTAGTTTCTTACACTTGATATGTATACCCATATTGTTTACTTTTTCTTGAGTCAATTTTGGTCATTGGATCTTTCTGAAATTTGACCATTTCATGTAAGTTATTGAAGTTTAGGCATACCATTGTGACATTATTTCTTTATAATCCTTTTACTTCTGAATAACTTTTAGTAATGTTCCCTCTTTCATTTCTAATTCTGGTAATGTTATTCTTCTTTCATTTATTTTTGTTCAATCTAGATAAAAGTTTGTCACTTTTTAAAGTCTTTTCAACAAATCTGCTTTTGGTTGCATTGAATTAGTTTCCTACTCTCTATGTCATTAATTTGCATTCTAAATTTTATTATGTCTTTTCTTATGCTTGTTTTAGGTTTATTTTGCTTTTCTTTTTCCAGGGCTTAAAGGTGGAAGGTCAAAATATTAATTTTAGATTCTCTTCTTCTTTAATACAAGCATTCACAGCCATAAATATCCATCTCAAAGCTATTTTATCTGAGTTTTTTTTTTTAATCTGTGTTTTTTTTTTTTTCATTCCGTTTGAAATAGCACATAAAGCTTTGACCAGCTAAAACTGGCTTTGCTTCCTTAAAACAAGTTGTTGATCAACTATATCTGGAATAATTTTACAGACAACACTGCACATTTGCAAGATGAGAATCCATGTCTCCAAGATGAACCTGAAATGGTGGCTCAGATGATAAAGAATCTGCCTGCAGTGTAGGAGACCCAGCTTTGATCCCTGGGTCATGAAGATCCTCTGGAAAAGTGAATGGGTACCCGCTCCAGTATTCTTCCCTAGAGAATTCCATGGACAGAGTATCCTAGTGGGCTACAGTCCATGGATCACAAAGATTCAGATACGAGTGCGTGACTAACATTTTCACACTTTCACAAAGCTCAAAAAATAGAATCGTTGCCACTTGAGGCTTTTATGTGAAGAAGGCACCGGCGACCCACTCCAGTACTCTTGCCTGGAAAATTCTGTGGACGGAGGAGTCTGGTAGGCTGCAGTCCATGGGGTCGCGAAGAGTCGGACATGACTGAGCGACTTCACTTTCCCTTTTCCCTTTCATGCATTGGAGAAGGAAATGGCAACCCACTCCAGTACTCTTGCCTGGAGAATCCTAGGGACGGGGGAGCATGGTGGGCTGTCGTCTATGGGGTCGCACAGAGTTGGACAAGACTGAAGCGACTTAGCAGCAGCAGCAGCAGCAGAGGCTTTTCATGCAGTGAGAAGTCTTTCAATAAGGAAAATACTGCATCCAGCAGCATGAATAGTTTAATTATCATATATGAACCAATTCAAGTCTAGCCAATCAGCTCCTGTCCCTAATCCCTTAAATTTCACCCTGAATCTTTCCACTTTGAATAAAGCTCTTTCATTTATCAATATCCAATGCCACAGTATTGGTTTTTATTCACATGAGGCAACAAGCCCTTGCTCAATAACAAGTTCAGAGTATTTTCTAATTTTCTGTTTGACTTCCTACTGATCTATTTTATATGTAAGAGCAAAATTAATTTACACATATTTGTGAGCTTCCTAAATGTCTTTTTGTTATTTATATCTAATTTCTTTCCACTGTTGTTAGAAAACATACTTTGCATTATTTCTGTATTTTAAATTTTATGCAGGCTTATTTTATATGTTAGCATATATTTCATGTTGCAGAATATTTCATATGTACTTGAGATTCTGCTATTGTTAGGTGGACTATTGTGTAGCTGTTTGTGTGTCTACATATGTGTGTACATGCCCACTCAGTCTCTTCAGTCATGTCTACTTCTTTGCAACCCCACTGACAGTAGCCTTCTAGGCTCCTCTGTCCATTGTATTTTCCCAGCAAGAATACAGGAATGGGTTGCCATGACCTCCTCCAAGGGATCTTCCTTACCCAGAGATCAAACCCCTTTCTGCTGCTTCTCCTGCATTGTAGGCAGATTCTTTACCTGCTGAGCCATTGGGAAAGCGCATGTAGATGTCTGTGAGAGAGCTTATTCTTAAGTAGGTTCGTAGGGGACCAACATTTTTTCTACATTCCTTTGTCTTAGTCACATAAGATGTTTTTTTCTTAAGCTCTGAGTTGTTATGGCCACAGTATATTTCTTCTAAAACTAACTTTCTTTAAGCCCAGAGCTAATGATTGCAGAACAAAACAACTTATCTTGCTCAAGGGTATATTTTTCCTTAAGTTCTGTACTAATGCTTATATAACAATATGTATATTGCTCAAGGACATATTTCTCCTTCTTAACAAAAACCTTCTGACTAATCCTGCTATCTTAAGGTATATGTTGTGGGAGTGGGTCTGAAAAAGTATATAAGGCCTTGATAAGACTAGAGTAGGACACTCTCTGTCCCCTTCTGATGTCAGAAACTTTCTCTATCCCTTTTTCACTGCAATAAAACTTTTGCCACACAAAACTGAGTGACTGAAGCTGTATATTTGGTTCTGAAGCCAAATTCTCTCCTTTGGAGATCATGAATCCAACACCATTCACTGTAAGCTATCATCCGTTAGGTCTAATTGTTTTATATGTGTTTTTCAAATCTTATATTTCCCTCTCAGTCTTCTACCTTACTGTTCTATCCACTATTAAATACCAGGTATTAAAGTTTCCAGCTATTATAGTTTACTTGTTTATTTCTCCCTGTAATCATCAGTTTTTGCTTCATGTATTTTGCTGCTGTGTTATTAAATGCATATGTGTTGATCATTCTTATATCTTTCTGATGAGTTGAACTCTTATCATTATATGATGTTATTCTTTAACTCTAGTAATATTTTAATGTCTATTTAGTCTGATATTAGTATAGATGGTCCAGTTTAACTGTTAGTGTGAATTTCATGATGTATCATTTTCCATCCTCAGTTCCAGTCTCGTATCTTTGAATCTTAACTGTTTCTCTTGTAAATCACATATGGTTGGATTTTTTTTAATCAGACTGAACAATCTCTGTCTCTTAATGGGTTTGTTTTATCCATTTACATTTTATATTAATATTGATTCAGTTGTATTTAACCTACCAATTTACTCTTTGTTTTCTACTTTCAAAAATTTCCCCTCGATTCCTCCATTAATGCCTTCTTAGTATTAAATGATTTTTCCTAACTGAACACTTACATTTCTTAAATGTTTCTCTTCATACTGTTTTTTTATTTATTTACTTAGTTATCAATCTAGCATTTCAACAGCTGACACAAGAATGACATTAGCAAAATGGCAGAATTGGAATTATCAGCCCTCATTCCCCCTAGGAAAACACCAATTCTGACAACCATTCATGGATGAGAGTACCTTTGTTGGAGCTTACGAGGCCAGTGCAGAGGTTATAGTACAGTACACTGAGGAAAAAAAAAAAAAAAATATATATATATATATATATATATATGAATAGGTTCATCGAAGAGTGCAGGAAAAACCATTTCACTTTATATCTCCCCCACCTCAACGTGGCACAACTCAGTTCTAAGAGAGCCCCACTCAGCTCACATTCTTTATGAGGGAAAGTGAAAGATTACTGAACACCTGGCTTCCCAGCTATTCAAGACATTGCCCAAGAGACAGACATCTTTCTGGCTCCACTTGGAACATGGAGGGGCCCAGCCTAGTTGGATAGTCTGTTGACAGATAGGAAAAAGAAAAGGGCCATAGTCTCACAGCAAACAGAGCACAGAACTCATCAAAGGGAAACAGTTTCTACCAACCACTTCAGAGACTATACCAAGAGGCCTGCTCATGAAACTTGTAGAAAGCATTGCCTGCAAAACTGGTCAGCTAGACCAAGTGCACCACTAGCACTCCACACTATCTCCCCCCATAGCCAAGGTCCTACATATGCCTCTGCAGACAGCACTTGAGCCTCTGTAATTCACACATGAGTACATAAAGATGATTCGTTTAACTTTGTTTGACTGAGAAAAGGTAAATAAATTTGAACACTTCAGAGCTCTGCCATAGCGAAAATAAACAGTAGACTCTCAGTCAATGACCTGGCATTGCAGAATAGAAAGAAAGCAAATAATCTTGGACTACCTTGCTCAAGTGGTAGTAACAGGAGTGGAGTAGGCACATCCATAGAAAAGTTCTGGGAAAAACCCAGAATTGCTATACAACCTGACTAATGGAAGTCTCTCTCACCTAAAGCAAGTCAATAAAGTCTGAAGGAGGAAAATTCTTTTTCAATGTGAAGAAAACAAAAATGTCTACAAGCAACAAATGCTGGAGAGGGTGTGGAGAAAAGGGAACCCTCTTACACTGTTGGTGGGAATGCAAACTAGTACAGCCGCTATGGAGAACAGTGTGGAGATTTCTTAAAAAACTGGAACTAGAACTGCCATATGACCCAGCAATACCATTTCTGGGCATACACACTGAGGAAACCAGATCTGAAAGAGACATGTGCACCCCAATGTTCATCACAGCACTGTTTATAATAGCCAGGACATGGAAGCAACCTAGATGCCCATCAGCAGAAGAATGGATAAGGAAGCTATGGTACATATACACCATGGAATATTACTCAGCCATTAAAAAGAATTCATTTGAATCAGTTCTAATGAGATGGATGAAACTGGAGCCCATTATACAGAGTGAAGTAAGCCAGAAAGATAAAGACCAATACAGTATACTAATGCATATATATGGAATTTAGAAAGATGGTGATGATAACCCTATATGCAAAACAGAAAAAGAGGCACAAATGTACAGAACAGACTTTTGGACTCTGTTGGAGAAGGTGAGGGTGAGATGTTTCAAGAGAACAGCATCGAAACATGTATATTATCTAGAGTGAAACAGATCACCAGCCCAGGCTGGATGCGTGAGACAAGGGCTTGGGCCTGGTGCACTGGGAAGACCCAGAGGAATCGGGTGGAGAGGGAGGTGGGAAGGGGGATTGGGATGGGGAATACATGTAAATCCATGGCTGATTCATGTCAATGTATGACAAAAACCACTACAATATTGTAAAGTAATTAGCCTCAAACTAATAAAAATAAATGGGAAAAAAAAGAAAACAAAATGAAAGACTTTAAGAAGCATGAAAATCAAGGAAGCATGACACTACCAAAGAAAATAATAATTTTTAACCAACCCTGAAGAAATGGATAACTATGAATTGCCTGACAAAGAATTCAAAATATTTTTCAAATAAGGGAAAAATTGTTTTACAATGTCCTGTTGGTTTCTGCCATACAAAAACATGAACCAGTCATAACTCATGAGGTTCCCTTTGAATTTGAGGTTCTCTTTCTTGAGGTTCCTTTCCATTTCCCACCAATCCACCTCTCTATGTCATCACAGAGTGCCAGACTGGGCTCCCTGTGTTATATAGAAACTTCCCACTAACTGTCTATTTTACACATGATAGTGTATATATGTCAATGCTACTTTCTCAATTTGTCCCATGCTCAACTCCCCCTGCTGTGTCTACACGCCTGTTCTCTACTAGATTCATTAATATAATCTTTGTAGATTTCGCACATATGCATTAATATAACAATATGTGTTTTTCTCTTTCTGACTTACTTCACTCTGAATAATAGGAAATAAATTCATCCACCTCACTACAACTGATTCAAATTCATTCCTTTTTATGACTGAGTGATTGGTGATTGCAGCCATGAAATTGAAAGATGCTTACTCCTTGGAAGGAAAGTTATGACCAACTTAGATAGCATATTAAAAAGCAGAGACATTACTTTGCCAACAAAGGTCCATCTAGTCAAGGCTATGGTTTTTCCAGTGATCATGTATGGATGTGAGAGTTGGACTGTAAAGAAAGCTGGGGGCTGAAAAATTGATGCTTTTGAACTATGGTGTTGGAGAAGACTCTTGAGAGTCTCTTGGACTGCAAGGAGATCAAACCAGTCCATCCCAAAGGAGATCAGTCCTGGGTGTTCATTGGAAGGACTGATGCTGAAGCTGAAACTCCAGAACTTTGGCCACCTCATGCGAAGAGTTGACTTATTGGAAAAGACCCTGATGCTAGGAGGGATTGGGGGCAGGAGGAGAAGGGGACGACAGAGGATGAGATGGCTGGATGGCATCACCGACTCAATGGACATGAGTTCAAGTAAACACTGGAAGTTGGTGATGGACAGGGAGGCCTGGCACGCTGCGATTCACAGGGTCACAAAGAGTTGAACACGACTGAGCGACTGAACTGAACTGAACGTTCCATTCTATGTGTATGTGTATGTGTGTGTGTGTGTGTATCTCACATTGTTTTTATCCACTCAGCTGTCAGTGGACATGTAGGTTGCATCCATGTCCTGACTATTGTAAATATTGCTACAATGAACATAGGCTTTTATTTATTTATTTTTGAATTGGGACATAGCAGATTAACAAACACTATTGTGATAGCTTCTGGTGAACAGCAAAGGGACTCAACCATCCATATAAATGTATCCATTCTCTTCTAAACTCTCCTCTAATCCAGGCTGCCACATAACATTGAGAAGATTTCCATGTGCTATAAAGTAGGTCCTTGTTGGTTTCCATTTTAAATATAGCAGTATGTACATGCCCATCCAAAACTTCCAAACTATTCCTTCACCCGATGCTTCTCTCTGGCAACCATAAGCTTGTTCACAAAGTCTGTGAGTCAGTTTCTTTTTTGTAAGCAAGTTCATTTGTACAATTTCTTTTTAGATTCCACATATAAATGATGTCATATGATATATATTTTAGAATTGTGGTTTTCTCCGGATATAGGCCCAGTTTCTGGGTCATATGGTATTTTTATTCATAGTTTGTTAAAGAATCTCCATCCTGTTCTCCAAAGGGGCTGTATCAGCTTATGAGCCTCTTGATGAAGGTGAAAGAGGAGAATGAAAAAGCTGGCTTAAAGCTCAGCACTAAAAAAGTGAAGATCATGGCATCTGGCCCCAATACTACATCATAAGTAGATGGGGAAACAATAGAAACAGTGAAAGATTTTATTTTCCTGGGCTCAAAAATCACTGAGGATGGTGACTGCAGTGGTGAAATCAAAAGACACTTGCTCCTTGGAAGAAAAGCAACGACAACTTCAGTGTATTAAAAAGCAGAGACATTACTTTTCCAACAAAGACCCATATAATCAAAGCTACGGTTTTTCCAGTAATCATGTATGGATGTGATAGCTGGACAATGAAAAAGGGTGAGCACAGAAGAATTGATGCCTTCTAACTGTCATGCTGGAGGAGACTCTTAAGAGTCCCTTGGAGACAGCAAGAAGATCAAATCAGTCAATCTTAAAGGAAATCAGCACTGAATATTTCTTGGAAGGACTGATGCTGAAGCTGAAACTCCAATACTTTGGCCACCTGATGTGAAGTATTGACTCATTGGAAAAGACACTGATGCTGGGCAAGACTGCAGGCAGGAGGAGAAGGGGATGACAGAGGATGAGATAGTTGGATGGCATCACTGACTCAATGGACATAAGTTTGAGCAAATTCCGGGAGATGCTGAAGGACAGGGAAGCCTGGTGTGCTGCAGTTCATGGAGTTGCAAAGAGTTGGACACAACTGAATGACTGAACAACAATAAAACCAACAGTACAGTATGGTTCTCTTTTCTCCACATCCTTTCCAATGATTGTTTGTAGAATTTTTTTTTTTAAATGATGGCCATTCTGACTGCTGTGATGTGATACCTCATTATAGTTTTGATTTGCATTTCTAGTAACAATCAATATTGAGCTTTTTCCCATGTATTTATTTGCCATCGGTAGATCTTCTTTGAAGAAATGTTTGTTTAGATCTTGTGCTCATAACTTTGTAGTATCATCTGAAGTCAGGAAGGTTGATTCTTCCAGGTCCAATTTTCTTTCCCAAGTTTGATTTTGCTACTCTGGATCTTTTGTGTTTCCATACAAATTATGATTTATTTATTTTGCTCTAGATGTGTGAAAAGATCCATTGGTAGTTTAAAAGGAATTTCATTGAATCTGTAGATTTCTGTGAGTAGTATAGTCATTTTGACAGTATTTATTCTTTCAATCTAGGAACATGTTATGTCTTTTCATTTGTTTGTGTCATCTTGATTTATTTCATCAGTGTCTTATGATTATCTACACACAGGTCTTGGTCTCTTTAGGTAGGTTTATGCCTAGGCATTTTATCCTTTTGTTTGCAATAGTAAATGGGATTATTTCCTTATTTCTCTTTCTTATTACTGATTGTTTGTGTATGAGAATACAAAGGATTTCTCTGTAATAATTTTATATCTTGTGATTTTACCAAATTCATTGATTAGCCCTAGTAATTTCTGGTGATATATTTAGGGTTTTCTATATATTCTATCATGTTGTCTGCAAGCAGTAAGACTACTTCTTTTCCAGTCTTGGTTCTTTTTATTTCTTTTTCTTCTCCAATTGCATTGTCTAGAACTTCCAAAATTATACTGAATAAAAGTCTCAATGGTGGGCATCTTTGTTTTGCTCTTGATCTTAGTGGAAATATTTTAATTTTTCACTTTTGAGAAAATATTTGCTATGGGTTTGTCAGGTATGCCCTTTATTATTTTGAGGTAGGTTCTTCTATGCCGATTTCCTTGTGTTTTTATAATAAATGAGTGTTGAATTTTATCAGAAGCTTTCTCTGCATCTATTGAGATGATCATATGCTTTTATCCTTCAATTTGTTAATATGGGGTATCACATTGACTGATTTTCAAGTATTGAAGAATTCTTGCATCCTGGGTTAAATCCCACTTGATCATGGTGTATCATCCTTTTAACATGCTGTAGGATTCTGTTTGCTAGAATTTCGTTTAGAATTATTGCATCTATGTTCATCGATGATACAGACCAGGAATTTTCTTTTTTTTTTAATTGGAGGCTAATTACTTTACAATATTGTAGTGGTTTTTGCCATACATTGACATGAATCAGCCATGGATTTACATGTGTTCCCCATCCAGATCCGCCCACTCACCTCCCTCCCCATCCCATCCCTCTGGGTCTTCCCAGTGCACCAGCCCTGAGCAATTGTCTCATGCATCCAACCTGGGCTGGTGATCTGCTTCACCCTTGATAGTATGCTTGTTTCAATGCTATTCTCTCTGAACATCCCACCCTCGCCTTCTCCCACAGAGTCCAAAAGTCTGTTCTGTACATCTGTGTCTCTTTTTCTGTTTTGCATATAGGATTATCATTACCATTTTTTAAAATTCCATATATATGCAATAGTATACTGTATTGGTCTTTATCTTTCTGGTTTACTTCACTTTGTATAATGGACTCCAGTTTCATCCATCTCATTAGAACAGATTCAAATGAATTCTTTTTAATGACTGAGTAATATTCCATTGTGTATATGTACCATAGCTTTCTCATCCATTCGCCTGCTGATGGGCATCTAGGGTGCTTCCATGTTCTAGCTATTGTAAACACTGCTGCGATGAACATTGGGGTGCACGTGTCTCTTTCAGATCTGGTTTCCTCTGTGTGTATGCCAGGAGTGGGATTGCTGGGTCTTATGGCAGTTGTATTTCCAGTTTTTTAAGGAATCTCCACACTGTTCTCCATAGCGGCTGTACTAGTTTGCATTCCCACCAACAGTGTAAGAGGGTTCCCTTTTCTTCACACCCTCTCCAACATTTATTGCTTGTAGACTTTTGGATACCAGACATCCTAACTGGCATGTAATGGGACCTCATTGTGGTTTTGATTTGCATTTCTCTGATGAGTGATGTTGAGCATCTTTTCATGTGTGTGTTAGCCATCTGTATGTCTTCTTTGGAGAAATGTCTGTTTAGTTCTTTGGCTCATTTTTTGATTGGGTCATTTAATTTTCTGGAATTGAGCTGCAGGAGTTGCTTGTATATTTTTGAGATTAATCCTTTGTCTGTTTCTTCATTTGCTATTATTTTCTCCCATTCTGAGGGCTCTCTTTTCACCTTGCTTATAGTTTCCTTTGTTGTGCAAAAGCTTTTAAGTTTCATTAGGTCCCATTTATTTATTTTTGCTTTTATTTCTGATATTCTGGGAGGTGGGTCATAGAGCATCCTGCTGTGATTTATGTTGGAGAGTGTTTGGCCTATGTTCTCCTCTAGGAGTTTTACAAGCTGTTGACCAGTTTTCCCAGCACCACTTGTTAAAGAGGTTGTCTTTTTTCCATTGTATATCCTTGCCTCCTTTGTCGAAGATAAGGTGTCCATAGGTACGTGGATTTTTCTCTGGGCTTTCTACTCTGTCCCACAATTTGTGTGGAAATACAAAAAACCTCAAATAGCCAAAGCAATTTGAGACAGAAGAATGCAACTGGAGGAATCAACCTGCCTGACTTCAGGCTCTACTACAAAGCCACAGCCATCAAGACAGTATGGTACTGGCACAAAGACAGAAATATAGATCAATGGAACAAATTAGAAAGCCCAGAGATAAATCCACATACCTACGGACACCTTATCTTCGAAAAAGGAGGCAAGAATGTTCAATGGAAAAAAGACAACCTCTTTAACAAGTGGTGCTGGGAAAACTGGTCAGCCACTTGTAAAAGAATGACGCTAGAACACTTTCTAACACTATACACAAAAATAAACTCAAAATGGATTAAAGATCTAAGTGTAAGACCAGAAACTATAAAACTCCTAGAGGAGAACATAGGCAAAACAGTCTCCGACATAAATCACAGCAGGATCCTCTATGACCCACCTCCCAGAATATCAGAAATAAAAGCAAAAATAAACAAATGGGACCTAATGAAACTTAAAAGCTTTTGCACAACAAAGGAAATTATAAGCTAGTTGAAAAGACAGCCTTCAGAATGGGAGAAAATAATAGCAAACGAAGAAACAGACAAAGGATTAATCTCAAAAATATACAAGCAACTCCTGCAGCTCAATTCCAGAAAAATAAATGACCCAATCAAAAAATGGGCCAAAGAACTAAACAGACATTTCTCCAAAGAAGACATACAGATGGAAACCAGTGATGTCTTTTCCTTCTATGGTCTCCCATTGTGAAGGTTAGTGTCCTCTGTCTTATTTCTGGTGTCTTATGCACCTCCCACTGATTTTGAGAAGCAAGCAAATTATAAAACTTGATAGGAAGAAAAAAAAACCTCCTAAAAAAGATAGGAATTTTGTTCCAGGATGAATCATACCAAGAACTCACTCATACCTGATTTTAGACAATGAGATTGGAGACTTTGGAGCTAATGAAATTTAGATGAGACTTCAATGGGTGGACACTTTTGGTGATGTTGGGATAAGATGAATGCATTCTGCACAGGAACTGACTGTGGATCTTGAGGCTACAGACTCCAGCCTGAGGTAGTAGCATACCCTCACTTTATGTACATGTCCTGGTCTCCCAAAATTGTGAACATTACCTTATATGGCAAAAGACTTTTGTAGCTGGAAAATTATTAATATTACAGTGGTTGACTCATAATCTAAATGGATCTTGGATCATTTTATTCTTAGTGGAAAATAAAGATATGACAATATGAGACTAAAATAATAGAAGTATCCCAGAATATGATTCATTCTCACTTCTAGCATCTCAGGTTTTAATCAACTTTGGGCTTCTATGTCCCAATCTAGAGTTAACCAGTCGAAAATGCTAGAAACTTTCATGCTCATGATGAGATGGCATTCTTTTAGGCCTAATAGGCCTAATAGTAATAACACCCAAGAAAATAATAAAAATGAGTTATTGTAGAATCCCAAAGAAGGGGTAAGATTGGAGCATCCCAAAGTTATAAAAAAATTTTAATTATTAGTAAAACTTTAATTCATTAAAAGAATAATTGCCCCAAATTTAAAAAAAAAAACCTAAGATCTCTTTCAGAAAGTGAATGATTTCTTTAAAAAGCAAGCCATGGAGAATTTCCTGTGGTCCAGTGGCTAGGCCTCTGTGCTTTCACTGCTAAGGGTTCAGGTTCAATACCTGGTTGGGGAACTAAGAGCTTGCAAGCCACATGCAGTGTGATTGGGAAAAACAAACAAACAACAACAACAAAAAAAAAAACTATGGCAATCCTTAAAGTGAAATATTACCAATAATTAGAAAAAAATGAACTTTCAAACCAAGGAAGCAAGTGGAGAAATCATAAATAACTGTTACTATGTAATTCAATTAAAAAGGCTACATAGTGTATGCTTCCAATTATATATTCTGGTAAAAGCAAAACTACAGATGGTTAAAAGATCAGTGGTTGCCAAGGGGGAGGGTGAAGGAATGGATAAGTAGAGTACTGGAGATTTTTAGGTCAGTAAAACTACACTCTAAGATAGTGTAATAGTGGATACAATCCATCACGCATTGTCAAAGTTCATAGAATTGTACAACAACAACAACAACAAAAACCAACCCTAATGTGAACTAAAGACTTTAGCTAATAAAAATATAGAATTATTGCTTCTTCAATTGTAACAAATGTACCCCATCAGTGGAAGATATTAATACGTGAAACTGTTAGGGGAAGCACATTGACTGAAACCGTCCACCCTGGCCAGGCACCATAGTAACCATTTGCTTGAGTTGTTTTATGACAGGAGGTCCTGCTAAGGAACACAGAACTAATAAGCCACTACCAACCGGAAGAGTTTGGGAAAGGTCAAAAGGAGACACCACAGGTCTGACCACCTTCAGAATCCTTCTCTCTGGCATCCATCTTGGCTGAACAAGGTGTGCACCACCAGGAAGGACTCTGAGTCAGGATGATTGTCTAAGGACAACCCGGAAATGAATCCCATCACCATAAAACCTGAGACTGCAAGCCATGTGGCAGAGCTGTTCTCCTGGGTTCCCTTACCCTACTGCTCTCCACCCGGGTACTCTTTCCCAATAAAATATCTTGCTTTGTCAGCGCATGTGTCTCCTCAAACAATTATTTTCCCAGTGTTAGACAAGAGCCCAGTTTCAAGCCCTGGAAGGGGTCCCCCTTCCTGCAACAAAACTGTCCACAGGAATGAGGAAGCATATAGAAATTCTTTATATTGTACTCAGTTTTCCTATAAACTTAAAATTGCTCAATGTTTTTCATTAATTTAAAAAATGTCATTTGTTTGGAAACAAAGCAAAAATCTTCTAAATAACATATAGGCCAAAGAAGTCAAAAAGGAAATTAAAAAATTATCTTTAGTAGGCTTGATTCTAACTATGGCCCCCAGGACTTCCTGCTTTACTGTAGGGACTGTGAATATTATGGGCTATCACTTTCGTGAATATACTCTTTGTTACATGGCAAAAGAAGCTTTCACATGTAACTAGGTTTACTAATCAGTTAACCTTAACAAACAGAGATTATACAAGTGAGTCAAAACTAATCAGATGAGCGCTTTTATTTTTTTTAATTTATTTTTTATTTTTTTAAATTAATTAATTAATTTATTTATTTATTTTTTTTTTTTTTATTAGTTGGAGGCTAATTACTTCACAGCATTTCAGTGGGTTTTGTCATACATTGATATGAATCAGCCATAGAGTTACACGTATTCCCCATCCCGATCCCCCCTCCCACCTCCCTCTCCACCCGATTCCTCTGGGTCTTCCCAGTGCACCAGGCCCGAGCACTTGTCTCATGCATCCCACCTGGGCTGGTGATCTGTTTAATCAAAGTTTTCTTTATCTGATAGCAGAACGGGAACACAGAGCCTAACAGAAGTAGAAGATATTAAGAAGAGGTGGCAAGAATACACAGAAGAACTATACAAAAAAGATGTCCATGACCCAGTTAACCAATATGATGTGATCACTCACCTAGAACCAGACATCTTGGAATGTGAAGTCAAGCGGGCCTTTTGTTTGGAATGGGAAGCAGGTTACGCTGTGGTGATGGCTGAACAGGTTTTAGAAGCAAAATCTCTCCCCCAGAGAACTAATGCTCAGCTCACTGAGCTTGTGGCTCTGACCCAAGCTCTAGAGTTAAGCAAAGGACATCGAATAAATATCTACACTGATTCAAAGTGTACCTATTTGACTTTACATGCTCATGCTGCAAAATCGAAAGGAAGACAGTTTTAAAAGAGATCAGGAGAGCCTATTAAGCATTCCAGAGGGATTGAGAGACTTTTAACTGCTATATATCATCCTAAAGAACTAGCTGTTATGCACTGCAAAGGGCACAGCAGGGACAGGAGTAGATAACTGAGAGTAATCAGCTGGCTGACTGTCAAGCCAGAAAGGCTGCAGTTTACAAAACCCCTTCAGTGCAGACGCCTTTGATCTGGATAAGTCCTGTGAAACAGGAAAAACCACAACATACTGAGGAAGAATTAGAAAGCTATGAGAAAAGAGGAGCAAAGATTCTGATAAAGGATGGGTACAGTCCGAGGATGGATGATTAGTAATTCCTGAAAATGCCCAGTGGAAAATTCTTAAGGGTTTACATCAGCGTTTTCATTTAGGGGTTGAGAGCAATTACCAGATGGCTTCTCATTTGTTTGAAACAACAGACAAAGCAGAAATAGAAAGGATTATAAGAGATTATTATGAGCACTGATATGGCAATAAAATGGATAACTTGGAAGAAATGGACAGATTCTTAGAAGAGTTCAATCTTCCAAGACTGAATCAAGAGGAAATAGAAATTATAAACAACCAAATTACAAGCACTGAAATCAAAACTGTGATCAAAAATCTCTCCAAAAACAAAAGCGCAGTATCAGATGGCTTCATGGTGAATTATATCAAACATTTAGAAAAGAGTTAATGCCTATCCTTCTAAAACTCTTTCAAAAACTTACAGAGGAAAGAACACTTCCAAACTCATTCTACAAGGCCACCATCACCCTGATACCAAAACCAGAAAAAGACAACACAGAAAACTAGACTACAGACCAATATCACTGATGAACATAGATGCAAAAAACCCTCTACAATCTTCTAGCAAACAGAATTCAACAGCACATTAAAAAGCTCATACACCATGATCAAGTTGGGTTTATTCCAGGGATGCAAGCATTATTCAATATACACAAATCAATCAATGTGATACACCATATTAACAAATTGAAAGATAAAAACCATATGATCATCTCAATAGATGCAGAAAAAGCCTCTAACAAGATTCAGCACTCTTTTATAATTAAAACTCTTCCAAAAATGAGCATAGAAGGAAACTTCCTCAACATAGTTAAGGTCATATTTGATAAGACCACAGCAAACATTATTCTCAATGGTGAAAAACTGAAAGCACTCCCCTAAGATCAAGAAAAAACAAAGGTGTCCACTCTCACCACTATTATTCAACATAGTTTTGGAAGTTCTAGCTAAAACAATCAGAGAAGAAAAAGGAATAAAATGAATCCAGACCAGAAAAGAAGAAGTAAAGCTCTCACTGTTTGCAGATGACATGATACTATACATAGAAAACCCTGAGGATACTATCAAAAAATTACTAGAGCTAATCAGTGAATTTAGCAAAGTCTCAGGATACAAAATCAATACACAGAAATCACTTGCCTTCCTATATGCTAACAATGAAAAATCAGAAAAAGAAACTAAGAAATCTGTCACATTCACCATTGCAACAAAATTAATAAAATATCTAGGAATGAACCTACCTAAGGAGACAAAAGAACTGTATACAGAAAAGTATGAGAGACTGATGAAAAAATCAAAGGTGACATAAATAGATGGAGAGATGTTCCATGTTTCTGGGTAGGAAGAATCAATATTGTGAAAATGACTATAGTAACAAATGCAGTCTACAGGTTCAATGTGATCCCTATTGAATGGCCAATGACATTTTTCACAGAACTAGAACAAACAATTCATATGGAAACACAAAAGACCCTGAATAGCCAAAGCAGTCTTGAGAAAGAAGAATGGAGCTGGAGGATTCAACCTTCCTGACCTCAGATTGTACTACAAAGTTATAGTCACCAAGACAATATGGTGCTGGCACAAAAACAGAAGTACAGACCAGTGGAACAAGATAGAAAGCCAAGAAAAAGCCCACACTCTTATAGTTACCTTATTTTTGACTAACAGGCAAGAATATACAATGGGCCAAAGAAAGCCTCTTCAATAAGTGGTGCTGGGAAAACTGGAGAGCTACATGTAAAAGAATTAAATTAGAACACTTCCTAACACCATACACAAAGATAAACTCAAAATGCATTAAAGACCTAAATGTAAGATCAGAAACTATAAAATTCTTAGAGGAAAGCATAGGCAGATCTCTTGATGATATAAATCAAAGCAATTTTTCAGTGCTCAGCTTTCTTCACCATCCGACTCTCACATCCATACATGACTACTGGAAAAACCATAGCCTTGACTAGATGAACCTTTGTTGGCAAAGTAGTGTCTCTGCTTTTAAATATGCTATCTAGGTTGGTCATAATTTTCCTTCCAAAAAGTAAGTGGGTTTTTTTTTTTTAATTTCATTGTTGCAGTCACCATCTGCAGTGATTTTGGAGCCCAAAAAAATAAAATCTGACACTGTTTCCTATCTATTTACCCAAGTTAAAAAATAAAACTTTTATTCACACACAAAAACCCTGCACTCAAATGTTTATGACAACTTTATTTCTAAATGTCAACAACTGGAAACAACTCAAATGCCCATTAAGATGTAAATTAATAGGCAAATAACAATTCATCCATATGATGGAATATGCTTAGGGATAAAAGGAAGGAACTACTGATTCACATATATCACGAATGCATCTAAATATGTTTTGCTAAGTGAAAGACACCAAACCCTCAATGCTACAAAATATATGATTCTGTTTACAAAGACATTTTGGAAAAAGTAAAGAATATGAGGAAGGAAGAGATGAATGCCAGTGATTGGGAGTGAGAGAATGTGTTGATTACAAAGGGACAATATTAAGAAAATTTTAAAGCTGATGGAATTGTTCTGTATGGTAATATGATAATGGACATATAATTTCACATATTTGTCAAGCTCTTAAAACTGCAGACCAAGAAAAGAAAAATTTACTGTATGCAAAGTAAAAAACCTATCAACTGGAATATCAGGAAAACCAAAGATACAGACAGAGACAAAAGAATCCAACTACATTCCAAATGAATGTCTTAAGCACACTGAAAAGGGTGAAGAAGAAACGTGACTTTGTAATTAAGTGATTTTGGAAGATAGTATCTTATCTGACAGTGAAGATAGAGACAAAAAGGAACTGTACATTAACACAAGCATTGTATTTAAATTGGCAATTTGGTAAATTTGCTTCTAACATGGGCATAGATTACACATTGTGAAACTAGTTTACATATCCAACAGGTTGAACTGATATGTAAATATATTGCACATAATAGGGCATAGATTTCTTACTGTTGGATAAGAAAGTTACAAATAAGCAAACGAGGAAAAATGGAATAAACACTGTGATCAAAAAAAAAAAAAAAACAAGAATTAACCTGAACATGCCCCCAGTAGTCACAATAGGAAAATTTTGTGTCATGAAATAAACATGGTATTTCATTATTACCCAGAGAATTCATTACCCAGAGACTCATATATCTGAGTCCATACTGAGGTTTAATAAATGTTTAAGTAAATACATGGAAGAGTAAAAGACACCTCTGTCGAGAACTATGAAAGGGTCTGTGTGTTACCCTACTTAGTACTGTGGCAGATACTGTTATGCTCATAGATACTGGTTTTTCTACTCCTTGAGTGTTCAACTAATATTAATTTCTTATATCCCTTCCAGGAAGATTTGAACTATGAGCTCTGTTCAAATGGAATTTTGGTAGACATGATAGGTACAATTTAAAGGGGTACCCCATAAATGACTACAAATATGCCATCCAATTATTTATGGGGTAGCTCATTAAATTGTATCTATCAATTCTACCAAAGCACTTTACACATGGACATCACTAAATGGTCAGATACTGAAGTCAGATTGATTACATTCTGTGTAGCTAAACATGGACAGGCAGTCAGCAAAAACAAGACCTGGAGTTGTTTGTGGCTCAGATCATCAACTTCTCAAAGCAAAATCCAAGCTTAAATTAAAGAAAGTGGGGAAACCACCTAGGCGAGTAAGGTACAACTTAAATCAAAACCCCTATGAATATACAGTGGAGATAATGAAGAGATTCAAGGTATTAGATCTGGTAAACAGAGTGCCTGAAGAACTATGGACAGAGGTTCATAATATTGTACAGGAGGCAGTGAACAAAACCATCCCAAAGAAAAAGAAATGCGGAGGGAGGAACTAAGATGGCGGAGGAATAGGACGGGGAGACCACTTTCTCCCCTACAAATTCATCAAAAGAACATTTGAATGCTGAGCAAGCTCCACAAGACAACTTCTGATCACTAGCAGAGGACATCAGGTGCCCAGAAAAACAGCCCATTGTCTTTGAAAGGAGCACGACTGAACAAGCAAACCTAAACAAGAGACCACCTCCGCCGGCTTGTGTCAGGGTGGAAATTAGACACTGAAGAGACCAGCAAACAGAAGAAAAAGAGATTCAAGAAGGCAAAGTGGTTGTCTGAGGAGGCTTTACAAATAGTTGAAGAAAGAAGAGAAGTGAAAAGCAAGGGAGAAAAGGAAAGGTACATCCAATTAAATGTAATTCAGTTTAATTCAGTTCAGCCGCTCAGTGGTGTCCAGCTGTTTGCGACCCCACGGATCACAGCACGCCAGGCTTCCCAATCCATCAACAAACCCCAGAGTTTACTCAAACTCATGCCCATTGGGTTGGTGATGCCATCCAACCATCTCATCCTCTGTCCTCCCCTTCTCAGCCTGCCTTCAATATTTCCCAGCATCAGGGTCTTTCCAAATGAGTCAGTTCTTCACATCAGGTGGCCAAAGTATTGGCATTTCAGCTTCAACATCAGTCCTTCCAATGAACATTCAGGGCTGATATTCTTTAGGATAGACTGGTTGAATCTCCTTCCAAGGGACTCTCAAGAGTCTTCTCCAACACCACAGTTCAAAAGCATCAATTCTTCAGCGCTCAGCTTTCTTTATTGTCCAATTCTTGCAGCCATACATGACTACTGGAAAAACCATAGCCTTGACTAGATGGATGTTTGTTGGCAAAGTAATGTCTTTGCTTTTTAATGTGCTGTCTAAGCTGATCATGACTTTTCATCCAAGGATTAAGCGTTTTTTTAGCTTCATGGCTTCAATCACCATCTGCAGTGATTTTGGAGCTCCCCCCCAAAAAAATGAAGTCTGGCTCTGTCTTCACTGTTTCCCCATCTACTTGTCATGAAGCAATGGGACCATGTGCTGTGATCTTAGTTTTCTGAATGTTGAGCTTTAAGCCAACTATTTCACTCTCCTCTTTCACTTTCATCAGGAGGCTCTTTGGTTCTTCTTTTCTCTCTGCCATAAAGGTGGTGTCATCTGCATATCTGAGGTTATTGATATTTCTCCCAGCAATCGTGATTCCAGCTTGTGCTTCATCCAGCCCAGTGTTTCTCATGATGTACTCTGCATATAAGTTAAATAAGCTGAGTCAAGGCATATAAGTTATAATGCTATTATAACTTATATGCCCAAGAATATTTAAAGTTAAAATAAGTTAAATAAATAAAATAAGTTAAAGAAGCCCAAGAATACTGGAGTAGGTAGCCTATCCCTTCTCCAGGGGATCTTCACAGCCCAACAATCGAACTCACATCTCTTACATCTCTTGCATTGGCAAGAGAGTTCCTTACCACTAGTGCCAACTGGAAAACCCAAACTATACTTCAATTAAAGAAAAAACAAAACTTGCCTGTAAAGCTATGGTTAGAGAGAAAAAACAAAGGGCATGGGCCCTGCAGAGTCTAGCCCTGCAGACTCTGCAAAGCCTTGATGTACTCCTTTTCCGATTTGGAACCAGTCTGTTGTTCCATGTCCAGTTCTAACTATTGCTTCCTGGTCTGGATGCAGATTTCTCAAGAGGCAGGTGAGGTGGTCTATTATTCCCATCTCTTGAAGAATTTTCCACAGTTTATTGTGATCCACACAGTCAAAGGTTTTGGCATAATCAATAAAGCAGAAATATATGTTTGCTTGTTTGTTTCTGGAACTCTCTTGTTTTTTCAATGATCCAAGGGATGTTGGCAATTTAATCTTTGGTTCCTCTGCCTTTTCTAAAATCAGCTTGAACATCTGGAATTTCATGGCTCACGTACTTTTGTAGCCTGGTTTGGAGAATGTTGAGCATTACTTTACTAGCATGTGAGATGAGGGCAATTGTGTGGTAGTTTGAACATTCTTTGGCATTGTCCTTCTTTGGAATTGGAATGAAAACTCATTTTTTCCAGTCTGGTGTCCACCACTGAGTTTTCTAAATTTGCTGGCATATTGAGTGCAGCACTCTCACAGCATCATCTTTTAGGATTTGAAATAGCTCAACTGGAATTCCATCACCTCCACTAGCTTTGTTCATAGTCATGCTTCTTAAGGCCCACTTGACTTCACATTCCAGGATGTCTGGCTCTAGGTGAGTGATCATACCATCATGATTATCCAGGTCATGAAGATCTTTTTGTATAGTTCTTCTGTGTATTCTTGCCATCTCTTCTTAATATCCTCTGCTTCTCTTCAGTCCATACCATTTCTGTCCTATATTTAGTCCATCTTTGCATGAAATGTTCCCTTGGTATCTCTAATTTTCTTGAAGAAATCTCTAGCCTTTCCCATTCTATTGTTTTCCTCTATTTCTTTGAACTGATCACTGGAGAAGGCTTTCTTATCTCTCCTTGCTATTCTTTGGAACTCTGCATTCAAATGGAATATCTTTCCTTTTCTCCTTTGCTTTTCACTTCTCTTCTTTTCAGAGTTATTTGTAAGGCCTCCTCAGACAGCTGTTTTGCTTTTTTGCACTTCTTTTTCTTGAGGGTGGTCTTCATCCTTGTCTCCTGTACAATGTCATGAATCTCTGTCCATAGTTCATCAGGCACTCTGTCTATCAGATCTTATCCCTTGAATCTATTTGTTTCTTCCACTGTATAATTGTAAAGGATTTGATTTAGATCATACCTGAATGGTCTAGGGGGTGTCCCAACTTTCTTCAATTTAAGTCTGAATTTGGCAATAAGGAGTTCATGATCTGAGCTACAGTCAGCTCCTGGTCTTGTTTTTGATGACTGTATAGAACTTCTCCATATTTAGCTGCAAAGAATATAATCAATCTGATTTCTGTATTGACCATTTGCTGATGTCCATGTGTAGAATCTTCTGTTTTGTTGGAAGATGGTGTTTGCTGTGCGTTCTCTTGGCAAAACTCTATTAGCCTTTGCCCTTCTTCATTCTGTACTCCAAGGTCAAATTTGCCTGTTACTCCAGGTGTTTCTTGACTTCCTACTTTTCCATTCCAGTCCCCTTTAATGAAAAGGACATCTTTTTTTTAGGTGTTAGTTCTAGAAGGTCTTGTAGGTCTTCATAGAACTGTTCAACTTCAGCTTCTTCAGCCTTACCGGTCAGGGCATAGACTTGGATTACCATCATATTGAATGGTTTGCCTTGGAAACAAACAGAGATCATTCTGTCATTTTTGAGATTGCATCCAAGTATTGAATTTCAGACTCTTTTTGACCATGATGGCTACTCTATTTCTTCTAAGGGAGTCCTGCCCACAGTAGTAGATATAATGGTCATCTGAGTTAAATTCACACATTGCAGTCCATTTTAGTTCTCTGATCTCTAAAATGTCGTCGTTCACTCTTGCCATCTCCTGTTTGACCACTTCCAATTTGCCTTGATTCATGAACTTAACTTTCCAGGTCCCTATGCAATATTGCTCTTTACAGCATCGGACTTTGCTTCGATCACCAGTCACATTCACAACTGGGAGTTGTTTTTGCTTTGGCTCCTTCTCTTCATTCTTTCTGGAGTTATTTCTCCACTGATCTCCAGTAGCATATTAGGCACCTATTGACCTGGGGAGTTCATCTTTCAGTGTCCTATCGTTCTGCCTTTTCATATTGTGCATGGGATTCTCAAGGCAAGAATACTGAAATGGTTTGCCATTCTCTTCTCCAGTGGACCATATTTTGTCAGAACTGTCCACCATGACCCGTCCATCTTGGGTGGCCCTACACGGCATGGCTTATAGTTTAATGCAGAGTTCCAGAGAATAGCAAGGAGAGACAAGAAGGCCTTCTTCAATGAGCACTACAAAGAAATAGAGGAAAACAACAGAAGGGAAATGAATAGAGATCTCTTCAAGAAAACTGGAAAGATCAAAGGAACATTTCATCCAAAGATCAGCACAATAAAAGACAGAAATTGTAAAGACATAATAGAAACAGAAGAGATGAAGAAGACATGGAATGAATACACAGAGTAACTGTACATAAAAGATCTTAATGCTTCAGATAACCATGATGGTGTGGTCATTCACCCAGAGCCAGACATCCTGGAGTGTGAAGTCAAGTGGGCCTTAGGAAGCATTGCTGTCAATAAAGGTAGTGAAGGTGATGGAAATCCGGCAGAGCTCTTTGAAATCTTAAAAGATGATTGCACTCAGTATGTCAGTAAATTTGGAAAACTCAGCAGTGACCACAGAACTGGAAACAATCCACATCCCAATTCCCAAGAAGGCCAGTACTAAAGAATGTTCAAACCACAGGACAATTACATTCATCCCCGATGCTAGTAAGGTTATACTCAAAATCTTGCATGCCAGGCTTCAGCATTATTTGAACAGAGAAATTCAAGCTGGGCTTAGAAAAGGCAGAGGAGCCAGAGATCAATTTGCCAACATTTGCTAGATCATAGAAAAAGCAAGGGAACTCCAGAAAAAAAAGCATCTACCTCTGATTCATTGACTACACTAAAGCCTTTGACTGTGTGGATCATAACAAACTGTGGAAAACTCTTAAAGAAATGGGAATAACAGACCGTCTTACCTGTCTCCTGAGAAACCTGCATGCCGGTTAAGAACCAACAGTTGGGGTGGGGGGTGGTCCCAAGGTGGCAGAGGAATAGGATGGAGAGACCATTTTCTCTCCCACAATTTCATCAAAAGATCATTTGAATGTGGAGCAACTTCCACAATTTAATGTGGCGCAACTTCCACAAAACAGAATGCTAGGAGAGGACATCAGCCACCCAAAAAGGCAGCCTAATCTCTTTGAAAGGAGGTAGGACAAAATATAAAAGATGAAAACAGAGACAAAATATTTAGGGATGGATACCCGTCCTGCAGAGGAAGGAGGAGTAGTTTCCACACTATAGGAAACCCTCTCACAAGCATGTCGATAGGGAGCTTTGAAACCTCAGAGGACAATATAACCAAAAAAAAGAAAAAAGAAAAACACCCACAAACTATGTGCCTAACCGCAACTATCAGCAAAGAAGAGGCACAAATATTCTCATCTGTGAGCAGCCAATGGGGTGGGGGGGAAGGGGGCTGGGAGCAGAGACACAGGCTTCATTGTCTGTCCTTACAGTAAGGACTGGGCTTGAATGCCCTGAGGACAATCTGAGGGGGCTAATGTGACATAGCAATCCAAACTGTGGGATAACCAGAGAGATCAAAAAAATAAATAGATAAAAGGACCTTTCCCAGGAAAGGTTCTAAGACCCTGGCATGCTCAGAGAACAAAGGACTGTGCCCTAGCAAATACCAAAGGAGGGCGAGGCAGCTGCCCTTTAGGGCCCTCCCTCCCCAGAAGCAGAGAGGCAGGTGTACAAGAGCCAGAGCTGGAAGACAAGGAGCCACTGCAATCTGGGCCCCAGAGACCGAGCCTCTGCCAAACTTTGCACAGGTTCCCAGTTGCTAACCATGTCTTCCTGGGATCCTGGACAGTTCACATGGGCTAGGAGGGTCACAGCCTGAGATTAGCTCCCCAGAGGAGACACATGGCACACCTGGGACTGTGCCCTCATGGTGCACCTGGGAAACCAAGTGGCCAGGAATGGGGAGATGCATAAGATGCATGGCCCACTTGGGATAGTGTGCTCCACAAGCACCCAGTTGCCTGAACAGCTTGGACCTGGGAAGGGCACAAAACACACAGTCCATCTGGGTCAGTGACTTTGCAGTGCTTCCAAGAACCTGAGTGGCTTAGAACTGGGGAAAAAAGTTAAATGCAGGGCCCACGTGGTACAGTGTCATTGTGGAGCACTCTGGAGCATGAGGAGTGTGAGCCCAGAAAGTACACGCCACCTTGGGCTGTGGCAAACCCAGTGTGGTGCATCCACTGTGCACTCCCCACAAATGCCAGCAGGGTTCATCGGCAGTGTCCCTCTCTCTCTACAGCACAACTGATGGCTAATAATTACACATGAAAAGATACTCAATATCACTCATTAGAGAAATGCAGACCAAAACCACAATGAGGTATCACTTCACATCAGTCAGAATGACCACCATCAAAAGTTCTACAAACAATAAATGCTGGAGAGGGTCTGTAGAAAAGGGAACCCTCTTACACTGTTGGTGGGAATGCTAACTGGTACAGCCATAATGGAGAACAGTGTGGAGATTCCTTTAAAAACTGGAAATAAAATTGCCATGTAACCCAGAAATCCACTGTTGGTCATACACACTGAGGAAACCAGAATTGAAAGAGACACATGTACCCCCAATGTTCATTGCAGCACTGTTTACAGTAGCTAGGACATGGAAGCAACCTAGATGTCCATTGGCAAATGAATGGATAAGGAAGTTGTGGTACATATACACAATGAAATGTTACTCACCTATAAAAAGGAACAATTTGAGTCAGTTGTAATGAGATGGATAAAACTGGAGCCTATTTTACAGAGTGAAGTAAGTCAGAAAAAGAAACACCAATGCTGGATATTGATGCGTGTATATGGAATTCAGAAAGACAGTAACGACAGTCTTATATGCAAGGGAGCAAAAGAGCCATAGATGCAGAGAACAGACTTTTGGCCTCTGTGGGAGAAGGCGAGGGTGGGATGATTTGAGAGAATAGCATTGAAACATGTATACTGTCATATGTAAAACAGATGACCAGTGCAAGTTCAATGCATGAAGCAGGGCACTCAAAGCCAGTGCTCTTGGACAACCCAGAGGGATGGGTTGGAGAGGGAGATGGAAGGGGTGTTCAAAATAGGGGGACACGTGTTCACCTGTGGCTGATTCATGTTGATGTACTGCAAAAAAAAATCACAATATTATAAATTAATTATCCTTCAATTAAAATAATTTTTTTTATGTTCTCAAAGTATTTTATTTTTTTTTTCATTTATTTTTATTAGTTGGAGGCTAAATGCTCCACAACATTGCAGTGGGTTCTGTCACATGTAAAATAATTTTTTAAAAATAAAATAAAAGAAGCAAGAGATGGAATCTTGTATGGAACAACTCACTGGTTGAGGATTGAGAAAGGAGTATGACAAGGATGTTTGTTGTCATCCTGTTTATTTAACTTATATGCAGAGTACATTATAAGTACATCAGAGTACATAATTGGGCTGGATGAGTTACAAGATGGAATCAAGATTGCTAGGAGAAATATCAACAACCTCCAATATGCGGATGATACCCGCATGGCAGAAAACAGAGGAACTAAAGAACCTCTTGATGAGAGTGAAAGACAAGAGTGAAAAAGCTGGCTTAAAAAAAAAAAAAGCTCAATATTAAAAAAAAAAAATTATGATCATGGCATCCAGTCCCATCACTTCATGGCAAATAGAAAGGGAAAAGGTGGAAGCAGCGACAGATTTCCTCTTCTTGGGCTTGGAAATCATGGCAGATGGTGACTGCAGTCATAAAATTAGGAGACTATTGCTTCTTGGAAGGAAAGCTATGACAAACCTAGACAGTGTGTTAAAAAAGCAAAGACATCACTTTGCAGACAAAGGTCCATAAGTCAAGACTATGGTCTTTCCAGTAGTTATGTATGGATGTGACAGCTGGACCATAAAGAAGGCAAAGCACGGAAGAGTCGATGCTTTCAAACTCTCCAGAGTCCCTCAGACAGCAAGGAGATCAAACTAGTCAATCCTAAAGGAAATCAACCCTCAATATTCATTGGAAGGACTGATGCTGAAGCTCCAATACTGATGTGAACAGCTACCTGATGTAAACATCCAACTCATCAGAAAAGACCCTGATACTGTGAAAGATTGAAGGTAGAAAGATAAAGTGACAGAGGATAAGATGGTTGAATGTCATCACTAATTCAACAGATATGAATTTGGGCAAATTCTGGGAGATAGTGGAGGAAAGAGGAGCCTGGAGTGCTGCAGTCCATGGGGTCACCTAAGAGTTGTACATTACTTAGCAGCTGAACAACAACAACATATCATCCAATACGATTTCCTTTAACCAAATATAGCTATTGAGCACTTGAAAAATGGCTAGGGTGAATTGAGATGTGCTATGAGTGCAACATACACACTAGACTCTGAAAACTTTGTATGAAAAATATCTTTAAATATCTCATTAATAATATTTATATTGATTGCATTTTAAAGTTGTAATTTTTGAAGTATGTGGGGCTAAGTGCATTACTAAACTTAGCTTTTACCTATTTCCTTTTGCGTTTTAATGTGACAATTGATAAATACTAAACTATTTAAGTGACTCATCTTTTTTTTCAAGCTTTGCTGAGATGCAATTGACATATAACATTGTATAAATTAAGATGACTTCTTATATGTGTACATATTAAAAACAATATGCAATAAGGTTTGTTAATATATTCATAACCTCACATAGTTACCATGTTTTTGTATATGTGGCGAGAACTTTTCAAATCTACTTCAGCAACTTTTAGATACATATACAATATATTCAACTCTACTTACCATTCTTACCAAAATCTTATTAATCTTATAACTGGATGTTTGTACCCTTTGACCACCTTTAGTCATTTCCTCTACTCACATCTCATCCCTCAAACCTAACAACCACAAATCTTTTCTCTGTTTTTAATGGGTTTCTTAGGTTCCATATATAAGTGGAATCACACAGTATTTGTCTTTCTTTAATTTCACTTAGCATAATGTCCTCAAGGTCCATCTATTTTGTTGTAAATGCCAGGATTTTCTTCTTTCATAGCTTAACACTATTCCATTTTATATCTTCATTATACATTCATCTGTTGATGGGCACTTAGAATGTTTTCATTACTTGGCTATTGTGAATAATGCTTCAGTAAACACAGGAGTAATATATCTCTCCAACAACTTGTTTCCTTCCCTTGAAATATATACCCAGAAGTGTAATAGCTAAAGTATATGATGGCCCCAAGTTTAAATTTTTGAGGACCCTTCATATTTTGTCATGGTGGTTATACCAACTTACATTCCCATTAACAATATACAAATGTTCCCTCTTTCCCACATTCTTGCCAGCACTTGTTATCTCTTGTCTTTCTTTCAAATCATTTTTTAAAAATTTAATTAGAGGCCAATTACTTTTACAATATTGTGGTGATTTTTCCCATACATCAACATGAATCAGCCATGGGTGCACATGTGTCCCCCTATCCTGAACACCCCTCCCACCTTCCTCCTCACCCCATCCCTCTGGGTTGTCCAAGAGCACTCACTTTGCCCTGCTTCATGTATAGAACTTGCACTGGTCATCTATTTTACATATGGTAATATGTATGTTTCAATGCTATTCTTTCAAATTATCCCACCCTTGCCTTTTCCCACATAGTTCAAAAGCCTGTACTTTATATATGTGTCTCTTTTGCTGCCTTGCATATAGGGTCATTGCTACTGTCTTTCTAAATTCCATATACATGTGTTAATATTCAGTATTTGTGTTTCTCTTTCTGACTTACTTCACTCTGTAAAATAGGCTCCAGTTTCATCCACCTCATGACAATTGACTCAAATGCATTCGTTTTTAATGCTGAGTAATATTCCATTGTGTATATGTACCACAACTTCCTTATCCATTCACCTGCCAATGGATATCTAGGCTGCTTCCTAGTCCTAGCTAATGTAAACAGCGCTGAAATGAACATTGAAGTACATGTGTCTCTTTCAATTCTGGTTTTCTCAGTGTGTATTCCCAACAGTGGGATTTCTGGGTCATATGGCAGTTCTATTTCCAGTTTTCTAAGGAATCTCCACACTGTTCTACATGGTGGCTGTACTAGTTTACATTCGCACCAATAGTGTAAGAGGATTCCCTTTCCTCCACACCCTCTCCAGCATTTACTGTTTGTAGATTTTTGACGAAAGTCATTCTGAACTGTGTAAGATGGCACCTCATTGTGGTTTTGATTTGCATTTCTCTAATAATTAGCGATGTTGATCATCTATTCATGGGTTTGTTAGCCATCTGTATGTCTTCTCTGGAGAAATGTCTGTTAAGTTCTTTGACCCACTTTTTGATTAGGTCGTTCATTTGTCTAATATTGAGCTTCATGAGATGTGTGTACATTTTGGAGCTTAATTCTTTGCCAATTTCTTCTTTTGCTATTATTTTCTCGCATTCTGAAGGCTGCCTTTTTGGTTTGCTTATACTTTCCTCCATTGTGCAAAATATTTTAATTTTAATTGGGTCCCATTTGTTTATTTTTGTTTTCCTTTCTATTACTCTGGAAGATTGGTCATAGAGGATCTGGCTGTGATTTATGTCAGAGAGTGCTCTGCCTATGTTTACCTCTAAGAATTTCATAGTTTCTGGTTTTACATTTAGAATTTTAATCCATTTTGAGTTTATTTTTGTGTTAGAAAGTGTTCTCAGTTCAGTTCAGTTCAGTCGCTCAGTAGTGTCTGACTCTTTGTGACCCCATGAATCAGAGCATGCCAGGCCTCCCTGTCCATCACCAACTCCCGGAGTTCACTCAAACTAATGTGAATCGAGTCGGTGATGCCATCCAGCCATCTCATCCTCTGTCATCCCCTTCTCCTCCTGCCCCCAGTCCCTCCCACCATCAGGGTCTTTTCCAATGAATCAACTCTTCGCATGAGGTGACCAAAGCACTGGAGTTTCTGCTTCAGCATCAGTCCTTCCAATGAACATCCAGGACTGATCTCCTTTAGGATGGACTGGTTGAATCTCTTTGCAGTCCAAGGGACTCAAGAGTCTTCTCCAAAACGACAGTTCAAAACTTTCAATTTTTCAGCACTCAGCTTTCTTCACAGTCCAACTCTCACATCCATACATGACCACTGAAAAAAACACAGCCTTGACTAGACGGACCTTTGTTGGCAAAGTAATGTCTTTGCTTTTCAATATGCTATCTAGACTGCTCATAACTTTCCTTACAAGGAGTAAGTGTCTTTTAATTTCATGGCTGCAATCACCATCTGCAGTGATTTTGGAGCATCCCAAAAATAATGTCTGCCACTGTTTCCCCATCTATTTGCCATGAGGTGATGGGACCAGATGCCACGATCTTAGTTTTCTGAATGTTAAGCTTTAAGTCAACTTTTTCACTCTCCTCCTTCACTTTGATCAAGAGGCTCTTTAGTTCCTCTTCACTTTCTGCCTTAAGGGTGTTTCATCTGCATATCTGAGGTTATTGATATTTCTCCTGGCAAACTTGATTCCAGCTTATGCTTCTTCCAGCCCAGTGTTTCTCATAATGTACTCTGCATATAAGTTAAATAAGCAGGGTGACAATATACAGCCTTGACATACTCCTTTTCCTATTTGGAACCAGTCTGTTGTGCCATGTCCAGTCCTAACTGTTGCTTCCTGACCTGCATATAAGTTTCTCAAGAGGCAGGTCAAGTGGTCTGGTATTTCCATCTCTTTCAGAATTTTCCACAGCTTATTGTGATCCACACAGTCAAAGGCTTTGGCATAATCAATAAAGCAGAAATAGATGTTTTTCTGGAACTCTCTTGCTTTTTCGATGATCCATTGGATGTTGGAAATTTTATCTCTGGTTCTTCTGCTTTTTCTAAAACCAGCTTGAACATCTGGAAGTTCACAGTTCATGTATTGCTGAAGCCTGGCTTGGAGAATGTCAAGCATTACTTTACTAGCATGTGAGATGAGTGCAATTCTGCGGTAGTTTGACCATTCTTTGGGATTGCCTTTCTTTGGGATTGGAATGAAAACTGACCTTTTCCAGTCCTGTGGCCACTGCTGAATTTTCCAAATTTGCTGGCATATTGAGTGCAGCACCATCACAGCATCATCTTTCAAGATTTGAAATAACTCAACTGGAATCCCATCATCTCCACTAGCTTTATTCGTAGTGATGCTTCCTAAGGCCCACTTGACTTCACATTCCAGGATGTCTGGCTCTAGGTAAGTGATCACACCATCGTGATTATCTGGGTTGGGAAGATCTTTTTTGTACAGTTTTTCTGTGTATTCTTGCCACCTCTTATTAATATCTCCTGCTTCTCTTAGGTCCATACCATTTCCGTCCTATTTCAAACCCATCTTTGCTTGAAATGTTCCTTTGGTATCTCTAGTTTTCTTGAAAAGATATCTAGTCTTTCCCACTCTGTTGTTTCCCTCTATTTCTTTGCATTGAAAACCGAGGAAGGCTTACTTATCTCTCATTGCTCTTGTTTGGAACTCTGAATTAAAATAGGAATATCTTTCCTTTTTGCCTTTGCTTCTCACTTCTTTTCTTTTCACAGCTATTTGTAAGGTCTCCTCAGACAACCATTTGGCCTTTTTGTACTTCTTTTCCATGGGGATGGTCTTGATCCCTGTTTCCTGTACAATGTCATGAACCTCCATCCATAGTTCATCAGGCACTTTGCCTATCAGATCTAGTCCCTTAAATCTATTTCTCACTTCCACTGTATAGTCATATGAGATTTAGGCCATACCTGAATGGTCTAGTGATTTTCCCTACTTTCTTATATTTAAGTCTGAATTTGGCAATAAGGAGTTCATGATCTGAGCCAAGTCAGCTCCTGGTCTTGTTTTGCTGACTGTATAGAGCTTCTCCATCTTTGGCTCCAAAGAATATAATCAATCTGATTTCGGTGTTGACCATCTGGTGATGTCCATGTGTAGAGTCTTCTCTTGTGTTGTTGGAAGAGGGTGTTTGCTATGACCAGTATGTTCTCTTGGCAAAACTCTATTAGCCTTTGCCCTGCTTCATTCCGTACTCTAAGGCCACATTTGCCTGTTACTCCAGGTGTTTCTTGACTTCCTACTTTTGCATTCCAGTCCCCTAGAATGAAAATGACATCTTTTTTGGGTGTTAGTTCTAAAAGGTCTTGTAGGTCTTCATGGAACCGTTCAACTTCAGCTTCTTCAGCATTACTGGACAGGGCATAGGCTTGGATTACAGTGATATTGAATGGTTTGCCTTGGAAACGAACAGAGATCAATCTGTCGTTTTTGAAATTACATCCAATTACTGCATTTCAGACTCTTTTTTTTTTTTTTTTTTTTTTTTTTTACCATGATGGCTACCTCATTTCTTCTAAAGGATCCCTGCCCACAGTAGTAGATATAATGGTCATCTGAGTTAAATTCACCCATTCCTGTCCATTTTAGTTCGCTGACTCCTAGAATGTCAACGTTCACTCTTGCCATCTCCTGTTTGACCACTTCCAATTTGCCTTGATTCATGGACCTAACATTCCAGGTTCCTATGCAATATTGCTCTTTATAGCATCGGACCTTGCTTCTATCACCAGTCACATCCACAACTGGGTATTGTTTTTGCTTTGGCTCCATCCCTTCATTCTTTCTGGAGTTATTTCTTTACTGATCTCCAGCAGCATATTGGGCACCTACCGATTGTGTTCTAGCCCCCCAGTCTTTTACAGGTACTTGACCAGTTTCCAAGCACCACTTGTTAAAGAGACTGTCTTTTTTCAATTGTATATTTTTGCCTCCTTTTTCAAAGATAAGGCGTCCATAGGTGTGTGGATTTGTCTCTCGATTTTGTATTTTGTTCCATTGATCTATCTTTCTGCTTTGTGCAAGTATCATACTGTCTTGATGACAGTAGCTTTGTAGTGTAGTCTGAAGTCAGGAAGGTTGATTCCTCCAGTTCCATTCTTCTTTCTCAAGATTACTTTGGCTATTTGAGGTTTCTTTGTGTTTCCATACAAATTATGAAATTATTTGTTCAATTTCTGTGAAAACCACCATTGGTGGTTTGATAGAGATTGCAATGAATCCATAGATTGCTTTTGGCAGTGTACTCATTTTCACTGTATTCATTCTTCAAAGCCAAGAAATTGGTATATTTCTCCATCTATTTGATTCATCTTTGATATTTTTCATCAGTGTTTTATAGTTTTCTATATATAGGTCTTTTTTTTTCTCTAGATAAATTTATTCCTAAGTATTTTATTATTTTTGTTGCAGTGTTGAATGGAATTGTTTCCTTAATTTCTCTTTCTCTTTTTTCATTGTTATTGTATAGGTGTAAAAGGGATTTCTGTGTATTAACTTTATATCCTGCAACTTTCCTAGATTCATTGATTAGCTCTAATAGTTTTCTGTTGGTATCTTTAGGGTTTTTTTCTATATAGAGGATCGTGTCATCTGCAAACAGAGAATTTTCCTTCTTTTCCAATCTGGATTCCTTTTATTTCTTTTTCTTCTCTTATTGATGTGGCTAGGACTTCCAAACCTATGTTCAATAGTAGTGGTGAAATTAGTGGTTCAAAAGTAGTGTCTTGTTCCTGAATTTAGAAGATATACTTTCAATTTTTCACTATCGAGGATAATGTCTGCTGTGGGTTTGTCATATATGGCTTTTATTATTTTGAGATATGTTCCTTTTATGCCTGCTTTCTAGAGAGTTTTTATCATAAATGCGTGTTGAATTTTGTCAAAGACTTTCTCTTGAGGTAATCATATGGCTTCTTTCACTTTGTTAATATGATGTATGACATTGATTGATTTATGGATATTGAAGAATCCTCGCATCCCTTGGATAAAGCCCATTTGGTCATGATGTATGATCTTTTAAATATGCTGTTGGATTCTCTTTGCTAGACTTTTTTTGAGGTTTTTTGCATCTATGTTCATCAGTGATATTGGCCTGTAGGTTTCATGTTTGTGTGTGGGGCATCTTTGTCCGGTTTTGGTATTAGGGTAATGGTGGCTTCATAGGATGAGTTTGAGAGTTTACCTTCCTCTGCAACTTTCTGGAGGAATTTGAGTAGAAAAAGTGTTAACTCTTCTCTAAATTTTTGGTAGAATTCACCTGTGAAGCCTTCTGCTTCTGGGCTTTTGTTTGTTGAAAGATTTTTTATTACAGTTTCTATTTCCATGCTTGTGATATGCCTGTTAAGATTTTCTAATTCTTCCTGGTTCTGCTATGGATGGTTATACTTTTCTAAGAATCTATGTATTTCTTCCAGGTTGTCAATTTTATTGGCATATAATTGCTCATAATAGTTTCTTATGATCTTTTGTATTTCTGTGTTTTCTGTTGTGATTTCTTCATTTTCATTTCTAATTTTATTGATTTGATTCTTCTCCTTTCTTGATGAGTCTGGCTAATGGTTTGTCTATTTTATCTTCTCAAAGAATCAGCTTTTGTTTTGCTGATTTTTGCTTTAGTCTCCATTCTTTTTCATTTATTTCTGATCTAATTTTTATGATTTCTTTCCTTCTACTCACTTTGACTTTCTTCTGTTCTTCTTTTTCTAGTTGCTTTAGGTGTAAAGTTAGGTTATTTATTTGGTGTCCCTCTTGTTTCTAGATTTAGGCTTATATTGCAATGAACCTCCCTCTTAGCACTGCTTTTACTAAATCCCATAGGTTTTGGGTTGTTGTGTTTTAATTTTCACTTGTTTCTCTGCCATATTTTTATTGGGTTTCCATGGTACCTCAGCTGTTAAAAATCTACCTGCAATGCAGAGACCTGGATTCTATCCCTGGGTGGGAAAGATCCCTGGAGAAGTAAACAGCTACCCATTCCAGTATTCTGCCTTAGAGAATTCCATGGATTGTATAGTCCATGGGCTTGCAAAGATTTAGACACGACTGAGCAACTTACATTTAGATTAATATTTTGATTTCCTTTTGATTTCTTCTGTGATCTATTGGTTATTCAGTAGTGTGTTGTTTAGCTTCCATATGTTTGTGCTTATGTGCATATGTGTCTCGGGGTGTTTTGCTTTGAATTTATCCTGTTTGGGACTCTCTGGGTTTCTTGGACTTTGGTGGCTATTTCCTTCCCCATTTTAGGGAAGGTTTTGAATATTATCTCCTCAAGTATTTATCATGCCCTTTCATTTTGTCTTCTTCTTCTGGGACACCTATGATTTGAATGTTGGATTGTTTAACATTGTCTCAGAGGTCTCTGAGTTTGTCGTCATTTAATACTTTTTTTTTTCTTTTATCCTCTCTGCTTCATTTATTTCCACCATTCTATCTTCCACCTCACTGATCCTATCTTCTGCCTCAATTATTCTACTGTGGGTTCCCTCCAGAGTGCTTTTAATCTCAGTTATTACATCGCTCACTATTGATTGTCTTTTCTTTATTTCTTCTAGGTCCTTGTTAAACATTTCTTGCATCTTCTCAATCATTGTCTAGTCTATTTATCTGCAACTACATTTTCCCCCCAAGATTTGGATCATATTTGCTATCATTATTCTGAAATTCTTTTTTAGGTAGACTCCTTGTCTCCTCTTTTTTAATTTAGTTTGGTGGGTTTTTATCATGTTCCTTCATCTGTTGAATGTTTCTTTGCCTTTTCATTTTGTTTGAATTGCAGTGTTTGGAGTGCCCTTTCTGCAGGTTGGAAGTTCATGGTTCCTTTTGATTGTGGAGTCTGCTCCTTTTAGATGGGCTTGGACCAGTGTCTTTTCAAAGTTTCCTCATTTGGGGAGCTTGGATCTGTGTTCTGGTGGGTGGAGTTGGATCTCTTCCCTCTGGAGTGCATGAGGTGTCCAGTGGTGAATTGGCTGGGGGGGGGGGGGGTGGCGGTGTAGTGTCTATAGGTTTAGCATGGCTTTGGTTCATGTCTTTTAATGTTCATGTTTGTGTTCCTGTTTTCTTGGACAATTTATTGTGGAGTGTCTTGCATTGGAATTTTTGGCTCTTGGGTGGAGCTTGGTTTCAGTATAGGTATGGAGAATTTTGGGTGGGCTCCTGTCTATTAATGCTGTCTGGAGTCAGGAGTTCTATGATGTTCTAAAATTTTGGAGTTAAGCCTCCTGCCTCTTGCTTTCATTTCTTCTCTTACAATAGCCTCAAGACTCCTTTTGAAGAGGTTGGACTCCTTTCTGGGTTCCTGGTGTCCTCTGCCAGCATTCAGAAGTTCTTTGGCGGAAGTTGCTCAACCTTCAGATGGTCTTTTGATGAATTTGTGGGTGAGAACGTTGTCTCCCCTTCCTATTTCTCTGCCATCTTGGGACTTCCCTATCTCTTGTCTTTTTTATAATAGCTATTCTAACAGGTGTGAGGTGATATTTCATGGGCTTCAATCTGCATTTCACTGAAAATTAGTGATGTTGAGCAGTTTTTAATGTCTCTAATGGCCATTTGAAGATATTCTTTGGAAAAGTGTCTGTTCAGTTATGTTGTTGACTTTTCAAATAGGATTCTGGTGTTTCTTTGTTTGTTACTGAGTTGTATGAGTTCTTTATACATATTTGAGATTAACCCTATATCAGATATGTGGCTTGAAAATATTTATTCCCATTATGTAGGTTTCCTTCTCATTTTATTGATTGTTACCTTTGCTGTGCAGATTTTCAGTTTGATGTAGTCCCATGTGCCTTTTGCTTTTGTTGTTTCTGCTTTGGGTGTCATATCCCCGCCCCCCCAAAAAAATGAAGTTTCTCTGTGTGTTTTCTTCTAGGAATTTTATGGTATCAAGTCTCGTGTTTAAGTCATTAATCCATTTTTAGTTCATTTTTCTTAAAAGTGTAAGATAGGGGTTCAGTGTCATTCTTTGGTATGAAAGTGAAAGTCACTGAGTCATGTCTGACACTTTGTGACCCCATGGACTGTACCCTGTCAGGTTCCTCTGTCCATGGATTTCTCTAGGCCAGAATACTGGAGTGGGTGACCATTCCTTTCTCCAGGGAATCTTCCCAACGCAAGGAATGAACCCAGGTCTCCCACATTACAAGTGGACTCTTTACCAGCTGAGCCACCAGGGAAACCCATTCTTTGGCATTTGGATATCCAATTTTCCCTGCACCATTTATTGAAGAGACAATCTTTTCTCCATTGTGTATTCTTGGCTCCCTTGCACATTGGGCTTATGTTAATATTTGTATTAGCACTGTTCTGGAAAAGTCTTTCTCTTTGTTTCTTGGAAAGCTGGATAGAGAGGATCTGGCTCTGAGAATCACGAAATTATAAGTATGATGAGCTCAAGATGCTTTCTCCTTTGAATTACCAATTCTAGGAAAACTGCCCACTGACTAGAAATGCCTGCATTGTACTGTTTCATGTGTGAGAAATTATTTTTAATATCACACTACTAAGATTTGGATGGTATTTGTAGAAGCAGTAAGCATATCTTGATTAATACATGTAGCATGGGAAACAGTTAATAAAGATAAAGAGGACTGGGAGCATTGGGACAAGAATTTTATTTTTATTTTATTTTTTTTTTTGGAGGGAGACAAGAATTTTAAACTAAGTCCTCAATGTGGCTCCCATTGTGACTGTAGATAGTGAAAAAGAACATTAAATGAGAATACAAACACAAAAGCCTGAATGTTGGAGAACATTTTGTTTGTTCGAAGGGTGTTAATGATTCCAGTGTAGAAGGAGCACAGTTAGATGATAGTTTGAGCATTTAGAATAGCTGAATCTATTATGACCTATAAACATAGAAATTTTATATTTTTCAGTGTTATGAGTGAAAATGGTAGAAGATATCAGAAAGAGATATAACAGACTAGGGGCAAAAAGACTGGATCAAATATAGTCTTGTAAGAAACTCTTTGTATGTTTACTTTTCTTCTGAGTGAAATGAGGAGTCATTATAGGTTTTGACTGATATAAGTGATCAGGCTATTAAGGAACAAGAGCACAATCAACAAGTCTACTATAAGCTAGTCATGAAATGAGGATGACTAAAATTAAGATAGTAGTAGTGAACGTGATAAATATGGTAAGACTTTAGACAAATTTTGAAAGTAGGGCCAACATAATCATGATGAGTTAAATATGGGCTTTGAGACAGAATGACGTTTAGTTTGTAGCCTTTGAATAGGGAAAGATGGAGTTGCCATTTACTGCAATGGAGTGATAGGCCTGCAGGTGAAGCAGGTTTTAGGGGAAATATAAGACTCTTAGCATGAACGTATTGACTTTGTTAGACAGCCCCATGAAGATGTCTAGCAAGTAACCGGGTTTACGAGTCTGGAGTGCAAAAAGAGGTCAGACAAGATATATTAATTTGAGACTTTTCAACTTCTAGATGGCATTTTAAGCCATAACCCTGGATGAGATCACCAAAGGAGAGAACGTGGATGGAGAAGGTATCTACTGATTGAGCTGGGAAACAATAAGATTAACAGATGGGCATGATAAGAAGGAACATATTTATAAAGGTGAATTTATAAGAGGTAGCCAGTGAGTTACCAGAAAAACCTGGAGAGTGTGGGATCCTTACTGTAGGAAATAGTTTTCTAAGGAAGATGGAATGATCAAAGGCCACTGATAGATAAAGTAAGATGCAAAATGAAAGTGGAAGTCACTCATTTGTGTCAGACTCTTTGGGTTTTCATGGACTGTAGCCCACCAGACTCTTCTGTCCATGGGATTTTCCAGGCAAGAATACTGGAGTGGGTTGCCATTCCCTTCTCCAGGGAATCTTCCCAACCCAGGAGTCAAACCTGGGTCTCCTGCATTGCAGGCAGATTCTCTTACAGTCTGATCCACCACAGAAACCCGGTAAAGTAAGATGGAGATTAATAAATGAAAATTGGTTGTCATTGATGACTCTTAAGAAGAACAGTTTTCATGAGTGGTGGGGGAATGAGGAGGGGAGCCAGACTAGAGTAGGAGAAGGTTTTAGAGACAATGAGAGGAAAATATTGAAGACAATGGATAAGAAACACCTTCAGGAGTTTTGTTGAAAAAGAGAGTAGAAATATGAGGTGGTAGCTGAAACAGTAAGTGAAATCAGAAGAGGGTATTTTTGAGATGGGAAAAATTGAAACCATGCTCTTATGGTGATATAACCCTAAAACACATTGCTTAATGCAAAAATAAATTCTAGAAAATATAAACAATATGGCATAATTTATGCTTAAAAATTCACCAATAATATCATATTTCATCTAAGACCAAGATTTTCACGTATTTGTGGAGGAAAAAAATAGCATTTACTATTTCCATTTACTTTCCTTATATTTTTCCTTTTTTACATTTTTATTTTTCACATTTTAACATCTCTAAATGTGTCATATATCTTTTAATTCATGGCTTATTATAGTTTAATTGTGGTCATTTTCTTTTTTAGTGGTACACAAAACTTTCTCAAAATTAACAGTAGTTACATTAAGTGATATGCAAAATATATTTTCTATGGGTATATAAGTAAAGAAGGCAAATCAGCAAATTCATAACAGAGATAACAATCTGGGGCATACATAGAACCACAGTGACTGTGAATGTTGTAAATATTTATTTGCAATAGTCTAATGATTTAAAAGGAAAATGGATGCCAATATTTTATATGTAAATAAAAATACATATAAAATATATGAAACTGGATAATTTTAGAATCAAAAATATAAAAATAAATTTTAGAAAGATAAACAATTTAAAAGAAATATATGAAGAGAAACACACAATAGGACTACTGAATGGCAAAAAGACCCCACAGGAAAATAAGTTGAAACTCACTAATCAGAAATATATAAACTAAAGCAGTGAGCTACCAATACTCACTCACTAGTTTGGCACACATTAAAAATATGAAAATATCAAGAGTTGACTAGAATGTGGAGAAGATGGAATACCTACAGCACTGATTATGCCATAATTTGGTTCAATGAGTTAATGCAAGAACTCGGCAACATTTAGGAATTTTGAATTGCTTTTACCTACAGCTCAGTATTTCTTTTTCCAGTGTATACACTGCAGAAACTCTGGAACAAGTCCAAGAAACTATTCATTGTATCATTGTTTGTAATAATGAAATGTTGAAATGAATTAAATGACCATCAAGAGAATGGATGCTTGAATATATTGTTAAACGGATGACAAAAATGTTATATATGTATACTCTGCAATAGAATTGAAGATAACAAAGAATGTTAGAGATATAACAGGAAGAAATTTAAAAACAAAATATTGAGTAACAAAAGCAAGATGCAAAAAAAAAAACATACTCATGATTAAACTTATTTTCAAAATAAAGCTCAGTGAAATTAAATTATTAGACATATCAGAGTTCTATTTCAGGCTTGATGACAAGGCTTTTTTAAGAAAAAAAGCCAAAACATTTTCTTGAATATCTGTAAGAGTGGATACATACATATACTTTTAAAAGGAAGTGCTAAATAAGCTTGTTCAACTAAGTACATGATTGTTTTACAAACTATACAAAACTATAGTTTTACAGACTATAAAGATATCATATTCCTATCAGTTGCACAGTACATATGTATAGATGAGTCATAAGAACACATAGCCATCTCCCAGAAATGTCTTGTGGGCCACTGAAAAATAATTATTCTCTTCCCCTCACAGTATGGGGTAATTAATTATCCTTCATAATGGACATTTTAAAAATAAATATGAAAAACAAAATTAATAATATGTTTGTAAATAATATAGGTATGACTATAAAGAGGGTTAGGATATGCAAAAGTTGAGTGATGATTTTTAGCATTAGAGAGGAAGAAGAGACTAGGATCAGGATTAGAGAATAAAAGAGAATTACATTTTATTAATATTTTAATTTTAAAATGTTTCAATAAAAACAGGTAAATTTTTAATGGAGAGTACTTATTACTTGTAATATTGCTGCATACACTGTATTTTCAAAATACCATAAAAATGATATTACAAAGAATTTTTAAGAATTGAATCTGCAAAGTGACCCTAGATCTCTAAAAGAGTAGAAAAAAAGGTGAAGGAAATAGAGTGTTCATATTTTGCTTGAAGCCCTGGGGAATGAGATTTATAGTGGTTTTAGGGTAGATTATTTTCTTCAAGTGAATCTTCTGAATTTTACAAAGTCCACATAGTGCATGCAGTTCTTTTCAATCTGTGAAAAGGAAGAAAAGGGAAAATATACATATTTTTAAGAAGTCTGGAAATGACTGGAGAGTAAAAATTCCCTAGAGATTGTATCAAGATGCAAATAAGCACAAGCTCATTTCTCTCGTCCTACCTCAAATCCCCTTAAATGGCAAGAAACATACGTTTCCGTATATAGAGACTAACATCAGAAGGGCACGAGGGCAGGGGGAGAAAAGGGAAATTCTTGAAAATTGGAAAACAGATGAGGCACGGGCACTGTGGTAGGGGTAGGGTGAAGGAAATGGGGGCTCCTGATCTGGAGACAGAACGCAAAGCTGGTTGGGGTGGTGCGTTGTGGGTTTAGCAAGGCGCCTCCAAATTTTGTGAAGGCGTAGAGCCAAGAGATAGAAACACCTCCCAGGCACAGGGCAGAGATGGGCTTGAGAGTGGAGGAGGCGGGGAGGGTGGCAGTGTTTGGCAGGAAGGGGCGGCCTCTCTCCTGGCAGGAAGCTGCGCGATGGTAAGAGGGAGGAGACTGCGGCTGCGGCAGCGGCTTCTGGGATCCCGATGTGGCAGAGAGGCCGTCACCGCCAAAGAGGTGGAGGGCCCGCGACCGCGGTGTTGGAGACACTGCCGCCATCCTCTTCGTCAGCCCAGCTGTCTTCCTAGAAACGCTCCTCGCCTAAGAATCCTTCCCTCCCAGCTCTTGCAAACTCCGAACTCGTCGCCTGCTGATCCTCTTTCACCACAGGTTCACAGCGGAGGCAGCAGTGAGGTGTCCGATTTGGACACGTGAGACCTGCGGTCCCCCGACTTGGGGAGGTGGGCGCTGGACTAGAGAATCGGAGGATGCGGGTTGGTGGGTGCCAAGAGGGAAAATTTGGGTTCCGTGCTGGAATGGAAAATGAGGGAGACTCAGAAGGGTGATTTGGGGATGGGGGGTGGGGGGAGGGAGAGCCGAAGAGCACCTGGGTGGTATATAAAGGTAGCCTCAGAAAGAGAAATAGATTTGCTCTGCGCACCCAGCGGCAAAATGGGGTAGACCAGGAAGAGATAGGAAGGAGAGTTGAACAACTGGCAGAAGGAATGGGGGTGGGAGGCAAGACAGATGAAGAGCAAATGACAATGAGCAGGGGAAAAGGGTACTATGTTCATGCAAATGGAGAGACTGAGTGGGAACTAATAAATGATGAATATTTGTGTTTGGTGTGGGGAGTCTAAGATGGCAACAGAGGTATTAGCCAAAGGAGCCTGCTCCCTCTTGCTGGGGGCTCAACAACCAAAGCTATCACCTTTCCAACCCTCCAGCACAGCCAAGTAAGTTTGGAGGGACTGCAGGCAAACATCCAATAATATTTTGATAGCCAGCATCTCTGCTGGACATCCAATAACTTGGATGGCAATACGTATACCTGATGCCCAGGGAATTTGCAATGCAGAGAAATAAAATTTCACACTACAGTACACTAAATGTTTCTCCCTAGCCTCTTTCCTCCCCTTGCAGGTATGAAGACACCTCACAAAAAGGCAACTGCAAGGCAGCAAACAAGGGACATTGTTGATGGCCACACCTTGTCTGCAAGTATGAGGAAGAAAAAGATTTCTCAAAAGAAACAGAGGGGCAGACCTTCCTCCCAGCCCCGCAGGAACATCGTGGGCTGCAGAATTTCACATGGATGGAAGGAAGGCGATGAGCCCATCACCCAGTGGAAAGGAACCGTTCTGGATCAGGTGCCTATAAATCCCTCTCTTTATCTGGTGAAATATGATGGAATTGACTGTGTCTATGGACTGGAACTTCACAGAGATAAAAGGATTTTAAAGCTTAAAATCCTTCCTGATAAAGTGCCATTTTCTCGAGTCAGAGATGTGCGCCTTGCAAATACCATAATTGGTAAAGCTGTGGAACATATGTTTGAGGGTGAGCATGGTTCTAAGGATGGATGGAGGGGGATGGTCTTAGCCCAAGCACCCATTATGAAAGCCTGGTTTTATATTACCTATGAGAAAGATCCTGTTTTGTACATGTACCAGCTTTTAGATGATTATAAAGAAGGTGACCTCCATATCATGCCAGAGTCGAGTAAGTCTTCTCCAAAAGAGAGAGAGCCAGAAGGAGTTATAGATGGCCTCATAGGTAAACATGTAGAATATACCAAAGAAGATGGCTCCAAAAGGACAGGCAAAGTAATTCACCAAGTTAAAGCCAAACCTTCTGTGTACTTCATCAAGTTTGATGATGATTTCCATATCTATGTCTATGATTTGGTGAAAAAGTCTTAACGGTTAGGGTAAACCTTATCACGTGTATGTAGGCAAATGTATGATTTGGAGAAAAACAAAAAATGTTGCTTTTCAGTGTACTGAAAGTATAGGGGTCCCTAAAAACCCATCATCATTGCCAGCAAAACTGTTGTTTTGTTCTGAAAAATATAAGTTTATGTAGCTATGACATGCTGTGTGTAAGGCATTTGTCATGGTGAAAAGGTTGGGTGTGTTTGATTGAGGGAACATGAAAGAAAGGAACAAGTGTAAATTCAGGCTGTGAATAAATTTCAGCTAGTATCATAATCAGTCATCTAAAAATGGAACAGGACTTAGCTGGTCTGGTCTAAGGAGAGGAGAGAAGAAGGAACTAGAGATGGACTTTTGGGGAAAGGAGGAGAGATTGTTGCTTAAGAAAGGAGGTGGGAAGGGGTCAGAAATGGAGAGGCTTCTGGGGGGAGGGATAACCTAAGAGGGGGAGGCAGCCAACTGGGAGGGGGTTGAAGAATAACAGACAGAGAGTGAAATCTTGGGATTGAGAGGAAATCAGGATAAATTGAGTAAAGAGGGACACAAATACATTTAGAAGAAGTTCAGAGCAAGGGAGACAAAGATAAAAGTTGGCAGAGATCTGAGGAGAAGCTAAAAGGATACTCCAAAAGGGGAGGAACACTGAGGAAGGAGAATTCTCCTCCTTCCACAGAGGGAGTGAAAATAGAGAAAACAGGGCATGAGGTGTGGGTTCCATGAGAGATTGGAAGACCCAAGAAAAATAGCACTTCTGGCAGTATCCAAGTTGCCCTCCCTATCTCTGTGCACAAAGAATGTGGCAACAAAGAAACCAGATGGATTTGAGCTTCTCTAGAGGGAAATTTTGACAGGAATGTCTCAAGAGTTAAGCAGCAGCCAAGTTTATACATAAAAGGCTTTTATTATATCAGGGAGTTCATGCCAGACCTGCTAAGCAGAGGCCAGCCCTCAGCCTAAACACACTAGCATAGTGCTCCATAGCAGGAGGCTGTAGGCAGTTGCCTCGTATTTTCCAGAGGACCCAGGGGCAATAAATCTCAGGCCTGAAGTTCTTGGTTCACTTCCTCTACACTGAATAAATGATTTTTTCGGGAACGAGTCAGTGGAGTTCTCAGAACTTAAGAGATGTGCCACCTTGCATTTGGAAACCATTTTATCCAGAAAAAAGGAAATTTGCTCAACCCAGATACTGCACTCATCTCACTGTTCTTCAACTTCCTGAACTATACCTTGCCTCCTTACAGAGGACTTAGCTTAATGCTTCTCTCCAGGGCATGAGGGAATACTTGATTGTCCATGCTTCTCTTGGCAACTGCCTGAAACCACAGGTATCTCCTGCCAGTGCTTCACCAGATGGAGGTCTGCTGCCTCCAGAAGACCCATTCTGGCAATGCCCCAACAAAAAGAGTGCCTACTGACTCTTCACGGGTACCTCCTGACTAGTCTTGCCCACTTCAAGCACACAGGGAACTGTACTAGAAATGTGTGCAGTTCTATTTTCAGGTGAGATAGGTGGCATGGGCAGTTGGGTGGGGAGTTGTGACTTTGTATAACTAAGTCCTTTGACTGTATAGTGCCACATAGGTCGTTGGTGTGAAGAGGGTGCGGTAACTCTCAATAAATTCCCTCTGAGGTATGGTGTCCCAATACATGGGTCTTTGTCCTTCTCTCTTCCTTTCCTTCCCCCAGTCCAGCTGTGGATGTTCCCTTTAAAATTCTCTCTGGTTTTCCCACTCCACGTTCTTCACTGCCGTCAAAGAAACAGTTCTGCTGTCTCTCTTCTGCCCAGTAACTGCAGGCATAGCAGGCAGAGGGGAAGTCAGGGAGCTTCCCGGAGTGGAAAGAAGTTGTTAATTACAGCTCATTCTCTCCACCCAACATGACCTGAAGCTGTTTGCCTCAAGAACTACACAAAGCGAGCCCACCTCACCAGAGCAGGGATAGGTTTTCTTTCATACATCACATAATTCAGTCTAGAAAACACCTGCAGGCGACTCATGGGCCAGTTTCAGCCCACTGTCATAGTTTGCTTGATCTTCATGTTTTTATCATTCTCCATTTTACAATTAGCTATACAGACATTTTGGGGATTTCACATTTCAAAAATCCACATTTCTGGCTTACCTTAAAAAAAAAAAAAGACCATGTGTTAGGGACCACATTCCAACAAGGACACAAGCAGTTGACTCTGAGGAAGGGCTCAGCCCATTTTAAACTCAGAATGCTCTCAAGTGGGCCATGCCCCCAGATGGCCTGCTTCACGATAATAAAATGCCCAGATGTCCCCCGGAAGCATTTGCATTGGTCGATTTGGGATTAGATCCAGGGGAAACTGCTAAGCTCCTCTTTGGCTTACTTTGACTGCCTTTGCTTTTTAATTTATTTGCTTTATCTTCATCTCACCATTACTTACTTCAGGTGGGATCTCAGCCAGTCAGTCTTCTAGACACAGGAACTTATGGTAATAAAGAAAAGAAACAAAATAATCTTACCCTCATGGAACTTTCATTTTAGTGTGGGAGAGAGTAGCCAAGATAAAATAAAAGTATGAATTATTTTCAAAATGATAATGTTAAGTAGAAAAATAAAGAATGGGCTATGGAAGTCCCAGGGAGGCTGAAGTTGGGCAAATTATGAAGTAAGAGAGGGCTTCACTTAGATGGTCTAGTGGTTTTCCCTACTTTCTTCAATTTAAGTCTGAATTTGGCAATACAGAGTTCATGATTGAAGCCACAGTCAGCTCCCAGTCTTGTTTTTTCTGACTGTATAGAGCTTCTCCATCTTTGGCTGCAAAGAATGTAATCAATCTGATTTCAATATTGACTATCTGGTGATGTCCATGTGTAGAGTCTTCTCTTGTGTTGTTGGAAGAGGGTGTTTGCTATGACCAGTATGTTCTCTTAGCAAAACTCTATTAGCCTTTGCCCTGCTTCATTCCATACTCCAAGGTCAAATTTGCTTGTTACTCCCGGTGTTTCTTGACTTCCTACTTTTGCATTCCAGTTCCTTGTAATGAAAAGGACAACTTTGTGGGGTGTTAGCTCTAAGAGGTCTTGTAAGTCTTCATACAACCATTCAACTTCAGCTTCTTCAGCATTACTGGACAGGGCATAGACTTGAATTACTATGATATTGAATGGTTTGCCTTGAACGTGAACAGAGATCATTCTGTCATTTTTGAGACTGCATCCAAGTACTGCATTTCAGACTCTTTTTTTGACCATGATGGCTACTCCATTTCTTCTAAGGAAGTCCTGTCCACAGTAGTAGATATAATGGTCATCTGAGTTAAATTCACCCATTTCTGTCCATTTTAGTTCGCTTATTCCTAAAATGTCAATGTTCACCCTTGCCATCTCCTGTTTGACCACTTCCAATTTGCTTGATTCATGGACCTAACATTCCAGGTTCCTATGCAATATTGCTCTTTACAGCATTAAACTTTACTTCTATCACCAGTCACATCCACAAGTGGATGTGTTGTATTTGCTTTGCTTTTGCTTTGTTGTATTTGTTTTTGCTTTGGCTCCATCTCTTCATTCTTTCTGGAGTTATTTCTTTACTGATCTCCAGTAGCATATTGGGCACATACCGACCTGGGGAGTTCATCTTTCAGTGTCCTATCTTTTTGCCTTTTCATACTGTTCATGGTGTTCTCAAGGCAAGAATACTGAAGTGGTTTGCCATTCCCTTTTCTAGTGTATCAGAACTCTCCATCATGACCCGTCCGTCTTGGGTGGCTCTACACCACTCAGCTTAGTTTCATTGAGTTAGACAAGGCTGTCAGTAGTGTGCAATACCATGGATTGTAGCTCACCAGGCTCCTCTGTCCATGGGATTTTCCAGGCAAGAGTACTGGACTGGTTTGCCATTTCCTTCTCCAGAGGATCTTCCCAACCCGGGGATCGAATCCAGGTCTCCCACATTATAGGCAGAGGCTTTACTGTCTGAGCCACCAGAGAAATCTTATGGTAGGGCTAACCTTCTTCAAAAGAACCTTTGCATGCACTGTTGTATTCAGTGCCCTTAACCCCACAGCAGACCACTGTCAACCAAGGCCTCTGCCAGAGATTCTTGGACACACATGGGCAAGTCTGGGTCAGTCTCTTGTGGGGACACTGCTACTCTTTCCTGGCTCCTCGTGTACACACAGTTTTTATTTTGAGACCCGCCCCCCATCCCCGCCCCTGCCAAAGCATCTTTTTCCCCAGTCCTGAGGAAGTTCTGTGATCACATCCCACTGGCCTGCAAAGTCAAATTCCCTGGGGGTTCTCAGTCTCTTTGCCAGATTCACAGGTTGGGAAATCTGTTGTGGGTCTTAGAACTTTCTTAATGGTGTAAGAATTTCTTTGGTATAATCATTCTGCAATTTGTGGGTTGTCTCCTTGGTGGCTCTATGTTGGGGCTGATGGTGACCTCCTCCAAGAGGCCTTTTGCCACATGCTGCATGACCCAGGTCTGTTGCAGCCAGAGCCTCTGTCCCCGTGGCCGGCCACTGCTGACCCATGCCTCCACAGGAGACACAAACACTCAAAGGCAGGTCTGGCTCAGCCTCTGTGGAGTCTCTGGGTTCTGGTGCACACAAGGCTTAGTTTAAGCCCTCCAAGTGTTTCTGGCGGGTATGAGGTTTGGTTCTAAATGCAGTTTTGCATCTCCTACCATCTTGTTGGGGCTTATCCTTTGCCCTCAGATGTGGGATATCTTTTTTTGGTGGGATCCAACATTCTCCTCTTGATGGTTGTTCAGCAGTGAGTTGCAATTTTGGAATTATCACAGGAGATGAGCACACATCCTTCTACTCAGCCATGGTTTATGTAAGTCAAATCACTATGCTGTGTATGTTAAACAGTGCTGAATGTCAACTATGTCTCAGTATAGTTGATGTACCTATCTCAGTAGAGTCAGCTCTCAACTCCTTGCTTATCCCTATGGAGTGAAGGGTTTCACCACACATCTAGTACCCTAACTTTTATGGCTGCCACTGAAGGACGGGTCCATAAATCACCCAGCTCTGATAGACAACAGGGCTTGCATTCACAGGCCCTCCAGGAACATAGCAAAAGAAGAAGCAGTTTATAAAATAGTTCATGAGCACTCCCACAGCTATATCACCTGGTCTCATTGCAGAGAAAGCAGGCAAAAATGCCCTTCTCCTAGTTACTCCATGGGGCTTCCCAGGTGGTGCTAGTGGTAAGGAACCTGCCTGCCAATGCAGGAGACATAAGAGACACGGGTTTGATCCCTGGGTTGGGAAGATCCCCTGGGGGAGGCAACTGCAACTGACTCCAGTACTCTTGCCTGGAGAACCCAATGGACAGAGGAGCCTAGCAGACTGCAGTCCCTGGGGTTGCAAAGAGTCAGACACAACTGAAGTGACTTAGCACACAGCATAGCACATAGTTACCCCATAGAAGGGATTTGACAGTGCATGTTCCCAGCTGCTACCTAAGAGGGAATCAGCCTGTCTGAAAGTAGACTAAAAGTCTTCTGAGATTCTGAAAGAACTTACGGGCACACCCTCTTCTGTCTCTTCCTGGCTTGCTTGAACAGTAAAACCAATGCTTCAGGTTCAAGCTAGAAAGAACTTGTTCACACATTAAGTGCCCCAGCTGTTAAGGCTTCCACTTGAGTAACAGGCTTCCTAATCACCTAGGTCTGGGAGCTGATAGGGCTTGGTGTACACAAGTCACACAGGACCACTCAGGGCACACAAAACCCTCAGAGACTATTCACTCTGGGTCAGCACAGAATCACTAAGAAAAACATCCAGCTCCTGGATTGACCATGATGACTAGATTGTATATCTAATGCCATGAATGTGCCAGCTTCTACTTGAGGTTTGGCTTTAAAGTAACCAATATTTGAAACTGAAATATCTGGAACTGAAAGACCAGACAATTAGCAGTCCACTGTGAGTCTGGACAAATGAGGGTGGGGGGGCGGGGCTTTGCAATGACTTTGGGATACTGATGGGTCTAATAACTCCTTAATTTACTGGGAGCCACTAAGAATAGAAGGTGGCAGCTTGAAAAATCACAAAGGTTTATGAGGCAACCAGGAACTCCAGGCAGGATAATTGATGATGTTCACCTAGTGCACAAGGCTAGGGTGTTTTATGTAATGTACAGACCAACACAGGGAGTCAAAAAAAAGCAAAGAAAGAATGGTATATGTTCTAAGCAAAAGAACATAAATATCCAGGAACCAATCTTAATAAGAGGGATATAAGTGACTTACCAAACAAAGACTTCAAAATAATGGTCATAAAGATGTTCACTGAGGTCAGGGGAGCAATGCATGAAAAAGTGAAAATTAAATTGCCAATTTTTTTCAATGATAATTTTTTAAATGGCCTGCTTTCTTCAGTTTCATTCTTCTTTCTCAAGATTCTCTTCTTCAGAGCTGCATAAATCACATGCCTTGACTTCAGACTATACTACAAAGCTATAGAAATCAAAAGAGTATGGTATTAGCACAAAAAACAGACATATAGATCAATGGGACAGAATAGAGAGCCCAGAAATAAACTCACACACTTACAGTCACTTAATCTACAACAAATGAGACAAGAATATACAGAAAGATAGTTTCTTCAATAATGGTTATGGGAAAACTGGACAGCTACATGTAAAAGGATTAAATTAGAACTTTCTCTAATATACAAAAATATGCATATTAAACTCAAAATGGATTAAAGACCTAAGTGGAAGATGAGATTCTATAAATATATTGGATTAAATCATAGGTGGAACACTCTTTGACATAAATCAAAGAGGCAAAAGACCTATTCTCTGAAAACTATAAGATGCTGATGAAAGACATTGAAGATAACCCACATAGATGGAAAGATATATCATATTATTGGGTTGGAAAAATCAATATTGTCAAAATGACTATACACCCCACAGCAATCTACAGATTCAATGCAATCCCTAGCAAATTTTCAATGACAATTTTCATGGAACTAAAACAAAAAGTCTTAAAATTCGTGTGAAATCACAAAAGACCCCAGACAGCCTAAGCAATTCTGAGAAAGAAAAATAGAGCTGGAGGAATCAGGCTTTCTGACTTCAAACTATACTACAAAGCTACAGTAATCAAAACAGTATGGTACTGCCACAAAAACAGAAGTCGAGATCAATAAAACAGGATAGAAAGCCCAGAAATAAACCCATGCATCTATAGTCAATTAATCTATGACAAATATTATACATGCAACTATATTATATATACAATGGAGAAAAGTATCTCTTCAGTACGTGATGCTGAGAAAACTGGACAACTACACGTAAAATAATAAAATTCTTTAATATCCATGGACATTTAGATTGCTTGCATGTCTTTGGCTATTGTGTACAGCATGACAATGAACATTATGGTGCATGTTTCTTTTCAGACCGCATCTTTCTACAGATATATTCCTAGGGTTGGGCTTGCTGGATCGATTGGTAGCTCGTACAGTTACACTCATTTCACATGGTAGAAAAGTAGTACTCAAAATCCTTCAATCTAGGTCTCAACAGTATGTGAACCAAGAACTTCCAGAAGTACAAGCTGGATTTAGAAAAGGTAGAGTAACCAGAGATCAAATTGCCAATATCCATTCGATCATAGAAAAAGCAAGATAATTTAAAAAAAAATCTTCCTCTTCATTGACTATGCATTGACTATACCTTTTTGTGGATCACTACAAACTGTGGAAAATTCTTAAAGAGATGCAAATACTGGACCACCTTACCTGCCCCTTGAGAAACCTGTATGAAGATCAAGAAGCAACAGTTAGAACAGTTAGAACCAGGCATGGGACAAATGATTGACTTAAAATTGGGAAAGGAGTACGTGAAGGCTGTATATTGTCACCCTACTTACATGCATTGTGCATGTGCACATGCTGTCTCTGCAGTCACGTTCATCTCTTTGTGACACTATGGACAGTAGCCTGCCAGCCTCTTATGTCCAAGGGATTCTCCAAGCAAGAATATTGGAGTGGGTTGCCGTGCCCTCCTTGGCACAGAATACCTTGGGGGTATTCCCAAACCAGGGATTGACCCAACAGGTTATTTACTACTAGTGCCACCTGGGAAGCCCCTATATGCAGAGTATATCATGGGAAATGCCCAGCAGAATGAATCACAAACTGGAACCAAGGTTGCTGGGAGGAATATCAACAACCTCAGATATATATATACACAATACCTCTATAATGGCAGAAAGCGAGGATCTAAAGAGCCTCTTGATGAAGCTGAAAGGGGAGAGTGACAAAGCTCACTTAAAAGCCAACATTCAGAAAACTAAGATCATGGCATCAGATCCCATCACTTCGTGGCAAATGGATGGGGAAAATGCAAACAGTGACAGATTTAAATTTCTTGTTTCCAAAAATCACTGTGGATAGTGACTGAAGACATGAAATTAGAAGTTGCTTCCTCCTTAGAAGAAAAGCTCTGACAAAGCTAGACAGTGTATTAAAAAACAGAGACATCACTTTGTTCATAAAGATTCATATAGTCAAAGCTATAGTTTTCCCAGTAGACATGTGTGGATGTAAGAGTTGGATCATAAAGAAGGCTGAGTGCCAAAAAATTGATACTTTCAAACTGTGGTTCTGGAAAAGACTCTTGAGAGTCCCTTGGACTTCAAGGAGATCAAACCAGTCATTCCGAAAGGAAATAAACCTGAATATTCATTGGAAGGGCTGATGCTAAAGCTGAAACTCCAATACCTTGGCCACTTTATGCAAAGAGCCAAGTCACTGGATAAGACCCTGATGCTGGGAAAGATTGAGGGCAGGAGGAGAAGTGAGTGCAAGAGGATGAGATGATTGGATTGCATCATGGATTCAATGGACATAAGTTTGAGCAGACTCTGGGAATTGGTGAAGCACAGGGAAGACTGTCATGCTGTAGTCCATGAGGTTGCAAAGAGTCGGACATGACTTAGCAACTGAGCAGCAAAGACAGCTAGCTCTATTTTTAGTTTCTTAAGGAATGTTCATACTGTTCTTCATAGTGGTTGTATCAATTTATATTTCCATCAGTAGTGTAAAAGGGCTCCCTTTGCCCCACACACTCTCCAGCATTTATTGTTTGCTGACATCTTCATGACTGACATTCTGACTGGTGTGAGGTGATATCTCATTGTAGTTTTGACTTGCATTTCCCTCACAATTAGTGATATTGAGCATTTTTTTCATGTTCCTCTTGTTTATTTCTATATTTTCTGTAGAGAAATGACTATTTAGATCTTCTGCTCTTTTTTTTAAAAAATATTGAGCTGCTTGAGCTGTTTTGTAAATATTAGAGATTAACGCCTTTTTGATAACTTCATTTGAAAATATTTTCTCCCATTCTGTGGATTGCCTTCTCACTTATTCTTTTTATGGTTTCTGTTACTATGCAAAAGACTTTGATTTTAATTGTGTCCCATTTGCTTATGTTTGGTTTTATTTGCACTACTCTAGGAGAGAAATTAAAAATCACATTCCTGTGTTTATATGAAAGTGTGTACTGCTTATGTTTTCCTCTAAGAGTTTTATGCCTTTTCATTTTTAAGAAAACTAATTTTAATTGGAGGATAATTGCTCTATGATATTGTGATGGTTTTTGCCATTCAACCACATGAATCTGTTTTTCTTCCTCTGCAATTTTCTGGAATTTTGAGTGGGATAGGTGTTAACTCTTTTTTAAAAAAAAATTTGGTGCAATTCACCTGTGAAGCCATCTGGTTCTGGTCTTTTGCTTGTTGGAATATTTTTGATTATGGTTTGGATTTCTGTGCTTCTAATTGGTCTGTTCAATTAATTGGCCTGTTTCAACTAATTGGTCTATTTCTTCCTGGTTCAGTTTTGGAAGGTTATACTTTTCTAAGTATTCCTTCCAAGTTGTTCATTTTATTGGCATACAGTTTCTCATAGTAGCCTCTTATGATCGTTTATATTTCTGTGTTTTCTGTTGTAATTTCTCCGTTTTCATTTCTCATCTTATTGATTTGAGTCTTTGCCATCTTTTTTTCTTGAAGAGTTTGGCTAGCGGTGTGTCTATTTTGTTTATCTTCTTAAACAACAAACTTTTAGTTTTATTGATCATTGCTATAGTCTCCATTTCTTTTTTTCAATTTACTTCTGCTCTGATTTTTATGATTTCTGTCTTCCTACTAAATTTGGGTTTTTGTTTTTAGTTGTATTAAGTGTAATATTAGGTTGTTTATTTGATGCTTCTCTTGTTTCTGGAGGTAGGCTTTTATTGCTATGAATTTCCCTCTTAGCACTGCTTTTACTGAATCCCATAGTTTTTGTTTTTGTTTTTGTTTTTTTGAATTTTTGAATTTTTTTCAATTCTTTTTATTAGTTGGAGGTTAATTACTTTACAATATTGTAGTGGTTTTTGCCATTCATTGACATGAATCAGCCATGGATTTACATGTGTTGCCCATCCTGAACCCCCCCCCCCCACCGCCCTCCCCATCCCATCCCTCTGGGTCATCCCAGTGCAACAGATCACCAGTCCAGATTGGATGCATCCCATAGGTTTTGAGTTGTCATGTTTTCATTATCATTTGTTTCTATGCATATCTTGATTTCCTTTTTGATTTCTTTCGATCTCTTACCATAACATCCAGACTTCTCCATCCACACATCATAGAAGATAACCCCCCTAGATTAATGGTGAAACATCTCTCCATCCACACATCATAAAAGACAAACTCCCTAGGTTAATGGTGAAGTAACTTTCCATAGCCAAGAACACCCAAAGAGATTCATAGAGTTATATAGAGAAGAGAAGAGGGCGGAAGGAGATAGAGGTGGTCAGGGGGAGAAAAGGGAGACTCAAAAGGGAAGAGAACAATCAAGCCTGTAATCAAATCTCTTAGTGAAAGATACTAAAATCTAAAAATTAGGTGCTAAAAATTAGACTCTTAAAGATACAAAATTAATTACAAAAAATCAAAAGCAAAAGATAAAAAGCTAGAGTTAAAATTAGACTCTCAAAAGTACAATATAAGAAAAATGAAATCTAATACAAAAAGTGAAAAATATGAAATTTATTTTAAAAAGGATTTTTTTTGAAAGGTAAAAGTAGGCTATAAAAAATAAAAGTTAAAGGAGTAATAGATAACCACATTAGGACAGTATGGTGGAAAAAAGAAAGGTGGAAAAAAGGGGAATAAAGAAAAATTAAGAATAAAAAATTAAAAGAAATTTGAAAAATAATAGCATTCAAAAAAATAAAAATAATAATAATAAAAAAATATATCTATGAATTTATCTGGAGCTGTTGTGGACAGTGTGGCATCAGTTCAGTGTCAGATATTCCCTTGTTCTGTCTTGTAGTTGTTCTCAAATTATATAGTTACCACTCAAACGCAGATTCAGCTTAACTGCAAGATTTTAATCTGTTGCACCTGTCACTTCTGAGGTGGTTCTCCCTTCTTTTCTTTGTTTAGGTTGACCACCTCTGCTTGCAAATCTCATCTGTGTCTGATCTCCACCCTGACAGGAGTGAATGAAAGTGACCACTTATTTGGGCTCACTTTCTCAGTTATGCTGTAGTGAGGGAGGGACACTGCAAACAAACACTGCTAGCGTGTGTGGCGAGCGCTAGCACTGTATGGACCATATGAGGGTTGCCACAGTCCAAGGCAGTGTGCACCTCCGAGGTCCAAGCCACTCAGGCTTCTGGGTGCACCATGATGCCACAGTCCCAGGTAGGCTGTGTGTCTCCTCAGGAGAGCTGGTCTTAGGCTGTGACATGCACAGAAGGTATGAACCATCCAGGATCCTAGGAAGAGATGTGGTTAGCAACTGGCCACCCTCTCACAGCTTGGCTGAACATGCAGTCTCTGGGGCCGAGATTGCAGTGGCCCTTTGCCTTCCACCTCTGACTGTCACACACCTGCCTCCCTGCCTCTGGGGAGGGCTGTAAATGGGATCCAGCTTACTCTCCTTAGGTATTCACTAAGGCATGATACTTTGTTCTGTAAGCACGCCAAGTGTCACAGTGCAGCGGTAGAGCCTTCCCATGGGAAAGGTCCTTTGTTTTAGTTTCTCTGGCATTCCCAGTTTGGGTTTTCCCCATTCTGTCTGTGGTATGTCACATTAGTCTCCTCAGAGTGTCTTCACGGCATTCAACCCTAGTCCTTGCTCTAAGATCAAAGATGCAGGGAATGCCTCCACACTCAGCCCCAACTGTCTGTGGGAAGATGCAAGCTTGTGAGCCACTTCTCAGCTGGTAATTGCTGTTTGGTGCAATTGCTGTGGTGATTTTTTTTTTTTTTTCAGATAAGCTGCCCTCTTAGATTCCAGAGCTCCCCACTGACCCCGCCTGTGAGAGGGTTTCCTATCATGTGGAAACTTCTCCTCAATGACTCCCTCCACAAGATGGGTTTCTGTCCCCAAATCTTTAGTTTCTCTTTTCATCTTTATCTTTTGTCCTACCTCATTTCAAAGAGACTGGTTTGTCTTTCTGAGTATCTGGGGGTCCTCCACCAGCATTCAGAAGCTATTCTAAGGGAGTTGCTCCACATACAGATGATCTTTTGATGTATTTGTAGGGAAGAAAGTGGTCTCCCCATCCTATTTCTCCACCATCTTGGGACCACCCCTGAAAGAGTTTTATGGTATCCAGACTCACATTTAGACTTTTAATTCATTTTGGGTTTATTTTTGAGTATGGTGTTAAATAATGTTTTAATTTCATTTTTACAAGTAGCTGTCCAGTTTTCCCAACACCATTTATTGAAGAGTCATCTTTTCTGCATTGTACAGTCTTGCTTCATTTGTCATAGATTAATTGACCATAGGTCTGTGGGTTTATTTCTGAGGTTTCTAACCTGTTCTATTGGTCTCTAAATCTGTCTTTGTATCAGTACCATACTGTTTTGATTTCTGTAACTGTAGTATAGTCTGATATTAGGGAGCTTGGTTCCTCCAGCTTTATTTTCCTTAATCAGGATTGTTTTTGTTATTTGAAGTCTTTTGTGTCTCCATACAAGTTTCAATTTTTTTGGCCCTAGTTCTGTTGAAAATACCATTGGGAATTTGATATGGATTGTATAAAATCTGTAGATTGCCTTGGATAGCATAGTCATGTTGAAAATACTGATTATTCCAATCTAAGAATGTGATATCTTTTCATCTATTTGTGTCATCTTCAGTTTCATTCATCAATGTCTTACTGTTTTCAGAGTACAGGCCTTTTGCCTCCTTAGATATGTGTATTTCTAAAATGAGATTATTTACCAAACAGAAGTAGACTCATAGACTTTGAGAGCAAACTTATGTTTACCAGGTAAGAAGGGCCAGGGGAGGCATAGATAGGGAGTTTGAGACTGATGCATGCACACTGCTATATTTCAAATAAATAACTACTCTGTGATACTGTATGACACAGAGAAATCTGTTCCTAATGACCTAAATGGAAAAGGAATTGGAAGAAGAATAAGTACACGTATCCACAAAAAGTAAATAAACAAAAGTTTACTTGGTTTATCCCTAGGTATTTTTTTCTTTTCGATGTAATGCTAAGTGGCATTGTTTCTTTAATTTCTCTTTCTAATATTTTATTGCTAGTGTATAGAAATGCAACAGATTTCTAGGTATTTATTTTGTATCCTGCAACTTGACCAAATACAGTGATGAGCTGTAGTAGGTTTTTGGTAGCAATTTTAGAATTTTTCAGGTATAGTATCATGTCACTTGCAAAGAGTGACAGTTTTACTACTTCTTTTCTAGTCTGAATTCCTTTCATTTCTTTTTCTTCTCTGATTGCCATGGCTAAGAATTTCAAAACTATAAAAATGGTAAGCATGTAAATTGTTGTCTTGTCCTTGGTCTGTCGATAGTACAACCATTAGGGAAGACATCTGACAATTATTTATGAAATTAAACATACACCTATGTGATGACCTTCCATTTCCAACCATAGATATATAGGCAAGAATTATGAAAGTATTTCCACAAACAGACTTGTATAAAAACATTCATAGCAGCCTCAGTTTTAACAAATGGAGGTATATTAGTAAAGTAAAATAGTAATCAGTAACATAAGGAGACAAATTCTGACACATAGTAGTGTGAATGAATCTTTAAAATATTATCCTGAATGAAATATCACATATATAAAAGAGTACATGCTGTGTGATTTCATTTACATGAATTTCTGAAAGAGGCAAAACTATGATGGTAAAAAAGAATATAAATAGTAGTTGCCTCTGAGTTTATGTAGATAAAATAAAGGCCACAAGGGAACCTGCTAGAATGATGCTAATATTTTGTATCCTTTTAATGATTTGTTACACAAATATATCCATTTGTCAAAAATTTTTGAATGATACACTTTTAAAAATAAAACTGTATAAATACATGTAACCAAATAACACAAAAATACAGTCACAGTTTGTGAGGTGAAGTTAGAAAGTGTGATGTGAGGAAAATTTATAGCACTAAATGCCTACATGATAAAATAGGGAAAGCCTAGAAATGATCATCTATGGGCCCATTTAAGAAACTGCAATAAGAAGAACAATTTATCCCCAGAGCAAGCAGAAGGAGAAAATAGTAATAAAGATAAAGGCATAAATTGGTAGACTTTAAAGCCAAATTAGAAAAAAAAATAATGAAACAAAAAGTTTATTATTTTGAAAAATCAATAAAATTTGGAAACCTGTAGGAAGATAAGATGGACAGAGATGCAAAAGGGGAAGGCACAAATCACCAATATTAAGAATTAAACACGGAGTATCACTACAATTTCTACAGTCATTTAAATAATAATATGGGAGTTCTATTAGCAACTGTAAGATATTTGATTTGACAATTTAGAAGGAATATACTAAATCTTCAAAACCCACAAAGTATGAAAAAGAAATCAAGATAAAATAATATGAACCATTCTCTAACAATTAAAGAAATTGAATACAAAATCTAAATGCTCCCCCCCCCCAAAGAAATTTCCATACCTGCCCAGTTTCACTGGAGAATTTTACAAAAATTTAAAGAATAATTAACAACTATACACTATTTCATGTAGAAAATGGAAACAGAAGGAGCACTTTCAAAATTATTTTATTATGCCAGTATTACTCTGATATTAGAAACAGACAAACATAATATTTTTTTAAAAAGGAAACAGCAGACTGATAATTCTCATGAACTTAAATGTAAAAATTCTCCACAAAATATTAGCAAAGAAAATTCAACAAAATTTGAAAAGAATTATACACCACAGTTAAGAGGGATTTGTGGGTAGGTAGGCAAAACTAATAATTAACCAGATCAAAAGGATAAAGAAGAAAAAGTATACCTAATTGATGCAGAAAATGCATTTGTCACAGTGTGAAACTAATTCATAAAAGTAATTCTTAAACACTTTTAGTATGTCAGGAAGATAAGGGAACTTCCTCAATTTGACAAATAACACACAAAAAAACCTACAGTTAACATCAAAATTAATGGTGAAAGACTGAATGCTTTTCCTGCAAGATCAGAAAGAGGACAAGAGTCCTCACACACGTTAATCTTAGTCAACATAGTACCATAAGTTCTAGTTAACACAATAAGGCAATATTTTCAGATGACATAATTAGCCATGTAGAGCATCTTAAGGAATCATTTTTTTTTTAATTCCTAGAACTAATAAGAGTACAGATGAGTAAAGGAAAGTTTCAGAATGCAAGTTCAACACATACAACCAATGAATTTTTTAAATATTAACAACAAAACATGCAAACTGAAATTAAAAACACAATAACCGATGATGTGTGTATGTGAAAAGGTTAATGGTCAGGCAGGTCTTGATAGGGAGGCCAGAGTTCCCTGCATTCAAGCTGCAGGAGGAAACAAACAAACAGCAAGCAATGGACATTTTTTTCCCACACTTTTTGGCTCTACTTTAGTCAAGTAGGAGGCTCCTTTTAACCCTGTGTTGCTATGATAACAATTTGTTCTACGTGAAACTAACTTTTTTCCAAACCTTGAACTGCTAATTGCCCAACAAAACAATACACTTTACTCATGGAATTGTTTTTCCTAAGCTATGTTAATGAAACTATGTATCTTGCTTCAGCTCAGTTCAGTCACTCAGTCATGTCCGACTCTTTGAGACCCCATGAACCGCAGCATGTCAGGCCTCCCTGTTCATCACTAACTCATGGAGTTTACTCAAACTCATGTCCATTGAGTCGGTGATGCCATCTAACCATCTCATCCTCTGTCGTCCCCTTCTCCTCCTGCCTTCAATCCTTCCCAACAGCAGGGTCTTTTCAAATGAGTCAGCTCTTCGCATAAAGTGGCCAAAATATGGGGGTTTCAGCTTTATCATCAGTCCTTCCAGTGAACATCTTGCTTGGAGGTCTGGTTTTTCTTCAAAACTTATGTCAATTGTTTTATGGATACAATATATCTCACCCAGAGACATCTCATCTGGAGACGACTCCCCTTGTGCCAAAACAATTTCAGGATGTATGTTATGGGAGAGGAACCTGGTGCAACTCTCTCAGCCTTGGGGTATTTCTTTTATCTATGATTAACAGCTCGCTTACAAGTATAAAATGCCTTGCTAAAAACTAGCAGAGTGGTATCTTTTTTGTCCCCTTCTGATATCTATGTCAGAAGCTTTCTCTACCCCTTTAATACTTTAATAAAACTTTGATATACAAAAGCTCAGAGTGATCAAGCCTCATCTCTAGCCCCAGATTGAAATTCTCTCCTCTAGAAGCCAAGAATCCCAGCGTCGTTCACAGCTCACAGATACAACCTTTCGTGTGTGTGTGTGTGTGTGTGTGTGTGTGTGGAGAGAGAGAGAAAAAAGCTCACTCTAAAATTTATATGGAAAGGTACAGGCCCTAAAAGAGATAAAACAATTTTTAAAAAGAATAAGATGGGACAAACCTATACACCTAATATCAGACTTTGTATCTAGCTACATTAATCAAAACATTGTGATTTTATCAGGCAGAAGGATAGACACAGATCAATGAACAGAACATAAAACAAAATTAGACGCACAGAAATAAATAAATAGCATTTTGTTTTTTTTTATAAGAGAAAAAACACTTTAATTGGAGGGATGACATCAACAAGGATGGCAGAATAAGAAGCCCCAGAACTTCCTTCCTCCCATGGAGACACCAATTCAACAATATACACCTCGGTTATTTTATGGAGAATCCAGAAACCAGTGAATAGGTTTTCTGTATCCCAGGCAAGTGTGAAATAGTAGGCAAATTTGAAGTCAGTAGGAAAATTCATAGTGCCTTCTCACCATAGTTTCTATCCTCAGAACTACAGCACACAATATGGAGGAAACTCCCAGCTTCTCCTCTACCTGGAGAGGAAAAGAGAAGACTGAACTCTACACACAATATTCTCATATTTTGAGCAAATGATCCCAGGGACTGGCTTCTATCTAGGCTGACCCAGGATACTGATAAGACTTGACATACTCTAGATGTCTGCGGGCCAATGAGAATAAAATAACACCAGCCTATATACCACTATTAAAAAGGACCCATTGTGCTGTTGTGGCCAAATGCTCCAGGAAGCAAACTCACTCAGAAGTACAGCATGGATAGTGGAGTGCAGTTTATTACACCGGAGGGTCCGAGGCAGAGTTTCCTCTTTAGCCAGGGACCCCAACCGATTTTTGTAACAACTTCTTATACCGAAAGTGTATGTGCCCAAGCCCACATCCCCAAATTTCTTAAGCCTGTTCTGGAAAGTGTTAGAAAGAGATACAATCAGGTTACAGCCATAATTCACAATCGGGAGGTCACCTAATCATGCAGTGTAGCCCACATCAATAGGCATTACAAATATTACAGAGGTGATTGATTATGTAGTGGATCATTGCACTCTTTCTGGCTCCAGGGAGTCTAAGTGTGAAATGATGAGTCTGGTCTGGTGTTTGTCTGTTCAGGAGGCCTCCTCGGCCATTTGGTATGTTGTCTCCATGGTTACCAGATAAGTAGTCGAAAGTTCGTCAAGAGTGGAAGATGGAGTTCCTTTACTTTTAAAAATGGAGTCAGTTCAGTCAGGGCAACCTGTTCCTTTCATCCTTCAGTACAACACACAAACAAACAAAAAGCCCTATAGGTAGAATTCTACACAGAAGTCTAGAGAAGGCACATCCAAAGAAGTTTCAGAAGTCAGAAGAATGTAAGTTCTACTTTCAACCCAGTTGTTCATTTTCAGTCACTAGATTGTGTCCAACTCTTTGCAAGCCCATGAACTGAAGTCAGCCAGGCTCCTCTGTCTAAGGGGTATTTTCAGGAAAGAACAGTGAAGTAGGCTGCCATTTCCTCCTCCAGGGGATCTTCCCAACCCAGGGATAGAACCCACGTCTCCTGCATTGGCAGGCAGATTCCTTACCACTGAGCCACCAGGGAAGCCTTTCTACTCAACAATAGCATGTGATTTTGTCAAGTTTTCTTTACAATAAGGAGTGCATTTTCTCTACTATTCAGTAACATGTTTCTCATTTCCATCAAAGACATCACCAGAATGACTTTTACTGGTCATAATTCTACCAACATTCTATTTATGATTATTTATGTATTCTCTAAAAAGATGGATGCTTTCTCTACAGTGCTCCTTTATTCCTTGAGCTGTTATCAGAATTGCCCTTAACATTCATATTTCTAACATAAACTTTACCATTACCTACTCATTACACAGTTCCAAAATTGTTTCTTCATTTTCATATATTTGTTAGAGCAGCATCCTATTTCTCAGTACAAATTACTGTATTAGAGTTCCCCATAGAAATAGAACCAAAAGAATTTATTTAATTACTTTCTTATTTGCTTGCATATTTGTTGTAAAGAATGGTTTACCACCGTTATGGAGGCTGAGAATTCCCACAATTTTCAGTCAGCAAACTGGAAACCCAGGAGAGTCAATGGTTTAGGCCCAGTCCAATTCCAAAGGCCTGAGAAATAGGAGAGGTGTAAGTCACATTATGAGAACAGGAGAAGACTGATAGCTCAGCTCAAGGAATCAGTAAGGCAGAGAAAGGGGGCCTGAGGGGAGGAGAGAGAGAGAATTATTTCTGCCAACTTGTAGTTCTATGGAGACCTTCAGCAAACTGGAAGATGTTTATCCAGCATTCAGTGAATAGGGGAACGTTGTTGTTGTTGTTCAGGCACTAACTTGTGTCTGCCTCTTTGCTAAATCTTGGACTATAGCAGGCCAGATGCTTCTGTCCTCCACTATCTCCCAGAATTTGGTCACATTCAAGTCCACTGAGTCAGAGAGGCTTTGTAAACATCTCATCCTCTGCCTCCCCCTTATCCTTTTCTCTTCAATCTTTCCCAGCATCAGAAATTTTTCCAGTGAATCAGGTCTTCACATCAGGTTGCCAAAGTATTGGAAATTCAGCTTCAACAACAGTTATCACAATGAATATTCAAAGTTGATTTCCTTCAGGATTGACTAGTTTGATCTCCTAGAAGTCCAAGGGACTCTCAAGAATCTTCTCCAGCAGAAAGCAAAGAACTAAAGAGCCTCTTGATGAAAGTGAAAGAGGAGAGTGAAAAAGTTGGCTTAAAACTCAACATTCAAAAAACAGAAATCATGGCATACAGTCCCATCACTTCGTGGCAAGTACATGGGGAAACAATGGAAACAGTGGCAGACTTTATTTTGGGGGGCTCCAACATCACTGCAGATGGTTGACTGTAGCCACGAAATTAAAAGACACTTGCTCCTTGGAAGAAAAGCTATGACAAACCTAGACAGTATATTAAAAAGCAGAGACATTACTTTGCCAACAAAGGTCCATCTAGTCAAAGCTATGGTTTTTCCAGCAGTCATGTATGGATGTGAGAACTGGACCATAAATAAAGCTGAGTCCCAAAGAACTGATGTTTTTGAACTGTGGTGTTAGAGAGGACTCTTGAGAGTCTCTTGGATGCTGAGGAAACCAAACCAGTCAATCCTAAAGGAAATCAGTCCTGAATATTAATTTGAAGGACTGATGCTGGGAAAGATTGAAGGCAGGAGGAGAAGGGGATGACAGAAGCTGAGATGGTTGGATGGCATCACCGACTCAATAGACATGAGTTTTAGCTAGCTATGGGAATTGGTGATGGACAGGAAAGCCCGGCATGCTGCAGTCCATGGGGTTTCAGAGTCAGACATGACTAAGAAACTCAGCTGAACTGATATATATATATATATAACATAAATATATGTTCAGAAGATATATATTTTTTTCTGCTGTATTTTGATGGACTTATATATACAATCCTTTTACTGAACAGGGAATATTCTCCAAGATTGATCACATGCTAGGCTACAAAATGAAACTCTATAAAGGTTAGATTATTCCTGTTGTTGTTCAGATGCTCAGTCACGTCTGACTTTTTGCAACCCCATGGACTGCAGCACGCCAGGCTTCCCTGTCCATCACCAATTCCCATAGCTTGCTAAAACTCATGTCCATTGAGTTCGTGATCTCATCTTATCATCTCATCCTCTGTCATCCCCTTCTCATGCTTTCTATCTTTCCCAGCATCAGAGTCTTTTCCAGTGAGTTGGCTCTTTGCATCAGGGGGCCAAAGTATTGAAACTTCAGTATCAGTCCTTCCAATGAATATTAAGGGCTGATTTCCTTTAGATTTCCTGGTTTGATCTCCTTGCAGTCCAAGGGACACTCAAGAGTCTTCTCTAGCATCACAGTTTGAAAGCATCAATTCTTCAGCACTCAGCCTTCTTTATGGACAACTCTCACATCCATATGTGAATACTGGAAAAACCATAGCTTTGACTATATATACCTTTGTGGGAAAAAGTATTGTCTCTGCTTTTTTAATATGCTGTCCAGGTTTGTCATGCCTTTTCTTCTAAAGAGCAAGCATCTTTTAATTTCATGGCTGTGGTCACCAACCACAGTGATTTTGGAGCCCAAGAAAATAAATTCTGTCACTTTTCCCATTTTTTCCCCATCTATTTGCCATGAAGAATAGGACCAGATGCCATGATCTTAGATATCTGAATGTTGAGTTTTAAGCCAGCTTTTTCACTCCCTTCTTTCACCTTCATCAAGAGGCTCTTTAGTTCCTCTTCATTTTCTGCCATAAGCGTGGTGTTATCTGCGTATCTGATGTTAGTGATATTTATTGAAATGCTAGATATTTCTAATCATATCAAGCATCTATTCAGAGCTAAACGCTATGAAGTTTTAAATCAACTACAGAAAAAACACTTGGCGTGTAAACAATATGCTATCAAACAAATAATGACACTGAAGACATTCATGAGGAAATAGAAAAAAATATCAGGAAAAAAATGATAGTGGAAAATAAACAATGCATAAGGTATAAAATGCAGCAAAAGTGGTTCTAAACGGAAAGCTTATGGTGATTCAACGCTATTTCAGGAAATAAGAAAATTGCCAAATAAACAAACTAAATTTCACCTAAAGGAAATATGAAAAGAACAAACAAAAGTCAGATATAATAGAAGAAATTCAATACTAAAATCAAATGATAATCAAGTTAAAGACCAAAAATAAAAACACAAATAAGATTAATAAAACTATATACTGGCTATTTGAAAAAGTAAACAGATCAGGAGTGACCTGCTACAGGGACAGAAGCTCTGGATGCAACAACCCTGGTGTCATGGCATGTGGCATAAGTCCTCTTAGAGGATGTTGCCATTACCCCAATGTAGAGTTGCCAAGCAGACAACTCATAAACTGGAGAACAATTATACCAAAGAAGTTCTCACACTGTTGTAAAAGTTCTGGGCCCACAACAGATTTCCCAACCTGGGGATCCAGCAAAGGGACGGAGAACCCTCAGGGAATTTGACTTTGAAGGCCAGTGGGTTTTGATTACAACATTTCCACAGGACTGGGGAAACAGACTCTTGGAGGGCAAAAAAAAAAAAAAAAAAAAAAAAAACAACTTTGTGCCCACCAGAACCCAGGAGAAAGGAGCAGTGGCCCCACAAGAGACTGAGTCAGACTTCCCTGTGAGTGTCCATGAGCCTCGGGCAGAGGTGTGGGTCTACAGTGCACTGCCGGGAAGTCAGGGGTACTGAATACAACAGTCCTGGGAACTGCAGCTTGCTGGCATAAGTCCTTTAGAAGAAGGTCACCGTTACTGCCATTACCCCTACCAGGCCAAACTACAGGGATGGAACACAGCCCTGCCCATCAACATAATATTGGATTAGATATTTACAGAGCATGGCCCAGAGCAAGACACACTCTTTTCCCCACAGTCAGTCCCTCCTATTGGAAGCTTCCACAAGGCTCTTATTTTCATCCATCAGAGTGCAGACAGGATGAAAACCACAGTCACAGAAAACTAACCAAACTTATCACATGTATCACAGTCTTGTCTAACTCAGTGAAACTATGAGTCATGCTGTGAAAGGCCACCCAAGATGGACGGGTCATGATGGAGAGTTCTAACAAAACGTGGTTTACTGGAGAAGGGAATGGCAAATAATTTCAGCATACTTGCCTTGAGAACCCTATGAACAATATGAAAAGACAAAAAGATATGACCTTGAAAGATTTGTAGGTGCCCCAGGTTGGGCACCCCAGGTTGGTAGGTGCCCAATATGGTACTGGAGAAGAGCATAGAAATAGCTCCAGAAGGAATGAAGAGGCTGAGCCAAAGCAAAAACTGTGCCCAGTTGTGGATGTGTCTGGTGGTGGAAGCAAAGTCCAATGATGTAAAGAACAATATTGCATAGGAACCTGGAATGTTAGGTACATGAATCAAGGTAAATTGGAAGTGGTTTAGGAACCAGTGAACTGAAATGGACCATAATGAACGAGTTTAATTCAGATGACCATTATCTCTACTACTGTGGGCAAGAATTCCTTATAACAAATCGAGTAGCCCTCATAGTCAACAAGAGTCTGAAATGCAATACTTGGCTGCAATCTCAAAAATGACAGAATGATATCAGTTCATTTCCAAGGCAAACCATTCAGTATCACTGTAATCCAATTCTATGCCCCAACCACTAATGTCAAAGAAACTGAAGTTGAACAGTACGATGGCAAGAACACAGAAGAACTGTACAAAAAAGATCTTCACGAGCCAGATAATCACAATGGTGTGATCACTCACCTAGAGCCAGACATCCTGGAGTGTGAAGTCAAGTGGGGCTTAGAAAGCATCACTAAGAACAAAGCTAGTGGAGGTAATGGAATTCCAGTTGAGCTATTTCAAATCCTGAAAGATGATACTGTGAAAGTGCTGCACTTAATATGCCATCAAATTTGGAAAACTCAGCAGTGGCCACAGGACTGGAAAAGGTCAGTTTTCATTCCGATCCCTAAGAAAGGCAATCCCAGAGAATACTCAAACTACTGCACAATTGCACTCATCTCACACACTAGCAAAGTAATGCTCAAAATTCCCCAAACCAGGCTTCAGCAATACGTGAACTGAGAACTTCCAGATGTTCAAGTTGGTTTTAGAAAAGGCAGAGGAACCAGAGATCAAATTGCCAATATCCGCTGGATTGTCAAAAAAGCAAGAGAGTTCCAGAAAAATATCTATTTCTGCTTTATTGACTATGCCAAAGCCTTCAACTGTGTAGATCACAATAAACTGTGGAAAATTCTGAAAGAGATGGGAATACAAGACCACCTGACCTGCCTCTTGAGAAACCTATATGCAGGTCAGGAAGGAACAGTTAGAACTGGACATGGAACAACAGACTGGTTCCAAATAGGAAAAGGAGTACGCCAAGGCTGTATATTTTCACCCTGCTTATTTAACTTATATGCAGAGTACATCATGAGAAACGCTGGTCTGGAAGAAGCACAAGCTGGAATCAAGATTGCCGGGAGAAATATTAATAACCTCAGATATGCAGATGACACCACCCTTATGGCAGAGAGTGAAGAGGAACTGAAAAGCCTCTTGATGAAAGTGAAAGAGGAGAGTGAAAAAGTTGGCTTAAAGCTCAACATTCAGAAAACTAAGATCATAGCATCTGGTCCCATCACCTCACAGGAAATAGATGGGGAGACAGTGGAAACAGTGTCAGACTTTATTTTTTGGTGCTCCAAAATCACTGCAGATGGTGACTGCAGACATGAAATTAAAAGATGCTTACTCCTTGGAAGGAAAGTTATGACCAACCTAGATAGCATATTAAAAAGCAGAGACATTACTTTGCCAACAAAGGTCCATCTGGTCAAGGCTATGGTTTTTCCAGTGGTCATGTATGGATGTGAGAATTGGACTGTGAAGAAAGCTGAGCGCCGACAAATGGATGCTTTTGAACTGTGGTGTTGGAGAAGACTCTTGAGAGTCCCTTGGACTGCAAGGAGATCCAACCAGTCCATCCCAAAGGAGATCAGTCCTGGGTGTTCATTGGAAGGACTGATGCTGAAGCTGAAACTCCAATACTTTGGCCACCTCACGCGAAGAGTTGACTCATTGGAAAAGACCCTGATGCTGGGAGGGATTGGGGGCAGGAGGAGAAGGGGACGACAGAGGATGAGATGGCTGGATGGCATCACTGACTCGATGGGCATGAGTTTGAGTAAACTCCGGGAGTTGGTGATGGACAGGGAGGCTTGGCATGCTGCGATTCATGGGGTTGCAAAGAGTCAGACACGACTGAGCGAGTGAACTGAACTTACTGATGAAGACCTATAAGACCTTCCAGAGCTAACACCCAAAAAAGATGCCGTTTTCATCATCTGAGATTGGAATGTAAAATAGGACGTCAAGAGATACATGAAGTAACAGGCAAGTTTGGCCTTGGAATATAAAATGAAGCAGGGCAAAGGTTAATAGTTTTGCTGAGAAAACACACTGGTCATACCAAACAACCTCTTCCAACAACACAAGAGATGACTCTACACATGGTCATCATCAAATGGTCAATAACGAAATCAGATTGCTTATATTCCTTGCAGTCAAAGATGGAGAGGCTCTATACAGTCAGTAAAAATAAGACTGGGAGCTGACTGTGGCTCAGATCATGAACTCCTTATTGCCAAATTTGGACTTAAATTGAAGAAAACAGGAAAAATCACTAGGCCATTCAGGTATAACCTAAATCAAGATAAAACAAGAGCCCAAGTAAATAAAATCAGAAGGAAAAGAGAAATTACTGCTCATTCCACAAAATCACAAAATACCCTAAGACATTACAAAGAATAATTGGTCTAGAAATTTATGCTTTTCTCTTCGGTTGTCCATTTTATTTGCATGCATACAATCACAACAGACTGAATCGGGAAAAAATAAAAACCATAAACAAACCAATTAGCAATAGTAACAATAAATCAGTGATTTTAAAAGTAAGTGAAATACAAAGTCTAGGAAAAAAATAATTCACATGTAATTTCTACCAAACATTTAAAGAAGAGTTGACACATATCTTTCTTTTGTTTTCAATTTATTTTTTAACTGGAGGAAAAATACTTTACAATGTTGTATTGGTCTCTGAAGTACAACAGCACAGATCAGCCATAATTATACATATACCCCCCCCCCCCTTGAACCTCCCTCTGCTTCTTGCATCCCGCACCTCTAGGGCATCACAGAGTACCAAGCTGGGTTCCCTGTGTTATATATCAACTTATCACCAGCTATGTTTTTTACACATGATGGTGTATATATTTACCAATGCTACTTTCTCCACTCATCCCACTCCATCCTTGCCCCACTCTGTCCATGAGTCCATTCTCCACACCTCCATTTCCATTCCTTCCCTGCAAATAGGTTCATCAATGCCATTGTTCTAGATTCCATATTTAAACTTAAAACTCAGCAATCAAAAAACTAAGATCATGGCATACAGTCCCATCCTTTCATGGCAAAAAATGGGGGAAACAATGGAAACAGTGACAGACTTTATTTTCTTGGGCTCCAAAATCACTACAGATGGTAACTGCAACCATGAAATTTAAAAATGCTTGCTCCTTGGAAGAAAAGCTAACAAACCTAGACAGCATATTCAAAAGCAGAGACATTACTTTGCCCACAAAGTTCTGTATAGTCAAAGCTATGGTTTTCCCTTAATCATGTATGGATGTGAGAGTTGAACCATAAAGAAAGCTGAGTGCTGAAGAAGTGATGCTTTTGAACTGTGGTGTTGGAGAAGACTCTTGAGATTCCCTTGGATTGCAAGATCAAACTAGTCAATCCTAAAAGAAATCAGCCATGAATGCTTATTGAAAGGACTGATACTGAAGCTGAAACTCGAATACTTTGGCCATCTGATGCAAAGAGCCAACTCACTGGGAAAGACCCTGATGCTGGGAAAAATTGAAGGCAAGGGGAGAAGCGGATGACAAGGGATGAGATGGTTGGATGTATAGCATCATTGACTCAATGGACATGAGTTTTAACAAACACAGGGAGAGAGTGAAGGACAGGGGCACCTGGCATGCTGCAGTTCATGGGGTCACAAAGAGTCACAACTTAGTGAGACAACTTAGAGACAGAACAACACTTTCTCTTAGATGATTCTGGGGGAAAAGTTTTTAAAACTCACTGCCTTAAGGCCCTCCCTAAGGCTATTCTGCACTTTCCAAAATCATTATTTAATTAAATGATTAAATGCATGGATAGTTAGCTCTCTTATGACACATCAATAGGTTTCATATAAAACTTTGAAGTTTTATGTAATCTTTACTTGCATTATAAGCATTTCCTTGGCTCATGAAAGATTCTGCCTCCTTTAATTTTTTAGTAGATGGGCAGCTCTGATTTGCTGTCAGGTTTACTTCACACTATTCAACAACTCTCTTCTGGACCAGTGTCTTGTGTGGAGTGCATGATAAAAAGCACATTACACTCCTAGAGGAGAACATAGGCAAAACACTTTCCGACATAAATCACAGCAAGATCCTCTATGACCCACCTCCCAGAATATTGGAAATAAAAGCAAAACTAAACAAATGGGATCTAATGAAACTTAAATGCTTTTGCACTACAAAAGAAACTATAAGTAAGGTGAAAAGACAGCCGTCAGATTGGGAGAAAATAATAGCAAATGAAGAAACAGACAAAGGATTAATCTCAAAAATATACAAGCAACTCCTGCAGCTCAATTCCAGAAAAATAAATGACCCAATCAAAAAATGGGCCAGAGAACTAAACAGACATTTCTCCAAAGAAGACATACAGATGGCTAACAAACACATGAAAAGGTGCTCAACATCACTCATTATTAGAGAAATGCAAATCAAAACCACAATGAGGTACCATTACACGCCAGTCAGGATGGCTGCTATCCAAAAGTCTACAAGCAATAAATGCTGGAGAGGCTGTGGAGAAAAGGGAACCCTCTTACACTGTTGGTGGGAATGCAAACTAGTACAGCCACTATGGAAAACAGTGTGGAGATTCCTTAAAAAACTGGAAATAGAACTGCCATATGACCCAGCAATACCACTTCTGGGCATACACACTGAGGAAACCAGATCTGAAAGAGACACATGCACCCCAATGTTCATCGCAGCACTGTTTATAATAGCCAGGACATGGAAGCAACCTAGATGCCCATCAGCAGATGAATGGATAAGGAAGCTGTGGTACATATACACCATGGAATTTTACTCAGCCGTCAAAAAGAATTCATTTGAACCAGTCCTAATGAGATGGATGAAACTGGAGCCCCTTATACAGAGTGAAGTAAGCCAGAAAGATAAAGAACATTACAGCATACTAACACATATATATGGAATTTAGAAAGATGGTAACGATAACCCTATATGCAAAACAGAAAAAGAGACACAGAAATACAGAACAGACTTTTGAACTCTGTGGGAGAAGGTGAGGGTGGGATGTTTCAAAAGAACAGCATGTATACTATCTATGGTGAAACAGATCACCAGCCCAGGTGGGATGCATGAGACAAGTGCTCCGGCCTGGTGCACTGGGAAGACCCAGAGGAATCGGGTGGAGAGGGAGATGGAGGGGGGATCGGGATGGGGAATACGTGTAAATCTATGGCTGATTCATATCAATGTATGACAAGACCCACTGAAATGTTGTGAAGTAATTAGCCTCCAACTAATAAAAAAATTAAAAAAAAAAAAAAAAAAAGCACATTTTGTTTGAGGGATGAATGGTGCTAATACATTGTACCAACAGGGACTCCATACCTTTTGATCTGCTAAAGGTTTCTACAGGTTTGTTTTGGTAATGGCATCAGAGTTAGAGGCCAGCTGTTGTTCACAGGAAATGCCACATGGACTATAGGTCTGGAGGATGGATAATCACACTGAAGGACCAAAACTTTGAAACTTTCCTCGTGTTTCTAAGGTACTTGTCTCATTATCATTTCAACTCCTTATCCAATGTGTTATTTTCCTGAATTCAGAGGAACTTGGGATGGTAGGTACAGGGTGAACTTAAGATTCAGAATTAAGGGATTGCAAACCCTTTTAAACTCTGTTTAAACTGAGAGAGTGACCAGAATCCCAGAGCTCCAACAAGAAAAGGAAATTAGAGGCATTCTAGATCCTCAGATTCCCTCAACTCCTTGATGCTCTGCCTTGCCATTATCAGTGTAATTTCTTATGTCTGCTGTCTTAGTCTCTCTCCACCTAGAATCCAAGGTATTATTGGTTCACTACTTTTATAATGCTGAATCCATTTATGGTTATTGTGTCATTTTAACATTGATTGGGGTGTAGCTAAGCATAGCTGTTTGGACATGCTCCTACCCAGGGGTTAATGGTTAATGTGGCATATTCCAGGGTTTTTTCACCTCTAATGTCAATAAACTTCAAGTTCAAGCCTTCCTTACCACTGTCTGAAATTCAAAAACATAATCTCATAGTGGATCTTTTGTCTGGTTAAGCTCCTAAGGCATTTTCTGCTAGAGAATATCATTGCTCTGCACTGAACTTATTTCTTATTATTTATTTTATTTTATTTATTATTATTATTTATTATTATTTTATTTTTTTGCTGAACCATGTGCATGTAATATTCTTGTTTGCTAAACAGAGATAGAACCCATGCCCTCTGAAGTGGACACATGGAGTCTTAACCACTGGACCACCAGGGCAGTTCCCTACATTGAATTGAAAATACAATGTAGTTAGATACACATTTTCAAGTCTGGAGTTCTCTTCTTGCAAAAATTTAAAGACACTACTTTATATTCTTCTTACATCAGTTTTTAAAAATCTTCTGATATTAATCTTTACATGATGCTTTGTAAGTGCAATGATTTTCCCTTTGGAGGGTGTTTTAATTTTTTAATCAAAATTTTATTATATACATGCATCAAATAAGCAATACTTTCATATGATTAAGACATTTCAGAGTTAAAAAGTGTGCCTTCTTTTGTGCCCTCTCTCCCCTTTGCTCTTCTCTCATGTGACTAGTGACCAGTGAAAGTTGCTCAGTCGTGTTCAACTCTTTGCGACAGTCCATGAAATTCTCTAGGCCAGAATACCGAAGTGTGTAACGTTTCTCTTCTCCAGAGGATCTTCCCAACCCAGGGATCAAACTCAGGTCTTCTGCATAGCAGGTAGATTCTTTACCAGCTGACAAAACCTAAAAAACAACAACAACAAAAATTATCCCACTTACCCAGGGAGAATAGTTTTCTTTCCTTTGTATGCTCTTAGGCTCCTGATATTTTTCCAAAGTTATTTTATAAAGAATTATTATACAAAAATCATTCCCTACAGCAGAGGAATTACTGTACCTCCTAGTTATACTTGGGTGCTAGTATTCGGTGTTGGCTCTTAGATTACAATTCCCCTACTTTCCTTACTTGAATTCTGAACTAGAATGGAACTATGTTCTTGCTGTTTCACGGTTGCGTCTCATCTCCTCTGCAGCATATTTCACCTCACTTCCCCCACATTACTTCTCTCTATATATAATCATATATACACTACAGATATTAATGTTAAGCTTCTCTACACTTAACTCAACAGATACAAGACTAACAACTCTGAAATGCTTATGTTCCATCTATTTTGACGTTTACCTGAACCTCTCTCTAAATCTTCTTCTGGAGGTCTCATCATAAATTTAGATCTATACTTACTTCGTTGTTTTGATTCTTTTCTACAGGATAAGATTTCCTCACATCCAAATAGCACACATGCTAGCCATATGTTCCAGGCTGCAGATTGAACTCAAGGTAACTCATGTGATCAAAAAGACAAAATGTGTGAAATCAAGCCTATGTCTGAAAATATGGACGCATGCTACAGTCACTACAGTGTTAAGAAATTTAACAGAGATATCTATGCCTAGATTGTGGAAATGTGGGAACTACATTAATGGTACAGAAATATTCAACAAATCCAAAATTATAAGAAACATACCATCTTTTAAAATCATATAAAATTTGACTCTGATTTTCCATCTTGTTTTTGCTGTTTATGCAAACAATTTATTTGTTATTGAAGTATAGTTAATTTAAAATATTGTGTTAGTTTCAGGTGTACAGAAAGATAACTCAGATATATATGTATATCTATGTATATATATAGTAACACGCTGCAGATTATTATCCATTATAGGTTATTACAAGATAATGAGTACAGTTCCTTCAGCTATCAGAAAACCTTTTTTTTTTCTTTTTGCTTTTTTTCTTTTTTCATTTTATAATTTATGAAAGTGTAATAACATATCACAAAAAACTTGGAAAATATAGAACAAAATTACATGTGAAAGTGAAGTTGCTCAGTCATGTCTGACTTTTTGCGACCCCATGGACTGTAGCCTACCAGGCTTCTCCATCCATGGGATTTTCCAGGCAAGAATACTTGAATGGGCTGCCATTTCCTTCTCCAGGAGATCTTCCCAACCCAGGGATTGAACCTGGGTCTCCCACATTGTAGGCAGATGCTTTACCGTCTGAGTCACCAGGGAAGTTACATATAGTTCCACTATATATTACATTTATTTTTAAGTACATAAATTAAGCTATTTAGTCAGAGTTTAGATATTAAGCTCTCAAAAATTAATAGAATGAATATACATAAAATTAGAAGGATACAGTAGACCTGAAAAGAACTTTGAACCAATTCAGCATAATTAAGATTTATATAATTTTCACACAACAGTGGAATACAAATTATATTCACGTTCCCATAGAATGTGCTGTGAACTGCTGCTGTTGCTGCTGCTAAGTCGCTTCAGTCGTGTCCGACTCTGTGCGACCCCATGGAGTGCAGCCTACCAGGCTCCTCTGTCCATGGGATTGTCCGGGAAAGAGTACTGGAGTGGATTGCCATTGCCTTCCCTGTGCTGTGAACTAGGAGACACTGAAATATATCCAGGGGCATAAAATAAAATACAAAAATTTCATGGTCTTAAGGTATTGATATCATAGAGGGTCTTTTCTCTTATCACTATGGATTTATGTTAGAAATCAATATAAAAAGATATTTGACTATAACTGGCCTATTTTCAAGTGCAATGTGACATTTACCAAGAGAAATCTTGGACTGAGCAATTGAAAGTCTCTATAAAGTTAGAAGACTGAAAAAACACATAGGGTGATTGCAGAGAAGAAAGTATTTAAATGAGAATTTAATATCAAAATGAGAAATTAATATCAAAGATATTTTAAACACCCCATGTGTTTGACTATTAAACATCCACTTTTAATTGATGGGTGTAACTAAGAAGCCATAACAAGGAAAATTAGAAAATATTTGTAACAGAATAAAAATGAAAAGAAAATTTGCCAAAATTTGTTGCAAGTAGCTAGTTGCTCAATGCAACTAAACACAACGTGGAATATCAAATAATGCATGAAAACAGACAAAATATATTAAATAAAATTTTGTGAATTTTAAACAATGTCTGGACTTTAGTTAATAATACTATATCACATATTAATTTCCAGTTTTTTTTACAACAGAGTATTTCTTTATATTCTCAAAACTGGATTAGAAGCTTCAAACTCCATTCAACTTTTTTTTTTTTTTTAATCGCTAAGATAATAAACTTTCTAGACTTTTACCAGTAGTAGTAGATGCCAAAATACATGGGAATATATCAAAGTTTTAAGGGAATATTAATTTGAAATCTAGCATTCTATTCATATTAAGTTAAACAAGTGGAATCAGAAACAAAGTTTTTATCTAGGCAAAAATTCATAAGTTTTCTAAAATATATATATTATACATACTAATATATATATATATATATATATATATATATATATGTATATCAGTTCACTTCAGTCACTCAGTCATGTCCGGCTCTTTACGATCCAATGGAGTGCAGCACGCTGGGCTTCCTTGCCCATCACCAACCCACAGAGCTTGCTCAAACTCATATCCATCACTTAAGTTGGTGATACCAATCAACTATGTCATGCTCTGTCGTACACTTATCCTCCTGCCTTCAATCTTTCCCAGCATCAGGATCTTTTCCAATAAGTCAGTTCTTTGCATCAGGTGTTCAAAGTATTGGATCTTCAGCATTAGTCCTTCCAATGAATATTCAGGACTGATTTCCTTTAGGATTGCCTGATTTGATCTCCTTACTGTCCAAGGGATGCTCCAGAGTCTTGTCCAACACCACAGTTCAAAAGCGGCAATTATTCGACACTCAGTTGTCTTTATGGTCTAACTCTAACATCCATACATGACTACTGGAAAAAAAATATAGCTTTGACTAGATGGACGATTGTCAGTAAAGAAACGTCTCTGCTTTTTAATATGTTGTCTCGGTTGGTCATAACTTTTCTTCTAAGGAGCAAGTGTCTATTAATTACATGGCTGCAGTCAACATCTGGAGTGATTTTAGAGCCAAGAAAATAAATTCTGTCACGGTTCCATTGTTTCCCCATCTATTTGTCATGAAATGATGGGGCCAGATGCAGTGATTTTCGTTTTTTGAATGTTGAATTTTTTTATTATTATTATTAGTTGGAGGCTAATTACTTCACAACATTTCAGTGGGTTTTGTCATACATTGATATGAATCAGCCATAGATTTACACGTATTCCCCATCCCGATCCCCCCTCCCACCTCCCTCTCCACCCGATTCCTCTGGGTCTTCCCAGTGCACCAGGTCGGAGCACTTGTCTCATGCATCCCACCTGGGCTGGTGATCTGTTTCACCATAGATAATATACATGCTGTTCTTTCAAAACATCCCACCCTCACCTTCTCCCACAGAGTTCAAAAGTCTGTTCTGTACTTCTGTGTCTCTTTTTCTGTTTTGCATATAGGGTTATCGTTACCATCTTTCTAAATTCCATATATATGTGTTAGTATGCTGTAATGTTCTTTATCTTTCTGGCTTACTTCACTCTATATAAGGGGCTCCAGTTTCATCCATCTCATTAGGACTGATTCAAATGAATTCTTTTTAATGGCTGAGTAATATTCCATGGTGTATATGTACCACAGCTTCCTTATCCATTCATCTGCTGATGGGCATCTAGGTTGCTTCCATGTCCTGGGTATTATAAACAGTGCTGCGATGAACATTGGGGTGCATGTGTCTCTTTCAGATCTGGTTTCCTCAGTGTGTATGCCCAGAAGTGGGATTGCTGGGTCATATGGCAGTTCTAATTCCAGTTTTTTAAGGAATCTCCACAATGATCTCCATAGCGGCTGTACTAGTTTGCATTCCCACCAACAGTGTAAGAGGGTTCCCTTTTCTCCACACCCTCTCCAGCATTTATTGCTTGTAGACTTTTGGATAGCAGCCATTCTGACTGGCGTGTAATGGTACCTCGTTTTGGTTTGATTTGCGTTTCTCTAATAATGAGTGATGTTGAGCGTCTTTTCATGTGTTTGTTAGCCATCTGTATGTCTTCTTTGGAGAAATGTCTGTTTAGTTCTCTGGCCCATTTTTTGATTGGGTCGTTTATTTTTCTGGAATTGAGCTTCAGGAGTTGCTTGTATATTTTTGAGATTAATCCTTTGTCTTTTGCTTCATTTGCTATTATTTTCTCCCAATCTGAGGGCTGTCTTTTCACCTTACTTATAGTTTCCTTTGTTGTGTCAAAGCTTTTAAGTTTCATTAGGTCCCATTTGTTCAGTTTTGCTTTTATTTCCAATATTCTGGGAGGTGGGTCATAGAGGATCCTGCTGTGATTTATGTCGGAGAGGGTTTTGCCTATGTTCTCCTCTAGGAGTTTTATAGTTTCTGGTCTTACACTTAGATCTTTAATCCATTTTGAGTTTATTATTGTGTATGGTGTTAGAAGGTGGTCTAGTTTCATTCTTTTACAGGTGGCTGACCAGTTTTCCCAGCAACACTTGTTAAAGAGGTTGTCTTTTTTCCATTGTATATCCTTGCCTCCTTTATCAAAGATTAAGTGTCCATAGGTTCGTGGATTTATCTCTGGGCTTTCTATTCTGTTCCACTGATCTATATTTCTGTCTTTGTGCCAGTACCATACTGTCTTGATGGCTGTGGCTTTGTAGTAGAGCCTGAAGTGAGGCAGGTTGATTCCTCCAGTTCCATTCTTCTTTCTCAGGATTGCTTTGGCTATTCAAAGGTTTTTTGTATTTCCATACAAATTGGGAAATTATTTGTTCTAGTTCTGTGAAAAATACCGTTGGTAGCTTGATAGGGATTGCATTGAATCTATAGATTGCTTTGGGTAGTATAGCCATTTTGACAATATTGATTCTTCCAATCCATGAACACAGTATATTTATCCATCTATTTGTTTCCTCTTTGATTTCCTTCATAAGTGTTTTATAGTTTTCCATATATAGGTCTTTTGTTTCTTTAGGTAGATATACTCCTAAGTATTTTATTCTTTTTGTTGCAATGGTGAATGGTATTGTTTCCTTAATTTCTCTTTCCGTTTTCTCATTCTTAGTGTATAGGAATGCAAGGGATTTCTGTGTGTTAATTTTATATCCTGCAACATTACTGTATTCATTGATTAGCTGTAGTAATTTTCTGGTAGAGTCTTTAGGGTTTTCTATGTAGAGGATCATGCCATCTGCAAACAGTGAGAGTTTTACTTCTTCTTTTCCTATCTGGATTCCTTTTATTTCTTTTTCTGCTCTGATTACTGTGGCCAACACTTCCAAAACTATCTTGAATAGTAGTGGTGAGAGTGGACACCCTTGTCTTGTTCCTGACTTTAAGGGAAATGCTTTCAATTTTTCACCATTGAGGATAATGTTTGCTGTGGGTTTGTCATATACAGCTTTTATTATGTTGAGGTATGTTCCTTTTATGCCTGCTTTCTCGAGAGTTTTTATCATAAATGGATGTTGAATTTTGTCAAAGGCTTTTTCTGCATCTATTGAGATAATCATATGGTTTTTATCTTTCAATTTGTTAATGTGGTGTATTACATTGATTGATTTGCAGATATTAAAGAATCCTTGCATTCCTGGGATAAAGCCCACTTGGTCATGATGCATGATCTTTTTAATATGTTGTTGGATTCTGTTTGCTAGAATTTTGTTAAGGATTTTTGCATCTATGTTCATCAGTGATATTGGCCTGTAGTTTTCTTTTTTTGTGGCACCCTTGTCTGGTTTTGGAATTAGGGTGATGGTGGCCTCATAGAATGAGTTTGAAAGTTTTCCTTCTTCTGCAACTTTCTGGAAGAGTTTGAGTAAGATAGGTGTTAACTCTTCTCTAAATTTTTGGTAGAATTCAGCTGTGAAGCCATCTGGTCCTGGGCTTTTGTTTGCTGGAAGATTTCTGATTACAGTTTCGATTTCCATGCTTGTGATGGGTCTGGTTAAGATCTTCTATTTCTTCCTGGTTCAGTTTTGGAAAGTTATACTTTTCTAAGAATTTGTCCATTTCTTCCAAGTTGTCCATTTTATTGGCATAGAGCTGCTGGTAGTAGTCTGTTATGATGTTTAATATTTCAGAGTTGTCTGTTTTGATGTCTCCATTTTCAGTTATAATTTTGTTGATTTGATTCTTCTCCCTGTTTCTTGATGAGTCTGGCTAACAGTTTGTCAATTTTATTTACATTTTCAAAAAAACAGCTTTTAGCTTTGTTGATTTTTGCTATGGTCTCTTTTGTTTCTTTTGCATTTATTTCTGCCCTAATTTTAAAAATTTCTTTCCTTCTTCTAACCCTGGGGTTCTTCATTTCTTTCTTCTCTATTTGCTTTAGGTGTAGAATTAGGTTATTTATTTGACATTTTTCTTGTTTCTTGAGGTAAGCCTGTATTGCTATGAACCTTCCCCTTCACACTGCTTTTACAGTGTCCCATAGGTTTTGTGTTGTTGTATTTTCATTTTCATTCGTTTCTATGCATATTTTGATTTGTTTTTTTTTTTATTTCTTTTATGATTTGTTGGTTATTCAGAAGTGTGTTATTTAGCCTCCATATGTTGGAATTTTTAATTTTTTTTCCTGTAACTGAGATCTAATCTTACTCCATTGTGGTCAGAAAAGATGACTGGAATGATTTGAATTTTTTTCAATTTACCAAGGCTAGATTTATGGCCTAGGATGTGATCTATTCTGGAGAAGGTTCCGTGTGCACTTGAGAAAAAGGTGAAATTCATTGTTTTGAGGTGAAATGTCCTATAGATTTCAATTAGGTCTAGCTGGATCATTGTGTCATTTAAAGTTTGTGTTTCCTTGTTAATTTTCTGTTTAGTTTATCTGTCCATAGGTGTGAGTAGGGTATTAAAGTCTCCCACTATTATTGTGTTGTTCTTAATTTCCCCCTTCATTCTTGTTAGCATTTGCCTTACATATTGCAGTGCTCCTATATTGGGTGCATATATATTTATAATTGTTATATCTTCTCCTTGGATTGATCCTTTGATCATTATGTTGTGTCCTTCTTTGTCTCTTTTCACAGCCTTTATTTAGAAGTCTATTTTATCTGATGTAAGTATTCCAACTCCTGCCCTCTTTTAGTCTCCTTTTGCATGAAATATCTTTTTCCAGCCCTTCACTTTCAGTCTGTATGTGTCCTTTGCTTTGAGGTGGGTCTCTTGTAGACAGCATATATAGGGGTCTTATTTTTGTATCCATTCAGCCAGTCTTTGTCTTTTGGTTGGGGCATTCAACCCATTTACATTTAAGGTAATTATTGATAAGAATGGTCCCATTGCCATTCGGTTTGTTGTTTTGGGTTCACGTTCATACAACCTTTCTGTGTTTCCTGTCTAGAAAAGATCCTTTAGCATTTGTTGAAGAGCTAGTTTGGTGGTGCTGAATTCTCTCAACTTGTGCTTGTCTGTGAAGCTTTTGTATTCTCCTTCATATCTGAATGAGATCCTTGCTGGGTACAGTAATCTGGGTTGTAGGTTATTCTCTTTCATTACTTTAAGTATGTCCTGCCATTCCCTTCTGGCCTGAAGAGTTTCTATTGAAAGATCAGCTGTTATCCTCATGGGAATCCCCTTGTGTGTTATTTGTTGTTTCTCCCTTGCTGCTTTTAATATTGTTCTTTGTGTTTGATCTTTGTTAATTTGATTAATATGTGTCTTGGGGTGTTTCACCTTGGGTTTATCCTGTTTGGGACTCTCTGGGTTTCTTGAACTTGGGTGGCTATTTCCTTCCCCATTTTAGGGAAATTTTCACCTATTATCTCCTCGAGTATCTTCTCATGGCCTTTCTTTCTGTCATCTTCTTCTGGGACTCGTGTGATTGGAATGTTGGGGTGTTTCACATTGTCTCAGAGGTCCCTGAGGTTGTCCTCATTTCTTTTAATTCTTTTTTCTTTTTTCCTCTCTGCTTCATTTATTTCCACCATTTTATCTTCTGCCTCACTTATCCTATCTTCTGTCTCCGTTATTCTACTCTTGATTCCCTCCAGAGTGTTTTTCATTTCATTTATTGCATTATTCATTTTTAATTGACTGTTTTTTATTTCTTCTATGTCCTTGCTAAACATTTCTTGCATCTTCTCAATCCTTGTCTCCAGGTTATTTATCTGTAACTTCATTTTGTTTTCAAGATTTTGGGTCACTTTTATTATCATTATTCTAAATTATTTTTCAGGTAGATTTCCTATCTCCTCCTCTTTTGTTTGGCTTGGTGGTCGTTTTTCATGTTCCTTCACCTGCTGGGTATTTCTCTGCCTTTTCATCTTATTTAGATTGCTGGGTTTGGGGTAGCCTTTTTTGTATTCTGGTAGTCTGTGGTTCCTGTGGTAGTCTGTGGAGGTTTCTCCCAGTGGGTTGGGCTGGATGTTTGGCTTGTCGATGTTTGCTGGTTAGAGAAGCTTGTGTCAGTGTTCTGGTTGGTGGAGCTGGATTTCTTCTCTCTGGAGTGCAATGGCGTGTCAAGTAGTGAGTTTTGAGATGGGTCTATGGGTTTGGTGTGACTTTGGGCAGCCTCTATATTGACACTCAGGGCTATGCTCCAGCGTTGCTGGAGAGTTTGCATGGTATGTCTTGCTCTGGAACTTATTGGCTCTTGGGTGGTGGTTGGTTTCAGTGTAGGTATGGAGGCTTTTAGATGATCTCTTATTAATTAACGTTCCCTCTAGTCAGGAGTTCTCTGGTGTTCTCAGGTTTTGGGCTTAAACCTCTTGCCTCTGGATTTCAGTATTATTCTTTCAGTAGCCTCAAGACTTTTCCCTCAATACAGCCCTGATAATAAAACTTCTAGGTTAATGGTGAAAAGATTCTCAACAGTGAGGGACACCCAGAGAGATTCACAGAGTTACATGAAGAAGAGGAGAGGGAGGAAGTAGATAGAGGTGAGCAGGAGGAGAAAAGGGGGATTCAAGAGAGGAGAGACAGAACTAGGTTGTACTATATTCCCTAAGTGTTCTCCACAGCCCAGAACACCCACAGAGATTCACAGAATTGGATTGAGAAGAGAAGGGGGAGGGAGGAAATAGAGGTGATCTGGGGGAGAAAAAGGAGAGTCAAAAGGGGGAGAGAGTGATCAAACCAGTAATCACACTCCTGAGTAAAAATGGGTAGTGAAGGTTGGATTCTTAAATGTCCAAAATTGATATCAAATACTGAAAAACAAAGATTAAAAATCTTGAGTAGAGGTTAGACTCTTAAAAATACAATATTAAAAAACCACAAAAACACAAAAAAATTAAGAAATATATATGAAGTTTGCTGGACATGGAAGCAACTTAGATGCCCATCAGCAGATGAATGGATAAGGAAGCTGTGGTACATATACACAATGGAATATTACTCAGCCATTAAAAAGAATTCATTTGAACCAGTCCTAATGAGATGGATGAAACTGGAGCTCATTATACAGAGTGAAGTAAGCCAGAAAGATAAAGACCATTACAGTATACTAACACATATATATGGAATTTAGAAAGATGATAATGATAACCCTATATGCAAAACAAAAAAAGAGATGCAGATGTACAGAACAGACTTTTGGACTCTGTGGGAGAAGGCGAGGGTGGGATGTTTCGAGAGAACAGTATCGAAACATATATATTATCTATAGTGAAACAGATCACCAGCCCAGGTTGGATGCATGAGACAAGTGCTCGGGCCTGGTGCACTGGGAAGACCCAGAGGGATTGGGTGGAGAGGGAGGTGGGAGGGGGGATCAGGATGGGGAATACATGTAAATCCATGGCTGATTCATGTCAATGTATGACAAGACCTACTTTGGTATTGTAAAGTGATTAGCCTCCAAATAATAAAAATAAATGAAAAAAAAATTAGGGTCCCTTTTCTTTGGCAAGGTTATAGTTAGTTATAAAAATGAAAATTAAGGAGTAATAGAGGTGTAATAGAGGACTTTTAAAGAAAGAAAAAAAAGAAAGAGAAATTTTTTTAATTAAAAAAATAATAATAATAGGAAAAATATATCTAGGAATTTCTCTGGAGCTGTTGCGGGCAGTGTGGGTTTGCTTCAGTTTCAGATCACTCCTTGCTTGAGCTTACACTTCTCGATATCTATAGGCCCCTTCCAGTGTAGTTGGTGTTATCTACAGGGATTTTAATCTGTTGCACCAGTCACTTCTGAAGGGGTTCCCTTTGTTTATTTGACTTCTGTTTGCAGGTCTCTTCAGTGTCTAATTTCTGCCCTGACACAAGCGGGCGAAGGTGGTCTCTTGTTTAGGTTCGCTTATTCAGTCGTGCTGTGGGGAGGGGGGGCACTGCAGACAAATATCGCTGGCATGTGTGGGGAGCACTCACAGTGTTCCGGCCACACTGGATTTGCTCCCAGTTGCAGCGTGTGTGCTTCCTTCGTCTACACTGCTCAGGCTCCAGGCTGCTCTCCAGGGATTGGGCCCTGAGTTGCATGCACTTCCCAGGCCTAAGCCGCTCAGATTCAGGTTTTCGGGTACTCCACAAAAGCACAGACTCGGTTGGGCCTGTGTTTTGTGCCTTCCCCGCACACGCAGCTCAGGCAGCCAGGAGCTTGACGAGCGCACTCTCCTCTGGTGCAGTGCACCTTACCCCCTCCGCGGTCCCAGCCTCAGTTTCTGGGCCCGCTGGTCGGATGCGCCTTGTGTCTGTTCTGGGAAGCTGATTTCTGGCTGCGACCCTCCAGGTGGATGTCAACCATCCAGAATCTCAGGAAGTCTTTGGTTAGAGACTGGAAGCCTGTTTGCAGTTTGGTAGGGGATGCCGTCTCTGGGGCCGAGTTTGCCCCTTTCCCCTCCCCCCTGCCTCTTGCCTCCGGCAGGGGATAGGCCAGTCTGCAGCCGGCTAGCTCTTCTCTGGTATTCGCTTAGTCCTTCATTCTGGGAACGGGCGGGTAGTGCCTAATTTAGGGCTTTTCCCAGGTTATTTCTCTCTCTCTTGCTATCCCACAGTTTAAGTTGCTATCTCATGGTAGCTCCCTCCGATTGCCCTCAGGGCATTCAGACCCCGTCCTTACCCTAAGCAATGCTGCCCACTCTTCTCTGTTCAGCCCCCACTTGCTGGTGGCGGATGTGAGCATCTGGGGTACTTTTCTGCTGGGAGTTGTTTTTAGGCATGTAGTCTGTGGATTTTATTTATTTTCCCTTCCAGTTAGGTTGTCCTCCAAGATTCAAAAACTTCCCCCAGACCTGCCAGTGAGAGGGTTTCCTGGTGTTTGGAAACTTCGTCTATTAAGACTCCCCTCCTGGGATGGATCTCCATCCCTAACTCTATTGTCTCTCTTTTATCTTTCATATTTTGTGCTACCTCCTTTCGAAGACAATGGGCTGCTTTCCTGGGTATCTGATGTCCTCTGCTAGTGATCAGAAGTTGTTTTGTGGAGTTTGCTCAGTGTTCAAGTGATCTTTCAATGAATTTGTGGGGGAGAAAGTGGTATCCCCATCCTATTCCTCCACCATCTTAGTTCCCTCCCCTCCTCTTTCATTTTCATCAAGAGGCTTTTTAGTTCCTCTTTGCTTTCTGCCAAAAGGGTTTCATCTGCATATCTGAGGTTATTGATATTTCTCCCGCCAATCTTGATTCCAGCTTGTGCTTATCCACTCCAGCATTTCTCATGATGCACTCTTCATATAAGTTAAATAAGCAGGGTGACTATGTACAGCCTTGGTGCACTCCTTTCCCAAATTGGAACCAGTACATTGTTTCATGTCCAGTTCTAACTGTTGTTTCTTGACCTGCATACAGATTTCTCAGGAGGCAGATAAGGGGATCTGGTGTTCCCATCTCTTGAAGAATTTTCCACAGTTTATTGTCATCCACACAGTCAAAGGCTTTTGTGTAGTCAATGAAGAAGAAGTAGGTGTTTTTATGGAATTGTCTTGCTTTTTCTATGATCCAGCAGATGTTACCAATTTGATCTCTGATTCCTCTGCATTTTCTAAATCCAACTTGAACATCTGGAAGTTCACAGTTCATGTACTGTTGAAGCCTCACTTGGAGAATTTTGAGCATTTTTTTGCTAGCATGTGAGATGAGTGCAATTGTGTGATAATATGAATATTCTTTGGTATTGCCCGTCTTTGGGATTTGAATGAAAACTGACCTTTTCCAGTCTTGTGGCCACTGCTGAGTTTTCCAAATTTGCTGGCATATTGAGTGCAGCAGTTTCACAGCATCATCATTTAAGATTTGAATAGCTCAACTGGAATTCCATCATCTCCACTAGCTTTGTTCATAGTGATGCTTCCTAAGGCCCACTTGACTTCACATTTCAGGATGTCTGGCTCTAGGTGAGTGATCATACTATCATGGTTATCTGGGTCATTAAGATCTTTTTTTGTATAGTCCTTCAGTGTCTTCTTGTCATCTCTTCTTAATGTCTTCTGCTTCTGTTAGTTCCATAATATTTCTGCCCTTTATTGTGCCCATCTTTGCATGAAATGTTCCCTTGATATCTCTAATTTTCTTGAAGAGAGCTCTAGTTTTTCCCATTCTATTGTTTTTCTCTATTTCTTCGCATTGATCTCTGATGAAGGCTTTCTCATCTCTCCTTGCTATTTTTTGGAACTCTACATTCAAATGGGTATATCTTTCCTTTTCTCCTTTCCCTTCACTTCTCTTCTTTTCTCAGCTATTTGTAAGGCCTCCTGAGACAATCATTTTGCCTTTTTGCATTTTTATTGGGGATGGTTTTGATCACCACCTCCAACATTGTACACAATGTTATGAACCTCCATCCATTGTTCTTCAGGCACTCTGTCTATCAGATCTAACCCCTTGAATCTACTTGTCACTTCTACAGTATAATCCTAAGGGATTTGATTTAGGTCATACCTGAATGGTCTAGTGGTTTTCCCTACTTTCTTCAATTTCAGTCTGAATTTGGCAATAAGGAGTTCATGATCTGAGCCACAGTCGGCTCCCAGTCTTGTTTATGCTGACTGTATAGATCTTCTCTATATATGTATAAAAAACTTTTCTATTATGCTTTGATAATGGCTTGAGGAAAAAAAAGAGACAGAAAAATTGGAAAACATAGACTAAATGAAATGGGAACACTGAATATGTAATAGAAAGAGTGGAACAAAGTAGTTAAAGATAAAAGATCATCATATAGTTCAGTTGTTTTTAAACATGGCAGCCCATTAGAAACACATCAGAAGCTTTGGATATTCTTTTTGTTGCAATGGTGAATGGTATTGTTTCCTTAATTTCTCTTTCTATTTTCTCATTGTTAGTGTATAGGAATGCAAGGGATTTCTGTGTGTTAATTTTATATCCTGCAACTTTACTATATTTGTTGATTAGCTGTAGTAATTTTCTGGTAGAGTCTTGAGGGTTTTCTATGGTCATGTCATCTGCAAACAGCGAGAATTTCACTTCTTTTCCTATCTGGATTCCTTTTACTTCTTTTTCTGCTCTGATTGCTGTGGCCAAAACTTCCAAAACTATGTTGAATAGTAGTGGTGAGAGTGGGCACCCTTGTCTTGTTCCTGATTTTAGGGGAAATGCTTTCAATTTTTCACCATTGAGGGTAATGCTTGCTGTGGGTTTATCATATATAACTTTTATTATGTTGAGGTATGTTCCTTCTATTCCTGCTTTCTGGAGAGTTTTAATCATAAATGGGTGTTGAATTTTGTCAAAGGCTGGAAAATTGCCCAAAGAACTAAACAGACATTTCTCCAAAGAAGACATACAGATGGCTAACAAACATATGAAAAGATGCTCAACATCACTCATTATCAGAGAAATTCAAATCAAAACCAAAACGAGGTACCATTACATGCCAGTCAGGAAGGCTGCTATCCAAAAGTCTACAAGCAGTAAATGCTGGAAAGGGTGTGGAGAAAAGGGAACCCTCTTATACTGTTGGTGGAATGCAAACTAGTACAGTCACTATGGAGAACAGTGTGGAGATTTCTTAAAAAACTGGAAATAGAACTGCCATATGACCCAGCAATCCCACTTCTGGGCATACACACTGAGGAAGCCAGATCTGAAAGAGACACGTGCACCCCAGTGGTCATTGCAACACTGTTTATAATAGCCAGGACATGGAAGCAACCTAGATGCCTATCAGCAGATGAATGGATAAGGAAGCTGTGGTACATATACACCATGGAATATTACTCAGCCATTAAAAAGAATTCATTTGAACCAGTTCTAATGAAATGGATGAAACTGGAGCCTATTATACAGAGTGAAGTAAGCCAGAAAGATAAAGACCATTACAGCATACTAACACATATATATGGAATTTAGAAAGATGGTAACGATAACCCTATATGCAAAACAGAAAAGAGACACAGATGTATAGAACAGACTTTTGGACTCTGTGGGAGAAGGCGAGGGTGGGATATTTCAAGAGAACAGCATCGAAACATGTATATTATCTATGGTGAAACAGATCACCAGCCCAGGTTGGATGCATGAGACAAGTGCTCGGGCCTGGTGCACTGGGAAGACCCAGAGGGATCGGGTGGAGAGGGAGATGGAGGGGGGATCGGGATGGGGAATACATGTAAAACCATGGCTGATTCATGTCAATGTATGACAAAACCCACTACAATATTGTAAAGTAATTAGCCTCCAACTAATAAAAAAAAAAAAAAAAAGCAGCAGCTTTGGATAAAAAACACACTACCTGGTCATTTGTAGTTTTCAAAAAATTCCAGGATAATTCTGACATGTTGTTGGATTTTTAAAAATGATTACAGGTTTTTCTATTAAATGGTGATTTTAGTGATATAGAATTCTATTATTTACTGTTGACCAAAGTCTTTCCAGGTGGCACTAGTGGTAAAGAATCCACCTTCCAATGCAGGAGGCAAAAGAGTTGTGGGTTCAATCCCTGGGTAAGGAAGATCCCCTGGAGTAGGAAATGGCACCCCTCTCAAGTGTTCTTGCCTGGAAAATTGCGTGGACAGAAGAGCCTGACAGGTTACAGTCCATGAGACCACAATGACTGAATGACTGAACACATACAATTATGATTCATTGGTGTTATGTGAACAACAGTTACCTAATTACAGAAGTTAAAAAAAAAACTTTAGTTAGTTTTCACAATAAATAGCCAGTCAAAAATAAAAGGTAATTACAATTGCATGCCATAAAGGAAACATGATTAAACTAACAGTATAAAATAGTTACATACAATTTGGGGCATTAAATAGAGTGATATGGTAAGTGGAAGTGAATACATGCACATATATTCATCTGCTAGCCAGTCTATGTCATTTAAAAAAATTTCTCTATTTATTTTAATTGGAAGATAGTTATTTCACAATATTGTGAGGGTTTTTGTTATACATTAGTATGAATCAGTCGTAGGTATACATGTGTCCCCTCCATCCTGAACCTTCCCTTCCCAGCTTCCTCCACAACCTATCCCTCCAGGTTGTCACAGAGCACTGGCTTTGGGTGCCCTGCATCACACATCAAACTCGCACTGGTTATCTGTTTTACATATGGCAGCATATACATTTTGATGCTATTCTCTCAAGTCATATCACCCTCTCCTCCCACTGAGTCCAAAAGTTTGTTCCTTACATCTGTCTTTCTTTGCTGCCCTATACTTAGGCTCATTGGTGCCACAATTTCTAAATTCCGTATATATATATGTGTGTTAATATACAGTGTTTGTCTTTCTCTTTCTGACTTACATCACTCTGTATAATAAGCTCTAGGGTCATCCACCTAATTAGAGCTGACTCAAATGCATTCTTTTTTACACTGAGTAATATTCCATTGTGTATATGTACCACAACTTCCTTATCCATTCATCTGTCAATGGACAGTCTGTAAGTATCCCTAGGTCGAGGTGGTTGTCTTGTAAACAGTATATATACTGGTCTTGTTTTTGTATCTGCCCAGCCTATGACTTTTAGTTGGTGCATTTAATCCATCTACATTTAAGGTATTTATTAATATGTATGATCCTATTACCATTTTCTTAATTGTTTGGGATTTATTTTGTGTAAATATTTTCCTTCTCTTGTGTTTCCTGTCAAGAGAATTTCTTCAGCATTTGTTGCAAAACTGGTTTGATGATGTTGAATTCTCTTAACTTCTGCATTTCTGGAAAGCTTTTGATTCCTCCATCAAATCTGAATGAGAGTCTTACTGGATAGAGTATTCTTGATTGCAGGTTCTTCCCTTTTATCACTTTAAATATATCATGCCATTCCCTTTTGGCTTGTAGAGTTTCTGTTGAGAAATCAGCTGATAACCTGATGGGAATTCCCATGTATGCTGTTTGCTGTTTTCCCTTGTTGCTTTTAGTATTTTATCTATGTCTTTAATTTTCTTCAGTTTTATTACTATGTCTCACAATGTGTTCCTCCTTGGGTTTATCCTGCCTAGGACTCTCTGAGCTTCCTGGACTTGACTATTTCCTTTCCCATGCTGTGCTGTGCTTAGTCGCTCAGTTGTGTCTGACTCTTTGCGACCCGGTGGACTGTAGCCTGCCAGGTTCCTATGTCCATGGGGATTCTTTAGCCAAGAATACTGGAGTGGGTTTCCATGCTCTCCTCCAGGGGGTCATCCCAACCCAGGTATCGAACCCAGGTCTCCTGCATTTCAAGCCGATTCTTTACCATATGTACCACCAGGGAAGCCCAAGAATACTAGAGTGGGTAGCCTATCCATTCTCCAGGGGAACTTCCCAACCCAGGAACCGATCTGGCATCTCCCGCATTGCAGGTGAATTCTTTACCAGCTGAGCTACCCTAGAAGCCCTTCCTATCCCATGTTAGAGAATTTTTCAGCTATTCTCTCTTCAAATATTTTCTCAGGTCTTTTCTCTCTCTATCTATCTTTCTTCTCCTTTTGTAACCCCTAAAATGGGAATGTTGCTGCATTTAATGTTGTCATAGAGTTCTCTTAGGCTGTATTCTTTTTTTTTTTTTTTTTTTAATTCTCTTCCTATACTCTCTTCTGCAGCAATGATTTCCACCATTCTGTCTCCCAGGTCTGGAGAAGGAAATGGCAACCCACTCCAGTACTCTTCCCTGGAAAATCCCATGGAAAGAGGAGCCTGGTAGGCTACAGTCCATGGGGTTGCAAAGAGTCAGACACAACTGAGCGACTTCACTTCACTCACTTCATACTTTCTCACTGGGAAGGAAATGGCAACCCACTCCAGTACTCTTGCCTGGAGAATCCCATGGACAGAGCAGCCTGGCTGGCCATGATCCATGGGGTCGCAGAGAGTCGGACATAACAGGAGTCACTAAGCACGCACACACGTCTTCCAGGTCACTTATCTGTTTTTATCCCTCAGTTATTCTGCTATTAATTCCTTATAGTATATTTTTCATCTCTGTTTGTTCATTACTTCCTCTAGGTTTTTGATAAACATTTCCTATATCCCATTCATTCTTTTTCTGAGATCCTGGATCATCTCCACAGGCATTATTCTGAATTCTTTTTCTGGAAGGTTGCCTATCTCTGCTTCATTTAGTTGCTTTTCTGGGGTTTTATCTTGTCCCTTCATCTGGGAGATAACCCTCTGCATTTTCATTCTGATTAAATTTATTTGATGTGATTTTTATTCTAGCCACTGTGAGATTGTGGTTCTTTTTCTTCCATGTGGCCTCTTGTAGATGAGGCTAAGAGGTTTGTATAAGCTTCCTAATGGGAGGGATTGGTGGTGGGAAAAACTGGGCCTTGCTTTGGTGGGCAGGACCATGCTCACTAAAATTTTAATTAAATTATATGTTGATGAGTGTGGTTGTGTTAGTTGATTGGCTTGAGGCAACCCAACCCTGAGGTCTACCAGCTCTATAGTAGAGTTAATGGTGAATTCCAAGAGAGCTTACACGAATGGACACCTCCCAAGACTGTTGCTGCCATTGTCCCCATCCCTGCTTTGAGCCACTGCCAAACCACGCCTCCACAGAAGACCCTCCAACACTAACAGGTCTGGTTCAGTCTCCTGTGGGGTCATTGTTCCTTTTTTCTGGGTCTTGTTGGGTGCAAGATTTTGTTTGTGACCTCCAAGAGTACAGTCTGTTTCCCCAGTCCTATGAAATCTGGTAAGCAAATACCATTGGCCTTCAAAGTCAGATTCCCTTTGGATTTCCAGCCCCCTTGACAGATCTCAGACTAGTAAGCATGACATGGGGCTCAGAACATTCATAACAATGGGAGAACTTATTTGGTATTATTGTACTCCAGTTTGTGGTTTGCCCACCTGGCAGATACAGGATTTGTTTTTATTGTGGTTGCATCCCTCCTATCATCTCATTGAGGCTTCCTCTTTGTCTTTGGATGTGGGGTATCTTTCTCTGGTGGCTTCCAGTGTCCTCCTTTGACATGATTGTTTGAGAGCATGTTGTGACTTCTGTGCTCTCACAAGAGATGAGGATACACCCCTATACTCTGCCATCTTGAACAAATTTTCACTGCCTAATTTTTGATTGGGTTGCTTGTTTTTCTACTATTACGTTCTATGAGCTGTTTATATATTTTAGAGATTAATCCTTCGTCAGTCATTTCCTTTGCAATTATTTTCTCCCATTCCAAGAGTTGTCTTTTAATCTTGTTTATTGTTTGGCTGTGCAAATCTTTTAAGGTTAATTAGGTCCCATTTCTTTTGTTTTTATTTCCCTTCCTCTAGGAGGCAGGTCAATGAGGGTCTCACTGTGATTTATGTCAAAGAATGTACTCTCTATTTTATCTTCTAAGACTTTTATAGTTCATGGTCTTACATTTAAGTTTTTTTAATCACATTTTGAGTTTATTTTTGTATTTGATGTTAAAAAACATTCTACTCTATTTTTCTACATGTAGGTGCCCCATTTTTCCAGTGTCACTTATTGAAGAGACTGTTTTTTTCTCCATTGTATATTCTTGCCTTCTTTGTCAAAGGTACCCATAGATGTGTGGGTTTATCTCTGGGCTTTCTATCATATTTCACCGATCTGTATTTCTGTTTTTGTGCCAGTGCCATACTCTCTTGATGACTGTAGCTTTGTAGTATAGCCTGAAGTCAGAAAAGTTTATTCTTCCAGCTCCATTCTTCTATCTCCAGATTGCTTTGACTCTTCAGGGTCTTTTGTGTTTTCATACAAATTGTGAAATATTTTGTTCCAGTTCTGTAAAAAACTATCATTGATAGTTTGATAGAGATTGCATTGAATTTGTAGATTCCTTTTCACAATATAGTCATTTGACAATATTGATTTTTCCAATCCAAGAACATCATATATCTTTCCATCTGTCTTTATCATCTTTGATTTCTTTCATCAGTGTCTTATAGTTTCTGCATACGTGTCTTTTGTCTCTTTAGGTAGCTTTATTTCTTTGTATGTTTTTCTTTTTGCTCCAATATTGAAGGGGATTGTTTCTTTAATTTATCTTTCTGATTTTTCATTGTTAGTGTATAATAATACAAGAGATTCTTATGTATTAATTGTGTATCCTAAAACCTTACTGTGTACATTGATTATCCCTAGTAATTTCTGGTGACATCTAAAACATCTACATCTGCTTCACTGACTACACTAAAACCTACACTAAAACCTTTGGCTGTGTGGATCACAACAAATGATGGAAAGTTCTTAAAGGGATGGGAATACCAGACCACCTTTCCTGCCTCCTGAGAATCCTGTATGCAAGTCAAGAAGCAACAATAGAACTGGACATAGAACTGGTTCAAAATTAGGAAAGGAGTATATCAAGGCTGTATATTGTCACCTTGCTTATTTAACTGATATGCAGAGTATATCATGTGAAATGTTGGGCTGGATGACTCAAAAGCAGGAATCAACATTACTGGGAGATAATCTCAGATATGCAGATGACACCACCCTAAAGGCAGAAAGTGAAGAGGAACTAAAGAGCCTCTTGATGAAACTGAAAGAGAAGAGAGAAAAAAAAACTGGCTTAAAACTCAAAATTCAAGTTACTAAGATCATGGCACCCAGTACCATACCTTCATGGCAAATAGATGGGGGAAAAATGGAAACAGTGATAGACTTTATTTTCTTGGGCTCCATAATCACTGTGGACAGTGACTACAGCCATGAAATTAAAGAATGCTTGCTCCTGGGAAGAAAAAAACTATGACAAACCTAGACAAAATAATAAAAAGTAGAGACATCACTGAGGGCCAAAGAATAGAAGCTTTTGAACTGTGGTGTTGGAGAAGACTCTCAAGAGTTCCTTTGACTGCAAGGAGATCAAGCCAGCCAATCCTAAAGGAAATCAACCCTGAATATTCATTGGAAGGACTGATGCTGAAGCTGAAGCTCCAGTACTTTGGCCACCTGATGTAAAGAGCCAACTCATCGGAAAAGACCCTGATGCTGGGAAAGATTGAGGGCAGGAGGAGATGGGAGTGACAGAGGGTGAAATGGTTGGATGGCTTCATCGACTCAATGGACATGAGTTTGGGCAGTCTCTGGGGGATAAGGAAGGACAGGGAAACCTGTCATGTTGCAGTCCATGGGGTCACAAAGAGTTGGACATGATTGAGCGACTGAACAACAGCAATGTATAGCCAACAACAATGTATAGTATCATGTAATTTGCAAAGAGTGAGAGATTTACTTCTTCTTTTCCAGTATGGATTCCTTTTATTACTTTTTCTCCTCTGATTACCTTGGCTAAGACTTCCATAACTATGCTGAATAATAGTGGCAAGAGTGGCACACTTGTCTTGTTCCTGATCTTAGAGGAAATGCTTTCAGTTTTTCACTGTTATGAATGTTTTCTGTGGGTTTGTTGTATATGACCTTTATTATGTTGAGGTAGGTTCCTTCTATGCCAATTTTCTGGAGGTTTTTTTTTATCATAAATGGGTGTCGAATTTCTCTGTATCTATTGAGATGATCATATGGTCTTCATCTTTCAGTTTGTTAATGATGCTTATCCTTCTTAATATGCTTTTAAAAATTGAAGAGAAAGGAATGCTTCCAAATTCATTCTATGGGCCAGTATTCCCTTGATAATATAACCAGGAAAAGACACCACCAAAAAAATTACATGGCAATATCTCTGATGAAAATAGATGTAATTATACCCAAGAAAATATGTTTTGTGCAAGAATAGTAGTTCCATTTTTAGATTTTTAAGAAACCTCCATACTGTTCTCCATAATGGCTGTACCAATTTACAATCCACTAATAGTGCAGGAGGGGTCCATTTTTTCCACACCCTCTCCAGCATTTATTGTTTGTAAACTTTTTCGTAATGGCCCTTCTGATTGACATGAGGTAATGTATTATTTCAGTTTGATTTACATTTGTCTGATAATTAGTGATTTTGAGCATATTTTCATGTGCCTCTTTGTGACCTGTATTTCTTCTTTAGAGAAATGTCCATTTAGGTCTTCTGTAATTTGTGCAATGGAATATTACTCAACCATGAAAAGAATGAAATTCTGCCATTTGCAGCCACTAGGATGAACCTAGAGAATATTATGCTTTTCTAAATAATTCTTAAGTTTTTAATTGAAGGATAATTCTCCTGGCAGTCTTGATTCCAGCTTGTGCTTCATCCAGCCTGGCATTTCTCATGATGTACTCTGCATATAAGTTAAATAAGCAGGGTGACAATATATAGCCTTGATGTACTCCTTTCCCAATTTGGAACCAGTCTGTTGTTCCATGTCTGGTTCTAACTGTTGCTTCTTGACCTGTATACAGGTTTCTCAGGAGGCAGTTAAGATGGGCTGGTATTCTCATCTCTTGAAGAATTTTCCACAGTTTGTTGTGATCCACAGAGTCAAAGGCTTTAGCATAGTCAATGAAGCAGATATATTTTCTGGAATTCTCTTGCTATTTCTATGATCCAATGAATATTGGCAATTTGATTTCTGGTTTCTCTGCGTTTTCTAAATCCAACTTGTACATCTGGAAGTTCTTGGTTCATGTACTGTTGAGGCCTAACTTGGAGAATTTTGAGTATGACCTTGCTAGTATATGAAATGAGTGCAATTGTGTGGTCATTTGAACATTAGTCCTTAGGGAAATGCAAATTAAACAACAGTGAAATACTACTTCACACCCACTACCATGGCTGTAATGAAAAAAACTGGTTGAACACTGCTTGAATAAGTCTTTCTCCATAGGCTTAAGATGTAAAAGTGTTGAAATACTAACTTCTTGTTATAATTGTAATAAGTGTTTTGATTGTAAGTTTGTGTTTTTATTATTCTGTTCAAGAGAATAATCATTTGCATGCAAGTATAATTTTATAAGTATTTTTTTAAAACTAAACATCTGAAGGTAGGAGGGAATGGTTAAACTGAAAATATCCTTATGCTAATTTTATTGAAGCTGCTACAAAACATTTCAGACAATATCTAGTAAACTCATTAAATACTCATTTTACATGGAAAAGGACACGCCATGAAAAAGCATATGCAAAAGTATCCCAGGTTTGTAAGAGTTTATTTGATAAAGACAATGGAAAGTGTTAATATTTTGCTATAAGCCCTGGTGCATAAGAGGTGGATTTATAGTTGATTATTTTCTTCCCATCAATTTGCTAGGTTGTATACCATGCCCATGCTTTCCATATAATTTCTCTGTAATTGGTGAAAAAGAAAGAAATATCATCCTCAATAAATCCAGTAATGACCAGTCAGTAAAAATTACCGGGATACTGAGTCAAGATGGCAGACTGAGCACTTGTGCATTTCTCTCCTCCAACCTCAAACTCCCTTAAATGACAGGAAGGGCAGATTTCCTTATACAAAGAGTAACTCCGGAATGGCAGGGGGAAAGGAAAGGGCAAACTCCTGGAGGATGGAAAGCAGATGGGGCAGGAGTACAGAGATGGAGTTATGGGTGGGGGTTGGGAATCTGGGAGCCCAGAACTGAAGAAGCGGTGCTAGGCGGTTGGAGAGGGGATTTGTTGGGCAGGCCGGTCCAGATTTTGGAAAGGGGCGGGGCAAGGAACCAAAGAACTGCTCCCACGCCCAAGGCAGTGGTGGATGGAGAGTTGGGGGTAGGGGAAAGCGCGGTGCTGGACAGGAAAGGGAGGCCTCTCTCCTGGCAGGAAGCTGAGCTCTACGGAAAAGAGGGAGGAGACTGGCGACTACAGTGACTGGTGGGAATCCGATGTGGCAGAGGGGCCGCCGCTGCCACCGAGAGGGAGCGGAGCCCGCCCCCCGCCCCCGCCCAAGCAGAGTTACGGAGACATTGCCGCCATCCTGTCCGCCTATCCAGCAGCCCACTTGACACGCTCCTTGCCTAAAGATCCTCCCTCCCAGCTCTTGCAAGCACCTAACTCGTCGTCTGCTGATCCTCCTCCTTCGACACAGCCTCCTGGCGGAGGCAGCAGCGAAGTGTCGGATTTGGGCACGCGAGGCCCGCTATCCCCAGCTTGGGGGAGTCTAGTCTCTGCCCTCTGGCCTGGACAGTGTTGGACTCAGGGCGGGAGGAATAAGGGGGTGCCCTCTATTTCTCTGACCACAACCAGAACTCCATAGCGCTAGCGTAGCCGGAACTAGCTAGGGAGGAAGGTTACTGCTTGCACGCAGAGTGCAGGGGATTTCCAGGTTTTCTGCCTAGCTTTAGAGGAAAACGGGCGTCTGGGCGTGTGTGTATGGAGTGCACTCTTTAGGAGATAAAGTTCACTGTGTCATCCATTGAATTTATTTCGTCTTGATTTCCTTTATTGGGCCGCTTGGTTACTGTGCTCCGCGCAGGCATGAAGACCCCGCTCGCAAAAACGGCTTCTGGGCAGCGGTCCAGGACAGGCTCAGGGCATGGCAGTGTGTCTGTTACCATGATGAAGAGAAAAGCTGCATACAAGAAGCATAGGAGCAGACCCATCTCCCAGCCTCCAAGGAATATCGTGGGCTGCAGAATTCGGCATGGATGGAAAGACGGAGATGAACCACTAACAGAGTGGAAGGGAACCGTTCTGGATCAGGTACCTGTAAATCCCTCTCTGTATCTTATCAAATATGATGGATTCGACTGTGTTTATGGATTGGAACTTCACAGAGATGAAAGAGTGTTATCACTTGAAGTCCTTCCTAATAGAGTTGCATCATCTAGAATCAGTGATACACACTTAACAGAAATTATGATTGGCAAAGCAGTGGAACATATTTTTGAGACAGAGGAAGGTTCCAAAAATGAATGGAGGGGGATGGTCTTGGCTCAGGCACCTGTCATGAATACGTGGTTTTACATTACCTATGAGAAAGATCCTGTATTATATATGTACCAGCTCTTGGATGATTATAAAGATGGTGACCTACACATCCTTCCAGATTCCAATGATTCTCCTCTCACAGAGAGGGAGCCAGGAGAAATCATAGACAGCCTAGTAGGCAAACAAGTGGAAAATGCCAAGGAGGATGGCTCCAAGAGAACTGGCATGGTCATTCATCAGGTGGAAGCAAAACCCTCTGTGTACTTCATCAAATTTGATGATGATTTCCATATCTATGTCTATGATTTGGTAAAAACATCTTAGAGGTCATTTTGAAATTTGCCAAATATGTGAAACTGCTTGTAAAATCTAAACAGACAAAAAACTCTTGATTGCTTTACAATTTGTAAGAACCATCTTCTCTTTTTCACACTTTTGCCTGGTAAAAAATTAAAACTTCCACCCTCTCAGACATGTTTTGAAGAATCCTTCTGCCTTTATCTCTAACCTTTTTATGTGTTCCTCCCCACAGTAGAATGATTGAGTTATCTAATTAGTGAGAAGGGCAAAGTCTGACATTCATTGGCCCATGTTTTTACCTTGGGTGGTGTTAATAGACTAAAGGTAACTGAACACTTTTTGCCTCATTCTTTTGGGCATTTAGACAATCTTCACTGAAGTGTGAAGCTTTTTGAGATATTCAATATGGCTGGCTAAGTATCTTGGTAACTTCAACCCTCCCCTTAGGTTACTTCAAATGTCTAATTTGGGAAAGGAGTGAGAGGCTCATGTTGGTCTTCCATCCAAGTTGCATTTTAAATTCCAACTGTACTGAAAGTCTTATTCTTGCACTTCTTGTTCAACTTGGTTCAAAATCAAGAGGGAAGTTATTTTGTATTTTAGTGCATAGGCTGAGAAATCTTACAAAATTGTTAAGGGGTAAGCATTTAGGAACCAAATGCAAGTAGAGAAATCATGGTTAGTCATTAATAGCATTAGGATTTCTGTTGTCTACAATAGCTCTGGCTTGTACCTACAGATATGAAGTGGGTTTTTACAGACATAGTCTGTGCAGACAGAATTTAACACAATTGGGCTTTGCCAGACCAAGGGAGCATTAGGCCAGGCTCTAGCTAGAGTCCACAATCACAGGGTAAAGGTTAAGTTTAGCATGGTTGGCAGATCTGTTCAGGACCTCAAAATAAAGGAGCAAAAATCTGGAATCAGGCTGAGATACAGGTTTCTTTCCTATGCTAGAAGCGATGCTTTGAAAATGTTTAGATTACATTTTCATTAGATTATTAGAAGACTTCTGAGTCCCAGCATATAAGGTGGGAAAGGCACTTGCTAGAACTAAAAAGACTGAAAATAAACTTTGCTTCCTTGTAGGAATTGGTGAGCTCATTCATTATGGTGTCCTAGTAGGACTATGAAACACATGCTAGATGATCAAAAGACAGTGATGTTCTAAGTGCTTTAATGTTTCAAATGCTGGCATTAGTAGATAGAAATCTAATAGATATTTGTTAAGTTTTTTCAGCTTTATCCTGTTTTTTGGCTGGGCCTAAGAAACTCATATGCAGCTAAGGGTGAACCCTATTTCAGCAGAAAAATAAGTAATATCTTCCATTATTAAAGGCATTAGGGAAAGTCAACTTTGGGAAAGGTTGAAAAATAAGCCAAGTTTTGGAGAGAAGCATCCAGTCAAAACCAATGTGTTCTCACTGGGTTTCTAAGAGAAGCTCCATTAGCACTAAAAACCAGGCCATGGACTTCTGCAGATGTGGCGTTGGGACTCATGATGGTACAATCAACCACTTGGGTAGTATCTTCCAAATTAAAGTTCACAGGTCATAGAGTCAAGACTACCAGCACAGAGAGACCACATCCTGCTGAGGATGAAACCAGGAAGATACTCTCTTCTCCCATGTATTCTCTGTCTACTTTCCTTCCTTTTGCTGTCACTAAGTCTCTCCTTAGATATTTTTGATGACAACTGCAGTGTGAGTCTGTATTACTCTATGTACTAAGTCCCAGAGACATAAATGTGTTTGAGTGTCTGTTTTAGAGGCTTAGGGTTAGTGTGCCTCCTGATTTTGGAGATGTGAAGCTGATACTGTAATAATCTTATGCCCTGTTGACCCTGAGGACTCTTGATATGATATATATATATTATGCAATTGTGGGGTTAGATTAATTTAACTCCTGAAGTTCTAAAGGAACTACACCAAATCAAGAGGAAGATAGTTCAGGCTACAGCTGCTGAATGAACCCTATTATCTGTCAAGACATCTTTGTGAGATCTGTATGGTTGACATCAGAAAAATAAGAAATTTGGGAAGGCAGAATTTTGGACTTTAATTCTTTTGGATTTTAAAAAAAGAAATTTCATTTGGGGCATTCATTTTTCCCTTATATAGTTCAAATTAAGGCATTTTCATTATGTTGGTGACATTGTGTTATTTGGAGTATTTTAATGCTATCTTTGGGGCTTATTGTATAATCTTTATAAGCTGTGTCAGATAATGTGGTTGGACACAATTATAAATTGAGAATAAAGTAGTGAATTTTCAGCCAGGGGTGTATGTAGCTTTAGAATTAGTTTAATTACTGTTCTATTCTGACTTATTTCAGTGCCTTTTGCAGCAAAAGTAGAATTGCTCACCAGTCTTACACAAGTGGGAGCAGGACATTTCTAAGATCCTACTGGTCTCCCCCCAAAGGGACAGTCAAGCCCTATTTGTCTTGGGTGTTGGTAATATGGACAGAAATGTCCAAAGGTATGATAGGACTTATCCTCTGCCTCTCTCTATGTTCCTGAACAAGAAAAAAGAATTGTGCCTCTCAAAAACATTTGGAAGAAAATTTCTACCTATCTCTACTAGTGACTCATTCAGTGTCCCAAGTGGGAGGAGAAATAACTTGGTGAAACATGAGAAAAGTGTTATTATGGATATGTAACTTAGGGCCGTGTTGGCTCTTGAGCTCATTTCTCACAGAAAGATATGGGAAAGCAGATAGTCTGTCACTACATGACTGGGTAAACCTCTAATCTGCAGACCTCTCTCACCCTCTGGGGTGGGGGATCAATTGTCTTTACACTTGAGGTAGAAGTTAATTTCAGGCTTAGGTCCAAAACATGTCCTCCAGTCCAGCTCTATCAACAATAAAGCCTATATCTATTTTTGTTCTTAAAAAAAATTTAATATATAAATCATTTTGCACAAAAATACATGCCTCTGGTAAAAATCAAACAGTTCAAAAGGATATACAGTATAAAGTAAGTCTCTTTTTTTTTTACATCCTTAACCTCAGTCTTACTTTCCAAAGATAAACACTCTTATCAGTTACTATGTATTTTTCCAGAGATAATCCACGTACTTACAAGTATATTATATATATGTATATCAATTTTTATACAAATTGTGGCATACTATACATGCTGTTATGAATTTTGCTTTTTTAATATATTAAAGCTGTTATTTTAACCCCTCTTTGATTCCTGTGTATATTTTTTAGTTGGTTCAGAATCTGGAAGGGAAGGAGGTATGATTGATTCAGACTAATTTAATGAAAACTTAAATGTCCCTGCAAATCCACCAATTCTGCCAGGTAAATTTTTCTGACTAGTAGAATATGAAATGTATGTAAACATGATCAATTTTTATGGAAGGAACTCCTTGAGGCTAGTATATTTTTATTGAAGGAAGTTAAAAGGGGAATCAACTATAAATTGAAACTGTGGAAAAAGTTAATTGTAATCAGTTATTCAAAAATGAAATGAACAAGCATTTCTTTTTATTCCAGCTTACACTGACACCTACTGCCAGATGCAAATTTATTTGCTTTTTATAACAGAATGCTTTTCTGTGTGTAACAAGAAACTCCTTTTAAATATGTTTAAACAGTTGCCAAGTATTGTTGATTCATATAACTAAACTAATCCGGAAGTTAGATAGGCTTCAGGCTTGGTTTGATGGGGGCTCAGGCTCAGTGTCTGTGATTCATTAAGATTTTCCCTCTTCCGTATGTCAGTTCCAGTCTCAGAATGTCTTTTTTCATGGTGGCAAAATTAGACCAGCAGTTCCAGTCTAGAGAAAGATAAATAACCTGTGTCCTATGGTGAATTCTGAACTGGCTTAGGATACATACCTAGACCAATCACTGAAGTCCCATGGATGAAATGCACTGATTGGCTTAGCCAGGGCATGTGTTCCATTCCTGAACCCTAAAGTATATCTCCCTAGAACTAAATGGATTTCTAGTGAAATTGGCATGAGGAGTGAATGCCATGAACCAATCACAAATGTCTGGTATAGCTTCTTCCTTTGGGTAGTGAGTGTCCGTGGACATCTTTATTCCCACGTGTGTGTGTGTGTGTGTGTGTGTGTGTTTGTTAGTTGCTCAGTGGTGCCTGATTCTTTGTGACCCCATGGACTGTGGCCCACCAGGTTCCTCTGTCCATGGAATTCTCCAGGCAAGAATACTGGAGTGGGTAGCCATTCTCTTCTCCAGGGGATCTTCCTGACCCAGGGATTGGACCTGGGTTTCCTGCATTGCAGGCAGATTCTATACCATCTGAGCCACCAGGGAAGCCCTTATTCCCACATATCCAATTTCAAAAAATGTTCACACCTGCATGTAGTGAATTTATGTTTTCAAAGGGGAAAAACCTAAAGTCTTATCCAGTTATTACATTTAATGTTAAGTTTAGGATCTCTAGTTGATATGCAGACATCTCCAGATCTATCATCTTAGCAGTCTTGTCACCTGTAGCTAAATTGTAAACTAACCTTTAGTCCAGTCCAATATATAGTTGTGAAGAAAGAGCCACAGAAGTATAGTAAAAAACTACCATTTGAAAAAAGGGAGGAAATAGGAAGCAATACACAGTAGTTTCTGGTTCAAAGTGTTAGTCCCTCAGTTGTGTCCCACTGTTTGAGACCTCCTGAACTGTAGCCAACCGGGTTCCTTTGTCCATGGAATTCTCTAGGCAAGATTCCTGGAGTGAATTTTAATTCCCTTCTCCAGGGGATCTTCCTGACCCAGGGATTGAAATCTCCTGCATTGCAGACAGATTATTTACTCTCTGAGCTGCCTGGGAAGTCCTTCTGGTTCAAAGCATACATCCTAATCTTTTAAATAAGGACTCTGCCCTCACAGCAAAATGAGTCAGTCAACCTCTTTTTGTTCGCTAAGAGGGTCTCCCTTGGAGACATATCTTGGGTGGGTGCAGTTTCTTATGGATGGACAGTTTTAACTGTCTCAGTTCAGTTGCTTAGTCATGTCCGACTCTTTGCAACCCCATGGACTGTAGCACACCAGACACCCCTGCCCATCATCAACTCCTGGAGCTTGCTCAAACTCATGTCCATTGAGTCGGTCATGCCATCCAACCCTCTCATCCTCTGTCATCCCCTTCTCCTGCCTTCAGTCTTTCCCAGCATCAGGGTCTTTTCCAATGAGTCAGTTCTTGGCATCAGGTGGCCAAAGTATTGGAGTTTCAGCTTCAGCATCAGTCCTTCCAATGAATATTCAGGACTCATTTCCTTTAGGATTGACTGGTTTGATCTCCTTGCAGTCCAAGGGACTCTCAAAGAGTCTTTCCAACACCTTAGGAAGCATCACTATGAACAAAGCTAGTGGAGGTGATGGAATTCCAGTTGAGCTATTTCAAATCCTAAAAGATGATGCTGTTAAAGTGATGCACTCAATATGCCAGCATTTAACTGTCTACTTCATCTTATACTATTTCTTGTGTCCGGAAGTTGATCTGAGTTTAAATTATAAGTTTTTTCCATTGTTGGCCAGAATTGGAATCTCTTGAATATAGTAGTTCTCAAACCTTAGTACATATTAGAACCACCTAAATAGTTTGTTAAACTACAGATTGCTGGGGCCCACCAACAGAAATGCTGATTCAGTTAGTGTGGGGTCCAGGGATTTACATATTCTAACACTTTCACACAGGAGACTGAGACTACTGGTCCTGGGATTCCACATGGAGAATTATTGACTTGTAGGTGCCAGTTGAGTGAAGCCAGAATTGTAAAAACCAAAATCAATGGTACAGAATCCACCTGCTAATGCAAGAGACATGGGTTCAATCCCTGGGTCAGGAAGATACCTAGAGAAGAAAATGACAACGCACTCCAGCATTCTTGCCTGGAAAATTTCATGGACAGAGGAGCCTGGTGGGCTACAGTCCAGAGGGTTGCAAAAGAGTTGGACATGGCTTAGTGACTAAACAACAATAACAATTGCAGCTAGTAATCCCTACCTTACTCGGTTCTATTGAGAACTAAATGAAAAACTATATCTTTAGCATATAATAGTACAGTGAAGATACTTCATAAATTCCATTTAGTTTCCAAGAGGGGACAGTTCACATTCTTTTAGTAAACATTTATATTTAGCAATGCCCAGTGACATTTAGTTAGTGAATATAGTCCAGAAATTCTGTTACTGAAATGTGAATTTAAATAATTCTTTAGATGTGTAGGGCTTCCCTCATAGCTCAGTTGGTAAAGAATCCACCTTCAATGTAGGAGACCTTAGTTTGATTCCTGGGTTGGAAAGATCTGCTGGAGAAGGGATAGGCTACCCACTCCAGTATGCTTGGGCTTCCCTTGTGGTTCAGCTGGTAAGGAATCTGCCTGCAATGCGGGAGACCTGGATTCGATCCCTGGGTTGGGAAGATCCCCTGGAGAAGGGAAAGGCTACCCACCCCAGTATTCTGGACTGGAGAATTCCATGGACTATACATTCCATGGGGTCACAAAGAGTCAGACACGACTGAGTGACTTTCACCTTCACTTTCACTTAAATGTGTATAGTCCCTTACTTTCCTACTAAGAACTTTCCCAGAGTGCTGATAAATCTTCATAGCATACCTGGGTGGTTGGTAGGGCAGGATGTTATTCTATTTTGCAGATTCAGTCATTTATTTATTCAGCAGCTTTTGTTGGACATGGCTAATAGTGACAAAGGAAATAGATAAGGTCTGTACTTACAGGGAGTTTAGAGTCTCATAGGGGGAGAAAAACAACAAAGATGTAGATAATCTCTATAATTTCTGGGAGTGATAAATTGTATGACAATAACAAAAGTGAGCAATAGTATAGAAAGTAACTGAAATAAGGGAGCTACTTCAGCTATGGCTTGTCAGAAAAAAGGCCTGAATACATATTTGAGCAGATAACTGAGAGAAGCCAGCCCATGCAGTAATTTGAAGGAGGAGTGATCTAGAGAGGAAAAACAAGTTGAAAGGCTAGGATAGCTGAAACCATTTATTCATATTATTAATTCAGTTATGTGTTTAATACTGAGACATATAGTTCAAGATTTTTCTCTCTTGTATAGCTATGTCACTGCTGTTTTCTGATATTTTTCTCTGTTTGTGGAGGTCAAAGAATATTACAGGCAGCATGTTTGTAAATTATTTCAATTGTTACCCTAATCCTGAAGATGAAGTGAAGGGACTGAAAAGTCAATGAATAAATATAAATGGAACAAATTTCTTCCAAATTGAACCCAAATTCATGGTAGAGGTCTGCAGCACATAGTTAAAGTTGAAGCCCATACATAATGTAGTGAATGTGTATGCTTATTTTTGTGGTCACAGTTGCAAATACATACTATAAGGCATTTGAGCCATTTAGTTTATATGATTCATCTTTGGAAGGTGGTGGAATGGCAAGAAGCATTTATTTAACACCTAGTATGTGCCAGGCACATCTCAATCTTCACAGGATACTGGGTGCTAAGTGTTATTATTTCCATTTTACAGTTTAGGAAACTAGACTTAGAAAAAAGATAAAAGGGTCACACTGCTAGTAAGTGTGGACATGAACCTAAGTCTCCTGATGGCAAGTGCAATTTTGATTATTATTTTTGCTAAAGAAATAGGAAATGCAAGAGCATCAATGGAGATATCAAAGTGATTTACAGCTGTGGTCTTCTAATTTTTTTGTCTCTATCACTTTCTCTCAACACACACTTTGTTCCAATTGTTTATAAATCTACTTTATTCATTTATGCATCCAAAAAATTTATTTAGTGCCTATTTTTGTTTCAGGCACTGTTACTAGAAATTTAGAATATTTCAATAAATAAAACAGTCAGTGATCTCTGTTCTTATGGAAGAAGTGAAGTCGCTCAGTCATGTCCGACTCTTTGCGACCCCATGAACTGTAGCCTACCGGGCTCCTCCGTCCATGAGATTTTCCAGGCAAGAGTACTGGATTGGGTTGTCATTTCCTTCTCCAGAGGATCTTTCCGACCCAGGGACCGAACCCAGGTCTCCCGCATTGTACGCAGATGCTTTACCATCTGAGCTACAAGGGAAGCCCAAGAGGAAGCTAGCAATAAACAATAAAAATAACAGGTATGTAAATTATATGGGATGTCAGAAAGTGGCATTGTGAATAATTTGTTCTGTTTGAACAAAAAGAAAATTAGAAAAGGGTAAGAGCTAAAAGGAGTGGTGGGTTGTAATATTAAATAGGGAGATTAGGATAGTTTTCATGGGAAAGGTGATATTGAGCAAAGAAATGAAGTAAAGGAGTTAGCCAACCATATAGCTGGAGAAAGAGCATTCATGGTAAAATAAAATAAAATAAAATAAAAACGGGAGCTGTTAGAGGAAAGGCTATTGGCATGTTAAAAGACCAAGGAGGCTACTTTGTCTACAGCTATGTAAGTGAGGGTGAGAGACATAGGAGAAGTCAGGGAGGTTTATTACATAAGGCTAAATCACATAAGGTCCTGAAATGCAGGAACTCTCTATGAAATGAGGAGAGCCTGTCACAGGTTAAGTTCCCCAGGAAGCAAATATAAAACAAAGTTAATCCTTCAGAAAATTTATTAAGCAATGCCTTGGGGGTTAATAACTATGGAAGAAATGAGGAAGAAGTAGAAGCAACAAGGGAGAAGTCAAGCTCTGATACTCAATGAGAGTGTCAGCCACAAACACATACACTGATCAGTCATTGGATATAGGCCACCCTGGAAAAGGATGTGACCTTGGACAAGATTTCTCTCTGCAGCTGAGGCAATCCTTAAACAGAAATGACAACGGAAGCTGGGGTAATAATTCTCTCTATGAAAAGGAACCTGGGTGTTGCATCTCCATGTCCACAGAGCCATTGAAGATTTTGAGCAGATAGTTGACCTGAATTACTTTCTTAAAGGATCTGTCTGATGCTTTGAGCACAAGCTATAAAGGAAAAAGCACAGAATCAGTAAAACTAGTTAGGGTATTGCAGGAACCCAGGCATGAACTGATGATATCTGAAAGGTAACAAGGGAGATAGTGAGAAGAATTTGAATTTTGGATATATTTTGAAGGAAACGCCCCGGGATGTTCTGACCAGTTGGAAGTGAAATGTGAAAGAAATAGAGGAGTCATGGATGGTTCCAAGATTTTTGGACTAAACAGTTGGAAGAATGGGGTACCCATTAACTGAGATGAAGAAAGCTATGGTTTGGATGGACATAGAGGGAAGGTTAGAAATTAAGTTTTCTAAAAGTTGAATTTGAGGTGTTTTTAGAACATCCAAGTAGAAATGTTGAGCAGTTACTGGATATCTGAATCTGCAGTAAAGAGGAGAGGTCTTATTGAGCTGCATAAATAAATTTGGGAGGTTTTGCATATGAATGGTATTTAAAGACATGGGAGTATACTAGATCACCTTAGGGAATGAGTATGCATAGAGAAGAGCATATGATCATGGGAAGAGCCCTGGGCCACGAAGAGATTTGGGAAATGAGGGGACACAAGCAAAAGTAACTAAGAGATAAGAGTAAAATGAAAAGTGTGGTAACTTGGGAGTCCTTCTTTGTTAGCCTCCCACCTAGACCTTAAATCTCTTTCTGACAAATTATTCACATTTCAACTCAAATGTCATCTCCAGATGATTTTGTTGTTGTTTTCAGCTCCTTTGAATAACACTGCCTACAACCAAGAACCCATACATAACATCCTTTTCATTGTATCAAAGTAATGTGTCCACCAGTTTGAGCACTCTCAACTCACTCCTTCCTAAAATACCTCTAAAGCTAGAAAGATTTTGAGGGACATTGTGGTTTCCTGGCACCCACAGAAATATTAGAAATGAGACCAACAGATGTAAAACAAATGCCTAGAAGATGAAAGGTTTATTTAGTTAGTTATTTTACTTGGAGGATAATTGCTTTATACTGTCATATTAGTTTCTGTTGTAGAACAGTGTGATTCAGGTATGTTGTTTTTGTTCTTCAGTTACTAAGTCGTGTCTGACTATTTCGGCTGCATGGACTGTAGCATGCCAGTCTCCTTCTCTGTCCTCCTCTGTCTCCTAAAGTTTACTCAAATTCATGCCCATGGAGTCAGTGGTGCTATCTAACCATCTCATTCTCTACAGCCCTTTTCTCCTTTTGCCTTCAGTCTTTCCCAGCATTAGGGTCTTTTCCAAAGAGTTGGCTCTTTGCATCAGGTGTTCAAAGGATTGGAGCTTCAGCAGCAGTCCTTCCAATGAATAGTCAGGGTTGATATCCTTTAGGATTGACTGGTTTGATCTCCTCACAGTCCAAGGGACTCTCAAGAGTCTTCTCCAGCACCACAATTCGAAAGCATCAAATCAGCTATAAGAATACATATATCCCGTCTCTCTTGAACCCCCCTCCAATATCCCTCATCTCACACATATAGGTTATCATAGAGCACCGAGCTGAGCCCCCTGTGCTATACAGCGGCTTTCTGCTAGCTATGTATTTTACACATGATAGTGTATATGGGATTCCCTGGTGGCTCAGAGAATAGAGTCTTCCTGCAATGCGGGAGTTTAATCCCAGGTCAGGAAGATCCCCTGCGGAAGAAAATGGCAACCCACTGCAGTACTCTTGCCTGGAAAATCTCATGGACAGAGAAGGAGCTTGGTGGGCTATAGTCCATAGGGTCCCAAAGAGTCAGACATGACAGAGCAACCTCACTTTCACTTTCACTGTATATATATCATTGCTACTCTCAATTCATCTTATTTTCTCCTTCCCCACTGTGTCCACAAGTCTGTTCTCTGCATCTGCATCTCTGTTCCTGCTCTACAAATAGGTTCATCAGTATTTTATATATATATATATATATATATACATACACATGTACTAATATAGGAGGTTTGTTTTTCTCTTTCTGACTTGCTTCATTCTGTATGACCACCTCTAGGTTCATCCACACCACTACAAATGAACAAATTTGACCAGTTTTAATCTTTTTTATGGCTAGTAATATTCCGTTATACATATATGTATATATATGCCACAACTTTATCCATTCATGTCAGTAGATATCCAAGTTGCTTCCATGTCCTGGGTATAGTAAATAGTGCTGCAGTGAACACTGAGGTACATGTCTTTTTGAATTAATGGTTTTTATCACAATATATACCCAATAATGGGATTACTGGGTCATATAGTGACATACTTCTTAGTTTCTTAAGGAATCTCCATATTGTTTTCCCTAGTGGCAGTATAAATTTACATTCTCACCAACAGTGTAAGAGGGATCCCTTTTCTCCACATCTGCTTTAGTGTTTATTTTGTGTAGATTTTTTTTGATGATGGCCATTCTGACTGGTGTGAGGTGAGGTGATAACTCATTGTAATTTTTATTTGTATTTCTTCAATAATAAGTGAAGTCAAGCATCTTTTCATGTGTTTGTTGGCCATCTGTATATCTTCTTTGGAGAAATGTATATTTAGGTCTTCTGCCCAATTATTTATTGGATTGTTTGTTTTTCTGGTATTGAGCTGTATGAGCTGCTTGTTTATTTTGGAAATTAATACTTTGTCAGTTGTTTCCTTTGCTATTATTTTCTCCCATTCTGAGGGTTGTCTTTTCATTTTGTTTATAGTTTCCTTTGCTATGCAAAGTTTTGAAGTTTAATTAGGTCCCATTTCTTTATTTTTGTTTTTATTTTCATTATTCTAGGAGGTGGGTCAAAGAGGATCTTGCTGTGGTTTCGGTCAAAGAATGTTCTGCCTATGTTTTCCTCTAAGAGTTTTGCAGTGTATTGCTTTACATTTTTTATCCATCTTGAGTTTATGTTTGTGTATGGTGTTAGGAAGTGTTCTACATTTATTATTTTACATATAGCTGTCCAGTTTTCTCAGCACCATTTCTTGAAGAGGCTGTCTTTTCTCCATTGTGTTTTCTTACCTCCTTTGTCAAAACTAAAGTGCCCATTGGTGTGTGGGTTTATCTCTAGGCTTTCTATCTTGTTCCATTGGTCTATATCTCTGCTTTGTGCCAGTACCATTCTGTCTTGATTACTGCAGCTTTCTAGTGAAGTCTGAAGTCAAGAAGGTTGATTTTTCCAGCTCTGTTTTGCTTTCTAAAGAATATTTTGGCTATTCAGGGTCTTTTGTGTATAATGAAAATTGTAAATTTTTTATTCTTCTAATTCTGTGAAAATGCCATTTGTAATTTGATGGGTCTTGAATTTAATCTGCATACAGGTCTGTCTCCTTAGGTAAGTTTATCCATAGATATTTTATTCTTTTAGTTGCCATGGTGAATGGGATCGTTTCCTTAATTTCTCTTTCTGATGTTTCATAGTTAGTATACAGGATTGAAAAAGATTTCTCTGCATTAATTTTGTATCCTGAAACTTTACTAAATTCATTGATTAGCTCTAGTAAATTTCTGATGGCATCTTTAGGGTTTTCTATGTATAGTATCATGTCATCTGCAAACAGTAAGATTTTTACCTCTTTTCCCATCTGGGTTCATTTATTTCTTTTTCTTCTCTACTGCTGTGGCTTGGACTTCCTAAACTATGTTGTATAATAGTAACAAGAGTGGGCATGCTTGTCTGATTACTAATCATAGAGGAAATACTTTCGTTTTTTCACCACTTAGAATAATGTTTGCTGTGAGTTTGTTGTGTATGGCCTTTGTTATGTTGAAGTAGGCTTCCTCTATGCCCACTTTATAGAGAATTTTTATCATAAATGGATGTTAAAATCTTTTTGTACATCTATTGAGGTTATGGCATGATTTTTTTTATCTCTTTAATTTGTTTATATGATGTATCTTATTGACTGATTTGTGTATAATGAAAATCCTTGCATCTCTAGGATAAATCCCATATGATCATAGTGTGTGATCTTTATAATGTGTTGTTGGATTCTCTTTGCGAGTATTTTTTTGAGAATTTTTTCACCTATGTTCATCAATGATATTTGCCTGTAATTTTATTTTCTGATATCTTTCTCTGGATTTGGTTTCAGGGTGATGGTAGCCTTGTAGAATGAATTTGGGAGTGTTCATCTCTCTACAATTTTGGGGTAGAGATTGAGGAGGATAGGTGTTAGTGCTTCTCCAAACATTCGATAGGATTCACCTGTGAAGCCCTCTGGCCCTGGGTTTTTGTTTGTTGGAAGATTTTTAATCGCAGTTTCAATTTCAGTGCTTGTTATTGATCTGTTCATTATTTTCTATTTTCTTCCTGCTTCAGGCTTGGAAGGTTGTTCTTTTCTAAGAGTTTGTCCATTTCTTCTAGGTTGTCCATTTTATTGGTGTATAGTTACTCACAGTAGTCTCTTGTGATCTTGGTATTTCTGCTACGTTCCTTATTTCATTTCTAATTTTATTGATTTGACTCTTCTCCATTTCTTTCTTAATGAGTATGACTAATTGGTTATCAATATTGCTCATCTTCTCAAAGAATAAGTTTTTAGTTTTATTGACCTTTGCTATTGTGTTATTCATTTATTTTTCACTTATTTATGTTCTGATCTTTTTGATTCATTTCCTCCTACTAGCTTTTGGGGTTTTTGCTCTTCCTTTTCTAATTGCTTTAGGTGTAAGGTTAGGTTGTTTATTTGATGTGTATCTCATTTCTTGAGGTATGTATTGCTATAAAATTCCCTCTTAGAACTGCTTTTGCTGAATCCCTTAGGTCATTGTGTTTTCCTTGTAATACGTTTCTAGGTATTTGTTGCTTTCCTTCTTGCTTTTCTCAGTGAATACTTGGCTATTTAAGAACATATTGTTTAGCTTTCATGTGTTTGTGTTTTTACAGTTGTTTTTTTTTTTTTTTTCTGTTACTGATATCTAATCTCATAACATTGTTTTCAAAAAAGGTGCTGGATATGATTTCAGTTTTCTCAAATTTACCGAGGCTTGATTTGTGACCCAAGATATGATCAATCCTGGAGACCATTCTATTCCCACTTTAGAAAAAAAGTGTATTCTGCTGCTTTTGGATGGAAAGTTCTATAAATGTCAATTAAGTTCATCTGCTCTAATGTGTCATTTAAGGCTTGCTTTTCCTTATTAATTTTCTATCTTTTATGACCTGCCCATTGGTTTAAGCAGGATCTTAAAATCCCCCACTATTATTGTGTTATGTTCAATTTCCCCTTTTGATAATGCCTGTTATCATTTCCATATGCACTTAGGTGCTCCAATGTTTGGTGCATAAATATTTACAATCGTTATGCCTTCTTCTTGGATTGATACTTTGGTCATTATGTAGGGTCCTTCCTTATCTTGTCTCTTGCTACTGACTTTAAAGTCTACATTTTCTGATATGAGAATTGCTACTCCAGCATTCTTTGATTTCCATTTGCATGAAATATCTCTTTCCATCCCTTCACTTTCAGTCTGTATGTGTCACTAGGTCTTAATTGGGTCTCTTATAGACAGTGTATATAGGAGTCTTAATTTTGTATCCTTTCAGAGAGTCTATGTCTTTTGATGGAAACATTTAGTCCATTTACATTCAAAGTATTATATATATATATATATATATATATATTGTTATTTGCACTTTCTTAATTGTTTTGGAGTGTTTTCTAGTTCTTTTCCTTCTCTTGTGTTTCTTGCCTAGAGTACTTCCTTTCTCATTTTTAAGGCTGGTTTTGTGGTACTGAATTCTCCTGCCACTCCCTTCTGGTGTGCAGAATTTCTGCTGAAAGATCAGCTGTTAACCTTCTGGGGATTCCTTGTATTTACTTAGTACTTTTCTTTTGCTGCTTTTAATATTTTTTTCTCTGTGTTTAGTCTTTGCTAGTTTGCTTAATATGTGTCTCAGTGTGTTTCTCTTTGGGATTATCTTGTATGAGACTCTCTATGCTTCCTGGACTTGATCAACTACTCCTTTTCCCATATTAGGGAAGTTTTCAACTATAATCTCTTCAACTATTTTCTCAGAGCCTTTTTCTTTCTCTTCTTCTTCTTGGATCCCTATAATTCAAATGTCAGTTCATTTAATGGTTTTCCAAAGGTCTCCAATACTGTCCTTATTTATTTTAATTGTTTTTTTTTCTTTATTTTGCTATTTGACTTTCATTTCCAACATTCTATCTTTCTGCTCACGTATCTGTTCTTCTGTCTAAGGTTTTCTGCTATTGATTCCTTCCAGATTATTTTTAGTTTCAGTAATTGTGTAGTTCATCATTCTTTGTTTTTTTCTTTATTTCTTCTAGGTCCTTGTTAAATATTTCTTGCATTTTCTACATTGTGTTTCATCTTTACTATCATTGTTCTGAATTGTTTGTCAGGTAGTTTGCCTATTCCCCTTTTGTTTATTTGATCTTGTGGGGTTTTACCTTGCTCCTTTATCTGCATGCTATTTCTCTGTCTTTTCGTGTTTTCTGCATTCCGTGTTTGAGGTTTCCTTTCCCAAGGCTGCAGGAGTGTAGTTCTTCTTGCTTTTGAACTCTGCCCTGGGTGGGTGAGGTTGTTCCAGTGGCTTATCTAAGCTTCCTGTTGGGAGGGATTTGTGCCTGCATTCTGGTGCATGGAGATGAGTTCCCCCCTCCCCCGACCCCCGATAAGCAAGGTCTTGTTAAGTGGTGTGTTCATAGTGTGTGGGCTTAATATGACGTTAGGCAGCCTATGTGCTGATGATTGGGTTTGTGTTCCTGTCTTGCTTGTTGTTTGGGTGAGGCATCCAGTGCTAGGTTCTGCAAGCAGTTGGGTGGAACCATGTCTTGGATTCAGATAGAGGATTTTGTGGGGATTCTAACCAATTAATACTCCTTGGAGCCAGGGATTCTCTGGTGGTCTAGTGCCCTGGACACAGTGCTCTCACCACAGAGGCTCAGGCCAAGCTTTTACTCAGAGAATCAAGAACCCACAAGCCATGTGTCATGACAACAAAGGGTATTTAAAAACAAAACAAAGAAAAAAAAATAAAATCCCAGCCAAATGGTAAAAACAAAATCATGTCAACAGAAATAACAAAGCAAAATACACACACACACAAACCAAAAGAAAACAAAGTAGAAAGAGCAACGAGACACACAGAAGAAACCAAAAATAAACTCAACCAATTGAAAACAAAACTAGCTAAAATACAAGAAACAAAACCAAAGCAGAGTGATAACTGAGGAATAAAGCAAAGAAAACAAAACAAACCAACAAATGTGGTAAACAAAACAGAAAAGCAAAGTTAAAATTGAAGTATATAAAAGGATCTAAATATATTAAAAAAGAAAACCGAAAAGACCCTATAAAACCTCAAAGAAAACACAGAAAAATAGAAAACCAAAGTACAATTAGAAATATATTTTTAAATAAATAAATTAAAGTATGATTAAAAAATCCCCAAAACCTAAATAGAAATAATAATAATAGTAAAAGCAATATTCATAACAACAAAGAAAAAAATAGAAAAAAAATATGAACAGCAGAATGAATTGAAACATAAAAAATATAATAAGTGTTCCTTATGGTCTTAGCTGTCAGTATCCTTGCCTCCCACCATGAACCATAGCCCATCTCCACCTCCCTAAATAAGGCCCTCTAATTCTGGGGAGGATTGATCTCTGGACCTGCTCTAGGCCCTGTAAGGAAAGCTAAAACTCTAATCTGACCCTACTCCCACATGTGTTTGCTCAAATTGCCACAGGGGCCAGAAATAGTGTTTTATTATGGTGAAACACTCATTGTTCTTACATATATTGTGTAACACAAAGTCTACATAATTGATTGTGTGAATTTAATCTAATAATATGAGATGCCCTATACATGGACATCACCAGATGGTCAATATACTGAAATCAGATATATTATATATTTTGCAGCTGAATATGGAGAGTCTTTATACAGTCAGCAAAAACAGGACCTGGAGATGACTGACTCAGATCATGAAATGCTTATTGCAAAATTCAGACTTAAATTAAAGAAAGTAGGGAAAACCACTAGGTCATTCAGGTATGATCTAAAGCAAATCCCTTATGATTATACAGTGGAAGTGACATATAGATTCAAGGGATTAGATCTGATAGACAAAGTACCTGATAGACTAAGAACTTTGGATGGAGGTTTGTAACATTTGTACAGGAGGCAGTGATCAAAATCAATCCAAAGAAAAAGAAATGAAAAAACAAAAAAACAAAATGGTTGTCTGAAGGGGCCTTACACATAGCTGAGAAAGGAAGAGAAGCAAAAGGCAAAGAAGAAATGGAAGATATACTTACCTGAATATTTAGAATTTATTTCCTTTAGGATTGACTGGTTTGATCTCCTTGAAGTCCAAAGGTCGCTCAATAGTCTTCTCCAACACCACAGCTCAAAAGTATCAATTATTTGGTGCTCAGCTTTCTTTATGTTCCAACTCTCACACTCATACATGACTACTGCAAAAACCATAGCTTTAACTAGATGAACCTTTGTTGGCAAAGTAATGTCCTTGCTTTTTAGCATGCTGTCTAGGTTGGTCATAGATTTTCTTCCAAGGAGCAAGCGTCTTTTAATTTCATGGCTGCAGTCACCATCTGCAGTGATCATGGAGCTCCCCAAAATAAAGTCTTTCACTGCTTCCAGTATTTCCCTATCTATTTGCCATGAAGTTGAAAGGTTATTGCTAAACCACAAAAAGACACCGGGATTCTTGGCCTCAGGAGGAGAAGAATTCAATCCGGGGCCAGAGAAGAGGCTTGATCACCAAGAGCTTTTGTATAATAAAGTTTTATTAAAGTATAAAGGAGATAGAGAAAGCTTCTGACATAGGCATCAGAATGAGGCAGAAAGAGTACCCCCTTGCCAGTGTTAGCAATGGAGTTATATACTCTCCAATTAGTTATTACAGTGAATCAAAAGAATGTCTGGAGGTTGTAAAGACCTCACTAGACCTACTCCCATAATTTACACTTTAAAATAACAGGATTAGCCAGAAAGTTTTTTTTCAGAGACTGTCCTCAAGCAGGATACATTATTGTTATATAATCCTAAGGAATATAGAGGGAAAAAAAGTCTGTGCTTTCTTCCTCCTTGAGAATTCCAGACCCCTCTCTCCTTGGGGACCCCTGGACTTCTTATCAACCTGCCTAGGTTGATAATGATTCTCTCATTTCCCCCTTTTCTTTTAGGAGAATTATGTTGCCAAGGGAAAGGGACATTGTTTTCATTCTGTAACTACTTCCTGCTGTTTAGGGATATGGTCCCTAAATTGTTGAAGCAACATATTCTCCTAATCCTCATATTGAGGGTCTCTGATCCAGGGGTCCCAAGTAATAGTTGGAGGAGACTGTGGCACTCGTAGGAGCTCGGACAACCATTTGTAACTTAAAAGCCTTCATGCGACTAGAAACAAATCCAATTACACAGTTACAGATGCAGGGAGCAAACAGCAAAAATAGAAAAACCCGAGTTATTGTAATTAAGATAGTTTTCCACCATGGGGAACGAGTTAACATCTCCCAAAGTGAGGCAATTGAGGCTTCAAGAGTATCCATAGCCCCAATCATCTTAGTCGTGTGTTTAGTAAAATGAGTAACATTAGTGCTCATATCAGGTATATATGTACAGCATTGGGCATGAATAATGGCTCAAGTTCCTCCTTGTGCAGCTCTCAGAATATCTAAGGCCAATCTGTTTTGTAAGACCACCTTTCTAATTTGTGCTTGTTTGGCATTAAGAGCTGAAATAGATTTTGAGAGTCTTGTAATGCCTGTTGAGTAAAATTAGTCAAAGCATCCACTCATAGCATAACATCTGTAGTTCCCAGAGAGGGAAAAAATACTGCAGCCAAATAATCATACCAGTGAAATACAGACCTTGCCCACCGAGTTTTAAGGTGGGGTAAATGATAAAGCCATGAGTAAAGGCTAGATCTAGGGTGCATTTCCCTATCCAACCAGGGGGAAGCCATGCCCATAGCTAAGAGTCACACATCCAATAGGTCCCATTTGGAGCAAGACAGCGAGACTGAGACATGCAGTCCCAATCAGTGTCTGGCCAAAGGGAAGACCTGAATTGGGGTTAGAAAACGTGGGAATGATTACATTGCATATTTCCTGAGACAAAAAGCCCAAGTGTTTCCAATCATTATAATTAAGTGGTTGACTAACTTCTGGGGATGGCTCTATTTGTTCCCAGCATATAGGGGCAGTAGATATTAGACGTCCTTTTTCAGGAGTTAACCACATAACCTCATCCCATATTTGATAAACATCAGGTAAAAAACCATTAGATCTAGACCTATTCGCCTTATGTGTAGCAAAATAGTCATTAAACCGACACAATGTATAATCAAAATTAAAAGCCACGTTATGTCCATAGTTAAAATACAACGTGTTGCACCAGTCCATTTAAGGGTTGTTAGATGTCATCAGTTTAAGAAGAGGCATCACATGTGATTGTTGTTGAAGGTATCTGCAGACATGGAGAAAGTCTGTTCCTTGAAGTGGAGATGTCCACCACGGGAAGACTTCCACTGATGAAGAGGGGAGTGCTCCACAGACCCAGCACTTAGACTGATTGTGGAATGCAGTGTAGGAGTGAGCCCAGGACAGGAAGGCATTGTCTTAAGGATCAAACGGCAGACTCAGGAATTTCGGAGTCAGCAGAAGTAGGCTCACAGGTCTTCTGAAAAGTACAAAGTCAGAGGATAGAAAGTAAAGACATAAAATTATGTCACTTAGTTCTGGTCAAGGTGCTACCTCTTAACTCGAGTGTGATGTACCCACGAAGCAATTCCTGGCACTTTGACAGCTGTGGGAGAAGAAAGAATAGCCTGGTAAGGGCCTTCCCAGAGGGGCTCAAGGGATGGGCCCCCAGACCCCAGTGTTTTTATGAGGACTTCATTTCCTGGCTCAAATAGAGGCTTGCTTGACTCAGAGGCTGGGTCAGGAGTCGTCTCCCGGTTTCTGTTAATGCCTGTTGAAAAGCTGAGAGCCAAGTTACATAATTAGTTAATTCCAAGGCTTCAGGGTCTATAACAATGTCTTTGTGTAAGAAAGGCCTTCAATAAATACATTCAAAGGGGGACAGACCCTCCTTTTGGGGGACAGTTTGAGCCCTCATTAAAGCTATGGGTAGGACTTTAATCCAATTGTCCTGCATCTCTTGAGTTAATTTGTGCAAATGTCTTTTGATAATGTCGTTAGCTTCTTCAACCTTTCTTGAGGATTGGGGTCTCCATGAACAGTGTAAGTGATATTCTATTCCTAGAACCTTAGACACCTCCTGAGTTATAGCAGCTTTAAAGGCGGAGCCATTGTCACTCTGAAGGCTCCATGGCAGCCTAAATCTGGGGATAATTTCATGGATTAAAATCTTTATAACTTCCTTAGCCTGCTCCCCACGACAGGGAAAAGCCTCAATCCATCCAGTAAAAGTATCCACCCAAACTTGTAAGCAAGAATACCCATTAGCTTTTGGCATGTGAGTAAAATCAAGTTCCCAGTCCTCTCCAAGATACTTTCCACTTCGTTGTAATCCAGATTTTGCTAGCTTTCCAGTCTTTGGGTTATTTTTCTGACAAACCTCACAGCTTTTGATAATATTCTTTAAAGTTTTCATTACACTTTTACCTTCAAACAAATGAGAAGCCATATGTTAAGTACTCTCTGCACCCAAATGAAAACTCTGGTGTAACCCTTAAGAATTTTTCATTGATCATTTTCAGGAATTATTAATCGTCCATCCTCAGACTGTAACCATCCTTTATCAGTAATCTTTGCTCCTCTTTTCTCATATCTTTCTAATTCTTCCTCAGTATATTGTGTTTTCTCCTGTTCCACAGGACCTGTCCAGATCAAAGTTGTCTGTAGTGAAGGGGTTTTGTAAAGTGCCACTTTTCTGGCTTGACAGTCAGACAGCTGATTACCTTCAGCTACTTTATTCCCAGCTCTGTAGTGTCCTTTGAAATGCATAACAGCTACTTTTTTAGGACAATATATAGCAGTTAAAAGTTTCTCAATCTCTCTGAAATGCTTAATAGGTTCTCCTGTTGCTGTTTTAAACTGTCTTTCTTTCCATATTGCAGCATGAGCATGTAAAGTCAAATAAACATACTTAGAATCAGTGTAGATATTTACCTTCTGTCCTTTGCTTAACTCTAGAGCTTGGGTCAGAGCCGCAAGCTCCACTAACTGAGCACTGGTTCCCTAGGGGAGAGATTTTGCTTCTAAAATCTGTTCAGCAGTCAACACTGTGTAACCTGCTTTACACTTTCCAACCCGAACAAAAGAACTGCCATCTGTAAATATTTCCATGTCAGGATTGTCTAATGGGATATCCATTAGATCTTCCTGAGCTGCATAGTTTAAGGTTAGGAATTGGGAACAATCATGATCAGGTGTTTCATTTTCCTTCTCAGGAAGGAAAGTGGCAGGATTTAAATTTCCATAGACTTTAAGCTTAGTTACTGGTCTTTCTAACAACAATGACTGATGTTTAAGAAGCCTACTGTCTGTCATCCAAATATCAACCTTAGAATTTAAGATTCCACTCACATCATGAGAAGTCAGTACAGTAAGGTCTCGTCCATTAATTATTTTTAAAGCTTCAGGTGCTAATAAATCTGCTGCTCCAATTACTCTTAGACAATGGGGCTACCCACATGAAATTACATCTAATTCTCTGCTTAGATAAGCAATAGGTTGCTGGTGAGACCCTCGGGGTTGTGTCAAAACTCCCAAGGCCATACTTTTTTTTTTTTCAGGGACAAACAAATTAAATTCTGACCCTGTGGGCAAGCTCAGAGCTGGAGCTTGCAAGACAGCAGTCTGAAGAACCTTAAAAGCCTTTTGAGTATCTGGAGACCAAACCAGTTTGTCGGTTTGGGCCTGCTGAGTCTCAGCTATAAGTTTTTATAAAGGCCAGGCAAGTTCCCCATAACCCAGAATCCAAATGCAACAGTAGCCTGTGATTCCCAAAACACCTCTCATTTGTCTTAAAGTCATAGGTAGGGGATGATTTAGTATAGGTTTACTTCTCTCAGGGCCTATGGCCCTAGTCCCTTCAGATATGATTAGGCCCAGATGTCTAACAGATTGTTGACAAAGCTGAACCTTTTCTCCTGAAGCTTTGTAACCGCAGCCTGCCAGAAAATTTAAGAAGTCTTCTGAGGCTCGTGAACAAGCTTCCTCTGTCTCAGCACTGAGCAAAATATCATCTCATATGATACAAAATATCATATTGTAACACCACTGCTTTGGAGCTATTAAAGTTTTGTAGATCCCGTGACAAACTTTGTTCAAATAAGTGAGGACTGTCACGAAATCCCTGGGGCAAAACTGTCCGGGTTAACTGAGAAGCTGGCTCTGTAGGGTCCTCAAGGGCAAATAGAAATTGACTTTCCTCCACCAAAGGCACTGAATAGAAGACATCTTTTAAATCAATTACTGAGAAATATTTAGCTCGTTCAGGAATTTCAGACAATGGAGTATAAGGATTAGGCACCACAGGGTGTAAAGGAACTACGGCGTCATTTATTATTTGTAATAAACTAGTCTGTTAAACTAGTCTCCATTTACCATTTGATTTCTTTGTACCCAAAATAGGAGTATTGCATGGACTGTTACAGGGAATTAATAGCCCCTGCTCCTTTATATTCTCTATGATGGGTTTTAACCCTTCCTTACCCTGAGGTTTCAGTGGATACTGCTTCTTATGTGGAAATAAGTGTGGGTCTTTGAGCTTGACAGCTACAGGAATAGCATTTTGTGCTCGACCCAAAGATTTTCCATCAGCCCATACTCTAGGATTTACATTTTGTTCAATTAAAGGGAGAGAAAGGAAGGGCTCCATATTCATGAAAACAGAGGCATGGACCTTGCTCAGTATATCCTTCCCCAAAAGGGGTGAGGGAGACTCTGGCACGATCAGAAACTCGTGTGAAAATAGCACAGAGTAAGTCACAACTTTCAGAAGAACTGAAGTAATACTTTTTGGCTGGTCCAGACAGTCCCATTACAGAAGTGGATCGGGAAGAAAGTGGGCCAGGGGCTTCAGTAAGCACGGAGTAAATTGCCCTAGTATCTAAAAGGAAGTCGATGGATTGGCCCCCTACAGTTTTTAATACCTGGGGTTCCTCAGGTGTAATTAGGAAGGTAACTTGTGTGGGGACCCCCGGGCAACTTCAGTCCTGATTGTCTTGAGAGTCAGACCCCTGAAACCTACGCCTCTGGGGGCAGTCTCTTTTCCAGTGTGGTCCTTTGCAGACCAGACATGGAGCCAGGGGCGGCTTGGATGCCTGAAGGCAATCCTGCTTGAGGTGCCCCTCCTTTCCACAGTAATAGCAAGCCCATCCCTTTTCACCTGGGTCCCTCTGGGCATTTTTCTCAGGCTGTTTAAGAACGGTTCTCATAGCCATTGCGAGGGCTTCCGCCTGTTCCTTTCTCTTTTTCTGCCTTTCTTTTCCTCATATTCCCTACCATAATAGACTGTCTGAGCCAGTTGTAACAGATTATCTAAAGTCTGATTTTGTCCATATGCCCATTTTAATAGCTTACAGTGGGTATCTGGAGCCGACTGAGTGAGAAATCTATCCTTTAAGATCATTTTTCCCTCTTCACTTTCAGGATCAATCTCAGTGAATCTGCAAAGGGCTTCTCTCAATCTATTTAGGAATTCACCAGAAGCTTCCTTCTCCTGTTCTATGTTTACCAATTTGCCAGTTTAAAGGCTTAGCCTGCCTGAGTCCTTCAAGAATACATCTGACAAAATTACTCTGATCCCATCTTTCTTTAGCTGTGTTGTAGTCCCAGTCTGGTTCTATAGTTGGGGCCACCTGATTCCCAGTGGGGAGGGCAGCTATCTTGTCCTACCCCTTCTCTACTGATTCATTACCAAGTCATTCATCTCCATAAGCAACCGCTTTTCCCAAAACTCGAGTTTTTGAGTCGGGAGCCAGCGTTTGTCCCAAGATATACATCACATCCTTCCAAGTAAGGTCATAAAGCAGAGTAACACCCTTAAATGTTCTAATATATTTTTCCAGGTCCTCTAAATAGTCTCCCAGATCCTCCTTGATTCTCTGTATTTCTTGATAAGAAAAAGGCTTATTAACTCTCATAGACTGATTATTTCTCCCGGTGGGTGCTTCATGAAGAGGCAACAGCTTGTGTGGCTGTTCCTCAGTCTCTTTGGCTGCTCTGTGCATATTATCCCAGGGATAGATTGGAGAAACCTGCTTTTCTCTATCTCTTTGTCTCCTGTCCTCCATCTCATTTAGCAAAGTAGGAGGACAGGAGGGAGCTGAAGGTTTCACACCCAAATCTATACCCTTAGGACACAAGTCTGGCATATTTTGCAGAGAGAAAAGGGGCAACACATATGCTACTTCTACCCATTTCCCTTGTTTTCTACAGAACCGGTCTATTGTAAAACAGTATTATACTTAAGAGACCCTCCAACTGGCCCCTATTCACCATCCTCCAGTGGGCACTGAGGCCATGCAGTATCACATAGGAATATGTGTCTTCTTTAAGCCCTGGGGATCAAATCTATCCCAGTTTTTCAGGACACAGTTCAAAGGAGTGAGGCTGGAATTTTTAGCTTCCATCTGTAACAGAGAAAAAAGTGACCAGTGCCATCTTTCTACTTGAGGCATCCCTCCCTGCTCTAGATGGGGGTGCAGACAGACTTTACACCAAAGCTTTTCTTTCCTGGTTGGACTTAGTCTGTCCCTTACTGACACAGGCGACATACTCGTCCCTCCCGGTTCTACCACCAAGATGGAGTGGGGATGCACCAGGGGTAGACCAGATGGCATCCCTGATTGACATCCAGCTCCTCATCATTAAAACCTTGCTTGCCTCTGATGACACCCAGAGTGCAACCAGAGTAACCTTTCAGAATGCCTCCTAGGCTAAGACCACTGGGGGAAACATTCATCACCTGAGTGCCTGTGCACAACCCTGAGTATATTCCTGACTACAATAAGACCAGTACGAACTTAAAATTGAAATGTTCCTTCCAAGCGTCACCACACCAGTGTAAGAGAATCTTCTGGTCCACTAAGAGCCAGTGTTACCAAAGGAAAAAACCCAATTGCAATTCCAATCTGAGTAACCTAGTTCCAATCTGAGTAACCTTTAACCCCAGAGAAGCTCTTGGAGCTAGAGCTCCATCTAGCTTCCAAATTTTCCATTCCTAGCAAGGCTAGGTGCTTCCTGACTACCAATCCAAGTTTGGGACCTAAGTCACAGGAAACAGTAACAGCATAGATTACAAGTCCCTTGAAAGTCTACGATCCAGTAGATTAGGTTTGTACTTCTAATTCCCAAGGAGTTATGGAATGGTCAAAGAGACCGAAAAGTTTGACCGAGAAAAAAAGTTTGGTCCACACGCTTTGCCCATTTCTGGTCGGTCCCCGAAGGAGACTTTGGGTATCTCTTGGCATTGGCAGGTCGATATAAACGCCCGACAGGTTTCTGCCATAAGCCGTATAAGGTCGCTGTGGAACCCCAGGGCAGGGCTCCTCTCTTGCTTCATGCAGGGCATTTCATTCAATCACACAAGCACACTGTAGAGTTAGTAAAGTACAGCAGAAAACGTGTTCGCTAGGAGAACAAAGAACTAAAGCTCCAAACATCCTTACCTTGTCCTGAAGAATCCTGGACAAGCCCCCAAGATGAAAGGTTGTTGCTGAACCATGAAAAGACGCTGGGATTCTTGGCCTCCAGAGGAGAAGAATTCAACCTGGGCCCAGAGATGAGGCTTGATCTCTCAGAGCTTTTGTGTAATATCATTTTATTAAGGTATAAAGGAGATAGAGAAAGCTTCTGACATAGGCAACAGCAGGGGGCAGAAAGAGTACCCCCTTGCTAAGGTTAGCAATGGAGTTATATACTCTCCAATTAGTTATTAAGTTCAGTTCAGTTCACTCGCTCAGTCGTGTCACTCATTGCAACTCCATGAATCATAGCATGCCAGGCCTCCCTATCAATCACCAACTCCCGGAGTTTACACAAACTCATGTCCATCTAGTAGGTGATGCCATCCAGCCATCTCATCCTCTGTCATCCCCAACTCCTCCTGCCCCCAATCCCTACCAGCATCAGGGTCTTTTCCAATGAGTCAACTCTTCGTATGAGGTGGCCAAAGTATTGGAGTTTCAGCTTCAGCACCAGTCCTTCCAATGAACACCCAGGTCTGATCTCCTTTAGGATGGACTGGTTGGATCTCCTTGCAGTCCAAAGGACTCTCAAGAGTCTTCTCCAACACCACAGTTCAAAAGCATCAATTCTTCAGTGCTCAGCTTTCTTCACAGTCCAACTCTCACATCCATACACAACCACTGGAAAAACCATAGCCTTGACTAGATGGGCCTTTGTTGGCAAAGTAATGTCTCTGCTTTTTAATATGCTATTTAGGTTGGTCATAACTTTTCCTCCAAGGAGTAAACATCTTTTAATTTCATGGCTGCAATCATCATCTGCAGTGGTTTTGGAGCCCAGAAAAATAGTCAGCCACTGTTTCCACTGTTTCCCCATCTATTTCCCACGAAGTGATAGGACCAGATGCTATGATCTCAGTTTTCTAAATGTTGAATTTTAAGCCAACTTTTTCACTCTCCTCTTTGACTTTCATCAAGAGGCTTTTAAGTTCCTCTTCACTTTCTGCCTTAAGGGTGGTGTCATCTGCATTATCTGAGGTTATTGATATTTCTCCCAGCAATCTGGATTCCAGTTTGTGCTTCTTCCAGCCCAGTGTTTCTCATTATGTACTCTGCATATAAGTTAAATAAGCAGGGTGACAATATATAGCCTTGACATAATCCTTCTCCTATTTGGAACCAGTCTGTTGTTCCATGTCCAGTCCTAACTGTTGCTTCCTGACCTGCATATGGGTTTCTCAAGAGGTAGGTCAGGTGGTCTGGTATGGCCATCTCTTTTAGAATTTCCCAGTTTATTGTGATCCACACAGTCAAAGGCTTTGGCGTAGTCAATAAGGCAGAAATATGTTTTTTTCTGGAACTCTCTTGCTTTTTCGATGATCCATTGGATGTTGGCAATTAGATCTCTGTTCCTCTGCCTTTTCTAAAACCAGCTGGAACATCTGGAAGTTCACGGTTCACGTGTTGCTGAAGCCTGGCTTGGAGAATTTGGAGCATTACTTTACTAGCGTGTGAGATGAGTGCATTTGTGCGGTAGTTTGAGCATTCTTTGGGACTGCCTTTCTTAGGGATTGGAATGAAAACTCACCTTTTCCAGTCCTGTGGCCACTGCTGAGTTTTCCAAATTTGATGGCATATTGAGTGCAGCACTTTCACAGCATCGTCTTTCAGAATTTGAAATAGCTCAACTGGAATTCCATCACCTTCACTAGCTTTGTTCATAGTGATGCCTTCTAAGGCCCACTTGACTTCACGTTCCAGGATGTCTGGTTCTAGGTGACTGATCACACCATCGTGATTATCTGTGTCATGAAGATCTTGTTTGTACAGTTCTTTTGTGTATTCTTGCCACCTCTTCTTAATATCTTCTGCTTCTCTTAGGTCCATACCATTTCTGTCCTTTATCGAACCCATCTTCACATGAAATGTTCCCTTGGTATCTCTAATTTTCTTGAAGAGATCTCTAGTCTTTCCTAATCTATTGTTTTCCCTTTATTTCTTTGCATCGATTGCTGAGGAAGGCTTTCTTATCTCTCCTGGCTATTCTTTGGAACTCTGCATTTAAATGGGAATAGCTTTCCTTTTCTCCTTTGCTTTTCACTTCTCTTCTTTTCACAACTATTTGTAAGGCCTCCTCAGACAACCATTTTGCCTTTTTGCATTTCTTTTCCATGGGGATGGTCTTGATCCCTGTCTCCTATACAATGCCATGAACCTCTGTCCATAGTTCATCAGGCACTGTGTCTATCAGATCTAGTCCCTTATAATTTATTTCTCACTTTCACTGTATAGTCACAAGGGATTTGATTTAAGTCATACCTGAATGGTCTAGTGGTTTTCCCTACTTTCTAAAATTTAAGTCTGAATTTGGCAATAAGGAGTTCCTGATCTGAGCCACAGTCAACTCCTGGTCTTGTTTTTGCTAACTGTATAGAGCTTCTCCATCTTTGGCTGCAAAGAATATAATCAGTCTGATTTCGGTGTTGTCCATCTGGTGTCGTCCATGTGTAGAGTCTTCCCTTGTGTTGTTGGAAGAGGGTGTTTGCTGTGACCAGTGCATTCTCTTGGCAAAACTCTATTAGCCTTTGCCCTGCTTCATTCCGTACTCCAAGACCAAATTTGTCTGTTACTCCAGGTGTTTCTTGACGTCCTAATTTTGCATTTCAGTCCCCTATAATGGAAAGGACATCTTTTTTGGGTGTTAGTTCTAAAAGGTCTTGTAGGTCTTCATAGAACTGTTCAACTTCAGCTTCTTCAGCATTACTAGTTGGGGCCTAGGCTTGGATTACTGTGATATTGAATGGTTTACCTTGGAAATGAACAGAGATCATTCTGTCATTTTTGAGATTGCATCCAAGTACTGCATTTCAGACTCTTTTGTTGACCATGATGGCTACTCCATTCGTTCTAAGGGATTCCTGCCCACAGTAGTAGATATAATGGTCATCTGAGTTAAATTCACCCATTCCAGTCCATTTTAGTTCGCTGATTCCTAGAATGTCGACGTTCACTCTTGCCATCTCCTGTTTGACCACTTCCAATTTGCCTTGATTCATGGACCTAACATTCCAGGTTCCTATGCAATATTGCTCTTTACAGCATCGGACCTTGCTTCTTTCACCAGTTCCATCCACAACTGGGTATTGTTTTTACTTTGGCTCCATCCCTTCATTCTTTCTGGAGTTATTTCTCCACTGATCTCCAGTAGCATATTGGGCACCTACCGACCTGGGGAGTTCCTCTTTCAGTATCCTATCATTTTGCCTTTTCATACTGTTCATGGGGTTCTCAAGGCAAGAATACTGAAGTGGTTTGCCATTCCCTTCTCCATAGGACCACAGTCTGTCAGACCTCTCCACCGTGACCCGTCCGTCTTGGGTGGCCCCACACAGCATGGCTTAGTTTCATTGAGTTAGACAAGGCTGTGGTCCGTGTGATCAGATTGGCTAGTTTTCTGGGATTATGGTTTCAGTGTGTCTGCCCTCTGATGCCCTCTCACAACACCTACCATCTTACTTGGGTTTCTCTTACTTCGGATGTGGGATATCTCTTTATGGCTGCTCCACCAAAGTGCAGCTGTGTAATTAGTTATTACAGTGAATCAAAAGAATGTCTGGAGGTTGTAAAGACCTCACTAAAGCTACTCCCATAATTCACATTTTAAGATAATAGGATCAGCCAGAAAGTTTTTTTTTTTTTTTCCCAGATACTGCCCTCAAGCAGAACACATTATTGTTATATAATCCTAAGGAATGTAGAGGGGAAAAAAGTTTGTCCTTTCTTCCTCCTTTAGAATTCCAGACTCCTCCCTTGGGGACCCCTGGACTTCTTATCAACCTACCTAGGTTGATAATGACTCTCTCAAAGTGATGGGACCAGATGCCATGATCTTCGTTTTTCGACTGATACTGAAGCTCCAATATTTTGGCCACCTGTTGTGAAGAGCTGATTCATTAGAAAAGGCCCTGATGTTGGGAAATATTGAAAGCATGAGGAGAAGGGGAGGACAGAAGATGAGATGGTTGGATGGCATCGCCGACTCAATGGACATGATTTTGTGCAAGTTCCGGGAGGTGGTGAAGGACAGGGAAGCCTGGCATACTGCAGTCCATGGGGATGCAAAGAGTTGGACATGACTGAGCAACTGAGTAAAAACAACCCATCTAAATGCAGGGTTCTAAAGAATAGCAAGGGGAGATAAGACAGCCTTCCTAAGTGAACAATGCAAAGATATAGAGGAAAACAACAGAATGGGAAAGACTAGAGATCTGTTCAACAAAATTGGAAATGCCAACTTAACATTTCATGCAAAGATGGACACAATAAAGGACAGAAACATCAAGGACCTAAGAGACACAGAAGATACTGAGAAGATGTGGCAAGAATACACAGAAGAACTGTACAAAAAAAAAAAAAAAAAGTATTAATGACCCGAATAACCACTGTGGTGTGATCAGTCACCTAGAACCAGACATCCTGGAGTGTGAACTCAAGCAAGCTTTAGGAAACATTACTAGGAGCAAGGCTAGTGGAAGTGATGGGATTCCAGGTGAGCTATTTAAGATGCTAGAAAATGATGTTATTTAAGTGCTGCATTCAATATGGCACCAAATTTGGAAAACTCATGGAAACATTACTAGGAGCAAAGCTAGTGGAAGTGATGGGATTCCAGGTGAGCTATTTAAGATGCTAGAAAATGATGTTATTAAAGTGCTGCATTCAATATGACACCAAATTTGGAAAACTCAGCAGTGGCCACAGGACTGGAAAAGGCCAGTTTTAATTCCAGTCCCAAAGAGGGGCAATGCCAAAGAATGTTCAAACTTCTGCACAATTACACTCATTTCACCTGCTAGCAATGTAAGCTCAAAATCCTTCATGCTAGGTTGCAATAATATGTGCACTGAGAACTTACAGATGGGCAAGCTGGATTTAGAAAAGCAGAGCAACCAGAGGTCAAATTGTCAACATTTGTTGAATCATAGAAAAACAGGAGAATTCCAGAAATAAATACCTACTCTGCTCCATTGACTACACCAAGGCTTTTGACTCTGTGGATCATGACAAACTGTGGAAAATTCTTTTTTTTTTTTTTTTCAACTAGACAGTTTAACATTTTATTTTTCAATAGATAGCACCTTCAGGTAGTTTGGAAATGTAAAGAATAGGATCTGGTCACAGTGGGAAGCCCCTCTCCCATCCTCTCCCCTACCCCAAACTGTGGAAAATTCTTAAAGAGATGGGAAAAGCAGACCTCCTCACCTGCCTCCTGAGGAACCTGTATGCAGGTCAAGAAGCAACAGTTAGAACTGGACATGGAACAATGGACTGGTTCAAAATTGGTAAAGGAGTGTGCCAAGGCTGTATATTCTCAGCTTGCTTACTCAACTTATGTGCAGAGTACACCATGCAAAATGCCAGGCTGGATGAAGCTTAAGCTGGAATCAAGATTGCCAGGAGAAATACCAATAACTTCAGATATACAGATGGCACCACCCTTATGGCAGAAATTGAAGAGGAACTAAAGAGCCTTTTGATGAAAGTAAAAGAGGAGAGTGAAAAAGCTGGCTTAAAACTCAATATTCAAAAATCTAAGATCATAGCATCTGGTCCCATCACCCCATGGCAAATAGATGGGGAAACAATGGAAACAATGAGAGATTTTGTTTTCTTGGGCTCCAATATCACTGTAGACATTGACTGGAACCATGAAATTAAAAGATGCTTGCTCCTTGGAAGAAAAGCTATGACCAACCTAGACAGTGTATTGAAAAGTAGAGACAAGACTTTGCCAACAAAAGTCTGTATAGTCAAAACTATGGTTTTTTCCAGTAATCATGTATAGATGTGAGAGAGTTGGACCATAAAGAAGGCTGACTTCTCAATAATTAATGCTTTTGAACTGTGGTGCTGGAGAAGACTCTTGAGAGTCCCTTGTACAGCAGGAAGATAAAACCAGTCAATCCTAAAGGAAATCAACCCTGAATATTCAATGGAAGACTGATGCTGAAGCTAAAGCCCTATTTGCATATGACTCAGCAGTAGTGCCCTACATCCGTGGCAGTCCAGTTTTCTTCCAAAGGCATTCCCTTTTGAGGATTTCCTCATTCTTGTTCCCTCAGATCATCTCCTCATAGTCAACATTAGTCCTCACCCTGGGATTTCTCTGCAATCCCCACTTTCCACCTCCCAGACCCTATAGGGCCACAACATGGATTCTCTGTGGTTCTCATCCTATCCAGACTATCACAGATCAGCTGCTTCACTCTCCTCTGACAACCTCAAATGGTTCCCTTCTGTCTAAATCAATTTCCCCAGATTACAGAATTTCTTCCCTGCTTCAACTCTGCCTGCCTGGGCTTTAGGACAGTTCTGCTTGGTTCCCTCCTCCTTTTCCCTTCTTTCTTTTCTCCTACACAGTTGTGCGTGGATTTGTATGGTCTTTTCTGGTGATCAAGAACTCCTGTTAGTCAATGTTCTGTGAGAACTGTTTCATCTGTAGATGTATTCCTGATGCATCCTTGGAAAGAGATGCACTCCGTGTCCACCTTCCCCTCAACCATCTTGGAACCCTCAATGTTTTTTTTTTAAACATCTCTTTTTAGGGATTTACCTGGTGGTCCAGTGGCTAAGACTCTGCTCCAAATACAGCAGGCCTGGGCTCTATCTCTAGTAAAGGACCTAGTGGAGTGGGTGGCCTATACCTTCTCCAGCTGATCTTCCTGACCCAGGAATCAAACCGGGGTCTTCTGCATTGAGTGTGGATTCTTTACTAACTGAGCTATCAAGGAAGCCCATCTAGATCCCACATTCCACAGGAAAAAAGATATCACATGCTGCAACAAAAAGGTCCCATGTGCAGCGACTAAGACCTGGTGTAGCCAAATAAATATATAAATAAAATAAATATAAAATGTACTCCTCTCCTTAAAAAAAAAAAAACAAATAAAATTTCTTTTTATCTGACAACACAGCAAAAAGCAAATGAAGTATATGGAGTAACTGTCACAGAAGAGAGTGTTTTAGTCAAAGGTAGATAGGGGAAGTAGGCAGTCAAAGCCTAGTTCAAAGCTCAGTTAACTAACCACAAATAAGGAAGTCAGGTCCAGTGAAAGAGAGCCGTTGTTCATCTGAGACTCTGTTATTCCCTTGTGTTATATACACACAGTCAAACCCTACCCACATTCTATAATTCAATGACTTGCCTGTTTATATCAGTGTTTAGTATGGAACACAAAATATTTTTGATGAAGATGGTCTCTTCAGATTTCTCAGTTGTTACCCCTCACACTGGCATAGTCCTCACCTTGCCCATTCCACTCACCCAGGTCTACTCAAGCTGTTGATTTCCATAGATATTGGTTGATTCTCATGGACATATACTTTGGCTATAGGATCTCCCTTGCTTAAACACTGGAGAAGTTCAATGTGCACTGAAAGTCATGCACACACTATCAGACCCAGCCTGTCTAAAACCTCATAAAGGTGAAATGCATCAGTTCGTCTAAGTGAGATTGTTATTACTGATGAAATTTCATTCCACGTATGAAGAGAGGGAGGAATTAAGGAATAGCAGGATAGTTGAGGGAAGAATAGAGAGCCTCACAGTCTTCCAATTATCTTATCTCTTCTCTCTTGCCCTCCTTCTTCCCTTTGTTCACTAAAATATGAATGACCTGCACACACAAGTACCACCAACTGTGGAGTGGGAAAAGAACAGATGTCCCAGTGTTGACTGTTTTGAAAATTATTACCTGAACAAGGAAAGACAGGTATTATAATGAATTTTACTGGATCAGTATTCCATTTGAAGTTGATAATGCATCAGAGAAAATGTTTTCATTTCAAAGAATGAAAGAAGAACAACTTATAATTTTGCATGACAAATGGGGCCACTGAATTGCATGACAGTGCTACATAATTCACCTGGAATGAAGACTTTCAGCTTGTCATCCAAGTCCTTTCATGACCTGACTCCTCTATCCCTTTCCAACTTGACTGCTACTTCTGCACTTTTGAATATTACCTCCTGCTCAGAACATTTCTCTCAACATTTCAAGTTGTTTCAAGTCTCTTGAACTGACTTTCTGTTCCTCCTGCCTGGAATGCACCTCCACTGCTGGATGAAAATATGCTCAATTATTCAAGACTTACTTAAACACCTGAAGTCTTTCCTTTAATATCCCAGCATAGTACATTGCTCTCTCCTTTGTACTCATATAGCCTCCATCCTTCTGTTACAGTACTTATCACAACCTGTTCTTCACCTAGACCAATATATTCTCTGTGAACATTTCAAGAGCAACAGCTCTCTGGTCTGATTCCTCTTCTTTTTCAAAAAAAAAAAAAACAAAACAAACAAACAAACAAAACAAAAAAACGTTTATTGGACTATAGTTGCTTTACAATATTGTGTTAGTTAATGCTGCATGGCAAAGTGAATCACATATACTTCTATCTATATCCCCTCTTTTTTGGATTTCCTTCCCATTTAGATCACCATGGAGAATTGAGTCAATTTTACTAATTGCTCAATAGTAGGTTTTCATTAGTTATCTGTTTTATATATAGTAGTGTATATATGTCACTTCCAATCTTACAGTTCATCCTACCTCCCCTTCCCCCTTGGTGTGCATATGTTTGTTCTCTACACCTCTGTTTCTATTTCTACATTGCACATAGGTTCATCTTTAACATTTTCTAGATTCCACATATATACATTAATATATGATATCTGTTTTCCTGACTTACTTCACCCTGTATGATAGTCTCTAGGTCCATTCATGTATCTGAAAATGGCACGATTTCACTCCTTTTTATACCTGCATAGTATTCCATTATATATGTGCAGCATCTTTTTTATTCATTCCTTTATTGATAGACATTTAGGTTGCTTCCTTGTCGTGGCTATTGAAAATATTGCAATGAGAATGTGGTGCATATATCTCTTGGAATTTTGGTTTTCTCTGTGTGTATGCCCAGTAGTGGGATTGCTGCATCATAGTGTAGTGTTATTTTTAGCTCTTTAAGGAACCTCCTTACTATTCTCCAGAGCAGGTGCATCAATTTACATTCCCACTGTCAGTATTAGAGGGTTCCCTTTTGTCCACACTCTGAAACATTTGTTGTTGGTAGATTTTTTTGATGATGGTCATTCTGAACAGTATGAAATAATACATTATTGTAGGTTTTACTTGCATTTCTCTTATACATAGTGATGTTGAGCATCTTTTTATCTTTTTCTTGGCCATCTGTACATCTTCTTTGGAGAGATGTCTATTTAGGGCTTCTGCATATTTTTTAATTGTGTTGTTTATTTGACTTTGAACTGCATGAGATATTTATATGTTTTGAGATTAATTTTTGACAGTTGCTTCATTTGAAATATTTTCTCCCATTCTGGAGGTTATCTTTTCCTCTTGTTTATGGTTTCACTTGCTCTTAAAAAGTTTCATTTAATTAGTTACCATTTGTCTGCTCTTATTTTCATTACTCTAGGAGGTGGGTCAGAAAAAGATCTTGTAGTGATTTGTGTCAAAGAATGTTCTGCTTATGTTTTGTTCTGAGAGTTTTACAGTTTCTGGCCTTACATTTAGGTCTTTGATGCATTTTGAGTTTATTTTAGTGTATGGTGTTAGGGAGTGTTCTAACTACATTCTTTTACATGGAACTGTCCAGATCTCCTAGCAGCACTTGTGGAAGGGACATTCTTTCCTCCACTTAAAATTTTTGACACCTTTATCATAGATTAGGTTACCATAAATGTGTGGGCTTGCCTCTGGGCTTTCTATCCTTTCCCATTGATCTATACTTCTGTTTTTTTTTTTTTTTTTCCTATAGTTGATATCTAATCTTACAGCATTGTGATCAGAAAAAGATGCTTAAGAAAAAGGTGGAATACATTTTGGGGTGAAATGCCTAGTGGATAGTAATTAGGTTTAACTGGTACAATGTATCACTTAAAGATTGTGTTTCCTTTTTAATTTCCTGCCTGAATGATCTGCCCATTGACATGAGTGGGGTATTAAAGTCCCATACTATTATTAGGTTACTGTTCATTTCCTCATTAATAGTTGTTAGCATTTGCTTTATGTATTGAGGTGCTCCTATGTTGGGTGCATATATTTTATAATTATTATATCTTCTTCTTGACTTGATCATTATGTAGTGTCCTTCTTTGTATCTTATAAAAGTTTTTACTTTAAAGTCTATTTTATTTTATATGAGTATTGCTACTCCCACTTGTTTTGGTCTCTATTTGCCTGAAATATCTTTTTCCAGGCCCTCACTTTCAGTCTGTATGTGTCCTAGGTTTGAGGTGGGTCTCTTGTAGACGACATATATAACGGTCTTTTTTGGTATCCATTTGGCCAGTCATTCTTTTGGTTGGAGCATTTAATCCATTTACTTTTAAGGTAATTATTGATAAACATGATCCTGTTATAATTTACTTTATTGTTTTGGGTTCGTTTTTATAAACCTTTTCTATGTTTCCTGTCTAGAGAAGATTCTTTATCATCTGCTGAAGAGCTGATTTGTTGGTTATGAATTCTGTTAGCTTTTGTTTGTCTGTACATCTTTTGATTTCTCCTTTGAATCTGAATGAAATCCTTGCTGGGTAGAGTAATCTTGCTTGTAAGATTTTCCCTTTCATCACTTCAAGTATATCCTGCCATTCCTTTCTTGCCTGCAGGGTTTCTGTTGAAAGATCAGCTGTTATCCTTATGGGGATCCCCTTGTATGTTATTTGTTACTTTTCCCTTGCTGCTTTTAATATTTGCTGTTTGTGTTTAATTTTTTAAATTTCATAAATATGTGTCTCCATGTGTTTCACCTTGGGTTTATCCTGTTTGGGACTCTCTGGGCTTCTTGGACTTGGGTGGCTATTTCCTTCCCCATTTTAGGAAGTTTTTGACTATTATCTCCTCAAATATGTTCTCATGCCCTTTCCTTTTGTCTTCTTCTGGGACACCTGTAATTCGAATGTTGGGGTGTTTGGCATTGTTCCAGAAGTTTCTGAGGCTGTCCTCATTTATTTTTATTATTTTTTTTCTTTTTTCCATTGTTTCATTTATTTCCACCATTCTATCTTCCAGCTTACTTATCCTTTCTTCTGCCTCAGTTACTATACTGTTGGTTCCCTCCAGAGTGTTTTTAATCTCAGTTATTGCATTGTTTATTACTTATTGACTATTCTTTACTTCTAGGTTTTTATTAAACATTTCTTGAATTTTCTTAATCTGCATCTCTTGTCTTTTTATCTGTAACTCGATTCTGATTTCAAGACTTTGGATCACCTTTACTATCATTATTATGAATTATTTTTCAGGCAGACTCCCTATCTCCTCTTTTGTTGGGTTTTTATCATGTTCCTTCACCTGCTGGATATTTTTCTGCCTTTTCATTTTGTCTGGTTTGCTGTGTTTGGGGTCTCCTTTCTGCAGGCTGGAGGGTCATAGTTCCTCTTAATTGTGGAGTCTGCTCCTTGTAGGTGGGGTTGGACCAGTGTCTTGTGAAGGTTTCCTGGCTGAGGGAACTTGTGTCTGTGCTCTGTTAGATGAAGCTGCATCTCATCTTTCTGGAGGGTAGTCAGTGTCCAGTGGTGAGTTTTGGGGGTATATGTGGGTTTGGTATGGCTTTAGGCAACCCATATTTTAATGTTCAAGATTGTATTCCTGTTTTGCTGGAGGATTGCATGGGATGTCTTATACTGGAGCTTGCTGCCTCTTGGGTGGAGCTTAGTCTCAGTGCTGGTTTGGAGGGTTTTGGGCGGACTCTCGTCTATTAATGTTCCCTGGTGTCAAGAGTTCTGTGATGCTCTAAAGTTCTGGAGTTGAGTCCCTTGTCTCTGAATTTTCATCCCAACCTCTTACAGTAGCATCAAGACTTCTCTGTCAACACAGCATAGAAGACAAAATGCCTAGGTTAATGGTGAAATAGCTCTCCAGAGCCAGGAATACCCAAAGAGATTCGCAGAGTTATATAAAGAAGAGGAAGCAGGGTGATAGAGGTGACCAGGAAGAGAAAAGGGAGAATCAAAAGGTAATAGAGCAATCAAGCCAGTAATCAAATCCTTATGTTAAAATGGATAAGAAATGTCAGACTGTTAAAGGTACAAAATTAGTAACAAATATAAAAAATGAAATATTAAAAACCTAGAATAGATATTAGATTCTCAAAAGTACAATATAAAGAGAATAAAACAAAATGGAACACAAAAATAAAAAATAAAATATTGTGGGATCCATTTAGTGTCAGATAATACCTTGTTCCGACTTGTACTTGTTCTTAAAGTCTACAGTTGCCCCTCAAATGCACAGTCTCACCTTAGTTGCAGGATTTTAATCTGTTGTACCTGCCACTTCTGGGCTGTTCCCCCTTCTTTGCTTCAGTTAGCCTCCTCTGCTTGCAAGTTTCTTCAGTATCTAATCTCCACCCTGGCGCAAGGGGGCAAAAGTGGCCACTTATTCAGGCTCACTTGTTCAGTTGTGCTGTGGAGAGGCAGGGACACTGCAAACACTGCTGGCATGTTTGGGTAGCACTCACTGTGGGTGGACCACACAGAGAATGCCATAGCCCAAAGCAGCATGCACTTCCCAGGTCCAAGATGCTCAGGCTTCCAGGTGCTCCACAAGGGCACAGTCTTGGGTGGGCTGTGTGTCTCTTGCACTTCCAAGATTCAAGCCACTCAAGCTCTCAGGTGCACCATGAGTGCACAGTCCCAGGTGGGCCATGCATCTCCTCAGGGGAGCTGGTCTCAGGCTGTGACACTTCTGGCAGATATAAACCATCCAGAATGCCAGGAAGATATGGTTAGTGACTGGCAGCCTGCTCACAGCTTGGTGGGAGATGTGGTCTCTGAGGCCGAGATTGAAGTGACCCCTTGCATTCTGCCTCTGGCTGTCATGCACTTTCCTCTCTTACTCTGGGGAGGGCTGTGAAGGGCAGCCAGCTTGCTCTCCTTTGCTATTCGCTAGGGCATGATACTTTGTTCTGTGAGCATCAGGGATCACAGTGCTGCGTTTGAGCCTTCCTATAGGAAAGGCTCTTTGTTTTTCTTTGTCTCTCTGGCATTCCTATGATTTGGGTTTCTATGTCATTTTAGTTCCCTCAGAATGTCTTCAGGGCATTCAACACCAGTCCTTACCCTAAGGACTGATGATGCAGCCGCGCCTCCCCACCCAGTCCCCACTAGCTAAGGGTGGATGTAAGCATGTGAGCTGCTTCTCCACTGGTAATTGCCATTCAGCATGAACTCTGTGGTGATTTTTTTTTTTTTTCGGTTATGTTGCCCTCTGAGATTCCAAAGTTCCCCACTGACCCTGCCTGTGAGGTTTCCTATTTTGTGGAAACTTCTTCATAGCACCCTCTCCAGGATGGGTCTCCATCCCTAAATCCTTTGTCTTTCTTTTCATCTTTCTTTTTACCTACCTCTTTTCAAAGAGATTGGTTTGCCATCATTGGTATCTGGGGTTCTCCACAAGAATTCAGAGGTCGTTTTGTAGAAGTTATTCCCTGTGAAGATGATCTTTTGATATGTTTGTGGGAGAAAAAGTGGTCTCCCCATCCTATTCCTCTGCTATCTTGGGACTGCCCCCAGCAGCTTACATTTAAATTCATTTACTCAATTAAATTTATTTTAAACTCAGTCAAAACTGACCTTGCATGAAACTAATTTTCTCAGAGTCCACTTTCTACAAACATTTTTTTAAAATCACTTTCTGTATCAGTATTTTTGTTTCCCACTGACTTGTAGCACAAAAAGTGCACACAATGCCACAAATAAAACAGCTATTGAATTGGGTAGACTTACCCTGCAAACAAAATTCAGCCCATTGACTCATAGAAGTTTTGTTGGTTCCTTGTCTCAACTGCCAAGCACTGGGGCAGCTGGTGTCATTTCTGGAAATCTTGAAGGAAAGATCCTCAGAAAAAATAGTCCTGGCAGTTGTTTAAGATCTTACTGAAATATTCCCTGACCAGAACCAGCTAGCCACAAGCAGCAAGGATCATAGCTGGCTAAGCCAAATTTGTTCCTGAGTCCAAACCCACTCTACTCACTGCACAAGAGGACAGTGAATCCAAGAGTTGAGGTGTTGAGGCATTGAATATGGTTTTATTCAGAAGGCCAACTGACCAAGAAGATGGCAGACTAATGTCTCAAAATAACCATCTTTTCAGGGTATGGATGCAGGTTTTTTTAATGGATGGAGATGGGGAGGTGAAGAATCAAATTCAAGAAGTTCATTAATATTGATCAATATCTCCTAGGTTGGCAAGCCTCAGGCAGGGGATGTGTTAGTTTCTTCCTTCCTGCAATCTTCAGGTGGATAGGGTTATGAACAAAGGTACTTAAGCTTGTCAGGCAGAAGGACAGGATTCTCTGATGCAGGCCATTATTTTTTATTATAATAACAAAAGCAATGGAAAGCAAGTCAAAAAGAAACAGTTCCAACATGGAGTCAGAATTGACTTCTGTCTACAACAGAGGGAGAGGCAGAGTCAGTGCTAGTGGCCTTTTTAGTTCTGATATAGTTTCAATCAATATCTTCTTGGTTCCCTGCAAAGAAGTCACTCTATTGTTTCTTGTTTTAGAAACTTCTAGACATCAATCAAAGTAAGCATTCCATTCAGTCTGTTTGATCTTACTGCTGGCCTTTTTTAACTATGCATGCAAAAATATCAATTTGGGAATGTCAAAAGAACCTCAATTTGGCCATTTTAGGTTGAGATCTCCTTAGTATAATTTCCACAATTAAGTAGGTATTTGCAAGTGCTATTTTGTACATACATAACCCTGGCTGGAGTGTTAGAGGGTGCTTTCTGATGCCCTCATTTCTGTGTTTGAGAGGCTTTATTTCCCATTTTAAGTTGAATTTGTCATGGATAAAATTCATTATTGAAATGGCGTTGAAACAGGAAGGAAGGGGGCAGGGCACAACCTTTGAAAGAATGAAATAGCCTGAGGACACAACATAACCTTATTAGAATCAAATGAGTCCAAGATGGTAGACAGGTGAACTTCAACTATACTTTGGTCCTCAGTATATGCTTATTGTGGGCTTCCCAGGTGGCTTAGTGGATAAAGAATCTTCCTGCAATGCAGGAGATTCGGGTCCGATTCCTGGGTCAGGAAGATCCCCTGGAGGAGGGCATGGCAACCTACTCCAGTATTCTTGCTTTGAGAATCCCCATGGACAGAGGAGCCTGGCAGGCTACAGTCCATAGGATCACAAAAAGTCGGACATAACTGAAGCGACTGAGCATGCATTCATCATAACACATCAAGCTGAATGATACACCAAGAGGCACCATGACAGTTCCAAGGCTGACCACCAAAACCCAAAAAGTGGGCTGTGGCCTAATTCCTTGAAATCTCCACCCCTTCCCCAGAATGATTGGAATAATCCTTCCACTCATTAGCCTATGAAATTACCCAGCCCATAAAAGCTAACCATGCCACATTTCAAGGCTACACTCTCCCTCTGCATTGGCCCACACTGTCTGTGGAATGTGTTTCTCTCTAAATACATACACTTCTAACCTATCATTTTGTCTCTCACTTAATTCTTTCTGAGGAGATATCAAGAACCAGGGCTTCATTAGGTCCTGAAACCAGGTCTGTGATCTCAGTTAGTTGGAATACTGTGGGTTTTGGCTGGGTTTCTTTCCCAGCCACGTGGGTTTGAGTCCCAAACTGGGTTTTGGCTTGGTTAGATTCTGACACATGGGTTCAAGTCTCAATCTGAGGTGGACAGTTTCAGTGTGGGGGGCAAGTGCAATGCTTGTGAGCTTAACTCTTCCAGGAGTCCCCCCAGAGTCATTTCAGCCCTCTTACATGTCTCAGTAATTCTTTTTGGCAGTCTAAGACCACCACAGGTGCTCAGATCACTGAATGGACAATTCTAATCTGAGCTCCCAGATGAGTAGGTGTTTTAATTAATGAGTGAATTTCCCTATGGGACCACTGCACAATATGAGGACTCGGCCTTTACCACTCCTATAAATTTCTCAGTCATCTTGCCTCTTCTTTGGAATAAAGCTATCATGTGATATCTTCACTTTTATCCTGACAAATTCTATAAGGGCAGCCAAATTGACGAAAAGCAACAGATCAGCCTCTTACCTAACTACTCAGCCCAGATCACTCAGTCTCTTACAACTGTTAAATCTCAATATCTATCATTTGAGCCCCACTCAATGTCTAAACACTGAGTGGGAATGCCCTAGTATATTTCAACTGCTCCCCCCCCCCATATCTTTCAACTGGGAAGGGGTAAGTAACCTGGTCCACCATCAAATATACCTCTGGACTCTCTGAGGACGTATAGGCCACTGCTAGTACTAAATCTGCTGTTCCTCGTACAGTTCAGGTGAAGGAGGGAAATCCACACTGGGTCACTTCATAGTCACCATAACTGTTGACTAAAAAAGGATGCACAACATGAGAGTTGCAAGTTAAATTACACTTGGGGAAAAATTAGGACTGCAGCCTGGGAGATGGCACTTCAGATAGCTCTGACAAACTGCTCCAAAGAGGTAGTGAGAGAATATCAATATATAAGATTTTGGTGAAAGGGGAGCTCAATGCAATCAAGCACTTATCTTACAAAAAGTTACCTGCTGGTCACCAGAAATTGATATCTCCATGAAAGGATTTAAGACATGATACTATTTAATGCTTTTCTAGACATGAAGAGATGCAAAGATTGAGATCATGAAATCAATTCCTGAAAATATCTGTCTAAAGACCTTTCTTCTAGTTTCCATGGAGTGAAAAATGCCCCACTCTCCAGCCTGAGCTCCCTTCAGGGTGTGTCGAAGGTCAACAGCTGCAGCAGCACGTGATTCAGTCTCTGCAGAGGCAGTTGGCAAATGCCCTTGGCAAGCATCAGTTGGTAGTTGACAGAACCAAAAAACACTCATAGATTAACATTTTGGGAGACAATTTGTGCTTCCTGTTTCACCTTTGGATTAATGTGGGCAGAAGTTCTCAAATTTGCATTTGACGAACGAGTGGCATTATCTTAATGTTCACTTAAGTCAGAACTTGTACAAGAAAAACAATGGTTAAATGAAGATGACTGTTTCAGAGACTTGATAATGTTCATGCTGTTTTTTACTAGTGTATACAGCCATTTTAGTGGGTACAGATCAGAGTTTTTACAGTTTACTTGGAGTATTCAAAACTGGAAGCAGTAGAGAAATAAGACAAGCTTTCAAGAAGCTGGTATTTAAACTACATCTTGATAAAACTTGAGTAACCCAAAGGCACATAATGATTTTTTTTAATAATTATTTTTTTAAGGTTTTTAAAATAACATTTATTTCTTAAAAGTTAACATGTGCATAATAGGAAACCAAAAAGCACAAGAAGCAAAAAACAAAGTCATTCATAATCACAAGCAGTTTACTGTTTGACATGTCCTTCTAGGTCTCATTTGTGTATTTTTCACAACTAAGCATCCATTTTTATGTCATTAAGATCATACAGTTATGTATCATGCTGTTTCACACATCATGAATATTTACCATTTCAAAGTCCCAAAGCTATGAGTATTTTGATAACCAAGAATACACTACACCAACTCAATCTGGAAGGAAAAAAATGTAATCTTGCCTTTCTTGGCAACAAAAACTTCAAAGACAAAAATGGCAACAGGCCTCTAGATAAACATATTGGCAGAGCTATGATTAAAATACTACATTCCCTTAATGTTCAATTAAAATGAGACATAAAGCAACAGAGTACACAAAGTATAATAGTTCTAAGAGGATTCATCATCTGATCTAAACTATTATGGTATTAGCAAGGAGGTATGTTTCTGCTGAACTATTTAACAATGCATTCCTATAGTACAGCCAGGAGATGCACACACATCAATGGTTAGCATCAAAATATAAACGTGAACACATCCACATTCAGCCCTCCCTCTATACTTCCTTCCTCCCCTCAGCTGCCAACCTAAATGAACAAGTCCTGATGTACATTTCTCAGAGAAGGTATAATTATTCCAGGTCCAAGATGCTGCCTTTTTAAAAAAATCAATTATAAAAAAGATATTTACAAATTGGTTAACTCACTAGCTCTACTTTATATCATACATTGTCACCTCAGGACATCTAAAAAACCTAGATGTTTCAAAGTAATGAACCTTGTCCACAATAAACATAGGTACTTCACAAAAATGCACATTACAGACCTATAACCTAAAACTGTCTTCCAGATAATGGGAGCTATTAGCCAAGAGCCCTTCCCCTCACCCTTCCTCTTACTCCTCCAGCATTTCAGCGACTAAGTACCAGACGACATCTAGTTCCAAGAGGTGGATTAACGTAGATACTCCCAGAAGACACAGCCCTTCCTAAAAACCAACAAAAGGGCATTCATTAAGGGGTTATTTTACTACCTCTACTTTTAATATACTTTGGGCATCAGGACTTGCTTGTTCTTTAATACACAGCAATATTAACTAAAATGCACAAACAGAACAATGGGTAGACAATCTGAACTTGTCTATAAAGACTGATGGGCAGAGCCCTGCTCTCTGCACTTCCTTCCCTGTCCCCTCCCCCCACCCCCACCACCCAGTAAATGTCAGCTTACTCTCCAAGACAACCCCACTCCCCAAATAAAACCATTCCTATTAACAGAAAAAAAAATACTTAAAAGGTGTTTAACTCTCTACTTTCAAAAGAGGTTGTATACTTTTACTCATCTAAAAGGCTAGATGTTTCAAATAAAGATTTAAGTTTGTCCACTATACATACACATAGTAGCACTGAATATTTTTTAAAAAATAAATACAGGACATGAACTACTCAAAGATGAAGATCTGTGGAAAAAGTATGACAAATATAGAGAAAGGGGACTTCACTGACAATAAAGGAGACCACTATGAAAGCTAGAATTGTTATCCTTCTGGTTTTAGAATTTGTGATGATTATCCTGAAATCATAGCACTGGATAGAAGAGAATTTGACACTGCTGTTAATTATGGAGATCTGTGGCTTGTGAACTTTTACTCCCCAGGGTGTTCACACTCCCATAATTTGCCTCTCACATGGAGAGATTTTGCTAAAGAAGTAGATGGATTGCTTCTAATTGGAGCTGTTAACTGTGGTGATGACAGAATGCTTTGCTGAATGAACGGAGTCAACAGTTATCCCAGCCTCTTCATTTTATAGAATGGCTGTAGTGAAATATCACAGTCATAGATCAAAAAGAAAGTTTAGTGAATTTTGCCATGCAGCATGTTAGAAGCACAGTGACAGAATTATGGACGAGAAATTTTGTTAGCATCATACAAACTGTTTTCTACTGGTATTGGCTGGCTGATCACTTTTAATTCCAAAGGAGATTATATGACTTCACAAACAGGTCTCAGGTTAAGTGGTGTGTTGGATGGTCTTGTTAATGTAGAATTGATGGACTGTGCCACCAGGACAATCTTTGTAAAAGTTTGGATATACAAGTACTACTGCTTATTTTCCTTCTAGAGCCACTTTAAATAACAAAGAGAAAAGCAGCATTTTGTTTCTTAATTCATTGGATGCTAAAGAAATATATATGGAAATAATGCATAATCTTCCACATTTTGAACTACTTTGGCAAACACAGTAGAGGATCATTTGGCTCATCATTCATCGGTGGCTCTTATTTTTTCATTTTGGAAAAAATGAAAATTTAATTGATCTTGAGTTGAAGAAACTAAAACCTCTATTTAAAAATGAACATATTCAACCATGTCTAGCAATATTTAAAGGACAAGTAACCAAATAATTTGGAATTCATCATGGAAAGAAGATTCTATATGATATGCTTGCCTTTGCCAAGGAAAGTATTAATTCTCATCTTACCACACTTGAATCTCAACATTTTCCTGCCAGTGATAAAGAACCATGGCTAGCTGATTTTTTTTGCCCCTTGGTGTCCACCATGTAGAGCTTTATTGCCAGAGTTACAAAAAGCACCAAAGCATCTTTATGGTCAGCTTAAGTTTGATACATTAGATTGTACAGTTCAGGAAGAACACTGTAACATGTATAACATTCAGGCTTATCTAACAGCAGTGGTATTCAACAAATCCAACATTCATGAATATGAAGGACATCACTCAGCTGAACAGATCTTGGAGATCATAGAGGATCTTATAAATTCTTCAGTCATCTCCTTGACACTCACCGCTTTCAATGAACTAGTTAAACATAAAAAATGTAAAGTCTGGATGATTAATTTCTAGTCTCCATGATGTTACCCATGTGAAATCTTAATGCTAGAATGGCCTAGACATTAACTGAACTGATCAATGTGGGCAATATAGAGTGCCAACAGTATCATTCCTTTTGTGCTCAAGAAAATGTTCAAAGACAAGCTGAAATAAATTTTTCCCAAAAATCAAATAAAGTTAATCAATATCATAGTTACAATAGTTGGAATAGAGTTGTGTATTCCCTAGGACTCTGGGGTGTAGGATTTTTACCTAAATATCCACAGATCTAACACCTCAGACTTTCAGTGAAAAAGTTTTACAAAGGGAAAACTTTTTTAGTTTTACAAAGGGAAAAGGTGGTTGATTTCTATGCTCCTCGGTGTGGATCTTGCCAAAACTTTGCTCCAGGGTTAGAGTTCTTGGCTAGGATGATTAAAAAAAAAAAAAGTGAAAGCTGGAAAAGTAGACAGGCTTATGCTCAAACCTGCCAGAAAGCTGATATCAGAGCTTATCCAACTGTTAAATTGTATCCCTATGAAAGGGCAAAGAGAAATACTTAGGGAGAGCAAATAGATTCCAGAAATGCAAAAGAGATTAATACCTTAATATATGAAAATCTGCAAAGCCTCCAAAATCATGGAAACAGAAATATTGATGAACTTTAATGATGTTGAAAATGAAGAAAAATTGAAAAGAAATTGACAGGTGACATCAGAAGACACGTTTTCAGAATGTTACTATATATGTGATGGGAATAAATAAACATTATCTTGGACTTCAAACTGCACTGCCTGAATTCTGTACAACATTGATATAAATGAAGGGTCTGCAGCTGTTTTCTGTAAAGGACCTGATTATGAATATTTTAGGCTTTGTAGGCCATATATGGTTATTTGTCACATATTCTGTTTTTGTTTTGTTTGCAAACCTTTAAAAATGTAAAAATCATTCTCAGATCCAGGTTGTACACAAATAGATCACGAGCCACATTCAGCTCATGAGCCACAGATCGCTGACTCCCAGAAAGATACTTATGTTGACTGTGTCAAACATGATACTGCTCTATGGTAAGTTATACAAAGTGCACTTTATTATTTAAAATTTTGTGGCTGACTTGAAAAGAGAATTTGGTTTTCAGTCACCTGCTCTCCTAAAAATTCTCTGAAATTGATTCTTTGACCATATATTTCATTTAAAAACAGACTCAAATGTGGGAAAATAAACAGGTCCCATATATTCACTCTAAAAAATGTGAATCAGCTATATGTTAACAATAATCCTTTCCCTCTTGAGCTTCCCTCCAACTACCCCATCCCACCCCCTCTAGGTCATCACTGAGCACTGAGCTGAGCTACCTGTTCTATACAGCAACGTCCCACTAGGTATCTGTTTTACATATGGTAGTGTATATATGTCACTGCCACTCTCACTTCATCCCACCCTCCTCTTCCCTCCCTGTGTCCAGGACCCCATTCTCTATATCTGTATCATAGCAAATAAGTTCATCAATACCATTTTTCTATGCATTAATACATGATATTTGCCTCTTTCTGACTTAACTTTTATCACAGACTCTGTGTTCATCTGCATCACTACAAATGACACAATTTTGTTCTTTTTTATGACTGAGTAATATTCCTTATACATATGCACCACAACTTCATTACCCATTCATCTGTAGATGGACATTGAAGTTGCTTCCATGTCCTGGCTATTGTAAATCGTGCTGCAATGAACACTGAAGTTGTACTCCTTTTGAATTATGGTTTTCTCAGAGTATGTGCCCAGGAGTGGGATTTCTGGGTGGAAGGGTAGTTTTAATTATAGTTTTTTTTTTTTTTTTTTGGAACTCCATACTGTTCTCCATAGTGGGTATGTCAATATATTCCCACCAAAGTGCCAGGTGTTCCCTCACCTCCACACCCTCTCCAGTATTTACAGTTTGTAGAATTTTGTTGGTGGTAATTCCAACTTGTGTGAGGTGATACCTCACTGTAGTTTTGACTTGCATTATCCTAATAATTAGAGATGTTGAGCATTTTTTCATGCGTTTCTTTGGAGAAATGTCTTATTTATTTATTTATTGGTTGTGTTGGGTATCCATTGTGGTGTATGGGCTTCTCATTGCAGTGGCTTCTCTTTATGCAGAGCATGGGCTCTAAGAAAACGAGCTTCAGTAGTTGCACCTCATAGGTTCAGTTGTTGTGGCTTGTGGGCCCTAGAGTGCAGGCTCAGTAGTTGTGGTACACTGGCTTTACTTGCTTCTCAGCTTGTGGAATCTTCCTGGACCAGCAATTGAGCCCATGTCCCCTGCATTAGCAGGCCAATTCCTATTCACTGTGCCATGAGGGAGGTCTGAGAAATGTCTATTTAGATATTCCACCTATGTTTCATTTGCAATTATTTTATCCCATTCTGATGTTTGTCTTTCTGTCAGGTTTAGGGTTGCCTTTGCTGTGCAAAAGCTTTTAGATTTAATTAGGCCTCTCCCCTTTTTTTTTTCATTTTCCTTACTCCAAGAGGTGGGTCAAAGAGGACCTTGCTGCAATCTATGTCCAACAGTGTTCTGCCTATGTTTTCCTCTAATAGTTTTATAGTGTCTGTCCTTACATATAGGTCTTTAATCCATTTTGGGTTTATTTTTGTGAATGATATTAGGAAGTGTTCTAATTTCATTATTTTACATGTAGCTGTACAGTTTCCCCACGCCATTACTGAAGAGGCTGTCTTTTCTCCATTGTATGTTCTTGCCTTCTTTGTGATGATAATGATAGCTTATGGAGAACAGTGCCAATGTTCATGGTCTCTGAAGGAGAAAATTTCACTCTGGGACCCAAAAGACACCATCTCAGTCACTCAGGACTTTGTGTAGCAAAGTTTTACTAGTGTGAAAAGGATAGAGAAAGCCTTCAGCAAAAGGCACTGGGAGGGGGTAAGAGAGTACCTGCCTCACTAGTTTAAGCAGGGTATTATATCCTTTTCAACTGACTGTTGAGAATAGATAAGAACAGTTCAAGGCTGTACAAGTTTCATTAGACCCTTTCCCAAGGCATATGTCCTGAGATAACTTCAGTAAAAGACTAGCCAGCCAGAAGGAACATGTTCCAGGCAATGTGTTTCTGGGCCAGGTGTATTATTACTGAGAAACAGGCTCTCAGGCAAGATTTGTTACAATTATAATTGTTCACATAGAATTTAAGAAAAGCATTTCCATTAGTAAGACACTGTGTGCTGTGTGATCATTAGCTACTAAAGAAAAGACCAGTTCTTGGGTAAGATGCATTGTTGCACAAGACTTGAGGAACGCATGAGGGAGAATGTTCACCTCCTCCTTAATGGGCCCTGGACTGCCTAAGCTTTAACCCTCTCAGTTAAAGGTAAGCTGACCATAGATGTGTGAGTTTATTTCTGGACTTTCTATCCTGTTCAACTGAGCTGTGTTTCTCTTTTTGTGCCAGTGTCATACTATCTTGATTACTGTAGTTTTATATTATAAGCTGAAGTCAGGGGGCCTAATTACTCCAGCTCTATTTTTCTTTCTCAAGATTGCTTTGGCTATTTGGGGTGTTTAGTGTTTCGTTACAAACTGTAAACTTTTTTGTTCCAGTTCTGTGAAAAATGTCATTGGTAATTTGATACAGCTTGCCTTGAATCTACAGATTGCTTTGAGTAGTATAGTCATTTTCACAATGATGATATATCTCTCCATCTGTTGTTAGTGTTGTCTTTGATTTCTTTCATCAGTCTTACAGTTTTCTGCTTACTTCTTTTCCCTCTTTTCATAGGTTTCTTCCTAGGTATACGATTCTTTTTGTTGTAAAGATAAAGGGAATTGTTTCGTTAACTTCTGATCTTTCATTGTTAGTGTATAGGAAAGTAAGAGATTGCTGTATATTAATTTTGTATCCTACAACTTTACTGAATTCATTCATGAATTCTAGTAGTTTTCTGGTAGCATCTTTAGGATTTTCTATGTATAGTATCATCATCTGCAAACAGTGACAGTTTTACTTATTCTTCTCCAAAATAGATCCATTTTATTTCTTTTTCTGCTCTGATTGCTGTGGCAAGAACAACCAAAATTATGTTGAATAATAGTGGTGAGAGTGGGCATCCTTGTCTTGTTCCTGATATTAGAGGAAATGCTTTCGGTTTTTCACCCATTGAGAATAATGTTTGTTTTGGGTTTCTCATATATGACCTTTATTAGACTGTGGTATGTTCCCCTCTCTGCCCACTTTCTGGAGTGTTTTTTTTTTTTTTTAAGTCAGAAATGAGTGTTGATTTTTTTAAAAGCATTCCCTGCATCTATTGAGATGATCATATAGCTTTTATCCTTCAATTTGTTAATATGGTATATTGCAGTGATTAATTTGCATGTAGTAAAGAATCCTGCATCCCTGTGATGAACCCCACTTGATAATGGTGTATGTTATCTTAATATCTTACTGGATCCTACTTGCTAGTATTTTTTAAGAATTTTTGCATCTATGTTCATCAGTGATATTGGCCTGTTTTTTTTTTTTTTTTTCCTGAGTTCTTTTTCTGGTTTTGGTATTAGCATGATCAGAACCTTGTAGAATGAGCTTGGGAGTGTTCCTTTCATTTTTTTTTTTTTTTTTGGATGAGTCTGAGAAGGACAGGTGACAGCTCTTCACTAAATGTTTAATAGAATTCACCTGTGAAGTCATCTGGTTCTCAGCTTTCTTTTTCTGGAAAATTTTAAATTCCAGTATCAACTTCATTACATCTGATTTGTCCGTTCATAATTTCTTTTCCTTCCTGGTTTAGTCCTGAAATGTACTTTTCTAAGAGTTTGTCCATTTATTCGAGGACTGGCATATAGGTGTTCATAATACCCTCTTATGATCCTTTGCATTTCTGTGTTGTCTGTTGTAACTTCTCCTTTTTCATTTCTAATTTTATTGATTTGAGTCTTCTCCCTGTTTTTGATGAGTCTGGCTAATTGTTTATCAGTTTTGTTTCTCTTCTCAAAGAACCAGCATTTAGTTTTATTGATCTTTGCTACTGTTTCTTATTTCTTTTTCATTTATTTATGCTCTGATCTTTATGATTTCTTTCCTTCTACTGGCTTTAGGTTTTGCTTGTTCTTGTTTTTCTAATTGCTTTAGGTTGTAAGGTTAGGTTGATTATTTGAGATTGGGGGATTTTTTTGAGGTAAAACTGTATTGCTATAAACTTCCCTCTTAAAACTGCTTTTGTTGCATTGCATGGGATTTGCATGGCTGAGTTTTCATTGTCATTTGTTTTTATGTAATTTTTATTTCCTCTTTGATTTCTTCAGTAATTTCTTGGTTATTTAGTATTGTATTGGTTATCCTCCATGTGTTTCTGTTTTTTACATTATTTAACCTGTAATTGATATCTAATTTCATAGCATTGTAGTTGGAAAAGAATGCTTGATATGATTTAAATTTTCATAAACTTATTGAGCTTTGATTTGTGACCCAAGGCGTGCTCTATCCTGGAGAATGTTCAGTGTGCACATAAGAAAAGTATTTGCTGCTTTTGGATGGAATATTCTATAAATATCAGTTAAGTCCATCTGGTATAATGTGCTTTAAGGCTTGAGTTTCTTTATTAATTTTCTTTCTGGATGATCAGTCCATTGGTGTAAGTGGGGTTTTAATGTCCCCCACTATTACTGTGTTACTATCAATTTCCCCTTTTATGACAGTTAACCTTTGCCTATGTATTGATGTGCACTTATGTTGGGTGCATTTATAATTGTTTTCTTGAATTGATCCCTTGATTATTAGGTAATGTTCTTTCTTGTCTCTTGTAATAGACTTTATTTTAAAGTCTATTTTGTCTGATATGAGAATATCTACACTGTCTTTTTTTAATTTCCATTTACATGGAATATCTCATTCCATCCCCTCATTTTCAGTCTGTTTGTGTCCCTAGATCTGAAGTGGGTCTCTTATGGACAGCATATATATAGGTCTTACTTTTGTATCCAAAAATAAGATACAAATTTGTATCATCTTATTTGTATCTTCTCCTTGTGTTTATTCTTATTCTGTTTATTCTGAATGAGACTCTGTACTTCCTGGACTGGATCTACTATTTGCTTTCCTATGTTAGGGAAGTCTTTGGCTATAATCTTTTCAAGTATTTTCTCAGACACTTCATCTTCTTCTTGTTCAGTTCAGTTCAGTTCAGTCACTCAGTTGTGTCCGACTCTTTGCGACCCCATGAATCGCAGCACACCAGGCCTCCCTGTCCATCACAAACTCCCAGAGTTTACACAAACTCATGTCCATCTAGTAGGTGATACCATCCAGCCATCTCATCCTCTGTCGTCCCCTTCTCCTGCCCCCAATCCCTCCCAGCATCAGGGTCTTTTCCTATGAGTCAACTCTTCGCATGATGTGGCCAAAGCAGCTTCAGCATCAGTCCTTCCAATAAACACCCAGGACTGATCTCCTTTAGGATGGACTGGTTGGATCTCCTTGCAGTCCAAAGGACTCTCAAGAGTCTTCTCCAACACCACAGTTCAAAAGCATCAATTTTTCGGTGCTCAGCTTTCCTCAGAGTCCAACTCTCACGTCCATACATGACCACTGGAAAAACCATAGCCTTGACCAGATGGACCTTTGTTGGCAAACTAATGTCTCTGCTTTTTAATATGCTATCTAGGTTGGTCATAACCTTCCTTCCAAGGAGTAAGCGTCTTTTAATTTCATGTCTGCAATCACCATCTGTAGTGATTTTGGGGCCCCCCAAAAATAAAGTCTGACACTGTTTCCACTGTCTCCCCATGTATTTCCCATGAGGTGATGGGACCAGATGCCATGTTCTTAGTTTTCTGAATGTTGAGCTTTAAGCCAACTTTTTCACTCTCCTCTTTCACTTTCATCAAGAGGCTTTTTAGTTGCTCTTCACTCTCTGCCATAAGGGTGGTGTCATCTGCATTATCTGAGGTTATTGATATTTCTACTGGCAATCTTGATTCCAGTTTGTGCTTCTTCCAGCCCAGCGTTTCTCATGATGTACTCTGCATATAAATTAAATAAGCAGGGTGACAATATATAGCCTTGACATAATCCTTTTCCTATTTGGAACCAGTCTGTTGTTCCATGTCCAGTCCTAACTGTTGCTTCCTGACCTGCATACAGGTTTCGCAAGAGGCAGGTCAGGTGGTCTGGTATGGCCATCTCTTTCAGAATTTTCCACAGTTTATTGTGTTAGACCCCTATAATTCAAATGTTGGTGAATTTAATTTTGTCCCAGAGGTCTCTAAGTCTGTCCTCAATTTTTCTCACCTTTCTTTTTTTATTCTCCTCCTCAACAGTTATTTCCACCATTCCAACTTTCACTTTGCTTACCCATTCTTCTGCCTCAAGTATTTTGTTATTGATTCCTACTAGTATCTTTTTTATTTCAATTATTGTGTTGTTCAGCACTATATGTTCTTTAGTTTTTCTAGGTCCTTTTAAACAATTTCTTTATTTTTTCATTCTGTTTTTGAGATTTTGGATCATCTTTACTATCATTACCATGAATTCTTTTTCACATAGATTGCGTATTTACTCTTTGTTTATTTGGTCTTGTAGGGTTTTACCTTGCTCCTTTGTCTGTGAGATATTTCTCTGTCTTCTCACTTTGTCTAGCTTACTGTGTTTGAGGTTTCCTTTTCCCAGGCTGCAGGGTCATAATTCCTCTTGCTTGTTGTCCCTGCCCCCAGTGGGTGAGGTTGGTCAAGTGACTTGTGGAGGCTTCGTGGTGGTAGGCACTGGTGCCTGTGTTGTGGTGGGTGGAGCTGAGTCTTTTCCTTCTGATGGGCAGGGCCATGTCAGGAGGTGCATTTTGGGGTGTCTGTGATCTTTGTGCTATAGGCAGCCTATTTGCTTATGGGTGGGGTGTGTTCCTGTCTTTCTTATTGTTTGGCATGAGGTGTGCAGCACTGGGGCTACAGACAGTTGGGTAGAGCCAAGTCATGGATTCAGATGGAGGCCTCTGTGAAAACTTTTGCTGATTAAATTCTCTGAGGCTGGGAATTTCCTAGCAGCCCAGCATCCTCAACTTAATTCTCCCACCCCAGAGACTCGGGTCTGACTTCCACTTTGGTACCCAGACACCACAGGTCTCTCATCACAGCAATAAAGGGGATTAAAGAGGAAAAAGAAAGAAAAGGCAAAAAAAAAAAAAAACCCAAACGGTAAAATCAAAATCAAACAAGCAAAAACAAAACCACAGAAACACACACACACACACAAGAAACAAAAACAGAACCAAAGGAGAGAAACAAGAGAACAATCAACCAGACAAAAAAGCTGCAAATGAAATCATACCATTGAAAACAAAACTAGCAAAAGCAGAAAACAAAGTCAAAGCAAAGTAAAAATTGAAGAATAAAGTAAAGAAAACAAACCAGACAAAGATGATTTTTAAAAGGGAGAATAACAGAAAGCAAATAAAAATGGAAATGTAAAGAAATTAAAAACAAAGAAATACTTCACAGAATAACAGAAAGGTAAAGTAAAAGTAGAAATATTAAAAAAAAAATTTAAACCCCAAAAGACTGAATAAAAATAATAAACAAAAAGAAAGAAACAAAACAGAACCAAACAACAGAATGAATTAAAGCTTAATAAAAGCAACAGTAATAATAATGTTTTCCTAGTGTCTCAGTTATCAGTCTCTTTGCCCCCACCTTAAGCCACAGCCCATCACCTTTGCCTCCACAGGAGGCCCTCCAGTGCCTCTAGGCTGGTCTCTGGACTTGCTGTGGGACCTGTAGGGACAGCTCAGACTCTGGCCTGGTCCAACTCCTATGTGTGCTTGCCCCCAGGGTCCACAGTTGCCATAACTAGACTATTTCATTTTGGGGATCACTCATTGTCCATTCAGATATTCCATAGATGCAGGGTCTACTGATTGACTACAGAGATTTAATATGCAGCTTGTGCAGCTGATGGAAAGACTTTCTATCCTCTTCCTCAGTCACCTCACCACTAGGGCTAAGGTGTGATTTTATCCTCACCTTTGTATTTGTGTCATCCATGAGACTCTTCTCCTGAGGCTGCCCTGGAGCAATTGGGTCTGCCCTGGTGAGGACAGGGTACAGAGGTGGCATGGCTGCTTAAATTGCAAGAGCCTCTGTGTGCTAGGTGTGCAGGAAAGCCAGTGGCCACAGGTGCAAGAGATATGGCCCTACCGGGAGCATTTTCTAGCACCATATGGCAGGTGCATGAGGGCCAGCCCTGGCCAGCCTTTTTCTGTTGCTCAGCAGCAGGTGCTGGTATAAGGAAAGAAGGCTACAAATGCAGGTGGCTCACCCCCTGCATGTTACTCAGCAGTAGCACCCTGCTTCCCTGGCAGTCTGGTTTTCCTCCATAGGTATTCCCCAGTGTGAATTTCCTCCCTCATGTCCCTTCAGGTTGCCACAACCAAAAGCAGTCTTTACCCTGGCTTTGGTCTCTAATCCCCACAATCCAGCTCCCAACCACTGTGTGCTCTGGTAGACACACACCCCAGTCCATGGCACATAGGGCCACAACATGGTCTATCTGTATAGTTCTCACTCTGTTTCCTCTGCCACAGATCAGCCACTTCACCATCCTCCAACAACTTCAAAAGTTTCCTTTCTGTCCTGATCAACTGATTTCCACATTGGTGAGGGGGCTTCCCCTGATGTGGGAATCTCCCCTCTACTTCAGCATGCCCCCCTACGGGGTTCAGGTTTTGTTATACTTCTTCTCCTCTTCTTTCTTTCTTCCTACCCAGTTATACAAGAACCATTATAGTTCCTACTGGTGACCAAAGTCTTCTGCTAGTGTTCAGCTGGTGTTCTGAGAGAGCTGTTACACCCATAGATGTATTCCTGATGCATCCGTGGAGAGAGATGCACTCCATGTCCTTCTACTTCTCTGCCACCTTGATTTTCCACAAGAATGTAGTTTTATTCTTAACTAGCATGATTTCTTCTTCCAGAATAAGAAAAAGGAAACTATAGAGGAAAATCATGACGGATTTTTTAAAATTATACAAAGCTTATGGAAAAAGGAAACTTGGTTGTGGAATTTTATGTGTGGTGCTGTTTTAATATTTGAATGCATTGATTTATATGCTTTTAAATGAGCCTTAATATCAAAAGTGTACTGATACAAAAGTAGAATGACTCTTTTATTGGATTATTTGTCTTTTCTTAATAGATTGTAAAAGATTTTTCTTTACCTTTCAAACAAACTGCTTAGGAAATAGTCTTAGTTTGAACAGAATAATTTCCTCCACCTTATGCTAACATTTATCATGTTCTAGATTTCTTAACAGAATGGAGCTTTTGTTTCATAGTGATATGTGAACCAATTTAATCAGATGTTCAAATCGTTTGACTTTTTTGATAACCTCTCCAAAGGAAAAGCTAAAAGAAATTTTCTTCTTCTCAAATTGACTTTAAGATTTCCCGGAAGTCCCCTGAAAAATCTTGGAGGGCTTGTTCTTTCATCTTGTAAGGAGAAAAAAGTAAATTAAGACGTAATTGGGTTTATTTGATATATTTAATTGCATGAAAAGCATTTTCAAATAAGTAGAGAACTTAAACTACCCTAGATTATGCTCATATAGTAAACGTTATTACTAAATATATTTCAGAAATTGTATGAAGTCCATAGAAATATGTCATACACCTTTTAATACATGATTATCCTTTATATATTTTTTTCAGTAATGATACCAGTTTTTATCTTAATATGTCAAATAGAACTAAATATTCTTGTCTAATGAATTCTCATTAGATATTTAACCATAGCATGAGTGCATGGTAATACACTTCAGTCATGTCGGACTGTGTGCGACTCTATTGACTGTAGCCGGCCAGGCTTCTCTGTTTAACCATAGACATGTATTAAAATGCTTTGTTGTCATCCAAATATAACTTTTATTTTACTCTGATGATTTTCTGAAAATGCTTGCAAATAAAATGATACATTTATCTTTTCTCCTTACCTGATCTTTCCAGAATTCAGAAACTCATATTGAGTGTACTTATTTTCATGGCAATATATTTATTTGTATAAGTTCAAGAAAAAACAGTTCTCCTTGTAACAGTACATAATTGGAAACATTGTTTATATTACAAAACTTTCACTAAAATGTGATATTTGAGAATGGTGAATAGAATTAGATATGACTAGACAGTTTTAAGGAATCAAGATTGATATTATGGAACCAATGACTCTTGAATTAGCATTCACAGTCTTATAGGTGAGTAAGGAATGTCGCTTCTGGAAAGATATAGGAAACACAAGGTATGTGGGAAACTTCAAGAAGAGAAGAACTCACTCAAATCTATAGGTACTGAAGATGAGAGAATTCACTCAAATCTACAGGTAATGAAGATGAAATCTGGTGTTATATTCTTGGCTTGGCTTCCTACCATCAAGGGGCTTTTTAAAAGGCTAATTTGAGATTCTTTATAAATGCTCCAGTAAAGCAAACTCAAAAGGGCTTATGTTATCAATTACCATTCTTGCTGCACTTATGCAAATTCAGTTCAGTTCGGTCGCTCAGTCATGTCCAACTCTGCAACACCATGGACTGCAGCATGCCAGGCCTCCCTGTCCATCACCAACTCCCAGAACCTGACCAAACTCATGTCCATTGAATCGGTGATGCCATCCAATCATCTCATCCTCTGTCGTCCCCTTCCCCTCCTGCCTTCAATCTTTCCCAGCATCAGGGTCTTTTCCAATGAGTCAGTTATATGCATCAGGTGGCCAAAGTATTGGAGTTTCAGCCTCAGCATCAGTTCTTCCAGTGAACATTCAGGACTGATTTCCTTTAGGATGGACTGGTCAGATCTTGTTGCTGTCCAAGGAACTCTCAAGAGTCTTCTCCAACACCACAGTTCAAAAGCATCAATTCTTTGGCACTCAGCTTTCTTTATAGTCCACCTCTCACATCCATACATTACAACTGAAAAAAAAACGATAGCTTTGACCAGATGGACCCCTGTTGACAAAGTAACATCTCTGCTTTGTAATATGCTGTCTAGGTTGGTCATAGCTTTTCTTCCAAGGAGTAAGCGTCTTTTAATTTCATGGCTTCGGTCACCATCTGCAGTGATTTTGGAGCCCAAAAATATAAAGTCTCTTGCTGTTTCCATTGCTTCCAAATATATTTGCCATAAAGTGGTGGGACTGGATGCCATGATCTTAGTTTTCTGAATTTTGAGTTTTAAGCCAACTTTTTCACTCTCCTCTTTCAATTTCAAGAAGAGGCTCTTTAGTTCTTCTTTGCTTTCTGCCTTATGCAAATAATCAGGCTAAATTTAATGAGACAACTTATTCTATAAACAAAGTCAAAAGTGAGGTCACTGTATAGAGAAATTTTGTTTCAGTTGTAAAACTATATCACGCCCTTATGGGTTCTCAATTCTTCTGGTTTATTCCTACATTGGCCTACAACTCACTAAACTAACATTTCCATATTTTCTCCATCTTTTTGACTTAGCACCACTGATAACTGAAACGTGCCCATTTAGACACTTATGAGAACCACCTAAAGAAGCTCATTTGAACTGAAGTTAGAGAGTTCCAAGCTCTGCTTCTACAAAAAATTATGACAACAACACTGATATCTCTGCCATTACCAAAGAAATTCAAACTGCAAATCAAGAAATTTACCAGAATGTCACTGCCATTCTTAACTCTATCATCAAAACATGCTTTCATCTCAAGTCTAGAAATATTCTGTATAGTCTACCTTCTGGACTGAGCAACTAGGTTTTCAACTCTTAAACTTTGGTTTTGTTTTCATAGACTATCCCTTCACTAAATACCTAACTGAACCATCCAGCAAACACCTCTACTACCAAGTTGCAGTAAATTATTCAGTTCAGTTCAGTCGCTCAGTCATGTCTGACTCTTCGCATCCCCATGAACCACAGCACGCCAGGCCTCCCTGTCCATCACCAACTCCCGGAGTCCACCCAAACCCATGTCCGCTGAGTTGGTGATGCCATCCAACCATCTCATCCTCTGTCGTCCCCTTCTCCTCCTGCCCTCAATCTTTCCCAGCATCAGGGTCTTTTCAAATGAGTCAGTTCTCTGCATCAGGTGGCTTCAGCTTCAACATCAGTCCTTCCAATAAACACCCAGGACTGATCTCCTTTAGGATGGACTGGTTGGATCTCCTTGCAGTCCAAGGGATTCTCAAGAGTCTTCTCCAACACCACAGTTCAAAAGCATCGATTCTTTGGCACTCAGCTTTCTTTATAGTCCAACTCTCACATCCATACATGACCACTGGAAAAACCATAGCCTTGACTAGACGGACCTTTGTTGACAAAGTAATGTCTCTGCTTTTTAATATGCTGTCTAGGTTGGTCATAACTTTCCTTCCAAGGAATATGTGTCTTTTAATTTCATGGCTGCAATCACCATCTGCAGTGATTTTGGAGCCCAGAAAAATAATTCAGCCACTGTTTCCACTGTTTCCCCATCTATTTGCCATGAAGTGATGGGACCGGATGTCATGATCTTAGTATTCTAATGCTGAGCTTTAAGCCAACTTTTTCACTCTCCTCTTTCACTTTCATCAAGAGGCTCTTTAGTTCTTCTTCACTTTCTGCCATGAGGGTGGTGTCATCTGCATATCTGAGGTCAGGTAACCCTTAATGAAGAAAAGACAACTTATAAGAAATGGAGTTATATTGTTCAGAGCAAAGAAGGATGTATTTTCTTTCTTTGAACAAGAACAGGGACTGACAAAAATCCTTCACCAAACTCTACGCCGATTCTCCAGACTTTCTTCCCTATTAGGCCCTGACTTTTGGACTTCTGTGTTTGTCTCTGCATTGTCAATGTTAGAAAGATTGCAGTAAGCAAGATTAGCAAGATTAATTAGAATTCCCCCATTCTTGATATCTGATCACCATTCATATCTAATTGGGTCCCTCATCCTCCACTGTCCCTCAGGTGATAGCATCCTCACCTGTCTTCACTAAGAATTCTGTTAGGTCAGTTTAACCAGACTATCCCCTTACACCTGATGTTTTCTCTTAGTAATTTTCCATCCGTAGACTCCCTAACTCACTTCTCAGTTATACCTTCTCAATTTTCCTTGCTTTATTTTCTCCCCCACCGCAAGAACCCATTGGCAGTGGCCCTGATACTTATCTCGACGGCTCTGCCTTACTGTCCTTAATAAGTGCCTTGAATGAATTTTTTTTTTCTCCCTGTAACACAGGTCATCCACTTTCAGCACCCAGTCACATTGCCAAGTAAATCTAAATGGAAGCTCTAGGTAGGTAGGCCTAGACCTCTTCTGTATTTCTTTCTTACTATGAAATTGTTTTTCCAAAGTGTAATTTCATATTGTACATTTTAAAAACTTCACATTATCTTGATTCCTCAGCATTGGGCTGTGAACACTTCTAAATGTTCGGGTGCACCAAAACTGTTTCTAGCTACAAGTTCCCCTTTTTGCCCTCCCCTGTCTATGATCTCAGGACATATAAATACACCAGTGAAATTTTCTCATGCCTTTTGCTTTCATACTCCACCTCGACCCTTAAAGGCACTTGCCCAGCAGTATTTACTCTCTCTCTCAGCTCCCTATCTGCTAAGTCGAGTTCTTTACTTTGGCACTCCTCTCAAATCCTGTGTGATGTGCCATACATCTCTTTTGTAGAACCTGTATGTAATAAATCATTTATTTTTATACTCTTATGAGTGTAGTTTTCACTACCATGTTGGAATAATCCTTAAAGATCCTACAAGGGTGACTTACCCATTTACAATCTAAATTCATCTCCAGTGGAAGACCTGATTTTATCTCTAGATTTACGATAATCTAACCTTTATGCTCTAGACATTTCATATTTGTTTAATTCTTAAAACAAATCTTAGGTAGGCATTAGCATAGTTCTTAAAGTTTAGTTCTTCAGTTTTTCTTACATTGTGATGTGCTATTAAAATTTTTAAAAGAAAACAGGCAGCCCAATAAAATTATGCAATATAAAATCATTTACAAAGGATATTCTTAGAGATACAGAAGACTTAACAATATCTCAGTGTTCTATAATAGGCCTGAAAAGCTTTTAAAATGAGCAAATAGTAAATATTTTAAGCTGTGTAGGCTATATGGCCTTAGTCACAACTGCTCAGTTGTCTTTGTAGCAAAAGTAACTATAGATACATGTAACTGATGGTATGTGGCTGTGTTCCAATAAAACTTTATTTGTGAAAATAGATGGTAGACAGGATTAGATTTATTGGTTTTATTTTCCAGCTTCCTGTCTATAAATGTTTCCTAAAGAATAAGACTATATACGGTGTGTGTTTGAAAAGGCTGGAGTGGTGGTGAAAAAAATTAAGAGGAGCATAAAAGAGATAGCATTATGAAATATATTTTTTCAAAAGTCAGATTTGATATTTGCTCATGTTTTTAAAGGCTACTTTTTGAGAAAAAAGTTTAATACTTTCCTCAATTACTATAATAAAACTGAAGAAAGGAGACGGGCCCCTATCGGAATGCACAAAATTGCCCTTTAGTCATTGCAACGCGACAGCTCCTGTTAACCAACTTTGAGATTCTCGCGAGTTCCACCTCCTTAATACCAAGTGCCTGTGTCTGGCAGAACCGATGGGAGAGCAAGAGACAATCCTTCCCAGCTGCTGGTATAATCAAGGGTTTTGGCAGGACCTTTGAGCATGCACTGAGATAGTGAGGAGACAGACTATGGCACAGACTATGGTACTGAAATGGATTAATAAGGAACTTAGTGATTTGGCCCGTGACCCTGTAGCACATGCAGGTCCATTTGGAGATGATACATTTCACTTGCAAGCCATGATTATAGGACCTAATAACAGCCATTTCAAGGCGGTGTATTTTTGACAATTCATTTTCCTTCAGACTACCCTTTCAAACCACCTAAGGTTGCATTTACAACAAGAATTTATCATCCAAATATTAAAGTAATGGCAGCATTTGTCTTGATATTCTAAAATCACAATGGTCTCCTGCTTTAACTATTTCTAAAGTTCTTTTATCCATTTGTTCACTGCTATGTGATTCAAACCCAGATGACCCCCTAGTGCCAGAAATTGCACAGATCTATAAAACAGAGATAAGTACAACAGAATATCTCAGGAATGGAGTCAGCAGTATGCCATGTGATGCTACCTTAAAGTCAGAATAACCTGCATTATAGCTGTAATAAACTTATAAATTATTGTTCCTTTTTTTTTCCTATCTGACTGCTCCCCTTTTAGACCTCATCTTTTTAAATTTTATTTTTTGTCTACCTCCCTCCATTCATTCACATGTTCATCTGAGAAGACTTAAGTTCTTCCAGCTTTGGACAATAACTGCTCTTAGAAGCTAAAGTAGTTACAAGAGAACAGTTGTCCAAGATTCCGAATTGTCTTTATATTTTTGGTGTTAATTCTTTCTTTAAAAAAATATTTATTTTAGTAGGAGGCTAATTACTTTACAATATTGTAGTGGTTTTTGCCATACATTGACATGAATCAGCCATAGGTTTACATGTGTTCCTCATCCTGAACCCCCCTCCCACCTCCCTCCCTACCCCATCCCTCTGGGTCATCCCAGTGCACCAGCCCTGAGCACCCTGTCTCATACATCGAACCTGGACTGGCAGTCTGTTTCACATATGATAATATACATGTTTCAATGTTATTACCACAAATCATCACACCCTCGCCTTCTCCCACAGAGTCCAAAAGACTGTTCTATTCATCTGTGTCTCTTTTGCTGTCTCGCATGTAGCATTATTGTTACCATCTTTCTAAATTCCATATATATGTGTTAATATACTGTATTGGTGTTTTTCTTTCTGGCTTACTTCACTCTGTATAATAGGCTCCAGTCTCATCCACCTCATTAGAACTGATTCAAACGTATTCTTTTTAATGGCTGAGTAATATTCCATTGTGTATATGTATCACAGCTTTCTTATCCATTCATCTGCTGATGGACATCTAGGTTGCTTCCATGTCCTGGCTATTATAAACAGTGCTGTGATGAACACTGGGGTACACATGTCTTTTTCGATTCTGGTTTCCTCGGTGTATATGCCCAGCAGTGGGATTGCTGGGTCATATGGCAGTTCTATTTCCAGTTTTTTAAGGAATCTCCACACTGTTCTCCATCGTGGCTGTACTAGTTTGCATTCTCACCAACGGTGTAAGAGGGTTCCCTTTTCTCCACACCCTCTCCAGCATTTATTGTTTGTAGATTTTTGGATAGCAGCCATTCTGACCAGCGTGAGATGGTACCTCATTGTGGTTTCTATTTGCATTTCTCTGATAATGAGTCATGTTGAGCATCTTTTCATGTGCTTGTTAGCCATCTGCATGTCTTCTTTGGAGAAATGTCTTTTTAGTTCTTTGGCCCATTTTTTGACTGGGTCATTTATTTTTCTGGAATTGAGCTGCAGGAATTGCTTGTATATTTTTGAGATTAATTCCTTGTCAGTTGCTTCATTTGCTATTATTTTCTCCCATTCTGAAGGCTGTCTTTTCACTTTGCTTATAGTTTCCTTCGTTTTGCAAAGGCTTTTAAGTTTAATTAGGTCCCATTTGTTTATTTTTGCTTTTATTTCCATTACTCTGGGAGGTGGGTCATAGAGGATGCTGCTGTGATTTACGTCAGAGAGTATTTTGCCTATGTTTTCCTCTAGGATTTTTTTTTTTTTCTTAATGGAGCATGTGTATTATGTGGCCTGTGTCTTGCTTGTGAGACTAAAACCATTCCTAATTGTTCTAACATGCTGAAGAATCATCTGAGAGGGAGGGAGAAAGATGCTGAGTTATCACATCATAGGAAGCAGCATTATTCTAGCAGCATCCATTTAAGCCTTCCACTGTTAAAGGTTTGAGGTTACATGATATACTTTATGCTCATAACTGATGTGGCTGGAGAATTGGTATTGAATTTATAGCATCAGCAGAACAGAAAATGTGATGTATTTTATGCATGTCAATAAAAGAATGACCTGTTCTTGTTCTACAGAGAATAGAAATTGGAAGTCAAACACCCTTTCTATTCCAAAATAGCATCTCAAACATTTTGTAATTTTCACTTAAATTGTTATGAGGCTTGGAGCTCTTATTTAATCTATCTTCCAATACACTGTTTAATATAGCACTGAATAAATGATGCGAGTTGTCAATGGATGAGTGATCAACTAACAGCTCTGCTAGTAATTGATTTATTTTTCTTCAATAAAGTTGCATAAACCAAAAAAAAAAAAAAAACTGAAGGAATATAAGTTTGGATTTTCACATGCATTGGCATACCAAATATTAATTTTATATAAGTTCAGCATATCCAGTTGGACAAATGTAAAGGAATGTATTCTATAATAACCCCTTCATTGTATCCTCATCACAAATGCAGATAGGACAATGGATCTAAGACAAAAGGAAATGCAGGTTATTACTGACTGCCCCTATAAAAGTGTTAAGACAATAAAAGAGGGAGCAAAGCAATTTCAAGTCAGTTTTAAAATACCAAACAATGTGTCCTGATAACTATTAAAGAAAATAATATTCAGTGACACTTGTTAAAGATGGTAAGACAGACTTTATTCAGGACAGTTGAGATAGGTATAACAACAACTACAATGGGTTTTTACAATGGGAGACAGAGATTGGTTTCAACTCCAAACACAGGATAGAAAAGTGGGTATTTATAGTCAAGAAGTAGTCTGTGGAAGGCAAAAATACTGTGAGGAAAAATCAGGTGTTCTGGTAAACTTTGAGTTGTCCATACAGCAGTAGGCTCAAAGGCTGCCTATTTAAAAAATGATGTGGAAATTATTTAACTTTATGACAAGTCATCAGTTTCACCTTGCAAGACTTTAAGCAAAGGACAGTTTCAGTCCTGAATGATTCTAAGGCAGGAGGGGGGAAAAAGTGGAAACTTTTATTTGGACAGTTGTAGCAGGATACAGGAGAAAAGAAGGATTTGGTAAGGACTGACAAAATGTGCAAGATGAAATCCACATGGGTACACCATAGTTTTCAGTTTTAAAAAAGTTCCGCCATGGGTGTACATGTCAATGTATGGCAAAACCAATACAATGTTGTAAAGTAAAATAAATAAATAATTTAAATAGAAAAAAGTAAACCACTGAGCCACCAAAAAAAAAGTTCCTTCTGCAATCACCTCCATTTTTATCAAAGATAATCAAAGTATTCATAAGGTAATTTGTTTACAAAATGAGTTAGTTTCATTAGACTTGGTTTTACTCTTTACGTAAGTAAGGCACAGCGATTGCCCACATGGGCCCTTTTTAAGTTTGCTTTACTGGAACTTTACATCCGGAATCTCAGGTTGGGCTTTTAAAAGCCTCTTAAGACTAGGAAAACAAGGCAAAAACTCATCACCAGACTTAGCCTGAAATACCTATAGATTTAAGTGTATTTCTCTTTCTTCATGTCTTTGAAATATCTCGAGCTTCCTAAACCTGCCAGGAAGTGACATTCCTTACTCATTTGTAAGGCAAGAAAGCCTACAGTCCAGGTATAGACAGTTTTTCTAAGGGGTGACTTCATAAGCATGCCTGTGTGCTCAGTTGCTCAGTCACTCATGTCCAACCTTTTGTAACTCAATGGACTGTAGCCTGTTAGGCTCTTCTTTTCATGGGATTTTACAGGCAAGAGTATTGGAGCTGGTTGCTGTTTCTTACTCCAACAGATCTTCCTGACCAAGAAATCAAACCCAGTTCTCCTCTGTCTCATGCACTGGCAGGTGGATTCTTTACCACTGAGCCACCTGGGAAGCCTGTCTTTATAAGCACTGGTGCCTTAAAGTCAGTGGTCATCTGATTTATTGTACATCATTCTAAAATATAACATTCCTTTCAAAGCATTGGTAATAAACTAATGTTTGCAATTGTGTTCTGTTACAAGGAGAACAGACTCTAACTGAATTGATGCAAATAACGATATTTCCATTAAAATAAGAATATTCACTAAGAATTTCCAAATTCTTGAGGTATCAGTTAAGAGGAAATGATAAAAAGGTTGACTTTTGTTTACAAAGATATGATTTACCAAATTACTCTAAGTTATAGATAGCTTGGGCTTCCCTGGTAGCTCAGTTGGTAAAGAATCCACCTGCAATTCAGGAGACCCCAGTTCGATTCCTGGGTTGAGAAGATCCCCTAGAGAAGGTATAGGCTACTCACTTCAGTATGCTTGGGCTTCCCTGGTGGCTCAGATGGGAAAGAATCCATCTGCAATGCAGGAGACCTGGGTTGGATCCCTGGATCAGGAAGATCTCCTAGAGCAGGGCATGGCAACCATACTCCAGTATTCTTGCCTGGAGAATCCCCATGGACAGATGAGCCTGATGAGCTACAGTTCATGAGGTCACAAAGAGTCGGACACAACCGAGTGACTAAGGACACCACAGCAGATAGATAGCTTAAGAGGAAAACATGTTTCCTTAAATCTGGAAAATAAAATATTTAATGTTTTAACCAGCAATATTTCAAACAAGAAGTCACATTCTAAAACTTCCAAAAATACATGTCAGTTCATTTAGTCAAATGTAATTAATTCTTATTTTTCTTGATCTCAGGCTGGGAAATATATGAATTCATAAGTTTCTTCATTAGTTCTGGAAATTCTTACACAGTTCAGTGGTATGGTCCTCAAGTTATTGAAGGCATGCCATCATGGAGCATTCTTATTTGCAGCTAATTCTAAATACTTTCAGAGAATAATTACAATATGGCAGTAACTGAAAATGATGAAAGATAAAAAAATGACCATGGCTAAAGATCTGATGTAAGTTAATTTGTGTAGGAAATTTAGTAATTTCTGTAGTATACAACATGTTAATATACTAACTGAACAACAAGAATATCAACATGTTTCTATGAACTTCATGTTAATTTTGAAATATCTACATTAAAAATATATATCTGTACACATATAATGAAAGACAGTTCATCATTACTTCCTTTTTGACAATGCTCTCCATGTAATTTGACATATCAGATAAACCTAAAACACCTCTGTTTTACAAGGTGAGAGAAAAATCCTTCAAGATTTTCCAGGGGGCTTCTGGGAAACCTCAAAGTTAGTTTGCAGATGAAAAGGCTAAATTCAGAATTTTATTTTGAGAAGTTTCAAAATTGTCAAAAAGATTAAACAGTTGACTAAATAGGATCACAGGTAGATGGCTATCAATTTAATACAAGTTATGAAAAATTTCAAACATTAATATAGATGGTTGTTGTTATTCAGTCACTCAGTCATATCCGACTCTTTGTGATCCCATGGACTGCAGCACACCAGGCTTCCCTGTTCTTCATTGTCTCCCAGACCTTGCTCAAACTCATGTCCACTGAGTCGGGGATGCCATCCAACCATCTCATCCTCTGTTATCCCCTTCTCCTCCTGCCTTCAATCTTGCCCAGCATTAGGGTCTTTTCTAATGAGTTGGCTCTTTGCATCAGGTGGCCAAAGTATTGGAGCTTCAACTTATCAGTCCTTCCAATGAATATTCAGGGTTGGTTTACTTTAGGATTGACTGGTTTGGTCTTGCAGTCCAAGGGACACTCAACAGTCATCTGTAACACCACAGTTAAAAAGCATTAGTTCTTCAGCACTCAGTCTTCTTTATGGTCCAACTCTTACATCATACATGACTACTGGAAAAACCATAGCTTTGACTATATGGATCTTTGTCAGCAAAGTAATGCCTCTGCTCTTTAAAATACTTTCTAAGATTGTCACAGCTTTTCTTCCAAGGAACAAGGGTCTTTAATTTCATGGTTACAGTCACCATCTGCAATGATTCTGGAGCCCAAGAAAATAAAGTCTGCCACTGTTTCCATTGTTTTCCCCATCTATTTGCCATGAAATGATGGGACTGGTTGCCATGATCTTAGTTTTTTGAATGTTGAGTTTTAAGCAGCTTTTTCAGTCTCCTCTTTCAGTCATCAAGAAGCTCTTTAGCTCCTCTTTACTTTCGTAAGGGTGGTGTCATCCGCATATCTGAGGTTATTGATATTTCTCCCAGCAATTTTGATTCCAGTTTGTGCTTCATGCAGCCTAGCATTTTGCAGGCTATACTCTGCATATAAGTTTAATATCAGGGTGACAGTATGTATCCTTGATGTACTCCTTTCCCAACTTTGAAACAGTCTGTTGTCCAGTTCTAACTGCTGCTTCTTGACCCACATACAGGTTTTTAAGGAGGCAGGTTAGGTGGCCTGGTACTTCCATCTCTTTCAGAATTTTCCAGTTTGTTGTGATCCACACAGTCAAAGGCTTTAGCATAGTCAATGAAGCAGAAACAGATGTTTTCTGGAACTCTCTTGCTTTTTCTATGATCCAGCAGATGTTGGCAATTTGATTTCTGGTTCCTCTGCCTTTTCTAAATCCAGCTTGAACAACTGAGAGTACTCAGTTCATGTACTTTTGAAGCCTAGCTTGGAGAATTTTGAGCATTACTTTGGTAGTATGTGAGATGAGTACAACTGTGTGGTAGTTTGAACATTCTTTGGTATTGCCCTTCTTTGAGATTAGAATGAAAACTGACCTTTTCCAGTCCTGTGGGCACTGCTGAGTTTTCCAAATTTGCTGACATATTGAGTGCAGCACTTTAACAGCATCATCTTTTAGGATTTGAAATAGCTCAGCTGGAATTCCATAGCCTCAGCTAGCTTTGTTCCTAGTGATGCTTCCTAAGACCCACTTGACTTCACACTCCAAGTTGTCTGGCTCTAGGTGAGTGATCACACTATCATGGTTATCTGGGTCATGAAGATCCTTTTGGTATAGTTCTGTATATTCTTGCCACCTCATCTTAATATCATCTGCTTCTCTTGGAAGGTTATGTGCTTATAAGGCAAACAAAAAAATCCTTAGCTCTTTTAATATTAAAAACACCCAATTTTCTTAAGTAATTAAAGACCTAATAAAGATTACATCAAACACAGAAAACCATTCTAAATCATAAAAACTTGATTTCTCAGGCAGGTAACTTAAAGGATAAAGAAATGGTTCTGAAGTAACAAATGCCACACCCCTGCATGTGGAACCTGTGAGCAGGTGAAACCAGACTGATCACAAAGGGAAATTACCTCAGCAGGTGATTAGAAAGGCATGGTAACATGCTGGAAGGAGAATTAGGCACCGAATGGCCCAATCTGAAAGAAAGATTCCAGTACATCAACCTGAGAGTGAAGAGCGAGGGAAAAGTGACACCTGAGTGTGAGTTTCTTTGGGGGTTCTAGGTTGTTGACTGTTGCTTTCACCACTAGTCTTGGGGTTTTGTCTTCTGTGCTATGTGGCCTGTGAAGTCTTGCTGCCACGGTAAGCAACTGGGCCTAAAACCCCAAGATGGGAGAACCAAGTCCAGGGCTTCGGACCACCAGACAACTCCTAACCCCAAAGAATATTAGTCAGAAAGACCTCTCCCAAAGGCCTCCATCTCAACACTAAGACCAAGCCCCATCCAAACGCTAGCAAGCTCCAGTGCCTGATGTCTCATGCCAATCTTTCAGCAAAACAGGAATACAAAACTGCACACTAGCAGACAGGTTGCCTAAAGCCATATAAAGCCCAAATACATCCCAAAACACACTACTGGACACAGCTGTCCTCCAGAGAGACAAGATCCAGCTCCATCCATGAAAACAGTGGCACAAGTCCCCCAAACCAAGAAATGTTCACAATGCACTGGTCCAGCCGACCCATAGAAGGTAGACTATAATTAAGAGAAACTGTGGCCCTCCACCTTGCAGAAAGGAGACCTAAAACACACTAAATTAAACAAAATGAAGACAATAAACATGTAGCAGATGAAGGAATATGGTAAAAACCCACAAAATGAAACAAATGAAGAGGAAATAGGCAGTCCACCTGAAAAAGAATTCGGAGTAATGATAGTAAAGACTATTCAAAATCTTGAAAATAAAATGGAAGCACAGATAAAGAGACTGGAGACACGGATCAAGAAGATACATGAGGGAGAACAAGATGGCAGAGGAGTAGGTGGACATGGAGTACATCTATCTCCACAGATACGTAAGGAATACACCTTCAGACACAGAAGTGCATACAGAACAACAGCTGAGAGAAGACAGGAGTACCTGACCAGTGGAAAAGAATATATGGAACCACGCAAAACTCGGTAGTATGAAGGAGCTAGGGGGAGAAACAGGAATGTTAGTAAGGCTGTACTTGCCCTTGGCTGGTGGGGGAACTGAAGCAGGGGTCCAATCCCCATAGCGGGACAATTGTCTGAGTCAGAGAAGAAACATTTAAGACTGAGAGTGAAATAGCTGATCTGTGGCAGTCTAAATGGAATGAGAATCAGACAGTTCTTGCCACAGCCATACATACACTATTCAGGAACATGGTCTCCTGGAAGGGGCAGCGGCTGGGAGCTGGAGTTTAGAGATTGTGGAGCAATCCCAGTGCAAGGGCTGCTGTTGACTGTGGAAAGATGGATTGAGAGGATGTGAGGGAGTGGATCGTGGTGGGAAATGCATGTGGAGGAAAGCCAGGCATCCATGGAAGCAAGGCGATACTGCTGAGTCACGTGTAGGGGGTGGAGCCATCACCATAGCCCCTCTCTCTCCACACCCCAGCATCCGGCAGCTGAACAATAGAGAGCCTGGCCCATCAAAGGCCTGATGCACTGAACTACAGAGTACGGCCCCACCCAGGGTGACCCTTTAAGTGCCTGATGCACCAATTTACAGAGTAGGACCCCAGTCAGGGGGGCTCCTTTATGTGCCTGAAGTGCTGAACAACAGAGAAGGGCCCTAGGCAAGGGATCCCTTTAAGTGCCTGAACGGGCAGACCTACGGAGAAAGACAGGACAAAGAGGCCTTCTGATCATCAACTACAAGAGGCTCGATAAAAGACTCTGATAGGGCCATAACTCCTGCCATGGAGGCAGCCTGTGTCCCCGAACACTTGATGCTGCCAAAGTCCCTGCAAGCCAAGCAACTGCACTACCTTCACGTTCAACTCTCACTGGGGCAGAGCTGCCACAAGCAAAAAAGAAAGAACAAGTCTTGTATTTATGCGCACAGGATCGCTTCAGTCCTGTCCGACTCTTTGTGACCCTGTAGACTGTGGCCTGCCAGGCTTCTCTGCCAGATAAGGGGTTCTCCAGGCAAGAATACTGGAGCGTATTGGCCAATACTGGTTGCCATACCCTTCTAGAGCACTGTATTTCCTGCTGCTCTAACCATCAGCCCCCTGAGTACCTGGTGCTGACAGAACCCCTGCGACCCAAGAAGCTGCACCACTTCCATACCTGGCCCTCACAGGGGAAAACCTAAGCCCTCCAGGGCAGCCTCAGGAGCTAAACCCCAGTGGACGACCCACTTGTACGGGTGGAAATGAAACCACAATTGAAACCCAGGGGCAGTGTGACTAAGAAAGAAGACCCAAAACCTTCCCACCAGCTATACAAGCTGTAGATTAAATCCACAAGATCAACTAGGCAGGCTCTGTGTCTACGGAATATATAAAAGGCCATTGAGAGCTCCCACAAAAGAAAACACACTAGCTCTGATAGCTGTGGACACTGGAGGCAAGAACATGTAGGAGTGGGATCAGATTAGAATCTGAGCAGCCCCCACAGCAGGTCCAGAGGGCAGTACAGTGTTGAAGGGCATCCTAGGGAGGTAAGGTGGACTGTGATTCCCAGCGTGGGAAAGGACTCTGACAGCAGTGACTCAAGAAAAATATTTATTATTCTTTTTTTTTGACTTGTTCTGTAGATTATTTTGGAGTTTTTTCCCCCTCTGTTGTAGTTGTCAATTTTATTGGCGCTGATAAAACAAATTAAGCTTTTGAGCTTTTTTCATTTTCTTCAGTCACATTTTTTATTGTTGTCATAAACCTCTGCCTCTACATTGGGCTTTTGCAGTTCTGTGAAGTTCTCTTTTCTTTTCTCTTTTTTTAATTTTAAATTTTAATTTTTTAAACCTACTATTATTTTTTTCTACATTTATTTCTTTGTTTGCTTTTCTTACTGTTCTTTTACCCTTGCAGTTAATCTTTATTGCATATAAACCTTATTTATCTACCTCTATTTAACTTTGCATGTCTATTCTTTCTTTCCTTTCTCTCCTTTCCTCTCAACATATTTGTTAGTTTTATTTTCATTGTTTTATTCCCCAATTGTCACTTTGCTTTAATTTTATTTTCCAGTTTGTGCTTTAATTAGTTTTGTTCTGGTAGATATCATTTTTGGTTTCTTTTCTTCACCAGGTCAATCTATTGTACTTAATTTTTGTTGGACTGTTTTGATTTTGCTTATGGATGTATATGCAGATGTGTATATTCAGTCACATTTTCTATTGCTGTTATAAACCTCTGCCTTTACATTGGGCTTTTGCAGTTCTGTGGAGTTTTCCTTCTTTTCCCCCCTTTTTTTTTTCTCTTTTCTCTTTTTTATAACTTTAATTTTTAAAACGTATTATAGTTTTCTATATTTATTCCTTTGTTTGCCTTTCCTATTGTTCTTTCCCCCTTGTAGTTAATCTTTAATGTATATAAATCTTCGTCATCTACCTCTATTCAACTTTGCATATCTATTCTTTCTTTTCTTTCTTTCCTTTCCTCTCAACATATTTGTTAGTTTTGTTTTCATTGCTTTACTCCCCACTTGGCACCTTGCTTTAGTTTTGTTTCCCAGTTTGTGCTTAAGTTAGTTTTGTTGTTAAATGGTAAATGTAATTTTTTTATTTTCTTTGTTCACCAGATCAATCTACTATACTTTATTATTGTTGGACTCTTTTCACTTTGATCATGGGTGTATATGTATATGTGTATATTCCATTACTTAACTTATTATATGCCTGATTTTGTAACTGTCATTTGTCTGGGGTTCATCTTTGGTTTCTCATTTTTTGATATTTGTTTTACTCTCCCTTAATGCCATAACAAACCACTCTTGGAATCTTCATTCCTGAACAGAGATCAAACCCTGAGCCTTTGGAGTGGGAGGACTGACTCCAAGACGCTAGACTCCCAGAGATCTAACAGTAGGGAGTATTAAATAGTGAGAACTCACACAAAGGAAACCACTTGAATACAAGACCCAGCATTACACAACCACCTGTGCAGGATGCCACATCTATACAACAAACAAAACAAAAACACAAGCCAAATCATTAGCAGACAGGAGTACCACCTCACTCAGCCTTGCCCATCAGAGGAAAAAACAAACAACAAAACAAAAACTCAGCATAAATCTCACCCTATACGAAGCTCACACAAACCACTGGACCAAACGTAGGAGGGCAGAAACAATAAAGAAGAAAGAATTCAACCTTCTTCATGGAAAGAATTCAACTTTCCTTGAAGCCTGGGAAAAGGAGACCTCAGACACAATAACTTAGAAAAAATGAAAAGGCAGAGAAATACTGCACAAATGAAGGAACAAATTAGAAACACAGAAGTCCAAATAAATGAAGAGGAAATAGGAAAATTACCGGAAAAAGAATTCAGAATAATGATAGTAAAGATAATAAAAAAAACCTTGAAAATAAAACGGAGAAAATGCAATAATCAATCAACAAAGACCTAGAAGAATTAAAGAATAAGCATACAGAGACAAACAATACAATTACTAAAATTTAAAATTCATTAGAAGGAGACAATAGCAGAATATCTGAAGCAGAAGAGTGAATCACTGATCTGGAAGACAAAAATCAGTGAGCTGGAAGTCAGTGAGCTGGAAATTACTTCTGAAGAGCGGAGTAAAGTAAAAAGAATGAAAAGAGCTGAGGATAGTCTCAGAGACCTCTGGGACCATATCAAATGCACCAACATTTGAATTATAGGGGTCCCAGAAGAAAAAGAGAAAAAGAAGGGGTATGAGAAAATTTTTGAAGAGATTATAGTTGAAAATTACCCCAACATGGAAAAGGAAACAGTCAATCAAGTCCAAGAGGCATAAAGAGTCCCACACAGGATAAACCCAAGGAGAAACATGCCAAGACACATACTAATCAAACTAACAAAGACTAAACAGAAAGAAAGAATATTAAAACAGCAAGGGAGAAGCAATAAGTAACATACAAGGGAAACCCCATATGCTTAACAGCTGATCTTTCAGCAGAAACTCTGCAGGCAGAAGGGAATGGCAGGATATATTTAAAATACTGAAAGGGAAAAATCTACAACCAAGATTACTGTACCTGGCAAGGATCTCATTGAAAACTGATGGAGAAATAAAAAGCTTTTCAGACAAGCAGAAGTTAACAGAATTTAGTACCACCAAACCAGCTTTACAACAAATGTTACACGGACTTAAATAGTCAAGAAATACAAGAGAAGAAAAAGGATCTAAAAAATCAACCCCAATTAGAAAATGGCAATAAGAACATATATATCAATAATTACTTTAAATGTAAATGGATTAAATGCTGCAACCAAAGACACAGACTGGCTGAATGAATACAAAAACAAGACCCATATATATGCTGTCTACAAGAAACCCACTTCAGACCTCAAGACACATATAGACTGAAAGTGAGAGGATGGAAAAATATATTCCATGCAAATGGAAAGCAAATGAAAGCTGGAGTATCAATCCTCATATCAGACAAAATAGACCTTAAAATAGATTACAAGAGATAAGGTAGGACACTGCATAATGATCAAGGGATCAATCCAAGCGGAAGACGTAACAATTGCAAATATCTATGCACCCAACATAGGAGCACCTCAATACATAAGACAAACACTAATAGACATAAAAGGAGAAATTGACAGTAACACAATAATAGTGGGAGACTTTAACACAACACTCACACCAATGGACAGATCATCAAAATAGAAAATTAATAAGGAAACCCAAGTCTTAAATGATACATTAGATGAGATGGATCTCATTGATATCTTCAGGACATTTCATCCAAATGCAGAAGAATACACCTTCTTCTCAAGTGCATATGGAACATTCTCCAGGAGAGACCACATCTTGGGTCACAAATCAAACCTCAGTAAATTTAAGAAAATCGAAATCATATCAAGCATCTTCTCTGAACACAACGCTATGAGACTAGATATCAATTACAAGAATAAAACTATAAGAAACACAAACACATGGATATTAAATAACATGTTTCTAAATAACCAAGAGGTTACTGAAGAAATCAAAAGGGAAATTAAAAAATTTTTAGAAACAAATGACGATGAAAACACAACAACTCAAAACCTGTGGGATGCAGCAAAAGCAGCTCTAAGAGGGAAGTTTATAGCAATACAATCCTATCTGAAGAAGGAAGAAAAGCATTGAATAGACAACCTAATTTTATACCTAAAGGAACTGGAAAAAGAAGGAGAAAAAAAAAACAAAATTAGTAGAAGGAAAGAAATCATAAAGATCTGAGCAGAAATAAATGAAAAAGAAATTAAAGAAACAACAGCAAAGATTACTAAAACAAAACCTGGTTCTTTGAGAAAATAAACAAAATTGACAAACCCTTAGCCAGACTCATCAAAAAAAAAAAAAAAAAAAGAGAGAGAGAGAGAGATAGAGAAGTATCAAATCAACAAAATTAGAAATGAAAAAGAAGAGGTTACAACAGACAATACAGAAATACCACGGATTATAAGAGACTATTATGAAAAACTAAGTGGCAATAAAATAGATAACTTGGAAGAAATGGACAGAGTCTTAGAAAAGTTCAATCTTCCAAGACTGAACTAGGAAGAAATAGAAATTACGATCAACCCAATTACAAGCAATGAAATTGAAGCTGTGATCAAAAATCCGCCAAATGACAAAAGCCCAGGAACAGATGGCTTCACAGGAGAATTTTATCAAACATTTAGAGAAGAGCTAGTGTGTTCTGTTCTAAAGCTTTTTCAAAAAAATTGCAGAGGAAGGAACCCTTCCAAATTCATTCTACGAGGCTACGAACACCCTTATACCAAAACCAGACAAGGACAACAATAACAAAAAAGAAAACTACAGGCCAATATCGCTGATGAACATAGATGCAAAAATTCTCAACAAAATTTTAGCAAAAGGAATTCAGCAACACATCAAAAAGCTCATACACCATGATCAAGTTGGGTTTATTCCAGGTATGCAAGGATCCTTCAGTATACAGAAATCAAACAATGTAATACACTATATTAACAAAATGAAAGATAAAAACCATATGATCATCACAATAAATGCAGAAAAAGGCTTTGACAAAATTCAGCAACCATTTATGATTAAAACTCTTCAAAAAATGGCCATAGAAGGAACCTACCTCAACATAGTAAAGGCCATATATGATAAGCCTACAGAAAACATTATTTTCAATGCTAAAAAAATGAAAGCACTCCCCCTAACATCAGGAACAAGACAAGGTGCCCACTTTTGTCACTGTTATTCAACATAGTTCTGGAAGTTTTAGCCATAGCAATCAGAGACGAAAAAGAAATAAAAGGAATCCAGATGAGAAAAGAAAAAGTAAAGTTCTCACTGTTTGCAGATGACATGATACTGTACACAGAAAACCCTAAAGATAGTATCAGAAAATTACTAGAGCTAATCAGTGAATTTAGCAAAGTTGCAGGACAGAAAATCAATACACAGAAATCACTTGCATTTCTATATACTAACAATGAAAAATCAGAAAGAGCAATTAAGGAATCAATGCCATTCACCATTGCAACAAAAAGAATAAAATATCTAGGAACTTAACTAAGGAGATGAAAGAACTGTACACAGAAAGTTATAAGACACTAATGAAAGAAATCAAAGATGACATAAACAGATGGAGAGATATTCTATGTTCCTAGGTAGGAAGAATCAATATTGTGAAAACGACTATACTACCAAGTGCAATCTACAGATTTAATGTGATCCTTATCAAATTACCAATGGCATTTTTCACAGAACTAAAACAAAAAAATTCACAATTCATATGGAAACACAAAAGACCAATAGCCAAAGCAGTCTTGAGAAAGAGGAATGGAGCTGCAGGAATCAAGCTTCCTGATTTCAGGTTATACTACAAAGCTACAGTCATCAAGACAGTATGGTACTGGCACAAAAACAGAAATATAGACCAATGGAACAAGATAGAAAGCACAAAAATAAACCCATGCACCTATGGGTACCTTATTTTTTACAAAGAAGGCAAGGATATACAATGGGGCAAAGACATCCTCTTCAACAAATGGTGTTAGGAAAATTGAACAGCTACACATAAAAGAATTAAATTAGAACACTTCCTAACAACATGCACAAAGATAAACTCAAAATGGATTAAAAACCAAAATGTAAGACCAGAAACTACACAACTCTTAGAGGAAAACGTAGGCATGACACTCTGACAAAAATCAAAGCAAGATCCTCTATTACCCACCTTCTAGAGTAATGGAAATAAAAACAAAAATAAACAAGTGGGACCTGATTAAGCTTAAAAGTTTTTGCACAGCAAAGGAAATTATAAGCAAGGTGAAAAGACAACCCTCAGAATGGGAGGAAATAATAGCAAATGAACAACTAACAAATGATTAATTTCCAAAATATACAAGCAGCTCATACAACTCAATAGCAGAAAAACAAACAACCCAATCAAAAAGTGGGGAAAAGACCTAAATAGACATTTCTCCAAAGAAGACATACAGATGGCTAACAAACACATGAAAAGATGCTCAATATCACTCATTATTATAAAGATGTAAATCAAAACTACAATGAGACATCACCTCACACTGATCAGAATGGCCCTCATCAGAAAGTTTACAACCAGTAAATGCTGAAAAGGGTGTAGAGAAAAGCAAACACTCTTGCACTTTTGGTGGGAATGTAAATTAATACAACCACTATGGACGATAGCATGGAGATTCCTTTAAAAACTAAGAATAAAATCACCATATGACCCAGCAATCCCACTCTTAGGCATATACCCTGAGGAAACCAAAATTGAAAGAGACACATGTATCCCACTGTTCACTGCAACACTACTTACAATAGCTAGAACATGGAAACAACCAAGAAGTCCATCAACAGATGAATGGTTAAAGATGTTGTGGCATATATACACAATGGAATATTACTCAGCCATAAAAAGGAATGCATTTGAGTCACTTCTAATGAGGTGGATGAACCTGGAACCTATTATACATAGTGAAGTGAGTCAGAAAGAGAAAGATAAATACCATATTCTAACCGTATTCTAACACATATATATGGAATCTAGAAAAATGGTACTGAAGCATTTATTTACTGGGCAACAGTGGAGAAACAGACATAGAGAATAGATTTATGGACATGGGAAGAGGGGAGGAGTGGGTGAGATGTATGGAAAGAGTAGCATAGAAACTTACATTACCATATGTAAAAGAGATAGGCAACGGGAATTTACTGTATGGCTCAGGAAACTCAAACAGGGGCTCTGTATCAACCTAGAGGGGGTGGGATGGGGAGGGAGATGGGAGGGAGTTTCAAAGGGGGGAATGTATGTATGCCTATGGCTGATTCATGTTGAGGTTTGACAGAAAACAGCAAAATTCTGTAAAGTAATTATCCTTCAATAAAAAATAAATTAATTAAAAAAAGAAAATATATGAAATGTTTAACAAGGATGTGGAAGTAAAGAATAGACAATAGCAATGAACAACACAATAACTGAGATTAAAAATACCCACAAAGGAACTAATAACAGGATAACTGAGGCAGGAAAATGAATAAGTGAGCTGGAAGTTGGAGATAACGGAAGCAGATCAGAGGAAAGAAAAGAGAATAAAAAGAAATGATGACAGTGTCAGAGACCTCATGGACAATATTAAGTGCACCAACATTCCAATTATAGGAGTATCAGAAGAAGAGAAAAAGGAGGGGTATGAGAAAGTATTTGTGGAGATTGTAGTTAAGAGTTTCCCTAACATAGAAAAGGAAATAGCCACCCAAATATGAGAAGCCCGGAGTGTCCCATTCTCTGAATTGAACTCCTATCAATTCAGGATAAATTCAGGAGAAACATGCTAATACACATATTAATCAAACTAACAAAAATTAAATACAAAGAACAAATATTAAAAGCAGCAAGGGAAAAACAACAAATAACATAAAAGGAGATCCCCATGAGGCTAAAGCTGATCTTTGAACAGAAAATCTGCAGATCAGAAGTGAGGGACAAAATATACTTAAAGTGATGAAAGGAAAAACTTACAACCAAAATTACTCTATCCAGCAAGGATCTCATTCAAATTCAAAGGAGATATCAAAAATATTAAAGATAAGAAAAAATTAAGAGAATTCAGTACCACTAAATCATATTTACAACAAATAATAAAGGAAATTGCCTAGAAATGAAACACAAGAGAAAGAGTCTACAAAAACAAACTCAAATCAATAAAATAAATTGCAATAGGATCATATATATCAATAATTACCTTAAATGTAACTGGATTAAATTCTCCAACCAAAATACACAGATTGGCTAAATTGATGCACAGAAATAAGACCCCATATATGTTGTTTACAAGAGACTCTCCTCAGAAAAAGAGACACATGCAGACTGAAAGTACAGGGCTCTAAAAACATATTCCATGCAAATGGAAATCAAAATAAAGCAGGAGTAGCAATATGTATAGGAGAAAATATAGACTTTAAAATAAAGACCATTACAAGAGACAAAGAAGGACACTACATAATGATCAAAGGAGGGGGGCAGTCCTAAGATGGCAGAGGAATAGGACGGGGAGACCACTTTCTCCCCAACAAATTCATCAAAAGAACATTTGAACGCTTAGCAAATTCCACAAAACAACTTCTGAATGCTGGCAGAGGACATCAGGCACCCAGAAAGGCAGCCCATTGTCTTCGAAAGGAGGTAGGACAAAATATGAGAGATAAAAAGAGACAAAAGAAGGTAGAGATGGAGATCCGTCCCAGGAAGGGAGTCTTAAAAGAGGAGAAGTTTCCAAACACCAGGAAACACTCTCACCAGCGGGTCTGTGGGGAGTCTTGGAATCTCAGAGGGCAACATAACTGGGAGGAAAAACAAATAAATAAATAATTCAAACCCACAGATTACCTGCCTAACAGCAACTCCCACTGCTCACAGCCCTGACCAGGAAGCGGGGGCTGAACAGGGAGGCGCAGGCTGCATTGCTTAGGGCCTGAATGCCCTGAGGGCAATCTGAGGGAACTAACATGAGATAGCAACCCAAACTGTGGGATAGCCAGAGAGCGAGAGAGAGAGAGAGAGCGAGAACTATCCCGCAAAAAATCCTAACCTAAGACACTGCCAGGCCCGCTACAGAACAAAGGACTGAGTAAATACCAGAGGAGAGCTAGCAGGCTCCGGACCAGCCCATCCCCCACGGAGACAGGCAGCAGGGGCAGCCAGAGCTGGTAGGAGACAATTGGGCCCCAGAGAGGCATCCTCTACCAAACTGCAAGCAGGCTTCATTGTTAACCAAGACTTCTTGGGATTGAAAACAATGAAATATCAGAAAGAGAAATTAAAGAAATAATCCTATTAACCATTGGAACAAAAAGAATAAGATACTTCAAAGTAAATTTACCTAAAGAGACAAAAGACCTGTATGCAGAAAACTGTAAGACACTGGTGAAAGAAATCAAAGTTGACACAAACAGATGGAGATATATACCATGTTCTTAGACTGGAAGAATCAATGTAGTGAAAATGACTAAACTACCCAAAGCAATCTAGATTCAATGGAATCCATATCCAACTACTAATAGTATTTTTCCCAGAACCAGGAAAAATAATTTGACAACTTGAAGTGAAACACAAAAGACCTTAAATAGCCAAAGCAATCTTGACAAAGAAGAATAGAACTAGAGGAATCAACCTTTGTGACTTCAGATTATACTACAAAACAATAGTCATCAAGACAGTATGGTACTGGCACAAAGACAGAAACATAGACCAATGGAACAAAATAGAAAGTGCAGAGATGAATACACACACCCATGGACACTTTAACAAAGGAGCCAAAAATATGCAATGCATAAAAGACAGTCTCTTGAACAAGTGGTTTTGGGAAAACTGGTCAAATCTGTGTGAAAGAATGAAATTATATCACTTCCTAACACCATACACAAAGATAAATTCAAAATGCATTAAAGGCCTAAATGTAAGACCAGAAACTGTAAATCTCTTAGAGGAAAACATAGGTAGAACACTCTGTGACATAAACCGCAGCAAGATACTCTTATGACTCACCTCCTAGAATAATGGAAATACAAACAAAAATAAACAAATGGGACCTAATTAAACTTAAAAGCTTTTGCACAGTGAAGGAACCTATAAGCAAGGTGAAAAGACCCCCCTGAGAATGGGAGAAAATAATGGCAAATAAAACAACTGACAAAGGATTAATCACTAACATACAAGGAGCACAAGCAGCTCAATACCAGAAAGAAAAAAAAAAAAAAAAACCCAGTCAAAAAGTGGGCAGAAGATCTAGAGAGACATTTCTCCAAAGAAGTTATTCAGATGGCTAGTAAACATATGAAAAGATGCTCAACATCACTCATTATTAGGGAAATGCAAATAAAAACTACAGTGAAGTACCCTCTCACACCAGTCAGAATTGTCATCATCAAAAAGTGTGCAAACAATAAATGCTGGAGAGAGAGTTGAGAAAAGGGAACCCTCTCAACTGTTGGTGGGAATGCAAACTGAGAGAGCCATTATGGAGAATAATACAGAGATTCCTTAAAAGAACTAGGATTAAAGATACCATACACCTCAGCAATCCCACTACTGGCCATACATTCTGAGGAAACCGAAATTGAAAAAGACACATGTAACCAAATGTTCAGTGCAGCACTATTTACAATATCTAGGACATGGAAGCAACCTAGATGTCCATCGACAGATGAATGGATAAGGAAATTGTGATACATATACACAATGGAATATCACTCCATTATAAAAAGGGATGCATTTGAGTCAGTTCTAATGAGGGGGGTGAACTAGAGTCTTTTATAGAGAGGAAAGTAAGTCAGAAAGAGAAAGACAAATATTGTATATTTATGCATATATATGAAACCTAGAAAGATAATACTGACAGTACTACTTAAAGGGCAGTAAAGGAAACACAGGCATTTTGGACACAGTATGGGAAGGAGAGGGTGAGAAGATATGAGAGGATATCATTGAAACAATTAATATATCAATATTTTATTTTATATGGAAATGGTTGATAGTACGTTAGCTTCAGGTGTACAAAATATCTTTATAGATTATACAACATTTAAAGTTATTATAAAATACTGGCTAAATTTCCTGTGCTGAACAATGTATCATTGTATCAATAGCTTCTTTATTTTATGTATAGTAGTTTGTACCTCTTATTCCACTACCTTTAACTGACCCCTCTCTACTTCCATCTCCCGACTGGTAACCACTAGTTTCTTCTGTATATCTGTGAGTTTGTTTCTGTTTTGTTATATTCATCCATTTGTTTAATATTTTAGATTCCATATGTGAGGAATAGCATATACTATTTGCCCTTCTCTATCTGACTTATTTCACTAAATATAATACCTTCCAAGTTCATCCATGTTGTTAAAAATGTCAAAATTTCATTCTTTTTATAGCTAAGCAGAATTCTATTGTATATATGTACCACATCTTCTTTATCCATTCATCTGTTGATTGATACTTAGGTTGCTTCCATATCTTGGCTATTGTAAATAATGCTACACATATATCTTTTCAAATTGATATTTTTGTTTTCTTTGAACATATGCCCATAAGTGAAACTCCTGGATCTTATTGTATCTCTTTTTAGGTTTTTGAGGAAATCATACTATTTTCCATAGTGGCTACACCAATTTACAATCCCATAATTTAGCATATTTTTAAAGTTTCAAGTTACAGAAATAAATTTGAACTATTTTACAGTACAGATATTATAAAATATAATTATTGCTAAAAATTTCATTTATAAACTTTTATATCACTTACATATCTTTACTTTATTTTTAAGAATTATGCCTGAATTGATCATGAAAATTTCATGAGATATTAAAGACTGTCATCATCTTTAGTTACTTTTCTTGGTGGTAAATCAGGTGAACAATAAAACAATCTTACACAACCAAAGAATTCGAAAGCTTAAACATATGAATTACCACCTTATTTTTTTCTTCTGTGCTTCATAGGCATTGAGCAATTAATTTTTATTGTACATTTGGTTCTTAGTTTATATTTATAACTTTTTAATCTTTTTCACATAGAGTAGGTTATACTGGGGTGATATAATATTACCCCAGATGTGAAATAATTTTTAAAATACTGGGATTATTTTTATCTTTCTGACAGTTTTAGGAAAACATAATTTATGTAAGTTCTAATTTATTTGTAAACAAATTGAAACAGGTATTCTTTAAGAGAATTTATACATTATTGTCACACTACCATCCAGAGACAGAAAAATATAATAAATAAATAACATATATATGGACATATGTAAAAACATACACATCAAAAAAAAAAAAACATACACATCAATTCATGTTGACACCTTGTAGCTTTCATTATGAAATTTTAGTGATCAGTCAGCAAAATACAGTAACAAAAATTCACTAGTTTATATCTACCTTTTGTTTTTATTTGAATTGCTTTAAGAAAATAACAAAAAATTACATGTTTATCAAAAACTTTGGAGTAGATTTCACCATTTTCTTTTGCCATGGAGGGTAACAATACAGAGGATGTGGACTAAATTTTAAGAGACTGTAAGGAGAAACACATACCAGCTGCCTAGATATCGCCAAAGCTCATGAGTGAAGAAAACATCCAGTCCTATTTGCAGTTAACCCTTTTTGCTCTTTTCAGAAGCCTCAGATGTTTGCCAGCAGGGACACATGAATGCTTAGACAGTACCCAATGAAGAGTACAAGGCAAAAGTGATTGTAAGGATCTGAAGTGAGAAGGGGAAATTCTGTCAGGGATGGATGGATAAGAGAGATGAAGAGGGGAGGACTTCGAAGGCGAACATGTCAAAGGATTCAAAGGAATTGGAGGGGAGATCAAATGTGGTAAGAGAAAGAAGGAGCAGAAGTAACAGGAAGAGAAAGATCTTAGAAGAGAAATCTGGGGGAGATTGCAAAATTCCGAAGGAGGTAAAAAACTTCCAAATTATCATCAGCAAAATCATGCCAACAAGTTAGAGGTGGACAGAGTTGGTAGAACATATAGTGAGCAGAGACTCAAGAAAGGGGTTTCAATTGACTGGGAAGTTCCCACTGGCAAAGCAGTATCAATGAAAGAACAGAATGTTTTCACAAAGAGTTAGGAAAAAATCCAACCCAGGAAGGAGGGAGAGAACTGAACTTGAAGCAAGAAGGTTAGGGGAAAGCCTTCTAGTCCAGGAGTCAGGGAAAGAACCCTAATCAAAACAAGGAGACAGACACAAGGGGGAAAGGTAAAAGAATGAAGCTAACACTTTCTAACACCATACACAAAAATCAACTCAAAATGGATTAAAGATCTAAATGTAAGACCAGAAACTATAAAACTCTTAGAGCAAAACAAAAGCAGAACAGTCTCTGACATGAATCTCAGCAAGATCCTCTTTGAGTCACTTCCCAGAGTAATAGAAATAAAAACAAAAAATAAACAAATGGGATGTGATTAAACTTCAAAGCTTTTGCACAACAAAGGAAACTATAAGCAAGGTGAAAAGGCAGTCATAAGAATGGGAGAAAATAATAGCGAATGAAACAACTGACAAAGAATTAATCTCCAGAATATACAAGCAACTCACGCAGCTCAATATTAGAAAAATAAATGACCCAATCAAAAATGGGCCAAAGAACTAGACATTTCTCCAAAGAAGACATACAGATGGCTAACAAAATACATGGACATCACTCATTATCAGAGAAATGCAAATCAAAACACAATGAAGTACCATCTCTTGCTGGTCAGAATGGCCGGCATCAAAATGTCTACAAACAATACATGCTGGAGAGGGTTTGAAGAAAAGTGAACCCTCTTACACTGTTGGTGGGAATGCAAACTAGTACAGCCACCATGGAGAACAGTGGGGAGATACATTAAAAAACTGGAAATAGAACTGCCATACAACCCAGCAATCCCACTGCTTGGCATACACACTGAGGAAACAAGAATTGAGAGACACGTGTGCCCCAATGTTTATTGCAGCACTGTTTACAATAGCTAGGACATGGAAGCAACTTAGATGTCCGTCGGCAGACAAATGGATAAGGAAATTGTGGTACGTATACACAATGGAATATTACTCAGCTATAAAAATGAAAGCATTTGAATCAGTTCTAATGAGGTAGATGAAACTGGAGCCTATTATACAGAGTGAAGTAAGTCAGAAAAAGAAACAATAGTCCAGTATATTAACACATATATGTCGAATTTAGAAAGATGGTAATGATGACCCTATATGCAAGAAAGCAAAAGAGACAACGATGTAAAGAACAAAATTTGGACTGTGTGGGAAAGAGCAAGGGTGGGGTGATGTGAGAGAATAGCATTGAAACACGTATATTACCATATGTAAAACAGATGACCAGTGCAAGTTTGATACAGAAAGCAGGGCAGTCAAAGCCAGTGCTCTGGGACAACCCAGAGGGATGGGGTAGGAAGGGAGGTGAGAGGGGTGTTCGGGATGGGGGGACACATGTACACCCATCGCTGATTCATGTTGATATATGGGGAAAAAACACAATATTGTAAAGTAATTAGCTTCTAATTAAAATAAATTAATTTTTTTAAAAGGAGCCAGAAGAACTTCCAGTCCAGTGAGTGAGGGAATAATCCCCCAGTTAAGAAGAGAGCCAGGAAGAAAGACTTTTAGCCCAGCAGGTATCTTTTAAACAAAGAAGCCTGGGATTCTAACCTGTTTATTATAGAGATCCTAGTACTTAAATGCAACCTCTGTCTGGGACTTCTACCTTGACTTCTAGAGTATTACTCAGAATGTTAAGAATCAAAATCTGTCCTTACCAACTTCAACAGAGCAATGGCTTAGGAATCAGACTGACCAATGGACAGCTGACCAGTCAGTCAGAAGTGAAGCCAAAGGCTGCAAACATACTCACCTAGAGTCCTGAGTAAGAGATCTGGGGATCCAATGACAAATCTGATCCCATCTGGGTTTGGGCACCATAACTATTAAAGAAAAAATTATTCATGGCCCTTGTTATAGATGGTAAGAAAAACTTCATTCAATGGAGGACTATTGTGGTAAGTATAGGGATCACTGTAATGGTGTCTTGCAGTGGAGGAGGGACATCAGACTTAACTCTGAATACAGCAAGGAAAAATGTGAATTTTAAGCTAAGGAACATGGTGGTGGTAATGATGGAAGGGGAGTGGTCAGTGGATGTAAAATCATTAAGAGGAAACATCAGAGGTAAGGAAAGGACTCTGGCTAAACCGACTGAACAGGATTCTTGTTGAAGGCAGGCCAGGGTGATCAGATATCATGTGGGAGATGGTGTGGGAAGAGGAACCCACTTAGATATTGAGGCTGGGAATTCTGGCTAAACTTACTTAGCAAGATTCTTGCTAAAATTGATAATACAGAGATAAATATGGAAGCCCAAAAGTCAAGGTCTAGTTAAGAGAGAGCAAAAGAGCCTGAGTAGAGTTTGGTCAAGGAGAGAATCTTTGTCAGCAGGTCAAAAGAGTGTCATGTTAAAGATGAAGTTACAAGTAGAAAGTTTCCTTGTCAAAACTATGAAAGATAAAAAGCCTATTAATTAGAGATAAACACCACTGTATTGACACACATTTAACCCATGTGAAGTGTAGTGCAATGGTTTCTAAACTGCAGTACCAATGGTAGACTGTTAGATGATTGTAGATGATCTAAGGCATAAGGTATCTCAAAGATATCAGAGCAGTTGCCCACATGTCACTAGATGGTGCATTATTCTGGGAAATAATTGAGTAGTTAAATGCATCTTCTAAAGAAAAAAATGCAGTATAAGTAGTATAAGAGTATGGAAAAAATCATGAAAGGGGTACCCCAAAGAATTAATGATGGGAATCATTATTATATCAGAAAAAGTACTATTATATACATTGTTGGGATACATATGTAGTGAAATTAGAAACATTAGTAGAAAGGGCATACACTGACTTTAGTTCAGGGTCAAAGGGAAAAAAATGGGTAAAGGACATAATAAGGGCTATAATATATCTCAAACATTTTATTTCTTTTTGAAAAAAAAAATGAGGGAGAAGAAAAGTAGCAGCAGTAGCATCTAGGCCCAGGAATCAAGAAATATTTATTTAAGGACTGGCTTAGTTGAATCTGCCTGCAGTGCAGGAGACCTGGGTTCAATCTTTGGGTTGAGAAGATTCTCTGGAGAAGGAAATGGCAATGCACTGCATCACTACTACCTGGAGAATTCCATGGACAGAGGAGCTGGGCAGGCTACAGTCCATGGGGTTGCAAAGAGTCAGACATGACTGTGAGACAAACTTTCACTTTTTTTTTTCTTAAAGGGTAGTACTATGTGCTGTAAATCCTTTTGTCTCTCTAGACTGGTTTAGTACTCAGTACAATAAGGATTTGAACAAGATAATTGCAAAGGCCCAAACAGCTCTAGAATTATATTGTTCTGTTCTCACCAAGGGTCCTAGTTAGCGTATGCTTAATGCCTTAATTTCCATGTACCCAGTTAGTAATAATACTTTTGTATGTATCTAACTAACAAGCTGACATTTTATCCACCAGTTCAGAATGAGACAGGAAATTAAAGAGAAAGCAAAAAGGAAATACACTGTCAAAATATAAACACTGAGATAACTTGGAATTCTGAGGGAAATGGCCTGCAGCATAAGAAGCAGGAAATGGTAGTAAATGGTTCAGGAGTAGTAAATAGTGAAGCTGGAAAGCAGGTCATCAAGAGCATTAGATGTCAGGCTGAGAAAGTAGTCTTCATTCAAGAGCGGGGGTGCCATTTTATGAGTGTCCTGCAGGTCAGAGTCCTCCTAAGCCACACTCTCACCTAGAAACTGATTTCAAACATGGCACTTTCTCTTTTCTCTGTTTTGCCACACCATCTATTATCAGAATCCATATCAATAGAGTTAAAGCTTTTCCACAATTGGACGAATGTGAAAGAATGTACTTTAACTACTTCATCACATTTCAATCACAAGAGCAGGCAAGACAATGGATCTAAGACCAAAAAATGCAAATTACTGCAAACTAGACCTATAAAAGTCTTAGGAAAATAGAGGAAGTTAAAAGCAGACCTAGGTGGAAAAGTACCCTGTAAACCACGTACTTCAGAAATAATCACAGGCGTTTTCCCAATAAGGCCCACTAGAGAGTTCTATTTTACAAGAACAAAATGAAAGCAAAAATCATTCTGAAAAGCACAACAGGTTTGTGCCCAAAGATACTCCACACAGTCATTTACAATGGTACTGCCTTGGGATAGCTCAACACAAAGGAAGTCTCTAGGTAAACCAAGACATATTTTGTCTGCATTCAGATGGGCTTCCCTTGTGGCTCAGCTGGTAAAGAATCCACTTGCAATGCAGGAGACCTGGGTTTGATCCCTGGGATGGGAAGAGCCCCTGAAGAAAGGAAAGGCTACCCACTACAGTATTTTGGCCTGGAGAATTCCATGGACAGTCCATGGGTTCGCAAAAGAGTTGGACATGACTGAGTGACTTTCACATTTCACTTTCACTTCCTTTTCTCCTTTGCCTTTCACTTCTCTTCTTTTCTCAGCTATTTGTAAGGCCTCCTCAGACAACCATTTTGCCTTTTTGCATTTCCTTTTCTTGGGGATGGTTTTGAGCCTGGACTGTAAGAGTGGATTCAGCAGAGCTCAAGCCTGGAAAAGGGAGAGCTCGACCACTTGTCACATTAAAAAATGAGATATCCTGAAGCGCTAGTCTTTTTAATGTGCCTTTTCTCACAAAGACTGTTCAGAACCCAGTTGCCTTTCCCTGATTGCTCTGCTCTTTCCCCAGGATTTTGGCAGGCCCTGAAGTTCTCTTTTCCTACAAGTTCTTTCATCATGCCAGCACAGTGAATAAAACTGAAAATGCAATGGTGCTTGGATGGGGGCCACCTGCAACCTTCCACTGGGGAATCAGAACCTGGGTGAAGTTTGGGCCTCCAAGGGGGAGAAGAGACAGGAGACATCCTTGTGAAGATGAAGCAGAATGGGTGCTTTTCAAGGGGCAAGGTCCATGCTTTCCTTAGATGTTTTAAAGGAGTTCCTATTCCCAAAGAGTTAACAAAATAAGAAAATAATATATTTGCCCTTGAATCAATAGGTGGAGGTTGGGATGGTGGAGGTGGATGAGGACTAATAAACTTGCTTTGACTCTGACCTTCCCAAGCATTTTTCCAGTTGAAAATCACTGGAACTGCCAGGCATGGGACATGGCCTCTAGACTCGACCCCTTCCCCAGGCTGAGAGATTGTCCATCTAAAACAGGCCTTCAGTTGGGAACTGGACTCCATCGTGTTGTAAATCTCCTACCTTAGGGAAAATGGCCACACCAACACCCTCAGAGACACATGATCTGTTTGGCTGAGCTGCAGCTTGAGCACAGGATGATTGGTCTGCTCCTGAATGAACAAACAAAATTAGACATATAGATACAGAGAACATACTAATAGTTACCAGTGGGGGAGGGGGGTGGGGGAAGATGAAATTGGTAAAGTGGTCAACTATATGATGGTAAATGAAAACTAAACTTTTTGTGGTGATCAGGCTATAGTGTATAAAGAAAAGTATACACTTTTTATATTGAAATATATTTCAATATTGTATACATGAAACTCACACAATGTTATAAACCAATGTTACTTTAAATACAAGAAATTTAGAGCTCTCCACAAGAAAAAAACACTTGTGCTCAAGGAATGCTACTCAACAATACAAATAATTAAAACTCACCAATAAGGCAGCAAAAAACTGATTAAAAAATGAGCCAAAAACTTTATCAGACATAGCATCAATAATGATATACACATGACAAAGAAGCATATGAAAAAGTGCTCCACATTATATGTCATCAGGGAAATATAAGTTTAAGCAACCGTAAGATACCACTACACCCCTATTAGCATGACCAAAATACAGAACACTGAAAGTAGCTAATGCTGGCTGGGATATGAAGAGCAATAGGAACTCTAATTCATTGCTTGTTGGAATGCAAAACTGTACCACCACTTTGGTCAGCAGTTTGTGATTTCTTACAAAACTAATCCAATTCTTTTCTTACAGTTCAGCAATTGCACTCGATATTTACCAAAGAATTGAAAACTTATGTCCAAACAAAAATCTGCACAAGGATGTTTATGGGAGCTTTATTCATAATTGCCAGAACTTGGAAGCACCCAAGAAGTCTTTCAATAAGTGAGTGGATTTATAAACTGTGGTACATCAAAACAGTTGAATATTATTCAGCAATAAAAATAAATGACCTATCATGCCATGAAGACATGAAAGAAACTTAAATGCATATTACTAAGTGAAAAAGGCCAATCTGAATGGAGTACATATTGTATGATTCCAGGGACATAACACTCAGGAAAAAGCAAATCTATGGAGTCAGTAAAAAGATAAGTGGTTGTCAGGATTTGGTGGTAGGGAGAAGAGAGATGAATCAGTGGAGCACAATTTTTAGTGTGGTGTAAATACTCTGTGCACTACTATAATGATGTACGCATATCATTATACATTTGTCCAAACCCACAGGATGTAAAACTTAATGTAAAACACCAGGAGAGAATCCTAGTGTAAACTGTGGATTACAATGGGTCAATTTAGGTTCATCAGTTGTGACAAATACACCACTGTAGTGGGTGATGCTGATAACGGAGGAGTTTATGCACCTATTGGGGTGGGAATGCATGGGAACTCTATACTTTACACTTAATTTTTCTGTGAGCCTAGAACTGTTCTAAAAAATAAAGTGTTTACAGAAAAATAACCTTTTAAAGAAGAAGCCCTGTCACATGGTGCAACATGAATTGAGGACATTATGCTAAGTGAAATAAGCCAATCACATCACAAAAATATATATACTGTATTATTATACTTATATGAGGTATCTAGAGTAGTCAGTCTCAAAGAAACATAGAAAGTGAAATGTTGTCTGCCAGGGGCTTGGTATAGAGGTAAATGAATTATTTAACATGCATAGAATTTTCATTTTGCAAGATGAAAAGGGATTTGAGATGGACTGTATGATATGAATATATTCAACACTACTAAGCTGTACAGTTAGAAATTATAATTAATTTTATGTTCTGCATATTTTACCACAATTTAAAAAAGGGAAGGCATTCTGATACATTGCTACAACATGGATGAAACTTGAAGAGGTTATACCAAGTGAAATAAGCTATATACAAATATTGTATAATTCCACTGATATGAGGTACATAGAGTAGTTCAATTCATAGAAAAAAAGTAAAATGGTGGTTTTCAGGAAATGGGGGGAGGGAGAAATGGAGAGTTACTGCTTTATAAATACAGAATTTCAGTTTGGGAAAATGAAAAATTCTTGAGAATGGGTGGTGGTGACAATTGCATATTAACTATGTATAAATGTACAATGGCTGATTCATGTTGATGTATGGCAAAGACCACATTATTGTAAAGCAATTATCCTCCAATTAAAAAAAAATGGTTAGGGCCTTCCTTGGTGGTCCAGTGGTTGAGATCCCATGCTTCCACTGTGGGGAGCATAGATTCAATCCCTGGTTGGAGAACCAAGATCCCAGACACCACATGGCATGGTCAAAAACATTTTTTAATTGAAAAAGAGTTGATTTAAATGATTAAATGATACATTTTATATTATGTATATTTTATTGCAATTTAAAAAACCCATAGGTATAAAGTTTAAATTCTGTAAAACAGTTTATACAAATCCTCATGATCACCTCTACCTATCACTCCTGTCTGATTTCTCACCACTCCATCTACTTTATAGTTTAGCTAAATTGTTTTTTAATTTGTCAAGTAGGAAATGTTTTCATGCTTAGTGAATATATATATACTACTTTTTAATCTGTCTTGTGTCTCTTTGTTTTGGGAATTGCCACTTCCTGATTCAGTATGACTCTGGTGAGACTGTCAATCAGGAGGCCAACCTTCCTCTCCATAGAGGTAAGAATATAATCTTTAAACTGGCCAATCAGAGCACCCATTCTCGTGGATAGTGATTCGTCCATAAATTCATATGTGATCCAAGCGAGGTCAAACTGTACTTTTGGAGCTATTGATATGGGGACTTGGAAAAGAGATTGCTTCTCCTTCTGAGTGTGTGAGCTTAATGTAATATAATTCTGAAGGTACTGAGGTACCATCTTTCTCAGTATGAAGAAAAAGGCTGAAATTGAAGTAAGAAAAGGAATACTGAACGTAAAGATGAGGAGAGATCACTGAAGGCAGCTTCAGTATGTAGATCCAGACTTGCTTTATAAATTTGTTTAATTAACTGCCTTTTCTGTTAGACTGCAAGCTACAATGACTACTATCTTACTCACCCTCATATTTCCATAGTTTGTAGCATTTATTACATCATAAATAAACACCACCTTTTGAAAAACTAAATTATTATCTATGGGGTATGCTAATTACACAATAATATAAATATTCACCAAAGTTTTTTCTAATATTTTTGTGATTTGATGTATTTAATTTAAATTTGTGGTATGAGGGGGGAGATCGAATCTGTTTTTTCCCCATATGATCAGCCAGATATTCTTTACACAATTTAATGAATGACTCAGCCATTCCTCACTCATTTGAAATATTAACTTTAAAGTCTTATATGTGTCCATTTCTGGGGGTTTATATCCTGTTATATTGACTTGTGCACACATTTCTACATAAATAATAAATTTTTTAAATTATTGTATCATTTCTATATTACTTAATGTACATAAAGATCACCCAAAATGTAACTTTAAGTTTTTCTATGATTTATGAAAAATACATGAACAATGTGAAAATACTAAAAATTGCTGACTGACATTTTTCCTTTTATTTTTTATCATAATTTTTATTAATGCTTTTAATTAAGATAACCTATTTGTTTAATACTGAGTGTTTTAGAAGTAAATTGGAAAATAGCAAATAAAAAGCACAGCAGCCATCTTGACCAAGAAAGCAGTTAAGATGTAGAAGAATAAGGAATACCATAGAATAGATAAGATATCATAGAAAAGTTGACAGTAAAGAGAATGTGCCGGGAATTTAATTATTTTTCATATTTTCCCTCAATCCACCCCCCTTCATTCTTCTGGTATTTTCACACTATAAAGAATGAGTGAATTGTCATTCTTAGGAAGAAGGTCATACTTTGATGCCAATTTTACTGATACTTGGAATTACTATGAAACCTTTACTGAAAATTCACAATTTACTAGATTGTAGTCATATAGAACTAACAGCAAATGAGAGAAAAACTTTATTGGAAACTTAATGAATTTATAAGAATTCAAAGTTATACAGCAAAGACTTAGTGTCACCAAAAGAGAGCATTGACTGGCTGCTGCAAGGCCACCTCACAGGCATTATTTTCTTTGATGAGGTCACCACAATCCAGGCTGGGGTCTTCAATTTTAGAGATCTACAGCTTGATAATGGTCATATCCCAGAATCCATCCAAATTCAGGAGATGAAGTTTCGCTGATTATATCATAAGACTGAAAGATATAAAAGCGGACAATTTATGCATTTATATTGAGAAATGCAATAATCATACAGATTAGATATGTCTCTTGAGAAGTTAACACCCTACTTTTCCTTCTAGGCAAATTATATGGGAAGCAAAATTAGTGTATTTCTTCATTAACATTAAATCAAAGTCATAAAATGCTGATAACTGGCATCTTATTTATACCTGGTGTAAATTTGCCTGCACAATGATTTATCAGACACATAGACCAGATGTTTCCATTACCCAAGGCATTTTTTCCTGAGAAAAGTTCTAGGATGTCTACCTCTGTATTTCTTATTTTTCTAGACTGCCATAATTGATCAACTGGCCCCATTCTCATCCCATTACCCATTAACACGTTCTTTTATTCTCCAGGAAATCTGTATTTATTTACAGAAATAATACGTTTATAATTGAACAGTATATAATTCAAACAACATAGACAAAATTATCCTTGTCACCAAACTTCTACTTTTCTTCAGTTCTATTTCTAAAGGAAATCACAGATACCAGTTCTTTCTAAATCCTTTTCTATGCATTTAAATGTTCATACAGATAGTACTTACAGTAATATAAAATTTTAGACAGAATTTGAATATAAATTAGTTCATTCTGCAATTTGTTTTAATTCACTTTAATCCATTTAATAAAATATCAATGCTTTTTTTTTTATCAAAATAGATCTATCTACATATTTCAACAACCTCACAATATTATACTGCATGACAGAATAGTCATTCCTCTCTCAAAAGGTATTTCTTTGAAATTTTTCTTTATAATAAAGAAGCATATTTGTCCATATGTAAGAATTTTCCCATAGATTCCATAAGTAAATTATGTGTCAAAGAGTACACACTTTAAAGTTTTAATGCTGTTAATATAAAAATACATACTCTCATAACCAGTGTATATATCACCACATCCTCCCTAAAACAGATTACATAGATTTTTGATTGTTGCAAATGTGATGTGCTAAAAATGGTATCTTGAATTGTACTTCCATGATTAATAAAGAAGTTAATTAATTGTCATTATTGGTCATTAATATTTTGCCTTCTAAGAACTGTCTGTTCCTTGAACATTTTTCTATCAAGTTATTTGTATTTTTGTGTTATATATAAAAGTGCTTTAAGGACTCAAATCAAGATGGTGGAATAGGAGGATGTGGCCCTCTTCCCATGAACATGTCAAAAACACATCTACAAGTGAAAAAAATTCTCACTGAAAACTAACTGAAGACTAGCAGAAAGACTCCTGTACAATCAAGGTTGTAAGGATTGGGTAGGAAGGGAAAAGAAATGATCAGATTAGGACTTGTGCCTCTGGGAGAAGATTCAGAGGAAAAGGGAGACTATACAGGCATAGACATTCACTGGAGAGTGCATAGTTTGAGAAACATATTGGATGACCCACCCCTGGAGTCTGACAAATGGAAGCGCCCCCTTGGCTGATTAGAGCTGACAAATGGAAGCATCCCCTTGGCTGATTGGAGGCTCAGTGGGACTAACAAGAGGGCTGTGGGAAGCCTTGACTCTCTTTGTGATGAGCACTTGAATGCTTGCTTGCTCCCAAACACAGGCAGGGAAGGTTGAATTGAAACCACACAGGTAGTTGACTCATTTCCTGTGACCAATCTGGTATATGCCCCAGCCTGAATCAAGCAAACACTCTAGCCCTATTTGCCTCACACTGAAGCTCCCCACTAAAGCAAGAGCAGTCAGAAATGAAGAAAGAGCTCAGCCAAAAGATACCACAGTGACTCAGACACTAAGGGTGTCTGAGCAGGGACTGGGCAGCCATTGTGGTTGATAGCACAAGCAGCACATCACAGGAAGACCAAATCTCTGAAAGTGGCCAGTTCAGTACCCACACCATTACCTCTTGCCCCAGCACTGCTCTTCTCTGGGGCTAAGGGAGCCCGTGCTGGAAAGCAGAATATACACTTCAAGGGAACTGAGGTATTTCAGACTCAACCCTCGGGGCTTCTGTTCCAGCAACTTGATATCTGACCCAACCCCCAATAGGGTGGCGACAGTCACTGAACAGAGGGAAAGTCCCCCCTCGCATCTGCCCTCTGCCCTAGCCCCTGACTCTCCAGCCCCATCTTCTACCATGATGATAGATGCTAGCACACCCTGAGGAAAGATGTGACTTGTGTTCACATCAAATCTAGCTCTATCACCAAAGTCACTGGGCACACATAGACTCACACATAAGGACATCCCTTCAAAATAATTGTTTTACTTAATTTCATAGAGACAGAGAAGAATAAGCAAATTGAGAAGACAGGAATTTTTCTCAACAGAAAAAGAAAAAAAAAGAACCAATGAAACAGAAATAAACAATTTACTAGATAAAGAGTTCAAAGCATTAGTAATAACAATGATAACTAAATTATGTAAGAGAATAGATAAGCAGAATGAAAATTTTAACAAGGAAGCAGAAAATATATATTATATATATATACATATATATATATATATGTATATATATTGTATATATATAAAGTAAGGAATAAGGTTTCCCTGGTGACTCAGTGGTAAAGTGTCCACCTGCCAATGAAGGAGACAGGGGTTTAATCCTTGGTCTGAGAGGATCCCACATGCTGCAGGACAACTGAGCCTGTATGCCACAAACACTGAGCTTGTGCTCTAGAAACCAGAGCCACAACTGTTGAGCCCACATGCTGCAACTACTGAAGCCCATGCACCCTAGAGCCCATGGTCTGCAACAAGAGAGGCCATGAAAATGAGAAGCACCGTAACTAGAGTAGCTCCCACTCACCACAACTAGAGAAAAGCCTATGGAGCAATGAAGACCTAGCACAAACAAAAATAAATAATTTTTTAAAGAAGTAAAAATAAAATAAGTAAAAAACACACTAGAAAGAGTGAACAGCAAACTAGGTGATACAGAAGAATGCATACAGAAGAATGCACTCCATCTAAAAGATAGAATAGAAATCAGCAGCACAACAGGAAAAAGAAAAACAAATTAAAAAAAAAAAAAAGAAACTAATTAAAATATCTGGGGGGGGGTAACATCAAGCATACAAACACTCGCATTATAGGGGTCCCAGAAAGAGAAGAGATATATAAGGAGGTAAAAATGCATTTAATAAAATTATAGCAGAAAATTTCCCAAACCTGGAAAAGGAAAGATATTCACGTATAGGAAAACAAAGGTTTAACCCAAACAGACCCACAGCAAGACACAGTCATAATTAAAATGGCTAAAGTCAAAGATAAATAATTCTAGGCCATGGAGTAGATGAAACTGTTGGAAGATCTTACTGGAGGCCCCTTCTTTCTCAATATCCCTGGAATATGTATCCACTTGTCATCCCTCCACTAGAAGCTACTCCAAGGATATGGTATTGTGAACATATGTTTCTGGGACTATCTGGATGATCTATATACAGGACTGAACCCAATTCAAACCTTTATATACATTATAAAATTCTGGCAGCCAGTGTGGTCTGTTCATCATGTAGTGCCCAAGACAAGCCTCATATGTACTGCCAAAGTGACCTTGATAAAGGCTACGCAGATGGCTGACAAAATGACAGAGTAGAAGGACATAAGCAATGCCTTCTCATTAAAACATGAAAATCAAAGCTAATTGCTAAAGAACAATCAACAAAAACACAGGAATCTACCAAAAATTGATACCCAGTATCCAAAGACAAAACAGAAGTGGCAAGGAGACAGAGTGAAAGTCCTGAGCCTCACGTCAGGATTCCCAGCCTGGGGTTCTGTCAACAAGAGGAGACCCCAGAGAATCTGGCTTTGATGGATTCCTGATCACAGGAATTCCATGGGACAGGAAGAAAGAAAATCTGCACTATAGGAGTGGGAAAACAAGACCCTGTGAGCACCAGGACACATGGGAAAAAATCAGTGACCTCATAAGAGACTAGATCACACCTACCTGTTAATATCGAAGGGTCTGCTGTGGAACTGGGGATGTCTGTGGCTCACTGCAGGGACAAAGACACTGGCAGACGACAGTTCTGGAAAGTATTCATTGGTACAAGCCTTCCTGGAGGACATCATTTTCTACTCAAGACCTAGCCTCACCTAACAGCCTGGAGGCTTCAGTGCTGGGAACAGAGTCCCACATATCAGCTCACAGGCTGGGTAAAGCCTTCCTGAGCAGAGCTCTGCCCACCAGAGAGACAGGACCCAGCTCCAACCACCAGCAGGAAGGAACCAGATCCTCTCACCAAGAAGCCTGCAAAAGCCCCTTAGACAGCCTCATCCAGCAGAATGCAGACAACAGAAGCAAGAACTACAATCCAACAGCTTGCAGAAAAGAAACTGCAATTACAGAAAGTTAGACAAAAAGAGATGAAAGAGGAATATATCCCAAATGAAGGAACAAGATAAAACCCCAGAAGGACAACTAAATGAAGTGGGGATAGGAAATATGCTTAAAATTAATTCAGAGTAATGATAGTGAAGATAATCCAAATCTCAGGAAAAGAATGGAGGCACAGATTGTGAAAATGCAAAGATGTTTAACATGTTTAACAAAGATGCAGAAGGACTAAAAACAAACAAAGGAAACTATAAGCAAAGTGAAAAGACAACCTTCCGAATGGGAGAAAATAATAGCAAACGAAACAACTAATAAAGGATTAATTTCCAAAACATACAAGCAGCTCATACAACTCAACACCAGAAAAACAAATAACCCAATCAAAAAGTGGGAAAAAGACCTAAAACAGACATCTCTCCAAAGAAGACATACAGATGGCTAACAAACACATGAAAAGATGCTCAACATTGCTCATTATTAGTGAAATGCAGATCAAAACTACAATGAGATATCATCTCACTGGTCAGAATGGCCCTCATCAAAAAGTCTACAAACAGTAAATGCTGGAAAGGGTGTAGAGAAAAGCAAACACTCTTGCACTTTTGGTGGGAATGTAAATTGATACAGCCACTATGGAAGATGGCATAGACATTCTTTAAAAAACTAGGAATAAAACCACCATATGACCCAGCAATCCCACTCCTAGGCATATACCCTGAGGAAACCAAAATTGAAAGAGACACATGTATCCCACTGTTCACTGCAACACTACTTACAATAGCTAGAACATGGAAACAACTAAGAAGTCCATCAACAGATGAATGGATAAAGATGTTGTGGCATATATACACAATGGAATATTACTCAGCCATAAAAAGGAATGCATTTGAGTCAGTTCTAATGAGGTGTATGAACCTGGAACCTATCATACATAGTGAAGTGAGTCAGAAAGAGAAAGATAAATACCATATTCTAACCGTATTCTAACACATATATACAGAATCTAGAAAAATGGTACTGAAGAATTTATTTACTGGGCAACAGTGGAGAAACAGAAATAAAGAATAGACTTATGGACATGGGGAGAGGGGAGGAGAGAGGAGAGGGTGAGATGTTTGGAATGAGTAACATAGAAACTTACATTACCATATGTAAAAGAGATAGCCAACAGGAATTTGCTGTATGGCTCAGGAAACTCAAACAGGGGCTCTGTATCAACCTAGAGGGGTAGGATGGGCAGGGAGATGGGAGTGAGTTTCAAAAGGGATAGGATATATGTATACCTATGGCTGATTCATGTTGAGGTTTGACAGAAAACAGCAAGATTTTGTAAAGCAATTATCCTTCAATAAAAAATAAATAAAAAATAAACAAAGAGATGAAATATACACTAGAAAGAATCAATATCAGAAGAACTGAGGGAGAACAGAAAAGCGAGCTGGAAGATAGAATGGTGGAAATGACTGCTGTGGGACAGAATAAAGAAAAAGGAATGAGAAAAAAAAATGATGACAGTCTGAGACCTCTCAGTTCAGTTCAGTTCAGTGCAGCCACTCAGGGGTGTTCACTGGAAGGACTGATGCTGAAACTGAAACTCTAATACTTTAGCCACCTCGTGCAAAGAGTAGACTCATTGGAAAAGAGACCTCTAGAACAACATTGAATTTATGAACATTTGCATTATAGGGATCCCAGAAGGAGAAAAGAGAGAGAAAGGACTTGAAAAAAATACTTGGAGGAACAGAGAGTTACATTTTAATCAAACTGACAAAAATTAAAAACAAAGAAAAGATATTAAAAGCAACAAAGAAAAAGCAACAAATACCATATCAGGGAACTCCATAAGGTAATCAGCTGATTTCCCAGCAGAAACTTTGCAGGTCAGAAGGGAATGGAATGGTATATATAAAGTGATGAAAGGGAAGAACCTACAAACCAAGAATACTCTACCTAGCAAGGCTCATATTAAGATGCAACAGAGAACTCAAAAGTTTAAAGACAAGAAAATGTTAAGAGAATTCAGCAACACCAGACTACATTTGCAACAAATGCTAAAGGAAATTCTGTAAGTAGAAAAGTCCACTACAAAAAACAAGACCATTACAAATAAAAAAGTTGATGGATAAAGACAAGAATAAAGGTAGGAAATTAACTACACAAAAATATGATATAAAAACAAGCAATTGTGAGGAGAGTGCAAATGCAGGATACTGGAAATGCATTTAAAATTAAAACACGAACAGAATGACCATCATCAAAAAAAAAAAAATCTACAAATAAAAAATGCTGGAGAGGATGTGGAGAAAAGGGAACACTCTTGCAATGTTGGTAAGAATATAAACTGATATAGCCACAATGGAAAACAGTATGGGAATTCCTTAGAAAACTACCATATGACTCAGAAATTCCACTACCAGGCATATACCCTGAGAAAACCACAATTCAAACAGACACATGTACCCTAGTGTTTATTGCAGCACTATTTACAATAGCCAAGACATGAAAGTAACACAGATGTAAACTGACAGATGAATGGATAAAGAAGTTGTGGTACATATATACAGTGGAATATCACTCAGCCATAAAAAGGAATAAATGTGAATCAGTTGAACTGAGATGGGCACACATATCATACAGTAGAGCATACATGTAGAATCTAGAAAACAGTACTGATGAACCTATCTTCATGGAAGGAATTGAGACACAGATGTAGCAAACAGACTTGTGGACACAGTTGGGGAGGGAGAGAATAGGACAAATTGAGAAAGTAGCATTGACACATATGCAATACCATATGTAAAATAGATAGCTGATGGAAAGCTACTATATAACACAGGGAGTCCAGTCTGGCACTGTGATGACCTAGAGGAGTGGGATGGGGGATGGGGTTGGAGAGAAGCTCAAGAGATTACACACACACACACACACACACACACACATATTGCTTCAGTCATGTCTGACTCTTTGCGATCCTATGGACTGCAGCTTGCCAGGCTCCTCTGTCCATGGTATTCTCCAGGTAAAAATATTGGAGTGGGTTGCCACGCCTCTCTAGAGGGGAATCCTCCACCACCCAGGGATCAAATCCAGGTCTCCTACATCTTTCACATTGCAGAAGTTATATATATATATATATATATATATATATATATATATATATATACACACACACACATACACACACACACACACACACACACACACACACACACACACATATATATATATATATATATATATATATAGTTAAGTGTCATTTGCATTGTTGTATGTTAGAAACTAACACAATATTGTAAAGCAATTATCCTTCAATTAAAAAACAAATTAAAGATCAATAATTTAAAACAATCCCATTTATATATAGACTGCTATATTAATACTTCATAGTAACCACAAACTGAAAATCCACACTAAATATACATACAAAAAAGAAAACAAACACTCCAAACACAAAACTAAGTTTAAACATCAAATCAAAACTGAAGAGAACAAAAGAGGAAGGGAAGAAAAAGACCTACAAAACAAATTGAAAAAAATTAACAAAACTAACAAAATGGCAATGCAAACATATATATTAACAAAAGGGTGGTAGAAACATACATATCAATAAATACCTTAAATGTAAATAGATTAAATGTTCAATCAAAATACACAGACTGGCTGAATAGATACAAAAACAAGACCCATATATATGCTGCCATAAGACAAAATAGACCTTAAAATAAACTGTTTTAAGAAACAAAGAAGGAAACTACATAAAAATCAAGGGGTCAATTCAAGAAGAAGATTGTAAGTTGAAAACATATATGCACCCAACATGGGCTTCCCTGGTGGCTCAACATAAAGAATCCACCTGCAATGCAGAAGACGCAGGAGACCCAGATTTGATCCCTGGGTGGGAGAGATCCCCTGGAGAAAGGCATGGCAACCCACTCCAGTATTCTTACCTGGAGAATCCCATGGACAGAGGAGCCTGGCAACCTACAGTCCATAGAATCACAAAGAGTCAGACATGGCTGAAGCAACTGAGCATGCACGCATGCACCCAACATAGAATCCCAATGTATGAGGCAAAACCTAACAGCCAGTAAACAAGAAGTCAACAGTAACACAATAATAGTGGCATTTTCGTCTTTAACATCCCATTTTCATCAATGGAAGATTAGTCACACAGAAGATCAATAAGGAAATAAAGGCTTTAAATGACATTAGATCAGATGTACTTAATTGATATTTAGAGGATATTGCATCTAAAAGCAGAGGGATACACTTTCTTCTCAATTGTACACAGAACATTCTCCTGGATAGATCACATCTTGGGACCCAAATCAAGCATTGGTAAATTTAAGAAAGTTGAAATAATTTAAAAATATTTATTTATTTATTTTAATTATAGGATAATTAAAATAGTGTGATGGTTTTGTCATATATCAGTATGAATTAGCCATAGGTATACATGTGTCTCTGCCATCCTGAACCCCCCTCCACCTCCCTTCCAACCCTATCCTTCCAGGTTGCCACAGAGCACCAGTTTAGGGTGCCCTGCTTCATACATCAAGCTCGCACTGGTCATCTATTTTACATATTGTAATGTCTATGTTTCAATGCTATTCTCTCAAATCATCCCACACTCTCCTTCTACCATTGAGCTTTTGCCCAAAGAAGGAAACTACAAGCAAGGTGAAAAGACAGCCCTCAGAATAGGAGGCAATAATAGCAAATGAAACAACTGACAAAGAATTAATCTCCAAAATATACAAGCATCTCATGCAGTTCAATACCAGAAAAATGACCAACCCAATCAAAAGGTGAGCAGACCTAAACAGACTTTCTTCCCAAAGAATACACACAGATGGCTAATAAACACATGAAAAGATGCTCAACAGCACTCATTATTCAGTTCAGTTCAGTTCAGTTGCTCAGTCATGTCTGACTCTTTGTGACCCCATGAATCACAGCACGCCAGGCCTCCCTGTCCATCACCAACTCCCAGAGTTTACTCAAACTCATGCCCATCAAGTCGGTGATGCCGTCCAGCCATCTCATCCTCTGTCGTCCCCTTCTCCTCCTGCCCCCAATCCCTCCCAGCATCAGGGTCTTTTCCAATGAGTCAACTCTTCGCATCAGGTGGCCAAAGTATTGGAGTTTCAGCTTCAGCATAGTCTTTCCAATGAACACCCAGGACTTATCTCCTTCAGGATGGACTGGTTGGATCTCCTTGCAGTCCAAGGGACTCTCAAGAGTCTTCTCCAACACCACAGTTCAAAAGCATCCATTTTTTGGTGCTCAGCTTTCTTCACAGCCTAACTTTCACATCCATACATGACCACTGGAAAAACCATAGCCTTGACCAGACGGACCTTTGTTGGCAAAGTAATGTCTCTGCTTTTTAATATGCTATCTAGGTTGGTCATAACTTTCCTTCCAAGGAGTAAGCGTCTTTTAATTTCACTCATTATTAGAGAACTGCAAATCGAAACCACAGTGAGGAATCATCTTACACTGGTCAGAATGGCCATAATTGAAAATTCTATAAACAATAAATGATGGAGAGGGTGTGGAGAAAAGGGAACCTTTTTACACTGTTGGTGGCAATGCAAACAGATAAAATCACTATGCATAACAGTATGGAGATTCCTTTAAAAATTAGGAATAAACTACCATATGACCCAGCAATCCCACTACTTGGCATATACCCCGCAGAAACCAGAATTGAAAAAGACATATGTTCCCCAATGCTCATTCCAGCACTATTTACAAAAGCTAGGACAGGCAAACAACCTAGATGTCCATTGGCAGGTGAATAGATAAGGAAATTGTGGTACATATACACAATGGAATATTACTTAGCTACAAAATGGAATGCATTTGAGTCAATTCTAATGAGGTGGATGAACCCAGAGCCTGTTATACAGAGTCAAATAAGTCAGAAAGAGAAAGACAAATACCATATATTAAAACATATATGAAATCTAGAAAGGTGGTACTGATGATCCTACCTACAGGGCAGCAAAGGAGACATGATGTAAAGAAAAAGCTTTTGGACTCAGTGGGAAAATTGAAATCTTATCAAGAATATTTTTCTGATCACAGAATTATTGAGATTAGAAATCAACTGCCAGGAAAAAGAAACTGTAAAAACTACAAATACGTGGAGGGGAAGCAATATACTACTAAAACAATCAATAGATCACTGAAGAAATCAAAGGAAATTTTTTAAAATAAACAGAGACAAAAGGAAATGAAAGTACAATGATCCAAAATCTATGGGATGTGGCAAAGCAGTTTTAACAGGGACGTTTATAGAAATACAACCTTACTTCAGGAAACAAGAAAAACCTCAAATAAACAACCTAACCTTATGGCTAAAGATACTAGGGGAAGAGAAAAAACAAAACCTCAAAATAGTAAAGGGAAAGAAACCATAAAGATTAGAGAAGAGATCAAAGAAATAGAGATGGAGAAAACAACAGAAAAGATCAATGAAAGTACAATCTGACTCTGAAAAGATAAACGAAACTGATAAACCTATAGCCAGATTCATCAAGAAAAGAGTGAACAAATCAGTAACATTAGAAATGTTATTGAATTTCAATAGAAATGAAAAAGGAGAAGCTACAACAGACATCACAGAAATACAAAGGATCATAAAAGATACCACAAGTAACTATAAGTCAATAAAATGGACAACCAGGAAAAAAATGGACAGATTCTTAGAAAGGTACAGTCACCCAAGACAGAACCAAGAAGAACTAGAAAATATGAACAGACCAATCACAAGTACTGATATTGAAAGTGTGACTTTAAAATCTCCAATGAACAAAAGTGGCTTCAGAGGTTAATTCTCTCAAGCATTTATGGAAGAGTTAACACCTACCCATCTGAAACTATTCCAAAAATTTGAAAATAAGTAATACTTCCAAATTCATTCTATGAGGCTACCATCACCCTGATATCAACATGAGACAAAAATAACACAAAAAAGATTATCACAGGCCAATATCAGTGATGAATATGGATGCAAAGATTCTCAACAAAACACTGGCAATCCAAATCCAACAATACATTAAAATAATCAGACACCATTATGAAGTGGAATTTTCCTCAGGGATACAAAGATTTTTCAATATTTGCAAATCAACCAGTGTGATATACTGTATCAATAAACTGAAAAGCAAAAACCATATGATCATGCAAATAGATAGAGAAAAACCTTTTGACAAAATTCAACACCCAATTATGATAAACTCTCTAGAAGGCGGACACAGAGGAAACCTACCTCAACATAATAAAGGCCATGTATGACAAACCTACAGCTAACATCATATTCAATGGTGAAAAGCTGAAAGCATTTCCTCTAAGATGAGGAACAAGACAAGGAGACCACCCTCATCAGTTTTATTCAACAGAGTTTTGGAAGTCCTTGTCAAAGCAATCAGAGAAAAAGAAGAAATAAAGTACTGCAAACTGGAAAATCAGAAGTAAAACTGTCACTGTTTGTTGAAGGCTTTAAACCATACACAGAAAATCCCAAAAGATGGCACCAGAAAACTAGTGGAGTTCACCAGTGAATTGAGTAAAGCTGCAGGATTTAAAATTAATACAGACAAATCTGTTGCTTTTCTATACACTAACAGTTGAAGATCAGACAGAGAAATAAAAGAAACAACCCCATTTACCATCACATCAATAACAGTAAAATGTCTAGGATTAAACTGATCTAAGGCCAGTACTCTGAAAGTAAGGCAAAGGCCAGTACTCTGAAAACTATAAGATCTCAATGAAAGAAACTAAAGATGACACAAACAAATGAAAAGATACATCATGCTCCTGAATCAGAAAAATCAATATTGTCAAAATAACTAAACTACCCAAAACAATCTACAGAATCATTGCAATCCCTATCAAATTATCAATGGCATTTTTCACAGAACTGGAATAAAATCATTAAAATTTGTATGGAGATATGAAAGACTCTGTGAGCCAAAGTAATCTTAAGAATGAAATTCAGAGCTGGAGGAAATCAGGCTCCCTGACTTCAGACTCTACTACAAAGCTACAGCTATCAAAAGAGTATGGTACTGACAGAAACAAAAAAATAGATTAATGGAACAAACAGAAAGCTGAAAATAAACTCACACATCTATGGCCAATTAATCTATGACAAAGGAGGTTAAGAATATACAATGCAGAAAAGACAATCTCTTCAATAAGTGCTGGGAAAACTGGACAGCTACATGTAAAAGAATGGAATTACACTAACACCCTACACGAAAATAAACTCAAAATGGATTAAAGACCTAAAGGTTGGGTGGAATATTATAAAACTCTTAGAAGCAAACCCGAGCAAGACACTCTTTGACATAAACTGCAGTAATATCTTGGGGAACCCACCTCCTAGAAAAATAAAAAGAAAAATGAAAAGAAACTATTTGGACCTCATTAAACTCACGAACTTTTGCACAGATAAGGAAATCATTAACAAACTGTAAAGGAAAACCATAGAATGGGAGAAATATTTGCAAATGAAGCAAATAACAGGGATTATTCTCTAAAATTTACAAAGAGCTCATGCGGCTCAATAAATCTCATACACACACAACTCAGTTGGAAAAAAAAAAAAAAAGAGCAGATGACCTAAAAAGATATTTCTGCAAAGAACACATACAGATGGCCAAGAAGCACAGAAAAGATGCTTAACATCACTAAAAATTAGAGAAATGCAAACCAAAACTACAATGAGAAAAACACCATTTATAGTTTGATAGGGTTTGCACTGTATCTGAGGATTGCTTTGGGTAGTATAGTCATTTTTGCAATATTGATTCTTTCGATCCAAGAACATGGTGTAGCTTTTTTCCATCTGTTAGTGTTGTCTTCTATTTCTTTCATCAGTATATTATAGTTTTCTGCATACAGGTCTTTAGGTAGGTCTATTCCTAGGTATTCTATTCTTTTTTAGAAATGGTGAATTAGATTGTTTCCTTAATTTCTCTTTCTGATTTTTCATTGTTAGTGTATAGGAATACAAGGGATTCCTGTGGATTAATTTTGAATCTAGTGACTTTACTACATTCACTGGTTAGATCTAGTAATTTTTTGGTTTCCTTCATCTTTAGGATTTTCTATGCATAGTATTATGCCATCTGCACACAGTGAGAGTTTTACTTCTTTTCCAATCTGGCTTCCTTTTATTTCTTTTTCTTCTCTGATTGCTATGGCTAGGGCTTCCAAAATAGAACTACAACAAAATTTTTCACAATTTGTATGGAAAAACACAAGACCCCAGATGAAGCAAGACATGCTGCAGTTCATGGGGCCACAAAGAGTCAGACAAGACTGAGCAAACGAACAACAACAACAGAGCCAAAGCAATCTTGAGAAAGAAAAACAGAGCTGAAGGAATCAACTCTTTTGACTTCAGACTATACTACAAAGCTACAGTCATCAAGACAGTAGGGTACTGGCATAAAAACAGAAATATACACCAATGGAACAAGATAGAAAGCCCAAAGATAAACACACACTTATGGGCACCTTATCTTTGACAAAGGAGGCAAGATCATACAATGGAGAAAAGACAGCCTCTTCAATAAGTGGCGCTGGGAAAACTGGAGAGCTACATGTAAAAGAATGAAACTAGAACCTCCTAATATTACACCATACACAAAAATAAACTCAAAATGGATTAAAGACTTAAATGTAAGGCCAGAAACTATGAAGCTCTTAGAGGAAAACATAGGCCATACATTCCTTGACATAAATCATGCCAAGATCCTTTATGACCCACCTCTTAGAGTAACAGAAATCAAAATAAAGATATACAAATAGGACCTAATTAAACTTAAAAGCTTTTGCACAGCAAAAGAAACTATGAACAAGGTGAAAACACAACCCTCAGAATACGAGAATAGTAAATGAAAAAACTGACAAAGGATTAATCTCTAAAATATACAAGCAGCTCATCAGCTCAGTACCAGGATAACAGACAACCCAATCAAAAAGTAGGCAAAATCCCTAAGTAGATAAGCAGGCATTTATCCAAAGAAGACATACAGATGGCTAATAAATGTATGAAAAGATGCTCAACACTGCTCATTATTAGAGAAATGCAAATCAAAACTACAATGAGGTATCACTTTACACCAATAAAACTGAGAATAAAACTACCATATGAACCAACAGTCCCGGTACTGGGAATATACACTGAGGAAACCATAATTCAAAAAGACACATGTACCCCAATGTTCATTGCAGCACTATTTACAATAGCTAGGACATGGAAGCAACCTAGATGTCTACTGATAAATGAATGGACAAGGAAGCTGTGGTACATACATATACAATGGAGTATTATTCAGTCATAAAAGAATGCATTTGAGTCATTTCTAATGAAGTGGATGATCCTAGAGCTTATTATACAGAGTGAAGTAAGTCAGAAAGTGAAAAAGAAATATTGTATATTAACACATATATGTGGAGTCTAGAAACATGGTACTCACGAACGTATTTCCACGGCAGCAATGGAGACACAGACATAGAGAACAGATTTTTGGACAGAAAGGAGGAAGGAGAAGGTAGGACAAATAAAGAGTAGCATTGAAACATATACTTTACTATATGGAAAATAGATAGCCAGTGGGAATTTGCTGTATGACCGAGGGAGCTCAAACCTGGTGCTCTGTGACAACCTAGAAGGGTGGTATAGGGTGGGAGGTGAGCAGGAGGTACAAGAGGAAGGGGACATATGTAGGCCTATGGATGAAACATGTTAATGTATGGCAGAAACTAACACCATATTGTACAGCAATTATGCCCCAATTAAAAATCAATAAATTAAAAAAAAACTACAATGACATATCACCTCATATCATATCACATATCACCTCACAACAGTAAGAATGACCATCATTAAAAAATCTACATCATTAAATGCTGGAGAGGGTGTAGTCAAAAGGCAACCTTCTTTCACTGCTGGAGGGGATATAAATTGGTTCAGCCACAGTAGAGAATAATATGGAAGTTCCTCAAAAAACTAAAAACAGAGCCAACACATGCTATTGCAATTCCACTCCTAGGCATATATCCAAAGAAAAACATGGTTCAGAAGGATACATCCACACAGTGTTCTTTGCAGCCCTGATATGGAAGCAACCTAAATGTCCATCAGCAGAGGTATGGATAAAGAAGATGTGGTACACATATACAAGGGGATAATACTTAGCCATTAAAAAGCACAAAATAATGCCATTTTAAGCAACAAGACCTGGAGATTATCATACTAAATGAAGTAAGTCAGCCTGAAAAAGACAAATATATATTAGTATTATTGCTTATATGCAGAATCTTAAAAAAAAAATGATACAAACGAACTTATTTATGAAACAGAAACACACTCACAGACTTAGAGAACAACATTATAGTTATCAGGGGGAAGGGTGCAGGGCAGAGATAGACTGGGCATTTGGGATTGACATGTACACACTACTATATATAAAATATATAACCAACAAGGACCTACTGTATAGCACAGGGAATGCTGCTGAATATTTTGTAATAACCTAAATGGGGGAAAATGAAAAATAATAACTGCATGTTTATATATAATGGAATCACTTTACTATCCAACTGAAACACAACATTGTTAATCAACTATGCTTCAATATAAGGTAAAAGTTTTTAAAAAAGAAAAAAATTATAAAGGTAGCAAGAGAAAAACAGATTTATATACAAGGGACCCCTCATAAGGCTATCAGCTGATTTTTCTGCACAAACTTAACGAGGTGGAAAGGAGTGGCATGAAATATTTAAAGTGTTAAAACGAAAAAACTGCAACCTAGGATTATCTACCCAGCAAGATTATGACTTAGAACTGAAGAAGAGATAAAGAACTTCTCTGAGAAGAAATAAATAAGATTTCTTCTGTACTAAAACCAACATAGAAGAATGTTAACATGTATTATCTAAGTAGAAAAGAAAAGGCTTTAACAAGAAGTACCTAGACAAAATGAAAAATCCCACTACTAAAGGCAAATATATGGCAAAGACTGAGATTCCACCTCTTAAATCAGCCAGTATGAAAATTAAAAGTAAAAATAAAATGCAAAATCAAATATAACTGTAATAATCAGTAAAGGGACAACATAAAGATGTAAAATGTAACAACAAAAACTTAAAGTATAGTGGAAGATAGTAATATTAATAAATTTAGGTCCTTTAGTACTTGCTTCAAGTTCAAGCACTTCCTGTTTAAAACAAGTAGATACAGTAATAGATAAACACATATGAATCCCATGGTAGGCACAAATAAAAAAATCTATGATACATTCACAAAAACAAATGAGAAAGGAATGCAAGCATACCACTAAAGAAAATCATTGAATTACAAAATAAGAAAAAGGAAGAACTACAAAAAACTGGAAAAACATGTAACTAAATGGCAATAAGTACATAATATCAATAATTATTTTACATCAAAAGACATACATGCATGCTAAGTCGCTTGAGTCATGTCTGACTCTGTGCGACCCTATGGACTGTAGCCCTCCAGGATCCTCTGTTCATGGGACTCTCCAGGCAAGATACTGGAGTGGGTTGCTGTGCCCTTCTCCGGGGGATCTTCCTAATCCAGGGATCAAACAGTTGTGAAGGAATACATTGGTGATGCAGGGGAGAAGAATAGATGGGTTAATGTTCTTACAATGTAAAATAGTTAGGTGAAGGGCGGTAACAAAAGGACTTCAAAGGAGGTGAAGCAGCTACTTGAGAAAAGGTTGAGTCTGATTAGACTTCAGGAGCACTTCTACTGCAAGAGGTACAAAAAAGGTTAAAGAAGAATTCACAATTTTCTCATTGGTGTTCACCAAAAAAGCAGTGACCATAATTCAGTTCAGTTCAGTTGCTCAGTCGTGTCCGACTCTTGTGATCCCATGAATCACAGCACGCCAGGCCTCCCTGTCCATCACAAACTCCAGGAGTTTACTCAGACTCATGCCTGACGGTGATGCCATCCAGCCTTCTCATCCTCTGTCGTCCCCTTCTCCTCCTGCCCCCAATCCCTCCCAGCATCAGGGTCTTTTCCAATGAGTCAACTCTTTGCATGAGGTGGCCAAAGTACTGGAGTTTCAGCTTCAGCATCAGTCCTTCCAATGAACATTCAGGACTCATCTCCTTCAGGATGGACTGGTTGGATCTCCTTGCAGTCCAAGGGACTCTCAAGAGTCTTCTCCAACACCACAGTTCAAAAGCATCAATTTTTCGGCACTCAGCTTTCTTCACAGTCCAACTCTCACATCCATACATGACCACTGGAAAAGTCATAGCCTTGACCAGATGGACCTTTGTTGGCTAAGTAATGTCTCTGCTTTTTAATATGCTATCTAGGTTAGTCATAACTTTCCTTCCAAGGAGTAAGCATCTTTTAATTTCATGGCTGCAGTCACCATCTGCAGTGACTTTGGAGCCCCCCAAAAAATAAAGCCTGACACTGTTTCCACTGTCTCCCCATCTATTTCCCATGAGGTGATGGGACCAGATTACTCTAACAGAAATGGGGTATCCCTTTGCCACAGGATCCAGATGCTGACTATAATACACTGTGGATCTATGGTGAATCCTGTTTAGAGGTGAGTACCCCAAGGGCATCCCCTATCTTTTCATATAGAGACAGGGGAAAATATGATAATTAGAATGCCCAAGTTTAGGTGGGTTCATCAAATTCTACCTTAAGGCTTTGAAAGCTTCATGATCCAGTTCTCCTATAAAACTGGGTCAAAATTGTTACAGCTGAGTAAAAATGTGGACATTTGGCCATAAGAGAGAAACTGCAATCCAATATCAGCAACAACTAACCAGAGAAAACCTTGGTGTTGGTGCATTGTATGAGGTTTTAGAAAAATTAGGGCAACATAAAGTCTATCTAAATCTAGCTGAAACCATTTTTCTGACATCAGAAACCCTTTCTGAGGAATTCAAGCCTCGGAGCAGCATTTAAGATAGCTTTCTCAAACATGGATTTGGGAAAACTGCGATTTTTCTTTTGCAGCATTATGACATTTTAAGGTTAAAAGCTTTAGCAAGTGGATGCTGTCTTTCTGTGAGGAGGCATGAGAAAGAGAGCAAAGAAGCATATCATCTATATATTAAAACAAAGTAAAACCTCTATGGAGAGGGGAGGAGCCAAGATGGCAGAGGAATAAGACGGCGAGACCACTTTCTCCCCTACAAATTCATCGAAAGAACAATTCAATGCAGCGCAAACTTCACAAAACAACTTCTGATCGCTAGCTGAGGACATCAGGCGCCCAGAAAAGAGCCCATTGTCTTCGAAAGGAGGTAGAACAGAATATAAAAGGTAAAAAGAGAGACAAAAGAGCTAGGGACGGAGACCCATCCCAGGAAGGGAGTCTTAATAGAGGAAGTTTCCAAACACCAGGAAACCCTCGCCCTGGCGGGTCTGGGGGAAGTTTACAAATCTCGGAGGGCAACCTAGCTGGGAGGAAAATAAATAATAAATAAATAAACCCCACAGATTACGTGCCTAAAAGCAACTCCCAGCAGAAAAGTACCCCAGACGCCCGCATCCGCCACCAGCAAGTGGGGGCGGAAGGGAGAGGAGCGGGCGGCATTGTTTAGGGTAAGGACCAGGCCTGAGTGCCCTGAGGGCAATCAGAGGGAGCTTTTGTGAGATACCAACTTAAACTGTGGGACAGCAAAAGAGAGAGAGAAAATTAACCGGCCTGAACACACTGCCAGCCGTTCGCAAAACAAAGGGTCTGAGCAAGTCCAGAGGAGCTAGCCAGCTGCGGACTGGCCCAGCCCCACCGGAGGCAGGAGGCAGGGGGGAGGGGAAAGGGGCAAACTCGGCCCCAAAGACGGCATCCCCTACCACACTGCAAACAGGCCTCCAGTTTCTAACCAAAGACTTCCTGAGATTCTGGATGGTCGACATCCGCTGGGAGGGTCGCAGCTAAACACAGGACGCACACACCCAACCGGCGCGGGGGAAACTAAGGCTGGGGCCACGGAGGGGAGAAGGCGCACCGCACCCAGGGAGAGTGCGCCCATCAAGCTCCTGGCTGCCTGAGCTGCTCGGGCTGGGGAAGGCACAAAACGCAGGCGCGATCGAGTCAGTGCTTTTGTGGAGTACCCAAAAACTGGAACCGCATGCAATGCAGGGCATGCTCCATAGACAGCAGCCGGGAGCATGAGCAGCACAGAAGGGGAAAGCAGCGCCCCCCCCCCCATCCCCGCCCGCAGCGCTTCAGGAACTAGTGAACCTGAACAAGAGACCACCTCCGCCCGCCTATGTCAGGGTGGAAATTAGGCACTGAAGAGACCCACAAACAGAAGCCAAATAAACAAAGGGAACCGCTTCAGAAGGGACCGGTGCAACAGATTAAAATCCCTGTAGAGAACACTGACTACACCGGAAGGGGCCTATAGATATCGAGAAGTGTAAGCTGGAACGAGGAGCTATCTGAAACTGAACCGAACCCACACTGACCGCAACAGCTCCAGAGAAATTCCAAGATATATTTTCACTTTTTTTTTTAATTAAAAAAAAATTTTTTTCTTTTCTTTTCTTTTTTATTTTTTCCCTTTTATTTTCTTTTAAAATCCCCTATCACTCCCACATTACTCCTTAACTTTCACTTTCATAGATTTTTACGACTTTTTTAATTAGGAAAAAAAAATTTTCTTTTTCTCTTATTTTCTTTTAAAGTCCTCTATTACTCCTCTACTACTCCTTAATTTTCATTTTAATTTCACTATAATCTTGCAAAAAAAAGGAGAAGCCCTATTTTAAAACCGAACTTCATATACATTTCTAAAATTTTTGTGTTTTTGTTTTTAACATTGTATTTTTAAGAGTCTAACCTCTACTCTAGATTTTTAATCTTTGTTTTTCAGTATGTGATATAAATTTTGGACATTTAAGAAGCCAATATTCAGTTCTCATTTTTACTCAGGAGGGTGTTGATTACTCTCCCCCACTTTTGACTCTCTGTTTTCTACCTCAGAACACCTCTGTTTCCTCCTTTCCCCTCTCTTCCCAATCCAATTCTGTGAATCTTTGTGGGTGTTTGGGCTACGGAGAACACTTTGGGAACAGACAACTATGTAGATCTGTTTCTCTCCTCTTGACTCCCCCTTTTTCTCCTCCTGCTCATCTCTATCTCCCTCCTCCCTCTCCCCTTTTTCATGTAACTCTGTGAACCTCTGTGGGTGTCTCTCACGGTGGAGAATCTTTTCACCATTAACCTAGAAGTTTTATTATCAGTGCTGTATAGTTGGAGAAGTCTTGAGACTACTGGAAGAATACAACTGAAATCCAGAGGCAGGAAACTTAAGCCCAAAACCTGAGAACACCAGAAAACTCCTGACTACATGGAACATTAAGTAATAAGAGACCATTCAAAAGCCTCCATACCTACACTGAAACCAACCACCACCCAAGAGCCAGTAAGTTTCAGAGCAAGACATACCAAGCAACTTCCCCAGCAACACAGGAACATAGACCTGAGTGTCAACATACAGGCTGCCATAGTCACACCTAACACATAGACCCATCTCAAAACTCATTACTGGGCACTCCATTGCACTCCAGAGAGAAGAAATCCAGTTCCATGCACCAGAACACCGATGCAAGCTTCCCTAACCAGAAACCTTGACAAGCCAATCGTCCAACCCCACCCACTGGGTGAAACCTCCACAATAAAAAGGAACCACAGACCTCCAGAATACAGAAAGCCCACGCTAGACACAGCAATCTAAACAAGATGAAAAGGCAGAGAAATGCCCAACAGGTAAAGGAACATGAAAAATGCCCACCAAGTCAAACAAAAGAGGAGGAGATAAGGAATCTACCTGAAAAAGAATTTAGAATAATGATAATAAAAATGATCCAAAATCTTGAAAACAAAATGGAGTTACAGATAAATAGCCTGGAGACAAAGAATGAGAAGATGCAAGAAATGTTTAATAAGGACCTAGAAGAAATAAAAAACAGTCAATTAAAAATGAATAATGCAATAAATGAGATCAAAAACACTCTGGAGGGAACCAAGAGTAGAATAACGGAGACAGAAGATAGGATAAGTGAGGTAGAAGATAAAATGGTGGAAATAAATGAAGCAGAGAGGAAAAAAGAAAAAAGAATAAAAAGAAATGAGGACAACCTCAGGGACCTCTGGGACAATGTGAAATGCCCCAACATTCGAATCATAGGACTCCCAGAAGAAGAAGACAAAAAGAAAGGCCATGAGAAGATACTCGAGGAGATAATAGCTGAAAACTTCCCTAAAATGGGGAAGGAAATAGCCACCCAAGTCCAAGAAGCCCAGAGAGTCCCAAACAGGATAAATCCAAGGCAAAACACGCCAAGACACATATTAATCAAATTAACAAAGATCAAACACAAAGATGAAATATTAAAAGCAGCAAGGGAGAAACAACAAACAACACACAAAGGGATTCCCATAAGGATAACAGCTGATCTATCAATAGAAACCCTCCAGGCCAGAAGGGATTGGCAGGACATACTTAAAGTAATGAAAAAGAATAACCTACAACCTAGATTACTGTACCCAGCAAGGATCTCATTCAGATATGAAGGAGAATTCAAAAGCTTTACAGACAAGCAAAAGCTGAGAGAATTCAGCACCACACCAAACCAGCTCTTCAACAAATGCTAAAGGATCTTCTCTAGACAGGAAACACAGAAAGGTTGTATAAACTTGAACCCAAATCAACAAAGTAAATGGCAATGGGACCATACCTATCAATAATTACCTTAAGTGTAAATGGGTTGAATGCCCCAACCAAAAGACAAAGACTGGCTGAATGGATACAAAAACAAGACCGCTATATATGCTGTCTACAGGAGACCCACCTCAAAACAAGAGACACATACAGACTAAAAGTGAGGGGCTGGAAAAAAATATTTCATGCAAACGGAGACCAAAAGAAAGCAGGAGTCACAATACTCGTATCAGATAAAATAGACTTTCAAATAAAGGTTGTGAAAAGAGACAAAGAAGGACACAACATAATGATCAAAGGATCAATCCAAGAAGAAGATATAACAATTACAAATATATATGCACCCAACATAGAAGCACCGCAATATGTAAGGCAAATGCTAACAAGTATGAAAGAGGAAATTAATAGCAACACAATAATAGTGGGAGACTTTAATACCCCATTCACAACTATGGATAGATCAATTAAACAGAAAATTAACAAGGAAACATAAACTTTAAATGACACAATGGACCAGCTAGACCTAATTGATACCTATAGGACATTTCACCCCAAAACAATCAACTTCACCTTTTTCTCAAGTGCACACGGAACCTTCTCCAGAATAGATCACATCCTGGGCCATAAATCTAGTCTTGGAAAATTCAAAAAAACTGAAATCATTCCAGTCATCTTTGCTGACTACAGTGCGGTAAGATTAGATCTCAATTACAGGAAAAATATTGTTAAAAATTCAAACATATGGAGGCTAAATAACATGCTTCTGAATAACCAACAAATCATAGAAGAAATCAAAAAAGAAAATATGCACAGAAATGAAGGAAAATGAAAACACAACAACCCAAAACCTATGGGACACTGTAAAGCAGTGCTAAGGGTTCATATCAATACAGGCTTACCTCAAGAAACAAGAAAAAAGTCAAATAAATAACCTAACTTTACACCTAAAGCAACTAGAGAAGGAAGAAATGAAGAACCCCAGGGTTAGTAGAAGTAAAGAAATCTTAAAAATTAGGGCAGAAATAAATGCAAAAGAAACTAAAGAGACCATAGCAAAAATTATCAAAGTTAAAACTTGGGTTTTTGAAAAAATAAACAAAATTGACAAACCATTAGCAAGACTCATTAAGAAACAAAGGGAGAAGAACCAAATTAACAAAATTAGAAATGAAAATGGAGAGATCACAACAGACAACACTGAAATACAAAGGATCATAAGAGACTACTACCAGCAGCTCTATGCCAATAAAATGGACAACTTGGAAGAAATGGACAAATTCTTAGAAAAGTATAACTTTCCAAAACTGAACCAGGAAGAAATAGAAGATCTTAACAGACCCATCACAAGCACAGAAATCAAAACTGTAATCAAAAATCTTCCAGCAAACAAAAGCCCAGGACCAGATGGCTTCACAGCTGAATTCTACCAAAAATTTAGAGAGGGGCTAATACCTATCTTACTCAAACAATCGATAGATTCAATGCAATCCCTATCAAGCTACCAACGGTATTTTTCACAGAACTAGAACAAATAATTTCACAATTTGTATGGAAATACAAAAAACCTCAAATAGCCAAAGTAATCTTGAGAAAGAAGAATGGAACTGGAGGAATCAACCTGCCTGACTTCAGGCTCTACTACAAATCCACAGTCTTCAGACAGTATGGTACTGGCACAAAGACAGAAATATAGATCAACGGAACAGAATAGAAAGCCCAGAGATAAATCCACATACCTATGGACACCTTATCTTTGACAAAGGAGGCAAGGATATACAATGGAAAAAAGACAACCTCTTTAACAAGTGGTGCTGGGAAAACAGGTCAACCACTTGTAAAAGAATGAAACTAGAACACTTTCTAACACCATACACAAAAATAAACTCAAAATGGATTAAAGATCTAAATGTAAGACCAGAAACTATAAAACTCCTAGAGGAGAACATAGGCAAAACACTCTCCGACATAACTCACAGCAGGATCCTCTATGACCCACCTCCCAGAATATTGGAAATAAAAGCAAAACTAAACAAATGGGACCTAATGAAACTTAAAAGCTTTTGCACTACAAAGGAAACTATAAGCAAGGTGAAAAGACAGGCCTCAGATTGGGTGAAAATAATAGCAAACGAAGCAACAGAAAATGGACTAATCTCAAAAATATACAAGCAACTCATGCAGCTCAATTCCAGAAAAATAAATAACCCAATCAAAAAATGGGCCAAAGAACTAATCAGACATTTCTCCAAAGAAGACATACAGATGGCTAACAAACACATGAAAAGACGCTCAACATCACTCATTATTAGAGAAATGCAAATCAAAACCACAATGAGGTACCATTACACGCCAGTCAGGATGGCTGCTATCCAAAAGTCTACAAGCAATAAATGCTAGAGAGGGTGTGGCAAAAAGGGAACCCTCTTACACTGTTGGTGGGAATGCAAACTAGTATAGCCGCTATGGAAAACAGTGTGGAGATTTCTTAAAAAACTGGAAATAGAACTGCCATATGACCCAGTAATCCCATTTCTGGGCATACACACTGAGGAAACCAGATCTGAAAGAGACACGTGCACCCCAATGTTCATCACAGCACTGTTTATAATAGCCAGGACATGGAAGCAACCTAGATTCCCATCAGCAGACGAATGGATAAGGAAGCTGTGGTACATATACACCATGGAATATTACTCAGCCGTTAAAAAGAATTCATTTGAATCAGTTCTAATGAGATGGATGAAACTGGAGCCTATTATACAGAGTGAAGTAAGCCAGAAAGATAAAGAACATTACAGCATACTAACACATATATATGGAATTTAGAAAGATGGTAATGATAACCCTATATGCAAAACAGAAAAGGAGACCCCGATGTACAGAACAGACTTTTGGACTCTGTGGGAGAAGGCGAGGGTGGGATGTTTCTAGAGAACAGCATCGAAACACGTATATTATCTATAGTGAAACAGATCACCAGCCCAGGTCGGATGCATGAGACAAGTGTTCGGGCCTGGTGCACTGGGAAGACTCAGAGGGATTGGGTAGAGAGGGAAGTGGGAGGGGGGATCGGGATGGGGAATACATGTAAATCCATGGCTGATTCATGTCAATGTATGACAAAACCCACTACAATATTGTAAAGTAATTAGCCTCCAACTAATAAAAATAAATGAAAAAAAAAAAAACCCTCTATGGAACTTTATGTCTTTCAGAACAGTCAACAGGATGTGTGAGGAATAAGGACACTCAGTATAACCCTGAAACATTACTGTCTAGAAAATTGATTCTGCTCCCAAGTAAAGGGAAAAAGCTATTGAGTACATACTTTCATTAGCTGGAAAAGTAAAGAATATGCTGGATAAATCCATTATGGTAAAGAATTTACTTCCAATAGGAATGGACTTTAGTAATGTATGAGCATTATAGATCATAGGAATAACAATGTTGTTATCTCCATAAAGGTTGCAAACAAAGTTCAAGACTCAGCTCTTAGGTTTTATCAACTTTAAAATGAGTGTTACCTTAGCAAGTGCAAGGGATAATGAAGATTTCAACACTGTAAACTTCTTTCAATGGCTTAATGGAGAAGGGATTATTTATAGGATATTAATTAATGCTGGGAATGGATGATAGAGTGTTCCAAATGAATTTCAAGGTGAAGTTCTCTGTAATTTTTATGAAAATCAGTTGAATATTTTGCCAAAAAGGAAAGTAATAGCTGATACAATAGTGAATAATAATTAGTGTTTATGCAAAAAAATCCACAATAAATAACCTAACTTTATACCTGATGCAACTAGAAAAAGAACAACCAAAAAACGTTAGTGGAAAGAAATCATAAATATCAGAGCATATATGAAGAAAACAATACAAAAGATAAAAGAAACTAAAAGCTGGTTCTCTGAGATAACAAAATAATAATAAACCTCTGGTCAGACTCCTCAAGAAAAAAAAATGGTTCAAAAAATAAAAGTAGAAATTTAAAAAAAGAAGTTACAATGGAAACCACACAAATAAAAAAATCATGAAAGATTACTACAAGCAAACATGGGAACGAAATACACAATCCAGAAGAAATGAACAAATACTTAGAAACGTACTCCCTACCAAGACTGAAACAGGAAAACAGAAAAACTGAATAGGTCAATGACAAGTGAAAAATTGAAAATGATTTTAAAAACCAGCCTAGCCAGGCTCCTGGATATGGAGACAACAGTCTGTAAGTATACAGTGAAATGTGTGTTGTTCCCTTCATGCCCTTGGTCTTGGGAACCTAAAGGGAGCAGGGCACAATTTGAGGAGGCTCCTACTGGCTCACCTTTGGACTTTAAGAGCTCCCATAAGCATGACAGCTGTAAGGAATGCAAAATCAAGAGATGTTTTTGCAAGCCCTGAGCTCCTCTTGCTGTTTCATTGCCAAGTAACTCGTGGAACACCTTCAGTTTTATTTATGTTTGGTTCTTGGGGTTTTTCTGGAGGATGGCAGGGATCTCCACCACCAGAGAAGGGAGGAGATGTCGATGATGCAGGGAGGAGTGGAAACTGAACCACACTACTTACTGCTTTCTCCTACACCTGTACCTCTCCCTTAACCAAAGAGCAGAAGGGCAAGGACACTGAGGACACTAGGCCAGCTAAGAAGAGAAAGTGAAAGGCAGAGTGGGAAGCAGTAATTCACCACCACGTGGCCACGCCACCTCCAAGCTCCAACCTGCAACTCTGCCTGCCCCTGGGCCCTGTGCAACGGCGCCTCATTGTGTCTCTCACGCAACATACATAAGGAGTGACAGGTAAACACAAGCTGCCTGGAGACCAAAGGACAGGCTGCCAGGCAGCCCCTTGTCAGGAGCAGTCCCTCTTGAGTCCCTTCCAGGGCTCTGGACCCACCGACCGACCAACAAACTAACCAAACAACTAGGCAGTAGGCCTGGCGGAACTCCAGAAGGCAAAAGGAGAGGCGTGGTCAAGTTCGGATGCCCTGAGCATGTCAGGGCTAAAGAGACCGGGGCATGCACGTGGGGCTCAGAAAGGCTAGGGAGGACTCCAGGAACTGTAGGTTAAAAGCGGGAGCTGAAGGGCACACACAAGAGGGATGAGGTAATAATTTCTGATGGCAATTAAAGGATGGTTGTGAGGGAATGCCCCTCACTCCCACAGGAAAAGTAAAATTGTTCGCGGGGTTGATGCTCCCAGGCACCCGCCTGACCCTGCCTTCAGGACACAGGGAAGAACTGAAAGGAAGGAGCTGAAAGTGGAGAGCAAACTGAAAGCACAAGAAACAATCACAGTGGAGGTGAAGTGTGAAGGGGGTCTCCAGTGCACTGTGTCCCAAGTAGGTAGGTGGAACCAGCTGTGGCCTCCTAAGAGACAAGCTATCAGCCAGAGAAGAGCCATCAGTCAGGGCAGAGCCTCAGCCATGTAGGCAAGGGCCTGAACCCCGTCCAGAGAGAGGCCTGTTCTGCAATGCCCTAGTGCCCAACTGGGAAGTGGAAAGACAAACAGAAAAGGGGCAAGGAGGAAAGACAGGGAACAAGGAAGGAAGGGCAACCATCGGGTCCACTGAGACTTGGTGGAGTGGGTGCCAGCATGGGGGTTGGGGGTGTGGTGGGGCCTGAGCAGGTGTGTTTTCAGGAATGTAACCCTGTGCGTGGGTGTATGCCCCAGTTCAGCACAATAAGCTCGGGCAAAGGCAGGGGAAGGTGTGAAGTAATGCTGAGTGTAGGGATTCCACCACTTGCTGGTCCCAATCCCTGCCCTCCTTCCTTCCTCCCTGCATCTTCCCCAAGTAAGTGTCCCACGAGTCCTGATGTTTAATGCCTGGGAAAGATCCACCTCAGGTCCTACCTGACAGGAAGATGGTGACTTTGGTTTTCATGGGTTGTTTGCTGTGTGTTTTGTTTCTCTCACCAATTTCGAATGTTGGCCTACTTCCTGGGACAGCTTGGCATAAGTAGAAGAATGTCCGAAACTGCCACTCCTCAGTTCTAAGAGTCCTTAAGATACTTCCAAGTGTGGGAAATCCCTGGGACGTGGATTTCCTTTCCTTTGGAGCTCCTCCTGTTCGGGTTACACACCTAGGAAGACTTTAAAGGAGCAGAGAAAGGAACCATTGAGGAACTTACAAAAGAGACTCGAGATCACCTTCCACACTGGTCTCTCGTGAGGCACTGGGTGGCATGGGCACGACACCCTTAAACACTCACGCCACGGTGACCACTTGCTTTCCCTTACACCCGCAGACCAAAACAATGTCCCTGGCCTTTTCCGTGAACAAAGACTGTGGCCCTGCCCTCAGCCACCGCAGCTGCACCCAAAGGTGTCCCCCTGAGAGGGATTCAGGATGGGGAAGAGCAGGATACAGGGCCTGGATAGTTCAGATGTGGATCTAGGAATGATTTCAATGGGCCCAGACTTTGGAACCTTCCCACACAGAGAATGAGATGTCTGTCTGTTTTCTGTGTATATATGTATGTATGTATGTATGTTTGCTGGCTTTTGCTGGCCTGGGGTGGGGGGAAGCGGGTGGGGGAGGGTTGGCATGGGGGGGGTGGACTATCAGTAACCTTTCAGTGTTCCCCCACGTTTTTAATTTTTCCCTCGCTGTTTTTCAACAAAATCTCCTAAAATAGGCTGGCTCCTTCCTCCCTTACCTCTGGGGAAACCCTTCCTCAGAGTTATTGGAGCAGCTGTGGCCCTGTGGCTATACACCTCAGGAAGGTTTCCAAATAAAAGGAAACTGTCAGCTTTCAGGTTGTGTATTTTCCTTCTTTGCACACATCCCAAAACTCTCTGGATAAAGGCCCTGATTCCCTTGTCATGCTTGCCGTGCCTGCGTGTGTGTGTGTGTGTGTAAGGGGGATCCATAATTCCCCTGGGGCAGGGGTGGGCTTCCAGGGTGAATACTAGGCTACTGTCAGGGGTTAGGTTGAGAAGCTGAGAGATCTACATGGCAAACCAATCCACCAAGCTCCCTTATTGCCACCTGACCCCTCCAATCCCCAAGCCTGCCTCCTCTCTCCCTTCTCCCTAAACTCCACCTACTCCCCAGAGGATAAAAATTAATAAGATTGCTAATGGGGGGAGGGCACCTGGAAAGATTGAAGGTGACATGTGGACGGGCTCCTGGTGCAGAACTGGAGCCTGCGAGAGCCTGGCTACCAAGGCCTGTGGGCAGTAAAGACTCAGATGGTAAACCTGTGGACAAATGTAGGCGAGGCCAAGTGGGACATTCCCAAAGATCCCACCTGTGTGAACCATGCCATCCCCCAAAGTCCCACCCATGGGCACAGAATGAGTGCTCAGAGGTACCATGCAGGGAGGCAGCCTGGTGGCCTCTTCCAGACCCTCGAGACTCCTGGAAAGATCCCCCCTTATTATAGAAGGGGTCAAAAACTTCTGGACCTCCCTGGGACCTGCTTGCCTCTGTCCCAGCAGATCCTCAGGAGAACAGGGGTTGATGCCTAGGAAGAGGCACGGTGAAGAAAAGCAAGAGAGGCTGGGAGGAGCCCCAGAATACAAAGAAACTGTAAGCCTACCTGTGGGATCTCTGCAGGGTTGTTGGTGTTCACGTGAAGGCAGTCAAGAACAGCCTAGCTACACTTGCAGGTTATCCCAAAATGGCCAAGGTTATGAGGAGTCCAGCTGAAATGGAGCTGGGTGCTGTGTGAGCTGGACTATCGACGGTGATGAGGATATTGGGATATCACTTCTGCTGCTGCTGGTGATGATGGTGATGAGGCGGGCGGGGAGGAGGAGGGGGGATGGCGGGAGAAGCAAGAAGAGGAGGAGGAGGAGGAAGGTGACCTGAGCGTTTCCCCATCTCCACCCCATCCCATACTCTGGCTGCTAAAGGAAGGAGAGGAAGGCTTGCTGGGGGCTGGGAAAGGGGCGACTGCCATTTCTGGAGCCACAGCACTATCCAGCGGAACGTGTATCTCAAAAGTCCATGCAGCAGACACCTGTCTTCTGCCAGGCCTCCAGGGATCAACAAGGCTGTGCTGGGCCTTCTGAGCTCTGCCCAAGCTGGAGGTTCTCCTCCTCCATCCCAACCCCACCCCCACAAGTTTAGAAGCCTAAAAGGACCCCTGCCCCGCCATGGCAAAGACAGGAGCTCTAGGATCCTTGGACCCTGCCGACAGCGCCGGGAACGACTAACTCAGAGGTCGGAGCTTCCCCCGTCTGCCATTTTGGGCTGGACCCAGAGGGATTCTACAATTTTTCCTGTGGTGTCCCTCCTGGGGAGTGACCGGATGCCCTGCCTGGGACCACACTGGGGGTCAGGCGTCCCCTTTCCTCACTGGGAGCTGAGGGGCTTAGAGCATTTGGAACCGGGGCCAGTTACACTTGACACTCCCAGGGGCAGCCATCTCAGGCCGCCCCTGGGGCATCTGAGGGCCTTCCGCAGCTGTGGAACCATGGTCCAGTCTCCCATGGAGTGCACAGATGAAGGGACAGCCAGGAGCCCGTTGCCCAGGCGCACACTCAGGATGACAAAACACCCATTCCCACCCCCCACAACCCCCACTGGGCCAGTTTCTTCCCACTCCATGGCTGTCTCCATCACATGAGCCCAGGTAACTGGCTTTGACAGAAACAATCTCCGCTTGATGGCAGCATGGCTCTGCAAATGCCAACAGAGGGCCGGACCCTGCCCCCATCATTCCATCAGGCCTTGGTCCTCCTCCCCTTCCAAGGAAAAAACACTATCAGACCAACACAGACAACCCCGTGAAGGAGGGGACAAAAGGACAGAATGACCACTGGTCAGGAGGCTGGACGTCCTGCAGGCCTTTCCCCCTTCTTTGCCTCCAACCCTTTTGTTTTTTTTTTTTTTTTTCTTCACACCTGCTCTTGGGAGAAGTAAAAGCCTAAGTAACTTTCAGAAGCCTAAGGGGATCCCCTCCCCGCCATGGGGAAAACAGGAGGTCTAGGAGCCCTGGACCCTACTGGCTTTTACATGACTTTATCTCTTTCCTATTTGCTTGTCTTTTCTTAGGTGTTTCGTAGAATAAGTCTTCTCATGATTTAGTTTGTTAAATGTTACTTTTTTTTTTCTTTTTTGACTTCTGATTTATATATGCATCTTACTGAAGAGTATTCTTTTCCAAATAGTTACTATTTTATTTCTTCTTTATTCAGTTGTGGTTAAATGCATGTATCATAAAAGTAACTACTTCTGAAGTGAACAGTGGCATCTATCACATTCACAATGTTGTGCGACCTCCACCTGTATCTAATTTCTTTTTTTTTTAATTTATTTGTTTAAATTGGAGGCTAATTACTTTACAATATTGTAGTGGTTTTGCCACACATTGACATGAGTCAGCTATGGGTGTATATGTGTTCCCCATCCTGAACCCCCCTTCCACCTCCCTCCCTATCCCTACATTTTAGCAGGCAAAGGAAATTCCCTATCCATTAAGCAGTTTTCCACTTCCCTACTCATCACCCACCCCTGGTTGCATTCCATCTCTACAAATTTACCCATTCTGGACATCTCATATCAGTGGAATCATACAGTAAGTGACCTTTTCTGTCTACATCCTTTCACTTACGTTTTTGAGGTTCATCCATGTTGTAGCATGTATGAGAACATCATTCCTTTTTATGGCTGAATATTATATTTGGGTCTTCCCCAGTGGCTCAGCAGTAAAGAATCCGCCTGCAGATGCAGGAGACGTGGGTTCGATCCCTGGGTCAGGAAGATGCCCTGGAGAAAGACATGGCAACCCACTCCAGTTTTGCAAGAAAATCCCATGGACAGTGGAGCCTGGTGGGCTACAGTCCATAGGGTCCCAAAGAGTCGGACATGACTGAAGCAACTGACTGCAAACTATAATATTTGATTTTATGGTATATACCACAATTTCTTTATCAATTTGTTTCTTCATTGGAGTTGTTTCCACATTTTAGCTATTGTTAACAGTGATGCTCTGAACATTAATGTGGAAGGATTTATTTCAGTATCTATTTCAACCCTTTTGGGTTACATCTAGGAATGGAATTTCTGGGTTGAATAGCAATTCAATGTTAACTTTTAGAAAAACAGGAAAAACTTTTCCCCTACCACCTGCATCATTTCACTTTTCTATTAGCAATTGTATCAGTATTCCAATTTCTCTATGTCCTCCCCAACACTTATTTCCTTTATTTCCCCCCAATTATAGCCATCCTAGTGGGTTTGTAAAGTTTTGGTCTAGATTTGTATTTCCTTTATGACTAATGATGTTCAGCATGTTTTAAAGTCTTATTGACCATTTGTATATCTTCTTCAGAGAAATGTCTAATTCAAGTTTCTCCATCCTTCTTAAAATTGTACTGTTCACTGCTCTGTTGTTGAGTTGTAAGATTTTTTTTTTTCATATTCTGGATATGGGCCCTTGCCAGATATATGATTTGCAAACATTTTCCGCCATTCTGTAGGTTGTCTTCTCTTTTTTTATAGACCTTTGCTGAACAAAAGTTCTCAATTTTGATAAATCCATCTATTTTTGTTCTTTTATTGCTACTGCTTTTGGTGTCCTATTCAAACATTATCAAATCCAAGGTAAAGAAGATTTATATTTGCTTCTAAAAATTGTATATTTTAGCTCTTGTAATTAGGTCATTAATTCATTTTGAGTGAATTTCTTATATTCATCCGTACATGGATATCCAGTTTTCCCAACATCATTTGTTCAACAGATTGTGCTTACTCCACTAAGTGGTCTTGGCACCCATGTTGAAGCTCATCTGACCCATATAGGTTTATTTCTGGACTCTCTAGTCTATACTATTAGTCTATTTGTCTATCTTTATACCAATACTATACCGTTTTGATTACTGTAGTTTTGTAATACGTTTTAAAATCAAGAAGTGTGAGTCCTACGACTTTGTTCTTTTTCAAAACTGTTCAAGCTGTTTGGGATTCCTTTAAGTGTTCATACAAATTTTAGGATGCATTTTTTTCTATTTCTACAAAAAAAAATGCCATTCAAATTTGGATAGAGATTGGATTGAATCTGTATATCACTTTCAGTAGTATAACTATCTTAACAATATCAAGTCTTCCAATTCATGAACATGGAATGTCTTTCCATTTGTCTTCTTTAATTTCTTTCATCAATATTTTATAGCTTTGAGTATACAGGTCTTTCACCTACTCGGTTAAATTTATTCTATGTATTTATTTTGGGGGGATACTATTGTAAAGAGGGCTGTTTTCTTGATTTTCCTTTTGGATTGTTCGTTGCTGGCATATAGAAACGTAGCTGAACATTGTGTGCTGATTTTGTATCCTGCAACTTTACTGAACTATTAGTTCTAGCAGGTTTTTTTTTTTTTTTTTTGTGTGTGTGTGTGTGAGAATCCTGTGGGATTTTATATAGGATTATGTGATCTGCAAATGGAGACAGTCTTACTTCTTTCTTTCCAATTTGGATTCCTTTTTTTCTTTTTTCTTCACAATTGCTTTGGTTAAAACTTCCAGTGCAATGCTGAACAGCAGTGGTGAAAGGCAGCATCCTTGTCTTCTTGATCTAAAGAGGAATGTTTTTACTCACTTATCATTAAGAATGATGTTAGCTGTTTGTTGTTCTTATGTGTGTGCTTGCTCAGTCTCTCAGTCACTTCTGACTCTTTGCAACCCTACAGACTGTAGCCCCCTGGCTCCTCTGTCCATGAGATCCTCCAGGCAAGAATACTGAAGTGGATTGTCATTTTCTTCCAGGAATCTTCTTGACCCAGGGATCAAACACATGTCACTTGCATTGTCAGGCAGATTCTTTACCACTGAGCCACCTAGGGTTTATAGATGCATTTTATTACATTGACAAAAGTTCTTGATGTTCCTAGTTTTCTGATTTTTTTCCAATCGTGAAATAGTATTGGACTTTGTCGAATGCTTTTTCTGCATCAATTGTGATTATTGCTTTCTTTCTTCATTTGTTAGTGTGATGTGTTACAATGATTGATTTTCTTATAATGAACCACCCTTCTTTACTTCTGAGATAAATCCCACTTTGTCATGGTGTATTGTTGTTCAGGCACTCAGCTGTGTCTGACTCTGTGAACCTGTGGACTACAGCACACTGGGCTTCCCTGTCCTTCACCATCACAGCTTGCTCAAACTCATGTCCATTGAGTAGGTGATGCCATTCAAACAGCTCATCCTCTGTCATCCCCTTCTCCTCCTGCCTTAAATCTTTCCCAGCATTAGGGTCTTTTCTATTGAGTCAGCTCTTCGCATCAGGTGTCCAAAGTATTGGAGCTTCAGCTTCAGCATCAGTGCTTCCAATGAATATTCAAAATTGCTTTCCTTTATGATTGACTGGTTTGATTTCCTCCCTGTCCAAGGGACTCTCAAGAGTCTTATTCAATTCCACAGTTCAAAAACAGCAATTCTTTGGCACTCAGCTTTCTTTATGGTCCAACTTTCTCATCCACACATGATTAGATGGACCTTTGTTGGCAAAATAATGTCTCTACCTTTTAATATGCTGTCTAGGTTGGTCATAGCTTTTCTTCCAAGGAGCAAGTGTCTTTTAATTTCATGGCTGCAGTCACAGTCTGCAGTGATTTTGGAAGAAAATTAAGTTTGTCACTGTTTCCGTTTTTTCCCCTTCTATTTGCCAGGAAGTGATGGAACAGGATGCCATGATATTAGTTTTCTGAATGTTGAGTCTTAAGCCAGGTTTTTCACTCTCCTCTTTCACTTTCATCAAGAGGCTCTTTAGTTCCTCTTTGCTTTCTACGATAAGGGTGGTGTCATCTGCATATCTGAGGTTATTGATATTTCTCCCAGAAATCTTGATTCCAGCTTTTGCTTCATCCAGCCTGGCATTTCTCATGATGCACTCTGCATATAAGTTAAATAAGCAAGGTGACAATATGCAGCCTTGAAGCACTTCTTTCCCAATTTGGAACCAGTCTGGTGTTCCATGTCCAGTTCTAACTGTTGCTTCTTGACCTGCATACAAGTTTCTCAGGAAGCAAGTAAGGTGATCTGGTAGTCCCATCTCTTGAAACATTTTCCAGTTTATTGTGTTCCACACAGTCAAAGGCTTCAGCATAGTCAATGAAGAAGAAGTAGATGTTTTTGTTTTGTTTTGTTTTGTTTTTTTCTGGAATTCTCTTGCTTTTTCTATGATCCAACAGATATTGGCTATTTGATCTCTGGTTCCTCTGTCCTTTCTAAATCCAGCTTGAAAATTTGGAAGTTCTTGGTTCATGTACTATTGAAGCCTAGCTTGGATAATTTTGAGCATTACTTTGCTAGCATGTGAAATGAGTGCAATTGTGTTATAGCTTGAACATGCTTTGGCACCACCTTTCTTTGCATCATGGTGTATAATCAATCTATTTCTCTCTCTCTCTCTCTCTACATAAGTTTCCCTGTTATTGATTTCTAGTTTTATTACATTGTCATGAGAGAAGATACACTGTATGATTTAAATTTGTGAAGTAACACATGGCCGATCCTAGAGAATGTTCCTGGCACTTGAGAGAAATACGTACACTGCTATTGTTGCATGGAGTGTGATATACTTGTCTGTTAGGCCTACTTGTTTATAGTGGTGTATAAGTCTACTATTTCCTTATTGGTCTTCTGTCTACATGTCTTATTAATTATTGAAAGTAGAGTATTTGTCTCCAACTATTATTGTCTATTCCTCCCTTCAATTCTCTCCTCTCTTACAGCATAGGTTCCCATCTCCACTCTTGATCTCATATGATCTCACTTCTGTCAGACTATCAATTATTGCCACTTTCTCCCAGCTCCCTTTCTATTTGATCTTTCCCATAAACATTTAAATATGCTCGTCTTTTCCTTCTTAAAAAAAAAAAAAAAAAACTTCCCTTTACCTTATATTCCCCTTCAGTTATAACTTTCTCTCTTTCTTCCTATGTATCATAGCTCAGCTTCTTGAAAGCACTGTCAGCCCTCTCTTTGAGTACTTTCTCACATTCCCTCCACAAATTCCTTTACCTATTACAATCTGTCTCCTCAGTGAATCTGCTCTTAACAAAGTCACAAACCTCTTGACAAATTCAGTGATTGTTGTCTCCTTTCTTCCCCAACATCAATGGACACTTTTAAGTGGGCTTCCCTGATAGATCAGCTGGTAAAGAATCCACCTGCAATGCAGGAGATCCCCATTCAGTTCCTGTCAGGAAAATTCCCTGGAGAAGGGATAGGCTACCCACTACAGTATTCTTGGGCTTCCCTGGTGGCTCAGATGGTAAAGAACCCGCCTGCAATGTGGGAGACCTGGGTTTGACCCCTGGGTTTGGAAGATCCCCTGGAGGAGGGCATGGCAACCCACTCCAGTATTCTTGCCTGGAGAATCCCCATGGACAGAGGAGCTTGGCAGGCTACAGTCCATGGGGTTGCAAAGAGTCAAACACGACTGAGTGACTAAGCAAAATGACAAAAATATTTGACATCATTGATTATTTCTTTTTTCTTGGGATAATCTCTTCCCTCAGGTTTCAAGACACTTCATTTCCTGCTTTCCTTCCTTACTTCTTTGCCTATTCAGTTTCCTTTGCAGGATCTTCTTCTTCTGTCAGTCGTTTCATCATTGGTGTTTTTCAGAATTCAATTCTTGCTTTCTTCTCACAATGTACATTCCTCATGACTGCAGCTCCCATATATATGCTGACAACTTCCATCATATGCTGATAACATCCAAATATACATTCCTTGTCTATAATGCTGACATTCTAACGAACATGCACACTTGAATATTCCACAGGTATCTCAAATTCATCATAGATGAAAATTAAATAACTTGTCAAATTTCTTCACCTGGGTGTCCCCCAATTATAAAGTAAGTTTAATTAAAACATTATCTCTTCCAAGAACCCTTCTCTTAGAGCTTATGATCCCTCCTTTGTGCTTCCTATCTTTATCTTCTCCCTTACAAGATGATTTTTTCTCCAGCACTGGACTGTGTGATCTTCAAGGCAGATGCATGGTTTAGTGAGCTGTGTGCCCAACACACAGTAAGTTCTCAGTAAGTATTGATTAAATAGAATCAGTTATACCTCAGTGTTGTAGCAGCACTGTGGTGTCTGAAGAAAACAATGCTTTGACCTAATCGTACCCGTTGTACTGACTGGAAAAAGACCTAAGCCTTTCTCTTTCTGAGTTTGAATCACAGCTTTGACGTGGTCTTTCTTGTTTTTTGTCCTTGTTCCTAAGGTAAAAGTGTTTAACTGCTTCTTGGTTGTATTGGGTGGCATTGGAATAAGATTTTAACTGAGTATTCTTGAATTGCTTTTACAATAAATCAACTTTATAATATTTAAATTTATCAGCTTTTTACATTTGTATAAAAGAAAAATAGAAATAAAAAATAGAACTTAATTAGCTTAAAACCAATACCTTCTCTACCCCAGAAAAATGCGAAGATCTCTTGTACAGTTTCTTCAAAATTTTTTATATTTAATTTTGCATTATTCTAGATAATATGTGCTGTGCTGTGATAAGTCACTTCAGTCATGTCTGGTTCTTTGCAACCCTATGGACTATAGCCCACCAGCCTCCTCTCTCTATGGGATTCTCCAGGCAAGAATACTGGAGTGGGTTGCCATGTCCTCCTCCAGGGGATCTTCCCAACCCAGGGATGGAACCTGCATCTCTTATGTTTCCTGCATTGGCAGGTGGGTTCTTCACCACTAGCACCACCTGGGAAGCCATGTACCAGATCATTTTATTTCAGCGTGAGGATACCCATCCAAATGTTCTTAGACTTTTTGATTCTTCTGCTTGAAGAGTTGTTAAAGTCTTTGTTTCCCTCTTTGAACATTACCCTCATGGGCTATTTCAGTATATTGTGCCCTCATAGGCACCATTATGGTTTTTACAAGGCTTCACATAAAAACCTGTCAGACAAAAGAGCACATATTCTGTGATTCCATTTATGCAAATCTTAAGAACAGGCGAAAACTAACCAATGGAAATAGAAGTCACAATAATGGTTACTTCTCAAGGGTATTGACTTGGAACAGGCAGAAATGGGCCTTTAGAGTTATTGGAAATGTTCTATATTTTGTTTTAAGTGGTGATATTTATACAAGTGTGTGTGTGTGTGTGTGTGTGTGTTATACACAAATTCACTGAACTACATACTTAAGATATATTACTTTACTATGAGTTATATCTCAAGTAATAAGTAAAACAAATACAACAAACCTATGAATTCCTGTTGTGTACTTTCTTTTTTACATTCCTAATCAACAAGATGGCAAGATACTACACTGAGAATTTGATTGAAATCAATGTGCACCTACCAAATGTATATATGATATGTAGAGTAATGGACAAATACCAGGCAGAGAAGTAGCAAAGAGGAATTAGTCACTTCTAGATGCAGAGGACAGGAAATGAGGAAATATTTCCCTGAGACTAGCACAACTGAGCGGAGCTTGAAGAACAAATTCCATGAGGTAGACATGGGTCTAAAGGCATTGGAGAGAGCGAAATGTACAAAAGATTGGAATGAAATAACAAAAACGTTCAAGGAAAGCCTAGTGGAATATAATACACAAGAAGAGGGTTGGAGAAGTCCGAGATGGAGTGTAGGAATTAAAAGCAACAAGCAAGGCTAGAGTAAGAGGCTTATCGTAGAGAATCTTAGATCATGCTAATATTATATAAAACAGGAAGGCATTAAAGGATTTTGAGTAGGGAAAAATATGGTTAGGTATTTATTCTAGAGGCTGTTCCTCAGGTCAACAGGCAGTAGTGGAACAGGCTGGAGATCAGTTAGAAAACTATTATTGTCATTTAGGAGAAAAATAGCAATGGTACAAACCAGGCTAAGGGAACGGAGATCTGAGAATGGAAAAGAAGACCAAATGGGTGGCTCCAAAAATAATCCAAAGCACATTAATTCTTTTACCACTCCCAAAACCTTTCTTATTTGTCTTCAGAAGCTTGTAAGTATTGAACAAAAAAAAGAGGGACAAAATCATCAAGGAAGAACTTGCCTTTCTCCTCTCATGCTTTTGAAATGAAAATATTCTACCTGTTTTTCTAGAGGAACCCTTATCTCTGCTATATTTTTAAAATACAAATTTTGAAAAAGGGTAGGTAATTTGGAACTTGTCAAGGACAAATAAGTCTTCAGTGTGTTCTTCATAAATGCCAGTAAAAAAAAGATTTAACCGAGACAGGTGACCATGATTTGTATATAAATACTCATAAATATGAAGGAAACTAGTGAGAGTAAATTTCATGTCATGTGATCTAAAAAATATTCAGTATTATATTAATATCTAGTATGAACTTTTTAGTTTGATTAATATGTTTTTATATACTATCATGTGTAAAATAGATGGTGAGAAGTTGCTATATAACAGATAGCTCAGCCTGGCACTCTGTGATGACCTAGAGGGGTGGGATGGGCAGGGGAAGGGGGGCTCAAGAGGGAGGAGATATATGTGTAATTATGGCTGATTTTTGTTGTTGTATGGCGGAAATCAACACAACATTGTAAAATCAATTTTCCTCTAATTAAAAAATAAAATGTTGTACCTAGGTTTACTAGAGCTCAAATGAGACCTTTCTATATCTGTTGCAAATCTAACAGCAAGAAAAATAACTTGGTATGATAAAATTTTTATAAGTGAATTAAATGTACGTGAAGTAAGAGCTTTTAGGTGAACTTTTTAGAAGTAATTATGTTTTAGGAATAGCTGCTTAAAAATAATCTCTCCTGGATGATAGGGATAGAATGTTGCAAAGAAGCCAATACTGACTCCATATTGGAACTGTTTCTTCGACTTGCTTTTGTTATTACAATCATACATAATGGCCTGCTTCAAAGGACCCTGTTATTCTGCCTGACTATAAACTAATGTGCCTTTGTTCAGCTCATAGAGAGACAATCAGACTCTGCCCACATGTGAATAGAAGAGATTAACATATCCCTTCCAAAGGCTGACCCTTCCCGCAGATGTTTTCTAAGACTGAAGACCCTTTTTACTTTACTTCCTCACTGCCCCTCCCTCTCTATTCTGCCTTTTAACTTTAGTTCCTCATTGCTTCTCTCTGACTCTATAAAAGAATCTGGCATCCAGACACCAACAAAATGGTTACTTTGAGACATTAGTCTGCCATCTTTTTGGTCAGCTGGCTTTCCAAATAAAGTCGTATTCCTTGCTTCAACACCTCTCTTGGATTCATTGGCCTATTGTGCAGCAAGTACAGTAAGCTTGAACATGGAAACAAATTTGGTGAGCCAGCACAGGAGCCTTACTGCTCATGGCTAGCTGGCCCCGATCAGGGAATATTGAGACAAGGCCCTAAGCAGCTTCTAGGACCATTTGTCCTGAGGATCTTTTCTTCAAGATTCCCTGAAGTGGCACCAGCTGCCCCAGCACTTGGCAGTTGAGACAAGGAACCAACAAACTTCTACAAGTCAATAGACTTGATTTTGTTAGAGGGTAAGTCTACCCAATTTGATAGCCAGTTAAGCCAGTTTGCTTGTTTGCCGTTTTGTGTTATGAGTCAGTGGGCTCAATTTTGTAGGTTAAGTCATTCTGCTGTACACACCAGGAACATATCCCCCCCCCCTTCAATTTGGGCTTTTCCTTTATGGGAAAAGCCAATTTGGTTGGGGTACCCTGTTGGAAAGGGGAAGTGTTGTTGGACTCTACCTTGAACCAGTTCATCGGGGAATTTTACTTCTTGTAAGACAAGTCTGCCCTCATTGGAATTAGTTCATTTGTTTCATAGGGTAAATTTATCTACCTGATTTGGGAACTGGTTCATCTGTGCATCAATGCTGGAATTTGTTTGTGCTGTCTTTCTTGGAATTTGCACATGTCTTTTGTGTTTTGGTGTTACCAAACTTATAAAAATGGGAAATATTTAATCTATCCCTAAGGAAAGCTCTTTAGGGCATATATTAGATATATTAAGATCAGAAGAGCAATGGTCCCAGAATGGCTCACAATTATACAGTCTCTCAGATAGAAGTGCAAAGGAGAGGAACACCCTGAAAATGAAGAGGCCCTAGGGCTCCCTTGGACTTCAGGCATCTGATTCTAGTTTCCCTACAGGAGCTCCAAGTAACTTTGACAGTGGGGAGCATCAGCTCCAGTTTAGGGAGCTCCCCCTGTGAGGGAAAACTCGGACCATTTGGGCAAAGGTCACAGGTCTAATGGGACTGGGAAGTCACATTAATGTGACTTTCTGGTTGACTAGGTTTTGGTTTATTCTGGTACTTTGGTAATGCATAGACATCTGGTACTGTTTCCTCTAAGGCTTCCTCTACATCTTCTTGCTTCTTTTTCCTCGAACCCTCTGCAAACAGATGAGTGGCTATGAAGGCCCACAGGTCACTGTGCTCCAGTAGCTGCCACCTAAGCGGGTGAGGGCTCTCCTTTCCTCTCCTTCCCTTAAGCTGAAGACCAGGCCAATTAATATCATGTGGGCACAAGTCAGGCACAGAAAAGCCATTAGGGTGCCTGCCACTTGCAGACTCCAGTGACAGGATAAAGGCATCATGGAACGGACCACAGTATTAGAGTATCTGTCCCCAACAAGACGAATTCCGTGAAACTCAGACACATATTGGTTCAAGCAAAACACCGAGCCACTCCCCTGACAAGACAAGTTCCCAGTAGGATTACAAGGCAGATTCCTCAGCCTGTCTTCCCTGTTGCCTTCACCTCTTTCCCCCTCAGTCCAGATTAATTTTGCAGAAGCCTGAATGTTGTCTCAGCCATCCCAGGAGGCCTTCTCCCCTACGAGAGAGAAGGAGGGGTGAAACTTCCCTAAGGTAGCCACTCAAATCTTTAAAAAAATAAAAAGGAAAAAAACAAAATTTGTTTTACAATGTAGTCTTTATAGCACCAGAAGGGAGGCTTCAAAAAGTCCTTTTACCACTTCCGAAATCTTGCCTGTTCATCTTGAGAGTCATGTAAATATTTTTAAAAGGAGGAAACAAAGTCATCTTAGGAAGAAATTGCCTGTATCACTGAGAAGCAAATGTCTTCTTTGGTCTTCTCAAAAACCATTATCTCTGTTGTTGTTGTTGTTGTTGTTGTTTTTAATGTAAATTTTAGAGTTATTCTTGTTCAGTCCCTAAGTCCTGTCTGACTCTGCAACCCCATGAACTGCAGCATGCCAGGCTTCCCTGTCCTTCACTATCTCTCTGAGTTTGCTCAAACTTATGTCCACTGAGTCAGTGATGCCATTCAAACACCTTGTCGTCTATGGCACCCTTCTCCTGCTGCCTTCAATGTTTCCCAGCATGAGTCTTTTCCAATGTGTTGGCTCTTCCCATCAGGTGGCCAAAGTACTGAGCTTTAGCTTTAGTATCAGTCTTCCCAATGAATATTCAGGGTTGATTTTCTTTAGGACTGACTGGTTTGATCTCCTTACTGTCCAACAGACTCTCTCAAGTCTTCTTCAGAACCACATTTAGAAAGCATCAATTCTTCAGCACTCAGCCTTCTTTACAGTCCAACTCTCATATCCATGCATGACTATTGGAAAAACGATAGCTTCAACTATACAGATTTTTGCCGGCAAATTGATGTCTCTGCTTTCTAATACACTGTTCAGGTTTGTCACAGCTTTTCTTCCAAGGGGCAAGCGTCTTTTAATTTTGTGGCTGCAGTCGCCATCTACAGTGATTTGGGAGCCCAAGAAAATGAAATCTGATGCTTATTCCCCATCTATTTGCCGTGAAGTGATGGGACCAGATGCCATGATCTTATTTTTTTGAATGTTTAATTTTAAGCCAGCTTTTTCACTCTCCTCTTTCACCTTCATCAAGAGGCTCTTTAGTTCCTCTTCACTTTCTGTCAATAAAGTGGTATCATCTGCGTATCTGAGGCTGTTGATAGTTCTCCTGGCAACCTTGATTCTAGCTTGAGTCATCCAGCCCAGCATTTCACATGATGTGCTCTGCATATAAGTTAAATAAACAGACTAACAATGTATAGCCTTGACGTACTCCTTTCCCAATTTGGAACCAGTCTGTTGTTCCATGTTGAGTTCCAACTGTTGCTTCTTGTCCTGCATACAGGTTTCTCAGGATGCAGGAAAGGTCGTCAGGTATTTCCATCTCTTTAAGAATATTCCACAATTTCTTGTGATCCACACAAAGGTTTTAGCATAGTCAATGAAGCAGAAGTAGATACTTTTTTGGAATTCCCTTACTTTTGTCTATGATCCAGTTAATGCTGGCAATTTGATCTCTGGTTCCTCTGACTTTTCTAAATCCAGCTTGTACATCTGGCAGTCCTCAGTTCACGCACTGCTGAAGCCAAGCTTGAAGGACTTTGAACATAATCTTGCTAGCATATGAAATAAGTGCAACTGTGTGGTAATTTGAACATTCTCTTGCAATGCCTTTCGTTAGAGAGGGTAAAGCAATTCAGAAGTTGTCTCATCCAAGGTAATTAGAAATTGCTTTTTATGCAAATATTAATATTTAGCCATCTAGCCAAGTGAGCTTGATTTGTTCCATCTGTGAGAAACCCAATTTTAATCCAATCTCTTCTGTAAACTGGGTTTTACATTGCTGTACCTGATTCAGGACAGAAATCTTGAATAACTGAGGCCTCAATGTGCATTTATATATATATATCTTTGTTTTTGGATAACATTGCTGCGATTGATTTGTAAAAAGTGCTCTATTTAGTTGGCTTAAATAAAAGTAATAAATACTGACAAACCAATCAACTCTAAATACAAGAGAAATTAAATGACTTTCAGGCTCACATGAACTGGGAAATATTTAATATTAAATTGGTAGCTGGTATTAATGTTTAAGTTTGTTGATCTAATTTTAATAATATAGATATGTCCTGAGTCATCACCAAATTAACTATAATATTAAGTGTAAGACTTTCATTGTGCCTAGGCTTAACATAAGCTAAATAAGGTATTATATCTATCAAAAATTTGTCAGCAAGAAAAGTACCTCAATGTGGGGGGGAAAAAAAACTTTAAGGAAATCAAGATACGTGTTTTCAGTAGAAAAAGGTGTGAGGAAATAAAAAAAAATACTGAAAAGAGTTATGCATGATCAGGATTTTCTAAGACTAGATTGAATTTAGTTGAGTAAATGAATCACATTGGGAGTAAGCTAAGACTTGGATTTGGCTTTTTCTTTCTGTTCAGAGAAAAAAGTTTTCTTAGAATGCCATTTTGATAACACATTACATGAGTTTCTTTGCCTTTAAGTGCTTTGTATTTGCCATTGAAATCTCAGGTTACTTTGCTTAAGCATAAGCAACTTTCTTTTATCCAACTTTCTTTATCAATTAACCAGATGTTTAACTGACTTGTAAGCCTTTTGTCATTTATAGATACATCTGTACTCTGATGCTGTTACAAAATGGGCTTTATTATCAAGGAGATTCACAGGAAGGCTATCAGTTCAGTTCAGTCAGTCGCTCAGTCGTGTCTGACTCTTGGCGACCCCATGAATCGCAGCATGCCAGGCCTCCCTGTCCATCACCAACTCCCGGAGTTTACTCAAACACATGCCCATCGAGTCGGTGATGCCATCCAGCCGTCTCATCCTCTGTCATCCCCTTCTACTCCTGCCCTCAGCATCAGGGTCTTTTCCAATGAGTCAACTCTTCGCATGAGGTGGCCAAAATATTGGAGTTTCAGCTTCGGCATCAGTCCTTCCAAGGAACACCCAGGATTTATCTCCTTTAAGATGGACTGGTTAGATTCCCTTGCAGTCCAAGGGACTCTCAAGAGTTTTCTCCAACACCACAGTTCAAAAGCATCAATTCTTCAGTGCTCAGCTTTCTTCACAGTCCAACTCTCACATCCATACATGACCATTGGAAAAACCATAGCCTTGACTAGACGGACCTTTGTTGGCAAAGTGATGTCTCTGCTTTTTAATATGCTATCTAGGTTGGTCATAACTTTCCTTCCAAGAAGTAAGCATCTTTTAATTTCATGGCTGCAGTCACCATCTGCACTGATTTTGGAGCCCAAAAATAAATAAATAAATAAATAAAGTCTGACACTGTTTCCAATGTCTCCCCATCTATTTCCCATGAGGTGATGGGACCAGATGCCATGATCTTAGTTTTCTGAATGTTGAGCTTTAAGCCAACTTTTTCACTCTCCTCTTTGACTTTCATCAAGAGGCTTTTTAGTTCCTCTTCACTTTCTGCCATAAGGGTGGTGTCATCTGCATATCTGAGGTTATTGGTATTTCTCCTGGAATACGAAGGCTATGGAAGCACTTAAAATAGTTCCACATCAAAATGATGGTTATTCAAGAATTCCAACCCATATGGATTAAAACAGGGAGCTGTCCTGCCCATGGGGCCCCTATATCAGGTATCCAAGACTTTTATTCCCTGACCAGCAGAGTCCATGCCACTACTCAGGCTTGAAGCAGTTACAGAAGATAAGACCATCCCCCCTCTGCTTCCCATAAGAAGATGGGAGTAAAGTCTCTGAGAGGGGAAATGAAACAGGAGGGAAGTGGGCAGGGAACAACGTTTGAAAGAATGACATAACCCTAGGACTGATTATAACAAGGCTGATTATAAACAAACAGGTCCAACACGGTAGACTAGTCCATTTCCATTAGACCTTGAGTCACAGTACATGCTCTTTGTAACACATCAGGAAGCTAAGTGAGGCACCCACAACTGGGTGGTGACCCAATTCAATGTAAAGAAACATTTAGATAAAGAAATGTAAATGAAACAACGGCTTTTTAGATAGACTTTAAGAAAATACAAATGAGATAAGAGCTTTAAGTGAACTTTTAGAAATACATGTTTTAGGATCTCTCCAGATATTCTACAACTTAAAAGGAAAAAATTGTTAAAACAAGTAAAGTAATGAGAGGCTTATGGAAAATGGACCCCAAAAAGGGTTATGAACATGGTCAATTAGGACTAAGTTTAAAACAAGTTTAACTGAGTAAATGAAACTTTTAAGTAAGCAAATGCAAAATGTAAATTTGGTTTTTTTCTCTGTTAAAACAGACAAGTTTTCTTAACATGCTAAACTGCCTTTGATATTTAAGTTTACCTTTTAAAGAATGTATTTGTCTTTGAAATTTTGTGTAGTAACTTTGGCTAAGTTTCACAGTGACCTATGGTCCTATTGTATTTAAAAACAATTTTTGGTGTTCCTTTGAAGTTCCTTTGACCTCTAGCTAACTTTGGGGTGCTTCAAAGTGCCCCTGAGGCACCCCAAAGGGAGATATTAAACTAATTAGGTTCACTTGGTATGTTAATAGAGGTATTGTCAAATGAGTAATAAATTTTAAGTTGTATTATATGGTAAATGGTACAGATATTCCATAGATTATATGGAGTTCCTAAGAGTCTGATATGTCCAGGTGGAACAGTATCAGTCATAATTCTAGTTATTTTCTGAAAGTGTCGTATGTCACAGCAGCAACTGGGTTGCTTTATCAACTGCATTGTAATTGGATTTAAATGTGCTTTCTTAAGTCTTTTTGAAGACAGTTATGGTTTCACTCTAATGCCATTGCAAAAATGCCTCCTCTTAAAAATTTATTAAAATGGACTTTTGGAGAAATACAAGTTTCTGACTTTTCAAACATAATGCTGAACTGAAAATTGAAGAATTCTACTAGAACACCTGATGACTTCATAAAGCCTTTAACAAAAAGGCTTAGTTACATAGGAATGAGTGAATAGGTAAATATGGTTGTAATTTTTATGGTTTCTATCTAAAAGGACTACTGCCTTGTGTTTTCTAGGTATAAGAAAAATTTTCTTCTTCCTTTAATTATGACTTGTAGTGTTCTTGCCTGGAAAATCCCATGGATGGAGAAGCCTGGTAGGCTACAGTACATGGGGTCGCAAAGAACTGGACACGACTGAGTGACTTCACTTACTTTCACTTAGAAATTTGGTAGATTATGCCTTTTGTGAGCAGAATTGGAACATTTATCTTTTTCTCTCTACCTGGTTGATCCTACCAGTAACATATGCTTGTCTCAAAAGATTAAGCCAAGCATAAATGTGCATGGCCAGTACAATGGAACTGCAAATAGGTCATTAAATCAGTTATAGCTCCTTTGGTCACTCAATTACTACAACTGGATTACAACTAGTTATACAAATCATTGTTTAAATTTTTTGTTTTCAAATAGTGCTTTGTGTCTCCCTGCTGCACTATGTCATTGTCAATGTTACTAGCTGCATTACTTATGTCCTCTCTAATTTATAAGACTGCTGTCTCTTGCAGTAACCAATGTGTAATCAGACCTCCAAAAATATTTGTGTGGTTAAATATTTTGAGAAAATCACATATATAACATAAAATGACTGTAATAGTGTGATTCTAGATATGGAAAAAAGCAATAAGGGAAAATGTCTCTTGGATTATAGTTAGACAGAATCCAGACAATTTTTAATTATTGATGGGGCCTGGTCCAAAACTTAACATCTGGAGGAGCATAACAAGAATTTTGCCTGAACTAGGATAAGCCTCCCAGTGCTGTAGGATAAAAGTTGATCATGAAATGTCTTCCAAACATTGGTCAAATTCATGACCAAGAAGAGAAGACCTGAGGAATTGATGTGGCAATTGCAGCCCTTCAACATGAGCCAGTGAAACCTGAAGAAGGAGAATACCTGCCATCTAGCAGTCATCACACTGCTGCCACTTCCTATGGTGAACTGTGAGGAAACTCTGAGAATACAGGATTACAGACCCCCAGGCAGTTGTGCTATGCTGTCCTTAGTCATTCAGTCCTGTCCAACTCTTTGTGACCCCATGGATTGCAGCCTGCTAGGTTCCTCTGTCTGTGGAATTCTCTAGGCAAGAATACTATAGTGGGTATCCGTTTCCTTCTCCAGGGGATTTTCCCAACCCAAGGATCAAACCCAGGTCCCCTGCATTGCAGGTGGATTCCTTACAGATTGAGCCATCAAGGAAGCCCCAAGATAGCTGAGGTACATATAAAGGAAATAATTTTAATGAGCCCTGACTCTTGCATCTTCCCATATTTAGAATAGTAGTACATTCCTTTAATTTTAAATACTGCCTCCTGGATTTGAAGATCAGTATTTCTAAAGTCTACAAGTGTAAAGTAGACACTTTCCAAAGAAGAACAAAAGGAAGACAAATCTTAACATGTGAAACATTGGCACTAGTGGCAGACACTCCCAGAAAGATCCATCTGATGAAGTAAAATGGTCGTCACCCCTTTTTTCCACAAGATTGTGGAATGGACTTTGACAGTGTGGAATTGTTGCAAAGAAGCCAATTCTGGCTCCAAAATGAAAATATTTCTTTGACTTGCTTTAGTTATTATGATCATACATAACTGTTGTTGTTGTTCAGTCGCTAACTCATGTTTGACTCTTTGTGACCACATGGACTGCTGCACAGCAGGCTTCCCTGTCCTTCACTATCTCCCAGAGTTTGCTCAAACTCAGGTCCACTGAGTGTGTGATGCCATCCAACCATCTCATTCTCTGTAGCCCCTTTCTCCTCATGTGCTTGATCTTTCCCAGCATCAGGGTCTTTTCCAATGAGTTGGCTCTTCCCATCAGATGGCCAAAGTATTAGAGCTTCTTCAGCATCAGTACTTCCAATGAATATTCAGGACTGATTTCCTTTAGGATTGACTGGTTTGATCTCCTTGCAGTCCAAGGGACTCTCAAGAGTCTCCTTTAGAACCACAACTAGAACACATCAATTCTTTAGCACACAGCCATCTTTATGGTCCAACTCTTACATCCATACATGATTACTGGAAAAAGCATAGCTACAACTATACGGACATTCTGCTTTTTAATATGCTGTCTAGGTTTGTCACAGCTTTTCTCCCATGGAGTAAGTGTCTTTTAATTTTGTGGCTGCAGTCCCTGTCCACAGTGGTTTTGGAACCCAAGAAAATAAAATCTCACTGTTTGCACTTTTTCCCCATCTATTTGCCATGAAGTCATGGGACCAGATGCCATGAGCTTTGTTTTTTGAATGTTGAGTTTCAAGCCAGCATTTTTACTCTCCTTATTCACCTTCAAGAGGCTCTTTAGTTTCTCTTCACTTTCTGCCTTTAGAGTGGCATCATCTGCATATCTAATGTTGTTGATATTTCTCCCAGCAAGCTTGATTCCAGCTTGTGATTCATCCAGCCCAGCATTTCACATGACAAAATCTGCATATAAGTTAAATGAACAGGGTAATAATATACAGCCCCAGTGTACTTCTTTCTCAACTTTGAAGCAGTCCACTGTTCCATGCCTGGTTCTAACTGCTGCTTCTGGATCCACATACAGGTTTCTCAAGGGACAGGTAAGGTGGTCTGATATTTCCATCTCTTTAAGAACTTTCCACAGTTTGCTGTGATCCACACAGTCAAAGGCTTTAGCATAGTCAATGAAGTAGAAGTAGATGTTTTTCTGGAATTCCCTTGTTTTTTCTATAATCCAATGGATGCTGACAGTTTGATCTCTAGTTTCTCTGTTCTTTCTAAATTCAGTTGGTACATCTGGAATTTCTTGGTTCACATACTGTCAAAGTCTAGCTTGAAGGATTTTGAGCATCATCTTGCTACCATATGAAATGAGTGCAATTTTATGGTAGTTTGAACATTCTTTTGCATTGTCTTTCTTTGGGATTGGAATGAAAACTGACCTTTTCAAGTCCTGTGGCCAATGGTGAATTTTGAAAATCTGCTAGCATACTGAGTGTACCACTGCCTGACTGTAAACTAATGTGACTTTGTTCAGCTCATAGAGAGATAATCAGACCCTGCTGACCTGTTAAAACATCCTGATACTGAAGCTGGAACTCCAACACTTTGGCCACCTGATGCGAAGAACTTAACCGTTGACAAAGACCCTGATGCTGGGAAAGACTGAAGGCAGGAGAAGGGGATGACAGAGGATGAGATGGTTGGATGGCATCACCGATTAGATGGACAGGAGTCTGAGCAAGCTCTGGGAGTTGGTGATGGACAGGGAAACCTGGCATGCTGCAGTCCATGTGGTCACAAACAGTGGAACACAACTGAGCAAGTGAACTGAACTGAACACATCCTTTCCAGAGGCTGACTCTTGGAGATGTTTTGCAAGGCTGAAGACCCTTTTTACTTTACTTCTCACTGCCTCTCCTTCTTTATTCTGCCTTTGACTTTAGTTCCTCATTGCTTTTCTCTCTCTTTCTCTTTCTGACTCTATAAATGAACCTGGCATTCAGACCCCAACAAGATGCTTAATTTGAGACATTAGTCTGCCATCTTCTTGGTCAGTTGGCTTTCCAAATAAAGTCATAATCCTTGCCTCAATACCTCATCTCTCGGATTCACTGGCCTGTTGTGCAATGAGCACAATGAGTTTGTAGTCAGTAACAAGAACCAGATAGTTATGCAGGTCCCAGTAGGGGATTATAGATAGCGAGGGAAACCTAGGAAACTTTGGAAGACCACTGTAAGTTAATGATGGATCAAGAAAGCTATTGGAATGTCATGGAATGAAGCAGGCTTTGTTATCCATAAAACCATAAATAAAATTATGAGATATGCCCCAGTCCATTAGGTGACAGAAAAATGTCAACTCCCTTCTACTGATTTGAATCAGCATTAAGATAATCCTAGTTTGATATATCCATCTGAATGCAGAGTTGCAAAGAATAGCAAGAAGAGATAAGAAAGTCTTCCTAAGTTATCAATGCAAAGAAATAGAGGAAAACAACAGAATGGAAAAGACTAGAGTTCTCTTCAGGAAAATTAGAGATACCAAGGGAAAATTTCATGCAAAGATGGGCACAATAAAGGACAGAAATGATATGGATCTAACAGAAGCAGAAGATATTAAGAAGAGATGGCAGAAGTATACAAAATAGATCATCATAACCCAGATAACCATGATGGCGTGATCACTCACCTAGAGCCAGACATCCTGGAGTGTGAAGTCAAGTGGGCCTCAGGAAGCATCACTAGGAACAAAGCTAGTGGAGGTGATGGAATTCCAACTGAGCTATTTCAAATCCTAAAAGATGATGCTGTTAAAGTGCTGCACTCAACATGCCAGGAAATTTAGAAAACTCAGCAGTGGCCACAGGAGTGGCAAAGGTCAGCTTTCATTCAAATCCCAAAGAAAAGCAATGCCAAATAATGTTCAAACTACTGCACAATTGCACTCACCACGCATGCTAGTAAATTAGTGCTCAAAATTCTCCAAGCTAGCCTTCAACAGTATGTGAACCAAGAAGTTCCAGATGTTCAAGCTGGATTTGGAAAAGGCAGAGAAACCAGAGATCAAATTGCCAACACCCATTGGATCATCAAAAAACAATAGAGTTCCCGAAAAACATCTACTTCTTCTTTATTGACTACACTAAAGCCTTTGACTATGTGGATCACAACAAACTGGAAAATTCTTTAAGAGATGGGAATACCAGACCACCTTACTTGCCTCCTGAGAAACCTATATGTGGGTCAAGAAGCAACAGTTAGAACTGGATATGGAACAACAGACTGATTCCAAATTGAGAAAAGAGTATGTCAAGGCTGTTAATTATTGTCACCTTGCTCTTTTAATTTATATGCAGAGTGCATCATAAGAAATGCTGGACTGGATGAAGCATAAGCTGGAATCAAGATTACCAGGAGAAATAGCAATTACCTCAGATATGCAGATGACACTACCCTTTTGGCAGAAAGTGAAGAGGAACTTAAGAGACTCTTGATGAAGGTGAAAGAGGAGAGTGAAAAAGCTGGCATAAAACTCAACATTCAAAAAACTAAGATAATGCCATCCAGTGCCATTACTTCATAGCAAATAGATGTGTAAACAATGAAAACAGTGACAAACTTTATTTTCTTGTGCTCCAAAATCACTGCAGATGGTGACTGCATCCATGAAATTAAAAGACACTTGCTCCCTTGTTGAAAAGCTATGACAAACCTAGGCAGCACAATAAAAGTAGATACATTACTTTACTAACAAAAGTCTGTATAGTCAAAGTTATGGTTTTTCCAATAGTCATGTATGGATGTGAGATTTGGACAATAAAGAAAGCTAAGCGCTGAAGAATTGATGCTTTGGTTTTGGAGAAGAGTCTTGGGAGTCCTTTTGACTGCAAGGAAATCCAACCAGTCAGTCCTAAAGGAAATCAGTCCTGAATATTCATCAGAAGGACTGATGCTAAAGCTGAACCTCCAATACTTTGGCCACCTTATGTGAAGAACTAACTAATTAGGAAAGACCCTGCTGTTGTGAAAGACTGAACGCAGGAGGAAAAGGGGATGACAGAGGATGAGACGGTTGGATGGCATCATTGACTTGATGGACATGAGTTTGAGCAAGCTCCAAGAGTTGGTGACTGACAGAGAAGACTGGCGTGCTGCAGTCCATATAGTTGCAGACTCAGACACGACTGAGTGAGTGAACTCTTTGATCTCATAGGGTCAGACACTTTTCTGCCTGTTACAACAGAGAAGCTAGTGATATTATTCTCAGATCTACTTGAAGGCCATCTTTCTCTTCCCCACTTTCCTTTGATTATAAAATTGCAGCCCACACAATCCTCAGGACAGAGCATGCTCGCCTGTCAGCTTGTATCTCTCTCAAACCTTCTATAATAATAAACCTACTTCATGCCTATCACTTTGCCTCTTGCTGAATTTGTTCTGCACTGAGAAACAAAGAACCTGAGCCTCAGTTCATCCAGATACCAGGTGAGTGATTCTAATTAAAACACCGTGGGGTCAAGTCTCAATTAGGGTTTTGGGCAGGTTCAAGTCCCAGCACATGGGATCAAGTCCCATTCTGAGGTGCACAGTTTCAAGGGTGTGGAAAAAAGGGAACTCTCCTACACTGTTGGTGGGAATGTAAATAGGTACTGCCAGTATGGATATCAGTATGAAATTTCCTTACAAAACTAAAAACAGAACTATCATATGATCCATGTGATAAAAACCATAATTCAAAATGATACAGGCTATCCAGTGTTCACTGCAGCACTATTTACAACAGCCAGGATGCGGAAGCAACCTAAATGCCCATCAACAGTGGAATGGATAAAGAAGACGTGGTACATATGTACAATAGGAATAATACTCACTCATAAAAAAGAATTAATGCCAACTGTAGCAACATGGATGAACCTAGAGACTGTCCTACTGACTGAAGTAAGTCAGATATAGAAAGAAAGATATCATAGGATACTGCTTATTTGTGTAATCTATGAAAATGGTACAAATGTACATATTTACAAAACAGAAATAGAGTCACATATGTAGAAAACAAACTTATGGTTACCAAGGGCTATGGGGTGAGGGTTAAATTGGGAGATTGGGATCGACACATACAAACTACTATATATAAAACAAATAACCAGCAAACACATATTGTATAGCACAGGGTACTCTACTCAATACTCTGTAATGATCTATATGGAAAAAAATCTATAAAAGAGAGGATATACGTGTATGTGTAACTCATTCACCTTGCTATACATAAACTAATACAACATTTTAAATCAACTATACTCCAATATTTTTTTCAAATATAATCTATAGGTATTTGAAAATTTAATTGATATTTAGAGTTGTTCTAAATTAAGCGATGGAAGTTTATTGAATAGCTAGGTCATTCCCAAATAAAATAAGATACTGAAGTATCAATTACTAAACAGAGTTTGGTGCCACCCTGAGAATATTCTCTTTGAGAAAGCACATGTTTTTAGAAATCATTGGTATTTATGTTTACTAATCTGTAAAATACTGGTATAGAAGATAGTTTATGGTTGCTTAAGGAAAGTAGGGTGTGTGGTTTGAACAAAATCAACTAACTTAGCATCATCAATAATGAACAGGACCAAATGGCATTTTGAGTCTCCTGATGTGATGCAATAGCAAGGACACAGCATCACCTATGTAGTCTTCTTACTAAAAATGTTCAAATTAATCTTGGTAAAGCAGACACGTTCAGATTGTGGGATGAATGCAGGACAACTTCCTGGGCTTGTCAAAACTGCCAATGTTATGAAAAATATAAAGAAAAAAATTGTCTGTCTTAGTTGTTCAGTTGTGTCTGACTCTTTGCAACCCCATGGACTGTAGCCCACCAAGCTCCTCTGTCCATGGGCTTGTCCAGGCAAGAATACTGGAGTGGGTTGCCATTTACTTCTCCAAAAAGAAAAGAATGAGAAGGTGCTATTCTAGATTTTGAAAGACTAAAGAGGTGTGACAGCTAAATACAGTGCATGATTCTTGACTGGATCCTGGATCGAAACAAATAAAAAGATATAAAGGATATTGTTAGGACAATTAGGGAACTTTGACATCAGTGGTATATTAGACAATTGTATCAAAGCTGAATTTTTCTGAATGTAATGTCCTTGTTCTTAAGAGACACTCTTTGATGTGTTTAAGGCTTAAGTGTCATGATATCTGCAAATTACTTCCAAATGGCTTAGCAAAAAGTGTGTGTATATATGTGTGTGTGTGTGTGTATACACAAAGAGAAAGAAAAACAAATGTAGAAAAACAAATGATGTATCTACATGAAGGATGTCTTTTGACATTCCTGAAGAGTTGGAGTTTTATAAAATTAAAAAAAAAATGTGAAGAAAATAATGTTTGAAGTTATAAAGCTTATCCTTAATTCTAATTATAAATCCTGCTGGTAAATTCAGAAGTAAACCAGTATATTCAATTTTTTGGCAGAACATTTGCTGAAAAATAAAAGAAAGGGAAAAAAATAATTAAGTAAAAGAATGGAAAAAAGAAATATCACCCAAAAGGAAGTCTATCAGACAAAATAGACTTTAAATTCAAGTGAGTCACTAAACATGATAAAAAGGTGTATCTATTTTAGACTTGTATGCACATAATAATAAACCCTTGAATATATATAAACTATAAGAATTTATACAACTACAGTGGAAGAGTTTAAATTGGTTTCAATAATTGATAGATGTAGTAAACAGAATTAATAGTGATATAGAAGACACACAATACAATCAATAAGTTTAACAGACATTTACAGAATACTACATGAAACAATTAGAATACACAAAATATTTTCAAGCACACATGAAACAATAATTGATCACACTCTTTAAAACATTAAGCATATCTCACCATGTACTAAATAATCAGTATCCTGTAAACCATGTTGTCTGTATTAAGTGCAATTAAATGGAAAAGAGTAACAAAATGCTAAGCTAAAAAATACCCTTGTGCTCTAAAGGAAGAAATAAAGCTATCCCTGTTTGCAGTTAACATGATACTACATGTAGAAAATCCTAAAATGCCACCAGTAAACTACTAGAGCTCATCAACTGTCAGTAAAGTTGCAGCATACAAAATAAACATATAGAAATCTGTTGCATTTCTATACACTAACAATGAACTATCAGAAATTAAGGAAACAATCCCATTCACTATTGCATCAAAAAGAATAAAATTCCTAGAATAAACCCACCTATGGAGGCAAAGCCAGGCTTCAGCAATACACCAGGCTTCAGCAATACGTGAACCGTGAACTTCCAGATGTTCAAGCTGGTTTTAGAAAAGGCAGAGGAATCAGAGATCAAATTGTCAACATCTGCTGGATCATTGAAAAAGCAAGAGAGTTCCAGAAAAAACATCTATTTCTTCTTTATTGACTATGCCAAAACCTTTAACTGTGTGGATCACAATAAACTGGAAAATTCTGAAAGAGATGGCCATACCAGACCACCTGACCTGCCTCTTGAGAAATCTATATGCAGGTCAGGAAGCAACAGTTAGAACTGGACATGGAACAACAGACTGGTTCCAAATAGGAAAAGGAGTACGTCAAAGCTGTATATTGTCACCCTGTTTATTTAACTTATATGCAGAGTACATCATGAGAAATGCTGGGCTGGAAGAAGCACAAGCTGGATTCAAGATTGCCGGGAGAAATATCAATAACCTCAGATATGCAGATAACACCACCCTTATGGCAGAAAGTGAAGAGGAACTAAAAAGCCTCTTGATGAAAGTCAAAGAGGAGAGTGAAAAAGTTGGCCTAAAGCTCAACATTCAGAAAACTAAGATCATGGCATCTGGTCCCATCACTTCATGGGAAATAGATGCGGAAACAGTGGAAACAGTGTCAGACTTTATTTTTCTGGGCTCCAAAATCAGTGCAGATGGTGACTGCAGCCATGAAATTAAAAGATGCTTACTCCTTGGAAAGACAAGTTATGACCAAACTAGATAGCAAGTTAAAAACTAGAGACATTACTTTTCCAACAAAGGTCCATCTAGTCCAGTGGTCATGTATGGATGTGAGAGTTGGACTGTGAAGAAAGCTGAGCACTGAAGAATTGATGCGTTTGAACTGTGGTGTTGGAGAAGACTCTTGAGAGTCCCTTGGACTGCAAGGAGATCCAACCAGTCCATCCTGAAGGAGATCAGTCCTGGGTGTTCACTGGAAGGACTGATGCCGAAGCTGAAACTCCAATATTTTGGCCACCTCATGCGAAGAGTTGACTCATAGGAAAAGACCCTGATTGGGGGCAGGAGAAGAAGGGGATGACAGAGGATGAGATGGCTGGATGGCATCACTGACTCGATGGACATGAATTTGAGTAAACTCCGGGAGTTGGTGATGGACAAGGAGGCCTGGCGTGCTGCAATTCATGGGGTGGCAAAAAGTCAGACACGACTGAGTGACTGAACTGAACTGATGGAGGCAAAAGACCTGTACTCTGAAAACTACAACACTGATGAAACTGAAGACAAATAGATGGAAAGATATACTATGTTGCTGGATTGAAAAAATAAGTATTATTAAAATGATTATACTACCCAAGGCAGTCTACAGATTCAATGCATTTCCCTACCAAAATATCAATGGCATTTTCCACAAAACTAGAACAAAAAAATCTTAAAATTTGTATGGAAACACAAAAGGTCCCAAATACCTAAAACAATCTTGAGAAAGAAGAACAGTGGAGAACATGCTCCCTGACTTCAGATTATATTACAAAGCTACAGTAATCAAAACTATGTGTTACACAAAAACAGATGTGTAGATCAATGGAAAAAGACAGAAAACCTCAAAACAAACCCACACAGTCACAGTCATTAATCAATGACAAAGGAGGCAAGAATACACAGTGGAGAAAAGACAGTCTCTTCAATAAGCAGTGCTGGGAAATCTGGACAGCTACATTTAAAATAATCAAATCACAACATTCTCTAACACCATATACAAAAATAAACTCAAAATGGATTAAAGACCTAAATGTAAGACTGGATACTATAAAACTCCTAGAGAAAGAGTCAGGCAAAACACTCTGACATAAATTGTGCAACATTTTTTTCTTTATCTGTCTCTTAAAGGAAACAAAAGCAAAAATAAACAAAGAGGACCTGATCAAATTTAAAAGTTTTTGAACAGCCAAGGATACTATCAATAAAATGAAAAGACAACCTACTGAATGGAAGAAAATATTTGCAAATGATATGACCAATAAGGGATTAATATCCCACATATATAAACAGCTTATACAATTCAACATCATAAAAACAACCCAACTGAAAAACTGGAAGAATAAGATAGACAGTTTTCCAAAGGGGAAATGCAGATTGCAAACAGGCACAGGAAAATATGTTGAGCATTGCTAACCATCAGGGAAATGGAAATCAAAACCACAATAAGATTATCACCTCATACCTGCCAGAAGGGCTATCATCAAAAAGAAACACAAATAAAAAATGTTGGAGAATATGTGAAGAAAAGGGAGCCTTGTGCACTGTTGGTGGGAACAGAAATTGGCACAGACACTGGAAAACAGTCTGAAAGTTTCTCAAAAAACTAAAAATGGAACTACCATTGTTGCTGTTATTTAGTCTCTAAGTCTTGTTCTACTCTTTTGTGACCCCATGGACTGCCAGGCTTCTCTGTCCAGATTTCCCAGCCAAGAATACTGGAATGGGTTGCCATTTCCTTCTTCAGGGGATCTTCACAAGCCAGAAACCAGTGTCTCCTGCATTAGCAGGCAGATTCTTTACTCAGCCACAGGGAAGCCCACAATGGACTACTACTTGGCCATAAAAAAAGAATGAAATTTTGCCATGTACTGCAACACGGATGGACATGGAGAGTATTATGCTAAATGAAATAAGTCAGAGAAAAACAATACTGTATGGTATCACTTATATGTAGAATAAAAAAAATTTTAAAAACTAATGAATATAACAAAAAAGGGGCTTCTCAAGTGGCACTAGTGGCAAAGAATCCACCTGCCAATGCAGGAGACGCAGGTTCAATCCCTAGGTCAGGAAGATCCTCTGGAGGAGGGTATGGCAACCCCCATCCAGTATTCTTGCCTGGAAAATCCCATGGATAGTGGAACCTGGTGGGCTACAGTCCATAGGTTTGCAAAGAGTTGGACACAACTGAGTGACTTAGCACACATACATAACAAAAAAGGAACAGACTCACAAATATAGAGAATAAACTAGTGGTTACCAGTAGGGAGAAGGGGGAGGTACAAATTATTGGGTATGAGATAGGCTCAAGGATGTATCATACAACATGGCAAGTATAGCCAATATTTTGTAATAACTGTAACTGGAAAGTAATCTTTAAAATGTTTAAAGTTGTTTCAAAATATATCCATGTACCCACATCTCAGTTTCCAAATACCATCTCCCACAAAAAGGTACCAGAGATCCATAGAGAAATTGGCAATGAAGCAGGGAATACAAAACAAGCATATAAGTTAAAAAGTAAGGAAATGGCTGAAGTCAAGTATGTATCAAAAAATCATGGGAATATGTCAAATGGACAGAGAATCCAGCTTGAATAGGTTGCCACTGGGGCAATTTGAGCATTAAAATAAATAATGATAGCAATAGCATACTCATGAAATAAAATAAAAATCTAAGTGTCCAAACCAATATAAATAAATAAATAAATAGAGGAGGAAAAAAACCTCTTCCTTGAAGCAGAATACAAAATAATCAACATAGTGAAAACAATGACATTTGAAAATGATAATTTTAGGATCTCCCCAGTGGTGCAGTGGGTAAGAATCCACCTGCCAATGCAGGGGACACAGGTTAGATCCCTAGTCCAGGAAAATTCCACATGCCGCAAAGCAACTAAGCCCGTGCACCACAACCACTGAGCCCATGCTCTAAAGCCCACAAGATTCAACTACCGAGCCTGTGTGCTGCTACTAGTGAAGCCCATGAGCCCTAGGGCCCGAGAGCTACAACTACTGAGCCTGTGTGCCACAACCACTGAAGCCCGTGAGCCTAGAGCCTGTGCTCTGCAACAAGAGAACCCACAGCAGTGAGAAGCCCAGGCGCTGCAATGAAGAGTAGCTCCCGCTCACCTCAACTAGAGAAAGCTCACGCAAAAGCAACAAAGACCCAGTGCAGCCAAAAAGAAAGAAAATGACCATTTTGCAGCCATTAGGGTAATAACTGATTCAGTCAAGAATTATCAACGGATATTAAAGCCAGTGGATTTTAGTTTAATGAGGAATAGGATACCTACACAGTTTCAAAGTACCCCAAGCAAATTTATTAACTATAAAGCAGAAAATGGAACCTCAGAGTGGATTAATCTAGTAAACATCATCTTAACCAAGTAATCAAGGTTAACATTTCTTCTAAGGGGTCAAATCAGCATTATGTGCCATTGATATGCTGCCCTGAGAACAATACATTACTTCTCTGACATTCCTGCCAAATTCCATAATCTAAATACAATAATGAGGAATGGGCACATAGATTTAAGTTTAGGAACAACCTATAAAACAATTGTCTACAATTGTCCAGAAATCTTTAAACTGTCATTGTCATCAGAGACAAAGAAAGGTTGAACTGGTCCAGGTTAAAGAAAACTGAAGAAACATGGAAACTAAATGCAGCACATCATCCTCGATTGAAACTTTGATCAAGAAAATAAAATAGCTATAAAACACATTATTGGAACAAACTGGTCAAAGTGCAATATGGTCTAGATAATAATACTGGAACACTAATTTATTATATACTACAAAGCTATAGTAGTCAAAAGAGCATGGTGCTGACATAAAAACAGACACATAGACCTTGGAACAGAATTGAGAGCCCAGAATAAAACCTTGCATATACAGTCAACTAATGTTTGACAAGGGATTCAAGAGTACTTAATGGAGAAAAGACAGTCTATTTCATAAATATTGCTGAGAAAACTGAATATTCACATGAAAAAGAATAAAACTGGAGCCCAATATTACACCACTGGCAAAGATTAATTCAAAATAGATTAAAGACTTAAAGGAAAGACTTAAAGACTTAAAATTCCTAGAAACAAACAGGAAAAAAGCTTCTTGACATTTTTCTTTGCAATGATTTTATGGATATGACACCCAAAACATAAGCAACAAAAGCAAAAAATAAACAAATGGGACTACATCAAACTAAAAAGCTTCTGCACAGCAAAAGAAATGATCAAAACAAAAAAGCAATCTGTGGAATGGGGAAAAAACATTTTAAAACACATATCTGATAAGAAATATCCAAAATATATAAGGGACTCATACAACTCAATATCAGAAAAACAAATAATCTAATTGAAAAAGGTGCAAAAGACCTAAATAGACATTTACCCAAAGACATACAAATCGCCAACAGGTATGTGAAAAGTTACTAAACATCATTAATCATCAAGGAAAAGGAAATCAAAGCCACAATGAGATATCTCCCACTTTTTAGAATGGCTATTAACAAAGACAGGAGATAAAAAATGCCTGTGATGATATTGAGAGAAGTGAACCCTTGCATACTCCTTGATGGGAATGTGAAGTGAAAACTCTACTATGGAAAGCAGTATGGAGGTTCCTCAAAGAATTAAAAATAGAACTACCATATGATCCAGCAATTCCACTTCTGGGTATGTCTGAGGAAATGAAATCACGATCACAAGATACTTGCAATCCCAATTTTACTGCATCATTCTTTACAATAAGCACGATGTGCAAACAATCTAAGTGTCACTGACAGATTAAAGGACAGAGAAAATGTGATACACACACACACACAGGAACATTATTCAGCTATAAAAAGAAGGGACTTATGACATAGTGGATAAACCTTGAGGGTATCAGGCTAAATGAAGTAAGTCAGACAGAAAAAGATAAATACTGAATGCTCTTACTTATACATGGAATCTAAAAAAAAAAAAAAACTGAACTCATAGAAACAGAGTAGATTGGTGGTTTCCAGGGATGGGACAGTAGGAGAAATGTATAAAGGTGGTCAAAGGATATAAACTTTCAGTTGTAACAGGAATAAATTCTGAGGAGCTAATCTACAACATGATGTACATTATACTACAACACTATAGTTATAGTATCAATATACAGTTACATAACTATAGTTATAGCACAGTTATACTATAGTATAGTGAGTATAGTTAACAATTCTGTATTGTATACTTAAAAGTTGCTAGGACAGTAGATCTTACAAGTTCTCATCACACAAAAAAAATATTAATTATATTATATGATCGATGTCTTACCTAATCTTATTGTGGGTAATCATTTTGTAATATATACATTTAGCAAATCATCACATTGTACTGTGCACTTTCAACTTACATTGTTATATGTCAAATATATTTCAATAAAGCTAGGAGAAAAAGAACTATAATAGAGCTTACATTGTCCATTTGAAATATATGTTCTCCCAAAGTCATCCCTTTTTCAATAAGTATGAGTGGATAATCTTGACAATAAAGGATTATGAAACAAAAAGCTGGAACAAGGTCCAATTTCTATTTTGATACAGGTACCGAGGTTATGTAAGAAAAAGGTATTATTCTGAGAAAATATACACTGAAGAATTTACAAGTAAAAGAGCTTGAAGTCTCCAAGTTACTGTTAAACAGTTCAAAGAGAGAGAAGGAGACAGGAAGAGGGGGAGGTAGAAGACAGGCTAAGGGGCAGGGGAGGTAGACAACAGTAAAGGGAAAGAGAAAAGGGGAATGAGAGGGAGAAACAGAAATAGAGAATTATAAAGCAAACATGGCAAAATGGTAATTGGTGAACCTGGATAAAGTGTATGGGAGTTCTTTCTTTAGGTGTAGAATTAGATCAAAATAAAAGGTTTAAAACCACAAGTATAAATATCAGCAATAACTCCATCATTGAACAGCATAATCACAGTTTTCCTATGTATTTAATGAAAGGAAAAGTTTTATATTGCTGAAATCTTTTGAGATGAGGAGCCAGTGTATAATTTTGCTTTTGGTTACCAGAAGAATAAAAAACATTAAATATTTTTAAATAGAAAATAAAATGAAGTTTAACTGTAATTGGATTAATGATTTAGCAGTATGATTTCTAAAAAAGAGATCCATGTTTATAAATTTAAAAAACCCAAATAACTCATGAGTCAAAAGTAAATCTTAAGAGCAATTATAAAATAATAATTGAATAATAATAAAAATACTCCATATAAAAACCTATGAAATTCTTCTAAAGTAGTACATAGTAGAAAACTTATGGTTATAAATTATTTTAGGAAAGAAGATTTAAAATTACTGAGTTAATGGTCCAAATAAATTAGAAAAAGAGCAAACAAAAAGAAAATAAAAGGAAAAGTTATTAAAATAAGAGACAGAATATTCAATGGTAAGGCCTGATGAAACCAGAAGCAAGAAATATATTAGAAAACTGAATACTGTAATTTATCACATAGTCTCAGTGTCTTGTTAATGGAGAAAAAACTCCATGTGATCAGTATTTGGAGAAGAAGCTCCATACTCATCCATAATAAAAGCTCTTAGAAAACTAAGAATATAAAGGAACTTACATAACCTGACAAAGAAAATCTACTAAAAATGGTGAAACATTTATAAAAATTCCCTTGTAAATTCAGGAGCAAAAGAATCCTCTATCACTGCTACTATATTTCGTTATACCAAAGATCCTAGCTAACACAGTAAGACTAATTAAAAAATAAATATTGGAAAGGAAGAAATTTCCATTATTTACAATATAATTAATTAACAGACAATACAAAGAATCTACAAATATTAGAACAAATATAAATCAGAAAGTTCACAGCATATAAAATCAGTATGTTACAATATCAATCACATTCCCATTAACCAGCAATAATCTGAAAATGTGGTTTAAAAGACACATTTCTCCATGATACAAGAAACTACAAGGTAATTAGGAGTGAATATAACAAAACAGCTTATAGATAGCATTATTATTATATGGAATATATGGTTTCATATAATGTAGAAAATGGTTTCAATTTATCATTGGTGCTAGCATTTTGTTTGGCTAACTATTTTAATGTGTTATAATCAACTCTTATTCCTCCTCCTTCTTTAATAAGTTTTTAGTAAAGAGATTCGGAGAGGTAATGGCAACCCACTCAAGTACTCTTGCCTGGAAAATCCCATGGATGGAGGAGCCTGGTGGGCTGCAGTCCATGGGGTCGCAAAGAGTCGGACATGACTGAGCGACTTCACTTTCACTTTTCACTTTCATGCATTGGAGAAGGAAATGGCAACCCACTCCAGTGTTCTTGCCTGGAGAATCCCAGGGACGGCGGGGCCTGGTGGGCTGCTGTCTATGGGGTCGCACAGAGTCGGACAGAACTGAAGTGACTTAGCAGTAGCAGCAGCCGTAAAGAGATTACCTTAAAAATCACAACTTTCTGGTGTAGGACATCAGAAAAAGCAGGGTGGCAATGTCAATAATCTTCATTGTCTTCACTGAGTGAACTATTTTACGAATACACCAAGGAAATGGAGTCATACTGCAATCCCTCATAGACTGAAAAATAATAAAATAAGGTTAAATCATTTCTTCTTTTACTGTTCCTCTCTTTCCCATGGCCTCCTCGAGTTCTTATGTTCTACCATACCCCCATTTCAGTTATTTCAGTTATATATTCCTGAAAAAGTTATACAGACAGTATTAGAAGGGATCTATTGCACAGCAATTAAGAGGATAGGCTCTAGGAAGTTTTGTAAAACAGTGTCTGGCACATAAAGATGTTCAGTAAATGCTATTATAATTTCAATGATTTGAATCACTGGAGGAAATTACATATTTCTTGCATTTTTTGCCCTATACAACCTCCTTTGTTTTCTGTTTAAGCACTCCTATTCCTATGGTTCCCCTTTACCCCAACTCTACCCCTTTGAACAGAGAGGTAAAGTTGAGGGAAATCAGGCAGTAAGGAATGACTGAGTGAAGCTTTCAAGCACAATGGAGCTCATTATTTTACTATGCACTACCACCAAGCCCCAAGTACAGAACTTCTTAGTTGCTACTGTAATCCCACCAATCATTGACCGATTCATTCAATATCTGTTTCTCTCCTATGTGCTTTAGTTATCGAACCCCTACAGTTCCCAGCATAATTCTTAGTCCATTGCAACAGTCCTTTAAAGGTTTATTGTATAAATGAAGAAAGTATGCCATGTCTCATTTGGAGTACAAGAATCTATGAGTTGTGAGTCAGACCTTATTTTTTGCATTCTGTAAGCTCATCTAAATGAAGATTGTTTTCCTGATAGTAAAAACCGGACTCCTAAAATATACCATTTCCTTGAAAATCTTCAATGGTTTCCACTGCTTATGGATTAAACTGCCTACTCCTTACCATAAATATTCAACCCCTGCAACACTATCTTACCTCCTAGTTTTTCTCATACACTCAGAATTATAGACAAGCTCTTCCTAGCACAAACCTGCCTTGGGGCTTTTGTTCTGGAAAAGCTACGCCAGAAAAGCATTCCCGCCCCCTCCACAAGGCAGATGTCACTCATTCTTTAAGGCCCACCCAAAGTTACCCCTTCCTCTTTGATGGCTCAAAGTCCATCCCCCAAGCTTCCTGACTACCTTGAGCAAGCAAATATTATGGTACTTGGGTTTGATTTACCATATTATATATTTTTAAATCATTAAATTCTCCTGTTATACACAGAGAAATACACAACTCTGAAGGCTCACTTTAAAATACTCTGTTGGCACAAAGCTATGGCTATAGGAATTAGGCCTTCAATACAATGATGTTATTGATCTTGAATCAGGCATTTTTTGAATGGAAAAGCTTTAAATATATACAAAAGTAGCAAGAACAGTTTAATGAATCCCCATGTATATATCACTCAGCTTTAATAATTATCAAGTCATTAACATTTGTACCCCTCACCTGGGCCCAACTGACTTTCAAGCAAATCAACAGATACGTCTACTGAAAAATATATTTAAAAATAATTACTTAATGTTATTAAATATCCATAAACTCACCCCCAGATATTTTGTGAAAGAGCTATTTAATGCCTGCATTTTTTTTTTTTTAATTTTGAAATCGTGAAAAGAATAGGGAAAGGGAGAAGGAGATCTGGGGAGATGCATAATTAAGTTTGAGAGAGCCTGGTTGTCCCAGATGAGAAAGAATCTGACCTGGTTTAGGGTGGAAGAAGTATATTGTACTACTTCTCCGGAGGAGGTGGATGCGACTTCAGGCCCGGTGATGCTGGAGGAGGTGTGGAAGGGAGAGTGGTGTTACCTCCGTTCGGGGTTCCTTCCGGATAATCCCAACGTGGAGCTAGGAGGCAGCGCTTTTTTGGAGGCTTCGTTTCCCGCGTGTTTCCAGGTGGGAGCGTGGATCTCCCGGAGGTACAAGGTTGGTCCCCCATAAGGATTATAGGACCTGGGTGTCAGCTCGTTCCAGTGGGCCCTGGCGAGGCCAAGAGACCTGAGATGGCGGCGGGTCCCCTCCAGGAAACCGAGCTTCCTCTGGGTTTCGCTCTTTCCGTATTTCCTGTATCCTGAGACGTATATCCCCTCTCTGCCTCCGCCCTCGCTCTCTACCCCACCCTATTTTAACGTTTCTGCGAGGATGGGTCTTAAAAAAAAAGAAGCGTTTATTTAATGGAATGTCTCCCCCGCCCCCAGTGTAACTAAATCTGTGGACAGTCTTATACTATCTATGCAATTCTAAGATTAGAACAAAATCAGGTTTACTCTTAAACGGCAACATCTGCATAGATTGTGGAAAGGCACTGCGGGTGGGGGCGGGAGTGTTTGTGTGGAGAACAAAGCGGTGATTGAAAAGCTAAGAGCTTTACGTTCTAGTTGTAGAAGCACAACAGAGTCATGAAATTACCTAGGACCCTTTAGAAAGCAATATACAAACGTCTTACTTGACTGAAGTGCAGATAGCACACAGGCACCGACCATGGAAATTGAATGTGGAAAACAAATTCACCGTATGTCATAGAATCTAAGATCACATTTTTTCTTCATATTTTAACAAATTAGAAATCTCTGAAGGCTTATCTTTTTAAAAATATTTCTACACCTAGGAAATCTCAGACAATTGACAGTATGTCATACTTTCATTGCCATTTTTTTCCTTCTCTACAGTTAAGGAAAATAATGATTCATCCTACTATGGCTGGTGTATTATATTCTGTGATATATGGTAAGTAACCGAAGCAGGTACACTGTGGCTTAGAATAAAAGGCTACTAGAATGTCTTAGGTGGTGCAGATGATAAAGAATCTGCCTGCTGTGCAGGGGACACTGGTTTGATCCCTGGGTGGGGAAGATCTCCAGGAGAAGGGATTGGCTACCCACTCCAGTATTCTTGCCTGGAGAATCCCCTGGTCAGAGGAGCCTGGGGGCTACAGTCCATGGGTTCACAGAGAGTCAGACGCAACTAAACAGGCAGGCAAAACTTCTTAGACCTTCATCATTCACATCCACCTCCCTGTGACTATGGACACTTTTTCAGCTCTGTTCCAGTGTTTTTTAATGGAGAGAGTGCAATCCTTAATGTCAAAATAGAACTGACTTTTAAAATACTCTGCTATTTACAAACACTGTTATATTTAAGTAGTTAAACACTTGCACCTTTCCTTCCCAGGAAATAATAATTTTTTCCTTGTAAAACTATTGTCATAATCAGGGATAATACATTAAAGTTTTTTTTTCTAATTGATGGATAATTGCTTTACAAGGGTAATGCATTTAAAACAATTACCATGATTATCTCTCATCAGCATCACTACCTTACTCTGAGTATTAGTGTTGCATTTTGCACAAACTAGATACTCAGTTTGTGAAATAAATGACCCTGTGGTTTTCTATCAGATGCTACTTATAAAGACAAGAGATGTAGCACTAAGTTAATGAAGAAATGTAAAGGGAAATCAAAAGAAACAATGCTCTAGAGCTAGAAGAACAGTTGGGACTAGACAAAGTTGTGGGAGTCAGTAACATAGATGTGGTAGTTGATGTTATGGGTGATATTCTGAAGAGAAAATATAGAGAAAAGAGAAGTGTGCTTGCTAAGGACAGACTATTGAGTAATTAGGGTTAGAAGCCTGCTGCAAAGGCTGAGAAAGAATGGACAAATTCAGAAGAGAGGATTCCAACCCAAGGTTTCTTGCTCTTGGCACTATTGACATTTGAGGCCAGATCATTCTTTGTGGTGAGACCCTGTCCTGTGCATTGTGGGATGTTTAGCAGTATGCCAACCGGGGCCAGTAGCATGTCCCCCAACCCGGCCCCAACTGCCTCCTAGTGTGATAATCAGAAATGTCTCCAGGTACTCTCAAATATCCCCTGGGCAGGGTGGGAGAGTGGCAGGGGGTGGTAGGATAATACCTTTTGAGAACAGTTGGTCTATCCCTGATCCTCCAAACTTGCTCCTTTTCTAGTCTTCATTTCAGTGAATGTTAAGCCTTCTACCCAGTTGTACAATTCAAACCTTGGAGTGTGTGTGTATATTTCAGTCATGTCCAACTCTTTGCGACCCCATGGACTGTACCCACCAGGCTCCTCTGTCCATGGGATTCTGTAGGCAAGAATACTGGAGTAGGTAACAATGCCCTCTTCTAGGGGATCTTTCTGACCCAGGAATTGAATTGGAGTGTCTTAGGTCTCCTCCATTGACAGACAGGTTCTCCAGTATTCTTGCATGGAGAGTCCCGTGGACAGAGGAGCCTGGCAGAGTACAGTCCATGGAGTCACAAAGATTCAAACATGAATGAAGTGACTGAGCATTCATGCATATATATATATATATATATATATATCACTATTTTATTATTTCCTGAAATAAGTGAAGTAGTTCAGTTCAGTTGCTCAGTTGTGTCCGACTCTTTGTGACCCCATGGACTGCAGCATGCCAGGCTTCCCTGTCCATCACCAACTCCCCGAGCTTGTTCAAACTCATGTCCATCGAGTCAGTGATGCCATCCAACCATCTCGTCCTTTGTTGTTCTCTTCTCCTCCTGCCTTCAATCTTTCCCAGCATCAGGGTCTTTTCCAATGAGTCACTTCTTCGCATCAGGTGGCTAAAGTATTGGAGTTTCAGCTTCAGCACCAGTCCTTCCAGTGAATATTCAGGACTGATTTCCTTTAGGATTGATTGGTTTGATCTCCTTGCTGTCCAAGGGACTCTCAAGAGTTTTCTCCACCACCACAGTTCAAAAGCGTCAGTTCTTCAATGCTCAGTTTTCTTTATAGTCCAACTTTCACATCCATACAAGACTACTGGAAAAACCATACCATTTTCACAATCTTTTTATCTTGAAAGATTAGAAACTTCAAGAGTTAAAGTGGAAATTAAGTTGTCTTATAGCTATAGTCTCAGTAAGTTAAGAGAAACACGTGCCTATTTTAGTAAAATGACTGGAATTAAAAATTGTATCAAATCCACATGGGTTTGGTTTATGGTAAAGATTTAACTTGGGGTGAAAACAGTCTCAACTTAGAGCTGCTGACATCAACCCAAACTATTTATACTTCAAATGGATTTATTTATTTTTATTTTAAATTGTGTTAAAATGCATATAACCTAAAATTTACCAACTTAACCATTTTAAGTGTACAGTGCAGTAATGCTAAGTATATTCACAGTGTTGTACAACCAAAGTCCAGAATTTTTTATGCCCATTAAACAACTTTCTGGGATCTTCCTGGTGGCTCTGATGGTAAAGAATCTGACTGCAGTGCAGGAGACCTGGGTTTGATCCCTGGACATGACTGAGCAACTAGCACTGCAATACTACTGCAAACAACTTCCCATTTTCCTCTCTCCCCAGCCCTGTCAACCCCCATTATACTCACAACTGGATTTTTGTTTATTTTTGTTATATTAGAATAGAAAACTAAAACCTTTTACTTCTAGGTTTCAAAATGGTTTTTCTCAAACATCTTTTCCAAGTTCAGCCCCCCTCTCTTTTTATTAACATTGATTAAGTAGCTGCTGAAGAAGAAAATGGCAGCCCATTCCAGTATTCTTGCCTGGAGAATCGTATGGACAGAGGAGCCTGGAGGGGCTACAGTCCATAGGCTGGCAAAGAGTCAGACACCACTGGCAACTAAACAAGTTGCTGCATGTGAAACATGGCACCAGAAGAGGGCACTGTTAAATTGGACTATTGTATCAAATTTGAGTAGTGTAGATCTGAATTCCTTTCATAATTTCAAGAGCTTAGAAGATGACAACAGAGCTGGGTAGTAGTAATCTGTTTTCATTTAGTGTTTTTTAATTGAGAAGTTGGTTGATTCATTGTGCTTCTTCTGGAAATTAGCTTTCATTTAAGGCCGAGAATTTTTCTCTTCCTTGTACAAATATAAAGGATTTCTGTGTTAATTGTTTTTAACTACAAATCTAAGGATAAGAACCATGGAGTTCCTATAACATTCTCATAAAATGAAAATAAAAATGATTTGGAGGAAGATGACATGTATTTTTTTAATGTGTGTTTTACTTCAAGTTTTTGATGTAATATTTCACTAAGAATTTTTTTAGAATTCTATGAAATGCAAAGGAAGTAAGAAGATCTATTATCTCTCTGCCTAGATAGGCTCTAAACATTCAAAACATTAAAGTATAAAAGATAAAATAGTATAAATTTAGAAAAAAATAATACTTCTGAAATATCAAATAAAAACTAAAAATATCCAAAGTTGGTCATTTTAGCTGCATTTAAGTAATTACTAGGTGGGAGAGGGGCAGAATATAAATTTGTATATGATTGTACAAACATACACATACACACAGATTTGTGTGAGAGTTGCATCTACTTGCATAGCTGTTGTTTTTCATTTCACAAAAGTGATCATATAGTCACCATTTTTGTAGTTTTTTTTTTTCTAACTTAATCATGTAGCTTGGTGACTTTTCCATATAACATGTTCTTTGTTCTCATTTCTAAATGTCCTTTTAATAGCTGCACACAATCCTATTGTATGGACTTTCCATATTTTTTTAACTATTTAATTCTCTATTTGTGTATGTTTGTGAACACTTTGGTTATTCCAATTCTTTAAATTAAAAATTACTCCATATACCATGAATTCACCTTTTAATAATATACAGTTCAGTATTTTAATGTATGTTCACAAAATTGTGTATCTGTTACCACTAATTCCAGAACATTTTCATCACTCCAAAAAGAAACCATATACTCATTAGCAGTTACTCTCAATCCTCCCTCACCACAGCCATTAGAAACAACCAATCTATTATCAGTCTCAATGGATTTGTCTATTCTGAACATTTCATACAAATGAAATCATACAATATATGGCCTTACATGCCTAGATTCTTTCACCAAGCACAATATTTCCAAGGTTCATGGTGCTATGCAATGTACTTCATCCTTTTGTATTTTTATATTTTTATTATGATAAAAATACACATAACATAAAGTTTACTATATATTTTTTCTTTTTCATTTGAGGTAATGTTTGCCATCTTGACCATTTAAAAAGTAATAGTGTTAAGTACACTCACATTGCTATACAACCAATCTCTGGAACTCTTTTCATCTTGCAAAACTGAAATTTTACATCCATTAAACAACAACTTCCCATTCCCTACTGCCCACAGCCCCTGACAACCACCATTATATTTTCTGTCTACATGCATACCACTACAGTATTAATTCATATAAATAGAATAATAAAATATTAGTCTTATTGAATTATTTTACTTAGCATAATGTTCTCAAGGTTCATCTGTGTTGTAGGCTGTGTTTAAATTTCCTTCCTTTTATATACTGTAAAAATATTTTTATTTTTATTTATTTTGTTACTGAAATGTAGGTTCAGGTGTATGATATAATGATTTATTTGCATGCATTATGATATCATGGGGCTTCCCAAGTGGTGCTAGTGGTAAAACATCTGCCTGCCAATGTAGGAGATGCAAGGGACATCAGTTCAATCCCTGGATCAGGAAGATCCCCCGGAGTAGGGAATGAAAACCCACTCCAGTATTCTTGCCTGGAAAATTCCACGGACAGAGGAGCCTTGCAGTCCATGGGGCAGCAAAAAGTTAGACACAACTGAGCGACTGAGCACACACACACATACACAGAATTAGTCACAACAGTAAGTCTAGTAACCATCTGTCCCTATACAAAATTTGTTGTTGTTCAGTTTCTAAGTCATGTCCAACTCTTTCGTTCCCATGGACTGCAGCATGCCAGGCTCTTTTGTCCTCCACTATCTTCCAGAATTTGCTCATATTTATGTCAATTGAGTTCGTGATGCTATCTAACCATCTCTTCCTCTGTTGCCGCCTTCTCTTTTTGCCTTCATTCTTTCCCAGAATCAGGATCTTTTCCAGTGAGTCAGCTCTTTGCATCAGGTGAACAAAGTATTGGAGTTTCACCTTCAGCATCAGTCCTTCCAGTGAATACTCAGGGTTGGTTTCCTTTAGGATTGACTGGTTTGATCTCCTTCCTGTCCAAGGGACTCTTAAAAGTCTTCTCATCAAGAGTCTCTGGTGTATTCTTCTAGGTTTCTTATGGTTTTAAGTCTTACATTTAAGTCTATAATCAATCTTGAGGGCTTTTTTAGTATATAGTTTGAGGAAGTTGTATAGAGTCATTCTTTTGTATGTGTCTCCCAAAACCATTCATTGAAGAGAGTGTCCTTTCCCTATTGTGTAATTTTCTTTTCTTTCTCAAAAATTAATTCACTACATATGGGTGGGCTTATTTCTGGGCTCTCTATTCCATTTTATTGATCTATGTGTCTGTTTTAACATCAATACCATGCTATTTTGATTACCTTAGCTTTGTAATATAGTTTGAAATCAGGAATTATTATGCCTCCAGCTTTGTTCTTTCACAAGGTAACTTTGGTTTTTGTGAGTATTGTTTGGTCATGTATTAACAAATATTAGGACTGTTTGTTATTTCTGTGAAAATGCTATTAGAATTATGATAAGTATTGCATTGAATCTGTATATTGTCTTGAGTAGTATGGACTTTTTAACAATGTTAATGCTTCCAATACATGAACACAGAATAACTCATCGTTTATTTGTGTTTTTTTTTTCAATTTCTTACATCAGTACCTTATGATTATCAGTGTACAGGTCTTAAACCTCCCTGGTTAATCTTATCCCTAGGTATTTTATTCTTTCCAATGAAAGTGTAAAGGGAATTTACTTAATATCTCTTTCCAATAGTTTATTTTAATGAGTAGAAACACACCAGATTTCTATATATTGATTTTGTATCTCACAACTATTCAGAATTCATTTATTAGTTCTATTGGCTATTTTGTAAAGTCTTTAGCATTTTCTATATATTATATGTCATCAGCAAATAGTGGCAGTTTTACTTATTTTCTTTAAATTTTAGATTCTTTTTGTTGCTTTTTCTTCTCTGTTTGCTGGGGACTGTACTCCCAATACTATGTTGAATAAAAGTGGTGAGAATGTGCATCCTTGTCTTGTTCCTGATATTAGACAAAAAGCTTTCAGTTTCTTATCATTTAGTATGATGTTAGCTGTGAGTTGATTGTGTGTGAAAGTATTACGTTGAGGTAAATACCTCCTTTGTTGAATTTTTTTGTCTTAACCACATGGTGAATTTTGTCAAAATATTTTTCTGCATCTATGGACCATATGAATTTTATTTTTCAGTATGTTAATGTGGTGTATCACATTGCCTGACTTTTGCATGTTGAACCATATTTGCATCCATGGAACAAATCCCACTTGATTATGATGTATGAAACTTTTAATGTATTGTTGAATTTTATTTGCTGATATTTTATTGAAGATTTTTGCATCTATGTTGATCAGGCATACATGCTAAGTCACTTCAGCTGTGTCTGACTCTTTGAAACTCTATGGACTATAGCCCACTAGGCTCCTCTGTTCCTGTGATTCTCCAGGCAAGAATACTGGAGTAAGTTGCCATGCCCTCCTCCAGGGGATTTTCCCAACCCAGGGATAGAACCAATGTCTCTTGTCTCTTGCATTGGCAAGCAAGTTCTTTACCACTAAGCTAACTGGGAAGTCCAGTTGATCAGGCATATTGACCTATATATTTTTTTTTCTCATAATGTCTTTGGTTTGGTGTCAGAGTAATGCTGGCCTCATAGAATGAGTTTGGAAGCATTTCATCCTCTTTAATTTTCTGTAATGGTTTAGCGAGGATAGGTGTTACCCGTTCTTTAACTATTTGGTAGAATTCAACTGTTAAGCTGTCACAACCTAGACTTTTGTTTCTTGAAAATGTTTTTTACATTACTGAATCAATTTCATTACTGGTAACTAGTCTGTTCATATTTTTTATTTCTTCATGATTTGGTATTTGGAGATTGTATATTTTTAGGAATCTATCCATTTCTTCTAATCTGTTCATTTTAGCAGTGTATAATTTTTGGCAATAATCTGTTATAGTCTTTTTTATTTCCATAGTATCAATTGTAAATTCTCTTTTATTTCTCATTTTATCTACTTGAATCTTTTCTCTTTTTTCTTCTTGAGTCTACCTAAAGTTTTATCTTTTGTTTATCTTTTCAAATAACCAAGTTTTAGTGCCATTGATCTTTTCTGTTCTTTTTTAGTCTTCATTTCATTTATTTCCACTCTGATCTTTATTGTTTGCTTCTTCCTAGAAAGAATGTTTATTGAGATTTTTCTTGTTTTTCTGGTAGGCCTTTACTACCATTAGTTTCCCTCTTAAAACTGCTCTTGCTGTGTCTCCTAGATTTTGTAACATTGTGTTTATGTTTTATTTATCTCAGGTATTTTTTGTCAATTCTTTGACCCATTAGTTATATAGGAGCAGGTTATTTAACCTCTCTATGATTATTTCTTCCAGAGTTTTGTTAAAAAATAATTTCTAGTTTAATACTTCTGAGAGAGTCAATTCCTAGTCAGGTTGATAAGAAGTCTAGGGGTCCCCATGAAGAGAGGGGTCTGGAATTCTCAAGGAGGAAGAAAGGACAAAAGTTTTTCCCCTCTACATTCCCTAGGATTATATAACAATGTATCCTACTTGAGGGCAGTCTCTGAAAAAAAAAAAAAAAAAAAAAAAACCTTCTGGCTAATTCTGTTATCTCAAATTGTAAATTACGGGAGTAGGTCTGGTGAGGTCTTTACAACCTCCAGACATTCTTTTGATTCACTGTAATAACTAATTTGAGAGTGTATAATTCCAGTGATAAGACTAGCAAGGGGGTACTCTTTCTACCCACTTCTGATATCTATGTCAGAAGCTTTCTCTATCTCCTTTATACTTTAATAAAACTTTATTACACAAAAGCTCTGAGCGACCCACCCTCATCTCTGGCCCTGGATTGAATTCTTCTCCTCCAGAGGCCAGAACCCTGGTGTCTTTAGTGATTCAGCAACAACCTTTCACTTCCTTGGTCAGAAAAGATGCTTAACATGATTGCAGTCTTATTCAATGTATTTAGAATTCTTTCATGTCCTGAATATGATCTATAATGGAGAGTACTCTATGTGCACTAGAAAAGAATGTGTATTCTGCATTTTGGGGGGTGGAATACTCTTTGTATATATATTAAGTTCATATGCTTTAAGGTATCATACACTGCCAATGTTTCCTTATTGCTTATCTGCTTCCACGATTCATTAATTGACTAAAGTGAAGTGTTAAAATCCCTTGTTAATTATTGTAGTATTGTCAGTTCCTCACTTTCTGTCTGTTAATATTTTCTATGTATTTAGGTGCTCCTATAATGAAGAGATATATGTAATTGGCACATCCTTCTGTTTAATTGATACCTTTATTTTTATGTATGGTCTTTTCTTTGTCTCTTGTTACAGTCTTTGTTTTAAAATCTATTTTGTCTCATATATGTACTGTTATCTCAGACCTTTTATGTTGTTGTTTTCACCTGCATGAAATGTATTTCCATCCCTTCACTTTCAGACTGTGTGTTTCTGTAGATCCAAAGTGAGTCTCTTGTAGGCAGCATAAATATATGCCTTGAGGAAGCCTTTAGTGCTTTTATATTTATCATAGTTATTGCTAGGCATGTATTGTATGTATTGTGATTTTGTTAATTGCTTTCTATTTTTAGTAGTTATTATATGCTCCTTTTTTCTCTTGTGTTCCTTTCCCTGTGATTTGATGAATTTCTTAACTGTTATGTTTGTATTCTTTTCTCTCTAAGTTTATGTGTCTCTATTATAGGTTTCTTTGCTTTGTGTTTACCATGTGGTTTATATATTGATATAATGATCTACTTATATAGCAGTCTATTAGAAGGTAATGGTCTCTTAAATTTGAGTGCATTCTAAATGCATATTATTACTTCCTCATATATATGGTATTTCTTTCACTTTTAAAATTGAAGTGTAGTTAATGTACAACATTATATATTTCAGGTAAACATGTAGTGATTCACACTTTTTAAAGGTAATATTCCATTTCTAATTATTATAAAATAGTGGGTATATTCACTGAATTCTACAATATATCCATTTTAATTGAAGTATAGTTAATTGGCAATATTGTGTTAATTTCAGGTATACAGCAAAGTGATTTAGTTATACACACATGTATGTATATACTTTGTATTGGGGAGTTCTTTTAGTTTTTGCTTTTTTGAAGAAATTCATTTTCTCAAGCATTGATAAATTTAAGAAAACTGAAATCATATCAAGCAACTTTTCTGATCACAATGCTATGACATTAGATATCAATTACAGGAAAATAATGTAAAAACACAAGCACATGGAGGCTAAGCAATATGCTACTAAGTGAGCAAAAGATCACTGAATAAATCAAAGAGGAAATAAAGAAATCTAGAAACAAATGACAATGAAAACATGACAACTCAATACCTATGGGATGTAGCAAAAGCAGTTCTAACAGGGAAGTTTATAGCAATACAATCCTACCTCAAGAAACAAGACAAATCTCAAACAACCTAAGCTTACACCTAAAGCAATTAGAGAAGAATGACAACAACAACAAAATGCAAAATTAGTAGAAAGAAATTATAAAGATCAGAGCAGAAATAAATGAAAAGGAAATAAAGAAATTAATAGCAAAGCCCAATAAAACTAAAAGCTAGTTCTTTGAGATGATAAACAAAATTTATAAACCATTGGCCAGACTGATCAAGAAAAAATAAAAGGAGAGGACTCAAATAAATAAAATTAGAAATGAAAAGGAGAACTTATGAACTTACAACCATACTGCAGAAATATCATGAGAGTACTATTAGCAACCATATGCCTATAAAAGAAACAACCTGGAAGAAAAGGACAAATTCTTAGAAAAGTACAACATTCCAAGACTGAGCCAGGAAGAAATGGAAAATATGAAGAGACTAATCACAAGCACTGAAATTGAAACTGTGATTAAGAATCTTCCAGCAAACAAAAACCCAGGGACAAATGGCTTCACAGGTGAATTTTATCAAATATTTAGAGAAGAGCTAACACCTATCCTTCTCAAATTCTCAAAAAACAGCAGAGGGAGAAACACTCCCAAATTCAGTCTATTAGGCCACCATCATCCTGATACCAAAGCAAGAAAAGATATCACAAAAAATAAAATTGCAGATAAATATCACTAGAGAACATAGATACAAAAATCCTCTACAAAATACTAGCAAACAGAATCCAACACACTAAAGGTATCATACAACATGATCAAATGGGGTTTATCCTAGGGTTACAAGGATTCCTCAATATATACAAATTGATGAATGTGATATACCACAGCAATGTGTACATGTCCAACCGAAGCTCCTTAACTATCCTTTGCCCCCATCCTTCTTCTTCAGTAACCAAGCATTTGTTCTCTAAGTCTGTGAGTCTCTTTTTGTCTTGTAAGTAACTTCACCCATATCATTTCTTTTTGGATTCCACATATAAGGGATGTCATATGATATTTCTCCTTCTCTGTCTGACTTACTTCATTCAGCACGACAATCTATAGGTCCATCCATGTTGCTGCAAATGACATTATTTTATTTTATAACGGCTGAGTAATATTCTGTTGTACATATGTACTACATCTTCTTTATCCATTCCTGTGTCAATGGACATTTCAGTTGCTTCTATGTCTTGGTTATTGTAAACTGCGCTGCAATGGATATTGGGATGCATCTATCCTTTCAGATCATGTTTTTCTCTGAATATTTGCCCAGGAGTGGAATTTCAGGGTCATATATTAGTTCTACTGTTAGTTTTTTTTTTTAAGGAAATTCCATACTGTTCTCTTTAGTGGCTGTACCAATTCGCATTCCAACCAACACTGTACAAGGGACTACTCTCTTTTTGTGTCTGCTTCCGTAGAAAATATATTCCTATGTATTCACTGTGTCTTTAAAGCTAAAGTGTTTTATATGTAGAATATATAGGTAGGTCTTCTGTTTTTACATTTTTACTCATTCAGCCACTCTGTCATTTGATTAGATATTTCAATCCATTTACATCTAAAGTAGTTACTGACAGGTGAGTTCTTACTAGTTCCATCATATTGTTTCTGGATGTTTTGTAGTTCACATGTTTGTTTCTCTCGCTGCCTTCCTTTGAAATCATGTTTCTCCACAGAGATAATTTTTGTTTTATTCTATGTTTGTGAATCTATTGTGAGTTTTTGTTTTCTGGTTATCATTAGACTTGCATAAAAATCTTATTTATGTATATATGTGTCTATTTTGCACTGGTAACAATTTATTCTTCTTTGGCAGTTTCTTTCTTCCACTTTGTATATATAATTCAATTATCTCTGGCCTTCAATGTCTCTAATGATAAATCTATTGATAGCTTCATGGGATTTCCCTTCTAAGAGATAATTTTTTTATTGATTTTAAATAAGTTTTGTTTTTATTTTATTTTAGACATTCTTATGCAAGAAGGAAAGTGGTTGTCTGAGGAGACTATATAAATCCTTGAGAAAAGAAGAGAAGTGAAAAGCAGGGGAGAAAGGGAAAAATATACCAAACTGAATGCAACATTCCAGAGAATAGCAAGGAGAAAAAAGAAGGCTTTCTTAAATGAACAATGCACAGAAGCAGAGGAAAACAGTAGAATAGGTAAGACCAGTGATCTCTTCAAGAAAATTGAAGATATCAAAGGAAATATTCGTGCAAGAATGGGCATAATAAAGGAAAGAAACCGTAAGGACCTAATATAGGCAGAAGAGATTAAGAAGAGGTAGTAAGAATACACAGAACTATACAAAAAATGTCTTAATGATCAGGATGACCATGATGGTGTAGTCACTCACCTAGAGCCAGACAGCTTGGAGTGTGAAGTCAAGTGGGCCTTAAGAAGCATTACTACAAACAAAGCTACTGGAGATGATGGAATTCCAGCTGAGCCATTTAAAATCCTAAAAGATGATGCTGTTAAAGTGCTACACTCAATATATCAGCAAATAAGAAAAATTCAACAGTGATCATAGGACTGGAAAAGATTGTTTTCATCCCAATCCCAAAGAAGGCAGCACCAAAGAATGTCCAGACTACTGGACAGTTATACTCATTCCACATGCTAGTAAGGTTGTGCTCAAAATTGTTCAAGCTCTGCTTCAGCAGTATATGAAACAAGAATTTCCAGATGTACAAGTTTGGTTTAGAAAAGGCAGAGGAACCAAATATCAAATTGACAGCATTCGCTGGATCATAGAAAAATCAAGGGAAGTCCAGAAGGAACACCTATTTCTGCTTTATTGACTATGTGAAATCCTTTGACTGTAAGGATCACAACAAACTGTGGAAAATTCTTAAAGAGATGGGAATACCAGACCAACTTACTTGTCTCCTGAGAAACGTGTTTGTGGGTCAAGAAGCAACAGAACCTTACATGGAACAACTAACTGGTTCAAAATTGAGAAAGAAATACAGCAAAGCTGTATGTTTTCACCCTGCTTATTTAACTTTTATGCAGAGTACATCATATGGAATACCAGGCTGGATGACTAACAAACTGGAATCAAGATTCTAGGAGAAATATCAACAATGTCAGGTATTCAGATGATACAACTTTAATGGCAGAAAGAGAAAAGAAACTAAAGAGCCTCTTGATGAAGAGAGTGAGAAACATGGCTTAAAACTCAACATTCAAAAATCTAATATTGTGGCATCCAGTCCCATTTCTTCATGGCAAACAGATGGGGGAAAAGTGGAAGTAGTGACAGATTTTACTTTCTTGGGCTCCAAAATCACTGTGGATAGTGACTGCAGCCAAGAAACAAAAAGATGCTCGCTCCTTGGATGAAAAGCTGTGACAAACCTAGACAGCATATTAAAAAGCAGAGACATCACTTTGCCAGAAAAGGTCCATATAATCAAAGCTATAGTTTTTCCAGTAGTTCTCATAGATGTGAAAATTGGACTGTAAAGAAAGTTGAGTACCAAAGAACTGATGCTTTTGAATTGCAATTTTGCAGAAGACTCTTGAGAGTCCATTGGTCCACAAGATCAAACCAGTCAACCCTAAAGGAAATAAACCTTGAACATTCATTGGAAGGACTGATGCTAAAGCTGAAGCTCCAATACTTTGGCCACCAAATGTGAAGAACTGACTCATTGGAAAAGACTCTGATGCTGGGAAAGATTGAAGGCGGGAGTAGAAGGGGATGACAGAAGATGGGATGGTTGCATGGCACCACTGACTCAATGGACATAAGTTTGAGCAAACTCCAGGAGATAGTGAAGGACATGTAAGCCTGATGTGCTGCAGTCCATGAGGTCACAAAGAGTTGGATATGACTTAGTGATTGAACTGCAACAACTCTTGTCACTGATCAATGTCAGCTTAGGAAATGGAATGATGCAGGCAAAATGATCCTGTCTTCCTCTTGTGTAGTTATGTTCATGATTTTTGCTCCATAGTGTTTCTGAGATTTCTTAAGTGCAGTACAGATTCCTCCCAGAGCTGTTTCTGTTCACTGATGACTCTAATTGTTACTAATCATGGGAGGATAGTATCTCAAAGTAGGGTTTCCTACTTTGCTATTTCAGTGATGTCGCTTCAAGAAATTTCATGAAGTTTAACAGTAAGAGAAAAAATAGGTTCTTACTAAAAGAGAGCCCCCATAAGACTATCAACAGATTTTTCAGCAGAAGCTTAGTACGCCTGAAGTGATGAAATATATTCAAAATGCTGGAAAAATCCAACCAAGAATAGTTTACCTGACAGAGTTATCATTCAGAATTGAAGGAGAGAGAGGGTTCCAGACAAGTAAAAGTAAACAAATTTATTACCATGAAACCACCCTTACAAAAATCTTAAAGAGACTTCTTTAAGGTAAAGACAAACAACATTGAGTGGTAATAAGAAACATAAACAATAAATTTTACTGGTAAAGATAAATATATAGTAAATTTAATGCATAAATCACATAATCTATTATAAAAGGTGAGACAGAAGTAGTAAAAACAGCCATGAGAGAGTCCTTTCCTAGCCAGGTTGATAAGAAGCTTAGGGATCCCCAAGGAGAGAAGGGTCTGGAATTCTCAAGGAGGAATAAAGGACAAACTTTTTTTTCCCTCTACATTCCTTAGGATTATATAACAATAATGTATCCTGCTTGAGGACAGTCTCTGGGGAAAAAAAAAACCTTCTGGCTAATCCTGTTATCTTAAAGTGTAAATTATGGGAGTAGGTCTAGTGAGGTCTTTACAACCTCCAGGCATTCTTTCGATTCACTGTAATAACTAATTAGAGAGTATATAATTCCATTGCCAAGACTAGCAAGGGGGTACTCTTTCTGCCCCCATCTGATGCCTATGTCAGAAGCTTTCTCTATCTCCTTTATACTTTAATAAAACTTTATTACACAAAAGCTCTGAGTGAGCAAGCCTCGTCTCTGGCCCCGGATTGAATTCTTCTCTGGAGGCCAAGAATCCTGGCATCTTTGTGTGTTCGACAACAACCTTTCATCTTGGGGGCTCATCCGAGATTCTTCAGGACAAGGTAAGGATGCTTGGAGCTCTAGTTCTTGTTCTCCTAGCCAACATGTTTTCTGCCTACTTTACTAGCTCTACTGTGTGCTCGTGTGAATGAATGGCACACCCTGCGCAAAGCAAGTGAGGAGCCCTGCTCTGCAGTTCCAAGGTGATCTCATATGGCTTATGGCAGAGACCTGTCAGTGGTTTATACCAACCTGCCAATGCCAAGAGGCACCCAATGTATCATTTGGGGTGTGTCCTTTGGGGGAACCGACCAGAAATGGGCAAAGTGTACGGACCAAACTCTCCTTTCTTGGTCAAACTTTTTGGTCTCTTTGACCATTTCATAACTACTTGGAATTAGAAGTACTAACCTAATCTGTTGAATCATAGACTTTCAAGGGATTTATGATCTTTGCTGTAACTGTGTACTATGACAGGTCCCAAACTTGGATTGGTAGTCAGGAAGCGCCTAGCCTTGCTAGGCATGGAAATTTTGGAAGCTAGATGGAGCTCTAGCTCCAAGAGCATCTCTAAGGTTAAAGGTTACTCAGATTGGAACTGCAATGGGGCTTTTTCCTTTGGTAACACTTGCTCTGAGTGGACCAGAGGAGATTCTTATACTGGTGTGGTGACGCTTGGAAGGAACTTCTCAGTTTTATGTTCGTATTGGTCTTATTGTGGTCAGGAATATACTCAGGGTCATGCACAGGCACTCAGGTGACGAACGGTGCCCCCAGTGGTCTTAGCCTGGGAGGCATTCCAGAAGGTTACTCTGATTGCACCCTGGGTGGCATCAGAGGTAATGGTGAAGAGCTGGACGTCAGTTAGGGATGCCATCAAGTCTACCCCTGGTGCATTCCCACCCTGTCTCGGTGGTAGAACCGGGAGGGATGAGTACGGCTAGGGATGCCATCAGGTCTACCCTTGGTGCATCCCCACCCCATCTTGGTGGCAGAACCAGGAGGGATGAGTACAGTGCCTGCATCGCTAAGGGACAGATTAAGTCTGACCAGAAAAGAAAGGCTTTGTTGTAAAATCTGTCTACACCCCCATCTAGAGCAAGAAAGGATGCCTCCAGTAGAAAGATGGCACTGGTCACTTTTTTTCTCTCTTACAGATGGGAGCTAACAACTCCAGCCTCACTCCTTTGCACTGCATACACACCTAGTCTTCCTATGGGATACTGCATGGCCGTGGTACCCACTGAAGGACGGAGAATGGTAGCCGGTTGGAGGGTCTCTTAAGGATAATACTGTTTTACAATTAGACCGGTTCTGTAGAAAACAAGGGAAATGGGTAGAAGTAATATATGTGTTGCCCTTTTTCTCTCTATGAAATATGCCAGACTTATGTCCTAAGGGTATAGATTTGGGTGTGACAACCAATAAATGAGGCTGTAGTTCCTTTACATCCTGTGGTGCCTAATCCTTATACTCTATTGTCTGAAATTCCTGAATGAGCCAAATATATCTCATTAATTGATTTGAAAGATGCCTTCTATTCAGTGCCTTTGGCGAAGGAAATTTCTATTTGCCTTTGAGGACCCTACGCAGCCAGCTTCTCAGTTAACCTGGACAGTTTTGCCCCAGGGATTTCGTGACAGTCCTCACTTATTTGGACAAAGTTTGTCATGGGATCTACAAAACTTTAATAGCTCTGAAGCAGTGATGTTACAATATGTAGATGATATTTTGCTCTGTGCTGAGACAGAGGAAGCTTGTTCACGAGCCTCGGAAGACTTCTTAAACTTTCTCGCAGGCTGCGGTTACAAGGCATCAATAGAAACGTTTCAGCTTTGTCAACAATCTGTTATATATCTGGGCCTAATCATATCAAAGTTGGCTTAAAGCTTAACATTCAGAAAACTAAGATCATGGCATCTGGCCCCATCACCTCATGGGAAATAGATGGGGAAACAGTGGAAACAGTATCAGACTCTATTTTTTGGGGGGCTCCAAAATCACTGCAGATGGTGACTGCAGCCATGGAATTAAAAGACGATTACTCCTTGGAAGGAAAGTGATGACCAACCTAGATAGCATATTAAAAAGCAGAGACATTACTTTGCCAACAAAGGTCCGTCTAGTCAAGGCTATGGTTTTTCCAGTGGTCATGTATGGATGTGAGAGTTGGACTGTGAAGAAAGCTGAGCACCGAAAAATTGATGCTTTTGAACTGTGGTGTTGGAGAAGACTCTTGAGAGTCCCTTGGACTGCAAGGAGATCCAACCAGTCCATCCTGAAGGAGATAAATCCTGGGTGTTCCTTGGAAGGACTGATGCCGAAGCTGAAACTCCAATATTTTGGCCACCTCATGCGAAGAGTTGACTCATTGGAAAAGACCCTGATGCTGGGAGGGATTGGGGGCAGGAGTAGAAGGGGATGACAGAGGATGAGATGGCTGGATGGCATCACCGACTCGATGGACATGTGTTTGAGTAAACTCCGGGAGTTTGTGATGGACAGGGAGGCCTGGTGTGCTGCGATTCATGGGGTCGCAAAGAGTCGGACACAACTGAGCGACTGAACTGAATCATATCAGAAGGGACTAGGGCCATGGCCCCGAGAGAATTAAACCTATACTAAATCATCCCCTACCTATGACTTTAAGACAATTGAAAGAATTTTGGGGAATCACAGGCTACTGTCGCATTTGGATTCCGGGTTATAGGGAACTTGCCCAGCCTTTATGTAAACTTATAGCTGAGACTCAGCAGGCCCAAATCGACAAACTGGTTTGGTCTCCAGATACTCAAAAGTCTTTTAAGGTTCTCCAGACTGCTCTCCTGCAAGCTCCCACTCTGAGCTTGCCCACAGGGTCATAATTTAATTTGTTTGTCACTGAAAGAAAAGGTGTGGCCTTGGGAGATTTGACACAACCCCGAGGGCCTCACCAGCAACATATTGCATATCTAAGCAGAGAATTGGATGTAGTTTCACATGGGTGGCCCCACTGCCTAAGAGTAATTGGGGCAGCAGCTTTTATAGCACCAGAAGCTTTAAAAATAATTAATGGATGAAACTTTACTATACAGACTTCTCATGGTGTGAGTGGAATCTTAAATTTGAAGATTAATATTTGGATGACAGACAGTAGGCTTCTTAAATATCAGTCATTGTTGTTACAAGGACCAGTAACTAAGCTTAAATTTGTAGAAATTTAAATCCTACCACTTTCCTTCCTGAGAAGGAAAATGAGAAACCTGATCACAACAATTAGCAATTGTTGCCAATTCCTAACTTTAAACTGTGCCGCTCGGGAAGATCTAATGGATACCCCGTTAGACAATCCTGACATGGAAATATTTGCAGATGGCAATTCTTTTGTTCGGGACAGAAAGTGTAAAGCAGGTTATGCCGTGGTAACTGCTGAACAGGTTTTAGAAGCAAAATCTCTCCCCAAGGGAACCAGTGCTCAGTCAGCGGAGCTTGTGGCTCTGACCCAAGCTCTAGAATTAAGCAAAGGGCAGTGGGTAAATATCTACACTGATTCTAAGTATGCTTATTTGACTTTACATGCTCATGCTACAACATGGAAAGAAAGACAGTTTAAAATAGCAACAGGAGAACCTATTAAACATTTCAGAGAGATCAAGAACTTTTTAACTGCTATATATTGTCCTAAAGTAGCTGGTATGCATTGCAAAGGACACAACAGGGATGGGAGTAAAGTAGCTGAAGGTAATCAGCTTGCTGACTCTCAAGCCAACAAGGTGCCATTTTACGAAACCCCCTCACTACCGACGCCTTTGATTTGGACAGGTCCTGTGGAACAGGAAAAACCACAATATACTGAGGAAAAAGTAGAAAGATATGAGAAAAGAGGAGCAAAGATTACTGATAAAGGATGGTTACAGTCTGAGAATGGGCAATTAATAATTCCTGAAAGTGCTCAATGGAAAATTCTTAAGGGTTTCATTTGGGTGAAGAAAGTACTTACCAGATGGCTTCTCATTTCTTTGAAGGTAAAAATGTAATAAAAACTTTAAAGAACAGTATCAAACGCTGTGAGGTTTGTCAGAAAAATAACCCGAAGACTTAAAAGCTAGCAAAATCTGGATTACAACGACGTGGAAAGTATCCTGGAGAGGACTGGGAAATTAATTTTACTCATATGCCAAAAGCTAATGGGTATTCTTGCTTACAAGTTTGGGTGGATGCTTTTACTGGATGGATTGAGGCTTTTCCCTGTCATAGTGAGCAGGCTAAGGAGGTTATACAGATTTTAATCCATGAAATTATCCCCAGGTTTGGGCTGCCATGGAGCCTTCAGAGTGACAATGGCTCCACCTTTAAAGCTGCTGTAACTCAGGGGGTGTCTAAAGCTCTAGGAATAGAGTATCACTTACACTGTTCCTGGAGACCCCAATCCTCAGGAAAGGTTGAAAAAACTAATGACGTTATCAAAAGACATCTGAGCAAATTATCTGAAGAGACGCAGGACAATTGGATTAAAGACCTACGCATAGATTTAATGAGGGCTCGAACTGCCCCAAAGAAGGAGGGACTGTCTCCCTTCGAATGCATTTATGGAAGGCCTTTCTTACACACAGACATTGTTATAGACCCTGAAGCCTTGGAATTAACTAATTATGTAACCCAGCTCTCAGCTTTTCAGAACTCTGGGAGATGACTCCTGACCCAGCCTCTGAGTCAAGCAAGCCTCTATTTGAGCCAGGAACTGAGTTCCTCATAAAAACATTGGAATCTGGGGGCCCATCCCTCGAACCCCTCTGGGAAGGCCCTTACCAGGTTATTCTTTCTTCTCCCACAGCCAGGAATTGATTCGTGGGTACATCACACTCGAGTTAAGAGGTGGCACCCTGACCAGAACTAAGTGATTTCATTTTATGTCTTTACTTTCTATGCTCTGACTTTGTACTTTTCAGGTGGGCCTGATAATCTATGTGAGCCTACTTCTGCTGACTCCAAAAATCCTGAGTCTGCCGTTTGATCCTCAAGACAATGCCTTCCTGTCCTGAGCTCACTCCTATGCAGCATTTCACAATCAGTCTAACTACTGGGTCTGTGGAGCACTCCCCTCTTCATCAGTGGAAGGCTTCCCATGGTGGACATCTCCACTTCAAGGAACAGATTTTCTCCAAATCTGTAGATACCTTCAACGACAATCACATGTGATGCCTCTTCTTAAACTGATGACATCTAAAAACCCTAAAATGGACTGGCACAACATGTTGTACTTTAACTATGGACATAATATGACTTTAAATTTTGATTGTACATTGTCTCGGTTCAGTGATTATTTTGCTACACATAAGGCAAATAGATCTAGATCTAATGGTTTTTTACCTGACGTTTATCAAATATGGGATGAGGTTATATGGTTAACTCCTGAAAAAGGACATCTAATATCTACTGCCCCTGTATACTGGGAACAAATAGAGCCATCCCCAGAAGTTAGTCAACAACTTAATTATAGTGATTGGAAACACTTGGTATTTTTGCCTCAGGAAATATGCAATGTAATCATTCCCGTGTTTCCCAACCCCAATTCAGGTCCTCCCTTTGTCTAACCAGGCACTGACTGGGACTGGGTATCTCAGTCACGCTGGCTTGCTCCAAAAAGGACTTATTGGATATGTGACTCTTACCTATGGGCATGGCTTCCCCCTGGTTGGATAGGGAGGTACACCCTGGGTCTAGCCTTTACTCACAGCTTTATATTTTCAGAGCTTCCAGAAAAGCCTGCTAATTACCCCACCTTAAAACTTGGTGTGTAAGGTCTGTATTTCACTGGTATGATTATTTGGCTGCAGTGTTTGTTCCCTCTTTGGGAACTATAGATGTTATGCTACGAGTGTATGGTTTGACTAATTTTACTCAACAAGCATTACAAGATTCTCAAAAAGCTATTTCAGCTCTTAATGCTGAACAAGCACAAATTAGAAAGGTGGTTTTACAAAATAGATTGGCTTTAGATATTCTGACAGCTTCACAAGGAGGAACGTGTGCCATTATTCATACCCAGTGCTGTACTTATATACCTGATATGAGCACTAATGTTACTCATTTTACTAAACACATGACCAAGATGATTGGGGCTATGGATACTCCTGAAGCCTCAATTGCTTCACTTTGGGAGACGTTAACTAGTTCCCCATGGTGGAAAACTATCTTAATTACAATAATTCTGATTGTTCTATTTTTGCTATTTGCTCCCTGCATCTGTAACTGTGTAATTGGATTTGTTTCTAGTCGCATGAAGGCTTTTATGTTACAAATGGTTGTCCAAACTCCTACGGGTGCCACAGCCTCTTTACATATTACTTGGGGCCCCTGGATCAGAGACCCTCAATATGAGAGTTAGAAGAATATGTTGCCTCACAATTTAGGGACCATGCCCCTAAATAGCTGGGAGTATTTATGGAATAAAAATGATGCCCCTTTCCCTTGGCAACATAATTCTCTTAAAAGAAAAGCGGGGAATGAGAGAGTCCTTTCCTAGGCAGGTTGATAGGAAGTCTAGGGGTCCCCAAGGAGAGAAGAATCTGGAATTCTCAAGGAGGAAGAAAGGACAAACTTTTTTCCCCTCTACATTCCTTAGGATTATATAACAATAATGTATCCTGCTTGAGGACAGTCTCTGGAAAAAACCTTCTGGCTAATCCTGTTATCTTAAAATGTAAATTATGGGAGTAGGTCTTGTGAGGTCTTTACAACCTCCAGACATTCTTTTGATTCACTGTAATAACTAATTAGAGAGTATATAATTCCATTGCTAAGACTAGCAAGGGGGTACTCTTTCTGCCCCCATCTGATACCTATGTCAGAAGCTTTCTCTATCTCCTTTATACTTTAATAAAACTTTATTACACAAAAGCTCTGAGCGATCAGGCCTCCTCTCCGGCCCCGGATTGAATTCTCCTCCAGAGGCCAAGAATCCCAGTGTCTTTGCGTGTTCAACAACAACCTTTCAGCCATAGCTATAAATACTAAGATATAATACAAAATGAGAAACCTTAAAAAGTGACATGAAAAATATAAAATGTGGGCGTAAGGAGAGTAAAAATGTAGAGTTTTAGAGTCCATTCAAACTTAGGTTCTTATTAATTTACTATTATTGTTGTTCAGTTGGCCAGTCATGTCCGAATCTGCAACCTCATGGACCACAGCACACCAGGCCTCCTTGTCCCTCACCATCTCTCAGAGTTTGCCCTGGTTCATGTTCATTACATCAGTGATGCCATCCGGCCATTTCATCCCCTGACACCTTCTCCTTTTGCCCTCCATGTCTCCCAGCATCAGGGACTATTCCAATTAGTCATCTGTTTACATCAGATGATGAAAATACTGGAGCTTCAGCTTCAGCCTCAGTCCTTCCAGTGAACATTCTGGGTTGATCTCCCTTAAGATTGACTGGTTTGATCTCCTTGCTGTAAAATGGATTTTCAGGAGTCTTCTCCAGCACCACACTTCAAAGGCATCAATTCTTTGGTGCTCTGCCTTCTTTATGATACAACTCTCACAACCGTAGGTGACCACTGGGAAGACCATGGCCTTCATTATACGGATATTTGTCAGCAGAATAATATCTCTGCTTTTCATTACATTGTCTACATTTGCCATTGCTTTCCTGCCAAGAAGCAATTGTCTTCTGATTTTGTGACTAAAGTCACCATCTGCAGTGATTTTGGAGCCCAAGAAGAGGAAATCTGCCACTACTTACACCTTTTTCCCTTCTATTTGTCATACAGTCATGGGGCCGTGTAGTGGGAATTTCTAATAATGTACTTTCACAGCCTTGAGAAATTTCATAGAGATAGCACATGGAAAAATAGCATATATCAAGAAACTGTGTTGATGATATATCAACAATGATGAAAAACATTTTTCATGTTTTTCTTAGAATAATAGCCTTGTTACAGACCCCAAGGCCAGACCCAGAAGGGAATATGACTGGGATCATGAAAAAAATGGACCTTGGGATACCAGGTCAACATTACGTATGAAAAGTGCCTACACACTTGTTGATTGTTCCCAAGATTACCCCAGAAGGGAACGGCCTGGGGTAAAAACAAGGTCTGGACTATGTCAAAGTAGTGTCTTGGGAAAGATAGATCAAAGAAAGTTTTGTAGTCTGCAATCAGGAATAAAATCTGGACTCATAGTGGACTCTGCACCTCAGTCCAATAGAGGCTGCAGGTTCCCTGACCCATTGCATCAGATTTTGTGTTGTGTTTTCATTCTCTTCGCTTGCTCCAGGACCTTTAGGGCAAGAGGGCTGGATGCCATGATGTTAGTTTTTTAAATATCCTTCACCTTCATCAAGAGGCTCTTTAGTTCTTATTTGCTTTCTGCCATTAGAGTGGTATCATTCTCATATCTGATGTTGTTGATGTTTCTCCTGCCCATTTTGATTCCAGCTTGTGACTCATCTAGCTCAGCATTTCTCATGATGTGCTCAGCGTATAGGTTAAACAAACAGGGTGGCAGCAGACAGCCCTGTCGTATTCCTTTCTCAATCTTGAACCAATCAGTTGTTCCATGCAGGGTTCTAACTGTTGCTTCTTGACCCAAATACAGGTTTCTAAGGAGACAGGTAAGATGGTTTGGTATTCCCATCTCTCTAAGAGTTTTCCAAGTTTGTCATGATCCATACAGTCAAAGGCTTTAGTGTAGTCAATGAACCGGAGATAGGTGTTTTTCTGAAATACCCTTGCTTTCTCTATAATCCAGCATGTGTTGGCAATTTGATCTATAGTTCCTCTTCCTTTTCTAAATCCAGCTTGGATATCTGAAAGTTCTTAATTTACTATAAATTATTTTAAATACATGATGTTATATGTAAGCCTCATGATAATGACAAAGCAAAAACTTAAAGTAGATACACAAAAATAAAAAGGAATCTAAGAATTCCACTAAAGAAAATAAATGAATGACAGAGAGCAAGAGAAGAGGAAATAAACAGAGAAGAACTGCAAATAACCAGAAAACAATTAACAGAATGGCAATATGTACATACCTATCAATAATTACTTTAAATGTGACTGAACTAAATATGCCAATCAAAAGACATGGAGTGGCTGAATGAAATAAAGAACAAAAATTGTCTGTTTGTATGTAGGGAAAAGTGGACAGGTACATGCAAAATAATTAAACTGGACCACTATCCATAGAAATCCACCATCCATAGAAATCAGCTTAAAATAAAGACTCAGGCGTAAAAGCTGAAGCCATTCAATTCCTAGAAGAAAACATAAGCAGTAAGCTCCTTGACATCAGTCTGGGTGATATTTTTTTGGCTCTGACTTCATAAACAAAATATGTAGGATTATATCCAATAAAAATATTTCTGCACAGCAAAGCAAACCATAACAAAATGAAAAGGCAACCCACAGAATGGGAGAAAATGTTTGCAAATCATATATCTGATATAGGGTTAGTATCCAAAATATATGAAGAACTCATAGAACTCACTAGTAAAACAAACAAACAAATAAACCGAAACCCGATCTAATTAATAAATGGTCAGAAGTCTTGAATAGACATTTTTCCAAAAAAGATATAGAGCTGGCCAATAGGCACATGAAAAGATGTGCAACATCACCAATCACTGGGGAAATGCAAATACAAATCATCTGATACCTTTGGACTGGCTATTATTAAAAGACAAAAAAAAAAAAAAAAAAAAAACCTCTGGGAAAAATATAGAGAAAAGGGAACCCTTGTGTACTCTTGTTGGGAATGTACCTTGCAACAGCCACTTTATGGAGGTTTTTCAAAATTTTAAAAATAGAATCACCATATGATCCAGCTATTCACCAGCTATGATCCACCACATCCAGATATTTATCTGAAGAAAGTGAAGACACTAACTTGAAAAGAGATGTACAAAGGATTTTTATTGTAGTTCAGCATCCATAGTGTCCATCAGTAGATTAATTAATGAAGAAAAAGTGGTATATACATAAAATGGAATATTATTCAGACATAAAAGAATAAAATTTGTCATTTTCTGCAAAATGAATGGACTTTGAGAGCATTATGGTCAGAGAAATAAGACTGAGAAAGACAAAGACAACATGCTCTCATTTATATGTGGAATCTTAAAGGAGAAAAAAGGTCTTAGATGAACAGATTGATGGTGCCAGAGGCAGCGAATGGGAGTGGGCAAAATGTGTGAAGATAGTTAAATGATACAAATTTTAGTTATAAAATAAATCATGGGGAAATAATGTAAAGTGTTGTGACTCTAGTTAATAATCATAGTTGTTCAGTGGGGAGTTGTGTCTGACTCAGCAACCCCATGGACTGCAGCACACCAAGCCTCCTAAAGTTGTTAAGAGAGTAAAAGTCCTTATCACAAGAAAAACAACCTTTTAGCTGTGAATGGTGATGGATATTAATTTGTGACTATTTTGCAATATATGCAAATATGCAGTCATTATGCCATACACCTGAAAATTACATTATATGTCAGTCATACCTCAGCTTTTTTAAAAAAGAAAGAAGTAAAAAGAAATAAGCCAAATTCTCTCTCTCTCTCTTTTCACACACACACACACATACACACACACACACACACACACACACATACATATTACTGCCTTGGGGCCATTGCAGAAACATGCATTTCTAAGACAAAAATTATGGAATCACAAACTAATACAGGATATTGCAGCAGAAGCAAAATTAGGATTGTATTGAGGAAAAATTTGGAATTTGATGGCTTGGTGTGAAATCATTTTGCAATAAAATGCACAGCTAAATAAATCTCACAAGCCCTCACTTTTAAAACCAAACAACCAACTATTCAAAAATTGGTCCTTAGACATATTACTATCTATAAACAGAATAAATCATGGTGTTAGAAGATTTTTAATATTATAAAAGTGAAGTTTAGCAGTATAAGATTGAAACTGTTGAAAACTGAACCAACATAACTAATTTGACTAAAGGAAGTAAATTGTCTCCTATACCAATATGAATCAAATATGTTACATGAGTGTCCATCATTCAAGGAGTTTTAATTGATTGTAATTCAGATGTTATTATTGACATTGACAAATGTGAGAAATGGTCAGTTTGATGAATTTATCTTCAAGATTTAGAACAAATTAAACACTATTTATTATAATTTATCAGTTCTATATTTACTGTCCAATGAGTGCCTTTTAATCAAGCTTTAATAATGAGTAATGGAATGATGTGTATATATGTGTGTGTGTGTGTGTGTGTGTGTATCACTTATATATTTGTCTAAACTCATAGAACGTAAGACAGCAAAAGCGAATTATAATGTAAAGTATGGAGTTTGGGTGTGTTGACTGAAAAAAAAAGGACCACATGAGAGTTGTGAAGTAAGTTTTATTTGGGGCAAAATGAAAACTATAGCCCAGGAGATAGCATTTCAGATAGCTCTGCTTCAAAGAGGTAAAGGGGAGGTGAGTATATATGTAAATTTGGTAAAGGGGGGGAGTACATGTAATCATGTACCCAGTTGTGGATGTGACTGGTGATGGAAGTAAAGTCTGATGCTGAAAAGAGCAATATTGCATAGGAACCTGGAATGTTAGGTTCATGAATCAAGCAAATTGGAAGTGGTCAAACAGGAGATGGCAAGAGTGAACATTGACATTTTAGGAATCAGTGAGCTCAAATGGACTGGAATGGGTGAATTTAACTCAGATGATCATTATATCTACTACTGAGGGCAAGAATCCCTTAAAAGAAATGGAGTAACCATCATAGTCAACAAATGACTCCAAAATGCAGTACTTAGGTGCAATCTCAAAAATAACAGAATGATCTCTGTTCGTTTCCAAGGCAAACCATTCAGTATTACAGTAATCCAAGTCTGTGCCCTGACTAAGAATGCAGAAGAAGCTGAAGCTTAGTGGTTCTATGAAGATCTACAAGACCTTCTAGAACTAACACCCCCAAAAGATGTCCTTTTCATTATATGGGACTGGAATGCAAAAGTAGGGAGTCAAGAAATACCTGGAGTAACAGGCAGATTTGGCCTTGGAGTACAGAACGAAGCAAGGCAAAGGCTAATAGATTTTTGCCAAGACAGCACACTGGTCACAGCAAACACATTCTTCCAACAACACAAGAGAAGACTCTACATATGGACATCAACAGATGGTCAATACTGAACACAGATTGATTATATTCTTTGCAGCCAAAGATGGAGAAACCCTATACAGTCAGCAAAAACAAGACCAGGAGCTAACTGTGGTTCAGATCATGAACTAATTATTGCCAAATTCAGACTTAAAAATGAAAAAAAAAAATAGGGAAAACCACTAGACAATTCAGGTATGACCTAAATCAAATCACTTATGATTATACAGTGGAAGTTGCAAATAGATGCAAGGGATTAGATCTGATAGACAGAGTGTCTGATGAACTATGGACAGAGGTTCATGACATTGTACAGGAGGCAGAGATCAAGACCATCCCCAAGAAAAGGAAATGCAAAAAGGCAAAATGATTCTCTGAGGAGGTCTTACAAATAGCTGTGAAAAGAAGAGAAGCAAAAGGCAAAGGAGAAAAGGAAAGATATACCCATTTGAATGCAGACTTTCAAAGAATAGCAAGGAGAGTTAGGAAAGCCTCCCTCAGTGATCAATGCAAAGAAATAGAGGAAAACAATATAATGGGAAAGACTAGAGATGTCTTCAAGAAAATTAGAGATACCAGGGGAACTTTTCATACAAAGAGGGGAACAATAAAGGACAAAAATGGCATGGACCTAACAGAAACAGAATATATTAAGAAGAGGTGGCAAGAACACTGAGAAGAACTATACAAAAAAGATCTTCATGACCCAGATAACCATGATGGTGTGGTCACTCACCTAGAGCCAGACATCCTGGAATGTGAAGTCAAGTGGGCCTTAGGAAGCATCACTACAAACAAAGCTAGTGGAGGTGATTAAATTTCAGTTGAGCTATTCAGTCCTCAAAGATGATGCTGTGAAAGTGCTGCACTGAATATGTCAGAAAATTGGGAAAATTCAGTACTGGCCAAAGGACTGAAAACGTTCAGTTTTCATTCCAATCCCAAAGAAAGGCAATGCCAAAGAGTGCTCTAGCTACTGCACAATTGCACTCATCTCACACACTAGCAAAGTAATGCTCAAAATTCTCCAAGCCAGGCTCCAACAGTACGTTAACTGTGATCTTCCAGATGTTCATGTTGGATGTAGAAAAGGAAGAGGAAGAAGAGATCAAATTGCCAACATCTGTTGGATCATCGGAAATGCAATATAGTTCCAGAATAACACCTACTTTTGCTTTACTGACTATGTCAAAGCCTTTGTGTGGATCACAATAAACAGTGAAAAATTATTCAAGAGATGGGAATATCAGACCACCTGACTTGTCTCCTGAGAAATCTTTATCCAGGACAAGAAGTAACAGTTAGAACTGGACATGAAACAATAGACTGGTTTTAAATTGAGAAAGGAGTACACCAAGGCTATATAATGTCACCCTGCTTATTTAACTTATATGCAGAGTACATCGCGAGAAATGCTGGACTGGATGAAGCACAAGCTGAAATCAAGATTCCTGGGAGAAATATCAATAACTTCAGATATGCAGATGACACCACACATATGGCAGAAAGCGAAGAAGTACCAAAAAGACTCTTGATGAAATTGAAAGAGGAGAGTGAAAAAGTTGGCTTAAAACTCAACATTCAGGAAACTAAGATCATGGCTTCTGGTCCCATTACTTCATGGCAAATAGATGAGACACAGTGGAAACAGTGACAGACTTTATTTTGGGGGGCTCCAAAATCACTGCAGATTGTGATTGCAGCCATAAAATTAAAGGACGCTTGCTACTTGGAAGAAAAACTATGACCAACCTAGACAGCATATTAAAAGGCAGAGACATTACTGTGCCAACAAAGGTCCGTCTAGTCAAAGCTATGGTTTTCCAGTAGTCATGTATAGATGTGAGAGTTGGAGTATAAAGAAAGCTGAGCACTGAAGTATTGATGCTTTTGAACTGTGGTGTTGGAGAAGACTTTTGAGAGTCCCTTGGACAGCAAGGAGATCCAATGAGTCTATCCTAAAGGAACTCAGTCCTGCATATTCATTGGAAGGACTGATGCTGAAGCTGAAACAACAATACTTTGGGCACCTGCTGCGAAGGGATGTCTCATTTGAAAAGACCCTAATGCTGGGAAAGATTGAAGTCGGGAGGAGAAGCAGACGACAGAGGATGAGATGGTTGGATGGCATAATCGACTCAATGGACATGAGTTTGTGTGAGCTCCAGGAGTTGGTGATGGACAGGGATGCCTGTTGTGCTGCAGTCCATGGGGTCACAAAGAGTCAGACACGACTGAGTGACTGAACTGAACTAAAATGTAATCAAGCATATATATTGCAAATGTTTTCTGCTAGTCTCATGAAGTTTACTGCTAGTCACAAGGGACAGATGTTACCATGAAGGATTTTAGTGCTTTTCTAGATTTGAAGAAATGCGAGAATTGGGCTCATAAAATTGTCTCCTGAAAATCTAATTATCTGGAGATCTGTTCTGCCAGTTTAATTCTAGAGCACTGAGTGCCTCATTCCTGATTTCCACCCTGAACTCCTTTAAGGGGGATGCTGAAGATCAGCAGCTGCAGCAGCTCATAGTTTTCTCTTTGTAGACTCAGATGGCAAGTGCCAATTTATAGTTGAAGGGCAATTATGATGTTCAGTGTAGGTTCATCAGTTGTAACAAATGCACCTGTCTGGTGAGGGATGTTAATAATGGGGGAAATTACGCATTTGGGGCAGGGAATATATAGGAGATATTTTACCTTCTTTTTAATTTTACTGTGAATTTAAAACTTTTCAAGAAGAATAAAGTCATTAATTAAAAACTAATGGATAGTGTTACCCTGGTGGCTCAGTGGTAAATAATCTGCCTGCCAATGCAGGAGACACGGGTTTGATATCTGGTCCCAGAAGATCCCATATACCATGGAGCAACTAAGCCCATGCCCCACAACTTCTGAGCTGGTGTTCTAGAGCCCGTGAACCACAAGCACTGAGCCCATGTCCTGCAACTACCAAAGCCCGCATGTCCTAGGGCCTGTGCTCCACAAGAGAGGCCACCACAATGAGAAGCCCACACACCACAGCAGAGTAGGCCCTAGTTCCCATAACTAGAGAAAACTGGCACACAACAATGAAGACCCAGCATGGCCATAAATAAAATAAATAAATATTTTAAAAATAATGGACTCAGTGTGAGAAGGAGAGGGTGGGGTGATTTGAGAGAATAGCATTGAAACATACATATTACCATATGTAAAATAGACAGCCTGTGGGAGTTTGATGCATGATGCAGGGCACTCAAAAATTGGTGCTCTGTGTCAACTTGGAGGGATGGATTGGGGAGGGAGGTGGGTGGAAGTTTCAGGATAGAGGAGACACATGTATGCTGATGGGCAATTCATGTTGATGTATGGAAAAAACCATCAATATTGTAAACTAATTATCCTCCAATTAAAATTAAAAAAAAATAATGGATACTGGGCTTGATGAACTCTTTATTACATTGGTAACATGACTTGAAAATATGGAGGTATTCTTATTGTCTGTGGTTTAAGGTAGGAATAATTAATAATATATCTTACCCACCGATCTTCACATGTTGATTATATATCAGGTTATCATTTGGGGGGAAAAAAAGGAGAACTAAAGCATAACCTTTGTAATTTTTAACAATTAGATAAACTGCTAAACCAAATCAACTTATTATATAAAGTTGTTATATGATGATGGATAAAAAGCAGAGACATTACTTTGTCAACAAAGGTCCGTCTAGTCAAGGCTATGGTTTTTCCAGTGGTCATGTATGGATGTGAGAGTTGGACTATAAAGAAAGCTAAGCACCAAAGAATTGATGCTTTTGAACTGTGGTGTTAGAGAAGACTCTTGAGAGTCCCTTGGACTGCAAGGAATCCAACAAGTCCATCCTAAAGGAAATCAGTCCTGGGTGTTCATTGGAAGGACTGATGTTGAAGCTGAAACTCCAATATTTTGGCCACCTGATACGAAGAGCTGACTCATTGGAAAATATCCTGATGCTGGAAAAGATTGAGGGCAGGAGGAGAAGGGGACGACAGAGCATGAGATAGTTGGATGGCATCATCGACTCGATGGACATGGGTTTGGGGGGACTCCGGGAGTTGGTGATGGACAGGGAGGCCTGGTGTGCTGCATTTCATGGGGTTGCGAAGAGTCGGACACGACTGAGCAACTGAACTGAACTGAACTGAATGTGTGTTGCTAATCAAAAGCCAACTCTATATATCACTGCTGTGTTATTTCAACTTTTAAATTCATCCTTTAATAATAACCATTGTTAGGTGAAAGTGAAAATGTTAGTTGCTCAGTCATATCTGACTCTTTGTGACCCCATGGAGTGTAGCCTGCCAGGATACTCTGTCCATGGAATTCTCCAGGCAAGAATACTGGAGTGGGTTGCCATTCCTTTCCCCAGGAATCTTCCTGACACAGGCATCGAACCCAGGTCTCCTGCACTGCAGGCAGACTCGTTACCATCTGAGATACCAGGGACGCATTTTGTCAGGTATGTTGCTTTAATAAGAACTAAATCAGGCCTGTAATGCAAATTGTATAAAAACTAGGATATCAGATTTTATCAAAAGGGGGAATAACTGTGTTGAGTAAATTTAAAGTTCTTGCTTAATTGTGAAAGAATTCAGAGATGAAGTGATAATAAGAAGTGGATTTATTTGGAGAGAAACACTCCACAGACAAAATGTGGGCCATCTGTGAAGGTAAACAAGAGCTTGGGAGGAACACTACACAGAGTGTGGGCCATCTCAGAAGGTGAGAGAGAGAGAGACAGAGAGAGCGAGCAAGGAGGCACTTCAAAATATGACATGGTTAGATTTTATGGGCTGGGCAACTTCATAGGCTAATGGGTGAGAATTTTTCCAGTTATTTGGGGGAATGGGCAAGAATTTCCAGGAAATGGGCCACCTCCCACGTTTTGGCCTTTTATTCTTAGCCTCAGAACTGTCATGGCACTTTTGGGTATTTCTTTTAGCATGCTAGCATGCTACAGTGAGCATATAATATATAATGAGGCTCAAGGTCTACTGTAAGTTGAATCTTCCACCAACTTTGACCCAGTTGTTCTAACCAGTCTTTGTCATGTCCTATGGCTATATCATTCTTTTAAAGGATGTGCCCTACCCCCTTTCCTCCAGTTTTATTTGTGGGAAAAAATAAACTTAACTGAAAAATAAGAAACAGAAATTAAGGAATCAATCCCATTCACCACTGCAGCAAAAATAATTAAATATCTAGGAATAAACTCACCTAAGGAGACAAAGGACTGTACACAGAAAATTATAAGACACTGATGAAAGAAATAAAAGGTGGCATAAACAGATGAAGAGGTATTTCATGTTTCTGAGTAGGAAGAATCAATATTGTGACAATGACTATAATACCAAATGCAGTCTACAAGCTCAATGTGATCCCTATCAAATGACCAATGGCATTTTTCACAGAACTAGAAAAAAAAGGTCACAATTCATATGGAAACACAAAAGAACCTGAATAGCCAAAGCAGTCTTGAGAAAGAAGAATGGAGCTGGAGGAATCAACCTTCCTGACTTCAGATTATACTACAAAGCTACAGTCATCAAGACAGTATGGTACTGGCACAAAAAAGAAATATAGACCAATGGAACAAGATAGAAAGCCCAGAAATAAACCCATGAACCTATGGGTGCCTTATTTTTGACAAAGGAGGCAAGAAAATACAATGGGGCAAAGACAACCTCTTCAAAAAATGGTGCTGGGAAAACTGGACAGCTATGTGTAAAAGAATGAAATTAGAGCACTTCCTAACACCATACACAAAAATAAACTCAAAATATATTAGAGACCTAAATGTAAAACCAGAAACTATAAAACTCTTAGAGGAAAACATAGGCAGACCACTCGATGACATAAATCAAAGCAAGATCCTCTATGATCCACCTCCTAGAGTAACAGAAATAAAAACAAAAGTAAACAAGTGGGACCTGATTAAACTTAAAAGCTTTTGCACAGCAAAGGAAGCTATAAGCAAGATGAAAAGACAATCCTCAGAATGGGAGAAAATAATAGCAAATGAAACAACTGACAAAGGATTAATTCCAAAATATACAAGCAGCTCATACAACTCAATGCCAGAAAAGCAAACAACCCAATCAAAAAGTGGGGAAAAAAAAAAAAAACCTAAACTGACATTTCTCCAAAGAAGACATACAGATGGCTAACAAACACATGAAAAGATGCTCAACTTTGCTCATTATTAGAGAAATACAAATCAAAACCTCAATGGTATATCACCTCACATCAGTAAGAATGGCCATCATTAAAAAGTCTTCAAACAATAAATGCTGGAGAGAGTGTGGAGAAAAGGGAATCCTCTTGCACATTTGCTGGGAATGTAAATTGATACAGCCACTATGGAAGACAGTATGGAGATTCCTTAAAGATCTAGGAAAAAAAGCACTACATGACCCAGCAATCCCACTCCTAGGCATATACCCTGAGGAAACCAAAATTGAAAATGTCACATGTATCCCATTGTTCATTGCAACACTATTTACAATAGCTAGAACATGGAAGCAACCTAGATGTCCATCGACAGATGAATGGGTAAAGAAGTTGTGGCACATATACACAATGGAATATTACTCAGCCATAAAAAAGGAACACATTTGAGTCCATTCTCATGAAGTGGATGAATTTAGAACTTATTATACAGAGTGAAGTGAGTCAGAAAGACAAAGATAAATTCTAACACACATATATGGAATCTAGAAAAATGGTACTGAAGGATTTATTTACATAAATCGATGCTTTTTAACTGTGGTTTTGGAGAAGACTCTTGAAAGTCCCTTGGACTGCAAGGAGATCCAACAGTCCACCCTAAAGGAAATCAGTCCTGCATATTCATTGGAAGAACTGATGCTGAAACTGAAACTCCAATATTTTCACCACCTAATATGAAGAATTGACTCATTGGAAAAGACCCTGATGCTGGGAAAGATTGAAGCCAGGAGGAGAAGGGGATGACAGAGGATGAGATGTTTGGATGGCATCACCAACTCAATGGACATGAGTCTGAGTGAGCTCAAGGAGTTGGTGATGGACAGTGAAGCCTGATATGCTGCAGTACATGGGGTCACAAAGAGTCGGACATGACTGAGTGACTGAACTGAACTGAACTGATCTTTATGATTTCTTTCCTCCACCTAACTTTGGGGTTTTTTGTTCCTCTTCTTTTAGATGCTTTAGGTGTAAGTTTAGGTTGTTTATTTGATCTCTCTGTCTCTCTCTTTTTTTTTTTTTTTCTTTTGAGGTTGGCTTGTTTTGCTATGAAATTTATTCCTAGCGTTACTTTACTGCATTCCACAGGTTGAGTTGTGTTTTCATTGTCATTTTTTCTAAGGCATATTTTGATTTCTTTAGTGATCTTTTGGTTATTTAAAAGTGTTTTATTTATCCTCCATGTGTAAGTGTTTTTTATAGGTTTCTTTTTTTTTTTTTTTTTTTTGTAATTGATGTCCTTTCCTACAGTATTGTGGTCAGAGAATATAGTTGAAATGATCTCAGTTTTTAAAATTTTACCAAGTCTTAAAAAAATAAAAATAAAAAAGAAATAAAATTTTACCAAGTCTTGATTTGTGGCCCAAGATGTAGTCTATCCTGGAGAATGTTCCATGTGCACTTGAAAAAAAAAGTGAAATCTATTGTTTTTGGGTGAAATGCCCTGTAGATATCAATTAGGTCCAACTGGCCCAGTGGCTCATTTAAAGCCTGCATTTCCTTATTAATTTTCTGTCTGGATTATCTGTCCATTGGTGTGAATGGAGTATTAAATTCCCCCACTATTGTTGTGTTACTATCAATTTACCCTTTAAAATAGGTTATCATTTGCCTTAAGTAGTGAGGTGCTCCTATATTGGGCACATATATGTTAATAATTATTATATTTTCTTCTTGGATTTATCCCTTAATCATTATGCAATGTCCTTCTTTGTTACTTGTAATTGCCTTTATTATAAATTCTATTTTATCTGATATGAGGATTGCTACTCCCTTTATCTTTTGATTTCCATTTGCATGGAACATCTTTCTCCAGTTCCTCACTTTCAGTGTGTATACATCCTTAGGTCTGAGATCAGTCTCTTGTAGACAGTATGCATAGGTCTCCATTCAGCCAATCTGCATCTTTTGGTTGCAGTATTTAGCCTATTTACATTTAAAGTAATTATTTGTATGCATGATACTGTTATCATTTACTTTACTATTTTGTGTTTGTTTTTGTAGGCCTCTTCTTTTTCTCTTTTTCTGTCCAAAGAAGTTCCTTTAGCATTTGTTGATTAGCTGATTTGGCAGTGCTGAATTCTCTTAACTTTTGCTTATCTGTAAAGCTTTGGATTTCTCTTTTGAATCTGAATGAGATCCTTGCTGGGTACAGTAATCTGGGTTTTAGGTTTTTCCCTTTTATCACTTTAAGTATGTCCTACCATTCTCTTCTGGCCTGTAGGGTTTCTGTTGAAAGATGAGCTCTTAGCCTTGTAGAGATCCCCTTTCATGTTATTTGTTACTTTTCTCTTGCTGCTTTTAATATTTGTTCATGGTGTTTATTTTTATTTTTAGTTTGATTAATATGTGTCTTGGCATGTTTCTTTTTGGGTTTATCCTATTTGGAACTCTCTGGGTTGTCTCGACTTGGGTGTCTATTTCCCCTCCCAATTTAGGGAAGTTTTGAATATAATCTCAAATATTTTCTTCTGGCCTTTCCTTTTTTCTTCTTCTGAGACCCCTTTGATTAAAATGTTGTTACATTTAGTGCTGTCTCATAGGTCTCTGAGACAGTCCTCATTACTTTTTATTCTTTTTTTCTTTATTGTGTACTGTTTCAATTATTTCCACCATTCTATTTTCTAGCTCACTTATCAATTCTTCTGCCTCAGTTATTTTGCTATCAGTTTCCTCTAGTGTATTTTTAATCTCAGTGTTTACATTGTTCATTGTTTATTCTTTAATTATTCAATGTATTTAGTAAGCATTTCTAGCATCATCTTGATCCATGCCTCTAGTCTATTTATCCATGCCTCTTTTATTTTCAAGATTTTGGAACATCTGTCTTATCATTACTCTGAATTCTTTTTCAGGTAGATTGTCTATTTCCTCCTCATTTAGTTGATCTTGTGAGTTTTTGCCATGTTCTTCCACCTGGTGGATGTTTATCTGTCTTTTCATTTTGTTTAGTTTACTGCATTTGGGGTCTCCTTTCTGCAGGTTGGAAGGTTGCAGTTCCTCTTAACTGTGGAGTCTGCCTCCCCTTGGTGTGGTTAAACCAATGCCTTGTGAAATTTCCTGTTTGGGGTGGATTTATGCCTGTGTTCTGGTGGATAGACCTACATCTGTCTCTCTAAAGGGCAGTGTTGGGTCCAGTAGTGTGTTTTGGGGTGTCTATGGGTTCAGTATGGCTTTGGGCAGCCTGTGTGCTTATGTGCAGGGTTGTATTCCTGTTTTGCTGAAGGATTGACATGAGGTGTTCAACACTGGAGGTTGCTGGTTTTTGGGTGGGGCTTGATCTTAGTGTTGAGATAGAGGCCTATTAATGTTCCATGGGGTCAGGAGTTCTCTAGTGGTACAAATCCTGGAGTTGAGTCTCCTGCCTCTGGGGTTCAGGCCTAATCCTTTACTGTAGCATCAAAATTTCATAGGCCACACAGCACAGAGACAAATTCCCTAGACTAATCGTGGAAAAACTCTCAAAAGCCAAGATCACCCTCAAGAGATTCACACACTTACATAGAGAAGGAAAGAGTGAAAAAGGAGAAAAAACATTTAAAAAGAGAAGAGTCAAGAGATGGGATCAATCAAGACAATAATCAAACCCTTAAATAGAAATTGATACTAAAAATTGCTAATAGACTCTCAAAGACATAAAATTAATAGCATAAGAATAAATTAACCAAAATTCAAAAATCATAGGAAAAAATTAGAATCTCAAATATAAAATATCTAAAACAAAATTTGAGACCATGTAATTTATTTTAAAAAATAAGGTGCTTTAAAAAACAAAAAGTAAGTTATAAAAAATTAAAATTGATGGACTAATAACCACACTAGGATAGTATGAGAAAAAACTAAAAAGGGGGGGGGGGGGGGGAGGGGGGAAATATATTAATACATAGAGTGTTAGTGAAAAGAATGTTCAATTTCTTCATTTTCCTGTTCCAGTTGATTTGCCTACTCAGAAAGTCCCCCAATATATCTAGGAATATCTCTGAAACTGTTGTGTGCAGCATGGGTTCTGCTCAGACTCAGGTCTTGTCTTGCTCCAGTTTATAGTTGCTCTCAAAGTCTACTGCTGCTACTGCTGCTAAGTCGCTTCAGTTGTGTCCGACTCTGGGCAACCCCATAGACGGCAGCCCACCAGGCCCCCCTGTCCCTGGGATTCTCCAGACAAGAACACTAGAGTGGGTTGCCATTTCCTTCTCCATTGCATGAAAGTGAAAAGTGAAAGTGAAGTCGCTCAGTCGTGTCTGACTCTTAGTGACCCCATGGACTGCAGCCCACCAGGCTCCTCCGTCCATGGGATTTTCCAGGAAAGAGTACTGGAGTGGGGTGCCATTGCTATCTCCGTCAAAGTCTACAGTTGCCCTTAAATCACAATCTGAGGCAAAATGCTGAAATTTAAATCACTGCAGCTGTAACTTCTAGGATGGTTTCCCCCTCTTTCCTTTGCTCACACATCCTCTGGTGTTCTACTTTAGTTTGGGGCCACCTTTGCTTTTAAGTCTCTCTTCTGTGTCTGTACACAGCCCAGACATGATAGGGCAAAAGTAGGCACTTATTTTGGCTCACTTACTCATTTGTCCTGGGGAGAGGGGTGTGTGGTGTGTGCTCACCCTGGCTTGGCCATGTAGGAGGGGTCACCATAGTCTGAGCCAGGTCGTGCTCTTCACCAGGGGAGTTGGTTCTGGATTGTGTGACCTTCGGCAGAGCCAAGTCGCTCGGGTTCCTGGTTGGGCCACGCAGGGAGTCACTACAGTCTGAGGCGGGTTGTGTGCTTCCCTAGGAGAGTTGACCCAGGGTTGTGGGACCTTTGGCAGAGCCAAGACACTCAGGCTTCCAGGAAGATTTGGGTGGCAACCCACAGCTGCTCACCACTTAGCAGTAGTTGTGATCTCTGGGACTGAGATCATAGCAGTCCCCTTGCTTCCAACTCTGGCACCGTGCCTACATCTTGCCTATAGCGCTGCAGACCACATCTCACCCTCCTTCAGCATCCACTTGGGCAGGGTCCCTTGTTCTGTGAGCACTCAGAATGAAAGCACACCATTAATGCCATGGGGATGGTCTTTTTTTTTTTTCCTCTAGTGAACCCAGAGTATTTCTGGTCTGCCTCTGCTCTGTTGTGCCAGCACCCTCAGAGTACCTTTGGCAGTCAGCCTCAGCCCACTCTCTGAGGCCCAACCCCTGAAGCCTGGACCTCTGCACATAGTCCCTACTTAACTGTGACAGATGTGAGTGCTTTAGCCACTTCTAAATTGGGAAGTGCTGATCCACATGATTTCTGTGGTGAATTTTCTGTTTTGCCTTCAAAACACCTGTCTCCCTGTAGTGCGTGCCCCTCTAAAATTCTGAAGCTCCCCCCGATCCCATCTGTGGGGGGCAGTTCCGAGTGTGTGGAAACCTTCAGGACTCTTTTATCTGGGGCACAGGTCTCATCCCCAAATACTTTGTCTTCCTTTTAGCCTCTATCTTTTGCCCCACCTCACTCCAATGAGATAGGTTTATCCATCTGGAAGTGTGGGGTCTTCTGCCAGTGTTCAGAAGATGTTCTGTGGAAGTTGTTCTACCTGCAAGTGATTTTTAATATATTTGTGCTGGAGAAGGTCTTCTCACTGTCCTATTCCTTAGCCATCTTGAAGGCCTTCCCTATATTTAATTTTTGATGACTCTTAATGACATATCTTATGAGATCAAAAAAATTAAACATTAATATCAGATTCAGTTCAGTTCAGTCGCTCAGTCATGTCCGACTAATTGTGACCTCATGAATCACAGCACACCAGGCCTCCCTCCCTGTCCATCACCAACTCCCGGAGTTAACCCAAACTCATGTGCATCAAGTCGGTGATGCCATCCAGCCATCTCATCCTCTGTCATCCCCTTCTCCTCCTGCCCTCAATCCCTCCTAGCATCAGGGTCTTTTCCAATGAGTCAGCTCTTCTCATGAGGTGGCTTAAGTATTGGAGTTTCAGCCTCAGCATCAGTCCTTCCAATGAACACCCAGAACTGGTCACCTTTAGGATGGACTGGTTGGATCTCCTTGCAGTCCAAGGGACTCTCAAGAGTCTTCTCCAACACCATAGTTCAAAAGCATCAATTCAGCTTTCTTCACAGTCCAACTTTCACATCCATACATGACCACTGAAAAAACCATGACCTTGACTAGACGGACCTTTGCTGACAAAGTAATATCTCTGCTTTTTAATATGTTATCTAGGTTGGTCATAACTTTCCTTTCAAGGAGTAAGTGTCTTTTAATTTCATGGCTGCAATCACCATCTACAGTGATTCTGGAGCCACCAAAAATAAAGTCTGGCACTGTTTTCCCATCTATTCCTGTGAAGTGATGGGACCAGAGGCCATAATCTTAATTTTCTGAATGTTGAGCTTTAAGCCAATTTTTCACTCTCCTCTTTCACTTTCATCAAGAAACTTTTTAGTTCCTCTTCACTTTCTGCCATAAGGGTGGGATCATCTGCATATCTGAGGTTATTGATATTTCTCCTGGCAATCTTAATTTCAGCTTGTGCTTCTTCCAGCCCAACGTTTCTCATGATGTACACTGCATACAGGTTAAATAAACAGGGTGACAATATACAGCCTTGACGTACTCCTTTTCCGATTTGGAACCAGTCTGTTGGTCAATGTCCAGTTCTAACTGTTGCTTCCTGACCTGCATACAGGTTTCACAAGAGGCAGGTAGGTGGTCTGGTATTCCCATCAGGCATCAACTTAATATTGAATATTTCCCAGTTCACATGAGTGAAAGCCACTTTGATCAGTTTCTTTAAATGTAAACACTTATCATTAAAATTAAATAGAGCTTTTTATACATTCAATTTGATAGTACTTTTTAGAAGTAGATATATCTCACATGTATAATGTGTACACAGATGCAGGCAGGCAACCTAGATCTATCATTTGTTGTCTAGTCCTCAGAGGTACCCAACTCATTGCAACGATGGACTGCACCATGCCATGCTTCCCTGTCCTTCACCATCTCTGGGATTTTGCTCAAACTCATGTCCATTGAGTCAGTGATGCCATCCAACCATCTCATACTCTGTCATCCCCTTCTCCTCCTACCTTCTATCTTTCCCAGCATTAGGGAATGAGTTCTAATGAGTTGGCACTTCTAACCAGGTGGTCAAAGTATTGGAGCTTCAGCCTCAGCATCAGTCTTTCCAGTGAATATTCAGGACTGGTTTCTTTTTTGATTGACTGGTTTGATTTACTTGCAGTCCAAGGCACTCTCATGAGTCTTCTCCAGGGGGACGGTCTTCAGATGGCAGAGGAATAGGACAGGGAGACCACTTTATCCCCCATAAATGTAGCAAAAGATCACTTCAATGCTGAGCAACTTCCACGAAACAAATTCTGAACGCTGGTGGGGTTCATCAGGCACCCAGAAAGGCAGCCCATTCTCTTTGAAATGATGTAGGACAAAATATAAAAGACAAAAAGACAGATAAAAGAGTTAGGGATGGAGACTCATCCCAGGGAGGGAGTCGTGAAGGAGAACTTTCCAAACAGTAGGAAACCCTCTCACAGGTGGGTCTGTGGGGAGTTTAGGAATCTCAGAGGGCAACATAACTAGGAAGAAAAAAAAAAAAATATGCGCCTAACCGCAACTCCCAGCAGAGAAGTAGCCCAGATGCTTGCCTCTGCCACTAGGGAGTGGGGGCTGAACAGGGACGTGCGGGCTGCATGGTTAGGGTAAGGACAGGGCCTGAGTGACCTGAGGACAATCTGAAAGAGTTAACATGAGATAGCAACCCAAACTGTAGAATAGCCAGAGAGACAAAGAGAGAAAGAGAGAGAGAGAGAGAGAGAGAGAGAGAGAGAGAGAGAGAGAGAGAGCTTTCCCTTGAAAAGCTCTAACCTAAGTCACAGCCTGGCCTGCTCACAGAAAAAAGGGTTGAGCGAATACCAGAGGACAGCTAGCCAGCTGTGGACTGGCCCATCCCCCTGACGGAGGCAGAGAGGCAGGCAGGTGACAGCAAGAGTGGGAAGGCAAGGGGCATTCTAATCCCCAAAGAGGACATCCTCTACCAAATTGTGAACAGGCTCCCAGTTGCTAACCAAGTCTTCCTGGGATCCTGGACGGTTGACATCTGCCAGGAGGGTTGCTGCCAGCAATCAGCTCCCCAGAAGAGACACACAGTACACCTGAGAGTACACCTGAGATGGTGCTGTCACAGCACACCCAGGAAACTGAGCAGCTGGGACCAGGGAGGTGATTAAGATGCACAGCCCACCTGGGACAGTGCACTCACCAAACACCTGGTCAGCTGAGCTGCTCAGACCTGGGAAGGGCACAAAACACAGGCCTAACCGAGTCTGTGCCTTTGTGGAGTACTGAAGAACCTGAACCTGAGCAGCTTAGACCTGGGAAGTGCACGAAACCCAGGGTCTGTTTTGGAAAGTTCCCCTGCAGAGCAACCTGGAGCCTGAGCAGTGTAGACCAGGAAACCACATGTGCCATGAGCTGGGGAAAACCAGTGTGGTCCATACACTGAGAGCACTCCCCACACATGCCAGTGATACTTATTTGTGGTGTTCCTCCCTCCCCACAGTACAACTAAACAAGTGAGCACAAATGAGTGACCACTTTCACACCCTTGGGTAAGGGTGGAAATTAGACACTGAAGAGACTTGCAAACCGAGAAATCCAAAATAAACAAACAAGAGGAAACTGCTCTGGAAGTGACATCGACCAGGCATAGTATGGGGCCTATAGAACTTGAGAAGAAAAAGCTGGAACAAGGAACTATCTGAAACTGAACTGACGCCACACTGCCTTCAACATCTCCAGAGAAATTCCTACATGTATTTTACTATTATCATTTTTTTTATTTTTAAGTTCTTTATTACCCCATTAATTTTAATTTTTATAACCTACTATTACCTTGCAAAAAGAGGCCTTATTTTTATTTTTTAATAAATTTATTCATTTTAATTGGAGGCTAATTACTTTACAATATCGTAGTGGTTTTGCCATACTTTGACATGAATCAGCCACGGGTTTACATGAGTTCCCCATCCTGAGCCCCCTTCCCACCTTCCTACCCATCCCATCCCTCTTGGTCATCCCAGTGCACTAGCCCCGAGCACCCTGTCCCATGCATCAAACCTGGACTGGCGATCCGTTTCACATATGATAATATACATGTTTCAATGCTATTCTCCCAAATCACCTCACCCTTGCCCTCTCTCACAGAGTCCAAAAGACTGTTCAATACATCTATGTCTCTTCTGCTGTCTCGCATATAGGGTTATCATTACTATCTTTCTAAATTCTATAAATATGCATTAGTATACTGGATTGATGTTTTCCTTTCTGGCTTACTTCACTCTGTATAATAGGCTCCAGTTTCTTCCACCTCATTAGAACTGATTCAAATGTATTCTTTTCAATGGTTGAGTAATATTCCATTGTGTATATGTACCACAGATTTCTTTTTTTTTTTTTTCTTATTTTTAGTGAACTTTTTTTGTTCATTTATTTTTATTAGTTGGAGGCTAATTACTTTACAATATTGTAGTGGGTTTTGCCATACATTGACATGAATCAGCCATGGATTTACATGTGTTCCCTATCCCGATCCCCCCTCCCGCCTCCCTCCCCTTCCCATCCTTCTGGGTCTTCCCTGTGCACCAGCCCTGAACACTTGTCTCATGCATCCAACCTGGGCTGGTGATCTGTTTCACCCTTGATAGTATACTTGTTTCAATGCTATTCTCTCAGAACATCCCACCCTCGCCTTCTCCCAGAGTCCCAAAGTCTGTTCTGTACATCTGTGTCTCTTGCATATAGGGTTATCATTACCATCTTTCTAAATTCCATATATATGTGTTAGTATGCTGTAATGTTCTTTATCTTTCTGGCTTACTTCACTCTGTATAATGGGCTCCAGTTTCATCCATCTCATTAGAACTGGTTCAAATGAATCCTTCTAATGGCTGAGTAATATTCCATTGTGTATATGTACCACAGCTTCCTTATCCATTCGTCTGCTGATGGACATCTAGGTTGCTTCCATGTCCTGACAATTATAAACAGTGCTGGGATGAACATTGGGGTGCACGTGTCTCTTTCAGATCTGGTATCCTCGGTGTGTATGCCCAGAAGTGGGATTGCTGGGTCATATGGCAGTTCTATTTCCAGTTTTGTAAGGAATCTCCACACTATTCTCCATAGTGGCTGTACTAGTTTGCATTCCCACCAACAGTGTAAGAGGGTTCCCTTTTCTCCACACCCTCTCCAGCATTTATTGCTTGTAGACTTTTGGATAGCAGCCATCCTGACTGGCGTGTAATGGTACCTCATTGTGGTTTTGATTTGCATTTCTCTGATGATGAGTGATGTTGAACATCTTTTCATGGGTTTGTTAGCCATCTGTATGTCTTCTTTGGAGAAATGTCTGTTTAGTTCCTTGGCCCATTTTTTGATTGGGTCATTTATTTTTCTGGAATTGAGCTGCATGAGTTGCTTGTATATTTTTGAGATTAATCCTTTGTCTGTTGCTTCGTTTGCTATTATTTTCTCCCAATCTGAGGCCTGTCTTTTCACCTTACTTATAGTTTCCTTTGTTGTGCAAAAGCTTTTAAGTTTCATTAGGTCTCATTTCTTTATTTTTGCTTTATTTCCAATATTCTGGGAGGTGGGTCATAGAGGATCCTGCTGTGATTTATGTCCGAGAGTGTTATGCCTATGTTCTCCTCTAGGAGTTTTATAGTTTCTGGTCTTACATTTAGATCTTTAATCCATTTTGAGTTTATTTTTGTGTATGGTGTTAGAAGGTGTTCTAGTTTCATTCTTTTACAAGTGGTTGACCAGTTTTCCCAGCACCACTTGTTAAAGAGGTTGTCTTTTTTCCATTGTATATTCTTGCCTCCTTTGTCAAAGATAAGGTGTCCATAGGTTCGTGGATTTATCTCTGGGCTTTCTATTCTGTTCCACTGATCTATATTTCTGTCTTTGTGCCAGTACCATACTGTCTTGATGACTGTGGCTTTGTAGTAGAGCCTGAAGTCAGGCAGGTTGATTCCTCCAGTTCCATTCTTCTTTCTCAAGATTACTTTGCCTATCCGAGGTTTTTTATTGTGAAATTATTTGTTCTAGTTCTGTGAAAAATACCGTTGGTAGCTTGATAGGGATTGCATTGAATCTATAGATTGCTTGGGGTAGAATAGCCATTTTGACAATATTGATTCTTCCAATCCATGAACACGGTATGTTTCTCCATCTGTTTGTGTCCTCTTTGATTTCTTTCATCAGTGTTTTATAGTTTTCTATGTATAGGTCTTTTGTTTCTTTAGGTAGATATACTCCTAAGTATTTTATTCTTTTTGTTGCAATGGTGAATGGTATTGTTTCCTTAATTTCTCTTTCTGATTTCTAATTGTTAGTGTATAGGGATGCAAGGGATTTCTGTGTGTTAATTTTATATCCTGCAACTTTACTATATTCGTTGATTAGCTATAGTAATTTTCTGGTAGAGTCTTTAGGGTGTTCTATGTAGAGGATCATGTAATCTGCAAACAGCGAGAGTTTCACTTCTTCTTTTCCTATCTGGATTCCTTTTAATTCTTTTTCTGCTCCGATTGCTGTGGCCAACACTTCCAAAACTATGTTGAATAGTAGTGGTGAGAGTGGGCACCCTTGTCCTGTTCCTGATTTCAGGGGAAATGCTTTCAATTTTTCACCACTGAGGGTAATGCTTGCTGTGGGTTTGTCATATATAGCTTTTATTATGTTGAGGTATGTTCCTTCTAGTCCTGCTTTCTGGAGAGTTTTAATCATAAAAGGATGTTGAATTTTCTCAAAGGCTTTTTCTGCATCTATTGAGATAATCATATGGTTTTTATCTTTCAATTTGTTAATGTGGTGTATTGAGTTGATTGATTTGTGGATATTAAAGAATCCTTGCATTCCTGGGATAAAGCCCACTTGGTCATGATGTATGATCTTTTTAATATGTTGTTGGATTCTGTTTGCTAGAATTTTGTTAAGGATTTTTGCATCTATGTTCATCAGTGATATTGGCCTGTAGTTTTCTTTTTTTGTGGCATCATTGCCTGGTTTTGGTATTAGGGTGATGGTGGCCTCATAGAATGAGTTTGGAAGTTTACCTTTTTCCGCAATTTTCTGGAAGAATTTGAGTAAGATAGGTGTTAGCTCTTCTCTAACTTTTTGGTAGAATTCAGCTGTGAAGCCATCTGATCCTCAGCTTTTGTTTGCTGGAAGATTTCTGATTACAGTTTTGATTTCTGTGCTTGTGATGGGTCAGTTAAGATCTTCTATTTCATTCTGGTTCAGTTTTGGAAAGTTATACTTTTCTAAGAACTTGTCCATTTCTTCCTTCCAAGTTGTCCATTTTATTGGCATAGAGCTGCTGGTAGTAGTCTCTTATGATCCTTCATATTTCAGAGTTTTCTGTTGTGATCTCTCCATTTTCATTTCGAATTTTGTTGATTTGGTTCTTCTCCCTTTGTTTCTTGATAAGTCTGGCTAACGGTTTGTCAATTTTATTTACCTTTTCAAGAAACCAACTTTTAGCTTTGTTGATTTTTTGCTATGGTCTATTTAGTTTCTTTTGCATTTATTTCTGCCCTAATTTTTAAGATTTCTTTCCTTCTACTAACCCTGGGGTTCTTCATTTCTTCCTTCTCTAGTTGCTGTAGGTGTAGAGTTAGGTTATTTATTTGACTTTTTTCTTATTTCTTGAGGTAAGCCTGTATTGCTATGAACCTTACCCTTAGCACTGCTTTTAGAGCATCCCATAGGTTTTGGGTTGTTGTGTTTTCATTTTCATTCTTTTCTATGCATATTTTGATTTCTTTTTTTATTTCTTCTATGAACTGTTGGTTTTTCAGAAGCGTGTTATTTAGCCTCCATATGTTGGAATTTTTAATAGTTTCTTTCCTGTAATTGAGATCTAATGTTACTGCATTGTGGTCAGCAACGATGACTGGAATGATTTCAATTTTTTTTTAATTTGTCAAGGCTAGATTTATGGCCTCGGATGTGATCTATTCTGGAGAAGGTTCCATGTGCCCTTGAGAAAAAGGTGAAATTCATTGTTTTGGGGTAAAATGTCCTATAGATATCAATTAGGTCTAGCTGGACCATTGTGTCATTTAAAGTTTATGTTTCCTTGTTAATTTTCTGTTTAGTTGATCTGTCCATAGGTGTGAATGGGGTATTAAAGTCTCCCACTATTGTTGTGTTATTGTTAATTTCCCCCTTCATTCTTGTTAGCATTTGCCTTACATATTGTGGTGCTCCTGTGTTGGGTGCATATATATTTATAATTGTTATATCTTCTTCTTGGATTGATCCTTTGATCATTATGTTGTGTCCTTCTTTGTTTCTTTTCACTGCCTTTATTTTGAAATCTATTTATCTGGTATAAGTATTGCGACTCCTGCTTTCTTTTGGTCTCCGTTTGCGTGAAATATTTTTTTCCAGCCCTTCACTTTCAGTCTGTATGTATCTCTTGCTTTGAGGTGGGTCTCTTGTAGACAGCATATATAGGGGTCTTGCTTTTATATCCATTCAACCAGTGTTTGTCTTTTGGTTGGGGCATTCAACCCATTTACATTTAAGGTAATTATTGATAAGAATGGTCCCATTGCCATTTGGTTTGTTGTTTTGGGTTCACGTTCATACAACCTTTCTGTGTTTCCTGTCTAGAGAAGATCCTTTAGCATTTGTTGAAGAGCTGGTTTGGTGGTGCTGAATTCTCTCAGCTTCTGCTTGTTTGTGAAGCTTTTGAATTCTCCTTCTTATCTGAATGAGATTCTTGCTGGGTACAGTAATCTGGGTTGTAGGTTATTCTCTTTCATTACTTTAAGTATGTCCTGCCATTCCTTTCTGGCCTGAAGAGTTTCTACTGAAAGATCAGCTGTTATCCTTATGGGAATCCCTTTGTGTGTTATTTGTTGTTTCTCCCTTGCTGCTTTTAATATTTGCTTTTATCCCCAAATTCCATTGTTACAACACACAAAACTTTTTTGACATTTCAAATATTTAATCTTAATCAGATATCTGCTTTGTAATGATACACCAAAGAAATGACTTGACTATGATCATTGTACTTATAGTACACATTTAAGAGGGTAGGGCTCCATGTACACTGAGCTCAAAAACATACAAATCACTCTTAAAAGACAAAATGACAAGAAACACAACCTGAGTCACAAATATGTAAATGGTAACCTGAATTTTCTTACTTTGTTGAAAAGCATGAATCATTAAATTTACAGTTAAAAAATACATACAAGAAGGGCATAATTACATATAGTATAACCAAGCTATATTATTCTAGAAAGCTATATACATACACACACACACACACACACATGTATATACATACATACATACATATGGATATATGCATATGCATATGCATATATATATATGTATATATATATATATATGTATATATATATGTTTGATGTCCACAGTCTACTAGGGACGATATTATAGTATAAGGGGAAAACAAAAGAAATTCTTTTTCTTCACATGGCATACATAAAGCACGTGTGTGCTTAGTCATTCAACCGTGTCGGACTCTTTGCAACCCCATGGACTGTAGCTCACCAGGCTGCTTTGTCCATGGGGATACTCAGGGCAAGAATACTGGAGTGGGTTGCTATACCCTCCTCCAGGGGATCTTCCCAACCCAGGGACTGAACCCACGTCTCCCTCATTGCAGGCAGATGCTTTATTCTCTTGAGTCAACAGGAAAGCCCATCCCTTCTCCAGAGGATCTTCCCTACCCAGGAATCGAATCAGAGTCTCCTGAACTGCAGGCAGATTCTTTATCAGCTGAGCTACAAGGGAAGCCACATGGTTATGTTTAAAATAGGGGCTTCTCAGGTGGCACTAGTGGTAAAGAACCCGACTGTCAATACAGGAGACTTGGGTACATGGGTCCAGTCTCTGGCTTGAGAAGATCCCCTGGAGAAGGGCATGGCAACCCACTCCAGTAGTCTTGCCTGGAGAATCCCATGAACAGAGGAGCCTGGTAGGCTGCAGTCCATGGGGTCGCTAAGAGTCAGATATGATTGAAGCGACTTAGCAGCATCAGCAACAGGTTCAATCCCTGGGTCTGGAAGATCTCCTGAAGAAGGAAATGGTAACCCACTCCAGTACTCTTGTTGGAAAATCCCATGGTTGGGGGATGGAAATCCCATGGACAGAGGATATGGTGTATCACATTGATTGATTTGTCTATATTGAAAGATGCTTTCATCCCTGGGATAAAGCCCACTTCATCATGATGTATGGCCTTTTTAATGTGTTGTATTGTTTGCTAGAATTTTGATGAGGATTTTTGCATGTATGTTCATCAGTGATATTGGCCTGTAATTTTCTTTGTGTGTGTGTGTGTGTGTGTGGCACCTTCATCTGGTTTTGATATCAGGGTAATGGGGACCTTGTACAATGAGTTTGGGAGTTTTCCTTCCTCTGAAATTTTCTGGAAGAGTTTGAGCAGGATAGGTATTAGCTCTTCTCTGAAATTTTGGGAGAATTTCCCTACGAAACCATCTGGCCCTGAGTATTTCTTTCTTTCTTTTTCTTTTTTTTTCCAGTTTCCCTGCTTGTGATCATCTGCTCAAATATTCTATTTCTTCCTGGTTCAGTTTTGGGTGGTTATATTTTTCTAAGAATTTGTCCATTTCTTTCAGGTTGTCCATTTTATCAGCATATAGCTGCTCATAGTAGTTAGTCTCTTATGGTCCTTTTTTATTTCTGTGTTGTCTGTTGTAACTTATTTTTCATTTCTAATTTTATTGATTTGAATATTCTTTCTTTTCTTGTTGCGTATGGCTAATGATTTGTCTTATGTGCTTATCTTCTAAAGGAACCAGCTTTTAGTTTTACTGATCTTTGATATAGTTCCCTTCATTTCCTTTTCATTTATTTCTGCTTTGATCTTTATGATGTCTTTCCATCTACTAACTTTGGGGTTGTTTGGTTCTTCTTTTTCTAGTCGCTTTAGGTTTAAGGTTAGGTCATTTATTTGCTATTTCTTATTTCTTAAGATAGGCGTATATTGCTAAAAAAATTCCCTCCTAGCACTGCTTTCAGTGCATCCCATAGGTCTTGAGTTGTGGTGTTTTCATTGTCATTTCCTTCTAGGTATTTTTTGATCTCCTCTTTGATTTCATCAGTGACTTCTTGTTTATTAACCTCTATGTGTTCTTGTTTGTTTGTTTGTTTGTTTGTTTTCCCCCTGTAGTTGATATCTAATCTTACAGTATTGTGGTCAGAGAAGATGCTTGAGATGATTTCAATTTTTTTAAATTTACCAGTGCTTGATTTGTGACCCAAGATGTGAACTATCCTGGAGAATGCTCCATGTGTGTGCACGCGCGCGCACACACACACACACACACACACACACAAATAAAACTTACCGTTTCTGGATGAAATGCCATATAAGTCCACTTGATCCAATGTATCATTTAAGCCCATGTTTCCTCGTTAATTTTGTATCTGGATGATCTGTTCGTTTGTGTGAGTGGGGTACTATAGTCCCCTAATAATATTGTGTTATGGTTGATTTCCCCTTTAATAGTTGTTAGCATTTGCCTTATGTATTGAGATGTTCCTACATTGGGTGCATATATATGTATAATTTTTTTCTATCTCCTTGGATTGATCCCTTGATCATTATGTAATATCTTTCACTGTCTCTTGTAACAGTCTCTATTTTAAACTCTATTTTATCTGACATGAATATAAATACTCCAGCTTTCTTTTGATTTCCATTTGAATGGAATATTTTTTTTCCAACTCCTAGCTTTCCATCTTCATGTGTCCCTAGGCCTGAGGTTGGTCTCTTTTAGACAGAATATATAGGGGTCTTGTTTTTGTGTCCATTCACACAATCTGTGTCTTTCTTTTGGTTGGAGCATTTAGTTAACTACCATTTTAAAGTAATTCTTGATATGTATGATCCTATTATCATTTATTTTATTGTTTTGGATTTGTTTTTGTAGGCCTTTTCTTTCTTTTGTATGTCCTATCTAGAGAAGTTCCTTTAGCATTTGTTTTAAAACTGGTTTGGTGGTGCTGAATTCTCTTAACTTTTGCTTACCTGTACAGTTTTTTATTTCTCCTTTGAATCTGGATAACAATCCTTACTGGATAGAGGATAAAAAGAAATATATATAGAGAGACCGGTAGTAAGAATGTCCTTGTGATTCCTTTCTTTTCCTCTTCACACAGTGTGCTCTAGTCAATCTGCCAACTCAGAACATCCTCCAATATTTTTAGGAAGGTCTCTGGACCTGTTGTGGGTTGTGTGGGTTCAGCTCAGACTCACATCTTGCCTAACACCAGTTTGTATTTTTCCCAAAGTCCACAGTTGCACCTAAATTCCACAGTCTTAGGCTAATTGCAGCAATTTAATCAGTCGCACCTGCAATTGAAGGAGCACTTTCTCCTTCTCTCCGTTACTCATGCAACCCCTGGTGCTACACTTTGGCTTTCAGCTTGCCTTTGCTTGTCACCACCCTCTGTTGTCTGTTTTCAGTACAGACATGAAGGAGGGAATGTAGCAGCTTTTAGGGCTCACTTGATCAGTTGGACTGGGGAGAGGGAAAGGTATAGCAGACACAGCTGGGATATGTGGGGAGTGCCTGCTCCAGCTGAGACCTACAGTAAGTTGCTATAGCCCAAGATGGTTCGTGTGCCTTCCCCACGGAGTTGGCCCCTGGTTGTAGGTCTCTTGGCAGAACCAAGCTGCTCTGACTCCCAGGAAGATGTGGGCAGTGGCCCATGCCCACTCATAGCTTGGTTGCTGCTGAGAGCCCTGAGGTCAAGACCATAGTGGCCTCCTGTCTTCTGCCTGTGGGACTTGTGCCATCTTTCCTACATCTGGAGTTGCAGACCACAGGTGGCTCATCCCCCTACAGGCTTTGTGAATGCAGAGTCCTATGTTCTGTGTGCTTACTGTGTTAGAATATTTCTGTGGCAATGATCTTTTGCCTCTCTGACAGGCCCAGGCTTTTCCCTGGGCTCCCTCAGGTATGTTATACTAGCCCCCTCAGAGTATCATCATGGCAGTCAACCCCAGTCCTCTTCCTGATGTATGACCCCCAAAGCGTGAGCCTGAGCTCCAAGCCACCACTTGCTGCAGGTGTGCAAGTTGTTTCATGGCTGGGAAGTACCATTCACTAATTATCTCTGTCATGAATTCTCTCCAGTTTGCCTTTAGAGCACTTGTCGCTATGCTCTCCTCTGAGATTCCCAGGCTCCCCTGACCCTATCTGTGAGCAGGTTTCCAAGTATGTGGAAACTTTTCCTGCTTCACGACCACCTTCTGCGGGCTCAGGTCTCCATCCTGAAGTCTGTTGTCCATTTTTTTTTATCTTTATCTTTTGCCCTACCTCATCCTGAGGAGATTGGTTGACTTCTTGGAAGTCTGGGTCCTCTGCCATCATTCAGAAGGTGTTCTGTAGGAGTTGTTCTACATGCAGATGAATTTTTGTTATATGTTTGTGGGGTGGAAGGTGATCTCCCCACTTACTCCTCTGCCAAATTTAAGTCTCCAAAATTTTAATATACCATGTAAACCTCAACCCATACTAATTTTTACAAAATAGGTCCATTCTTTAGTTCTCTGTTAAATGAGTTATGTGGACTTCCATATAAATTGATTTCATGCATATCTAAGTTAGCTATCAACACAAATTCTTTTCCCAGACAAGGCACTCACATGTGTAGAATAAAATAGGCAGCCTTATTGCTAATAAGTGCAGTAACAGACTTACTTGACTTAGGTTCTCAGGGTTTTACCTGCCAAGACCCTGTCTTTAAAAAGAAAATAAAAATGGATACTTTGCTCACAAACTGCAGAAAACATAACCCCTTTTATGCCATACCATGCACACCACATGCTTTAATGTCTCCAGTAAAATAACCCAATATATCCAATTGGAATTTTGAAAAACAGTGCTTTTGACTTGAAATCCTGAAGTACTTCTTGTTTCAAAATAACAAAGTATTTCTGCAATGCTGCTGCTACAGTGATACTCTTCCTTATAGTACTACCTTGATCAGCTACCTTATATTGCTGTATCTTGCAAATTTCATTGGGCACAGAGGCTTGATCCACCAATATCACTACCAGTCCTCCTGGAGAATGTTCTGTGGACTTTCTGCTGAATGTCCAAAGACTGCAGGTACTCATCTTCACCACAGTGTCTCACCTGGGTATTTCTATTTAACCTTCCCTTAAAATCAATTAGAAGTTTGTGTAACCTATAAATTTGCTTATAGAGGAACCTACTCAAAATGATGAGTGAAGTGGACATAGGCAATCTGTCCAAAAAGGAATTCATAATGGTGACCACAAAGGTGAACAAACAATTCAGGAGAAGAATGGATGCACAGAGAAGGTAGTTAAGTAGATTTTGGCAATGAGTTAGAAAACATAAAGAACAACCAAAGATGAACAATACAACAAATGCAAAGGAAAATACACTAGAAGGAAACAATATTAAATGGCATAGAGGAACCAACCTGTGAGGTGGAATAGAATAGCAAAAAACACTGACGCTGAATAGAGATTTTAAAAAAATGAAAAGAAAGATGGTGTTTTTAAGAGACCTCTGGGAAAACATCAAGGGCACTAATATTTGCATTATGGGGGTTTCAGAAGGAGAAGAGAGACACAAATGGGTTGAAAACATAACTGAAGTCATAGCTGAAAAATTCCCTAACATGGGTAAACAAAACAAACAACAACAACAACACAAACAGATATAAGTCCAAGAAGCACTGAGAGTGCCAAATAGGATTAACCTAAAGAGGAAATCAACAAGAATCCCTGTAGTTAAAATGGCAAAAACAAAAGATAAGAACAAATATTAAAAGCAGCAAGAGAAAAGATACACACTACATATGCAGGTACTTTCATATGGCTTTCAGATGACTTTTCAGCAGAAAATCTACAGGCCAAAAGCACGTGGCAAAATATATTTAAAGTAATGGAAGAAGAAAATGTACAAATAAGAATACTTTATGTGGCAAAGATCTCATTTGGATTTGTTGGAAAGGTAAAAAGCCTCCCAGATAAACAAAAGCTGAAAGAGATGAGCACCATCAAGTCATCATTTGAGACAAGTGCTCAGGGCTGGTGCACTGGGATGACCCAGAGGGATGGAATGGGGAGGGATGTGGGAGGGGGGTTCAGGATGGGGAACACATGTAAATCCATGGCTGATTCATGTCAATGTATGGCAAAAACCACTACAATATTGTAAAGTAACTGGCCTCCAATTAATAAAAATAAATGCAAAAAAAAAGAAAAGAAATGTTAAATGCACTGTTGTTGTTCAGTTGCTCAGTCATGTCCAGCTCTTTGCAACCCCATGGACTACAGCACACCAGGCTTCCCTGTCCTTCACCAACTCCCGGAACTTGTGCAAACTCATGTCAATGGAATTGGTGATGCCACCCAACCATTTCATCCTCTGCCATCTCCTTCTCCTCCTGCTTTCAATCTTTCCCAGCATCAGAGTCTTTTCTAATAAGTCAGCTCTTCTCACCAAGTGGTCAAAGTTGGGAGCTTCAGCTTCAGTATCAGTCCTTTCAATGAATATTCAGGATTGATTTCCTTTAGGATGGACTGGTTGGATCTCCTTGCTGTCAAGGGACTCTAAAGAGTCTTATCCAATACCACAGTTCAAAAGCATCAAATCTTCAGCACTCAACCTTCATTATGGTCCAAATCTCACATTCATACATGACTAATGGAAAAACTATAGCTTTGACTAGACAGACCTTTGTTGGCAAAGTAATGTCTCTGCTTTTTAATATGCTGTCTAGTTTGGTCATAGCTTTTATTCCAACCAGCAAGTGTCTTTTAATTTCATGGCTGCAGCCACCATCTGCAGTGATTTTGGAGCCCAGGAAAATAAAGTCTGTTACTGTTTACATTGTTTCCCCATCTATTTGCCATGAAGTGATGGCACCGGATGCTGTGATCTTAGTTTTTGAATGTTGAGTTTTAAGCCAAGTTTTTCAAACTCTTCTTTCACCTTCATCACTAGTCTCTTTAGTTCCTCTTCACTTTCTGCCATAAGGGTGATGTCATCTGCATATCTGAGGTTATTGATATGTTTCCCAGCAATGTTGATTCCAACTTGTGCTTCATCCAGCCTGGCATTTTGCATGAGGTACTCTGCATATAAATTAAATAAGCAGGGTGACAATACACAGCCTTGATATACTCCTTTCTCAATTTGGAACCAGTCCCTTGTTCCATATCTGGTTCTAGTTGTTGCTTCTTGATCTGCATACAGGTTTCACAGGAGGCAGGTAAGTTGGTATTCCCATCTCTTGAAGAATTTTTCCACAGTTTGATGTGATCTACACAGTCAAAGGCTTTAGAGTAGTCAATGAAGAAGAAGTAGATGTTTTTTCTGGAATTATCTTGTTTTTTCTATGATCCACCAGAAATAGGCAGTTTGATCTCTGGTTCCTCTGCCTTTTCTAAATCCAGCTTGAATGTTTGGAAGTTCTTGGTTCACATACTGTTGAAGGTTGGTGTGGAGAACTTTGAGCATTACTTTCTAGTGTGTGAAATGAGTGCAATTATGTGTTACTTTGAACATTCTTTGGCATCGGCTTTCTCTGGGATTGGTATGAAAACTGACCTTTTCCAGTCCTGTGACCAATGTTGGGTTTTCCCAATTTGCTGGCATATTGACCATAGCACTTTAACAAAATCACTGTAGCAGCAGCATTGTAGAAATACTTTTTTATTTTGAAACAAGAAGTACAGATTTCAAATTACAGATGACATTTTACACAGAACTAGAACAAAAACATCTCATAACTCATATGAAAATGCAAAAGACCCTGAATAGCCAAAGCAATCTTTAGAAAGAAGAATTGAACCAGTAGAATCCACTTTCCTAATTTCGACTATACTACAAAGCTACAGTCATCAAGACAGTATGGTACTGTGACAAAACAGAAATATAGACCAACGGAACAAGATAGAAAGCCCAGAGATAAACCCATGCACCTATGAGCACCTTAATTTTGACAAAGGAGGGAAGAATATACAATGGGGCAAAGAGAGTCTCTTCAATAAGTGGTGCTGGGAAAACTGGACAGATATATGTAAAAGAATGAAATTAGAAAACTTCCTAACACCATACACAAAGATAAACTCAAAATGGATTAAAGACCTAAATGTAAGATGAGATACTATAAAACTCTTAGAAGAAAACATAAGCAGAACAGTCTATGACATAAATCACACCAGGATACTCTACCTCCTAGAGTAATGGAAATAAAAATAAAAGTAAACGAGTTGGACCTAATTAAACTTAAAAGCTTTTGCACAGCAAAGGGATCTATAAACAAGGTGAAAGGACAACCCTCTGAAAGGGAGAAAATAATAGCAATTGAAACAACTGACAAAGGATTTATTTCCAAAATACACAAACAGTCCATATAACTCAATACCAGAAATACAAACAACCCAATCAAAAAGTGGGCACAAGCCCTAAACAGACACTTCTCCCAAGAAGACATACAGATGGCTAATAAACAACTGAAAAGAAGCTGAACATCTCTAAATGTTGGCAGAATTCACCTGTGAAGCCATCTCCTCCTGTACTTCTGTTTTTTGCTCATTTTTATAATTGCTGATTTGATTTCATTACTAGTAATTTTTATGTCATATTTTCTATTGCTCACTTGCCCATTCTTTAGAGACTGTACTTCTCTGTGAGTACAACATTTAGAGAAGAGATAAAACCTATTTTTCTCAAATGATTAAAAAAAAAAAAAAAGCTACAGAGAAAACAATGCCGGTAAAGTCTTTCTATGAGGCCAGCATTACCCTGATATTGATAGCTTATGTGTATGGTGAATAGTGCCGCCAGATTAGCGGTCTCTGAAGGAGACGATTTAACTCGAGAACCAAAGACAGTCTCAGTCACTCAGAGCTTTGTGTAAATTTTTATTTAGAGTGAAAGTGACAGCAAAAGCTTCTGATATAGACATCAGAAGAGAGCAAGAGAGTATCCACATTGCTAATTTGGGTAGGGCATTATATACTCTTCTGCTAGCTGCTGAAAATAGATAAAAAGAATATATCAAGGTTGTAAGAGTTCCACTAGACCCTTTCCCAAGGCATACATCCTGAGATAACTTTGACACAAGATTAGCCAGGGAGAATGTGTTCTGGGCAATGTCTCTGGGCAAGATATACTGTTGCTGTGCAATCAGGGGTACAAGTCTTGAGAAACAGGTTCCAAGGCAAGATTTGTTACAATTATAATTATTAACATGAGTCTAAGAAAAGCATTTTCATGAGTAAGACCTTGTGCTGTGTGATCATTAGCTCCTAAAGAAAGGCCAATTCTCAGGCAAGATACATTGTTGCACAAAGTTTAAGGAAAGCATGAGTGAGAATATTCACCTCCTCCTTAGATAGCCCTAATTTTTAACTCTCTCAATATCAAAACCAAAGACATAACAAAAACAGAAAGAAAATCACAGGCAAATATCACTTATTAACATATATGCAACAGTCCTCAAGAAATATTAGTAATCCAAATCCAACAATATGTCAGATAAATTGTTCACCCAGATCAGTTGGTGTTTATTCCAGGGATGAATGCATTTTTCAATACTGACAAATCAATGTGATATACCATATTAACACACTGAATAATAAAAACCTTGTGATTGTCTCAATATGTGTTCAGTCACTCGTCGTGTTTGACTTTCTGTGATCCCATGGACCATAGCCCACTAGGGTCCTCTGTCCATGGAGTTTTCCAGGCAAGAATACTGGAGTGGGTTGCCATTTCCTACTGCAGGGGATCTTCCTGACCCAGGGATCGAACCCAGTCTTCTTCATCACCTGCATTGGCAGGAAGATTCTTTTGACAAAATTCAACACCCTTCCACTTACATTAAAAATTCCAGGAAGTGAACACAGAGAGAACATACCTGAATGTCAGTTCAGTTCAGTTCAGTTCAGTCACTCAGTCGTGTCCGACTTTTTGTGACCCCATGAACCGCAGCACGCCAGGCCTCCCTGTCCATCACAAACTCCCAGAGTTTACTCAAACTCATGTGCATCGAGTTGGTGATGCCATCCAGCCATCTCATCCTCTGTTGTCCCCTTCTCCTCCTGCCCCCAATACCTCCCAGCATCAGGGTCTTTTCCAATGAGTCAACTCGTCGCATGAGGTGGCCAAAGTATTGGAGTTTCAGCTTCAGCATCAGTCCTTCCAATGAACACCCAGGACTGATCTCCTTCAGGATGGACTGGTTGGATCTCCTTGCAGCCAAGGGACTCTCAAGAGTCTTCTCCAACACCACCGTTCAAAAGCATCAATTTTTCGGTGCTCAGCTTTCTTCACAGTCCAACTCTCACATCCATACATGACCACTGGAAAAACCATAGCCTTGACCAGACGGACCTTTGTTAGCAATGTAATGTTTCTGCTTTTTAATATGCTATCTAGGTTGGTAATCACTTTCCTTCCAAGGAGTAAGCGTCTTTTAATTTCATGGCTGCAGTCACCATCTGCAGTGATTTTGGAGCCCCCAAAAATAAAGTCTGACACTGTTTCCACTGTCTCCCCATCTGTTTCCCATGAGGTGATGGGACCAGATGCCATGATCTTAGTTTTCTGAATGTTAAGCGATAAGCCAACTTTTTTACTCTCCTCTTTCACTTTCATCAAGAGTCTTTCTAGTTCCTCTTCACTTTCTGCCATAAGGGTGGTGTCATCTGCATATCTTGAGGTTATTGATATTTCTCCTGGCAATCTTAATTTCAGCTTGTGTTTCTTCCAGCCCAGCATTTCTCATGATGGACTCTGCATATAAGTTAAATAAACATGGTGACAATATACAGCCTTGATATACTCCTTTTCCTATTTGGAACCAGTCTGTTGTTCCATGTCCAGTTCTAACTGTTGCTTCCTGACCTGCATACAGGTTTCACAAGAGGCAGGTCAGGTGGTCTGGTATTCCCATCTCCTTCAGAATTTTCCACACTTTATTGTGATCCACACAGTCAAAGTCTTTGGCATAATCAATAAAGCAGAAATAGATGTTTTTCTGGAACTCTCTTGCTTTTTCGATGATCCAGCAGATATTGGCAATTTGATCTCTGGTTCCTCTGCCTTTTCTAAAACCAGCTTGAATATCTGGAAGTTCTCAGTTCATGGATTGCTGAAGCCTGGCTTGGAAAATTTTGAGCATTACTTTACTAGCGTGTGAGATGAGTGCAATTGTGCAGTACTTTAAGCATTCTTTGGGATTGCCTTTCTTAGGGATTGGAATGAAAACTGACCTTTTCCAGTCCTGTGGCCACTGCTGAGTTTTACAAATTTGCTGGCATATGGAGTGCAGCACTTCCACAGCATCATCTTTCAGGATTTGAAACAGCTCAACTGGAATTCCATCACATCTACTAGCTTTGTTCATAGTGATGCTTTCTAAGGCCCACTTGACTTCACATTCCAGGATCTCTGGCTCTAGGTGAGTGATCACACCATCATGCTTATCTGGGTCATGAAGATCTTTCTTGCATAGTTCTTCTGTGTATTCTTGCCATCTCTTCTTAATATCTTCTGCTTCTGTTAGGTCCATACCATTTCTGTCCTTTATTGAGCCCATTTTTGCATGAAATATTCCCTTGGTATCTCTAATTTTCTTGAAGAGATCTCTAGTCTTTCCCATTTTGTTTTTTTCCTCTATTTCTTTGCATTGATCGCTGAGGAAGTCTTTCTTATCTCTACTGGCTATTCTTTGGAACTCTGCATTCAAATAGGAATATCTTCCCTTTTCTCCTTTGCCTTTTGCTTCTCTTCTTTTCACAGCTATTTGTAAGGCCTCCTCAGACAACCATTTTGCCTTTTTGCATTTCTTTTCCATAGGGATGGTCTTGATCCCTGTCTCCTGTACAATGTCATGAACCTCCATCCATAGTAGTAATAGCCATATATGACAATGCTGCAGCTAATATCATACTCAGTATTAAACAATCAGCCTTCCCACTAAATTCAGGAACATAACAGGGATGCCTATTCTTACCACTTCTATTCAACATAGTATTGGAATCTGATGAGAAAAGGAAACAAAAGTTATATAAATTGAAAAGGAAGAAGTAAAATTGCCATTATTTGTAGATGACATGATACTCTATATAAATAACCCTAAAGCTGTCACACAAAAACTGTGAGATCTAATAATGTGAATTCAGCAAGGTAGCAGAATACAAAGTTAATATACAGAAGCCTGTTGGATTTCATCAGAAAGAGAAATGAAGAAAAATTTCCATTTAAAATGGCATCAAAAATAATAAAATACCTAGAAATAAACTTAATCAAAGAGATGAAAGACCTATCTGCTGAAAACTATAAAACACTGGTAAAGGAAACTGAAGGTGATTCAATGAAATAAAAAGCTATGCCATGTTCCTGGATCTGAAGAATTAATATTGTTAAAATGGACATACTACTCAAATAAATCTACAGTTTTAATGCTATCCCCTATCATGATTCCAATGACATTTTTCACAGAGCTAAAATAAATGGTTTTAAAATTTATATGTAACCACAAAGATGCAGAATTGCTAAAGCAATCTTGAGGAAAATGGCCAAAGCTGGAGGCATAGTCTTTCCAGACTTCAGACTATAACAGAAAGCTACAGTAAAGGTAACATGAAACTGGCACAAAAACATTCATGTAGATAATTGGAACAGAACAGAGAGACCAGTAATAAGTTCATTCATTGATAATCAATCAATCTATAATGAAATAGGCTAGAATATACATGGAGAAAAGTCAGTCTGTTCTAAAAGAGGTATGTGAAAACTGAACTTCTACATATACATCAACAAAAGGATAACACTTCCTCATGCCATTATACAAACATAAAATCAAAATGATTTAAAAATAAAATTATAGGACATGACATGATAAAATTCCTAAAAGAGAATATAGACAAAACATTCTCTGACATTCTTCATAGCAATAATTTCTTAGATCAGTCTCCATAGGCAAAAGAAATTAAAGCAAAAAAATAACAAATGGGACATAATCAAACTTAAAAACTTTTGTACAGCTAAGGAAACCATCAACAAAACAAAAAGATAACAGAAAAAATGAGAAACATTTGCAAATGATGCAATACACAAGTGGTTAATATGCAAAATATACAGAGAGCTCTTATCACTCAATACCAAAATAACATACATCCCAATTTTAGAAAAATGAGTAGAACCTAAATAGACATTTTTCCAAAGAATATGTACAGATGTGCTATAAGCCCATGGAAAGATGTTCAATTTCACTACCTCTTAGAGAAATTCAAATAAAAAACCACAATATCAGCTCAAAATAGAATGGCTATGATCAAAATATCTACAGATAAATGTTGGAAAGGGTGTGGAGAAAATGGATGGAACCCTCCTAACTACTGGTGGGAATGTAATGTAAATTGATGCAGCCACTGTGGAAAACACTATCAAAGTTCCTCATAAAATTAAAAATAGAGCTACCATATCATCCAGCAATCCAACCACTGGGCATATATCTGGAAAAGACAAAAGCCCTAATTCAAAAAGATATATGCACCCTAATGTTCCTAGCATCACTATTTACAGGAGCCAGGAAATGTAAACAACTCAGGTGCTCATCAAAAGATGATTGCTTAAGATATGGAATATATATATAATGGAATATTATAAAATAATGTAATAGTGCCATTTGCAGAAACATAAATGAACCTAGAGAATATTACACTTAGTGAATATGTCATACAGAAAGACAAATACTATTTCACTTACATGTTGAATCTAAAAACAATACAAATGAATCTGTATACAAAAGAACAAGAAGCTCGTAAATAGAAAAAATACTTTGGTTACCAAAGGAGTGAATGAGGGAGAGGAATAAATTAGGAGTAGGAGGTTAACACAAATTACTATATATTCAATATATAAGCAACAAGAATTTACTGAATAGTTTACAATAACATATAGTGGTATATAATCGGGAAAAAAGTTACTGAATCATTTTGATGTGTACCTAAAACTAACACAATATTGCAAATCAACTATACATAAGTAAATAAAAAGCAAAAATAAATGGGACATAATTAACATAAAAACTTTTGCACAGCAAAGAAAAACATTGACAAAATGAAAAAACAACCTACTGAATGGAAGAAAATTTTGCAAATGACATGGCCAATAAGTAGTTAACACCCAAAATATATAAGTGGTTCATACAACTCAACTTCCAAAAAAAAGCTGACTAAACAATGAGCAGAAGTCTTTTCTAAAGAAGATATCAAAGATTACCAACAGGCACATGAAAAGATGCTGAATATTATTAATTATAAGAGAAATGAAAATTAAAACCACAATGGGATATCACCTCAAAACTGTCAGAATGGTTATCAACAACAACAACAAAATACAAATGAGAAATGTTGGTGAGGATGTGGAGAAAAGGGAACTGTTGGTGGGAATGTGAATTGGTGCAGCCACTACAGAAAACAAAATGGAAGTTCCTAATAAAACTTAAAATAGAGCTACTGTATGACTCAGCAATTGGACTTCTGGGAATATATATGAAAATAAAAAAAAAAAAAAAACACTAATTCAAAAAGATACATGCATTCCAATGCTCACAGCAGCCTTATTTAAAATTGCCAAGATATGGAAGCAACCTAAGAGTCCATCAACAGATGAATGGAAAAGAAGATTTGGTATATATATATGTATATATATATACACAATGCAACGCAACTCTGAAAGAATGAAATTTTGCTGTAGTACAACATGGATTAACATTGAGGATATAATGTTAAATAAGTCAGACAGTGAGAGACAGTTACGGTATGATATCACTTATGTGTGGAATATAAAAAATAAACTTGTGAGTATAACAACAACAACAAAAGAAATAGGGGGACTTTCTTGCTTATCCAGTGGTTAAGAATCTGCCTTCCAATGCAGGGGATATGGATTCCATCTCTGGGTCAAGGAACTCTGATCACACATGCCATGGGGCAACTAAGCCCTAGCATTGCAATAAGAGAAGCCTCCATTCTGCAACAAAGATTGAGTGCAGCCAAGATTTAAAAAAAAAGAAATAAAAAAAAGAAATAGACTCACAGATATGGAGAACAAACTAGTGGTTACCAGAGCTGAGAGGGAATGGAAGAGCAGCAAGATAGAGGTAGGGAGTTCAGAGGTTCAAACTACTATGTATAAAATAAATAAGCTACTAGGATCAATTGTGCAAAACAGGAAATATAGCCAATATCTTACAATAACCATAAAGGAATATAATCTTTTAAAATTGTGAATCAGTATGTTGCACACCGGAAACTCAGATAATATTGTAAATCAGCTATACGTCAACATAAAAAGAACAAAGTGAAAGGAAAAATGAAAAAAACAATCCTTTGTAGACAGTAATGTTATTATCCTAATTTACATGAAATAAATTGAGATACAAAGAAGCTATAACTAGCCCAAGGTCACATAGATGGTAAATGGTCCAGGTAAGACTCCACCCCAGATAATTTGGCTCCATGGCCACTGGTTGTGTGACATGTGGTCAGGCATTGTTGTGGAGAAAAATTGGTCCCATTCTGTTGACCAGTGCTCACTGCAAGTGTTGCATTTTCAGTACATCTCATCGATTTTGCTCAGCATACTTCTCAGATGTAATAGTTTCACTGGGATTCAGAAAGCTATAGTGGATCAGACCAGCAGCAGACAACAAAACAGTGACCATGACCCTTTATTTTGGTGCAAATCTGGCTTTGAGAAATGCTTTGGAGCTTCTTCTCTGTCCCACTACTGAGCTGGTAATTGCTGGTTGTTGCATAAAATCAACATTTCATCACATGTCACAATCTGATTGGGAAATGGTTCATTGTTGTTGCATAGAATAAGAGAGTATGACACTTCAAAATGATGATTTTTTTAAATTTTTAGTCAGCTCATGAGGCACTCACTTATTGAGCTTTTTCCCCTTTCCAATTTGCTTCAAAGGCCAAATGACCATAGAATGGTTGGTGTTGAGATCTTTGGCAACTTCTTGTGTAGTTGTAAGAGGATCAGCTTTGATGATGCTCTCAGCTGGTCGTTGTCAACTACCAATGACTGGCCACTACCTCCTTTGTAAAACTTCTTGAACCACCACTGCACTGTATGTTCATTAGCAGTTTCTGGGGCAAATGTGTTTGAATATTGTAAATTGTCTCACTGCTTTACAACCCATTTTGAATTCTGGTAAGAAAATTGCTTGAATTTATTTTTTGTTTAACATCATTTCCATAGTCTAAAATCCATATAAAATAAACAGCAATATTCATTAGCAAATAAATAAATAAAGCAAGAAATGTTCATTAAAGTGATGTATAATATAACCACATTTATTTAAAAATGTATTCCAATATCAAATGGCAAATTTCAACAATGAAAAACTGCAATTATTTTTGCACCAAACTAAGTAGAGTAGAATAAAGAATAAAACAAAATGCGGACAGTCTTAGAGATTCTCTGGAATAAAATTATATGCACCAATCTTAGAATTATAAGGGTCCTAGAAGAAGAGAAAAAGAGAGGACATGAGAAAATATTTGAGGTGATTATAGTTGAAAACTTCCATAATATGTTAAAGGAAACAGAAACCCAAGTCCAGGAAGCTCAGAGAATTGCATACAGGATAAACCCAAAGAGAAACTTACCAAGACACATATTAATCAAATTAACAAAAATTAAATACAAAGAACAAATATTAAAAACATCAAGAGAAAAGCAGTAAGTAACAAATAAGGGGATTCCCATAAGAGTAACAGCTGATGTTTCAACAGAAACATGGCAGCCCAAAAGGGAGTGGTAGAACATATTTAAAGTGATGAAAGGAAAAGACACTTACAGCCAAGATTAGTGTACTCAGCAACAGTCTCATTCATATTCATCCAAGAAATCAAAAGTTTTACAGATAAGCAAAAGAAAATTCACCACCATCAAGCCAGCTTTACAAGTGCTGAAGAACTTCTCTATACAGGAAACACAAAAAAAGAAAAGACCTACAAAAACAAGCCTCAAACAATAAAGTAAATGGCAGAATTTTACTGTGATTTATGTCAGAGACTGTACTGTCTATGTTTTCTTCTAAGAACTTTACACAGGAGTAAACTCATGATCTTGGCTTTGGCAGTGGCTAAAAATCAAAAGTAACAAGAAAAAATTGATAAATTGGATTTCATGAAATTTAAAACCTTTTGTACATCAAAGGATATTGTCAAGAGAATGAAAAGACAACAGAATGGCAGTAAGCAGTTTCAAACCACATATATATGTGTATACACATTTATATATACATACATATATATATATATAAAGGTCTACTATCCAAAATACAGATTTAAAATTACTTGAAACTCAACAATTAAACCAGAAAAAGTCCAACAAAAATATGGACACAGGACTTGAACAGACACTTGTCCAAAGAAGTTATACAAATGGCCAGTAATCACACAAAAAATGATAAATGCCATTTATCATTCAAGAAATATAAATCTAAGTCACAGTGAGATAACACTTGATACACAGTTGGATGGCTATCATTTTAAAAATTGAAATGAACAAATGTTGGCAGGATGTGGAGAAAATGGCACACTCTTACATTGCTGGTGAAAATGCAAAAGGGGGAAAAAAGTTTGGTGGTCCTTAAAGTTAAAAATAGAATTGCATAATCCAGCAATTTCACTTCTAGGTATACACACAAAATAATTGAAAACAAGTATTCAAATACTTTACATGAATATTCATAGCAGTATTATACAGAATGGCCCCAAAGTGAAAACAATCCAAATTTCCACCAATGGATGAGTGAAAAATCAAAGTGTTATACTGATATAGCTATAGAATGGAAAGTTATTCAGCTATAAAATGAAATACTGATACATGCTACAACATGGATGAATGTTGAAAACATTATGCCGAAAGAATCCAGACACAAAAGGCCACATTATAAATGATTCTATTTATGTGAAATTTCCAAAATAAGCAATTCCTTAGAGACAGAAAGTAGATTTATGGTTTCCTGTGGCTGGGGACACAGAGGAAGGGAGAGTGACTGCTTAATGATTATGGTGTTTCTTTTGGGGGTTATGAAAAAAGTCTGGAACTAGATAGTGGTGCTAGTTGCACAACATTGTGATTGTACTTAATGTTACTGATTAAGATGGCTAGAATGGGAAATTTTATGTCATATGTATTTTACTATAAAAAATTAAGTACAATAGAACACTTCTTTTTTCTGCAATTCATGGTCATATCTCCCTTACTCTTTTCTTCTTAGGAGCCAGAATGCTAGGGCTCACTCAAACTTTTTAAGTTTCTAGCCTCTACTCTGTACTTGCATAGTTCGCCTAACTCACAGAAATTAATCTGCTTTTAATCTCCTGTGCAAATCCTGAACAAAGGTATATAAATATTTTCTGGTACAGCAACTCTTTGCTTCCTACAATTTCAGGAATCCTGATTGCTTTTCCTGGATCTTACTCTACCTTTGTTTGCTATCATCATTTTTTTTTTTGACATCATAGTATTTGCATGGTTTCTCTGTTATCCAATCCCCTGCTAGTTCCTTTTACTGATGTTCATTGAGCTTCTGAGACTGTTATCCCTGTTTAACTGTATGGCTGTTTACCCACTTATGACAGGCATTTTAGACTATATTAAACCTTATATGGGGGCTTCCCAGGTGGCTCAGTGGTAAATAATCCACCTGCCAATGCAGGAAACACAGGAGATGTGGGTTCAATCCCTGGAATAGGAAGATCACCTGCAGAAGGAAATGGCAATCCACTCTAGTATCCTTGCCTGAAAAATCCCGTGGAGAGAGGAGCCTGGTGGGTTACAGTCCATGGCGTCGCAAACAGTCGGACATGACTGAGATGCATGCATACAAGTCTTATCTGATGAATGTCCAATAATTAATAGGCCCCAAAGCTAACTGAGAATCACACACACCGGAGGAGTGGTGACAGAAATCAACACTGGAGACCAGAAGGAGATACCCTAGAGGAGTGATTAAGCTCTTGGGCTCCAGAATCAGACTCCCTGAATTTGAATCTGGATTCTGGACTTACCTGCTGTGTGACACACACAGGCAAATTTCTTAACCTTTCTGTGCTGTGGTTTTCTTGAGTATAAAATGTGGATGAGAACAACAAATAGTATCTACTTTCATAAGCAGTTAGAAGATTAGTACATTGGAGTACACGGTAAATGTTAGCTATTTCTTTTGTTGTTGTTGTTTTCTGTTTCTCTCTTCCTCAGGGCAAGTGGGGGCTTCCCCAGTGACTCAGCTGTAAAGAATCTGTTATAACACAAGAGACACAGGAGATGTGGGTTCGATCCCTGGGTCAAGAAGATTCCCCTGGAGGAGGGCATGGCAACCCACTCCAGGATTCTGCCTGGAGAATCCCACGGACTGAGGAGCATGGCAGGCTACGATATATAGCATCGCAGAGAGTCAGACACAACTGAAGTGACTGAGCAAAGCACAGCAAGGCAAGTGAATCTCAACTTTGGTTGTACATTAGAATAATATTAAGTAATTTAAAAAGTCAGGACACACCTCAGACCAAATAAACCTGAATCTTGAGGTTGTACCTAATCATCAAAATTTTTCAATTAAGAGATTAGGTAGGGATTAAGAAAGTTAAGAAATTAGGTGAAGGTAAAGAAAAGACAGAAAAAAAATACTTTGTATGTGTTCAAAGTATTTCATATTGCAAGCAATGAAACTATGAATATGACTATCCCTATGTTTCATGCAAGGAAATTCAGACTAGACCAATCAACTTGACATATAGACACATAGTCAATGGAAGTGGGGCTGAATTTAACAGCAACATGTATGAAATATACTTCAGGGTTTACTTGATTAAGTTGAATGTAAATCAATAGTGTAATTTTGCTACCAAAAAGGTGAATGTGATCTTGAGTAACTTCAATAAAACTAGTGGAAGTTTCACCCTGCTTGTCAACCACACCTGGAATATTGTGTTCTGTTCTTTAAGATGTCACACCAAGGAAAAACAGAGTAGTACAAATAGGACAGAAATACATTTAAAACCACAGCATTAGGAGCAACAGTGAAAGGAACTGTAGTCTGCCAAGACTGCAAAGCAGAAATTTCAGTATGTACATAATTATTGACTTCAGAAATTAGAAGGGCTGCCAGACAAAGGAAAAGAAATGAGATGTACTTTATACTACCTAAATAGCATAACTGGGATACACAGTAGATAACTACAAAACCTACCTAAGTTTGACCCAAGGAAGATTTTCCCAAAAATTAAAGCTGTTTTAAAACACAGCAAATTCCAGGAGGTTATATTATCAAAAATGCCAGAGCAATACAACACCAATTAATAAAGTGGGAAATAAATTGTCAGAATCAACTTTTCCAGGACTCTGGGATCTAGCCAAAAACTTATGACCCTAAATTTTTGAAAGCTTAATGAAGATAAAAGTGTTTTCATTGCGGTAAGAAAGTCCTACAACTTCAGAGTTGCAGTGTCTATGGAGTTAGCAGACTGCACTCATGGTGCAAGTTGCTAGAGCCAAAGGAAGTAATAAAACATTTTCTCAAAGAATTGTGTTTGTTTTGGCCTGTCTTGTGGAAACCTGAAAAAACAGTAAAATGGCTTGCCTTTGTTTCATCTCACTCTGAGCATTCCCAAGACTGAGGCACCTTCCCAAGCAGCATTTGTTCAAAACATTTAAAGGGAAAACCATTGGCCATGCAAACTGAGACTAGGGCTAACAGTCAGAAGAAGCAATGAAACTATGAAGGATCTAGAAGGGAAGAGGTTTGGAAAGGACATATATGGTGAAATAAAGTTTTGGAAAGCTCCTCTGTTATACTGAGGAATCATGAAGCCATGCACATGACCACGGCTGGATGCATGTTCAGAAAAGGCCCGAGAAATCCCCACTTTTCAGCTCTGGTTAACCTTCATGCTCTAGGCATGCAGGAAGTGAAGCCTAAGGCAGAATTGTAAATGGGCAGGGTAAATGTTTAAGGAGTATCCCCAAAACAAATATCCAATCTACAAAGACTGAGAGAGTATTTCCCCCTTTTTCCTTATCTTTTTCCTTTTCTTGTTTTGGCTCCAGATATTTAAGGAAATTCTCTCAAAATACTAACTGACAACTAAGGCAATGAAATACAGACTTCAGTGATCACATATGACTGAGAATATAACCTATATAGGAGAATTTAGAAAAAATTAAGAAAGCTAGGGACATGTCTAGGCAAGAGGAACACTGAGAAAAGTACTGAGAATGACTTAATCTTTCACCCCATGCAGATTCTTGGGCTCAGGGCAAGCTTAGCTAGACAGTGAAGGGCCATCCAAGCAGAGTCAGTCTGCAAAAATTTGAAAAAAAAAAAGGTTGTTTTATCTTTTACATTTTTGGTGTTTTTTAAATTAGGTTATGTGTTCCAGCTCCTGTCAAATCTGAAAATCTCTCAAAAGATTAACTGACTTAAAGGCAGTGCAACTTCATTGAGCACACAGTAAAAAGAATAATTTTATAAAAGTGTTTGAAAAAGTCTCAAAACAAACTATTGTAGCCTTCAACAATCAAAAAATAAAGAGAAAATCATGGAAAGGAGGAGAATCTGATTTCTAAAGTCACCACATTATGCGTATTAAATGTCCAACTTCCACAAAATAACAAGGCATACAAAAGAAACAGGAGAAGATGGCTCAATCAAAGGAAAAGAACAGGAAACATCCCTAAGGAAGGCCAACTATTGGATTTACTAGATAAAAACTTTAAAATATCTTTCTTAAATAGCTCAAAGAGCCATGAGAAAACAAAGAACTAAACAAATTAGAAAAATGATGGAAAAAGTAGAACTAGCAACAAAGTGATGCAAATGAAAAAAAAAAAAAAAAAAAACCCCACAGCAGTTGTCAAGTTGAAAAGTACAATAACTGAAATAAAAATTTTACTAGAGAGGTTCAAGAGCAAATTTGGGCAGGCAGAAGAAAGAATCAATGAATCAGTAGACAAGTCAATTAAATTTATCAAGTCTGAGGAGGAGAATGAAAAAAAAGGATGAAGAAAAGTGAACACAGCCAATGGAATATGTGGGACACCAAGAAAAATGGAAATATAACATTCAGTATAGGAATCTCAAAAAGTAGAAGAGAGAGAGAAAAGAGTAGAAAAATTATTTCAAGAAATGTTGGCTGAAAATACCCCAAATATGATGAAATACATGACTATACAAATCCAAGAAGCTAAATTATTAGGTTGGTGCCAAAGCAATTGCAGTTCTGCATTGTTGAAATTTGCCATTTGATATTGGAATACATTCTTAAATGCATGTGGTTATGTTATACATCATTTTAATGTGCATTTATGGCTTTATGTTTTTTGATAATGAATTATTACTTGCTGTTTATTTTATATGTATTTTAGACTATGGAAATGATGTTAGACAAAAACAAATTCAAGCAATTTTCTTACTAGAGTTCAAATGGGTCATAAAACTCACAAACAGAGAAAACTCACAAACATCAACAAAATATTTGGCCCAGGAACTGTTAACAAACAGTGGTTCAAGAAGTTTTGCAAAGATGAGAGTTTGAAGATGAATAGTGTACTGGCTAGCCATTGGAAGTTGACAATGACGAACTGGGAGCATCATCGAAGCTAATCCTCTTACAACTACATGAGAAGTGGCTGAAGAACTCAACGTCAACCATTTTATGGTTGTTTGGCATTTGAAGCAAATTGGAGAGGTGAAAAAGCTGGATACATGGATGTCTCATGAACTCAAAAATCAAAAGAAATAATCATTTTGAAGTGTTGTCTTCTCTTATTCTATGCAATAATAATGAAACATGTCTCAATTGGATTGTGACAAAAACTGGATTTTATACAACAACCAACTCAGTGGTTGGATGGAGAGGAAGCTCCAAAGCACTTCCCAAAGCCAAACTTGCACCAAAAAAAGGGTCATGGTCACTGTTTGGTGGTCTGTTGACAGTCTGATCCACTACAGCTCTCTGAATCCCCGCAAATCCATTACCTCTGTGAAGTATGCTCAGCAAATCAATAAAATGCACTGAAAACTGCAATGTCTGTATCCAGCATTGGTCAACAGAAAAGGTCAAATTCTCCACAACAATGCCCGACTGCATGTTACACAAATAATGCTTCAAAAATTGATTTGGACTATGAAATTTGGCCTCATCTGCCACATTCACCTGACCTCTCCCCAACCAACTACCATGTCTTCAATCATCTCAAAAACTTTTTGCAGGGAAAATGCATTCACAACCAGCAGGACACAGAAAATGCTTTCCAAGAGTTCATCAAATCCCAAAGCATGGATTTTTTTGCTACAGGAACAAACTTATTTATCATTGGCAAAAATGTGTTGATTGTATTGGTTCCTATTTTTATTACTAAAGATGTGTTTGAGTTTAGTTATAATGATTTAAAATTCAGGGTCCAATACTTCTATTACTTTTGCACCAACCTAATAACTCCAAGTAAGATAAAACCAAAGAGACAAACATTGAACCATTAAAATCTAATTACTGAAAGACAAAAAGACAATTTGGAAAGCAGTAAGAAAAAAAGCAAATGTCATATATAAGTGTTTCTCCTGCACTGCTGGTGGAAATGCCACTATGGAGAACAATATGGAGTTTCCTTGAAAAACTAGGAATAAAACTACCATATGACACAACAATCCCAATACTGGGCATATACTCTGAGAAAACCACAATTCAAACAGACATATGTACCCCAATGTTCACTGAAGCACTATTTACAATAGCCAGAACATGGAAGCAACCTAGATGTCTATTGACTTATGAATGGATAAAGAAGATGTGGTATGTATATACAATGGAATATTATTCAGCCATAAGAAAGAATGAATTTAAGTCATTTATAGTGAGATGGATGATCCCACAGCCTGCTACACAGAGTGAAGTAAATCAGAAAGAAAAACAAAACAGATATCATACATTAATGCATATATATGGAATCTAGAAAAATAGTGCTGATGAATCTATTTGCAGGGATACAATGGAGACATAGACCTAGAGAATGAACTTGCGGACACAGTAGGGGAAGGAGAGGGTAGGATGAATGGAGAAAGTAGCACTGACATATATACACTGCCATATGTAAAACAGCTAGTGGGAAGCTGCTATATAATACAGGGAGCCTAGCCTGGTGCTCTGTAATGACCCAGATGGGTAAGATTGCTCTCAAGGGGAGAACAGTGAGCAGTCCTGAAGAGAGATCTTAGTTCCCTGTCCAGGAACTAAACCTGGGTGGCCTGGATGAAAAGCAAGAGTCTTAGCCACTGGGTCACCAGGAGCTAAAGGTTAGAAGCAAAGTGGTCTTGGCTCTTGCCCTTGTTTGAAAGCAAGAATGTTTCAAAGAGGTAAAAACTGTAAAGGCAAGTACAAAGTTTATTATTAGAGACACAGCACAGCTTTTGGGAGCGCACACAAGAAAACAATTTTTTCAGCTCAGAAGCAGGGCAGAGATACACACCCAGAGAGAAAGGGTATAGGCATTCTCTCTAATGAGGAGGAGAGCAGTAGGTCAGAAACCAGGCATAAATACACACCCAGACAGGAGTGCAGGGGTTGTGGATGAGGAGGAAAACAGTACATCAGAAACTAGGCAGAGAAACACACCCAGAGAGGAGTGCAGGTGTCCTGAGTGAGGAGGAGCATGGTATGGAGGTGACATAAATCACTAATATAGGACAGTCCTCCTGGGTCTTTGTTTATCTTTGGCCAATTATCTTGTTTCTTTCTTCACACCTGACTGGTCCGTGGAACCTCCCCAAGACGCATGTGCAACTTTTTCTACGATGGATCTCACTGTGTAGAGGCCTATGAGTGCATGTTCATGCTTATTATGGGGTGGTGCCCCCTCCCTTTTAGACCCTCAAAAAACCTTCTTGTGCATGTGCAGACAAGGAAGCTTCCGTGATCTCAGGAGTGGACACCTCATCTCCTTGCTTTAGCAGAGCTCAGCTTTTGCCATTAGTTTTGCCTTTGGAGTATCTGGGTGACAACAAAGGCTCAGTTTAAAAAAGAAAGGCTCAGTTTCATTCAATTTGACAACCACCAGGAGTCTGGCTTAGAGGCCCACGGTTTCCTACCTCAAGAAGGGAATGAGGAGGGAGGCTCAAGAAGCAGGTGATATATGTATATATATAATTATGGCTAATTCAGATTGTTGTATGGCAAAAACCAACCAACATTATAAAGCAATTATCCTCCAAGTAAAAAGTAAAATTAAATAAATGAATAAAAAGGCACATAAGTTGAAAGTGAGAAGACTGAAAAATATAGTCCATGCAAATAGTAACCACAAGGAAATTGTGATGGCTATATTAATATCAGATAAAAAAATAAGTCAAAAACTGTCTAAAAATTCTAAGTAGTACCTAATGTATTGATAAATGGATCAATTTACCAGAAAATATAAAAATTACAATTATATGTGCACCAAATATCAGAAACCCAAATCATGAGGCAAACACTAATCAAATTGAAAAGAAAAATAGAGAGGTCTAAAATAATAGTTGGAGACTTCAATACCCCATTTATAATAATGGATAAGACAACTATGAAGACATTTCTTAAGGAAATAAAGGGCTTGAACAACACCAGAAACCAAAAAGAGAGAAGAGTCAAATTACTAAACACTAGGGAAAGACTAGAGATCTCTTCAAGAAAATTAGAGATATCAAGGGAACATTTCATGCAAAGATGGGCTCAAGAAAGGACAAAAATGGTATGGACTTAACAGAAGCAGAAGATATTAAGAAGAGGTGGCAAGAATACACAGAAGAACTATGCAAGAAAGATCTTCATGACCCAGATAAGCATGATGATGTGATCACTCACCTAGAGCCAGATATCCTGGAATGTGAAGTCAAGTGGGCCTTAGGAAGCATCACTAGGAACAGAGCTAGTGGAGGTGATGGAATTCCAGTCGAGCTGTTTCAAATCCTAAAAGATGATGCTGTGAAAGTGCTGTACTCAATATGCCAGCACACTTGGAAAACTCAGCAGTGGCCACAGGAATGGAAAAGGTGAGTTTTCATTCCATTCCCAAAGAAAGGCAATTCCAAAGAATGCTCAAACTACCACACAGTTGCACTCATCTCACACGCTAGAAAAGTAATGCTCAAATTTCTCCAAGACAGACTTCAACAGTATGTGAACCAGGAACTTTCAGATGCTCAAGCTGGATTTAGAAATGGCAGAGGGACCAGAGATCAAACTTTCAACATTCACTGGATTATCAAAAAAGCAAGAGAGTTCCAGGAAAACATGTGTTTCTGCTTTATTGACTATGCCAAAGCCTTTGACTGTGTGGATCACAACAAACTGTGGAAAATTCATGAAGAGATACCAGACCACCTGACCTGCCTCTTGATACATCTGTATGCAGTTCACGAAGCAACAGTTATAACTGGACATGAACAACAGACTGGTTACAAATAGGGAAAGGAGTACGTCAAGGCTGTGCTTATTTAACTTATATGCAGAGTACATCATGTGAAACGCTGGGCTGGATGAAGCACAAACTGGAATCAAGATTGCCAAGAGAAATATCAATAACCTCAGATATGCAGATGACACCACACTAACGGCAGAAAACAAAGAACTACAGAGCCTCCTAATGAAAGTGAAAGAGGAGAATGAAAAAGCTGGCTTAAAACTCAACATTCAGAAAACTAACATCATGGTGTCCAGTAGTATATATTCATGGCAAATAGATGGGGAGACAATGGAAACAGAAAGAGACTTTATTTTGGGGGGCTCCAAAATCACTGCAGATGGTGACTGCAGCCATGAAATGAAAAGACGCTTGCTCCTTGGAAGAAAAGTTATGACCAACCTAGACAGCATATTAAAAAGCAGAGATATTACTTTGCCAACAAAGGTCTGTCTAGTCAAAGCTATGGATTTTCCAGTAGTAATGTATGGATGTGAGAGTTGGACTATAAAGAAATATGAGCACTGAAGAGTGGATGCTTCTGAACTGTGGTGTTGGAGAAGACTCTTGAGAGTCCCTTAGACTGCAAGGAGATCCAAGCAGTCCATCCGGAAGGAAATCAATCCTGAATATTCATTGGAAGGGCTGATGCTAAAGCTGAAACTCCATTACTTTGGCCACCTGATGCAAAGAACTTACTTGTTGGAAAAGACACTGATGCTGGGAATGATTGAAGACAGGAAGAGAAGGGGACTACTGAGGATGAGGTGGTTGTATGGCATCACCGACTCGATGGACATGAGTTTGAGTAAGCTCCAGGAATTGGTGATGGACAGGGAAGCCTAGCATGCTACAGTCCATGGGGTCACAAAGAGTCAGACATGACCTAGTGACTGAACATAACAGGGGCATTACAGTAAATATTACAAAATTTTTTTTAAAGCTTATGAAAATACAATGAAAAAATTGTATACAAATATATTAAATAATATAGATGATTGAATAAATTTCTTAAAACATAGAAACTACCACAATTGACTCAAGAAAAAACAGCCAATGTAAATAAGCCTATAACAGGAAATTGAGTCATTAGTCAAAAACCTCCCAACAAAGAAAAACTGAGCATCACAGGGCTTTACATGTGAATTCTACCAAAATTTTAAAGAAAATTAATATTAATTCTTCTCAAACTCTTTCAAAAAAATTGAATAGGAAGGAAGACTTCCTAACTCATTCTATTAAGCCAGTATTCCTCTGATAACAAAGTCAGATAAACACATCAGAAGAAAATAAAAACTATAAACTAATATACCTTATGAATATTAATAGAAGAATCCTAAACAAAATACTAGCAAAGCAAATTTAGCAGCATATCAAAGAAATTGTAGATGAAGACAAAGTGGAGTTTCTCCCCAGAACACAATATTGAATCAAATACAAAATAAGTAAAAGTGATCTTATATGCAAGACAGCAAAAGAGACACAGATGTAAATAACAGACTTTTAGACTATGTGGGAGAAGGTGAGATGATTTGAGAGGTGGGATGATTTGAGAGAATAGCATTGAAACATGTATATTACTATACGTAAAGAGATTACAATTATCCTCCAATTAAAATAAATTAATTAAAACTATATTCACTTAAGACATGATTTTGCAAACAGAAAATCACAAAGATTTCACAAAAAGCTTAGTAGTGCTAATAAGTGAATTCAGAAAATGACACAAGATGTATACAGTAACAATGAAGAATCCAAAAATAAAGTTAAGATACAAGTCCTTTTAGAAACACAGAGAAAATAATAAAATACCTGGGAATAAACTTAACCAAGGAAGTGAAAGACTTGTGCACCTAAACATACAAAACATTGCTGAAAGAAATTAAAGAAAACCTATATAAATAGGAAACACTCCATTCTTATGGATTAGAAGGTTTAATATTGTTAAGATGTCAATTATACCCCAAACTATCTGTAGATTAAAATTAATTCCTATTTGAACCAGTTCTAATGATATGGATAAAACTGGAGCCCATTATACAGAGTGAAGTAAGCCAGAAAGATAAACACCAATACTAACACATATATATACACCAATACTACATATATAAACACCAATACTAACACATATATATGGAATTTAGAAAGATAGTAATGATGACCCTATATGCAAGACAGAAAAAGAGACACAGATGTATAGAACAGACTTTTGTACTCTGTGGGAGAAGGCGAGGTTGGGATGATCTGAGAGAACAGCATCAAAACATGTATATTATCAAGTGTGAAACAGATCACCAGTACAGGTTGGATGCATGAGACAAGTGCTCAGGGCTGGTGCACTGGATGACCCAGAGGGATGGGATGGGGAGGGAGGTGGGAGGGGGTTCAGGATGGGGAACACATGTAGATCCATGGCTGATTCATGTCAATGTATGGCAAAAACCACTACAATATTGTAAAGTAATTAGCCTCCAACTAATAAAATAATTGGAAAAATAAATAAATAAAATTAATTCCTATAAAATTCCCAATGATGCCATCTTTGTGTATATTAAAAAAAAACACATCCTAAAATTTATATGGAATCTCAGTCAGTTCAGTTCAGTCGCTCAGTCATGTCTGACTCTTTGCGACCCCATGAATCGCAACACACCAGGCCTCCCTGTCCATCACAAACTCCCGGAGTTTACTCAAACTCATGCGCATCAAGTCGGTGATGCCATCCAGCCATCTCATCCTCTGATGTCCCCTTCCCCTCCTGCCCCCAATCCTTCCCAGCATCAGGGTCTTTTCCAATGAGTCAACTCTTTGCATGAGGTAGCCAAAGTATTGGAGTTTCAGCTTCAGCATCAGTCCTTCCAATGAACACCCAGGTCTGATCTCCTTTAGGATGGACTGGTCGGATCTCCTTGCAGTCCAAGGGACTCTCAAGAGTCTTCTCCAACACCACCGTTCAAAAGCATCAATTTTTCGGTGCTCAGCTTTCTTCACAGTCCAACTCTCACATCCATACACGACCACTGGAAAAACCATAGCCTTGACCAGATGGACCTTTGTTGGCAAAGTAATGTCTCTGCTTTTTAATATGCTATCTAGGTTGGTCATCACTTTCCTTCCAAGGAGTAAGTGTCTTTTAATTTCATGGCTGCAGTCACCATCTGCAGTGATTTTGGAGCCCCCAAAAATAAAGTTTGACACTGTTTCCACTGTCTCCCCATCTATTTCCCATGAGGTGATGGGACCAGATGCCATGATCTTAGTTTTCTGAATGTTAAGCTTTAAGCCAACTTTTTCACTCTCCTCTTTCACTTTCATCAAGAGGCTTTTCAGGATGTAGCAAAAGCAGTGCTAAGAGGGAAGTTTATAGCAATACAATCCTACCTCAGGAAACAAGAAAAACATAGACAACCTAAATTTTCACCTAAAACAACTGGAAAAAGAAGAACAAAATACCCCAAAAATTAGTAGAAGGAAAGAAATCATAAAGATCCAAGCAGAAATAAATGAAAGAAACAATAGTAAAGATTAATAAAACTAAAAGCTGGTTCTTTGAGAAGATAAACAAAATTGACAGAGTTTTAGCCAGACTCATCAAGGAAAAAAGAGGGAAGAATCAAATCAACAAAATTAGAAATGAAAAAGGAGAGGCTACAACAGACAATGCAGAAATACAGAGGATTATGAGACTATTTTGAACAACTATATGGCAATAAAATGGATAATCTGGAAGAAATCAACAGATTCTTAGAAAAGTTCAATCTTCCAAGACTGAACCAGGAAGAAATGGAAATTATGAACAACCCAATTACAACCACTGAAATCGAAGCTGTGATCAAAAATGTCCCAGAAAATAAAAGCCCAGGACAAGATGGTTTCACAGGAGACCGCTACCAAACATTTAGAGAAGAGTTAATGCCTATCCTTCTAAAACTCTTTCCAAAAATTGCAGAGGAAGGAACACTTGCAAACTCATTCTACAAGGCCACCATCACCCTGATACCAAAACCAGACAAAGAAAACACAAAAAAAGAAACCTAGAGACCACTATGACTGATGAACATAGATGCAAATATCCTCAACAAAATTTTAGCAAACAGAATTCAGCAATACATCAAAAATCTCATGCACCATGATTAAGCTGGGTTTATTCCAGGAATGCAAAGATTCTTCAATATATGCAAATCAAATAATGTGATATGCCACAAGTTGAAAGATAAAAATCATGTGATCATCTCAATAGATGCAGAAAAAGCCTTTGACAATATTCAGTGCTGATTTATGATTAAAACTCTTCAGAAAATAGGCATAGAAGGAACCTACCTCAACATAGTAAAGGCCATATATGATAGTTTAGTTCAGTTCAGGCACTCAGTCGTGTCTGACATTTTTCGACCTCATGAACCAAAGCACACCAGGCCTCCCTGTCCATCACCAACTCCCAGAGTTTACCTAAACTCGTGTCCATTGAGTTGGTGATGCCATCCAACCATCTCATCCTCTGTCGTTCCCTTCTCTTCCTGTCTTCAATCTTTCCCAACATCAGGTTCTTTTCAAATAACTCAGCTCTTTGCATCAGGTGGCCAAAATATTGGAGTTTCAGCTTCAACATCAGTGCTTCCAATGAACATGCAGGACTGATTTCCTTTAGGATGGACTGGATGGAGCTCCTTGCAGTCCCAAGGGACTCTCGAGTCTTCTCCAACACCACAGTTCAAAAGCATCAATTCTTCCATGCTCAGCTTTCTTTATAGTCCAACTCTCACATCCATACATGACTACTGGAAAAACCATAGCCTTGACTAGATGGACCTTTGTTGACAAAGTAATATCTCTGCTTTTTAATATGCTCTCTAGGTTGGCCATAACTTTCCTTCCCAGGAGTAAGCGTCTTTTAATTTCATGGCTGCAATCGCCATCTGCAGTGGTTTTGGAGCCCAAAAAATAAAATCAGCCACTGTTGCCCCGTCTATTTTCCATGAAGTGATGGGACTGGATGCCATGATCTTAGTTTTCTGAATGTTGAGGTTCAAGCCAACTTTTTCACTCTCCTCTTTCACTTTCATCAAGAGGCTCTTTAGTTCTTCACTTTCTGCCATAAGAGTGGTATCATCTGCATATCTGAGGTTATTGATATTTCTCCTGGCAATCTTGATTCCAGCTTGTGCTTCATCCAGCCCAGGGTTTCTCATGATGTACTCTGCATATAAGTTAAATAAGTATGGTGACAACATACAGCTTTGACGTACTCCTTTTCCTATTTGGAACCAGACTGTTGGTCCATGTCTAATTCTAACTGTTGCTTCCTGACCTGAATACAGGTTTCTCAAGAGGCAACCTACAGTGAACATTACTCTCAATGGTGAAAAACTGAAAGGATCCCCCCTAAGATCAGGAACAATACAATGGTGTCCACTTTTGCCACTATTGTTCAACATAGTTCTGGAAGTCCTAGCTATAACAATCAGAGAAGAAAAAGAAATAAAAGGAATCCAGATTGCAAAAGCAGTAAAACTCTCACTGTTTGCAGATGACATGATACTGTATATAGAAAACCCTAAAGAGAGTATCAGAAAATTACTAGAGTTAATCAGTGAATTTTAAAAAGTTGCAGGATATAAAATCAATACACAGAAATCACTTGCATTTCTATATACCACCAATGAAAAGTCAGAAAAAGAAATTAAGGAATCAATCACATTCACGATTGCAACATAAAGAATTAAATATCTAGGGATAAACTTACCTAAGGGGAAAAAAAGAACTGTGCACAGAAAATTATAAGACACTGGTGAAAGAAATCAAAGACGACATCAACAGATGGAGAGGTATTCCATGTTCCTGGGTAGGAAGAATCAAAATTGTGAAAATGGCTATACTACCAAATGCTACAGATTCAGTGTGATCCCTATCAAATTACCAATGTCATTTTTCACAGAACTAGAACAAAAAATTTCACAATTCATATGGAAACACAAAAGAGCCTGAATAGCCAAAACAGTCTTGAGAAAGAAGAATGGAGCTGGAGGAATCAACCTTCCTGGCTTCAGTTTATACTACAAAGTTACAGTCATCAAGACAGTATGGTACTGGCACAAAAACAGAAATATAGGCCAATGGAACAAGACAGAAAGACTAGAAATAAACCCGTGCACTTATGGGTACCTTATCTTTGACAAAGGAGGCAAGAATATACAATGGGGCAAAGACAGCCACTTCAAAAAATGGTGCTGGGAAAATTGGACACCTACATGTAAAAGAATGAAATTGGAACACTATGTAACAACATACACAAACTCAAAAAGGATTAAAGACCTAACTGTAAGATCAGACACTATAAAAATCTTAAAGGAAAACTTAGGGAGGACACTCGATGACATAAATCAAAGAAAGATCCTCTATGACTCACCTCTTAGAGTGACAGAAATAAAAACAAAAGTAAACAAGTGGGACCTGATTAAATTAAAGCCTTTTACATGGAAAAGGAAACTATAAGTAAGGTGAAAAGACAACCCTCACAATGGGAGAAAATAATAGTAAATGAAACGACTGACAAATAATTAATTTCCAAATTATACAAGCAGCTCACACAACTCAATGCCAGAAAAATAAACAACCCAATCAAAAAATGGGATAAAGACCTAAACCGAAATTTCTCCAAAGAAGACATACAGATGGCTAACAAACACATGAAAAGACGTTTAACATCACTCATTATTAGAGAAATACAAGTCAAAACCACAATGAGATATCATCTCACACTGGTCAGAATGGCCATCATCAAAAAGTCTTCAAACAATAAAACGCTAGAGAGGGTGTGGAGAAAAGGAAATCCTCTTGCACTGTTGGTGGGAATGTAAACTGATACAGCTAATATGGAAGACAGTATGGAGATTCCTTAAAAAGCTAGGAATAAAAGCACCATATGTCCCAGCAATCCCACTAGTGGGCATATACCCTGAGGAAACCAAAATTGAAAAGGAAACATGCATCTCATTGTTCATTGCAGCACTGTTTACAATAGCTAGAACACAGAATCAACCTAGATGTCCATCAACAGATGAATAGATAAAGAAATTGTGGTACATATACACAATGGAATATTACTCAGCCATAAAAAGGAACACATTTGAGTCAGTTCTGATGAGACAGATGAACCTAGAACTTATTATAGTGAAGTGAGTCAGAAAGAGAAAGATAAATATCATATTCTAACACACATATACGGAATCTAGAAAAATGGTACTGAAGAATTTATTTATAGGGCAGCAATAGAGAAACAGACATAGAGAATAGACTTATGGACATTGGAAGAGGGGAGGAGAGGGTGAGATGTATGGAAAGAGTAGCATGGAAACTTATATTACCATATGTAAAATAGATAGCCAACAGGAATTTGCTGCATGACTCAGGAAACTCAAACAGGGGCTCTGTATCAAGCTAGAAGGGTAGTATGGGCAGGGCAATGGGAGGGAGTAAAAGGGAGGGGATAAATGTGTACCTATGGCTGATTCATGTTGAGGTTTGACAGAAAACAACAAAATTCTGTAAAGCAATTATCCTTCAGTAAAAAATAAAAAATAAATAAAAATTTAAAAAATACATTGAGGGGTAGAGTCATGATATGTGTATTTTTCTGTATGTATCTTATACCTCAGTTTAAATTGTGCCTAAATAAAGATTGTGAGTTACTTGAAATTGGAGTTTTTTTAAGTTCTGAGTACATCATGCAAGATGCCAGGGTGGAAGAAACTCAAGCAGGAATTAAGATTTCTGGGAGAAATATTAACCACCTCAGATATGCAGATGGCAACACCCCAATGACAGAAAGTGAAGAGGAACTAAAGAATCTCTTGATAAAGGCGAAAGAGGAGAATGGCAAACCTGGCTTAAAACTCAACATTCAAAAAACAAAGATCATGCCATTCAGTCCCATTGCTTCATGGCAAATAGATGGGGGAAAAATGGAAACAGTGACAGACTTCATTTTCTTGGGCTCCAAAATCACTGCAGACTATGACTGCAGCCATGAAATTAAAAGATGCTTGTTCCTTGGAAGAAAAGCTATGAGAAACCTAGAGAGTGTATTAAAAAGCAGAGACAATACTTTGCCAACAAAGGTCTGTATAGTCAAAGCTATGGTTTTTCCAGTAGTCATGTATTGAGAGAGTCATTTCCGAGGCAATTTGATATGAAGTCTAGGGGTCCCCATGGAGAGAGGAGTCTGGAATTCTCAAGGAGGAAGAAAAGACAAACTTTTTTCCCCCCTCTATCTTCCTTAGGATTATATAACAATAATGTATCCTAAGAGAATTAAGCCCCGAGAGAATTAAACCTATACTAAATCATCCCCTACCTATGACTTTAAGACAATTGAGAGGATTTTTGGGAATCACAGGTTACTGTCAAATTTGGATTCCGGGTTATGAGGAACTTGCCCGGCCTTTATATAAACTTATAGCTGAAACTCAGCAGGCCCAAACTCAGCAGGCCCAAACTGGTTTGGTCTCCAGGTACTCAAAAGGCTTTTAAGGTTCTTCAGACTGCTCTCCTGCAAGCTCCCACTCTGAGCTTGCCCACAGGGTCATAATTTAATTTGTTTGTCACTGAAAGAAAAGGTGTGGCCTTGGGAGTTTTAACACAACCCCGAGGGCCTCACCAGCAACGTATTGCTTATCTAAGCAGAGAATTGAATATAGTTTCACTTGGGTGGCCCCACTGCCTAAGAGTAATTGGGGCAGCGGCTTTATTAGCACCTGAAGCTTTAAAAAGAATTAATGGACGAAACCTTACTGTACTGACTTCTCATGATGTGAGTGGAATCTTAAATTCTAAGGTTAATATTTGAATGACAGAGAGTAGGCTTCTTAAATATCAGGCATTGTTGTTACAAGGACCAGTAACTAAGCTTAAAGTTTGTGGAAATTTAAATCCTGCCATGTTCCTTCCTGAGAGGAAAATGAAACACCTGATCACGATTGTTCCCAATCCCTAACTTTAAACTATGCAGCTGGGGAAGATCTAATGGATACCCCATTAGACAAGCCTGACAGGGAAATATTTACTGATGGCAGTTCTTTTGTTAGGGATGGAAAGTGTAAAGCAGGTTACGCCTTGGTGACTGCTGAACAGGTTTCAGAAGCAAAATCTCTCCCCCAGGGAACCAGTGCCCAGTTAGCGGAGCTTGTGGCTGTGGCTTATTTGACTTTACATGCTCATGCTGCAATATGGAAAGAAAGACAGCTTAAAACAGCAACAGGAGAACCTATTAAACATTTCAGAGAGATTGAGAGACTTTTAACTGCTACATATTGTCCTAAAGAATTAGCTGTTATGCATTGCAAAGGACACAACAGGGATGGGAGTAAACTGGCTGAAGGTAATCAGCTGGCTGACTGTCAAGCCAGAAAGGTGGCACTTTACGAAACCTCCTCACTACTGACGCTCTTGATCTGGACAGATCCTGTGGAACAGGAAAAACCACAATATACTGAGGAAAAATCAGAAAGATATGAGAAAAGAGGAGCAAAGATTACTGATAAAGGATGGTTACAGTCTGAGGATGGACAATTCCTAAAAGTGCTCAATGGAAAATTCTTAAGGGTTTACATCAGAGTTTTCATTTGGTTGCAGAGAGTACTTACCAGATGGCTTCTTGTTTGATTGAAGGTAAAAATGTAACGAAAACTTTAAAGAACATTATCAAAAGGTGTGAGGTTTGTCAGAAAAATAACCCAAAGACTAAAAAGCTAGCAAAATCTGGATTACAACGACGTGGAAAGTATCCTGGAGAGGACTGAGAAATTAATTTTACTCATATGCCAAAAGCTAATGGGTATTCTTGCTTACAAGTTTGGGTGGATGCTTTTACTGGATGGATTGAGGCTTTTCCCTGTCATAGTGAGCAGGCTAAGGAGGTTATAAAGACTTTAATCCATGAAATTATCCCCAGGTTTGGGCTGCCATGGAGCCTTCAGAGTGACAATGGCTCCACCTTTAAAGCTGCTGTAATTCAGGGGGTGTCTAAAGCTCTAGGAATAGAGTATCATTTACACTGTTCCTGGAGACCCCAATCCTCAGGAAAGGTTGAAAAAGCTAATGACGTTATCAAAAGACATCTGAGCAAATTAACTCAAGAGACGCTGGACAATTGGATTAAAGACCTACGCATAGATTTAATGAGGGCTCGAACTGCCCCAAAGAAGGAGGGACTGTCTCCCTTCGAATGCATTTATGGAAGGCCTTTCTTACACACAGACATTGTTATAGACCCTGAAGCCTTGGAATTAACTAATTATGTAACCCAGCTCTCAGCTTTTCAACAGGCATCAACAGAACTCTGGGAGATGACTCCTGACCCAGCCTCTGAGTCAAGCAAGCCTCTATTTGAGCCAGGAACTGAGTTCCTCATAAAAACATTGGAATCTGGGGGCCCATCCCTCGAACCCCTCTGGGAAGGCCCTTACCAGGTTATTCTTTCTTCTCCCACAGCCAGGAATTGATTCATGGGTACATCACACTCGAGTTAAGAGGTGGCACCCTGACCAGAACTAAGTGATTTCATTTTATGTCTTTACTTTCTATGCTCTGACTTTGTACTTTTCAGGTGGGCCTGATAATCTATGTGAGCCTACTTCTGCTGACTCCAAATGTCCTGAGTCTGCCATTTGATCCTCAAGACAATGCCTTCCTGTCCTGAGCTCACTCCTATGCAGCATTTCACAATCAATCTAACTGCTGGGTCTGTGGAGCACTCCCCTCTTCATCAGTGGAAGTCTTCCCGTGGTGGACATCTCCACTTCAAGGAACAGACTTTCTCCAAGTCTGTGAATACCTTCGAAAACAATCATATGCGATGCCTCTTCCTAAACTGATGACATCTAACATCCCTAAAATGGACTGGTGCAACACATTGTACTTTAACTATGGACATAATGTGACTTTTAATTTTGATTATACATTGTCTCGGTTCAATGACTATTTTGCTACACATAAGGCAAATAGGTCTAGATCTAATGGTTTTTACCTGAAGTTTATCAAATATGAGATGAGGTTATATGGCTAACTCCTGAAAAAGGACGTCTAGTATCTACTGCCCCTATATGCTGGGAACAAATAGAGCCATCCCCAGAAGTTAGTCAACAACTTAATTATAGTGATTGGGAACACTTGGTATTTTTGCCTCAGGAAATATGCAATGTAATCATTCCCGTGTTTCCCAACCCCAATTCAGGTCCTCCCTTTTTCTGGCCAGGCACTGATTGGGACTGCATATCTCAGTCACGCTGGCTTGCTCCAAATGAGACTTATTGGAGACTCTTAGCTATGGGCATGGCTTCCCCGTGGTTGGATAGGGAGATGCACCCTAGGTCTAGCCTTTACTCACAGCTTTATATTTTCAGAGCTTCCAGAAAAGCCTGCTAATTACCCCACCTTAAAACTCGGTGGGTAAGGTCTGTATTTCACTGGTATGATTATTCGGCTGCAGTGTTTGTTCCCTCTTTGGGAACTAGAGATGTTATGCTACGAGTGTATGGTTTGACTAATTTTACTCAACAGGCATTACAAGATTCTCAAAATCTATTTCAGCTCTTAATGCTGAACAAGCACAAATTAGAAAGGTGGTTTTGCTAAACAGATTAGCTTTAGATATTCTGACAGCTGCATAAGGAGGAACGTGTGTCATTATTCATACCCAATGCTGTACATATATACCTGATATGAGCACTAATGTTACTCATTTTACTAAACACATGACCAAGATGATTGGGGCTATAGATACTCCTGAAGCCTCAATTGCTTCACTTTGGGAGATGTTAACTAGTTCCCCATGGTGGAAAACTATCTTAATTACAATAATTCTGATTGTTCTATTTTTGCTGTTTGCTCCCTGCATCTGTAACTGTGTAATTGGATTTGTTTCTAGTCACATGAAGGCTTTTAAGTTACAAATGGTTGTCCAAGCTCCTACATGTGCCACAGCCTCTTCCAAATATTACTTGGGGCCCCTGGATCAGAGACCCTCAATATGAGGGTTAGGAGAATATGTTGCCTTAACAATTTAGGGACCATGCACCTAAACAGCAGGAAGTAGTTATGCAACAAAAACAATGCCCCTTTCCCTTGGCAACATAATTCTCCTAAAAGAAAAGGGGGGAATGAGAGAGTCATTTCCTAGGTAGGTTGACAGGAAGTCTAGGGGTCCTCATAGAGAGAGGAGTCTGGAATTCTCAAGGAGGAAGAAAGGGCAAACTTTTTTTTCCCCTCTACATTCCTTAGGATTATATAACAATAATGTATCCTGCTTGAGGACAGTCTCTGGAAAAAAATCTTCTGGCTAATTCTGTTATCTCAAAATGTAAATTATAAGAGTATGTCTGGTGAGGTCTTTACGACCTCCAGACATTCTTTTGATTCACTGTAATAACTAATTGGAGAGTATATAATTCCACTGCTAAGACTAGCAAGGGGGTATACTCTTTCTGCCCCCTTCTGATGTCTATGTCAGAAGCTTTCTCTATCCCTTTTATACTTTAAAAACTCTATTGCACAAAAGCTCTGAGCAACCAAGCCTCAGCTCTGGCCCCGGATTGAATTCTTCTCCTCCGGAGACCAAGAATCCCGGAGTCTTTTCGTGGGTTCAGCAAGAACCTTTCAGTATGGATATGAGAGTTAGGCCATAATGAAGGCTGAGCGCTGAAGAATTGATGCTTTGGAACTGTGGGACTGGAGAAGACTCTTGACAGTCCCCTGGACAGCAAGGAGATCAAACCAGTCAATCCTAAAGGAAACCCGTCCTGAATATTTATTGGAAGGACTGATGCTGAAGTTCAAGCTCCAATACTTTGGCCACCTGATGGGAAAGGCTGACTCATTGGAAAACAACCTGATGCTAGGAAAGACTGATGCCAGGAGGAGAAGGGGGCAGCAGAGGATGAGATGGTTGGATGGTATCACCAATTCAATGGACATGAGTTTGAGCAAACTCTGGATTATAGTGAAGGACAGGGAAGCCTGGTGTGCTGCAGTGCATGGAGTCACAAAGAATCAGGCATTACTGAGCAACTGAACAACAACAATAGAAAAAATTGAAGCATCAGGTGGGTGTTTTGAGAATATGATCTTTCATAGCCTAAGGAATCTGACTGTGAATTGTTTCAAGTCACTGACATAGCAAATATGACAGTTTGAAAAATTTAGGGTGAGGTCTGCATGTCTTGGGGGCTTCCAAGGTGGTGCTAGTGGTAAAGACCCTGCCTGCCAATGCAGGAGGCATGAGAGATGTGGGTTTGATCCTTGGGTCAGGAAGAGCCCCTGGAGAAGGGTTGGCAACCCACTCCAGTATTCTTACCTGGAGAATCCCATGGACAGAGGGGCCTGGCAGGCTACAGTCCATAGGATCACACAGAGTCAGACATAACTGAATCAACTTGGCCCGCATACTGCATGTCTTTAGGAAAGAAAGGATAGTCGGCCTATTCCACAAGACTTCCCAGACTGACACTTGTCTAGGTGAACTCACTGAGATCAAGAGTTTCTCCTCTCCATGTATATCTGAATATTTGATTGAATGAGTTAGTTCTTTAGGTTTCATGGTCCTCAGAAGTCTATCAAGCTGAGAGAAATTAGAGGATAGTGATATATTTACACTAGTACCCCAGTTTTCAAATTTACTACATGAAATATAGCTCACAGGGGGGGGGGGCATCCTTATTGCCCCTATCCACTTAGTTAACTTTTCCTAAGTCTAAAAGATTCTTGGAGAGTATGAATTCAGAGGTAGGGGAGTGAATTTTATGATTTTAACATCTAACATCATTGGGATCTAATAGCATTAAACGCCAAAACAGAGATTTACAGGTAAAAGCATTTTCTTTGCTAATGGGCACCATCTCTTACCTCAGTTAATCTCTCTTTAATGTTTATTTGATTCACCAAACCATCTGAGTGACATGTTATACATTCACTTTATAGAAATGTTAAAGACTTCAGTTAATCAAAGCCTTGGAACCCATCCAATCTCATCTATTGTGTTTTGTTATTATAGCTTTATCTCTCAGGGTAATTATTTCCTAACCAGGGAATTAGCCAGGTACTCTATGTACAGAGTTGAGATCTTAGTGGCCAAAGTTGAGTAACATGAATTATCTATCCAACATGACCAGGAGTGTGATGAGTCAAGACCAAGGGAACACTACAAGCCAAACTGGGGATGCTAATTTCCTTCCTCAATAAAAAGAGGTTTTATAGGTGGGGGGGTGAACAACAAATTAACTCCCCAGTTTCTATTGGAAAGCAATATATAAGAATCCAAAAGAGAAAGGAAAATTACATCTACTGAACTGTCGAAGGTAATAAATGACGACAACACTAAAACATCCCACTGATTCCCCTAAATGAGATGAGGGAGAGGTAGAAGACTGAGTGAGCTTATAGAACAACAGAGAACACTAAATTTGATGTCTGACAATATTTCTCCTATGCTCTCCCTCAGGCCCAGCAATGTTCTTCAAGAAAAGCTGAGATAGAGTCTGGACCAGAGGTTGGAAGAGAAAACATTTTACTAAGCAGGGACATGTTTCCGTCTTAGAACTAGCCTAAGAATAAGAAGGACAAAGACAAAAATGTCATGACATGGGTGACATCATTAAAACATCACATGTAGATCAGTGACAGTGAAAGTGTCAGTCACTCAGTCATGTCCAACTATTTGTGACTCCATGGATTGTAGCCTGCCAGGCTCCTCTGTCCATGGGATTCTCCAGGCAAGAATACTGGAGTGGGTTGCCATGTCCTTCTCCAGGAGATTGTCCCATCCCGGGGATAGAACCCATGTCTCATTTGTCTCCTGCATTACCAGGTAGGTTCTTTACTATTAGCGCCACCTGGGAAGCCAGATTGGCGTGGTTATCCATTCCCTTCTCCAGGGGAACTTCCCAACCCAGGGATCAAACCTGGGTCTTCCACATTACAGGCAGATTCTTTACCAACTGAGCCACCAGGAAAACTCCATGTAGATCAGTAGATCATGGTATACCCAAATTGGTCTCAATTATTTAAGTGAGGTTTGTTGCCTGATACTTCTCCCTAGACCAGTTGGCTGCATTTCTAGGAAGAAGAGAGGAGGATCCTGAATACTGACTTTCATAATTTCTGAGTTTTCCATACGAGTTGTATACTAATCATTCTGGATGTATGAATATAAGTAATTGACAAAAATTCAGATATTTGAGAATTAAAAATTAAGCAAATAATTCTAAGTGTACAAATTCTAAGTGAAATATTAGTGAATCAAATCCAGGAGCATACTTCAAGAATACACCATAGTGAAGTAGAGTTTAGGCCAAAAGCACAAGGATGAGTCAACATACCAATAATGTAATTCAATACATTTAGTATGTAAAAAAATGCCATATGATTATTCTGAGATCCCCAAAATAAGCAACATTCAAGTTTTATCCCTGACTTGAAAAAAATTCTGAAATTAAAACGACAAATTTCTTAACTTGATGAATAGCATTTTAAGAAGTCACCTGAAAGTATATTTAAAGATGATACATCAAATCCATTTCTAGTAAAGTCAGGAACAAGACCAGGTTGTCTCCTATTCTCACTATTATTCAACATTGTTTTGAAAGTTCAAACCCTAACAGTAAAAGTCCAATAAATATATAAAGTGCATTAAAAAACTTAACTGAGGTACACAAAGAAGGCAAATGGAGAAACTTACCACATTCCTCAGGTGAAAACCCAGTCCTGCAAAAATGTCAATTCTCTTGATATCAATCTACATATCTAATATAATTCAAGAAAACATGTAGAATTGCCCAGGAAGATTTAGCAGATGCACTGCTGAGAGGGCACTTCCCTTACCAGATGTTAAAGCTAGTATCAAAATAATTACAACAGTCTTCATCTGGGAAGAAAAAAAAAAAAAACAGACAAAAATATCACTAAAACAGAACAGAAACTGCAGAAACAGATACACATATATAGGAATTCAATACAAGATGAATATGGGATTTCAAATTAGTGGGGAAAGGATAGGTTGTCCAATAAATGATGTTAGTAAAACTGACTATACATTTAAAACAAATATTAAATCCCTACCTCTCACTATACAAAATAAGAAAATATAGAATAAAATAAAAATTTAAACATTAAGAAGCCTAAACTAAAATGATTTCTACAATTGGTAGTGGGAAGTGTTTAAAAATTGAAGCAGCAACAACAACAAAAAGAAAGAACTAATATACTTAATTTATGAAGATCTCTATCAGTGCAAAAAAAAAATTCCTGAGTATGAACAGCTTATTCATATAAACAGTAATACAAATGGACATTAAACATATAGAAAATTCTTAACCTTACACATTATCAAAAACATGGAAAGTGAAACACCAAAGATGTATTTGTTTGCATATAAAATGGTCACTGATAAGCAGAGAAAATCTTGAGAAAGAAATTCTACGTTTTTGGTAGGGGTCTAAGTGGATACTGCTTTTCTGAAGGGCAGTATGGTATTATCTATGTATCTTTTAAATGTAAGAACATTTTTTACCCAGTCATTCCACATCAAGCAAAACTAAATGTATGATAACCAGAGCAAGTCTTATACAGAAAAATCGAGACCATCCTAAAGGTCTATTAACAAGAAGTTAATAATGAAGAAAAATGAAGTAAAACTCTATTTTCTGACTTGGAAATTTTTATATTTTTATATTCATATCATTTTATCAATGTGAAAAAATAATATCCTAATAGGAAAATGGAATGTAAATATGGTGTGTGTGTATATAAATATATATATATATAAAATACATATCACATATATTAACTAAAATGTTAACACATTTCCCCATATTCTTGTTGTCCTTAACCAACAAAGGTCCATATAGTCAAAACTATGGTTTTTCCAGTAGTCCTGTAAAGATTCAACAGTTGGAGCATAAAAATGACTGAGTACCAAAGAACTAATGTTTTCAAAATGTGGTGCTGGAGAAGACTCTTGAGAGTCCCTTGGACCGTACAACAAACCAGTCAATCCTAAAGCAAATCAACCCTAAATATTCATTGGAAGGATGTTGCTGAAGCTATATCTCCAATACTTTGGCCACCTGATGGGAAGAGCCAACTCATTGGAAGAGACTCTGTTGCTGGAAAAGATTGAAGGCAAAAGGAGAAAGGGGGCAGCAGAGGATGAGATGGTTAGATAGTATCACTGACTCAATGGTCATGAATTTGAGCAAACTCCAGGCAATAGTGGAGGACAGAGGAGCTTGGCCTGCTACAGTCCATGAGGTTGCAAAGAGTAGGACACGACTTAGTGACTGAACAACAACAAAGGATAGGATTTTCTCATTTATTCAATTCTGAAACTGCTTTTGTTTTTATAAGAAATATAAGGCACTTTTAAAATTTAAAACTGAAAATCTGGGAATGAAAGAAAAAAATGTTTCTAACAATAAGCTAAATTTAAGTTTTAAAAATTGTATTTATAGTATATCAAAAAGTTTACCTTCATTATATTTTACCTTTTAAATTTATTTTACAATGAGTATATATTTCTTTCATAATAAAGTAATTATTTTTTAAAGGTTAAAAGGTAAGTGTGAATTTGGAAAATGGGAGATCAGATGAAAGAGACTGTAAATGTTTATAGCAACTTTATTCATGATCATCATACCCAGAAGCAACCAATAAGTCTCCTTCAACAGGTAAATAAGTAAACAAACTATAGAACACTAATACAATGGAATGTTATTCAGAGACTTAAAAAAAGTGAGGTATCAAGCCAAAAAGAGACATCAATGAATCTTAAATTATTAAATGCAAATTGTTAAGTGAAAGAAGTGACTCTGAAAAGGCTGCATACTGTATGATTACAATTATGTTATATATAGTGATACCAGAAACTATAAAACTCCTAGAGGAAAACATAGGCAGAGCACTCTCTGACATAAATCACAGGAAGATCCTCTATGACCCACCTCCCAGAATATTGGAAATAAAAGCAAAAATAAACAAATGGGACCTAATTAAACTTAAAAGCTTTTGCACAACAAAGGAAACTATAAGCAAAGTGAAAAGACAGCCTTCAGAATGGGAGAAATTAATAGCAAATGAAGCAACTGACAAAGAATTAATCTCAAAAATATACAAGCAGCTCATGCAGCTCAATTCCAGAAAAATAAATGGCCCAATCAAAAAATGGGCCAAAGAACTAAACAGACATTTCTCCAAAGAAGACATACAGATGGCTAACAAACACATGAAAAGATGCTCAACATCACTCATAATCAGAGAAATGCAAATCAAAACTACAATGAGGTACTATCTCACACCAGTCAGAATGGTGGCTATCAAAAAGTCTACAAACAATAAAGGCTGGAGAGGGTACAGAGAAAAGGGAACCCTCTTACACTGTTGGTGGGAATGCAAACTAGTACACCCACTATGGAGAACAGTGTGGAGATTCCTTTAAAACCTGGAAATAGAACTGCCATATGACCCAGCAATTCCGCTGCTGGGCATACACACCAAGGAAACCAGAACTGAAAGAGACACATGTACCCCAGTGTTCACTGCAGCAGTGTTTACAATAGCTAGGACATGGAAGCAACCAAGATGTCCATCAGTAGATGAATGGATAAGAAAGCTGTGTTACATATACACAATGGAATATTGCTCAGCTATTAAAAAGAACACATTTGAGTCAGTTCTAATGAGGTGGACGAAACAGGAGCCTGTTTTACAGAATGAAGTAAGTCAGAAAGTAAAACACCAATACAGTATATTAACGCATATATGTGGAATTTAGAAAGATGGTAATGACAACCCTATATGCAAGACAGCAAAAGATACACAGATATAAAGAGCACACTTTTGGACTCTGGGAGAAGGCGAGGGTGGGATGATTCAAGAGAATAGCATTGAAACGTGTTTATTACCATATGTGAAACAGATGAACAGTCCAAGTTCGATACATGAAACAGAGCACTCAAAGCCAGTGCACTGGGACAACCCAGAGGGATGGAATGGGGATGGGACACACATGTACACCCATGGCGGATTCATGTCAATGTATGGCAAAAACCACCACAATATTGTAATTAGCCTCCAATTATAATAAATAAATTAATTTTTAAGAAGAGAATAAACAATGGGCCCAGTCAAGGGCAGGACAAGCTAATCTCTTTATAGCCAAAAATGTTCATAAACCCTAACCTAGTGACCCATTTATTTCGAGTAACATTTAGTACATAGAGTGTTTTTTTTTTTCCATTTATTTTTATTAGTTGGAGGCTAATTACTTTACAATATTGTAGTGGTTTTTGCCATACATTGACATGAATCAGTCATGGATTTACATGTGTTCCCCATCTGGATACCCACTCCCGCCTCCCTCTCCATCCCATCCCTGTGGGTCTTCCCAGTGCACCCGCCCTGAGCCCTTGTCTCATGCATCCAACCTGGGCTGGTGATCTGTTTCACTCTCATAGAGTGTTTGAGTTGGGAGAACCCTTCTTTAAAGGCAGGATTTAGAAATATTAGGATTTCAAATATTAGGATAAAAGGTAAAGCTCATATTAAGTGGGGAAAAAAAGTTCAATGGCTTCCAGGGACTCAAAAGACTGAATAGATGATGCACAGAGAATTTTTAGGGAAGGAAAACCATTCTACATTTTACTGTAATGGAAAATCTTAATGCATATAAATTTAAAAAATCATTTAGGAGGTTGGGGCATGCCAGGATGGAATGTGGAATGTGACAAAACGATATAAACTGTACTAGAAATGTATGAAAAAACCTCACTGAAAGGTATGAGAGAATGGTGTTGTCTCAAGTAACTTTGAAAATAAGTAGCGTCTGTAAGACTAAAGGTAAAATAAGCTATATATAAGCACCTTATTCTAGCTAATAGTTGTTTCCCACTGGGGTAGGGGTTAACAATTTAGATAGTGATGTACATATATACTGGAATTAAACAACTGTGTAAATGTATGGCAGATGGTGAGAGCCAAGTTTCTCACTTTTGGAGTGGAATGTTACAGACAAGTAAGAGAAGGAGACTTGAATGATCCATATGGATTATTAATGTTCCTTTTAATGATGGATTAGAATTGAAGATATCAGCAATATCTCATGTTTAGCTTAATATAGATTTAATTCTTACATATGAAACAAATATTTATAGATATATGTATATACGTGGTTTAGTATACACACACTTATTTCTTTGCTCAGTCAGCTGAGAGGGCCTCAAAGCAATGAAGTCCTAGTAATAATGAGCACATCCAGCACTAATGTCTTGGTTTTAATATCATTCTCCAACAAATGGAACTATGGTTCCCAGAAGATGTTGAGCCAAGAAATATATAGTTGAGCCTGGAGTGTCTTGTAATGCCAGAAAGTAAGAAAATGCTCAAAAATAAAATGATGGAAGTATTTCAAAAGGCCTTGAGTCAACCCAAGAGCATTCAATGGTCAAAGCTGTAACAATTTTGAGCAATGAGATAAAGTGGTATTGGATTATAATCCAAAGTATAAAATAAATATCCATGAGTCTGTACTGATATAAATACATTAGTTAATAAATAAATGAGGAGAGAGACAAATCTCTCATGCAGAATAATTTCTGATAAACTGTGTAGATACTTCACCTTCAGAGAAGTGGAGCACAACTCTCCACTTCGTGTGGGTTGCACATAATAAATTCCTTCCAAGTGTACAGTACTGAAGGGAGGGGGAAAGTATCTTTGCAGTGGATAGAACTGATACGCATTACCTCAAGCTAGGTGATCAGGTCATATCAAAAATTATACATCATAATGATAATATGTATATTTGACATGATGTGATGAAAATGGTGCTCTATTGCCATGATTTTCCTCTTCAAAATATTTAACTCTAGATTGATCATGAGGAAAATATTGGACAAATCCCAATTGAGGGATACTCCACAAAATGCCTGTCTAGTACTCCTCATTCTATCAAGATCATCAAAAACAAGGAAAGTCTGTCAGACTCAGATGTCAGAGGCAAGAGCAGCCTAAGGAAACAATGACTAAATGTAATGTGGTATCCTGGATGGGATAACTAGAGCAGAAAAAAGACATTATATAAAAACTAAGAAAATCTGAATAAAGTATGGACTTGAGTTAATAATAATGCTTCATCAATGTTTCATTAATTGTAACAAATATACCATACTATAAAATGTGAAAAATAGGGGACATTTAGTCTGGGGTATATAAGAATTTTCTATATTGTCTTCCTAATTTTTCTGTAAATCAAAAACTATTTTTAAATAAAAAGTTTATTTAAAAACCATCTAGGCATAGGAATACATCCAGAAATGGAAGCAAGGGTGTAAGAGAAGCAAGAAGACCATGACAATTTTGCTATAGCCTCTGGTCACATGATATGTGGCTAACCCAAGTTAAGGCTCATGGAGAAGGCAAACATCTACATGGGGAATGCTCAGGAGAATTTATCAGTAAAGGCGTATGTGGATGGGACTTTGATTTAGCTGGCAAAAGAAGTTTTACACACACACACACATATATTTGAGATTCAATTTACATTTGTTAAATAAGGAAATTTATGTGTTTCCAGTATAAGGATACTCTTTTCTAGACTCTTTGGAGTTCTAGGGTAACTTATAAAGAATACAAAGCATAATGACTCAAAATCTTGATGTCGTTCATCTGATGGAATAAAATCCATGGTATCATGTAAAACATATCAGTACAAACATTTTTTCTGCTCCAAAAGGATCACTCTAACTAAAGAATTATACATGAAATTACATATATATATATATATATACACACACACACACTCACATATATATATATACACACACACACACAGATACACACACTGCTATCATATCACATCTTACATACTAGTGTTAATTCCAACTTCCTCATATCACATTAACCACCATGGTGAATGACAAGGGTAGGAGAATATTATCAAGAGAAACAGGAGGACAGAACGCCACTGTAATCTTCATTTTCAAACCAGAATCCTTTAACTTTAGGCATCCACTCCTATTTCCTCCGCCCAAAGCTCTCAGCATGTTCCAACATTCATTTTAAGATTTTATTTGAGTCCTTTTCCCATGGTAGCATCATGAAATAAAATAGTTTATCTAAATTTGTTGTCAACAAAGATGTGCTGTCTGATTTGTATTTATTAAACTAGGAAATTCAGGATAGAATTTTGTAACATGACTTCATTCGAGAACAACTTTGACCTCAGACCTTGCAACTTCAGTGAGAAGCTGAAGAGTCCATTGGGAAAGTAGAAGGAATCTTGAAGGTCTTCTAATACAGAGTTCTACCTAATGCATAAAACTGTTCTTGAACATTTCCAGCAAATGGGCTTCCATTTAAACAGCTCCAGTGAAGAGGGTATCTTCAATTTTTGCTAGAAAGTTCCTAAAAGTAAGCCAAAAATCTGACTTATTGTAAAATCTGAAATGATTTGCCCTCTGGAGCTACCCAAGTAAATGTTACCCCTCTTCTATCTGACAAGGCCTTTAATTACTTAAAGAAAATATCCACAACCCCAGTCTTTAGACTAAAGCATTCTTGACACTTTTAATAATTGTTCTGTGCCTATTTGTAAATGAGTTACCATCTTGGTCACTTTCCATGTTATCTGTGTCCATCTTAATTGCGGCACTCTGAAATGATCCAAATCTCCCAACATGAATGATCAAGTACAGAATAAAACATTATGAAGGACTTCCCTTTGCTGGACACCATGCCTCTATTAATGAAGCCTGAGACTTTAGTACATTTGTGTGCTCAAGTGGTGGGCTCATGTTAAACTTACAATAAATTAAAACCACTGAGTCTTCTTCACAAATGCTATTTTTAAGCTATATAATCCTTTTCCTTTATTAACTGAAGTTTTGATACAAGCACAGGTCTTTACATTTTATCCTATTAAATTTAATCCTGCTAAATTTGTCTATATTTTTTCTTCAATCTACTAAGGACTTTTGGATCTTGTTAGTGACATCCAGTGCATTTATTCTGCCTTCTAATGCTATACTATTTGCCATGGGATGGGCAAGTTATACTTTCATACCTAGTCATAGAAAAATAACTTCAATGGGACAGAACTGAAGTCAGAAACCTCTTGTTTACATTGACACATCATTTGACACTTTCAATTTACTAACCCATCTACTGGCCTGTTATTATCTAGCTCATGTTACTACATTTTTACTCTTAAGGGCATTTTGAGAAACTGCCAAATACCATGGTGAGGTACACAATGTTTACTGCCTTCTGAGGTCTCTGGGAGGCAGCTCAACAAAAAGGCAGGCATCCTCCAGAGCAGCTGAAGCACAAGTGGCCCATGTGATTGCCAATTTGGAGGCATACCATATGTATTAGGACACTGGAAAGATGGACTGAAGGATAGTTTCAAATATTAGCCATAACTCAAAAGTCAGAAAGCCAAACCTCCAAACTGCAGTTTTGATAACGACAGAGTTGATTATCACACATGCATTTTTATGTAACCTGTACCAGGGTGAACAGCAGCAGAGATGCTTCATTTAACAACAACTAATGTTGCCACAACAACACCCAGGAGGCAAGTCAGTACATAATTTATAATAAAATCTCTTTTATAAATAGACTAGTATATTTTAATAGGTTCAGGGGAGAGCAAAAGTGTCAACTGGTTCAGTACACACTCTGGAATCTCAGAATTGGGTTCAAATTTTGACTCTACCACTTAATAGCAATGAGACTCCAGAAAATTAATCTCTTTTAGTTTATTTCCTTATTTGTAAACTGGGGAAGATAATAGTAGTACTACCTTATAGGGTTGCTATGAAAATTGAACATAAGCATGAATATATTAGCTATTATTGTCCTTCTAATCTAATAGAAACAATCTTATGAAATCCATGCTGAAGTTGTGTAATCAAGCACATCAACAATTTTTTAATAATAAATTACACCATTTTCCCTGAAATTACCTTAAACTCGCTAATCCTCACATTGGGCTAAGAAGTTCTGAAGTTGAATTTTGGAAGTGTTTAGGGAATCCAAATCTGTGCATAGATATCTCAGTATAGCTGAAGCTATATGCGTCAATACATATCCATCTGATGAATAATGTTGTCTATGTACATCAGGACAAACAATTCCTTATTTGAGAGTGGCTTACTCAAACTTTGGAGGTGTTGGTTTAGCATTAACTTTTGCCAATGGTAATTAATATCAAAATGTTCAAAGCCTTGGTAAGAATGTACACCACCTGACAATGTTGTTCTTTGAGGTGGCTTCAGTCTGATGTCTGCCAAATCATTTTTCTCCTTTCTATTTTTAGAACATTGTTTTTCCCCTAAGTTTCCTAACAGACTTCTGGGAAGATGGTAGCAATGGAACAGGTCCCCAATTCTTGCCCCCCTCCCACAAATCAATAGAAATTACCACAGGCAACATGGCTGATTCATGTCAACGTATGACAAAAACCACTACAATATTGTAAAGTAATTAGCCTCCAACTAATAAAAATAAATGAAAAAATAAAAAAAAAATTGAGCAAAACCTGTACAAACAACAAGGGCATTAGAATTCTCAAGGAAATTTCTTTAAGACATGATGCTGATGGGGCCATATTGAAAGATATCACCCATCTGAAGTTCTGTAATATATTTACAAATCAAGAAAATCCTGGCAGAAAACCACTAATACAATCTAGTTTAAAGGAGCAAGGATTGAAGGTGGGGGGCAGGCAGTGAAAAAATTGGAATGGGAACCACTCATCAATTGAGTAACTTCCTTTATCTATGTCTCCCAATACATTCTTTAATAAAATAATGCCAAGTTGGGAATATAAAAATTGCCACATAGTTTTAAAAGTTTATATTTACTAAATTAAGCTGTATTATGAACATTTTCTATCAGGTCAGTCTTAGTTGTATGGTTAGAATAATAAATTCATTTGAGAATAATGTTAAAATTCTGAATTTGAGGTATTCTTGTGGACATGAAACACAGGCCAAAGGGCTCTTTTAGTACCCTAACCCCAATCCTCGGCCTAGGCTCTGACAGGAATTACTCCTTTTGTTGCTATTTTGACATTGTACATGAAGAGATTTTGGAGCAGGTTGCCCCTTCTCAGAAGGCAAATTCAGTGTCTCTGACCATGGTATATCATTAAACAAGATGGTCTCAGCCTGATGTGAGTCCTCATTAATAAACCAGCAGGACTTATTTCAATGTTGTATATCCATTCCCTGACCCCATCCCCAACTGGCCACACCCAAGTGGTGACTATACATGGCATCACACACCTGAAGTAGAGGCCAAAAGAACAAATGAGGAATGCGATCTTAAGGTGAACCTCTCCTGCTGGGATTGCCCCTGAGCCTAGCTCCCTCCCCACTTCATCCTGCTGGATCACCAAGTCAGTACTATAAACTTACACCATTTTGCCATCCAGTGTAAGCTTAGGGAGGGGGTGACAACCACTTAAATAATGAAAGCATAAGATAATTACCCCACTCTTATTGGAGGGACAGAGAGCAGGTTAGGATATACCCTTCTTATTCAATGATGAATACATGGGTAAATTATGAATTAATAGTAAATACAGAAAACCCAAAACAAAAACAGAGCCTATAAAACGAACTTGTAAGATAATAAAAGGAAATTACATCATGTAAGAGATGGAGGAAGAACAGTATAAAAATTTTTTTAAAAGAGGGAGTAGAGCTACAAATAAGAATTAACAAACTGGAAAGCAAAAATAAAACAAAAACAGCATTAGTAAATTAAAGACGTGGACTTTTTCAGGGAGAAAACAAAACGTACTAAAAGGCAGAAAAACATTTGGCAAGAGTAATTCCTTCAATGCCTGAAAGAATTTTACCTGCTAAATTGTCTGAGCCAGGCCTCAGAAAACATCCATCCACTTTTTCCTATGACTATTGATTTATTGCTATTTTCTATGTTACTGGCTTATTTTTGTACTGATATGATTTGATGTATAAAATCACTCATGTCATAAAAATTCTTAAATTCACTGTGGAAGACTTTGTTATTATAATTACCATAAACACACAGCTTCATACAGCAGTGAAATAATAAAACACCATTTCCTAAGTTGGTGTTCTAAGCAATATTGATATGCCAAATGTTATTGTGTTTAAAAGGGGAAAAGTAGTTCTTTACTCAAGTAAGTTTAGGCAATGTTGAGTTAGGCAAAAGTTTAAATAGTTTTTACTCTTTTAAACTGAAGAACATACTCCTTTTAAGAAAATAATACTAGTCAAAATTTACTACATAATTACTGTCCAAGAAGGGCTACAGTATACAGCATTTTGCAAACTTACTAGACCAAGTCCCAGAGAAATGGCTTTTCAAAAATGCAATTTAGAATTGTTGCAGCAAACATAGTCTGGTTAAAATGAGAAATAAGAATGTCACTGCCGCTAATTTTTTCTTTAGCAGGAATTGTTTAACCCATGCTGTTAGAATCTATGTTATAAATTTTGAAAATAATCTATCATTATAACTTTACCATTGGTATGATTGATTACTAGGAAACACTCAAAAGGATCAACTGAAAACCTTTGAATTTAGTAGATTTCAGTAAACTGTCAACTTAAAACTAATCTGTGAAAATACATTCTTCCCTTATATAGAAAAAATGCACAACATGGGTAACACACTGAGTAAGAACTCCCAATTGGAGAATTGTTTCCTATATATCTGTATTACTAGGAATATATTTATTACAAATTATATGGGGCTTAAATAAATAAAACTCTTGAAGGATGTAAAACTGTTTTTTTTTTTTAATGAGGCAATATATCATGTTTCTGGAAAGCATTGTAATTCTGTACTTCTCACTATCTTATCAATTTAAGACAATCCTAACCAAATTACCAATTTATTGGGGGGGGGGTGGCTATCTAGTAACTATAAAGTTCATCTGGCAAAATAAACATGTTGGAATCAGTAGAAAATTATGAAAAATAAAAGAGATCAAAAGGAGGATGTGCCCTAAGAGATATGAAGTTATATTTCTAACTCAATAACTACAGGCTGGTGTACTGGGGCTACAATGTTCAGTGGTATTAAAAAGAATTCAAACAGAATAAAGTGTGTGTGTGTGTGTGTGTGTGTGTGTGTGTGTGTGTGTGTGTGTATGACATTTCAAATGGAGGGGGAATGTGGACAATGAAATAAATACTAGGTAACAACTGTCTAAACTTGATGGAAAAATGGTAAAGTACCTAAATCTGTACACCAGAATAATTCCAGATAGGGCAAAGGTACTTTTGAAATAAAAAACTAAACCATTAAAATTAGAGAAATACAGGACAAGATTTATATAATCCTAGGGTTGTGCAATCCTTCCAAACATGATCCTATGGACAAAAGGCAAAAAGAAAAAAATTTATTCATTTTTTATTTTTTTAGTCATTTTTAATGCATTTTCCCTGTGCACAAGAGAAATAACTGATGGAGTCAAAAGATACAGTTTTCTTTATACACAGCAGTTAAAAGTAATGCAAACATCACATGACACTTTCAGTGAAAGTTACATTTCCAATTACAAATCAAAATGCGTATTAGGATCTCTTTATGGGAGAAGCTGAGAAGGAAGTCTTAAAAAAGCACTTTCCTGGCATTACTATACTGATCCTTCGGGCTGCACTAAGATTAAGATCATATACAATCAATTTGCAAATGTTGACACATCACACTGTTTTCTGTACAATTAAATGTATACTTAGAGATACCAGGATAAACATTTCTACTATATTTTAACTGAACTTACCTAATCAACATTTTCACTGAGAAGTTTATCAAAGATGCTGTAAGATTCTACAAAATTGTGAGATATACCGAGCTCCAGAAATATTTCTTATATTCTTTCTCATTTTGGTTATACATATCTGCTCAGAGATTCTGCTGCAATTTATCGAGATGTACAGTCCCAATTGTGCTTACTGTACTGTGTATAAATATATCAAAAAAGATCAAATAGTATAAATCTTACAGCATTTTGCTAGCAAAAATACATGCCAAAATCACAATAAGCAATATTGTACCACAAATTAGAGAGCTTCAATTAATCTGTTTCTGTTTTTAATATTTTCAGTCTACATTAAATTACTATCATAGGCTAATGTTTAAAATGCAAATAAATTGGACATCTGTAGGACAAAACTTGTTCACCCAACTGTAAAGGTTGATATCTGTTTCCAAAAATCACAATAAATGTAGAGTAAAGAAGTGTTTGCATGCAACACCTTTGAGTAAAACAGCATTGATTCTCACCATTCAAAACAGAGGAAGGGAGGGAAGGAAGGAGGGGGGGGGGAGGAAACAAAGAGGGAGGAAAGGACTCCACCTTAAAATGCATATTAACTTTATAACTAGACAGAGTTGAAAGAATCAAACTGAAAGTAAAGCACAATTTTGTGTGTGTTTAAAGATTTAAGAGCCATTATCAAAAATAAGATACATTTTTTCAAGGTACAGAAATGTAATTACGATGGCTGGGAGCCCAGCAGCCTCTCAATGGCTGCATTGATGTCGCCTCCTGTTGCTATTAGAGCCTGCAAGTTTGCTTCCCGGTTTAAGAAGCCCATTGCGTTGAGCTGTTCCAGTTGTTGTTGAAATCTGACTTCTGGATTTGGCAGCTGCGGAGGATTTGCACCAGCCAGAGCCTGCACCATTTGCTGAATGAACTGCTGGTTGGGTCCAGATTCAGATATTGGGCTCGTGGTTTCACTGGGTGCAGAGCTAGACACAGTAGGCCCAGGGGGGGCGCCTGTGCCAGTGGAGCCAGGGGGACCCGCAGGGCCAGTGGGTCCTATGGGCCCAATGGGGCCTATGGGAGTAAACGGGACTATAGGGCCAATGGGGCCTAAGGGTGTGACTGGGCCTACAGGGCCTATAGCCGTTCCCAGCACCCCCACCCCCACACCTGGAGTGAAGCTTGGAATGAGGCCAGGAGCTTCAGTGGCTAATGTCTGTAGCCCCTGCTGGATCTGCATTAAAGCCTGCATTGCTCTTGGGTTTGACATGGCCGAAAGCGTGTCTGGATTCTGCATCTGCTGCAGGAAAGCAGGGAGCTGTGGACGCATCTGCTCCTGCAGCTGAGGATTTGTAGTAAACACAGGGCTATTCAGCATCATCTGTGCAGCCAAATCTGGATTCTGGCTCAGAGACTGCATCATGCTTCTCATATACGGTGCAGACAGCATATTCTGGATCAGCTGGGGGTTTTCAGTTATCTGTTGCAGCAAGCTCTGCATTCCCGGGGTGCTGAAGATACTGGCGACATAATTGGCTGCAGCCACTGTGTTTCCGGTAGCACTGCTGGAGCTACTGCCAGATCCACTGCCACTGCTCGTTGTTGTGCTAGTGGTCGCAGAACTCTGGGTAGCCGGTGGTGGCGCCCATGGATTGGGTAGTGGATCACGATTTTCTGTGCGGGAAGGTTGTGTACCTTCCCCAGAGGAGGAACTGCTCCCCACCGAGGCAAATGGATTCCCCCCAAACTGCTCTTGTGCGGCATTCAGCATGGGTTCTTGAATGTCAGTGTACATGCGCCGTAAAGCATTGTAGCCACCTGGGATGCTTTCAAGATTGCTGAGAGCCAGGTCTTGATTTCTCATCATTTCCTGCATCATAGCTGGATTCCTGGCGATTTCGAGGGTCTGCCTCATTATATCTGGGTTGTTTAGCAGGTGACTGATTTCTGGGTTTCTTTGAATCAATTGCTGCATCTGTGGATTGGCCATAATGAGCTGCCTCATCAGATCAGGATTTGAAAGCATGCTCTGAACAAAGGGATTTTCCATGATTTGGATCATCATCTCAGGGCTGGACAGGAGCTGCTGCTGCATTTGGTTCTGGAGCTCAGAGAAGTTAGTCGAGCTCAAGCCGAGGCTGCTAAGGCCTGCAAGTCCTCCAAGGCTCCCCAACCCAAACGGGTTGCTATTTGTGGAAATAGGTGTGGAGTTACTCCTGGGAGTCGACGCGGTGGTAGTATTAGTTCCCGCGGCATTACTAGGCTGTGTGGACTGGCCCTGAGGTCGGTTCTGGCTTTTGATGACAAGGTGAACAGTCAGTCCATCATGGATGCCATGTTGGATCAAGGTATCTTGATCTTTTAAGATTTTTCCGGCAAAAATCAGCACTAACTGATCCGTTTGGGATTTGAAGCGTTTCGAAATCGCTTCCTTAAACTGCTGGACTGAGCTGTTCTCGGGCACTGCGAACTCCTCTTTCTCTTTGGGGGTCTTCACAGTGACTTTGATGATTTTGGGCTCGGCCTGGGTAGAGGCTGGGCCTTGGGCCGCAGCAGAGCCGCGGGAGGGGCGCGGGGGGCCGCTGCTCTCGCCGTTCTCAGCCATGGCGGCCGCGGTGACGCAGGCAGTCAGGGAAGGCGCCGGCAGGCGAGAGAAAGAGAGGAAAGAAGGAAGGAGGCACTGCCACTGCAGGTTGGGCCGGACCGGGCGGGGAGCGCGGAGCACAGTACCTCTGTGTTGAAGACTGCAGATCCCTGGTCCTCCGGTGAAAAGAAGGCTCCGTGTAGGCCGCGGGTCGCGGTCTCGGCGCTCCGGTCTCTGGGCCGCCGCCACCGCCGCCGCCGCCGCCGTCGCCGCCGGGCCGCCGTGTGATCCCACCGCGCGCTCTCCCAGCAGCTTCTGCAACTGCTCCGCCCGCTCCTCCCCGCCCCTTCCCCTCCTCCAGCTCCGCGCTCTCCTCCCCGCTCCCCCACCCCCCAACTGAGGCGGCGCCAGGCCCAGAATGATAGATGCAACTTGGTCAAAATTAAAAACTTATGTAGTAAAAAAAGAAAATGAGGGAGAGAAACAGAGAGAGACAGATACAGAGAGAAAGAAACGAAAGGACAACAGCAGACAAGCGAAAAGAGAGGGAAAGACAGAGGAAGGGAAGCCAGCTTCTATAAAGGACATTAAAAGCTAATCAAAAAAATATATATTTATATACATATATTCCACTAGGCAGTAAAGTGAACAGGTGAAAGCCTGAATCGAACCGAACCCAATTAAAAGATCAAAAATGAAAAATAAAGAACACTGACAAAGCAGAAAGGGAAAGGTGAATACCACCCTTAGAAGGGAAGAGGACTGGACAGGAGCCTGCATTTTACAAAAGAAATGCAAATGGCCAATGGGCATATAAAAGAATGATTAAGCTCACTGGCAATCAAAGAAATTCAAATTAAAACAATGATATTCTTCTTCTGTCTTATATTGGAAAAGATGAAAAATAATAATAACCCTTATCTTCAGGAGAGAGAGAGAACTGAGAAAATGTCCTCTTATGTTAATTTTGAAGTGTAGGTTGTTTTAAGGCAATTTTAACATATATATCAATATTTTAAATATTTCCACCTTTATTTGAAAGTGCTTCATTTAGAGACCTCACCTATGAAAATAATTGGATAAGGATGCAAAAATACATATGTAAAAAAATGTACATGCACTACAGCATTCAGAAAATTATTTTAAAAGATAATCAGTATATCTTTACACAGGATTGGGCAGAGATATTATATTACCATACAAATATGCACTGTTTAAAAAATAGGTGGTTATTTGTTATTTGTATGATACAAAGTGTACATGAAATAAAGAGTTACAGGGAAAGTACATAGTATTTTCACTGGCAGCTTTATATTTGTATTTCTGTACAGTTAGAATCATTATGTCTCAATACCAAAAAATACAGCAAGTATATTTTTATTTTAAAACTATTTCTAAGCAGTTAGTATGTGTAAACTGTCTTTAAAGATGGTGAATGTGTAAAAAGAACCCTGAAACACTATATGCCAGTATGCTAATGGTGGTTATTACTTGGTACTGAAATTATGAATAATTTTTCCTTTTTAAAAATAAAAGTATTAATTTTCTGACGGCTTTTATAAGTATGCTCTGCCTTTGCAATTTTTAAAAGTGAGAAGTTATTTTGGTGGGAAGTTATAGGTAGAAATTGACAGGCAAACAATAGTAGTGGCAGCTATTAACATATTTATCTAACTTAATTACAGATTAAGTAGAAGAAATAAAGATCTAGCACTTGAATAATAGAACAAATAACTTCAAATTTATGTATAAATTTCTAATTCTGGTTTATACCATGCAAAAAAGTACTTTTCCCCCTAGGTTTCTGCCAGCATTTAATAGCATTTGAAGCATTAGGCCACAAATACTTTAGTAACCCTCAAGAAAAAAAAAATAGGTATGCGATGTCTGTCAAGAGGGGAATGTATTAATATAGTGTGATTAATATTAGAATACAGAAGATAAAAGGAATGAACTAGATCTAAAGAAATTCAAATATGTAGATCTCAAAAACCTAATTAAATAGCACAACACTCTCTCTCTCTATATATATATGAAGCTATTGAAAATATACTAGAATGGTTCATACCATTCTATGAACCAATTTATGGTTCATACCATAAATTTGTACCCATGAGGAAGAGGGAATCAAATAGGACACAGGGCAGTAATTAAAAGGAAATTTAATTAAATCTCTAAAAATGTATTTCCTCTTTTATATAGAAGCAAATATGGCAAAAAAGTAAGAGTTAATTCTAGGTGATAGGGATTTTTTTTATTAAACTGTTGTGATTTTTAGATTTTTAATTTTCAAAAAAAAAGAAAAAAATAAGCAAATATCACAGGTCATCTTCTTTGATCTCAGTAGACTAAAACTAGACATTAATGAAAGTGTGAATGAAAAACTCAACCACTTGAAAATTAAAACAGAATTAAACACTTTGGGGACAAAGTACAAGTGAAAGTTCTTAGAGTGAATTTAGGAAAATAGTAGTAATAAAATAATAGTAATGAGAACATAAACGTTCCTAATATGATGAGATTTCCCTATATGTGATCTGAGGATCTCATTAAAAAATACAGATTTCTAGGCCCCACTTCAAACCTACCAAAATATAAATGGCACTCAGGAATATGCATTCTTATCAAGCTTCAGTTTAATGGTATTTGATTTACTGGGTACTATGTAAATGAACTCAAAGTCAAATTTATACACTCAAAGATCTTAACTACCAAAGAATAGAAAGAAAATAATTAGATATTCAAATAGAGAGAACAACAAAAAAGAAAAGAGAGAAGCAGGGTGATGGCTACAAAGTGATAAAATCAAACATTAATGAATTAACAAACTCAAAAAATAAAATGTGTTAAGAAAATCTAAGAAGTTCTTTGAAGAACAAGTTAAGTAGATAAACTATTATAATTAAGTGATTCTCTTAGAAGTCTCTCACCAAAGAATATAGCAAAACATAGGAGCAAAAAATAGGAGCAGAAACATACTCTCTTCTTGAATGCTCTTAAAAGCATATTTCTTTTTTTTTTCCTACTGTAAACTTTTTATTAGAGAGCAGAAATAACGATAAATAGCTAAATAGCAATCATCCTGAGTTCTTCCATAGAGGGTAGTATCTGAGAAGTTGAAAGACTTAGTCAAAGAGATTCTCCCCATGGGAGATGGAGATGGACCACAGTTTGGCCTCAGTAGATACAGATTTAGTGTTATTTTGGTCATTGTTTTCTCCCTGCACCTCAGATTCATTGAGATATAATTGATATATAATAATATGTAAATTTAAAGTGTACAACTCATTGATTTGATATACCTATATAATGAAAAATGATTACCATTGCAGCATTATCAGATAGATCTCAGGTGGTTTCAACCTGCAACGGCTTGAAGTGAGTCTTTGGTTCTCAGCTGGAGACTGATGTTGGGTTACAGTAGTGAGAGCACAGAATCCCTAGCCACTGGACCAGTCGTCAGTGACAAGGTCCTGGCTCTTTGGAATTGCTAAAAAGAATTTCCACAAGGACAGAAAGTAGTGAAACTAAAGTGCTTAGGTAGATGGAAAAAAGAATACAGTACATGTGTATAGACACACAGGCAGACTCCAAGAGAGAAAGAATTGCAGAGTCACGCTTTCATGATGGTGTGGATTGTTTTTATGGGGCATTTCTTCTGGGTTTCCTTTGGCCACTCATTTTGATTTGCCTGGTTCAAAGTCCATATTTGGTATATCTCGGGATCCTCCCATGTGTGCACACACATTGCTTATACAAGATGGATTCCACCAAAGAAGCCTATAAGTAGCTTTGCATCACTCCTCTTTTGAACTCCAAGAAGCTTTTCTGTAAATGTATAGTCAGTGAGGTCTCATGACTTGAAGAATGAGAAATATGTGGTCTCTTATCTTCTATCTGGGCAGGGTCCAGTCTCTTCTCTAAATTGCCCTGCTACTGATATTTTGGAGTTTTTGTTCACAGGGAATGAATCTCCAATCACTTTACCCTGGTGTAGGGGCAGCTACTTCTTGCCTCAAATCCCCCTTGAGAGACATAGATGCCATGAAATATTTATTGGGAAGATGAAGAGTGAAAGTCTGTCTTCTGTAGCTTCTTCAGGCTGGCCAGGGGCTCATAGATCCTACCTAGCTGGGGTCACAGAGCTCTCACCCTGTCTCTTTAAATTGGCCCCAAAGTGATTTCTATTGTTATTTCAGCAGGATCTGCTGTGGGGAGTGGCTGGAGTCCCTGCATCACCACTGTCTTGTGATGTCCTAAAGAAAACAAACTAAATAATTAGATTAGAGAAGCTGGGGCTGAAGACTGGTTAAAAACTATTATAACCAGAGGCTCAAGCAAGGGTAGGAATCTGGTTATACAAGGTCAGCATATCTTTGTTAATCTCAGGCTTAAAACTTAGTGTATTTCTCTATTTCTAAAATGTAAGGTCTGAACCTGTTTGTCTCAGACCCCTTTCTTGAACCGAAAGGTATTAGTTGAAGATTTGCAATAGTATGGAAGACAAGAAAGCACTAGGCAAAATATAACATAAAGCAGTATGGCTGAGAAAAGGAAGGTTATAAGAAAATGGAAACCTCCCATAAGAAAGTTTTTAATACCTTATGGGATCCAGGAGAACAAGTTAGAGAACCAGTTTTCAATTTCCTAGCCCATACTGAATTGCGAGGATTGATGGTTAATTGTTGAAGCCAGGTGGTTTGTTGAATTTTCTCAGTGTCCGTCTCTACCTAGAAAGAGGTGTTAATGTATGTGCAACAAGAAGTGTTGGCAATTGTACATACTCCTCCCTGTTCTGCCAACAGATAATCCAGGGCCAGATGGTTGTCAAGTGTCACCTTGACCAGACATTCTACAGACTTCTGTAAATTAGTAAGAATATTAGCAGTATTAGTTATAGCAGTAAGAGTGAGAGATACGTTTTGAAGAACATGTTGGTGGGCAGCTACCCCCTACCATTGTAACAAGATGTACCCAAAGAAATAAACACCTCTGTCTGGGATGCCACCAGGTTAATTGAGTAAACAGTTTTATTGAACTTGCCCAGTGCTTGGATTCATTTAAGGAGTGGATTAAGAAAAAAGTAATCAAGTTTCCCAGCATACACTGTGTGGGAGTGGAGTTATTGCATAGGCAATTATTGCCCATGGTTTCTCATCTATCTGACATATGAACATGTATCCTAGTGGAGCAAAACAGACTAACTCACCCAAGGTTTTAAAATCTAGCCATTCAATGCTATAGTTATGAAAATGTTCTTCAACCACATACTGAAAACTTTCCACCCATGTCCGTCCTGATAACTGTTCCTTAAATGTGGATCCTTCTTCCATTGGGTAGCAAGTTAGAGTTTGAGCACAAATAGGTAACTATAATTCTTGTTTATGAGGGGCCATTATAACACTCTAGGATGTTTAAATTCCAATTCTTCATCCTTCCAATTTGACTTCATATCCTCCTTCTGTTGCCAAGGAGAGGGTTAGGCAAGAGACATTAGAGTTTTCTTCAGTAGGAAAATGAACAATTCTGAATCTACATTACTGTTCCTGAGCCTTGGGTTCTTGGTAGAAAACCATTTTCCATTAGGAACTTGTTTAAAATTCCTTATGGGATGGAAAATGGGGTCGCTATGACCCATAATGGTCTTACCTCGGGGTAACAAATCCAGCATTCTGTCAACCAAGTGGTGGAAGCAAGAGTTTGTGCAATGCAAACCAGAGAGTTGTCTGCCCATCCTGTGGCTAAAGGAAGTCTGCATAGAAAAGCTAAGGCAATTAATAGATTCATAGTAACACCAATCATGTTCATATTTAAATCACCTAGCATGAGCAGAGAAGTTCAGTGAATTCAAAGAGAAAGGGTGAGAGCAAAGAAGAGAGTAGTTATATAAAACTACCAGAGCATGGGCATCGCAGGTGGCGCTAGTGGTAAAGAACCAGCCTGCCAACACAGGAGACATAAGAAACGTGGATTTGATCCCTGGGTTGGGAATATTCCCTGGAGGAGGGCATAGCAACCCACTCCAGTATTCTTGACTGGAGAATCTCATTGACAGAGGAGCCTGGTGGGATACAGTCCATATGGTCGCAGAGTCAGACATGACTGAAGTGACTTAGTATGCATGCACCAGAGCATATCAATTATTCTGCAAGTTAATTAAAGTACTTGTAAGCAAAAGGAAAATAGTAGCTATGGGTACTTAGCCTAGGGTCTAAGAAGGTTGTTTTTCCCCTTTTGTCTTTTTGAATAGGAGCTTCAGGTCTTGTAGTGACTCAGCTGGGAATTTTCAGGCTGTCCTGTGACTTCAGTGTCCTGTAGAGACTCAGAGGAAGGGATGGACTCACAGAAATGGCTGGAATGTGGAACTTCAGGTTCCTGTAACATATCAGTGGAGACAGGTTTAATCCTGGGCAGAAGAACCCAGCTAGTGACTCCTTGGAGTTTAACTTCTGTAGGGGTGCTCAACAGGACATAGTAAGGACCTTTCTATTTTGGGAGTAGCTGTCCACCAGGTCTTTAAAAATACCTAGTCTCCAGGGTTTTTAACTGGGACTGTCATGTAGAGCAGGCTGTATTCTCTTGCCATATTCTTGTATAGCTTTCTGGACTTAGCCTAGGTTTAATTTCTACAAAATCCTGACATGTCCAAAAGGTATGGAGATGCTTGTATTTGGGTTGCTTGGGCCTAATATAGCATGTTTTCTATTTGGAGATAACTGTTTACTTCCAGGGTTTATAATATATCCCAGATATTTAACTCACTGCCTCGAGATTTGTGCCTCTGTCTGAGAGGCTCTGTAACCCTGATTCCCAAGGAAATTAAGTACTTCAAAGGTATTTTGATCTGAGGTCTCTATGGAGGGACTAAATATTGAAATATCATCTGTAGACTGTAGAATAGCTCTTTCTTTTAGGTGTATTTCACTTTGTTCCTTTCCTAGGGCCTGGGTTAACAAGTGTGGGGCTGTCCCAAAAGCTCTGAGGCAATACTGTCGAGGTATATTGTTGCATTTGGCCTAAGTTGGGGTTAGTCCACTTGAAAGCAAACAGACATTGTGATAAGAAATGAAGTTGGATGCAAAAGAAGACACCCTTGAGGTTGAGTAGAGTAAATCATTTAACATCCTCAGGGATTTGGGTTAATATGCTATAAGGATTGGCCATGAGGGAATGTATAGGGACCACTGCATTGACTGCTCTAAGGTCTTGAACCATCCTAAGTAATCCATTTGGCTTAACAACTGGCAGAATAAGAGAATTGCATGGAGACTGGCAGGGCACTAAGAGGCCATGCCTTAAGAATTTATCTATGAGGGGTTGTAAACCCTTTTTCACTTCCAACTTTACAGGATATTGTCTCCTCTTAGGTTAAGCATTCTTTGGCTAAGACTAATTCTTACAGTTTGGGCATTTATGGCCTTTACAGGGATTTCTTTGTCCCATACTGAAAGGTTCACTGCTTGTAGAATATGGCTAGGAATAAGACCTCGCTTTTCCAGCTGGTCTGTTTTAGTCAGAGTCAAGATGAGGGGCTTGCTTAGAGCCTCCTAACCAGAGTATGGCCCTGAGGGATCTCAGAAGGTCTCTCCCCAGTAGTAGGGTGGGTTACTCAGGTATGGCTAAAAATGCATGTGAAATCAACCTCTGCTCAAATTGGCAAGTGAGAGGGCAAGTAAAATGATGGGTGTGAGGCTTTCCATTGACCCCAGTCACAGTACAGCTTTTGGGGAAGAAAGGTCCAGCATGAGAAATTAAGTCAGGGTAAGCAGGTTCCGTATCAATTAAAAAATCAATTTTTTCACTCGCCACATCAAAGATTACCCAGAACTCCTTGATGGAAATAGACATCTTGTTATGGGAAGCTGCCAGAATCCCTGGGCAGCCTCAGTAGTCCAGCATGGCCGTCTCAGGGGTGAGGGCAAGCCCTCTTGCAACAACCTATTTGTTTGCAGGCTGGGCATAGCCTGGGGAGTCCTTTCTGGCAATCTCAGACCAAGTGGCCTATTGATTTGCATTAGTAGCATTCCCTCTTGTTGGGCTTACCCCCATACAGATAGTCGGATGCTCTTGGCTCCCTCAGGTTATTCTGAGATCACAAAGCATGGCTGACAGCAACAGCTATCAGCTTTTCATTAGTCTTGGCCTATCCTTCCTCACATTGGGTTCTCTCTTCCTGCTGAGCTTGGTCTCAATTATTGAATACCCCAAAGGCGACATTTAGTAATTGGGGCATGGGCGTTTGGGTGCTAAATTATAATTTTTGGAGTATTTGCCTAATATCAGGGGAAGGTTGACTAATAAAGTGCTGTCCCAGTAGGACACTGACCTTTAGAAGTGAAGAGATCTATGTTACTATATTTCCTAAAGGCCTGCACAAGCCACCCATGAAAAAGGACTGGATTGTCTTTTTCTTCTTGGGTCATTCCTTTAACCTTTTCATAGTTAACTAACTTTTTCATGCACTTTCTCATTCCTTCTAATACACATTTGATCATGTACTTCCTGGCTTCTGTTCCCTCCAGGGAATTATAATTTCAAAGTGATTCCTATTTGAGACTGCATCTCCACCCATAGCATAACATTTGGGTTATCTCTGGCAAGCTTCCCCTGAGCAGATTCTCTGTTTTTCCTCATAGGTGAAATGAGTAGGTAGAACTACTTGAACATCCTTCCAAATTAAATCATAGACCAGAGTTAGGACCTGAAACCCTTCACAAACTTATTAGAGTCTTCAGAAATGTTCCCCAATATCTGTTTGCTTTGGGCTAAGTTGGTCACAGACATTACTTTGCCAACAACGGTCCATCTAGACAAGACTATAGTTTTTCCAGTGGTCATGTATGGATGTGAGTGTTGGACTGTGAAGAAAGCTGAGCACTGAAGAATTGATGGTTTTGAACTGTGGTATTGGAGAAGACTCTTGAGAGTCCCTTAGACTGCAAGGAGATCCAACCAGTCCATCCTAAAGGAGATCAGTCCTGGGTGTTCATTGGAAGGACTGATGCTGAAGCTGAAACTCCAATACTTTGGCCATCTCATGTGAAGAGTTGACTCATTGGAAAAGACCCTGATGCTGGGAGGGATTGGGGGCAGGAGGAGAAGGGGATGACAGAGGATGAGATGGCTGGATCGCATCACTGACTCGATGGACATAAATTTGAGTAAACTCCCTGGTGATGGACAGGGAGGCCGGGCGTGGTGCTGCAATTCATGGGGTCGCAAAGAGTCAGACATGACTGAGTGACTGAACTGAACTAAAGTTGATGAAAGAGAAGGGCTATTGTTGTTCAGTCTCTCAGTTGTTTCTGACTCTTTACACCCCATGTACTGTACACCAGACTCCTCTGTCCATGGGATTCCCCAGGCAAGAATACTGGTGTGGGTTTCCATTTCCTTCTCCAGGAGATCTTCTCAGCCCAGGGGTCGAACCTGTGTCTCCTGCATTGGCAGTCAGATTTATACCACTGAGTCACCAGGGAAGCCCCTAAAGACAAGGACACATGCACTCTAGTTTCTTTTCATCATGCAATTACCTTTTCTTGTTTGTGGAGAAAACACTTAGGATCTACTCTCTTAGTAACTTTCACATATACAATACAGCATTATTAACCATAATCACCATGGTGTAAATTAGATCCCTGGAACTTGTAAGTTCATACCCTTTGATCAATATCTCCCCATCTCCCCTCATCTGCCAGCCTCTGGTAACCATTATTCTAACTCTCTGTTTCCACACATTTGGCCAAAAGCACATATTCTTGAGTTCTCTTCCTTAACTTAAATATCATGGGGTTTTTTTTGCATTTTATTCCAAAATCTATTTATTTTAATGTTTTAAATTACAACTAAGTAAAATTAACATTTCAGCAGTTAAATGAACATACCTCGGTTACTGAGAAGTACAACATTAATTAGTTGAAACTTAAGAAAGGCGCAGCAAGATAACATGAACTCTAGAATTCCATAAGTTGATTTAATTATAAGGGTATATTTGTGAAAATTATGAGGCCATCAGTTCAGTTAAGTCACCCAGTCATGCCCGACTCTTTGTGAACCCATGGAAGAACACCAGGTTTCCCTGTCCATCACCAACTTCCGGAGCTTGCTCAAACTCATGTCCATCGAGTCTGTGATGCCATCCAACCATCTCATCCTCTGTCATCCCCTTCTCCTCCTGCTTTCAATCTTTCCCAGCATCAGGGTCTTTTCCAATGAGTCAGTTCTTTTCATCAGGTGGCCAAAGTATTGGAGCTTGAGCTTCAGCATCAGTCCTTCCAATGAACATTCAGGACTGATTTCCTTTAGATTGACTGGTTTGAAATTATTGTGGTCCAAGAGACTCTCAAGAGTCTTCTCCAATACCACAGTTTAAAGGCATCTATTCTTCGTTGGTCAGCATCTTTTATTGTCCAGCTCTCACATGCATACATGACTACTGGAAAAACCATAGCTTTGACTAGATGGACTATTGTTGACAAAGTAATGTCTCTGCTTTCTAATATGCTGTCTAGTTTGGTCATTGCTTTTCTTCCAAGGAGCAAGTGTCTTTTAATTTCATGGCTGCAATAAACATCTGCAGTGATTTTCAGCCCCCCAAAATAAAATCTGTCACTGTTTCCCCATCTATTTGCCATGAAGTGATGGGACCGGATGCCATGATCTTAGTTTTCTGAATGTTGAGTTTTTTTATTTTATTTTATTTTATTTTTATTAGTTGGAGGCTAATTACTTCACAACATTGCAGTGGGTTTTGTCACACATTGACATGAATCAGCCATGGAGTTACATGTATTTCCCCATCCTGATCCCCCCTCCCACCTCCCTCTCCACCTGATTCCTCTGGGTCTTCCCAGTGTGCCAGAATGTTGAGAATGTTGAGTTTTAAGCCAACTTTTTCACTCTCCTCTTTCGCTTTCATCAAGAGGCACTTTAGTTCTTCACTTTCTGCCATAAGGGTGGTATCATCTGCATATCTGAGGTTATTGATATTTCTCCTGACAATCTTGTTTCCAACTTGTGCCTAATCCAGTCCAGCATTTCTCATGATGTACTCTGCATATAAGTTAAATAAGCAGGGTGACAATATACAGCCTTGATGAACTCCTTTCCCAATTGGGAACCAGTCTGTTTTCCATGTCCAGTTCTAACTGTTGCTTCTTGACCTGCATACAGATTTCTCAGGAGGCAGGTCAGGTGGTTTGGTATTCCCACCTCTTGAAGAATTTTCTAGTTTGTTGTGATCCACACAGTCACAGGCTTTGGCATAGTCAATAAAGCAGAAGTAGAGCAATTACCTTCCAATTACAAGTAAATTTTAAAGAAGACTGTGGGTATTTGCTTTTAAATAGCCTAAAGTCTTCAGACTGCCATCTGTAGATGACATTTATTGGTGAATTTTAATGTTGCAGTCAAAAATCCATCAGTTACTGAAAATGTTACAGGAAAGAGACAATTATGACTCCATGTTGGATCTGTTTGTTTTACTTTAATCTTTGCTTTCTGTTGTTTTTGTTCATAAACGGATATTGTCCATACATAATGGCCTGCCTCTGTTACCCTGTTTCTCCACTTGAATGTTAAACCAAAATGGCTTTTTTCAGGGCCCTGTCAACCTGTGAATGGCTACTGGGAAGGAGAAATTAACACATCCATCTCGGAGAATTGCCATTCCAGGAGATATTTGCAAAATTAATGGCCTTTTTATTTGCTTCCTCACCTTCCCACCACCCACCACTCTGTTCTATAAAAGAACCTGGCATGCAGACTCAGACAAGATGGTTATTTTGAGATGTTAGTCTGACATCTTCTGGGTTGGCTGGCCTTTAGAATAAAGTCTTATTTCTTGCTTTAATGCTTCCCTTCTCAGTTAATTGGCCTGTTGTGTGGTGAGCAGAGCAAGCTTGAACTTGGTAACAAAACTTTGCAAGTACAAATCAAGGAGAATGCAATGATTATAGGAAAAGATTGTGGTCTGTAGATGGTTGGAGGATAAAACAAAGATACTACAGTTAAGGTGAACTCTTGCAAAAGTATGTCAATTTTTGATGGTATAGCCAAAACTTGGCCTCCATACTCTGATATCAAGTTTATCTCAGAGACAGTTTTAAGTGAAGTAGAAAAGAATAGCTTTATTGCTTTGCCAGGCAAATGGAGACAACAATGAACTAATGCTCTCAAAACTGTGTGTCCCAATCTGGAGGAGGTAGTGAGGAGCGTTATAGTAATGGTTCAAAGAGGAGGGCACAGTCAATTCATAGACATTCTTCTAATTGGTTGATTGTGAGGAGCTCTGGAGTCAGCATCATCCACCTAATTCCAACTGGTCTGGAGTCTGTGTGCTTGTGGGAAGCATACTTCATCCATCTGGCAGGGGTTTCAGTACCTGTAAAATATCTCAAGTATACTGTTATGTATATCTCTTTAGGGAAACTAAGACTCTGCCTCAGGACTGCATATTGTTCCTTAACTGCTTCTCCCTTATCTCTACATCCTCTCCTTTCCCAGATTAGCATCTGTTTGAATCAACCCTTTGGAACTCAAGGGAGTTCAAGGAGGTGGAATGAAGCCTATTTTCTACAAAAAAAGAAACAGGGGACACAGAAAGGCTTTTGTGATCAGGAGCCCCAAAGGATTCTACTTGATTTCAATGGTAAAAATCAGTTGTGACAGCAGATATAGTAGTGGTAGCAGTATTATCTATGGCAAGGCTTCAAATTGAGTTTGGCTACAAAAATTCTTTTCAAGTAGTAGGAGATTAAAGACAGCAGTTTAAAGAGAATCAATTTCTAGATACTCAATTTCCATATAGTTTCTTTCCTAAAATTGATCTGCCAGAAATGACCCTGTTAAATGCATTCCCTTTTCTGCAATTTACCTGTTCCCACTTTATAAATTAAAGACATATTTATATCATGCATCTAAGATTTGACAATATTGAATTGCCTCTGGGGATGAAAACCTTGAGTTTATTTACAAAGGGGAAATTTGAAATATATTGGTGTCCATATAATGATTCTAAACACTCGGTAATAAATTGTTTTGCAAGTCTGTAATTTCCAATTCTTTATCTTGGACAAAGTTGAAGGAGGACTGAACTGAATTGTCAGTTGATAAGTGAGTAAAGTTATTTATGAAGATGAATCATTATGTGATTTTTGGCATATTATCTACCACTCTATGTCTTTTTGGGTTGCAGAATTCAGTCCATTGACACTTAAAGTAACTATTGACACATATGTATTTATTGACATTTCAAACTTTGTTTTCCTGGTTGATTTTTTGTTTTTTCTTTGCTCTTTTTTTCTCCTTTTTGTGGTTTAATGATTTCCTTTTTGGCTCAGGTGGTAAAGTGTCTGCCTGCAGTGTGGGAGACCCGGGTTCGATCCCTGAGTTGGGAAGATCCCCTGGAGAAGGAAATGGCAACCCACTCCAGTACTCTTGCCTGGAAAATTCCATGGATGGAGGAGCCTGGGCTGCAGTCCATGGGGTCACAAACAGTTGGACACGACTGAGCAACTTCACTTTCACTTCTATTTTATGCTTGTGTTCTCTTCTTTGTAGGTTTTGTGAATCTATTGTATGTTTTGTGTTTGCCCTGTTTTTCAAGTATGTTAACACCTTCCTGTATCTGCTTGCTTTAGATTGATAGTCATACAGGTTCAAACACATTCTAAAAAGAAAAAAGAAAAATTATTTGACTTTTCCTTACCCTTCTTCCCCCTATATTATGATTTTGATGTCCCATTTTATATCTTCATGTTTATCCTCTTTCTGTTCCTTGTGTTCATTATTGTTTTCACAAATACCTTTTTTTTTTTTTAATCTGTATACTGGCTAATTTAAGTGATTTACTTTCCTATTGTGATTTCCTCTTTCTTATATCTTCTTGATTCTTTTCTATTTAGAGATAACCTAGTATTGCTCTTTTCTTTTTGTTTCTGCTTGTCTGAGAAATCCTTTATTTATCTAGCTAATCTAAATGATAATCTTTCTGGTTAGAGTATTCTAGGTTGCAGATTTTTCTCTTTTAAGGCTTTGAGTATATTTTGACACTCCTTTCTGGTCTGTTGTGTTTCTCTAGAGAAATCAGCTGATAGCCTTACGAAAGTTTCCTTATAATTAACTCTTTGTTTTTCTCTTGCTGCCTTTAGAATCCTCTCTTTATTTTTAACTTTTGCCATTTTTATTATGATGTATTTTGGTGTAGACTCATTTGGTTTCATTTTGTCTGAGGCCTTCTATGCTTCCTGTATCTGGATAACTGTTTCCTTCCTTAAGTTTGAGAAATTTTCAGCCATAATTTCTTCAAGTACATTTTCAATCCCCTTTTCTCTTTATTCTCCTTCTGGAATCCCTATTATACATAAATAGGTCCACTTTATATTATCTCATATGTCTCCTATTGTTGTCATTTTTCATTTGGCATTCAGTCTGCTGTTTTGACTGAGTAATATCTATTATTCTATCTTCCAGGTTACTTATTCTTTCTTCTGTATTATTCATTCTACTATTCATTGCCTTGAGCTAAGCTTTCATCTCAGCAAATACATTTTAAAAATTTTCTTGACTCCTCCTTATAGTTTCTAGTTCATTTTTACAGTAATTTGTATTTCTGTCAATAGCTTTTTTTAAATTCCTTCAGTATTTTCATTTTTAATTATCTCCTTTTTAAAATTGATATCTGTTAGAGCCTCTTGATGAGGGTGAAAAAGCTGACTTAAAACTCAACAATATAAAACTAAGATTATGGCATCCAGTCTCATCACTTCATGGCAAATAGAAGGAGAAAAAGTAGAAGCAGTGACAGATTTTATCTTCTTGGGCTCCAAAGATGGTGACTGAAGTCTTGAAATTAAAAGATGTTTGCTCCCCAAGGAGCCTTACAAAAGAAAAGCTATGAAAAACTTAGACAGTGTATTAAAAAGCAGATACATTACTTTGCCAACAAAGGTCCATATAGTCGAACTATGGTTTTTTCCAGTTTTCATGTATGCAAGTGAGAGTTGGACTAGAAAAAGAGCTGAGCACCGAAGAACTGATGCTTTTGAACTATCGTGCTGGAGAAGACCCTGGAAAGTCACTTGGATTGCAAGGAGATCAAATCAGTCAATACAAAAGGAAGTCAACCTTGAATATCCATTGGAAGGACTGATGCTGACACTGAAGCTCCAATACTTTGACCATGTGATGTAAAGGGTCAAGTCATTGGAAAAGACCCTGATAACTGGGAAAGATTGAAGGCAAGTGGAGAAGGGGGGCGACACAAGATATCATTGTAGAGCATCACCAATTCGACGGACATGAATTTGAGCAAACTCCAGGAGATAGTGAAGGATGGGGAAGCCTGGCACACTGCAGTCAATGAGGTTGCAAAGAACTGGACACAACTTAGTGGCTGAACAACTACAACATCTGTTAGATTGAAGAGGTCTGTTTCGTTGTTTGTTCCTTCAGGGGAATTCTTTTGGTCTTTTAACTGAGAGTGATTCCTCTACTTTTTTTTATTTTGCTTATATTTCTCCTACTCTGTGGGTTTTGGAGAAACAAACATTGACTGTAGTCTGAAGGGCTATTTGTATGTGTGAGTATCCCTGCATAGCTTGTGTGAGTTTAATATTGATATTTTTTTGACATGGGGGCTCTTTTTGGTTTGGAGGCTTGCCATCCCTTTCCTCAGCATGTGTTAGCCATTATCCCCTTAATAGTGGGTGTGCAGGTGCATGGTCAGAACACATGCTCCCGGGAAGGTACTGGTAGCAGTTGGCTGCTGGTCGAGGGTCCCTAGGTAGAGGTAGCTGGCTGCACATACTCCTGGGCAGGTGGGAGCAGAGGTTGGCACCAGGTCACAGGACCCTTGATTTTGGCCATCTATGCACACTCCTGGGATGGTGAAGACTGTGACCTGTACCTGCTCACAGGACCCTCAGTGGTGGCAGCATTCCTTGTCACCTCTGGAGTCTGAGATGGCAACGGTGGCTCATGCTCTCCCCATAGTTCATGCAGGCAGTGTCCTGCCACAAAAGAAGCTCCTATGATGGTCCTGCCCATCTCCTCATGTGCCCCTCAACAACAGTACCTTGTATCTCTGGTGGGCTCAGGATTCTTCCCAGACTTCCTCCGTTGTGGTGTAGTACATCCCAGCCTCCTCAGGCTCTCTTTGAACAGCCAATCCTAGTTCCCTCCCCTCACCTACCATCTGAAGCCCCAGTCTCACTACCCAGCTTGCCCTGCCCCAACAGACCAGCATCTCAGGCTGGGGAGTGCCAGTCAGCACTGAATCCTCTGTGAAGTCTTTCTTTGCTTCACTTTCCATAAACCTGTTACTGTGCTCTCTTCTGAGGCTACAAAATACACGCCCCCATCCTGACTGACCTCCCCACCAGTGAGGGGACTTCCCTGTGTGTAGAAACCCTTCTTTTTTCACAGTTACCTCTCAGGGGCACAGGTGGCATTGCAATTTCTTTTTCTTTCATTTTTCTTTTGTCCTACCCGTCTACATGGAGATTTTCTTGCCCTTTCAGAGGTCTGAGGTCTTCTGCCAGTATTCACTAGATGTTCTGTGAGAGTCATTTCACATGTAGATGTATTTCTGATGTGTCTGTGGGGAGTAGGTGAGTTTCAAATTCTACTCTTCCACCTTCTTGATCTACTTCAATGATCACTAAATTGTTAATAGTCACTTTTGTAATTATTATAGCTAAGGTCCAAATGCTCAACCCATCATCAAGGCTGATCTGTTTGATAGTAAAAACAATCTCTTTTCAAAAATATCAATTTAGCTGTTAAAATGTTACATCTGAATGGTAGAATCTCTAAGCCTTACGTGTTCTGTTTCTCTGAAGTGCTCAGGACCATCTGGGGATCCATGAACATAATCACAGGTTGCAGCAAGTTGTCTATAGTAATTTCATCTTTATGTATTTTTATTCTAATAATATAGCTTTATAAACTCACATTCTGGACCATCTGGTTGACCACCTCACAAACCAATACTGCCATCAATTTTGAAATCTGTTTTATACATGTTATTTTAATTATATATTCCAGTATGTTAATAGTAGAATAAAATTAGAATGGCAGTGAAGTGAATATGTAGATGATGACATATTCTCACCAAGGGAAGACTAAATGGCATCATAGCTGGCTATACAAGTAATAGTGTCGCAATAGCTGGAATAGAAAAATACGGTGGGAAAATATAGCTTCAGTGGTGCAGTGGTACAGGGATTAACATTAAAGTAACATGCCTCATAATAGTAATATATTCATCTTGAAAATAGTAAATTATTTGTAAATAAAAATAACATTGTTATTTTGAATTTTACTAACTGTGTAGGCTTTATTTAATTGAGAAATATATTTGGTTTATAGTTTTGGAACTAAAAGCATAAAGAGTTTGTGTATAGTTTCATGTTTGTATCCTTAAATACTGTTATACTAAAAATAATTTAAGTCAACTGTGGTGTTATAATATTTTTTTCATTTAATAGGGTTCAGATATTATTTAAGTTTGGGAGACATTGCCCTTGGATGTCTGAAAGTCACATGGAAGTGTTTGAAAAAAAAACAAGTTTTGACATAACCTAGCTAGGCCTTTGGGTTTCAAACGGTAGCTGTGATACTGACTTAAGTTTTTTAGAAAATATGAGAGTGTGCAATAGAAATGTCTAGACTTGTGAACAGGATTCTTCAAATATTTCTACCTCATGGACAAATCAAGTGATGTGTATAACTGTAATTGTGTGCTTAAAAGCAGTTTGAAGGTCCACAACATTTCCCACCAAACTCTTCCCTTCGTTTAACAATTTACTGAGATCGCTACTACATACTACGCATTGGCTAACCATGGGAATACAGTGGTGAATAAAAGACTCACACTGCTCTCATGGAATACACATTGCATAAGTACTTACACAAATACACACTTCCAAGTTATAATCAGTATATCAAGATAAGACAAATCAGTGCCTTGCTTCTCTGGCAGGCTCAGAATTCTTCCTGGACACTAAGTTAGTTGCACAGTTGTGTCCGACTCTTTGTGATCCCATAGACTGTAGCCCACCAGGCTCCTCTGTCCTTGGAATTCTCCAGGCAAGAGTACTGGAGTGGTTTGCCATTTCCTTCTCTACCTGGACACTAGGATATATTTAAAGTGATATATGAATGATGAGCAAGAGATAGCCAGGTAAAAAAAATGAGGAAGAACATTCCAAAAAGAACATACAGTTAATGAAAAGATTCCAAAGCATGTATAAACTGGTATAATTTTAAATGTCAATAAGGTCCTAGGGGAGGGAAGTAGGGAAGACACAGAGGGATGGGGTGGGGAGGAAGGTGGGAGGGGGGATCGGGATGGGGAACACATGTAAATCCATGGCTAATGCATGTCAATGTATGGCAAAAACCACTACAATATTGTAAAGTAATTAGCCTCCAACTAATAAAAATAAATTTTAAAAAAAGTAGTGAGTAAAATGTTAAGAAGTTTGGATATTTTTCTAAAGAGGAGCAGAAGCTAGTGATAGGTTTTAAGTATAGGGGTGAGAAAATCCAGTTGGCATTTTTAAATGATCAGTCTGTTGTTGGCAAAATAGAGTGGAGCAAGAATAGGGCTAGGATAGCAAAGATGAAGGCAAAAATTCATGGACAAATATTAATTAAGATGTATCCTTGAGGTATAGCTGACAAGATATATCTAATCACAATGAAACAATTGTACTAATCCAAATTGAAAATTATTTTGCAAAACAACTATGTGGGCTCTTAAAAAATGTTAATATTATGAAAAACAATAAAAGTCAGGTGATGCTATTTTATATTAAAGGAAATTAAAGAAACACCACAGCCTTGAAACCAGATCTGGGATGAACACAATAGAGGAAGAGTTACAAATTCAGGCTGCCTTTGAGCAGAGCCACAGAAGACTACACAGGTGGCACATAGGTCTTCTGTGAGTGCACAGATCCCACTTGCTTAAACAATAATTTCCCTGAAGTAGGGCACCCACTCAGGGAGTGAAGCCTGGTTGAATCCAACATGCAGGGCTTCCACTCCAGCAACTGGGGAACTGGCTTCACCGTGACAGTGCTGCAATGGCCATGAAGCAGAGAAGTCCAACCACACAACTTACACAGGCATTTGATTCCTCAACACCAACCACATCCCCTATCAAGATGATAATGGTCAGCGTATTATGAGTTGTGGCTGGCATCCATATCAAAACCAGCCCTCACACCAAAAACATTGGACGCACACAGTGTACACAGGAATATTCCCACATAAAAACATCCCTTCAAGACCACAATGGATAACCATTTCCCCAAAATTCATAGAAACAGAAAGTTAAGTAAAATGAAAGGGCAGAGCAGTTATTCCCAATTAAAAGAGCAAAAGAAATCCCCTGAAAGGACAAATACTGAAACAGTGCTCACCAGTCCACTGGACCCCAAGTTCAAAAGGTGGTAATAAAAATGCTAACTGAATTAAGAAAGATTATTGATATAAAGGCAGATCATTGTAACAAGGAACAAGAAACAATAAATAGGAGCCAAACTATACATAATTTAATTTCAGAGGCAAAAATCAATCTAGAAACAATGAATAGCTGACTAAATTACACAAAAGAGAAAATAAGTGATCTGAAAGAATGAAAATCACAGAATCAAAAGAGCAGACAGAATGACAAGCAAAAAATGAGTGTAAGAAATGGAATCTCTGTGATAATATTAAATATGCATAATAGGGGTTCCAGAAGGAGAAGAGAGAAAGAAGTGAGCTGAAAATGTATTTGAACAAATTATGGTTATGAGATACAAGACACTCAGAGAGTCCCTCCAAAACTAACCCAAACAGACTCAACCAAGACATATCATAATTAAAATGGAAAAATTTAAAGAAAGGATACGAAACTCAGTAAGAGAGGGAGAAATCAACACGGTGAAATAGGAGGGTGTGGAATTTGTCTCTCCTCACAAATACATCAAGAATACACCTACAAGTGGAATAGTTCTCACAGAGCACCTGCTAAATACTAGTGGAAGACTTTGGACATCTAAAAGGACAAGAAAAATTGCCTCACAACCAGGTAGGGTAAAAAAAAGAAAATAAAGAAAAGAGGAATAAAAAAAAGGGACTAGCAAACCTGGAAAGAGCTAAAGGTGAGGAGAGGTTCTTGCACTCAGAAAAACCCGTTTCATGGTGGGGAAATCAACTGGGACAGAAAAGGACCTTCAGGGGATTGAAAGGGAACACAGTGGATAGTCCGTTGAAGGCAGGACAAAATAAGAGCTGTGCATGTGATCCACTGCAAAGACTGGCACACCCCAGCCAGAGTCATGTGTCTCCTGTTGCAGATGGGGACTGGCTGCTGGAAAATGGGATTTGGAGCACAGAACCAGGGTGGAAACAGCTGTTGGCTCCGAAAAGATAACTGGAAGGGATAGAAGTAAGAAGCTCCATAACGGGTAATATTTGCAAAAGGAGCCTGGGACACCACAGAAGCAAGTGGTCATTGTTGAATAGTGTGCAATGGGTGGGGCTGCCATTGCAACCCCCTTCTCCACCTGCCCACTTCTGCTTCTGTTGGCACTGAGAGGGGCACCCATCTGAGTAAGCTTGTCCACCCTTCAAGCCAAGGACTCCTCTGCTCACATAAGCTCTGGGGTCCTGAGTATTGCCCATGCCAAAGCCTCCTCAGGAATCAGTCTCAGGCACTCCTGCCTGAGATGGGACTTTGCTAATACTGACAGGGTCTGAGTGCTAAAGTGTGGGGTTAAGAGAGTGGATCTGAGGAGAAGACCACTGCTTGTTCTGAATATACAATAGAAGGGACCAGAATGAGGGCTCCATGGCCCCGGAGTTCCCCTAGAGGAAGTGGGGTCTGGCTAGGAAATAAGGTGACACTGTTTAGTGGTGTACAAGGGATGGTGCCACTCCCACCCTCACACACCAGCTCTTGACTCCATAGGCACTGAGAAAAACTACCAGAGGGAGCACCCCTTTGTCTGTTGAAACTGGCTGTTTGCCTCTGCAGCTGCAGGCACTTGGTGGACACCCCAGTTGTGACCACTGTACCCCTATTCAGCCTGAGTGAGTAAATGTGCCTCAGTCAGACCCACTTTGACCCCCTCTGCCCAAGGCAGGGAACAGATGCTAGAGGGTGGCACACATGCAAAGATGGGGTCAAAATCAAAGCTAAGTCCCTGGGTGGTATAACTGAGGAAGAGGAATAAAAATCTCTTTATATTTCTGCATGAACTGTGACTTAAATTTCTGTGATCACGACTCCGCTACCCCATGGATTGTAGCACATCAGGCTTCTCTGTCCATGGGATTCTCCAGGCAAAAATACTGGAGAGGGTAGCTGTTCCCTTCTCTAGGGGATCTTTCCAACACAGGGATTGAACCCAGGTCTCCCACATTGAAGGCAGATTCTTTGCCATATGAGCCACCAGGGAAGCCCAAAGGTATGAGGAACCATCATAAAACAGAAATACAGAAACTCAAAAAATAGACAGCAAGGTAACAGGAAGATGTGAAATAGAATCTGAAAAAAAAAAAAAAAAATTCTGTGATCAGTTTGCTAAATCCTGTGTCTGTGAATATCTGAATAGATAACAAGTGTTGCCAAATCTGAGACAGGTCTAGCTTTAGTAGCAATGGATGCTGGGGAAGTAGTACACACAGGAGATGGGCCAGGCCAAAGTCTGAGCTACTGCCCAGTGTCCACAGCAGGTCTGTTAGGGGAAGCACACTGATTGAAACCGCCCACCCTGGCCAGGCACCATAGCAACCATTTGCATGAGTTGTTTTATGGCAGGAGATCCTGATAAGGAATACGGAACTAATAGGCCACCACCAGCCGGAAGAGTTCGGGAAAGATCGAGAGGAGACACTACCTGTCCGTCCACTTCCCAGAATCCCTCTTGCTAGCATCCATCTTGGCTGAGCGATGCGTGCGCCACCAGGAAAGACTGTGAATTAGAATGATTGGCCAAAGACCACCCGGAAACTAATCCCATCACCATAAAACCCAAGACTGCGAGCCACGAGGCAGAGCAGTTCTCCTGGGTTCCCTTACCTACTGCTCTCCACCCGGGTGCCCTTTCCCAATAAAATCTCTTGCTTTGTCAGCATGTGTCTCCTCGGACAATTCATTTCCGAGTGTTAGACAAGAGCCCAGTTTCGGGCCCTGGAAGGGGTCCCCCTTCCTGCAACAAATGCCGACCACGAAGGGACATCTTCTTCGCTGAGACTGACATCCTGACCACTCGGGATATTCAGGGGCCAGCTTGCCTGCCAATGGACCAGACCCAGCGGCCGCAACTGGGACCCTTTTGTCCCTGGTCTCCTCCTGACGTGGACAACTGGCCAGAGTGCCCCGACCGGTAAGGAACAAGAGACTTTATTGACCTCCCTCCCCTTCCCTCTCTCTTTCCTCTCCTTAGCCCTTCCTATCCTTCCCGTTTTTCTAGTCCCCCGGTCCTGGACGCAGGAATCTGGTCGAAGGGCCTCAGCTTGAGCTGAGGATTGGAGACTGATCACCTCCTCTTGGCAGAGAACTCGAACTTTCTGGTTTCTGGTAGGGCCGAGTTCCAGTCCTCCCTTTTCTGGAAGCCCAGGGAAAAGTCCCGTAATGCCTGGGTGTCTGCAGGTGGCAGGAGACGTCTGTAAGGCCACCCCTTTTGCCCCCCTTTCCCGCCTCCTCCCCCTTCTTTCAACCTGGCTTCCTTTCCTCCTTTTGAAATCTTTGAAGACATCTGAAGTTTTGTGTCTCTATAAAAGGTTTTCTGAGAGACTGTATTCTTGTATTTAAGAGAGTGTCTGATGAGGACTGCCAGGTTTATATGTGTGTGTTTTAACTTTGTTCTGTGTTGTGATTTGTGATGGCCATTTTGCTTTGTTTGGCTACCATTTAGACCTGCCACCATTTTGTTAGAGCTTGATTTTCTTTCCCTGTGCCTTGAGACCAGGGCTCTCAGGAACACTTATCTAGACCATCTCTAATTCCTGAGACTGAGAAAGAAAAAAGAAAAAAGCCTTTAAAAATGTTATTTATTTCAGCTTTTTTTATAAACTAGTAAATTTTATATTATAATATCTAATTCATGACCAAACTTAGAAAATGAAGCTAGATCTTGCAGTGTGTCTGTCTAAATATGTCTTGTATGTTTTTGTCTCTGGGTAATATTTTTTAGGTTAATTTGTAAATGAGCTCTATTTAATTGGCTTAAAAAAAGGTAAGCGCTTACAAATCAAATAATTCTAAATTAAACAATAAATTCCAGGTTCAGGTGAACTGGGAAATATTCAGTATTAAATACCTGATATTAATGTTTTTTGTTGACCTATCTAATATAGACATGTCTTAGAGTAATTAACATCAAGTAGAATATTTTCATTGTACCTAGGTTTAATATAAGTTAAATATTATACCTATTACAAGTTTGTCAACAAAGAAATTACCTCGAGTAAAAAACTTCTAAAAAATGTAAATGAGGTATGAGTTTATATATAAACTCTATTAAAAATAATTATTCTTTAAGAATATCTGTCTACAATAGTCTCCCCAGATTGGCGTAACTTGAATTTCTAAGGGTTGTACTAAACTAAGTATTGGAAGTCTATTAAATAATTAGGTCATTTCCAAATGAAATAAGATTTTGAAACATTTACTACTAAACACTAATTTCCTTTTACAGAAAAACTAAAGAGATTTGGGACTATAAATAAATAATGTTTGATGCCATCATAAAATGTTTTAAAAAAGCAAGGGTTTTAGAAATTATCACTGGTATTTATGCTCACCAATCTATAAAATGCTAATATAAAAGTTAGCTCTTGGTTGCTAAAGGAAAGCAGGAAGTGTGCTTTCAGTAAAAAAAAAAGAGTAAAAAAATACTAAAAAGAGTTATGCATGATCAGGATTTTCTAAAATTGGATTACAATTAGATAAATGGATTTTGTTAGGAATGACATGGTCATAAGAAAACTGGTTAGAGCTAATTAGGTCCAAGATGGTGGAGCTGACTTTCACTAGACCTTGAGCCTTGGTATTTGCGCCCATTGTGACATATCAACAAGCTAAATGATACACCCATCAACAATGACTGAATCTGACCAAATGTTCTAAAGCTTTTAATTGATCTTTTCGATAAAACTTCCTGAATTGAATTCTTTTGAAGTTTCTTTGACATCTAGCTAACTTTGGGGTGTTTCAGAGGGCCCCTGAAACATCCCAAGGAGAGATATTAAACTGTTTATTTGGTTGGTTAAATTACATGAAAAAGGTTATCAAATGAGCAATAAATCTGCTCATGTTATAATGTATGAAAAATTACTAATACAGATATCCTAGAAAGGATATAGAGTTCTTAACATTTTGATATGTCTTGGTATTCTGATGAAAAACCTGATGACTTCACCAAAGTTAACAAAGGACTGAATGAACCAGCGAATATGCTTATAACTTTCATGGTTTCTATCTGAGAAATTACAGGTTTAAATTGTGTGTTTTCCGGGAATAGAAAAAACCTTCCTCTTAAACTAATTATAAAAATAATTTGGTAAAATTACATGTTATAAACAAAACAATTATATTTTCTCTCTATCTGACTCCTCCAGAAATTTAAAACTTGTAAGTTTCTAGTAAGTTTATCAAATGAGCTAAAAAGGTTATCTCACTAACAGGTACAAAAATCTCAAGGAATTTTTGAGACCTTAAAAGACAAGAGTTCACCTAGATTTGTTAGGCAAAATCTGTGATAAGCCTTTGGTGTGAGTTTCCCAGTCCTGTTTTATATTAAAAGTTCAGTCTGAGATCCTATAAGTGTTTCAGCAAAATAAAAAGTCTATGATCAATTCTGTTATGTGATATTAATGTGAAAGTTTGTTTCTGAAGCTTGTCTCAGTAATCTATCTTTGGACGAAGATCAGATGCCTCATGACCTGCAACCAGGACTAAAAAAAGACGTAATTTAAGAGACTGTCTCCAACCTGGATGGAAAGACTTTTTGTCAGGTACTCTTAACTAGCTCATGCACAATGAAACTGAAGGGAAATTAACTCTTAGATTAATTCCCACTTCCAAAGGCCCCTACACTGGATTGGTCCATAGAGAAGACAGCTGACCTGATCTCACCTTAAAATGATGCTCAAACAAGAAAAACTACGGTACACCAGGATGAGAAGACAACGACATCAGAGGTAGACAGCTTGTTCAAGATACTGGACCTGATTCGTATGATCATTTATAGTGTTCTCTTGACTTCTTAGACCTTTGTATATAAATCAAATGCTTTTCTATCATAGGCCTGATACTATGCTAGTTTTAAAAATCAATCCAATTGTTGGGTTTGTGGCCAATTATCTGTGTCTAGCTCTGGGTTACCTTGGTAAATTTCTCTACTACAAGACTCTAACTGGTTGGCCCTGAAGAAATTTACTTGGAAAAGTTATAGTCATATTCAGGTTACTATGATACTACCAGATGGAATCCCCTCACTGCGCCAATTAATAATGCCTACTCTGACTCCGGCTATAAATTTGAGCCTTTTTCTATTCCTCAAGCTCAATCAGAGCAACAAAAAAAAGTTTTAACAAAAGAAAAAGAAATCTCCCACAATTATGAGATAGATTTATATAGATAACACTAGGCTATGGTAATTTAAGTTTAAAGTCTCCTCTGTGTTAAAAACAATTAAATCATACTAAAGATAATCAGTCTAGTAACACTAGAAAACTGGGCTGTGTGCCTTATAGATGGTGGTGCCAATGTATAATTTCCCTGAAAGATAAAGATTTGTACAGAGTAGACTAAGTCAGACGACCTGAGATATACTGGGCTACATCTTATAGAAGCTCTTAGGTCTTACTTGTGACTTTACTAATACTGCTGGATACGTTCTTTGTATTTCACCTGTTTTACAGAATTGCTATTTTTTACAGGGCCAGATGTGTGACTGAGGCCTCTGATAGAATAATATATAGTTCCTTATGAAATTGATGATGATGACAGTGTAACTCTAGATATGAGAAAAAGCAACAAGAGGGAATGTTTTCCTGGACCAAGAGGCTAGTAAGACAGGTGGTCCAGAGAATTTTAGATACTGTTTTATGGCCTAATCCAGTAACAGCACATTGAGAGGCCGGTCGACAAAATCTTTGCCAAACCTGAGAATGGACATTCTCAGCACCATGGGATAAAATGGTCATGAAATGCCCCCCTCAAAGTCGTGGTCAAGTTTGTGAGCAAAAAGGGGCTTTGCCAACAGAAGATTGACACTTGCCATCTACATCTACAGCGATTATATCACGGCCACTGAAACTGCTGACTTTCAACGGCCCTGAAAGGAGTTCAGGGTGAAGATCAAGAATGAGGTGTTTCGTGCTCTGGAAAAAACTGGCAGAACAGGCCTTCAGATAGTTAGATCTTTTCAAGAGATTTTATGAGTCCCAATTCTTGCATCTTCTCATACCTAGAGAAACACTGACATCATTAATGGTGCCATCTACTTTGGCTATTAAAGAAAAAATTTTACAATTAAAAGTCAAAATAGAGTACTCAGCTATGGTTCAGACATCCTGGGAAATAACCAGGTGTTACTATGGGTGTAATTTCAGATTAGACATTGTATTGCTAAACACTTGAGTTTTCTGAGTTGTGTCAGGCTTAGATGCCACCATTCTCAAAACAATGTCTGTTGGAAGCTAGTAACTTCTACCTTACTTTTTATAAAACTAGGCAACTGGCCACCTGGCTACAAGTCTCCCTGAAGTGCCAGGTCCAGACTGGATTTCAGGCCTATTCTTCTAAAAGAAAGAGATTTACTTTGTCTATCAAAACTCCAGTTATCCCTTCTCTAGCTGCTACTAACTGGGTATGTTACAACAAAATGGCAGACCAAGGGATTGAGATTTTAATCATACAAGGCTCAGATCTAAGACTTGGAACTCAGGAATACTTCCAATTCAGTGTCTCTTCTCCAAGCTGAGGCGGTCCTATGCCCCATTTTGACAAAAAGTTATCACAGTCATAGTTGCCCTGTTCCCTAAATAAAACTGAACAGGACTCTGCGGGGTGGCAACTGTGGACTACAGACCTGCTGTACTGTAAAATATAGGCTTTATTCAGCCTCCTTGACCTTCCCTGAGTTCCAAAGGATAGATTCAAACAATTGCCAATCAGAGAAGGAAAAAAATACAGAAACAGAGGGGAAACAATCAAATGGTGGTACAGCCTTGAGACAGGTCCTGGTTCCTACTCAAAAAAAAAAAAAAAAATGCATAACAATGTCTTTTGAGTTCTTCTACAGAACTAGAGTCCCCACCCAGGTGGAAGATGGCAACTTCAGACTAAACATAAGATTCTTAGAACACAGCTCTGTTGCTTGACTACCAGCCAATCATCCCAGCAGTGCCTCCTGTTTCTGGGGACCAGTAATGACCATCCTGTTAGGTCTCCTGTTTGGCCCCTGTCTATTTTACCTCTGAGAGGAGCTGACAGTTTCAAACTAAGTTGCTGTTATTACAAGAGTAAAAGCTGGTTTCAGATATAAAACACCCCAACTTAGGTCAGGTATAGAGAGACTTCTGCTCTGCTAGGCAGGCCTACGCCCAGGCACAGCAGGAAGAAGTTACAGAAGAAAGAGACCTCCGCCCCAATTCCCAAGAAGCATCTTGAGTATGAAGTCTCTCAGGGGGGAGTTGTTAGGGGAAGCACACTGATTGAAACCGCCCACCCTGGCCAGGCACCATAGTAACCATTTGCATGAGTTGTTTTATGGCAGGAGATCCTGATAAGGAATACGGAACTAATAGGCCACCACCAGCCGGAAGAGTTCGGGAAAGATCGAGAGGAGACACTACCTGTCCGTCCACTTCCCAGAATCCCTCTTGCTAGCATCCATCTTGGCTGAGCGATGCGTGCGCCACCAGGAAAGACTGTGAATTAGAATGATTGGCCAAAGACCACCCGGAAACTAATCCCATCACCATAAAACCCAAGACTGCGAGCCATGAGGCAGAGCAGTTCTCCTGGGTTCCCTTACCTACTGCTCTCCACCCGGGTGCCCTTTCCCAATAAAATCTCTTGCTTTGTCAGCATGTGTCTCCTCGGACAATTCATTTCCGAGTGTTAGACAAGAGCCCAGTTTCGGGCCCTGGAAGGGGTCCCCCTTCCTGCAACAGGTCCAGAGTCCTAACCAGTGTTGTTGTCTTTATCATTTATTATTTTAAAAAGGTTTTCTTAATATATATTTTGTTATTTATCTACTTTTATTTACTTTTTTGTTATCTTCCTGTTTTTGATATCTGCTTTGTAGAAAATTCTCTACAGGCAAGAAGAGTGACAGCATATATTTAAAGTGATAAAAGGGATAAAACCTACAACCAAGATTACTTTACCCAGCAAGGATCTCATTTAGATTTGATAGAGAAATAAATAGCTTTAAAGACAAGCAAAATCTAAGAGATTCAGGATCACCAAATCAGTTTTACAAAAAATGCTAAGGTAACATTTCTAGGCAAAAAATATAAGAGAAAAAAAATCTAAAAAACAAGCCCCCCCCAAATTAACAAAATGGTAATAGGAACATACATATTGACAATTAACTTAAATTTAAAAGATATAAACGCTCCAACCAAAACACACAGACTGGCTGAATGGATGCAAAAACAAGGCCCCAATTTCTGCTGTCTACAAGAGACCTACTTCAGACCTAGGGACACACAGAGATTGAAAATAAAAGACTGGAAAAGATATTCCATGCAAATAAAAATCAAAAGAAGGCTGCAATAACAAAACACATATCAGACAAAAAAAATTTAAGCAATTTTACAAGGGACAATGAAGGACACCACATAATGATAAATGGATCAATCCAAGAATAATATATACTAATTATAAATACTTATGCACCCAACAAAGGAGCACCTTCATACATCAGACAAATGCTAAGAGCCATAAAAGGGGAAAACAACAGTAACACTATAATAATGGGAGACTTTAACACTCCACTTATACCAATGGATAGATCATTAAGACAGAAAACTAATAAGGAAGCACAAGTCTTAAATAACACAATAGACCAAACAGACAATTGATATTTTTTCCAGGAACAAAGATATTTATTCACTCCTCTGATATTACTCAAGGCAGGATTTTTTTTTTTGCTGCTTTTCTTTGTTTGTTTTTAAAATTAATTTATATTCCATCTGAAAGCATCTGAATACACTTTGTTTACAAGTGCATATGGAACATTCTCAAGGATAGAACACATGTTGGGTCAGAAATCAAGCTTTGGTAAATTTAAGAAAATTTAGAACATATCAAGCATCTTTTATGAGCACAGCACTATGATATTAGAAATCAATTAACGGAAACACAAATGTAAAAAATCACAAACACATGGAGGCTAATCAATATGCTACCAAAAAGTGAAGACATCACTGAATAAATCAAAGAGGAAATTTTTAAAAATACCTAGAAACAAATGACAATGAAAATTTGATGATCCAAAACCTATGAAATGCAGCAAAAGTAGTTCTAAGAGGGAAATTTATAGCAACAAAATTCTACTTCAGGAAACAAAAAAAAATCTCAATAAACAACCTAACATTAAACCTAAAGCAACTGTGGAAAGAACAACAAAATCCCCAAAATTTAGTAGACAGAAAGAAATCATAAGGATCAGAGAAGAAATTTAAAAAAAAAAATATAGAAACAAAGGAAATAATAGAAAATATCAAATGAACTAAAAGTGGGTTCTTTGAGAAGATAAAAAAATTAATAAACATTTAGCCAGACTCATCAAGAAAAAGAGAGATAATTCAGCTCAATAAAGTTAGAAATAAAAAAGAATTACAACTGACTCCACAGAAATACGAAGAAGTAAAGGAGACTACTACAAGCAACTATATGCCAATAAAATGAACAGCCTGATAGTAACAGACAAATTCTTAGAAAAGTACAACCTTCCAAGATTGAAACAGAAATAAATAGAAAATATTGACAGATCAATCACAGGTATTGAAGTTGAAAATATGATAAAAAATTCTTCCAACAAACAAGGCAAATGCTATTCAACATTTAGACGAAAGCTAACAGCCATTCTTATCAAACTCTTTCAAAAAATTCCAGAGGGAGGAACACTTCCCAAGGTCACTCTACAAGGCCACCTTCACCCTTATACTGAAACCAAAGATATCACACACAAAAATTACAGACAATATCTGATGAACATTGACTCAAAAATCCTTGACATAATACTGGCAAACAAAATTCAATAACACATTATGAGGGTCATACACGATGATTAGGTGGGATTTATCCCTGAAATGCAGGATGTTTTAATATATACAAATCAATCAAACTGATGTACAATATTAACAATTTGAAGAATAAAAGCCATATGATCATTTCAATACATGCATAAAATTTCTGATAAAATTCAATATCCATTTATAAAAAAAAAACCTCTCCAGAAAGTGGTCATAGACAGAGCATACCTCCACATAATAAAGGCCATATATGACAAACCCACAACAAATATCATTCTCAATGGTGAAGAGCAGAAAGCATTTTCTCAAAGATAAAAAGCAATACAAATGTGTCCACTCTCAACACTATTATTCAATATAATTTTGTAAGTTCCAGCCATGACAATCAGAGAACCAAAAGCAATTCAAACTGGAAACAAAAACAGAAGTAAAACTGTCACTGTTTTCAGATACATAGAAAAGCCTAAAGATGCCACCAGAAAACTACTGTGGTTAATCAATGAATGTAACAAAGTTGCAGGATACAAAATTAATATGCAGAAATCCCTTACATCCTTATACATTAACAATGAAAGTTCAGAAAGAGAAATTAAGGAAATAATCCCATTTATCTTGCAAAAAAAGAATAAAATCCCTGGGAATAAGCCTACTTAAGAAAGCAGAAGACCTATACATAGAAAACTAAAAGATAGTGAGGAAAGAAATCAAAGATGACAGAAACAGATGGAGAGACACACCATGTTCTTGGACTGGAAGAATCAATATTGTGAAAATGACTCTATTTCCCAAAGCAATCTACAGATTCAATGTAATGACTATCAAATTACCAATGGCATTTTTCACAGAACCAGAACAAAAAATTTTATAATCTGTATGGAAACAAAAAGACCCCAAATAGCCAAAGCAGCCTTGAGAAAGACAAATAAAGCTGGAGGATTCAGGGTCTCTGACTTCAAAATATACTACAAAATTACAGTTATCAAGAAAGTATGGTAATGACACAGAAACAGAATATAGATCAAACTACAAAGAAGGCCCAGAGATAACCCACACACCTACAGCCGACTAATCTGTGACAAAGTAGGCAAGAATATACAATGGAGAAAAGACAGTCTTTTCAATATGTGGTGCCGGGAAGACTGGACAACTACATGTAAAAGAATAAAATTAGAAGACTCCCTAATACCACAAAAAACTTAACTTGAACTGGATTAAAGACCTAAATGTAAGACCACATATTATCAAATTCTTAGAGGAAAATACAGACGGAACACTGTCTGAAATAAACCATAGCAAGATCTTTTTTCAATCCACTGCATAAAGCAAAATAAAAACAACCCCCCCCCAAATCTGACCTAATTAAACTTAAAAGCTTTTGCAAAGCAAAGAAAACCATAACAAAATGAAAAGACAACCCTCAAAATGGGGAAAAAAAATATTTTCAGATGAAGAAATGAAGAAAGAATTAAGCTCCAAAAATTTAAAGACAGCTAATGCAGTTCAATAAGAAAAAAAGCAAACAACACAACCAAAAATGGGCAGAAGTCCTAAGTAGACATTTCTCTAAAGATGATGTACAGATGGCCAACAAACACATGATAAAATGCTCAACATCACTAATTGTTAGAGAAATGCAAATCAAATCTATAATGAGGTATTACCTCACAACTGTCAGAATCATTTCAGTTCAGTTCATTCACTCAATCGTGTCTGACTTTTTCTGACCACATGGACTGCAGCATGCCAGGCTTCCCTGTCCATCATCAACTCCTGCGGCCTAGTCAAACTCATGCCCATTGAGTCAGTGATACCATCCAACTATCTCATCCTTTGGCATCCCCTTCTCTTCCTGCCTTCAATTGTTCCCAGAATCAGGGTCTTTTCAAAAGAGTCACTTCTCATCAGGTGGCCAAAGTATTGGAGTTTCAGCTTCAGCATCAGTCCTTTCAATAGATACTCAGGATTGATCTCCTTTAGGGTGGACAAGTTGGATCTCCTTGGTGTCCAAGGGACTCTGAAGAGTCTTCTCCAACATGACAGTTTAAAAGCATCAATTCTGTGGCGCTCAGCTTTGTAGTACAACTCTCACAGCCATACATGACTACTAGAAAAACCGAATCATTGACTAGATGCACCATTGTTGGCAAAGTAATGTCTCTGCTTTCTAATATGATGGCTAGGTTGGTCATAACTTTTCTTCCAAGGAGCAAGTGACTTTTATTTCACAGCTGCAGTCATCATATGCAGTGATTTTTGAGCCCCCCAAAATAACTGTTTCACTGTTTCCATTGTTTCCCCATCTTTTTGCCATGAAGCGATACAACCAGATGCCATGATCTTAGTTTTATGAATGTTGAGTTTTAAGCCAACTTTTTCACTTTCCACTTTCACTTTCATCAAAAGGATCTCTAGTTCTTCTTCAGTTTCTGCCATAAGTGTGCTGTCATCTGCATATCTGAGGTTATTGATATTTCTCCTGGCAATCTTGATTCCAGCTTGTCCTTCATCCAGCCTGGCATTTCGCATGATGTACTCTGCATATAAGTTAAATAAGCAGGATGACAAAATACAGCCTTGATGTACTTTCCTGATTTGGAACCAATCTGTTTTTCCATGAACAATTCTAACTGTTGCTTCCTGACCTGCATACAGATTTCTCAGGAGGCAGGTCAGGTGGTCTAGTATTCCCATCTCTTGAAGAAATTTCCACACTTTGTTGTGATCCACACAGTCAAAGGCTTTGGCATAGTCAATAAAGCAGAAGGAGATGTTTTTCTGGAACTCTCTTGCATTTTTTATGATCCAATGGATATTGGCAATTTAATCTCTGGTCTCTCTGCCTTTTCTAAATCCAACTTGAACATCTGGAACTTCACGGTTCACATATTGTTGAAGCCTGGCTTGGAGAATTTTGTGCATTACTTTGCTAGTGTGTGAGATAAGTGCAATTGGGCGGTAGTTTGGGCATTCTTTGGCATTGCTTTTCATATGGATTGGAATGAAAATTGGCCTTTTCCAGTCCTGTGGCCACTGCTGAGTTTTCCTAGTTTGATACCATTTTGAGTGCAGCACTTTCACAGCATCATCTTTGAGGATTTGGAATAGCTCAACTGGAATTCCATTACTTCCAGTAGCTTTGTTCATAAAGGTGCTTCAACAGGTCCACTTGACTTCATATTTCAGGATGTCTGGCTCTAGGTGAGTGATCACACCATCGTGGTTATCTGGGTCATGAAGATCTTTTTTGTACAGTTCTTCTGTGTATTCTTGCCGCCTCTTCTTAATATCTTCTACTTCTGTTAGGTCCATGCCATTTTTGTCCTTTATTGTGTCCATCTTTGCATGAAATTTTCCCTTTGTATTTCTCATTTTCTTGAAGACATCTCTAGTCTTTCCCATTTTAGTGTTTTCCTCTGTTGCTTTGCATTGATCATTGAGGAAAGCTTTCTTATCTCTCCTTGCTATTCTTTGGAAGTCTGTGTTCAAATGGGTATATCTTTCCTTTTCTCCTTTGCCTTTCACCTCTCTTCTTTTCTGAGCTATTTGTAAGGCCTCCTCAGACAACCATTTTGCCTTTTTGAATTTCTTTTTCTTGGGGATGGTCTTGATCACTGCCTCCTGTATAATGTCATGAACCTCTAACCATAGATCTTTAGGTTTTCTGTCTATCAGATCTAATCTCTTGAATCTATTTGTCACTTCCACTGTACAGTCATAAGGGATTTGATTTAGGTCATATCTGAATGGTCTAGTGGTTTTCCCTTCTTCCTTCAATTTAAGTCTGAATTTGGCAATAATGAGTTCATGATCTGAGCCACAATCAGCTCCTGGTCTTATTTCTGCTGACTGTATAGAGCTTCTCCATCTTTGGCTGCAAAGAATATAATCAATCTGATTTTGGTATTGACCATCTTGTGATGTCCATATGTAGAGTCTTCAATTGTGTTGTTGGAAGAGGGTGTTTTCTATGACCAGTGCGTTCTCTTGGCAAAACTCTATTAGCCTTTGCCCTGCTCCATTCTGTACTCCAAGGCCAAATTTTCCTGTTACTCCAGGTATTTCTTGACTTCCTACTTTTGCATTCCAGTCCCCTATAATGAAAAGGACGTTTTTTGGGGTGTTAGTTCGAGAAGGTCTTATAGATCTTTATAGAGCCATTCAAATTCAGCTTCTTCAGTATTCCTGGTAGGGGCATAGACTTGGATTAATGTGATATTGAATGGATTGCCTTGGGAATGAACAGAGATCATACTGTCGTTTTTGAGATTGCATCCAAGTACTGCATTTTGGACTCTTTCGTTAAGTATGATGGCTACTCCATTTCTTCTAAGGGATTCTTGCCCACAGTAGTAGAGTTAATGGTCATCTGAGTTAAATTCACATGCTCCAGTCCATTTTAGTTCGCTGATTCCTAAAATGTTGATGTTCACTCTTGCCATCTCCCGTTTGACCACTTCTAATTTGCCTTGATTCATGGACCTAACATTCCAGGTTCCTATGCAATATTACTCTTTACAGTATTGGATTTTACTTCCACCACCTGTCCTATCCACAACTGGGTGTTGTTTTTGCTTTGGCTCCATCTCTTCATTATTTCTGCAGTTATTTCTCCACTGATCTCCAGTAGCATATCAGGCACCTACTGACCTGGCGAGTTCATCTTTCAGGGTGATATCTTTTTGCCTTTTCATACTGTTCATGGGGTTCTCAAGGCAAGAATACTGAAGCGGTTTGCCATTCCCTTCTCCAGTGCACCACGTTTTGTCAGAACTCTCCACCATGATCCGTCCATCTTGGATGGCCCTACACAGCATGGATCAAAGTTTCATTGTGTTAGACAAGGCTGTGGAACTTGGTTAGTTAGTTAGATTGGTTAGTTTTCTGGGATTGTGGTTTCCATTTTGTCTGCCCTCTGATGGAAAAAGATAAGAGGCTCATGAAAGCTTCCTGATGGGAGAGATTGAAAGAGGGGGAACCTGGGTCTTGTTCTGATGGGTGGGGACATGCTCAGTAAATCTTTAATCCAATTTTCTGATGGGCAGGGCTGTGTCCCCTCCCTGTTGTTTGACCTGAGGCCAAACTATGGTGGAGGTAATGAAGATAATGGCAACCTCCTTCAGAAGGTCCCATGTACACACTGCTACACTCAGTGCCCCCAGCCCTGTATCAGGCCACTGCTGACCCATGCCTCTGCCAGAGACTCTTGGACAATCATGGGCAACTCTGAGCCAGTCTCTTGTGGGGTCACTGCTCCTTTCTCCTGAGTCCTGGTGCACACAAGATTTTGTTTGTACCCTCCAAAGTCTGTATCTCCAGTCCTGTGTAAGTTCTGGTGGCTCTATGGTGGGGTTAATGGTGACCTCCTCCAAAAGGACTTATGCCACACCCAGGTCTGCTCTACCCAGAGCCCCTGTCCCTGCAGCAGTCCACTGCTGACCCATACCTTTGCAGGAGACACTCAAACACAGGTCTGGCTCAGACTCTATGGGGTCTCTGGGTCCTGGTGAGCACAAGGTTTTTTGTTTGTTTGTTTTAGCCCTCTGAGTGTCCCTGGTGGTTATGGGGTTTGATTCTAAATGGAATTTCACCCCCTCCTACTGTTTTACTGGGGTTTCTTCTGCCCAGTTAGAATGGCTGTTATCCAAAAGTCTACAAATGAAGCTTCCAGTTCAAGATGGCTGAGTAGAAGGATGTGCACTCATCTCCCCCTGAGAGAGCACCAAAATTGTTACTAGCTGTTGAACAAAAATCAACAGGAAGACACTGAAACACACCCAAAAAAAAAAAAAAAAAAAAAAGAAAAGCTATCCCACATTCAAAGACAAAGAAGAATCCACAAAAAGATGGTAGGAGGGGCTCAATCATGATAAATTAAAATCCCATATCTACCAGGTGTGTGACCCGCAGACTGGAGAACAATAATATCAAAGAAGTTCTCACAGTCTTGTAAAGGTTCTGAACCCCACGTCAGACATGCCAGCCTGGGGATACAACAAAGGGACTGGGAATCCCAAATTTGGCCTTGAGGACTAGCAGGATCTAATTATAGAATTTCCAGAGGACTGAGGGAAACAGAGACTCCAGTCTTGGCGAGCACAAACAAAATTTTGCATGCACTAAGACCCAGATGAGAGGAGCAGTGATCCCACAAGAGACTGACCCAGACTTGCTCATGATTGTCCAGGATTCTTTGGCCACTTGATGTGAACTGACTCATTGGAAAAGACCTTGATGCTGGGAAAGATTGAAAGCAGGAGAAGGGGACGACAGAGGATGAGATGGTTGGATGGCATCACCAACTCGACGGACATGAGTTTGAGCAAGCTCCTGGGGTTGGTGATGAACAGGGAACCTTGGCGTGCTTCAGTTCATGGGGTCACAAAGATTTGGACACGATTGAGTGGCTCAACTGAACTGATGTATAAAATATATAACTAATGAGAAACTACTATATATCACAGGTAACTCTATTCAGTGCTCTGTGATAATCTTTATGGGAAGGAAATCCAAAACAGAGGGGAGATATACATGTATATATATTATCAACAGCCTCGCATATGCAGATGATACCAATCTAATGGCAGAAAGCAAAGAGGAACTAAGCCTCTTAATGAGAGTGAAGGAGGAGAGTGAAAGAGCAGGGTTAAAAATAAATATTAAAAAAAAAACTAAGGTCATGGCCTCTAGCCCTATTACTTATAGAAGGGGAAAGGGGGAATAGAAAGGGGAAATGTGGGAGTAGTGACAGATTTCCTCTTCTTGGGCTCTAAAATCACTGCAAATGGTGACTGTAGCCATGAAATCAAAAGACAACTGCTTCTTTGCAGGAAAGCTATGACAAACATAGACAGTGTATTGAAAAGCAGAGATATTATTCTGCTGACAAAGGTCCATAGAGTCAAGTCTGTGGTTTTCCCAGTGGTCACATATGGTTGTGACAGCTGGACTGTAAAAAAGGCAGAGTGCCAAAGAATTGATGCTTTCAAACTGTGGTGTTGATGAAGACTCCTGGGAGTCCCTTGGAGAGCATGGAGATCAAACCAGTCAATCCTAAAGGAAATCAATCCTGAATACTCATTGGAAGGACTGATGCTGAAGTTGAAGCTCTAGTATTTTGGTCACCTGATGTGAACAGCTGACTCATTAGAAAAGTCCCTGGTGCTGGCAAAGATTGAGAACAGGAGGAGAAGAAGATGTCAGAAGATGTCAGAAGATGAAATGGCTGGATGGTATCACCAAAGCAATGGACACTGTGAGGCTGTCATGGCTAACGCCATGGCAGGCAGCCTAGATTAGGAGTAGGCCTGGTTTCCTGGGGTAACATAATTATCAGGCCTCCTGGAGCCAGCCAATCAACATATGCCTAGCCAGAGAAAAGGGAACCTCTCAGGGGAAAGCTGAAAGCCCCACGTTCGGCCAACAAAAATTACCTTGCAACTGTGTAACCAATCAGCTTGCGCCAACTACCCACTGTGTAACCAATCCGATTGCGCCAACTACCTACTGCTTATTTTGACCTAATAAATACCGGAGAGAACTGGGGCTCGGGGCCTTTTGTCCTCACACACCTGGTGAGGGCGGGAGGCCCTGGCTCGAGCCAGCAATAAATTCCCCTATTGCGAGTTGCATTGTTTTGAGGAGGCTTCTTTCCCGACCGGGGACTCGGACTACGGGCAGAACAGACACAAACTTGGGCAAACTTCTGGAGATGGTGAGGAACAGGGAAGCCTGGCATGCTGGAGTCCATGAGGTTGCAAAGAGTCTGAAAAAACTGGGCAACTGAAGAACAATCATATATCAAATATATATATATATACACACACACACACACACACACACACACATCTGACTCACTTTGTTGTATAGTAGAAACTGATAGAGCAGTGTAACACAACTATATTCCAATTTAAAAACTTGGAAAGAAAAAAGGAAAGACAGAGAGAAACAAAGAGTTACAAGGCAACCTCCATAAGGTTACCAGCTGATTTCTCTGAAGAAACGTTGTAGCATAGAAAGAAGTAGCGTGATCTGTTCAAACACATGAACGGAAAAATCTGTAACCAAGGATCCTCTCATCAGCAAGATTATCATTCAGAATAGGAGAGATAAAGAATTTCTTAAGCAAGAATCCAGCAGTATTAAGCATACTCTCAAAGAAATATTGAACGGCCTATTCTAAATAGAAAAGAACCAAGAATCTCAAGAAAAGAAAGATGACAATAGGAACAAGAAAGGCAAATATGTAAAAGGTTTGAAGATCATTTTAGGAAGTCATTACATATATTTAAAAACAGCAAAAATATGGAAGCAATTATAACTACAATTAAGTTATATATATATATATGTGTGTGTGTATATATATATATATATATATATATATATATATATAATCTATCTCAGTTCAGTCGCTCAGTCGTGTCCGACTCTTTGCGACCCCATGAATCACAGCATGCCAGGCCTCCCTGTCCATCACAAACTCCCGGAGTTTACTCAAACTCATACCCATCGAGTTGGTGATGCCATCCAGCCATCTCATCCTCTGTCGTCCCCTTCTCCTCCTGCCCCCAATCCCTCCAAGCATCAGGGTCTTTTCCAATGAATCAACTCTTCACATGAGGTGGCCAAAGTATTGGAGTTTCAGCTTCAGCATCAGTCCTTCCAATGAACACCGTCGCTGGCTTCAATGGACCACGCAGGAGCGTGGCAGTGAGGAGCTACCCCTCGCCCAAGGTCAGGGGTAGCGACCGAGAGTGCCAGGCTAAGACAGCACAGGAGCGGCAGCTGAGAGGAGCTTCCCCATGCCCGAGGTCAGGGGCAGCGGCCGAGAGGAACTACCCCACCCCAGAGGTCAGGGGCCCCGCCCAAGAGGAGCTACTCCACCTCCAAGGAGCAGCTGCTGCGTGGGTGCAGGAGGGCCGAGAGGAGCTACTCCATGTTCAAGGTCAGGAGGGGTGGCCTTGAGAAGATACCCCTCGTCCAAGGTAAGGAGAAGCAGCTGAGCTTTGCTGGAGCAGCCGTGAAGAGATACCCCACGTCCAAGGTAAGAGAAACCCAAGTAAGATGGTAGGTGTTGCGAGAGGGCATCAGAGGGCAGACACACTAAAACCATAATCACAGAAAACTAGCCAACTTGATCACAGGACCAGTCTTGTCTAACTCAATGAAACTAAGCCATGCCATGTGGGGCCACCCAAGATGGTCGGGTCATGGTGGAGAGGTCTGACAGAATATGGTCCGCTGGAGAAGGGAATGGCAAACCACTTCAGTATTCTTGCCTTGAGAACCCCATGAACAGTATGAGAAGGCAAAATGATAGGATACTGAAAGAGAAACTCCCCAGGTTGGTAGGTGCCCAATATGCTACTGGAGATCAGTGGAGAAATAACTCCAGAAAGAATGAAGGGATGGAGCCAAAGCAAAAACATATATATAATATGCTGTGCTTAGTCACTCAGTCATGTCCGACTCTTTGAGACTACATGGACTGTAGCCTGCCAGGCTCCTTTGTCCGTGGAGATTCTTCAGGCAACAATACTGAAGTGGGTTGCCATGCCCTCCTCCAGGGGATCTTCCCAACCCAGGGATCCAACCCAGATCTCCTGCATTGCAGGCAGATTCTTTACCATCTGAGCCACCAGGGAAGTCCAAGAATACTGAAGTAGATGGCCTATCCCTTCTCCAGGGATCTTCCCAACCCAGCAGTTAAACCAGGGTCTCCTGCATTGAAGGCAGATTCTTTACCAGCTGAGCTACATGTATATATACTTCAAATTCAAATCACTGAATATATATATATTCATCATTTGAATCAGATATGTGTATATATGGGAAGCAAATTAAGAAAACAAGGGATATATATAGAATATATATAAATATATATTTATTTATTTTTAATATTTTGATTTTGGATTTCCTTCCCATATAGCTTACCATAGAGCACTGAATAGAATTCCCTGTGATGTATAGTACAATTAACAGCAAAAAGATATGCATGAAGATGTGAAACAGGACATTAAAAAAAAATTGGGGAGAGTATAAAACTATTGATCTTTTGGAATGAGTCTCAACTTGAATAAGTATCAGTTTAAAGCAAGCAAATATAGTTATGGGTCAGTATACTTGAACTCCACGTGTGTGTGTGAATGTGTGTGTGCTCATTTGTGTCTGATTCTTTCCAGTCCTATGGGCTGTAGGTCATCAGGCTCCACTGTCCACGGTTATCTCTAGGCAAGAGTATTTGCATGGATTGCCATTTCATCTTCCAGGGGATTTTCCTGACCCAGTGCTCAAACCTGAGTCTCTTGTGTCTTCTGCATTGGCAGACTGACTTTTTTTTTTTTTTTTTACTACTGCTATTGTTCAGTTGCTAAGTCATGTCTGACTCTTTGTGATTCCATGGACTGCAACAAGTCAGGCTTCCTTGTCTTTCACTATCTCCTGGAGTGTGCTCTAATTCATGTCCATTGAATCAGTGATGTATCTAAATATTTCATCTTCTGTTGCCCTGTTTTCCTTTTGCCTTCAATCTTTCCCAGCATTAGGACTTTTTTCCAATGAGTTGGCAGTTTGTATATGGTGGCCAAAGTATCAGGGCTTCAGCTTCAGCACCAGTCCTTCCAATGAATATTCAGTGTTGATTTCCTTTAGGATAGACTGGTTTGATCTTGTTACAGTCCAATGGACTCTCAAGAGTCTTTTCTAGCACCACAATTTGAAAGCATCAATTCTTTGGCACTCAGCCTGCTTTGTGGTCAAATTCTTACATCTGTACATGACTACTAGCAAAACCATAGCTTTGACTATATGGGCCTTTGTCAGCAAAATGATGTCTTCTGTTTGCTTTTGAATGTGCTAAGATTGTTATAGCTTTCCTTCCAAAGAGCAAGTGTCTTTTAATATCATGGCTGTAATCACTGTCTACAGTGATTTTTGAGCCCAAGAAAATAAAATTTGTCACTGCTTCTACTTTTTCACTTTCTATTTTCCATGAAGTGATGGGACTGGATGCCATGATCTTAGTTTTTGAATGTTGAGTTTTAAGTCAACTTTTCCATTCTCCTTCTTCACCCTCATCAAAAGGATCTTTAATTCCTCTTTTTAAATTATTTTTATAATAATTGCATGATAATTGCTTTACAGTATTGTGCTGATTTCTGCCATACATCAACATGAATCAACCAACCATAGATATACACACACCCTCTCCCTCTTGAAACTCCCTCCCACCTCCCACCCCACCCCTCCACTCTAGGTTGTCACAGAGCACTGGGTTTGACATTCTTGCATCATGCAGCAAATTCCCACTGGTTATCCATTTTGCATGTTGTAAATTATGGGTTTCAATGCTATTCTCCCAATTTACCCCACCCTCTTCTACACTAGTTTTGTCCACAAATCTGTTCTCTATGTCTGCGTCTCCACTGCTGCCCTGCCAATAGGCTCATCAGTGCCATATTTCCAGATTACATATATATGTGTTAATATATAAGATATATGTTTCTCTTTCTGACTTCACTCTTATAATAGTCTCTAGGTTCATCCAACTCATTAGAACTGACTCAAATGTATTCCTTTTTTATGGCTGAATAATATTTCATTGTATATACGTACCACATATCTTTATCCACTCACTTGATGGACATCTAGGTTGCTTCCATGTCTTAGCTATTATAAACAATGCTGCGGTGAATGTTGGGATACATATGTTTTTTTTTCAATTATGGTTTCCTCAGGGTATATGCCCAATAGTGGGATTGTTGGGTCATATGGTAATTTTATTCCCAGTTTTTTAAGGAATCTCCATATTGTTCTCCATAGTGGCTAGATCAATTTACATTCCCATCAACAGTGTAAGGAGATTCCCCTCTCTTCACAACTTCCCCCAGCAGTTATTGTTTGTATATTTTTTGATGATGGCTATCTGAGCAATGTGAGATGATACCTCATTATAGTTTTGATTTGCATTTCTCTAATAAGCAATGTTGAGCATCTTTTTATGTGTTTATTAGCCATCTGTTTGTCTTCTTTGGAGAAGTATCTGTTTAGGTCTTCTGCCCACTTTTTGTTTGGGTTTGGGTTATCTGTTTTTCTGGTATTGAGCTGAATGAGCTGCTTGTATATTTTGGAGATTAATCCTTTGTCAATTGTTTCATTTGGTATTACTTTTTCCCATTATGAGAGTGGTCTTTTCACCTTGTTTATCCTGACATCACCTTGTCTTTGACAAAGGAAGCGAGAATATACAATGGAAAAAAAGATAGTCTTTTCAATAAGTGGTTCTGAGGAAACTGGACAGCTATGTGTAAAAGAATGAAATTAGAACACTTCCTAACACCACATATAAAGATAAACTCAAAATGGATTAAAAGCCTAAGTGTAAGACCAGCAACAATAGAAATCTTAGAGGAAAACATAAATAGAACACTCTGACATAAATCACAGCAAGATCCTCTATGATCCATTTCCTAGAGTAATGGCAATAAAAACAAAAATAAATAAATGGGACATACTTAACCTCAAAGGCAGGCAAATTCTTTACCACTAGTACCACCTAGGAAGTCCCTGAACTCTGTGGTAACCACAAATCAAAAATATACAACAGATTCAGAAAATCCAAAAAGAAGAGAACTCAAGAATACGATAAAAGGAAATAAACTACAAAAAAAAATGTAAAGAAGTGAACAAAGAAGAGATATAAAGGCAACTGGATAACAAGGATTAAAATGGTGATAGATACAATAATTACTTTAAATGTAAATGTAGACTAAATTCTACATTGAGACAGAATGGCAGAATGGATTAAAAGAAAGAACCTACAATATGCTGCCTACAGGAGACTCATCTAAGAACTAAAGTCACACACATACTTAAAGTAAGGGGATGGAAAATGATACTTCATACAAATGGAAACAAGAAGAAAATAGGGTTAGAAAATTTCATATCAAGCAAAACATATTTTAAAACAAAGTCCATGAAAAAGACAAAGAATTATATTATATAATAATAAAAAAATCAATACAAGAAGGGATATTGTATTTTTAACAAACACACCCAATATAGGAGGACATAAATACATAAAACAATGATTAACAGACATAAAAGGAGAAACTGACAATAATATAATAATAGTTATTATACTGACATTAATGGATAGATCATTCTCACAGAAAGTCAATTAAGCACCAGAGGTCCTAATGACACAATAAACTACTTGGACTTAATTGATATCTACAGGAGACTGCACCATTAAAAAAAAAGAAAATACATTCTTTGCAAGTGTACCTGAAATGCTTTTTTAGGGTAGACTACATGATATGTCACAAAACAAGCCTCAACAAATTTAAGATGATAGAAATTACTTCAAGAATCTTTTGTGAATAAAGCGTTAGGAAGCTAGAAATCAACCACAGACGGAAAGTGAAGAAAATGACAGACACATGAAGACTAAACAATGTGGTACCAAAATATCAGAGTCTCTAGTAAAATCAAAGAAGAAATCAGAAAATATCTCAAGATAAACAAAGTGAAAACACAGCATTACAAAATCTATAGCATGCTATGTAAGCAATTCTAACAGGAAAGCTGATAATGATAAAGGCATTCTCAAGAAACAAGAAACATCTCAAATAAAAAGCCTATCTACCTCCCAAAATAATTAGGAAAAAAAAGAGAGAAATCAAAATCCAACTCAGCAGAAGGAAGTAATAAAGATCACAGAGGAAATAAACTGAATAGAAATGTTTAAAAATTAGGAAAAATCATTAAACCAAGAGCTGTTTTTTAATTAATTTATTTAATTGGAGGCTATTAATTTACAATACAATTAAATTCCATATATATGTGTTAATATACTCTATTGGTGTTTCTCTTTCTGCTCACTTCACTCTGTAAAATAGGTTCCAGTTTTATCCACCTCATTAGAACTGATTCAAATGTATTCTTTTTTATAGCTGAGTAATATTTCATCGTGTATATGTAACACAATTCCTTACCCATTCATCTACCAATGGACATCTAAGTTGCTTCCATGTCCTAGGTATTGTAAACAGTGCTGCAATGAACGTTGGAGTACATGTGTCTCTTTCACTTCTGGTTTCCTTGGTGTGTATGTCCAGCAGTGGGATTGCTGGGTCATATGGCAGTTCAATTTTCAGTTTTATAAGGAATCTCCACACTGTTCTTCATAGTGGTTATACTAGCTTGCATTCCCACTAATTCCCCCTTTTCTCCACACCTTCTCCAGCATTTATTGCTTGTAGACTTTTTGATGGCAGTCATTCTGACTGGTGAGAGATGATGCCTCATTGTGGTTTTGATTTGCATTTCTCTGATAATGAGTGATGTTGAGCATCTTTCCATGTGTTTGTTAGCCATCTATATGTCTTCTTTGGAGAAATGTCTGTTTATTTATTTTGCCCATTTTTTGACTGGGTTGTTTATTTTTCTGGTATTAAGCTTCATGAGCTGCTTGTATATTTTGAAGACTAATTCTTTATCAGTTGTTACCTTTAATATTATTTTCTCCAATTATGAAGGCTGCGTTTTTCACCTTATGTACAGTTTCCTTCATTGTGAAAAGCTTTTAAGCTTAATTAAGTTCAATTTGCTTATTTTTGTTGTTATTTCCATTACTCTGGGATCATAGAGTATCATAGTGGATCATAGAGTATCCTGATGTGATTTATGTCAAAGAGTGTTTTGCCTATGTTTTCTTTTAAGAGTTTTATAGTTTCTGGTCTTACATTTAGATCTTTAATCAATTTTCAGTTTATTTTTGTGTATGTTGTTAGAAAGTAACATGGTTTCACTCATTTACAGGTGGTTGACCAGTTTTCCCAGCACCACTTGTTAAAGAGACTGTCTTTACTCCATTATATATTTTTGCCTCCTTTGTCAAACATAAGGTACCCACAGGTGCATGGATTTATCTCTGGGCTTCCTATTTTGTTCCATTGATCTATATTTCTGTCTTTGTACAAGTACCATACTGTCTTGATGACTGTAGCTTTGTATGGTAGTCTGAAGTCAGGCAGATTGTTTCCTCCAGTTCCATTCTTCTTTCTCAAGATTGCCTTGGCTATTCAAGATTTTTTTCATACAAATTGTGAAATTATTTGTTCTAGTTATGTGAAAAATACCATTGGTAGCTTGATAGGAATTGAGGTGAACCTATAGATTGCTTTGAGTAGTATACTCATTTTCAGTATATTGATTCTTCCAATCCACGGACATGGTATAATTTTCCATCTATTTGTATCACCTTTGATTTCTTTCATCAGCATTTTATCGTTCTCTATATATAGGTCTTTCACTTCTTCAGGTAAATTCACTTTTAAGTATTTTACTCTTTTCATTGCAATGGTGAGTGGGATTGTTGCCTTAATTTATTCTGTTTTCTGATTGTTAGTGTATAGGAATGCAAGGGATTTTTGTGTATTAATTTTATATCCTGCAACTTTACTATTTTCACTGATTAGCTCTAGTGATTTTCTGATGGTATCTTTAGGGTTTTCTATGTAGAGGATCATGACTTTTACAAATGGTGAGAATTTTGCTTCTTATTTTCCAACCTGAACTCCTTTTATTTCTTTTTCATCTCTGATGGCCATGGCTAGGACTTCCAAAACTATGTTGAATAGGAGTGGTGAGAGTGGACACTCTTGACTTGTCCCTGATTTTAGAGGAAGTGCTTTCAATTTTTCACCATTGAGGATAAAGTTTGCTGTGGGTTTGTCATATATGGCTTTTATTATGTTGAAGTATGTTCCCTCTAGGCCTGCTTTCTGGCGAGTTTTTATCCTAAATTGGCACTGAATTTTGTCAAAGGCTTTCTCTGCATCTATTGAGATAATCACATGGTTTTATCTTTCAATTTATTAATTTGGTGTATAACATTGATTGATTTGCAAATGTTGAAGATTCTTGCATCCCTGGGATAAAGCCCACTTGGTAATGATGTATAATCTTTTTAATATGTTGTTAAATTCTGTTTGCTAAAATTATGTTGAGGATTTTTGCATCTATGTTCATCAGTGATGTTTTGTGGCATATTTGTCTGGTATGAGGGTGATGGTGGCCTCATAGAATGTGTTTGGGAATTTACCTTCCTGTACTATTTTTTAGAAGAATTTGAGTAGGATAGGTGTTAGTTCTTTTCTAAATTTTTGGTAGAAAATTAACCTGTGATGCAATCTGGTCCTGGGCTTTCGTCCTGTTGGATGATTTTTCATTACAATTTCAATTTCCATGCTTGTGATGGAACTGTTAAGATTTTCTGTTTCTTCCTGGTTCAGTTTTGGAAGGTTTTACTTTTCTAAGAATTTGTCCATTTCTTCCAAGTTGTCCATTTTATTGGCATATAGTTGCTGATAGTAGTCTCTTATGATCCTTGGTATTTCTGTGTTGTCTGTTGTGATTTCTCCATTTTCAGTTCTAATTTTATTGATTTGATTCTCCCTTTTTACTTGATTAGTCTGGCTAACAGTTTTTCTATTTTATTTATCTTCTCAAAAAAATCAAGCTTTTAGTTTTGTTGATTTTTGCTATAGTCTCCTTCGTTTCTTTTAAATTTATTTCTGCTCTTTTTTTTAATGATTTCTTTTCTTCTTCTCACTTTGGGTTTCTTCTTTTTCTAGTGGCTTTAGGTGTAAAAATTGTTTGTTTGTTTGATGTTTCTTTTGTTTCTTGAGCTTTAGGAGATGACAGAGAATGAGATGTTTTGATGGCATCACCAACTCAATGGACATGAATTTGTGTAAGCTCCGGGAGTTGGTGATGGACAGGGGAGCCTGGCATGCTGCCTGCCATGGGGTTGCAAAGAGTTGGACATGACTGAGTGACTGAACTGAACTGAACTGAATTGTATTACTCTGCACCTTCCTCTTAGCAATACTTTTACTGTACCCCATCAGTTTTGATTTGTCCTGTTTTCATTGTCATTTGTTTCTATGCATGTTTTGATTGCCTTTTTGATTTCTTCTGTGATCCGTTGGTTATTCAGAAGCGTATTGTTTAGCCTCCATACGTTTGTATTTTTGATAGTTTTGTTTTCCTGTAGTTGACATCTAATCTTACTTCATGGTGATCAGAAAAGATGCTTGAAATTATTTCAATTTTTAAAAGTTTACCAAGGCTAGATTTATGGCCCAGGATGTGATCTATCCTGGAGAATATTCTGTGTGCACTTGAGAAATAGGTGAAATTCACTGGTTTTGGGTGAAGTGCCCCATAGAATCAATTAGGTCTAACTGGTTGGTACATTGTATCATTTAAAGCTTGTGTTTCCTTGCTAATTTTTTGTTTGGTTGATCTATCCATACATGTGAGTGGATTATTAATGTCCCCCACTGTTATTGTATGACTGTTAATTCCCCCTTTCATGTGTGTTAGAGTTTGCCTTACATATTGAGGTGTTCCTATGTTGGGTACATATATATTTATAATTGTTATATCTTCTTCTTGGATTGATCCTTTGATCAGTATGTCGTTTCCTTCTTTGCCTCTTATCACGGTCTTTATTTCAAAGTCTATTTTATCTGATATGAGTATTATTGCTCCTGCTTTCTTCTAGTTTCCATTTGCATGTAATATCGTTTCCAGCCCTTTACTTTCAGTCTGTATATGTACCTAGGTTTGAGATGGGTCTCTTGTGGACAGCACATATAGAGGTCTTGTTTTTGTATCCATTCAGCCAGTCTTTGTCTTTTGGTTGGGATATTCAACCCATTTACATTTAAGGTAATTATTGATAAGTATGATCCCATTGCCATTTACTTTGTTGTTTTAGGTTCACGTTTATACACCCTTTCTGTGTTTCCTGTCAAGAGAAGATCCTTTAGCATTTATTGAAGAGCTGGTTTGGTGGTGCTGAATTCTTCCAGCTTTTGCTTGTCTATAAAGCTTTTGATTTCTCCTTCATGTCTTAATGAGATCCTTCTGAGTATAGTAATCTGGGTTGTAGGTTTTTCTCTTTCATCACGTTAAGTGTGTCTTGCCATTCCCTTCTGGCCTGAAGAGTTTCTATTGATAGATCAGCTGTTGTCCTTATGGGGATCCCCTTGTGTGTTTGTTGCTTTTCCCTTGCTGCTTTTAATATTTGCTCTTTGTGTTTCATTTTTGTTAATTTGATTAATATGTGCCTTTGGGTGTTTTGCCTTGGGTTTATCTTGTTTGGGACTCTCTGGGTTTCTTGGATTTGGGTGAATGTTTCCTTCCCAATTTTAGGGAATTCTTGACTGTTATCTCCTCAAGTATTTTCCCATGACCTTTCTTTTAGTCTTCTTGGAAACCTATGATTCAAATGTTGGGGCATTTAACATTGTCCTAGAGGTATGTGAGGTTATCCTCATTTCTTTTTATTCTTTTCTCTTTTTTCCCTCTCTGCTTCAGTTATTTTCAGCATTCTATCTTCCACCTCACTTATCCTCTCTTCTGCTTCAGTTATTCTACCATGGGTTCCCTCCAGAGGGCTTTTAATCTCAGTTATTGCACTGTTCATTATTGATCGACTCTTCTTTATTTCTTCTAGGTCCTTGTTAAACATTTCTTGCATCTTCTCAGTCCTTGTCTCTAGTCTATTTATCTACAACTTCATTTTTTTTCAAAACTTTGGATCATCTTTACTATCATTATTCGGAATTTTTTTTTCAGGTAAACACCCTATCTCCTCCTCTTTTGTTTGGTTTTGTCAGTTTTCATCATGTTTCTTCACTTGCTGAATATTTCTCTACCTTTTCATTTTGTTTAGATTGCTTTGTTTGGGGTGCCCTTTCTGCAGGCTGGAAGTGTGTGGTTCCTCTTAATTGTGGAGTCTTCTCCCTGTGGGTGGAGTTGAACTAGTTGCTTGTCAAGGTTTCCTAGTTGGGAAGCTTGTGTCTGTATCTGGTGGCTGGAGCTGGATCTCTTCTCTCTGGAGTGCAACAAAGTTTCCATTGGTGAGTTTTGAGTTGTCTATGGGTTTGGCATATCTTTAGGAAGCCCATATTTTAATATTCAGTGTTGTGTCCTGTTTTGTTGGAGAGTTAACGTGGTGTATTTTGCACTGGAGCTTGTTGGCTCTTGGGTGGAGCTTGGTTTCAGTGTTGGTATGGAGGCTTTTGGGTGAGTTCTTGTCTATTAATGTTCCCTGGAGTCAGGAGTTCTCTGATGTTTTAAAGATTTGGAGTTAAGCCACTGCCTCTGGCTTTTGGTCTTCCTCTTACAGTAGAAGAGCTGGTTTCTTTTGAAAAGATAAAATAAATAAACCTCTATTCAGACTCACCAGGAAGAAAAGAGGACTCAAATAAGCAAAATAAGAAATGAAAGAGAAGAAATAACTGATAGCATTGAAATACAAAAAAAAAAAAAAAAAAAAGAAAATAATAAATGCTGATCCATTGGTCAATTAGAAATGGACAAGTTTCTAGAAACATACGGCCTTCCAAAACTGAGTCAAGCAGAAGTATACAATTTATACAGACCAATCACTACAAGTGAAACAAATGTCAAGGAACAGACCAGTTCACTGGACAATTCTGTCAAGCACACAAAGAAGAACACTTACCTATCCCTTTTAAATTGCAACAAAATGAAATGCAAAAACCATATGATCATCTCAACAGATGCAGAAAGTGCATTTGATAAAATTCAACATCCATTTATAATAAAAATTATCACCAAAGTGGATATAGCAGGAACATACCTCAACATAATGAAAGCCATTTATGACACGGTCAACATCATTCTCAATGATGAAAAACTGAAAGCCTTCCCAGTAAATTCAGAGATAAGACAAGGATCTTCACTCTCATCACTCCACTTTGGATAGCTCTTATTTCTTTTTCTTATCTGATTTCACTGGTTAGGAATTCCAATACAATGTTGAATGGAAGTGTTGAGAGTGGGCATTCTTGTTTTGGTTTTTCATAGCAAAGCAAACTAAAAGAAATCCTACAGAATGGGAGAAAATATTTGCAAACAGTGTGAACATCAAGGGGTTACTATTTCAAATATACAAATAGCTCACAAAACTCAGTATAAAAAAAATTGAAAAATGGACTGAAGTTGTAAATAGACAGTTTCCCAAAGAACATACAGTTGGCTAATAGGTACACAAAAAGATTGTCAACACTGTTAATTATTATTAAGGGAAGATATATGAAAACCACAATGAGGTATTAACTCACACCTATCAGAATGGCTATTGTCACAATGCCTACAAATAATAAATTCTGGAAAGGGTATGGAGAAAAGGAAACATTTGTATACTACTGGTGGGAATGTAGATTTGAATAGTCACTATGGAAAACAGTATGAAATTTCCTTAAAAGAACTAAAATTAAAGCTACCATATGACCCATCAATGCTACTCTTAGGTATATTTTCAGAAGAAACAATAACATTAATTGAAAAAGACACCTGAACCACAATGTTCATAGCAGCACTATTTACAGTAACTGTGTCCATCAACAGATGATTTATATTCTTATACAATGGAATATTATTCAGCTGTAAAAATAAATGAAATATTTCCACTTGCAGCAACATGGATGGACCTAGAGAACATTGTATTCAGTGAAGTAAGTCATATAGAGAAAGACAAATACTATATGAGATAGCTTATATGCAAAATCTAAAAGTAATACAAATAAATCTACATACAAAATAGAAACAGATGTAGAAAACAAACTTATGGTTACCAAATAAAGAGGAAGTGACAAATTACAAATATGATATTAGCAGATACAAACTACTATGGGTAAAGAAGATAAGCAACAAATTTCACCATATAGTACAAAGAATTATATTCAATTTGTTATAATTACCTATAATGGAATATAATCTGAAAAAAGAATTGAATCCCTTCACTCTACACCTGAAACTAACATAAGAAAAAATAAAAATAAAACAATTCAATTGAAACATGGCTAGCAGCTTTGAATAGACCTTTCCCCCAAAGATATACAAACAGCTAACAGGCAAATGAAATGATGCTCAACATCTCTAATTATTAGAGAAATGCCCATGAAAACCACATCACACACCAGTCAAAATGGCCATCATCAAAAATCTTACAAATAGTAAATGTTGTCAAAGATCTGGAGAAAAGGGAACCCCTCTACACTGTTGGTAGGAATGTAAGCTGTGTAGCCACTATGGAAAACAGTATGGAGGTTTCTTAAAATTTAAAAAAGGAAATACCATATGCTTCAGGAAATCCACTCCTGGGTATGTATCTGAAAATGTATACACTAATTCTAAAAGATGCATGCACTCCAGCGTTCACAGCAGCACTATTTGTAGTGTCCAAGAAATGGAAACAACCCAAATGTCTATCATTGTGAGTCTGATTTTGATACACATTCATTTGTATTTTCAGATTTTACATATAAGTGATATTAAATAATATTTGTCTTTCTCTGACATTTCACTAAGCATAATATTCTCTATGTTGATCAACACTATTGAAAATGACACTAATTCACTTTTATTATGGCTGAGAAGTATTCTATTGGGCTTCCCTGGTGGCTCAGACAGTAAAGAATCTGCCTGCATTGCAGGAGGCCTGGGTTTGATCCCATGTATATTTCCTACTTTTGCATTCCTATCCTTTTGATGAAAAGGACATCTTTTCTTATGTTAGTTCTAGAAGCTCTTGTAGGTCTTCATGGAGCCATTCAACTTCAGCTTCTTTGGCATTACTGGTTGGGCATAGACTTGGATTACTGTGATGTTGAATGGTTTGCATTCAAAATGAACCAAGATCATTCTGTCATTTTTAAGATTGTACCCAAGTACTGCATTTTGGACTCTTTTGTTGACTATGAGAGCTACTCCATTTTCTTCTAAGGAATTTTTGTCCACAATAGTAGATATAATGGTCACCTGAATTAAATTAACCCATTCCCATCCATTTTAGTTCACTGATTCCTAAAATATCGATGTTCGCCCTTGCCATCTCATGCTTGACCAGGTCCAATTTACCTTGGTTCATGGACATAGCATTCCAGGTTCCTATGCAACATTGTTCTTACAGCATCAGACTTTATTTTCACCACCAGATATATTCACAAGTGAGTGTCATTTCTACTTTGACCCAGCCTCTTCATTCTTTTTGGAGATATTTCTCTGCTCTTCCCCAGTAACATATTGGACAGCTGCTGACCTGAGGGGCTCATTTTCTGATGTCATATCTTTTTGCCTTTCATCATGTTCATGGGGTTTTCAAGGCAAAAATAATGAAGTGGTTTCCCATTCCCTTCTCCAGTGAACCACGTTTTGTCAGAAGTCTCCACAATGACCTTTCCAATTTGGGTGGCCTTGCATGACATGGCTCATTGCTTCACTGAGTTACACAATGTGGTGATTCATGTGTGCATTTTGGTTAGCTTTCTGTGATTGTGGGTTTTGTTCTGGAGGTTGTGGGATTGTAGCTCTTATTTCTTTTGTCTGCCTTCTGATGGATGAGGATAAGATCTTGTGTAAGCTTCCTAATTGGAAGGACTAGCTGTGGGAAAAACTGGGTCTTGCTCTGGTGGGCAGGGCCATGCTCAATAAATCTTCAATCCAATTTTCTGCTGATGGGTGGGGCTGTGCTCCCTCCCTATTAGTTGTTTGGCCTGAGGTGGCCGAGTATTTACTAGTGGCCTATAAATATGGTCTGATTTGGTAAGATAAATCAGATGATATCTATACACTAATTGTAATGATATAGGACAAAGGGACATAATGGTGATGTATGAAAGAGGGAGCTTAGTGAACAGAGTAAATTTCTTGAGAAGATGAGAGGGTATAGTATCCAGCATAAAAGTTTGGGGATGATCTTTTCTGGGAGCAGAAATAAATGGGTGCCAGCAGTTTTTGGGATTCATCTTGGGTGAAGAGAGTAAAAGGAAATGCTAATGCCTTTTATTTTCTCAATGAAGTATGAGATAACATGAACTGAGAATGAGTAGGAAAGAAGATTGGATCTTTGAGAGAGTGGGTAACCTGACCTAACATGAAACATCGTAGGATGCCAGGCAGAACTGAGTAGCCAATTTGAGGTTTGTGGTCTTGAATTAAGTGATACCAAGCATCTTAGCTGCGTGATTTTTTACAGGTAGGAAACTAATCCTCCTTGCTCATAGCATGTTATTCTTTTAATGTACTTCTGGATTTTCTTTCTTGGAATTACATTTTTTGCATTGAATTTATACATTTTACCTTATTCTGGTGTATAAATATTTTATTTCTATTGTTAATCTCCAAATGTAATGTCTAGATTATTTCCATATTATCTCCACATGTTTCTCCAAATTTAATATTGTCTATACTAGACTCTCCTTTATGCATCTTGTTTGATTTGGAAGAACTAGGTGCTTGAATAAATTTATCTCAAAACCAGCTTATACTTCCTTGATTTAATTCCAGTATTGTTTTCAATCAGTACTACCTACCAATATTTGTTTTTGCTTCCCATGTGATATTGAAGAGTAATGAATAGAAACCTTTCTTGAGAAAACTCTGTAAGACATTGAGGATTCACAGAACAAAGGAAGCAGGTTAAAGACAAGTGACAATGTTGCAAAGGGTATGTATATGCAGCACATAACACAGTGTGTATGCATGAGGTAGTGATTCTCTGAGATGGAAGGGTAAAGTTTAAAGAGCAAAGCACAATATATGGGAGGATGATATTGTAGGAGGAAAACATGATGCATCTGATGGAGAAGAGAGGAGATGGTGGGGTCTTCCACCAAACAGGTGGTTTACATTGCCCTAGTAGCATAAGCTAGTCATCAGTATAAAGAGGGGAGAACCAGTGATCCCGGTGTGCAAAGTGAAATCTTGAGGGAGCGAATCTGGTATATAGACAAATTTTGTTAGGCCTACAAAAATTTGGTAAAAATTGATAGTTATAAACATTTTAAAAATGAGAGGTTTCTTGAGAAAATTTGAGTCTATGAGTTCTCTCAAAAATTCTGAAAATATGGGCTGAACATACATTATGTGCTAGTTAATTTTCTTAGTCCTTTAGCACAAATTAACTCAAATCTCATACAAGGTCTATGTGAAAGATACCATCATCATTATTATTTTAGAATTTAGTAAACTGGAACAGAAAAGCTAAGTGACTAGCCTTTTGTCACACAGCTGATAGGTGGCAGAGCCAGGATTCAATTAAAAGAATATCTCTGCAAGGCAACATTGGTTGAAGATATGTAGTGTTTGCCTCTTTAGATGAGTCACATGCTCTCCTGCTTGCCTCAGTTTTCTTTAGCATTCCCTTTTATAGTGTGCCTGCTCTCCTTCACTTATTTACTTTGCCTGTGTGTTCTCTCAAGGCTTTTGAGTATATGACTCCTGATGAATAAAAAGAGGGTAGAGGAATATTACTTGTTAATATCAAGACATCCTTACAAGAAGAGTTTTCATAACTTTGGAGAGTCCTTCAACATGATAGCCTCTGGCTGCCAATGCTATACCATTTGGTTAGAGAAGAGGAGGGAGTCATTTACCCACAGGGCCTGGCCTATTGCAGTTGGTTAAATAAAAGAGAATTAGTGCATAAATAAATGGATTTGCTGTGAGAATTCAATAATTAAATCTGTGGATTAATTCAGTTCAGTTCAGTTCAGTCGCACAGTTGTGTCCAACTCTTTGTGACCCCACGGACTACAGCACACCAGGTTCCCCTGTCCATCACCAACTCTTAGAGCTTGCTCAAACTCACATCCATCGAGTTGGTGATGCCATCCAAACATCTCATTCTCTGTTGTCCCCTTCTCCTGCCTTCAATCTTTCCCAACATCAGGGTCTTTTCCAACGAATAAGTTTTGTTTTTTGTTGTTTTTTTTTTTTTTTGCATCAGGAGGCCAAAACATTGGAGTTTCAATTTCAACATCAGTCCTTCCAGTGAATATTCAGGACTGATTTCCTTCAGGGGTGATTTGATCTCCTTGAAGTCCAAGGGATTCTCAACAGTCCTCTCCAAGACCACAGTTAAAAAGCATCAATTCTTCAGCATTCAGTTTTCTTAATAGTCCAACTCTCACATCCATACATGACTACTGGAAAAACCATAGCTTTGACTATATGGAACTTTGTCAGCAAAGTAGTGTCTCTGCTTTTTAATATGTGGTCTAGGTTGATCATAGCTTTTCTTCCAAGGAGCAAACATTTTTAATTTCATGGTTGCAGTCACCATCTGCAGTGATTTTGAAGCCCCCCAAAATAAAGTCTGTCAGTGTTTCCATTGTTTCCCTATCTATGCCATGAAGTGATGGGACCAGTTGTCATGATCTTAGTTTTTATATTGTTGAGTTTTAAGCCAACTTTTTCACTCTCCTCTTTCACTTTTATCAAGAGGCTCTTTAGTTCTTCTCTTCTGTCTGCCATAAGGGTTGCATCATCTGCATATCTGAGGTTATTGATATTTCTCCCAGCAGTCTTGATTCCAGCTTGTGCTTCATCCAGATTGGCATTTTGCATAATGTACTCCGCATGTAAGTTAAATAAGCAGGGTGACAATATACAGTCTTGACATACTCCTTTCCCAATTTGGAACCAGTCTGTTTTTCCATGTCTGATTCTAACTGTTGCTTCTGGACCTGCATACAGATTTCTCAGGAGGCAGGTCAGGTGGTCTGGTATTCCCATCTCTTTCAGAATTTGCAGTTTGTTGTGATACACACAGGCAAAGGCTTCGGAGTAGTCAATAAAGCAGAAGACTATGTTGTGGAACGTTCTTGCTTTTTTGATGATCCAAAGGATGTTGACAACTCTCTGGTTCCTCTGCCATTTCTAAATCCAGCTTGAACATCTGGAAGTTCACAGTTCACGTATTGTTGAAGCCTGGCTTGGAGAATTTTGAGCATTACTTTGCTAGCCTGTGAGATGAGTGCTAGTAGTATGAACATTCTTTGGCATTGCTTTTCTTGGGATTGGAATGAAAACGAACCTTTTCCAGTCCTGTGACCCCTGCTGAGTTTTCCAAATTTGATGGCATATTGAGTGCAGCACTTTCTCAGCATCATCTTTTAGGATTTGAAATAGCTCAACTGCAATTCCATCACCTCCACTAGCTTTGCTCATAATGATGCTTTCTAAGGCTCACTTGACTTCACATTCCAGGATGTCTGGCTCTAGGTGAGTGATCACACCATTGTGGTTATCTGGGCGATGAAGATCTTTTTGTATAGTTCCTATGTGTATTCTTGGGCTTCCCTTGTGGCTCAGCTGGTAAAAAATTCGCCTGCAATGCAGGAGACCTGGGTTCAATCCCTGGGTTGGGAAGATTCCCCTGAAGAAGGGAAAGGCTACCCACTCCAGTATTTTGGCCTGGAGAATTCCATGGACTATACAGTCCATGGGGTCACAAAGAGTCCGACACGACTGAGTGACTTCCATTTTCACTTTCTGTGTATTCTTGCCACCTGTTCTGAATATTTTCTGCTTCTATTAGATCCTATATTTCTGTCCTTTATTGTGCCCATCTTTGCATGGAACATTCCTTTGGTATCTCTAATTTTCTTGGAGAGATTTCTAGTCTTCCCCATTCTATTGTTTTCCTCTATTTCTTTGCATTGATCACTGAGGAAAGCTTTCTTATCTCTCCTTGCTATTCTTTGGAAATGTGCATTCAAATGGGTATATCTGTCTTTTTCTCCTTTGCTTTAGCTTCTTTTCTTTTCACAGCTATTTGTGAGGCCTCCTCAAACAACTATTTTGCCTTTTTGCATTTTTTTTACTTGGGATTGGTCTTGATCACTGCTTCCTGTACAATGTCAGGAACCTCCATCCATATTTCTTCAGGCACTCTGTCTATCATATATAATCCCTTGAATATATTTGTCACTTCCATTGTATAATTGTATGGGATTTGATTTGGGTCATTCCTGAATGGTCTAGTTGTTTTTCCATACTTTCTTCAATATTAGTCTGAATTTGGCAATAAAGAGTTCATGATCTGAGCCACAATCAGCTCCAAGTCTTGTTTTTGCTGACTGTAAAGTGCTTCTCCATCTTTGGCTTCATGGAATAGAATCAATCTGATTTAGGTATTGAACATCTGGTGATGTTGATGTGTAGAGTCATCTCTTGTATTGTTGGAAGAGGTTGTTTGCTATGACCAGTGAGTTCTCTTGCAAAACTCTGTTATCCTTTGTCCTGCTTCATTCTGTACTCCTTGGCCAAACTTGCCTGTTACTCCAGGTATTTCTTGATTCCTACTTTTGCATTCCAGTCCCCTGATGAAAAAGCCACCTTTCTTTTTGTGTGTGTGTGTGTGTGTGTGTATGTTAGTTCTAGAAGGTCTTGTAAGTCTTCATAGAACTATTAACGTTCAGCTTCTTCAGTATTACTGTTTGGGACATAGACTTAGATTACCATGACATTGAATGATTTGCCTTGGAAATGAACAGAGATCATTCTGTAATTTTTGAGATTGCACCCAAGTACTGCATTTTGGACTTCTTTGCTGACTGTGAGGGCTATTCTGTTTTTTCTAAGGGCTTCTTGCCTACAGTAGTAGATATGATGGTCATGTGAATTAAATTTGCCCATTCCAGTCCATTTTAGTTCACTGATTACTAAAATGTTGATGTTCACTCTTTCCATCTCCTGTTTGACCACTTTCAGTTTACCTTGATTCATGGACCTAACATTCCAGATTCCAATACAATATTGCTCTTTACAGCATTGGACTTTACTTCCATCACCAGTCACATCCATAACTGGGCATTGTTTTCACTTTGTCTCAGCCTCTTCATTCATTCTGGAGTTATTTCTCCACTTTTCTCCAGTAGCATACTGGGCACCTACCGACCTGGGGAATTCATCTTTCAGTGTCATATCTTTTTGCCTTTTCATACTGTTCATAAGGTTCTCAAGGCAAGAATACTGAAGTGGTCTGCCATTCCCTTTCCCAGTGAACCACATTTTGTCAAAATTCTCCACCATGGCCAGTCCATTTTGAGTGGCCCTACATGGCATGGCTCATAGTTTCATTAAGTTAGACAAGGCTGTGACCCACGTGATCAGTTTGATTAGTTTTCTGGAATTGTGGTTTTCATTCTGTCTGCCCTCTGAAGGTTAAAGATAAGAGGCTCATGGAATCTTCCTGATGGGAGAGACTGACTGTGGGGGAAACCGGGTCTTGTTCTGATGGGCGGGATATTGCTCAGCAAATCTTTAATCTAATTTTCTGTTGATGGTTGGGGCTGTGTTCCCTCCTTGTTGTTTGACCAGAGAGCAAACTATGGTGGAGATAACGAACATAATGGCGACCTCCTCCAAAATGTCCACTGCGTGCGTTGCCGCACTCAGTGCCCCCAACCCTGAAGCAGGCCACTACTGACCCGTGCTTCTGCTGGAGACTCCTGGACACCCAAAGGCAAGTTTGGGTCAGTCTCTTGTGGGGTCACTGTTCCTTTCTCCTGTGTCCTTGTGGGCATAAGATTTTGTTTGTGCCCTCTGAAAGTCTGTTTCCCCAGTCCTGTGTAAGTTCTGTAATCAAATCCCATTGCCCTCCAAAGTCAAATTCCCTGGGGGTTCTCAGTCCCTTGCCAGATCCCTAGGATGGGAGATCTGTTGTGGGTACTAAATCTTTTTTAACAGTGTGAGAATTTGTTTGGTATAATTGTTCATCAGTTTGTGAGTCATCTGCTCGGTGGCTCTATCGTGGGGTTAATGGCGACCTCTTCCAAGAGGGCTTATGCCACAGGCTGTGTGACCCAGGTTTGCTGCACCCAGAGCCCCTGCCCCTGTGGAAGGCCACTGCTGACCCATATCTCTATAGGAGGCACTTAAACACTCAAAGGCAGGAGGATTAATTAGATAAACCTTAAGGTTTCTACTGCTCTGAAATTATGGTTCAATAGTCCAAAGGAATATAAAACCATTAATATATCATAGTATTTCAAATTGAATATAATTACACAGTTGGAACTTCAAATCTGAATGGGATATTTGGGAATATGCAGTTTCCCAACCCCCTACCTCTATCATTTTAGGGTGTAGTAACTTGTAGGCTCAGCTGCCTATTTTATGATTTTTTGTTCCTCTAAAGATTCTAGGGGAAAATGATCACACTTTCCTTTTTTGCTTCACCTAGGACAAACTTTGAAGTATGCATAAAGCATCCATAAAATTTTCTATTGTTATTGTAAAAAATATCAAAATCATATTGTCTTCAAAAAACACTATTTGTTATTTCAAAATTTGACAGGTCAGAAGTCTAGGTACAGAGTGACTTGTCTGGTTTCTCTGCTCCTGGCCTCACAGGCCAAAATCAAGGTATTGACTAGCCTTGGTTCTTGTTTGGAGGATTGAGAGTAGAATTCCTTTCAATGCCTGTTCATTAAGTTGGCCAAATTAAATTCCATATAGTTTCCATTTCCTTGCCTGATGTTGGTTGGACATTGTTCTCAGCCTCTAGAGACCACCTGCATTCTTTGGCTCTTTCTCTATTACTAAAGATGGTACCAGAAATGTGAGTTTTTATCATTCAAATTTCTCCAAACCCTCTTTATATCTCATTTCTCCTTCTTCCCATTTCTTCCAACTCTCTCTGATGGACTCTTTGGCCTTCTTCTTTTAAAGACCCATTGGGGCCACTCAAATAGTTCAAGATAATTTCTATTTTAGAAAGCACCTGATTAGTAACCTTAATTACATCTGCTTTCACAGAAGAACCTACATTAGTGTTTAAATGAATGCTGGGAATGGAAATATTTTTCCTCTTCCTTTTTTATTTTTTTAAATTATAAAAGTATACACACATTTACAGGAGACTTGGAAGATACAGAACAAAGTTACATATAATTTCACTATATATTGCAATTATTTTTAAAATAGATAAATTAAGATTTTTAGTTTGTGTTTCAATACCAAACTCTCAAAATTAATGAAATGACTATACAGAAAAATAGGATACAGTAGACCTGAAAAGCACTATGAACAAATTCAACATAATTAAGATTTATACAATTTTTCACACAACAATAGGATACAATTTCCATTCAAGTTCCCATAGACTATAAACTAGGAGACACTGGGCCATATCTAAGGACATAAAACAGGGTGCAAAAATTTCATGGTCTATAGGTATTGAAATCATGGAATTTGTTCTCTTTTCACTGTGGAATTATGTTAGAAATCGATATCAAAAGATATTTGAAAATAGCCCACATATTTTCAAGTGCAATGTGACATTTACCAAGAGAGATCTTTGACTTAGTCATAGAAAGCTTCAATAAGGTTAGAAAGTCTTAAAAAGCTCAGAGGGTGATTGCAGAGATGAAAACATGTGATATGTTAATATCAAAATGAGAAATTAACATCAAAAATACTTTAAAAATCTGATGTATTTGGAAATTGAATGTCCACTTTTAAATGATGAGTGTGTATCTAAGAAGCCATAATAAGGAAAATTAGAAAATATTTTTAACAAAATAAAAATGAAAAGAAAATTTACCAGAATTTGTTGCATACAGCTGAAGTTACTCAATGCAACTAAATACAATGCGAAATCTTGAATAAGGCACAGAAACAAATAATGAATAATAGCATAACATTTTATAAAATTTGAACAAAATCTGTACTTTAGTTAATAATACCATATCACATGTTGATTTCCTTTTTTTTTCTTTTACAGCATAGTATTTCTTTATATTCTCAGAATTGGATAGAAGTTTCAAGCCTCATTTAAATTTATTTTTAAATCACTAAGATAACAAATTTTCTAGACTTTTAGCAATAATACTAGCTGCTAAAATGCATGGAGTTGTATCAAAGTTTTAAGTGAGTATAAATTAGAAATCCAGAATTATATCATAATAAGACAAATATGTGGAATCAAAATGTCATAAATTTTTTTAGCTAGGCAAAAATTCTTGATTTTTCTAAAATATATTTATTAGATTATACATACTATATATATTTATAGTGTGTGTGTGTGTGTGTGTACATGAGAAGTCGCTTCAGTCATGTCCAAATCTTTGCAACCCTATGGACTGTAGCCCACCAGGAACCACTGTCCTTTGTATTTTTCAGGCAAGAATCCTGCAGTGGGTTGCCATGCCCTCTTCCAGGGTATCTTCCCAACCCAGGGATTGAACCTGCATCTCCTGTGACTCCTGCATTGCAGATGGATTCTTAACCACTGAGCTACCAGGGAAGCCTCTGTGTGTGTGTGTGTGTGTGTGTGTGTGTGTGCATGTGCGTGCATGTGCATGTTAGTTGCTCAGTCGTGTCTGACTCTTTGTAACCACATGAACTGTAGGCCACCAGGTTCCCCATCCATGCGATTTTTCCAGAAAAGAATACTGGGGTGGGTTGCCATTTTCTTCTCATACACACACACCCACACACACACACACACACACACACACAAGCTTTCCTACTATGCTTGATAAAGGCTTGAGAAAGAACAGTGAAAAATGAGACAGAGAAATTGGAAAACACAAGCTAAATGAAATGGGAGCACTGAATATGAAATAGGAAAAGTGTGTGAAGAGATAGCCCAAGCGGACGTGAGGGAAGAGCTCACAACAGGGAATTGCCTTGGAGAGGAAAGCTGGGCAGCCATGGGGGCAGGGCGATACTGCTGAGTCATGTGCAGGGGCAGAGCCTCTCCCTCTCCCCACACAGCTGACCAATAGAGAAAGACTCCAGAGGGTGGACTTTTGAGTGCCTGATGCACTGAGCAACAGGGAAGGACTCCAGTCAAGGGGGGCCCTTTGAGCACCTGCTATGCCAAGCAAAGGTTCTAATGGTGCATTATCTATTGCACTCATGGCCACCGGCCTCTCTGCACACCTGGCACTGCAAGACTTCTCATGATTCAAGCAGCTGCACCACCTCCATGCCTGGTCTTCACTGGGACAGAGCTGCCAGAGGCTAGAAAAAACCCTAATAGTGCCATATCTCCTTCACCTATGACTGTTGGCATCCCTGCACACATGACAGTGTCAAGGTCCCCATGATCAAAGCAGTTGGCTACCTTCACACATGGCCTTCACTGGAGCACTCAAATTCTCCAGAGTAGCCTCAGGAGCAAACTCATATGGATGACCCACATGCACAGGTGGAGATAAAACTGCAATTGAACTCCAGAGGCAGAGTGGCTAAAGAAGAGGATCAAACCTTTCCACCAGCTGTACATGCTGCAGCTTAAATCCACACAATTAACTAGGTAGACTCTGTCTATGGAATATATAAAAGGACACTGAGTGTTCACACAGAAGGAAAAGTCCTAGCTCTGGCAACTATGGATATTGGAGGCAAGAAGGACACTGGAGTAGGGCCAGATTAGAGTCTGAGCTGGTCAGAGAACAGTCCAGTGTTGGAGGGCCTCCTAGGGTGGCAGAGGTGAAGCTATCATTCTATATACATTTTTCTCCCTTTTCTTCCTTTTTTCTTTTCCATATTGTTCTCATAGTCTTTCTTTTATTCTTTTAATTTTTATTTTTATAGCCTACTCTCCATTTTAAAACATCTTAGTTTAGAATAAATTCATTTTATTTTTTTCCTGTTTACACCACTATTTAGATATTTGCATTTTTTTCTATGTTTCTGATTTATAGTTTTGCTAGTCTAGTATTTAGTAAGCATTTTCACTTAGGGGTTGTTGGCTTGAGCGCTCTTTTATTTTTTTGACTCTTGATTTTATTCTTTTGTTGGTTTTTTTTCATATTCTTTCCTTATAATTCGTTTAATTCATATTTTTAAAAGCTTCCTTTCTTCATTTCTAACGCATCTTATTTTAATTAGATTTAATTTTTCCATATTTTACAGTACTATTTAATTATATTGCATTTTCTCCCATGTTTTTGATTTTGTATTTTTGCTAGTCTAGCTTTTAGTATTAATTTTCACTTAAGGTTTTGTTTACTGGCTTGACTGTTCTCTTCTTTTTGACTCTGGTTTCTATCCCTCCCCCCCCCCCCCCCACCCCTGTATTCTCTCTCTTTGTTTCTCTCTTAAGTGTGTGAGTTTCTCTGGTGCTCTTGGCTATTGAGTGTTGCTTTCACCATTAGTCTTGGGGCTTTGTCTTCTGTGCTATGAGGCCTGTGAAGTCCTAGTGCTGCAGTAAGGGGTCAGGCCTGTACCCTCAAGGTGGAGATCAGAGTCAAGGACTTTGGAGCACTGGAGAACTCCTGGGTCCATAGAACATTAATTGAAGAGAGCTCTCACAAAGGCCTCCATTTCAACACTAAGATCAAGCCCTATCCAAAGGCCAGAAAGCTCCAGTACCAGGTGCCTCATGCCAAACCATTAGCAAAACAGGAATAGACCCCTGCCCGTCAGCAGAAAAGCTGCACAAAGCCATACCAAGTGCATAGACACCCCAAAACATACTACTGGAAATAGCACTGCCCTTCAGAGAGACAAGATCTAGCTTTATTGACAAGAACACAAGCATAAGACATCCCAACAAGGAAACCTACACAAGGCACTGGTCTAACCCCACCCATGGGGAACAGATTCCACAATTAAGAGGAAATGGAAACAGTGACAGACTTTATTTTCTTGGGCTCCAAAATCACTGTGGACAGTGAATGCAGCCATGAAATTAAAAGATGCTTACTCCTTGGAAGGGGGGAGGCTATGACAATCCTAGACAGTGTGCTAAAAAGCAGAGACATCATTTTGCTGACAAAGGTCTGTCTAGTCAAAGCTATGGTTTTTAAAGAAGTCATGTACAGATGTGAGAGTTGGACCATAGAGAAGGCTGAGTGCCAAAGAATTAATGCTTTCAAACTGTGGTGCTGGAGGACTTGTGACAGTCACTTGGACTGCAAGAAGATAAAATCAGTCAATCCTAAAGGAAATCCATCCTGAATATTCATTGGAAGGACTGATGCTGAAACTGAAGCTCAAATACTTTGGCCAGCTGATGCAAAGAGCCAACTCATTGGAAAAGACTCTAATGCTGTGAAAGATTAAGGTCAAGAGGAGAAGAGCACAACAGAGGATGAGATGATTGGATGTCATCATCAACTCAATGGACATGAATCTGAGCAAACTGAGGGAGACTGGAGGACAGGGAAGCCTAGCATGCTGAAGTCCATGGGGTCTCAAATAGTCAGACATGACTGAGCAACTGAACAAAAACAATGACCCTTCACTCTGCAGAAGGGAGACCTCAAACACAGTAAATTAAACAAAATGAAAAGACAGAGAACAGAGAAGCATGCATAAGATGAAGAAACACAGTAAAAAAAAAACCCCACAAGATAAAAAAAAAATGATCCAAAATCTTGTAAATAAATGGAGGCACAGGTAAATAGGCTGGAGGCACGAATTGAGAAGATGCAAGAAATGATTGACAAAGACCTAGAAGAATTAAAGAATAGAAAATCATCAATGAGCAACACTATAACTCAGATTAAAAATACACTAGGGTGAACCAATAGCAAACTATCTGAGGCAGAAGAACTGATAAGTAAGCTGGAAGTGAGCTGTTGGAAATAATGCAGAGCAGAATAAAGAAAGAAGAATAAAAAGAAATGAGTTTTGTCTCAAAGATCCAGGGACAACATTAATTGTACAAATATTAGAATCATAGAAGTCACAAAAGAAGAAGGCAATAAGAAAGCGTATGATTTTCAGGGACATGCTTTCAATTTTTTCACCATTGAGGATAATGTTTCCTGTGGGTTTGTCATATACAGCTTTTATTATGTTGAGGTATGTTCCTTCTATTCCTGCTTTCTGGAGAGTTTTTATCATAAATTGATGTTGAATTTTGTCAAAGGCTTTTTCTGCATCTATTGAGATAATCATATGGTTTTTACCTTTCAATTGGTTAATGGGGTGTATTACATTGATTGATTTGTGGATATTAAAGAATCCTTGCATTCCTGGGATAAAGCCCACTTGGTCATGATGTATGATCTTTTTAATATGTTGTCAGATTCTGTTTGCTAGAATTTTGTTAAGGATTTTTGCATCTATGTTCATCAGTGATATTGGCCTGTAGTTTTCATTTTTTGTGGCATCCTTGTCTGGTTTTGGAATTAGGGTGATGGCGGCTTCATAGAATGAGTTTGGAAGTTTACCTTCTTCTGCAATTTTCTGGAAGAGTTTGAGTATGATAGGTGTTAGCTCTTCTCTAAATTTTTGGTAGAATTCATCTATGAAGCCATCTGATTCTGGGCTTTTGTTTGCTGGAAGATTTCTGATTACATTTTCTTCTTTTTTTTAATATTTTTTTAATTAGTTGGAGGCTAATTACTTCACAACATTGCAGAGGGTTTTGTCATACATTGACATAAATCAGCCATGGAGTTACATGTACTCCCCATCCCGATCCCCCCTCCCACGTCCGTCTCCACCCGATTCCTCTGGGTCTTCCCAGGGCACCAGGCCCGAGCACTTGTCTCATGCATCCAGCCTGGGCTGGTGATCTGTTTCACTATAGATAATATACCTGCTGTTCTCTCGAAACATCCCACCCTTGCCTTCTCCCACAGAGTCCAAAAGTCTGTTCTGTACATCTGTGTCTCTTTTTCTGTTTTGCATATAGGATTATCATTACCATCTTTCTAAATTACATATAATGTGTTAGTATGCTGTAATATTCTTTATCTTTCTGGCTTACTTCACTCTGTATAATGGGCTCCAGTTTCATCCATCTCATTAGAACTGATTCAAATGAATTCTTTTTAATGGCTGAGTAATATTCCATGGTGTATATGTACCATAGCTTCCTTATCCATTCATCTGCTGATGGGCATCTAGGTTGCTTCCATGTCCTGCCTATTGTAAACAGTGCTACGATGAACATTGGGGTGCACGTGTCTCTTTCAGATCTGGTTTCCTTGGTGTGTATGCCCAGCAGTGGGATTGCTGGGTCATATGGCAGTTCTATTTCCAGTTTTTTAAGGAATCTCCACACTGTTCTCCATAGTGGCTGTACTAGTTTTCATTCCCACAAACAGTGTAACAGGGTTCTCTTTTCTCCACACCCTCTCCAGCATTTATTGTTTGTAGACTTTTGGATAGCAGCCATCCTGACTGGCATGTAATGGTACCTCATTGTGGTTTTGATTTGCATTTCTCTGATGATGAGTGATGTTGAGCATCTTTTCATGTGTTTGTTAGCCATCTGTATGTCTTCTTTGGAGAAATGTCTGTTTAGATCTTTGGCCCATTTTTTGATTGGGTCATTTATTTTTCTGGAATTGAGCTTCAGGTGTTGCTTGTATATTTTTGAGATTAGTCCTTTGTCTGTTGCTTCATTTGCTATTATTCTCTCCCAATCTGAGGGCTGTCTTCTCACCTTACTTATAGTTTCCTTTGTAGTGCAAAAGCTTTTAAGTTTCATTAGGTCCCATTTGTTTATTTTTGCTTTATTTCCAATATTCTGGGAGGTGGGTCATAGAGGATCCTGCTGTGATTTATGTTGGAGAGTGTTTTGCCTATGTTCTCCTCTAGGAGTTTTATAATTTCTGGTCTTACATTTAGATCTTTAATCCATTTTGAGTTTATTTTTGTGTATGGTGTTAGAAGGTGTTCTAGTTTCATTCTTTTACAAGTGGTTGACCAGTTTTCCCAGTACCACTTGTTAAAGAGGTTGCCTTTTTTCCATTGTATAGTCTTGCCTCTTTGTCGAAGATAAGGTGTCCATAGGTTCGTGGATTTATCTCTGGGCTTTCTATTCTGTTCCACTGATCTATATTTCTGTCTTTGTGCCAGTACCATACTGTCTTGATGATTGTGGCTTTGTAGCATAGTCTGAAGTCAGGCAGGTTGATTCCTCCAGTTCCATTCTTCTTTCTCAAGATTACTTTGCCTATCCGAGGTTTTTTGTATTTCTATACAAATTGTGAAATTATTTGTTCTAGTTCTGTGAAAAATACCGTTGGTAGCTTGATAGGGATTGCATTGAATCTATAGATTGCTTGGGGTAGAATAGCCATTTTGACAACATTGATTCTTCCAATCCATGAACACGGTATGTTTCTCCATCTGTTTGTGTCGTCTTTGATTTCTTTCATCAGTGTTTTATAGTTTTCTATGTATAGGTCTTTTGTTTCTTTAGGTAGATATACTCCTAAATATTTTATTCTTTTTTTTTGCAATGGTGAATGGTATTGTTTCCTTAATTTCTCTTTCTGATTTCTAATTGTTAGTGTATAGGAATGCAAGGGATTTCTCTGTGTTAATTTTATATCCTTCAAATTTACTATATTCATTGATTAGCTCTAGTAATTTTCTGGTAGAGTCTTTAGGGTGTTCTATGTAGAGGATCATATCATCTGCAAACAGCGAGAGTTTCACTTCTTCTTTTCCTATCTGGATTCCTTTTACTTCTTTTTCTGCTCTGATTGCTGTGGCCAAAACTTCCAAAACTATGTTGAATAGTAGTGGTGAGAGTGGGCACCCTTGTCCTGTTCCTGATTTCAGGGGAAATGCTTTCAATTTTTCACCATTGAGGGTAATGCTTGCTGTGGGTTTGTCATATATAGCTTTTATTATGTTGAGGTATGTTCCTTCTATTCCTGCTTTCTGGAGAGTTTTTATCATAAATGGATGTTGAATTTTGTCAAAGGCTTTCTCTGCATCTATTGAGATAATCATATGGTTTTTACCTTTCAATTTGTTAATGTGGTACATTACATTGATTGATTTGCAGATATTAAAGAATCCTTGCATTCCTGGGATAAAGCCCACTTGGTCATGGTATATGATTTTTTTAATATGTTGTTGGATTCTGTTTGCTAGAATTTTGTTAAGGATTTTTGCATCTATGTTCATCAGTGATGTTGGCCTGTAGTTTTCATTTTTTGTGGCATCTTTGTCTGGTTTTGGAATTAGGGTGATGGTGGCCTCATAGAATGAGTTTGGAAGTTTACCTTCTTCTGCAATTTTCTGGAAGAGTTTGAGTAAGATAGGTGTTAACTTTTCTCTAAATTTTTGGTAGAATTCAGCTGTGAAGGCATCTGGTCCTGGGCTTTTGTTTGCTGGAAGATTTCTGATTACAGTTTCAATTTCCGTGCTTGTGATGGGTCTGTTAAGATCTGCTATTTCTTCCTGGTTCAGTTTTGGAAATTTATACTTTTCTAAGAACTTGTCCATTTCTTCCAAGTTATCCATTTTATTGGCATAGAGCTGCTAGTAGTAGTCTCTTATGATCCTTTGTATTCCAGTGTTGTCTGTTGTGATCTCTCCATTTTCATTTCTAATTTTCTTGATTTGCTTCTTCTCCCTTTGTTTCTTGATGAGTCTGACTAATGGTTTGTCAATCAATTTTGTTTATCTTTTCAAGAAACCAGCTTTTAGTTTTGTTGATTTTTGCTATTGTCTCTTTAGTTTCTTTTTCATTTATTTCTGCCCTAATTTTTAAGATTTCTTTCCTTCTACTAACCCTGGAGTTCTTCGTTTCTTCCTTCTCTAGTTGCTTTAGGTGTAGAGTTAGGTTATTTATTTGACTTTTTTCTTGTTTCTTGAGGTAAACCTGTAATGCTATGAACGTTCCCCTTAGCACTGCTTTTACAGTGTCCCATAGGTTTGGGTTGTTGTGTTTTCATTTTCATTCGTTTCTATGCATGTTTGGTTTTCTTTTTTTATTTCTTCAATGATTTGTTGGTTATTCAGAAACGTGTTCTTTAGCCTCCATATGTTTGAATTTTTAATAGTTTTTTTTCCTCTAATTGAGATCTAATCTTACTGAATTGTGGTCAGCAAAGATGACTGGAATGATTTCAGCATTTTTTTTTAATTTACCAAGGCAAGATTTACGGCCCAGGATGTGATCTATTCTGGAGGAGATTCCGTGTGCATTTGAGAAAAAGGTGAAATTGATTGTTTTGGGGTGAAATGTCCCATAGATATCAATTAGGTCTAGTTGGTCCATTGTGTCATTTAAAGTTTGTGTTTCCTTGTTAATTTTCTGTTTAGTTGATCTATCCATAGGTATGAGTGGGATATTAAAGTCTCCCACTTTTATTGTGTTATTGTTCATTTCCCCTTTCATAGTCGGTAGGGTGCCCACTCCTACCACTACTATTCAACATAGTTTTGGAAATTTTGGCCACTGCAATCAGAGCAGAAAAAGAAATAAAAGGAATCCAGATAGGAAAAGAAGAAGTAAAACTCTCACTGTTTGCAGATGACATGATCCTCTACATAGAAAACCCTAAAGACTCTACCAGAAAATTACTAGAGCTAATCAATGAATATAGTAAAGTTGCAGGATATAAAATTAACACACAGAAATCCCTTGCATTCCTATACACTAACAATGAGAACACAGAAAGAGAAATTAAGGAAACAATACCATTCACCATTGCAAAAAAAAGAATAAAATACTTAAGAGTATATCTACCTAAAGAAACAAAAGACCTATACATAGAAAACTATAAAACACTGATGAAAGAAATCAAAGAAGACACAAACAGATGGACAAATATACCATGTTCATGGATTAGAAGAATCAGTATTGTGAAAATGACAGTATTACCCAAAGCAATCTATAGATTCAACGCAATCCCTATCAATCTACCAATGGTATTCTTCACAGAACTGGAACAAATCATTTCACAATTTGTATGGAAATACAAAAAAAAAAACCTCTAATAGTCAAAGCAATCTTGACAAAGAAGATGGAACTGGAGGTATCAACCTGCCTGACTTCAGACTATGCTACAAAGCCACAGTCATCAAGACAGTATGGTACTGGCACAAAGACAGAAATATAGATCAATGGAACAGAATAGAAAGCCCAGAGATAAATCCACGAACCTATGGACACCTTATCTTTGACAAAGGAGGCAAGAATACACAATGGAGAAAAGACAATCTCTTTAACAAGTGGTACTGGGAAAACTGGTCAACCACTTGTAAAAGAATGAAACTAGAACACCTTCTAACACCACACACAAAAATAAACTCAAAATGGATTAAAGATCTAAATGTAAGACCAGAAACTATAAAACTCCTAGAGGAGAACATAGGCAAAACACTCTCCAACATAAATCACAGCAAGATCCTCTATGACCCACCTCCCAGAATATTGGAAATAAAGCAAAAATAAACAAATGGGACCTAATGAAACTTAAAAGCTTTTGCACTACAAAGGAAACTATAAGTAAGGTGAGAAGACAGCCCTCAGATTGGGAGAGAATAATAGCAAATGAAGCAACAGACAAAGGACTAATCTCAAAAATATACAAGCAACACCTGAAGCTCAATTCCAGAAAAATAAATGACCCAATCAAAAAATGGGCCAAAGATCTAAACAGACATTTCTCCAAAGAAGACATACAGATGGCTAACAAACCCATGAGAAGATGCTCAACATCACTCATTATCAGGGAAATGCAAATCAAAACCACAATGAGGCACCATTACATGCCAGTCAGGATGGCTGCTATCCAAAAGTCTACAAGCAATAAATGCTGGAGAGGGTGTGAAGAAAAGGGAACCCTCTTACACTGTTGGTGGGAATGCAAACTAGTGCAGCCAGTTTGGAGAACAGTGTGGAGATTCCTTAAAAAACTGGAAATAGAACTGCCATATGACCCAGCAATCCCACTGCTGGGCATACACACCAAGGAAACCAGATCTGAAAGAGACACGTGCACCCCAATGTTCATCGCAGCACTGGTTATAATAGCCAGGACATGGAAGCAGCCTAGATGCCCATCAGCAGATGAATGGATAAGGAAGCTATGGCACATATACACCATGAAATATTACTCAGCCATTAAAAAGAATTCATTTGAATCAGTTCTAATGAGATGGATGAAACTGGAGCTGATTATACAGAGTGAAGTAAGCCAGAGAGATAAAGACCAATACAGTATACTAACACATATATATGGAATTTAGAAAGATGGTAATCATAATCCTATATGCAAAACAGAAAAAGAGACACAGATGTACAGAACAGACTTTTGGACTCTGTGGGAGAAGGCGAGGGTGGGATGATCTGAGAGAACAGGATCAAAACATGTATGTTATCAAGTGTGAAACAAATCGCCAGTCCAGCTTGGATGCATGAGACAAGTGCTCGGGGCTGGTGCCCTGGGATGACCCAGAGGGATGGGATGGGGAGGGAGGTGGGAGGGGGATTCAGGATGGGGAACACATGTAAATCCATGGCTGATTCATGTCAATAATGGCAAAAACCACTACAATATTGTAAAGTAATTAGCCTCCAACTAATAAAAAATAAATTAAAAAAAAAAGGTACGAGAAAATATTTGAGTAGATTATAGTGAAAAATTTTGCTAACATGGGAAAGGAAATAGCCATCTATGTTCCTGAAGCCCAGAGAGTCCCATACAGGATAAAACCAGGAAAAACATGCCAAGAAACATATGAAATAAACTAATAAAGGGAGATGGAAGAAGACAGTGGAGGAGTAAGACAGGGAGATCACCTGCCTTCTCACACATACATAAAAATTCATCAGAATATGGAACAACTCCTACAGAAGAACTTCTAAACCACACCAGAAGACCCCAGATCTCCTAAAAGGCAAGCCAATCTCCTTAGAGTAAGGTAGGGCAAAAGATAGACAAAAGAAACAAAGGCCTTCGGGATGAGGGCTTGTGCCCTGAAGGAGAGTAGAGGGAGTCATGAAAAAGGAACAGTTTCCACACACTAGGAAACCCCATCACAGGTTGGGGCAAAGGGGAACTACCTTGGGGGCTCAGAAGGCAAAACACAGAGAAAATTCACCACAGAAATCACCGCTGCTGAATAGTACTTTTCACCCAATAAGGAGCTCACAAGCCTCAGCCCAAACCAGGGCATGGGACGAGGAGCCAAGAGAAGCAACTAGCAAGACTTGGCCTGCTTCAGAGGGCAGGGACAGGGTGCCCAGGCCTCGGCAAAGGTCTCATGGAATGGTCGAGGGCTGGTGGCTGTGAGGATATCCTGAGAGGGCTGCTTTGACCCTCTCATGTGGAATTAGACGTGAGTGACACTACCAAAGCCAGGGAAGGTGCCTGAGGCAGCAGACAAAACACCGTTGATATGGTCTGATCCGATTTGGCAGCTACCACCAGGCTGTGAGCAGGAAGAGGTTACTTCACACACCTTGCTAGGAGCTTAAACAGCATGGCTGCTCCTAAGGACCCACAAATAGGGGCCTTTTCCTCTTGGAGAACTCATGACCTGCCTCAGATTGTAACAGCCTCCAACAGATCTTTATTGCTCCAGGCAATCCTCAATACATTCTAATTGTGTCTGCCATATCCTACCCTCTCCCCAGCACAAGAGAGCAAGTGAGCCCTAAAGAACCTTGGTCTTTGTCCCCTTTTATGTCCAGGTGGGGAACAGACTGTGGACTTGAGGGGAAACTGTGAACTTTGGAAGCAAGTACAAGTTTTAATAAGGTCAGACCTGAGGCTGAACTGACCCCACACTGCCCACAATAGGCCCAAAGACCTACCTAGACATATTAGAGTACTGTGGTATAAGTGTCACTGTGTGTCCTGGGTTGCTGAGTGTTCCTTCACCAAGAGTCTTGGGGACTTGTCTTCTGTGCTTTGTGGGCTTATGGGATCTTGGAGCTAGTAAGCTTGGAGCTTGTGAGATCTTGGGAGGCAAGATACCTCCCAAAGGCTTCCATCTCAACACCAAGACCAAGCCAATCCAATGCCAGAAAGCCTCAATGCTCGGATGCCCCACACCAGTCCAACAAAGCAGAAGCACAATGCTGTACATTAGCAGACAGGCTGCCCAAAGCCACACTGAACCCACAGACACTGAAACTCACTACTGGACACAACACTGCTGTTCATAGTGACGAGATCCAGTTCCATCCACCAGAACACAGGCACAAGTCCCCCCATCCAGGAAACCTTTACAAGGAACTAGTCCAACCCCACCAATGGGGGTCAGACTCCACAATTAAGAGGAACTATAGCCTTTTAGCCTGCAGAAAGGAGACTCCAAGCACTGCATACTAAACAAAAATAGAAGACAGAGAAATATGCAGTAGGTGAAGGACAAAGGTAAAAACCCACCAGACCAAATAAGTGAGGAGGAAATAAAGAGTCTACCTGGAAGAGAATTAAAAATAATGATTGTAAAGATGATCCAAAACCTTGAAAACAAAATGTAGGGACAGATAAAGAGACTGGAGGGATTGCTCAAGAAGATGTAGGAAATATTTAACAAGGACCTAGAAGAATTAAAGAATGAACAATCAACAATGCAATAACTAAGATTAAAAATACACTGGAGGGAACCAACTGAGTAACTGAGGCAGAAGAATGGCTAAGAGACTTGGAAGATAGAATGGTGGAAATAACCTAGGCAGAACAGAATAAAGAGAAAATGAATTAAAAGAAGCAAGGACAGCCTCAAAGACCTCTGAGACACTATTAAGCACTCCAGCATTTGAATCATAGGTGTCTAAGAAGAAGACAAAAGGAAAGAGCATGAGAAAGCATTTGAGGAGATAATAGTCAAAAACTCTCTTAAATTCGGGAAGAAAACTTTCCTAAACAAGTCTAGGAAGCCCAGAGAGTCACATACAGAAGAAGCCCAAGAAGAAACACACCAAGACACAGTAAGAAAACTAACAAAAATTAAACACAATGAAAAAAAAATTTTAAAGCAACAAATAACATACAAGGGATAAAGCTAATAGCTGACCTTTCAACAGAAACTCTGCAGGCCAGAAGGGAATGGCAGGATAAACTTAAAGTGATGAGAATGAAAAACCTACAACCAAGCTTATCTATCCAGCAAAGATCTCATTCAGATTCGAAAAAGAAATCAAAAGGTTTACAGAGAAGCAAAAGCTAAGAGAACTCAGCACCACCAAACCACCTTTACAACAAATACTAAAGGATATTCTCTAGACAGGAAACAAAAGAGAAAGAAAAAGCCTGCAAAGGCAAACCCAATACAACAAAGCAAACTGTAATAGTATCCTACTTATCAATAATTACCTTGTTATAGAAAACTATAAAACACTGATGAAAAAAATTTTAAAAATGACACAAATAGATGGAGAAATATACCATGTTCCTGGGTTGCAAGTATCAATATAAAGAAAATGAGTATACTACTCAAAGCAATCTATAGATTCAACTCAATCCCTATCAAGCTATCAATGGTATTTTTCAGAGAATTAGAACAAATAATTTCACAGTTTGTATGGAAATACAAAAAACCTCGAATAGCCAAAGCAACCTTGAGAAAGAAGAATGGAACTGGAGGAATTAATCTGCCTCACTTCAGACTAAGCTACAGTCATCAAGACAGTATGGTACTGGCACAAAGACAGAAACATAGCTCAATGGAACAAAATAGAAAACCCAGAGATGAATCCACGTACCTATAGACATGTTATCTTTGACAAAGGAGGCAAAAATATACAATGGAGTAAATACAATCTCTTTAACAAGTGGTACTGGGAAACCTGGTCAACCACCTGTAAAAGACTGAAACTAGGAGACTTTCTAACACCATCCACAAAAATAAACTCAAAATGGATTAAAGATCTAAATATAAGGCCAGAAACTATAAAACTGCTAGAGGAAAACATAGGCAAAACACTCTCTGACATAAATCATAGCAAGATCCTCTATGACCCACCTACCTCCCAGAGTAATGGAAACAAAAGCAAAAATAAACAAATGGGACCTACTTAAACTTAAAGGCTTTTGCACAATGAAGGAAGCTATGAGCAAGGTGAAAACATAGTCTTCAGAATGGGAGAAAATAATGTCAAATGAAACAACTGACAAAGAATTAATCTCAAAAATATACAAGCAGCTCATGCAACTCAATTCCAGAAAAACAAACGAGCTAATCAAAAAATGGGCCACAGAACAAAACTGACATTTCTCCAAAGAAGGCATACATATGGCTAACAAACACATGAAAAGATGCTCAACATCACTCATTAGCAGAGAAATGCAAATCAAAACCACAATGAGGTACCATCTCACACTGGTCAGAATGGATGCCATCAAAAAGTCTACAAACAATAAATGGTGGAGAGGGTGCAGAGAAAAGGGAACTCTCTTATACTGTTGGTGGGAATGCAAACTAGTACAGCCTCTATGGAGAACAGTGTGGAGATTCCTTAAAAAACTGGAAATAGAACTGCCATATGACCCAGCAATCCCACTCCTGGGCATACACACCAGGGAAACCAGAATTGAAAGAGACATGTGTATCCCAATGCTTATTGCAGCACTGTTTACAGTAGCTAGGACATGGAATCAACCTAGATGTCCATCAGCAGAGGAATGGATAAGAAAGCTGTGGTACATATACACAGTGGAATATTGCTCAGCTATTAAAAAGAATGCATTTGAATCAGTTCTAATGAGGTGGATGAAACAGGAGCCTGTTTTACAGAGTGAAGTAAGTCAGAAAGTAAAACACCAATACAGTATATTAATGCATATGTATGGAATTTAAAAAGATGGTAAAGATGACTCTATATGCAAGACAGCAAAAGAGACACAGATGTAAAGAAGAAACTCTTGGACTTGGTGGGAGAAGGTGAGTGTGGGATGATTTGAGAGAAAAGCATTGAAACATGTGTATTACCATATGTGAAATAGATTACCAGTCCATATCAATGCATGACACAGGGCACTCAAAGCCGGTGCACTGAGAAAACACTGAGGGATGGGATGAGGAGGGAGTTGGGAGGGGGTTCAGGATGGGAAATACATGTGCCCCCATGGCTGATTCATGTCAATGTATGGCAAAAACCACTACAATATTGTAAAGTAATTAGCCTCCAATTAAAATTAATTAATTAAAAATGTAATAATTACCTTAAATGTAAATGGGCTAAGTGCTCCAACCAAAGACACATGTTGGCTGAATGGATATAAAAACAAGACTCTTACATATGCTGTCTACAAGAGACCAGCCTCAATCCTAGGGACACATACAGACTGAAAATGAAGGGCTGGCAAAAGATGTTCCATGCAAAACGAAATCAAAAGAAAGGAAGATTAGCAATATTCATATCACATAAAATAGACTTTAAAATAAATATCATTACAGGAGACAAAGAAGAACATTACATAACAATCAAAAGATTAATAAAAGAAGACATAGCAATTATAAACATATATGCATCTAACACAGGAGCACCTTAATACATAAGGCAAATGCTAGCAACTATTAAAGTACCATAATAATAGTGGGAGACTTAAATAACCCACTCACACCAGTGGACAGATAAACCTACCTTAAAAGACAAAAGACCTGTATGCAGAAAAATATAAGACACTGAAGAAAGAAATCAAAGACAGCACAAACAGATGGAGAGATATACCATGATCCTAGATTGGAAGAATCAATATTGTGAAAATGACTACTCTGCAGAAAGCAATCTATAGATTTAATGCAATCCTTATCAAACTATCAATGGTATTTTTCACAGAATTATAATATCACAAATTCTATGCAAACCCAAAAGACCCCAAATAGCCAAAGCAAATATCAGAAAGAAAAACAGGCCTGAAGGAATCAAGCTGCCTGACTTCAGACCATGCTACAAACTACAGTCGTCAATAGAGTATGGTACAAAAATATAGACCAATGGACCAAGATAGAAAGCCCCAAGACAAACCCACACACCTATGTGCACCTTGTCTTTGACAAAGGAAGCAAGAATAAACAATGCAGAAAAGACAGTCTCTTCAATAAATGGTGCTGGGGAAACTGAACAGCTTTGCCTGAAAGAATAAAGTTAGAACACTCCCTAACACTATACACAAAAATAAACTCAAAATGGCTTAAAGACCTACATTTGAGACCAGGAACTATGAAACCCTTAGAGGAAAACATGGGCAGAACACTCTGACATAAATCACAGCAACATCCTCTATGATCCAACTTCTACAGTAATGGAAATAAAAACTGTAATAGCAACTGGGATCTAAAGGAAGCAACTGACAAAGGATTAATCTCCAAAATATACAGGCAGCTTATTCAGCTCAATACCAGAAAAACAAACAACCCAGGGAAAAAGTGGGAAGAATACCTGAACAGACATTTCTCCCAAGATGAAATACAGATGGCTAATAAACACATATAAAGATGCTCAGCATCACTCAATATTAGAGAAATGAAAATCAGTGTGAGGTATCACTTCATACTAGTCAAAATGGCCATCATCAAAAAATCTACAAACAATGAACACTGGAGAGGGTGTGGAGAAAAAGGAACCCACTTTCACTATTGGTGGGAAGGTGGATAGATACAACCACTATGGAGGACAGTATGGAGATTCCTTAAAAAACTAGAAATAGACTACCATATGATCCAGTACCACAATGTTCATCTCAGCACTATTTATAATAGCTATGACCTGGAAGCAAGTAGATGTCCATTGACAGATGAATGGGTAAATAAACTGTGGTACATATACACAGTGGAATACTACTCAGCCATAAAAAGGAATGCATTTGATTCAGTTCTAATAAGATGGATGAATCTAGAGCCTATCATACAGAGTAAAGTAAGTCATAAAGAGAAAAACAAATTTCATATATTAATTCATTTATATGGAATCTAGAATGATGATACCTATGAATCCATCTACAGAGCAGGAATGGAAATGTGGACATGGTGGGGGTGGACAGGGTGGAGCAAACTGAGTGAGCCCCATTAAGACATATACATTACTACATGTAAAATTAGATAGCCAGTGGAAATTCACTGCATAATGCAGGGAGTTAAAATCCAGTGCTTTGTGACAAACTAGAGGGGTGATATGGAGTGGGAAATGGCAGGGATGTTCAACAGGAAGGGGACATATGTATACCTGTGACTGATTCATGCTCATATTTGGTTGAAACCAAATATTGTAAATATTGTAAAAAAAATACTGTAAAGCAATTATCTCTCAATTAAAAACAAATATTTTTTAAAAAATAAAAATAAACCAAAAAAGGAAAAAAAAAAAAAAACAGAAATAGAAAAAGTGAAACAAACTAGATACAAGAAAAAGATCATCATATAGCCCAGTTCTTTTTAAACATGAATGTTCATTAGAAAAAACATCTGGAGCTTTGGAGAAAATACAGTAACACCTGGGCATTTGTATTTTTCAAAAAATTCTTAGTTAATTCTGATATCCATCTGGATTTTTAAAAGTGATTACAGGTTTTTCTATTAAAAGGTAGTTTTAGTGATATAAAATTATAATATTTACTGCTGATCAATCATGATACAGTGGTATTAAGTGAATAATAGTTTTATTAGCACAACAGTTCAGTTCAGTCACTCAGTCTTGTCCGACTCTTTGAGACCCCATGAATCACAGCAAGCCAGGCCTCCCTGACCATCACCAACTCCCAGAGTCTACCCAAACCTATGCCCATCGAGTCGGTGATGCCATCCAACCATCTCATCCTCTGTCAGCCCCTTCTACTCCTGCCCCCAATCCCTCCCAGCATCAGTGTCTTTTCCAATGAGTCAACTCTTTGCATGAGGTGGCCAAAGTACTGGAGTTGCAGCTTCAGCATCAGTCCTTCCAATGAACACCCAGGACTGATCTCTTTTAGGATGGACTGGTTGGATCTCCTTGCAGTCCAAGGGACTCTCAAGAGTCTTCTCCAACACCACAGTTCAAAAGCATCAATTTTTTGGTGCTCAGCCTTCTTCAAATCCAACTCTCACATCCATACATGACCACTGGAAAAATCATAGCCTTGACCAGACGGACCTTTGCTGGCAAAGTAATGTCTCTGCTTTTTGATATGCTGTCTAGTTTGGTCATAAGTTTCCTTCCAAGGAGTAAGTGTCTTGTAATTTATTGGCTGCAATCACCATCTGCAGTGATTTTGAAGCCCCCCAAAATAAAGTCTGACACTGTTTCCACTGTCTCCCCATCTATTTCCCATAAGGTGTTGGGACCAGATTCCATGGCCTTAGTTTTCTGAATGTTAAGCTTTAAGCCAACTTTTTCACTCTCCTTTTTCACTTTCATCAAGAGGCTTTTTAGTTCCTCTTCACTCTCTGCCATAAGGGTGGTGTCATCTACACATCTGAGGTTATTGATATTTTCCTCCGGCAATCTTGATTCCAGCTGGTGCTTCCTCCAGCCCAGCGTTTCTCATGATGTACTCTGCATGTAAGTTAAATAAGCAGGGTGACAATATGCACAACAGTAAAAGGTGTTTATCAGTTTTCACAATCAATATCCAGACCAAAAAATAAAGCCTAATTACGATTGCAAGCCATAATGGAAACATGATTAACCTAACAATTTAAAATAATGACATACAATTTGGGGGGTTAAGTGGAGTGATGTGGTAAGTGAAAGTGTATAAATGAACATGTTTTCATCCACCCAGCCAATCTATGTCTTTTGGTTGATAACCCATTTACATTTAAGATAATTATCAATATGTATAATCCTATTCTCATTTTCTTATATTTTTTGGGTTTGTGTAGGTCATTTCCTTCTTTTGCATTTCCTGCCTAGAAAAGCTCCTTTAGCATTTGTTCTAAAGCTGGTTTCATGATGCTGAATTCTCTTAATTTTTGCTTGTCTTGAAAGCTTTAAATTTCTCTATCAACTCCAAATGAGACCCTTGCTAAGTAGAGTATTCTTGGTTATAAGCTCTTCCCTTTCACCATTTTAAATATATCATGACTTTTCCTTCTTGCTAATAGTTTCTGTTAAGATAGCAGCTGATAACCTTATGGGAGTTCCCTTATGTGTTATTTGTCTTTTTCCCCTTATTGCTTTTAATATTTTATCTTTGTCTTCAATTTTTGTCATTTTGATTACTATGTGTCTCAGGGGGTCCTTCCTTGGGTTTATCCAGCTTGGGACTCTCTGTGCTTCCTGGACTTGGTTGACTATTTCCTTTCCTATGTTAGGGAAATTTTCAGCTATTATCTTTTCAAGTATTTTCTTAGATCATTTCTGTCTCTCTTCTCTTTCTGGGACTGCTATAATGCAAATATTGGTGTGTTTAATGTTGTCCCAGAGATCTCTTAGGCTGTCTTCATTTTTTTGTTTCATTCTTTCTTCTATATTCTCTTCTGTGGCAGTGATTTCCACCATTCTTTCAGGCAACTTATCTGTTCTTCTGCCTCAGTTGTTCTGCTATTGTTTCCTTGTTGTGTACTTTCATCTCTTTTTGTTTGTTCCTTAGGTCTTCTAGGTCTTTGGGTAACATTCCTTAATATCGTCTCCATTCTTTTCCTGAGGTCCTGAATCAACTTCACTAGCATTGTTCTGAATTATTTTTCTGGAAGATTGCCTATCTGTACTTCATTTAGTTGTTTTGGGGAGTTTTATCTTGTCCCTTCATCTGGGACACAACACTGTGCTTTTTCATCCTGATTAACTTCCTATGATGTGGTTTTTGTTCTAGCCACTGTGAGATTGTAGTTCTTCTTGCTTCTTCTGTTTGCTCTCTGTTGGAAGAGGCTAACAGGCTTTTGTAAGCTTCCAGATGGAAGGGACTGGTGGTAGGAAAAATTGGGTCTTGCTTTGGTGGGCAGGGTTGTGCTCAATAAAAAAAAAATTAACCCAATTATCTGCTGATATGGGGGGTTGCACTCTCTCTGTGTTAGTTGTTTGGCCTGAGGTGCTCAGCTCTGGGGTCTATGGTAGCATTAATGGCAACCTCCAAGAAGGCTTATGCCAAGGAGCACCTTCCTGGACTGCTGCTGCCAGTACCCCCACCCTGTGGTGAGCCACTTCTGACCCACGCCTTCAGAGGAGACCCTCCAACACTAGCAGGCAGATTTGGTTCATTCCTCTCTGGGGTCACTGCTCCTTTCCCTTGGGTCTTGGTTCATGCAAGATTTTGTTTGTGCCCTCCAAGTGTGGAGTTTCTGTTTTCCCCAGTCTTGTGGAAATCGTGTAATCAAATCCTGCAGGAATTCAAATTCAGATTCCCTGGGAATTCTCACTCCCTTTGCCATCCCCAGGCTGGGAAGCCTGAGGTGAGGCTCAGAACCTTCACCACAGTGGGAGAATTTCTTTGGTGTTATTGTTCTCCAGTTTGTGGATTGCCCACTTGGCAGCCATGGGATTTAATTTTTATCATGATTGTTCCCTTCCTACCATTTCATTGCAACTTCTTCTTCATCTTTGGTTGTGAGTTCTATTTTTTGTGAGTTCCAGTGTCCCCCTGTTGATGGTTGTTCAACAGCTAGTTTTGATTTTGGTGCTCTTGTAGGAGACAGGGGCACATTGTTCTATTCCACCATCTTGAATCCATCCATGGGAATGGACACCTTAAGAAGTCATCTTTAGAATGATGTTTACCACTATGTCATTTACATTTACCTTATTTGACTGGTTATGTCTCTCTGAAAGATTTAAGTATTTAAGTGCCAGGACTCTGTCTTTGGCTAAATATTGTAGTGGTTAAGTGCACAGATCCTGGAATCCAACTATTTGGGTAAAAATTCTGTCTTGTTTGGTATCCTAGCACAAATTATTTAATTTTTCTGTGAATCAGTTTGTGCAGCTATAAATGGAAATCTGCACAGTAAATACTCCAGAAGTGAACACTTAATAGCACTCTAAGTTTTAGCTATTGTCATTATTACCCTTAGCATAGCACGTAGCACAATACATCTCAAATACACAGTAAATAGTCCAACTCTTTGCGAGACCATGGACTGTAGCCTACCAGGCTCGTCTGTCCATGGGATTCTCCAGGAAAGAATACTGGAGTAGGTTGTCATTTCCTTCTCCAGCAAATCTTCCCAAACCAGGGATCAAACCTGTGTCTCCTGCACCGCAGGCAGATTCTTTACTGTCTGAGCCACAGGGAAGCCCCTTAAGTGCACAAATCCTGGAATCCAACTATTTGGGTAAAAATCATGTCTTGTTTTGTATCCTAGCACAAATTACTTTACTCTTCTGTGATTTGGTTTGTCCAGTTATAAATGGAAATCTGCACAATAAATATTCCAGAAGTGAATACTTCAAAGCAGTTAAGTTTTAGTTATTGCCATCATTACCCTTAGCATAGCACATAACAGTGTTTGTTATATCATAAATACACAGTAAATAGTAGCCATAATTTTTTATTACTGCTACGTACAAATTTTTGTAGTGGCACTCATGACTCTTTATTGAACTTGTTTCTCTACTTATTCTCCACCTTCTCCTATACTGTAACTTTCTTAAAGCCCAGTATCATCTAATTTATAATTTTGTTTCCAAGCTAATTTATAGTTTGGATACCAAAGTATCCAGTATGTACTAGGTACTCTAGGAACATTAGTTAAATAAGTAAATGAATGAATAAATTACTATTCCAATGAATTCACTTTCTGATGCCACTTAACCTTTCTGTTTAGGAATTATAGATCAAGTATATATGTCCTTTCTTGGTTTGACTAGAGAAGTTATGAGGCTTGCTGAAAGGTATACAGATAGTTAGTGTTTGTTTTCTCTGTGGTGTGACTATTTATCTTTCCATGTATATATTTAATGAATTCAGTTATAATTAAATTAGAGTAAAAGTTTTTAGCATCGTGGTTGCCAGGAGGGTCAGAGATTAATTCATTATTGAATTCAATCTAATCTTCTGAGAGATGACATGATTATTTAAACAATTCCTTCTCTAATATTGAAGATGGGACTCTGCAAAAAGCTGAGGTCTCTAAATTAAGGAGGAACTGCCATATTAAGGGTCATTTGTTGACTCAGCAGCAGGACCAGTTTATGCAAATCTAATTAGTAAAGAAGCTCATACAGGCTTTCAGTAAAGTCATTACACCTGGATCAGTCATTATATTCTTTAATACTTCTCTAACCAGAGACACTTATGCTACATTATAGGCATTATAGGTTTATGAATATAGCTCTGTAGAATACAGACCTCAGATTTAATTTTTTTTTTAAATGGATGAACTGTTTTAGGAATTGACTCTAATATGTTCATTTAAAATGTGTATGTGTATGTATGCGCCTGTAATAGGAGAAAAACCGGGTCACATGCCAGATCTGAGAAAAAGAGAGTAATTAATTTTGAATTATAGTAAAACTAGGAGACATGAAATGAGGGAGTAATTTTTGTTACAATGATATAATTAATTTCCTTGAAATGACATAAACATTTGGCAGCTAAGGACAATAACACCTCACCTGAGGCCCTGTTTGCATCACAGGTAGCAGTACACTGGGGAATGTTATGCCACATTTATGCCCCCCAAACATCCTGAAAGGCATTTTTTCCTGCCATGGAAGAACACTGGTGACAGGCTGGCATGTTCCATTAAAAGAGGTACAAAACTCAAGTTGTTTTTCTTTACCAACTTGTATAGCTGGCTCTTTCATTCATGCCTATCCATTTCTCTCTACATCCCTCAATGACTCCTACTTCCTAATCTTTTGAAGAATATTCTAGTGTGATTATAGGTCTCAGAAAACTAGTTTTTATACTGTCCTTTGTTTGTCCATGTATGATTATCTCAGTAGCACTTTAAATTTGAGGGTAGTGCAAGTGGACTAAGCCATCCCTGTTATTTCGGTTTACCTGAAAAGATCACTTAAAGTTGCTGGACTAGATAAATAATAGCGCTTTGCCTCTATGACAGTGTGATTTAAGAAAGTAGGGTTTAGATTGCATTTTTCCTGATGCTAGAGATCCAAGTACTTCAGCAACCTTATCAGTGGCAATGCCCTCCCACCCTTATAATATCACCAGTGATGAAAAAGATGTGTACCTAGTCCAATTCCCCCAGGTCTTTTAGGTACCTGGTATTTCTTTGTTTCCCTTCAAAGCACTGACATGCAAGAGAGAAACATGCTCAAAACTGTAGTAAAAGAGAATATGGCCTACAATCATTTTGCAGTCACTTGCCCTATTTGTTATGGAGCTGAACTAAGTTTGGGCCCTGTCTGCCTTTAGCTTATTTAGAGGAACCTCTGGAAAGATCCATACATCTGTCTAACATCTCTCTTTCTGATCTATACTTTTATAGTCATGTTCACCACATTTCCCCCAGACTAAATTCCTCTGGAAGAAAAAAGCTGCACCATTTTCTGAGATCACTCTTCCATTTCTGTTACTTTCCTGCAGGTGGGGTGGAGGTAGCAATTCTATCCTTGTTTCAAAACTTCTTTTGTAATAACCCCTCTGCCTAGATTCAACAACTCTCCCCACTCCTCAGTTTCAGTGCCCTGACTGGGCTCCCTTAATTAATTTCAACTTTCAGAATCTCTCCTGCAAAGCTGTAGGAATCCACCGGCCTTGGTTGACAAGTCAAAATTTCTCTTTAGATGTTATGACTCAGATTAACAATTCTAGCTAAACCAGAACCCATTCCACCACCCTGTTCTCCCATATAACTTTATAATTTCTTGTTAGCGCTATGCATAATGACTGTTGATTTTATTCACTTATTTATTTTTGCTTGTATTGTTTATCCACTTGTATTGTTATCCCACTTTCATGGAATTTTCTACTGCATTCTCCACTAGATGACTAGTGTCTAGAAGAGAGTTTAAGACATAGTAAATATACAATAAATGTTTGTTGAGTGCAGGAATAAATTAAACTGCAGATGGATCTCATTCCCGGGTCACTGATAATAGGTGCTGAAAATGTTTTCCCCCCACCTTTGTCCAACCCCATATTCATTGACCTTGATGTCAGCTTTGTATTCCCTGCTAGCATTTTCTTAAGTCTTGTAGGTCATTATGCTCTTCAGTGTTTTCCTATATTTTATGTTTTAAAATCATTTCTCTCAGCTAACTTTGAAGAATAAATTGTAGAGGGTAGAGAAAAAGAAAGTCTTAAGTTGGTTAAAATGTTGTAACATCTTATGGAAAAATCCAAATGAACTTTTCGACCAACCCAATATTAGGTAGAAGGACTGATAGAGAAAAGCATTTTCCCTGTGGGGAAACAAGAGAGTGTACAAAAAGGAGCATGGATTTAAGAGTCAGAATCCCAAGTTCAAATTCTAGCTTAATCAGATTATTTAGTAGCTTTGTGGCTGTTGGCTAGTTTTGTAAGTCCTCTGTGTCTTATCTACAATTTGCGGTCAATAAAAGCATCTGCCTCTGTTACCACGTCCAAGTTTGTCTACTCATCACACAACAGGCCAATAAATCAGGAGATGTGGTGTTGGGGCAAGGAATAATGATGTCATTCAGAAAATCAGGAGTCCAAGAAGATGGCAGAGAAATGTCTTAGAGAACCATCTTCCCAAGGTCTGGATGCTAATTTCTTTTATAGAACAAAGATGAGAGTTATGCGGAAGGAAAGCGAAAAGGTGATTTTTTTTTTTTTTTTTTTTTTTAGTCACTAAGTCTTCCAACTCTTTTGTGACCCCATGGACTGCAGCTTGCCAGGTGCCTCTGTCCATGGGATTTCCCAGGCAAGAGTACCGGAATGGGTTGCCATTTCCTTCTCCAGGGGATCTTCCCAACCCAGAGATTGCACCCACATCTCCTGCTTGGCAGGCAGATTCTTTACCATAGAAAAACCTACATTGTTGCAAATATCTCGTTTTTGGCCACACTCCAGGAGATATGTTAATTTGTTCTTTCCTACAGCCATTTACAGGAGAACAGGGTCAATATGTTTCCTATAAATTGAACAAAGGTATTTTAGTTTTACATTCAGGCATAGGGGACAGGGTTCTTGGAGATGGGCAATTACATTTACTTTAAGCTATAGGCAGATCCTTTTATGATTAACTTGTAGTAAAAGAAACAGAAAACAAAGGTTAAATGATCTAATATGGAATCATATTTGCTATTCCTTGCTCTACCTCATATGATTGTTGTGAGGATTAAATGACCTAATACATATGATAATAAAGTCAATTCTCTCCTTGCTTATGTGTATCTTATCTCCTAATTTTCCTTTCTTACCTAGCTTTCCATAAAGAAAACCAATATTTTTCCACAGATGAAATACATGATAGTTTGCTGATCCAACATTGCCCCCCACTCCCACCTCATACCTTCATTCTAGTAAAAACTAAAATCTGAACAAATAGAAACCACACATATAATCTAGACTGTCCATCTGGAAAGAATTGAGATCATTCTCCTAGAACCTGCTTCTTAAACAGGTTCTGCTTAGCAAACACTGCACCTTTTTCACAATTTTTATGGTCTTCCTCTGGAAAAGAAATTCACAAAAGTGATACTTAAACTACAGTGTTGATTGAAAAAAATGCAAAAGTTAAGAGTTATGTTTTATTTGGCAGAGTTTCTGAGGACTTCAAGACTGGAAGATAATTTCTCAGATAGCTCTGAGAGACTGCTCTAAAAAGTTAAGGAGGTGCCAAGATATATAGGAGTATTGCAATAGGAACTGATTGTAGGAACATCAAAAGGTTGCTGTTATTAAAGACAACCATATATTGCAAGTTAATGAAGTTAGTTTTTTTCCTTGTATGGGGAATGCAAAAGTCTGGGCTCATTAAAATTATTCCTGTGATAGGCACTTTAGCTATCTAGGACCAGTATCCTGTACTTTCCCATCCTGAGTCCCCTCAGAGTGCACTCTTGTGGTGGTTGCAGAGGGTAAGAGCTTGGCAGTGGGCAACCCATTTGTCTCCATCCTGAGTTCCCTCAGGACTACCATCAGTGGTGGCTGTAATCGTTTGATGACTAAAAAAACCTTTGTTTACTAATAGAGCAGGCAACGTTTCTCATTTGCAATAGGCATTCACCTAAATGAACCGTCTTTATGAAGTTATCCTGAATGATAGTATCAATCTAATATTACTGAAATATTAACAATAGGTATCATGTACTGGTCACACAGTATGTACAAATTACTTGGATAACTATTTTGTATATATTACCTCATGTAATCCTCACAACACTTTGATGTAGGTGCCTATATTATTCTTATTTTATAGTTCAGGAAACAAAAGCTCAGATGAGTTAAGCAACTTGTTCAAAGTTCTTATAGGTGAAAATTAAATGAGTTAGGATTTCCTAAAACAAAGGAAGTTTGCACTAGAGCTTGAGCTTGTACTCTTAACCATAACATTTCTTAGCCAACATGCCAGGCTTTTGCCTAAAACTTTTGACTAACCTAGCCTTTCTATCTGTGTGTTTTCATATTATTTCCAGTGAAATATATCTTCCCATACTCCTCACTTTACACACTGAATTCTCATCAAGTTGCCCCCTCCCCGTATATTAACTAGTTTATGCTTTTTCTTTTGTCAAGAGTTCCATATTTCTAAAAACACCATTTTCTAGGCTATTCTAATGGTTCTCAAATTTCATTGTGCATTAGAAACTCCTGGGTTGGTTGGTTAAATACAGATTACACCCTTCTGATTCTGTCTTCATTTTGGCCACATCCTTCATAGATCTTCCCTTTTATAACTTATAACTTTTAAAATATCTGGAAATAATACAACAAATAGACATTGTGAAAAGTAGAAGCAAGTGGACAGTCCAGAGACTTCAGAACTCGAGGAATAACATGGTGACAATTTCCATGGGGTTTCCAGTTGCCTATCATACATTCCAAACAGGGCCCTGCAGAAGTCTCTGATCCCAAACAACCAACAGATACAGATGAAAACAAACAACAGCAAAAAAAAAAAAAGGAAAAAAAGATCCTATTTCCCTGAGAAAATTATGGCTTAACAGGATAGAAAATGTTTTTGACAATACCTACCCTATTCCATCCAAATACTGGTGATAAACCCTCCCCACTACCCCCCACCATCACACTCTCTTAGTGAATTCAGGATCTTTGAGTGAGGGGTTGATTTCCCTCCCTTCCTCATGGAACCAAATGATATTACTCTGATTCTCCCTTCAGAAACAGACAAGAAGTTGATATTCTATCCCTAGCCTTATAGATGCAGTCGTCACTCTGATTCCTCAGCTGGGTGGTATCTGCAGGCCAAGCAGAAAGCTGACCTTCCATTCCCACTCAAGCAGAAGCAGATGGGGCTTCAAATCCCTTGCAAGTTTAAAGTCAGCAGATATGAGCAGAGATCTGATTTTAGATCCTCCCTTGATGGAATCAGGTGGTGCTTTGATTCTTTGGCCAGGGTAGCATTAGCATGGTTCAGAAGTGAATTGATTCTCCAGCCTCCATTGGTCTTCAATGAGACTGAGCCTGGTGGTCTGAGTCAGGTCTAGTCAGCTTTCCACTTTCCCCTCACCCCTGGTGTTAGCAGGGATCAATAGGGAGATGAACTTCCATACCCACTTGGCAACTGTAAGACTGAACCAGGTAGTGTGATGCAGGACTAGTCAGAAATTGCCCTCCCATCCCAAATACAAAATGCAGTGGGATCAGGTTGAAACTTGAGCCTTCACTCTCATATGGCTTCAGTGAAGGAGGTTGTATGAAATGGTAAGATTTGTATTTCACTTTTTCCTTGCCCTATGTTACCATGATGAGTGGAGAACTGCGAATAACCCTTACCTGCTTCAAAGAGGTAAAACCAGACAGAATGAGGTGGTGGGAGATGAGGTTAGTTTGCTTTCCACTTTTCTTTATCCTCACCATCCTCAGTTTCAGGTGAGCCAGAGTGGACATGAACTCCCACTCTCACTGTGTAACAAGAAGGTTGTTAAGTCATCCCTGTTATTTAGATCTATCTGATGTCAACAGGAGACAAAAGAGATGAGTTCAAAAGAAAGCTGTTCACACACCCAAGTTGAGGTTAAAAAAGTGACAGGAGTTGGTGATCCATTTTTATTAAGATAGTGTAAGAAGGGCTAAGTACAGAGATAAATTTCCACTCCCTTTTTAGCAATGAGGCAGTATGGGGCAGTGCTCTACTTTTAAGGACTGGAATCAGTGGTACCCAGAGGAGAGATGAATATAAACGTTCACCTCACCCTTATAATATGCCTAACAAGGGGACTGCCTGCATGAAGAAGAAGAGAAGGAGGAGGATATGGAGATGAGGAAGAAGAAAAAAGAATAAGTAGAAGTTGCTCTTTTTTCAACAAAAAGGATCTTTAGTCTCATAATATTGAAGTATCCAGAATACAATAGGAATACTTTATCATACCCAGAACCAGAAAAATTACAACTTTTATGAGAAAAGGCAATCCACAAGTGCCAATAACGAGATTAACCTGATAAAGAAATTACCTGAAAAGAATATTAGTCCTGACAAAAATGTCTCAAAGTCAGTTATGAATTTCCTGGAAACAAACTAAGAATAGAAAAACTCAGCAAAGCTGTATAAGAAAGAACAAAGGAAAATTATAAAACAGAAAAATAAGGCAGCTGAAACAAAAAGTTCACTAGATGGGTCCAGTAGTACAGTGGCACTGGAAAGAACACTTGAGAGTCCCTTGGACTGCAAGGTGATCAAGCCAGTCAATCCTAAAAGAAATCAACCCTGTATATTCATTGGAAGGACTGATATTGAAGCTGAAGCTCCAATACTTTGGCCAGCTGATGCAAATAACTGACTCATTGGAAAAGATCCTGACGCTGGGAAAGATTGAGGGCAGGGGGAGAAGAGAACAACAGAGGATGAGATGGTTGGATGGCATCATCGACTCAATGGACATGAATTTGAGCAAACTCCAGGAGATAGTGAAGGACAGGGAAGCCTGGCATGCTGCAGTCCATGGGGCCACTAAGAGTCAGACACGACTGAGTGACTGAACAACAACAAAGTACAGTGGAGGAGCATATCAATAGAATTTACTCCATCAAAATAACAGGGAGAAAATTGACTGAAAAAAAGAGAACAGAGACTTAAAGTTGAATGAGATAACAAGAACACAGTTAACATTCATAACCTCTGAATCACAGAAGGAAAGGAGAAAGACAGTAGAATGGAAAAAGTATTCTAGGAATAATGGATGCTAACTTCCAATATTCAGCAAGATATAAAACCTGACGGTTTAAGAAGCTAGGTAAATCCCAAAGAAGAGAAATCCAAATAAATTCAATCCAAGACAATCTTCATCAAATTATGAAATCTAAAGAAAAAAGATTTGAAACAGCCAGAGAAACCTATAAAGGAATATCAATTTGAGTGACAGTGAATTTATCTTGAAACAATGGAGGCCAGATTGCAATGATACACATTCAAGGGCTGAAAGAAAAGAGCTGTCAATCGTTATTTCTATATCTGACAAAAATATCCTTCAGGAATAAAGAAGTGATAAAGTATTCTCAGATGAAGGAAAACAATAACATTTGCCACTAGCACACATATTTAGAAAGTAAGTGATAACAGAAGAAGATTGGCACCTTCAGAAAGGAAAGATGAAAAACAAAATTGATAAAAATAGTGGGTTGAGCTTCTTTAATAATCAAATTTGATATTCAAACAAAAATTAGGATGCTACCTATTGTGGTGCTAAATACATGTAGAAGAAATCTTTAAGATCATTATATTTCAAAAGTGGTGAAGATAAAAGAATTGAAATGAAAGTGTTTCCACACTTCACTTGAATTGTTGAGATGCTATTAACAATAGACAATAAATTATGCATGCATATAGTAATAAGAAGAAAAATCACTAAGAAAGCTGTACAAAATGATATAATAAAAACCCCATTAAACCTAAATCAAAATGAAGTATTAAATGTACTCAAGGGAAGGCAATAAAAGTGAAACAAAGGAATAAGAATCAGAAGAAAAAAAAATGGGAGACATAAGAACAAAATAAAGCCATTTGCAGCAACATGGAAGGATATAGAGATTGTCATACTGAGTGAAGTAAGTCAGATAGGGAAAGACAAGTATCATACAATATTATTTATATATGGAACTTAACAAAACGGGTACAAATTAGCTTATTTACAAAACAGAGATAGAGTTACAGAAAACTAACAAGGTTACCAGGGTATAAGATGGGGATATATTGGGAGATTGGGGTTGACATATATATACTACTGTATATAGAATCAATAACTAATAAAGACCCACTGTATAGCACAGGGAACTCTACTCCATACCCTGTAATGACCTGTATGGGAAAAGAATATAAAAAAGAATGAATATATGTGTGTGTGTATATAATTTATTTATTCTGCTGTACAGCAGAAAGCAATACCACATTGTAAATCAACTGTACTCTGATAAAAATTAAAAATAAACAAAAAATTGCAGACTTAAAATGTAACATAAATAATTACCTTAAGTGAAAAAGACTCTAAATACATCAACTGGGACTGTAGCTCACCAGGTTCCTCTGTGCATGAGATTGTCCAGTCAAGAATACTGGAGTGGGTTGTCATTTCCTCCTCCAGGGGATCTTCTTGACCCAGGGATAGAAGCTGCATCTCCAGTGTCTCCTGCATTGCAGGATTCTTCACCACTGAGCCACCAGGGAAGCCCTTATAGATACGGATGGACAGAGTGAGTTAAAAACATGATTCACCTGTATGCTGTGTATAAGAAATTTACACTGACTAAAATGGTATAAGTAGGTTGATAGTAAGAGGATGGAAAAATATATCCATGAAAACATTATTTTTAATAAAATCAAGAACAGCTATATTAATATCAGATAAAGTCTACATTAGAGTAGGGGAAATTACTAGTTCCAAAGGGGGATACTGCATCATAATAAAAGGACCAACTCATCAGGTAGACACAGTAACCCTAAATGTGTATGTACAAAATAAAAGAGCCTCAAAATACATGAAGCAAAAACTGAGAAAGCTGGTTAAAAAAAATAGACAAATCTATAACTATAATTTGGGTTGCAGTATCCTACTCACAGTAAATAATAAAACTACTAGGCAGAAAAGGATCAAAGGCATAGAAGAAGTATCAATTAACACAATCAATTAACACCATTGACATATATATTCAATATATATATATATATTAAAAAACTCATGAAGCATTACAAAAAGAAAGGCCATATCTTAGCTCATAAAGCAAATCTGAACTAACTTAAAATACTGGGAATCACACAGAAACTATTTTATGACTATACAGAAATTAAAATATAATTCAGTAACACAAAGACAACAGGAAACTCTCCAAACACTTGGAAATTAAACAACACATTTCAATGGGTCAATAGGGATGTCTGAAAGTTATTGGACTAAATGATTACATTAGAACAGCAGAAAAGTTAGTCAGTAATCTAAGCTCCTGTTTCAAAACACTGAAGAGCAAATTAAATCCAAGCAAAGCTGGAGAGAAATAATGAAGATAAGAGAGCAGTGAAACTGATAATAGAAAACAAGTCAATAAAACAAAAAGATGGGTATTCAAAAATATTAATAAAATTGATAAACCTCTAGAAGACTGATAATGTTAAAAACAGATAAGAAACAATCATTAATATAAAGAATGAGACAGGTATATTGCATCAGGATTTTTTTTTAGATTTTTTTATTCTGTTATTTTTTTAATATAAATGTATTTATTTTAATTGAAGGCTAATTACTTTACAATATTGTAGTGGTTTTGCCATACATTGACATGAATCCACCACGGGTGTACATGTGTTACCCATCCTGAACCCCCTTCCCACCTCCCTCCCCATCCCATCCCTCTGGGTCATCCCAGTGCACCAGCCCCAAGCACCCTGTCTCATGCATCGAACCTGGACTGGCGATTTGTTTCATATATGATAATATACAAGTTTCAATGCCATTCTCCCAAGACATCCCACCATCACCCTCTCCCATAGAGTCCAAAAGACTCTGTTATATGACTCTTATATGACTCCTATATGACTCACATATAGGGTTATCATTACCATTGTTTTAAATTCCATATATATGTGTTAGTATACTGTATTGGTGTTTTTCTCTCTGGTTTACTTCACTCTGTATAATAGGCTCCAGTTTCATCCACCTCATTAGAACTGATTCAAATGTATTCTTTTTAATGGATGAGTAATATTCCATTGTGTATATGTACCACAGCTCTCTTATCCATTAGTCTGCTGATGGACATCTAGGTTGCTTCCATGTCCTGGCTATTATAAACAGTGCTGTGATGAACATTGGGGTACACATGTCTCTTTCAGTTCTGGTTTCCTCAGTGTGTACACACAAATCTTATTTGTCAAAAAATAAAATAAAACCTAAGAAAAAGCTGAAATTAAATTGAAAAGTAAATAAGAAGAAAGTAGAAATATTAGTTATTGAACTGTAGTCCAAGACCAGAGTATGCCTAAGATTTTAATCAAGTCACTTCACTTCTTGAATCTCAACTGCAAATTAGGAAAAGTCAAGATAAAAATAATAAATTCATAGTTTCTGTGTGTATTATACTATCATAGTGCTTAAGAAATATTAGTAATACTGAAAATGATTAACAAAATGGAAAAGAAATCTACAGAATGATAGCAATGTTTGCAAATCATATATCTGTTAGAGATTAATACACAAAACATATAGAGAATTCAAAACTCAATATAGGAAAGCAAATGATATAAATAAAAATGAGCAATGTACCTGATTTGACATCTTTACATAAAAGGTATTCAAATGGCCAACAGATACATAGAGAGTGCTCAACATTACTAATCATCAAAGAAATGCAAATAGAAATCAGCAGTTAACCTGATAAATGAATTAAAGTAATGTAATTGCAGGTGCTCAAACATGAATTTATATACTAACTGTCCCAAGTAGCTCCTGTATATTTTTTCAGAATAGAAGTGTTTTGTGTTCACTGTTGTTTGACCATATTCTCTGACAGTGCTACAAGTTGTTTCCCTCCTGAATTCTCAAGGACTTATATTAAATCCTCAAGCCAAGGTCCTTCATTTCTCTTAATACAAAGGCACAGCAATCTGGTAGGTGTAGATCATTCCAAAACAATATGATTTGAAGATCATTTCATACAGGCTAATATACATTTACTTCATTCCCATTAACTCCTGCATTATGTTCCACAGTATAAGTTATACCATTGTTCATTGTCATTCCCCTGTTGATAGATGTTTAGGTTATTTATAATTTTTCATGGTTATAATCAGTGCTGAAGCAAACATCTTTATTGTATATGTACCAACCTCTGTATATAATATATTACCTCTCTGTAATACCCCAAAGTCAAATTTCTGGGACATAGAGTATTTGACCTTTTTGGTAATAATAAACATAAAAAAATTTCATCCAGTGTGACTACCATTTTTTATCTCCAGCCGGTAGTGTATAATTATTGCCCATTTCCATATATTTTGCCAACACTTGTTCTTATGAAACATATATTCCAGTCAAATTAGTGGGAAATTGTTCTCATTTTATTTTTTTAAGTTTGCATTATTTATCTTAAAGTTTTTATTGGAGTATAGTTGATTTAAAATATTACAGTAGTTTCTGCTGTACAGCAAAGTGAATCAGTTATACATCTACATATATCCAGTGCTTTTTAGATTCTTTTCTCATATAGGTCATTACAGAGTATTGAGTTCCCTGTGCTATACAGTAGGTCTTTATTAGTTATGTATTTTATATATAGTAGTATGTATATGTGAACTGCAATTCCAGTTTATCCATCCTCTCTTTTGCCCCTGGAAATCATGTTTGTTTTCTACATCTATGACTCTATTTCTATTTTGTAAATAAGTTCATTTGTATCTTATTATTAAATTTCACATATAAGCAATATCATTTAAGATCTTTTTTTCTTTATCTGACTTACCTCATTCAGTATGACAATCTCTAGGTCCATCCATGTTGCTGCAAATGACATTATTTCATTTTTTAAAAATCTATTTTCCATGATTAGTAGTGATGTGAAACGTCTTTTTATATGTTTATTGACTATATACAACCTGTGAATTATTAATTTTTAATTCTTTTTATTACTTGTATGATTTTTTTAATCGGAGAAGGCAATGGCAACCCACTCCAGTACGCTTGCCTGGAAAATCCCATGGATGGAGGAGCCTGGTGGGCTGCAGTCCATGGGGTCGCTAAGAGTCGGACATGACTGAGCGACTTCACTTTCACTTTCCACTTTCACTCCTTGGAGAAGGAAATGGCAACCCACTCCAGTGTTCTTGCCTGGAGAATCCCATGGATGGGGGAGCCTGGTGGGCTGCCATCTATGGGGTCGCACAGAGTCGGACACTACTGAAGTGACTTAGCAGCAGCAGCCACATGATTTTTTAATATGTGCTAGACATAAAGCCTGTGTTGTATTTGGATGTCTTTCAACTGTTTATGGTATTTTTACTATTCAAATGCTTTTAATTTTTAGTAATATTGAACATATATCTATTATGAGACAAGGCATTATTGTGTTTCTTTTCATGATGATATCCCCTATTAGGGAGTGAATTTCTTGAGAGCAGTGGTGTTTTATTCATCTCTATGGCAACCAGCAAAGAGCCTGGATTATTGATAGTTTTTCAGTCAATATATTTGTAGCATCGAGTTGATGATGTTTTTAAACCAAAGGGATGACAGTGACTCTCATAATAAATAAATGAGTTAAAATATTATTGGGAAACATAAAGCCTGAGATTCCTTGTTTTATATCATTTGTAGTGAAAATCCCTTTCTATCAGCTCCAAGAATAGTTATTCTTCAATCTGTTCTTCTAGCTCTTGATCTTACTCTCACAGGATGTCCTCCCTCTCCTTTACTTCTTTCCCAGCATCTCTCTGAAATACAAAGTTTTCCAAAGCAGAGTCCATAGACTACAGACAAGGCAGCTTCCGATATCACCTACCCAGAGGTGGTATTTGTACTGAAGTAGCTTTGGAGTTTAAAATTGTCCCAATGCCCTTCTCTCCTGAATTCCTTCTTATGAAAAAACAAACAAGATGGTAAGGGAACAGGGATGGGCAAGGAAACCTGACCAGCTGAGTCTGTACCACACAGGGTGGTAAGACATTCACTGTAAGACATATACAAAAGGGGCACAGTCTCCATTCAGTCCTATTCAGGGACATGCTGAAACGATCTCAAGAATGGTGAGGGCCTCATGTGCTTAAGCAGAGAAATTATTGTGTTTAAGATAGCCTAGCTTCCAACTTTACCCAGTTAAGGGAAAAATGATCTACTTGTGCCATGCCATGTTGTAGAATAGTAAAATGAAGACAAAGTCAAGATAATAGTCATGGATTCTCAAGCTTAAAAAATTTATTAATTATAAAAGTACAATAATCAAACATAACAAGATTGCTTATTTCCCAAGCATACACCCTGCCTGGATGCCACAGAGGAAAAGTCCCATTGGGTTAAAACAGAGTAATCTCCAAGTGACCATGCTAACTGAGGCAGTTTTTTAGTATTTCCAGGGGTCTAACAAACTTGTGTATGAGATTGCTCATGATCCTAGGCTCAAAGCCATGCCTCTGTAACAAGAACTAGTATAAAATAGAGGGAAAAAACAGAGTGTTGCTCTAAATCACTGAAATAATGAGGCCCAGATATAGGAGTTATAAAGACTAAAGCTTAATAACATACTGTTCTATAATTTCTTTAAATAAAAATGACAAAAAAAAAAACACCAGTCATTTCACTGCAGGCTCCTTTCCTCAACAAAAAAATGAAGAGTCAATTTCTGGCACTGTTCACCTACTGTGTCTCCTGTCAAAAAAACAAAGATGAAAACCACTAGGGAGTCTCTTCCTCTGTTTATTCAGAAATACAATGAAAACAGCACACATACAACAGTTATAATGTCCAAAACAACTATCTGTACTGATCCTGGGAAACATCTACAGAAAGGAAGGAGAGCTTCTTAATAAGATACTATCTCTCCCCCTGTCTCCGACACTCCACCAGAAAAGAAATGGGAGGTAAAACCAGTATTTGAGAATCAAAGAAATATCCTGTCACTAGTGAAAATTCTATCCTCTTCCATTCCACTCCTAGCCCAACCACCCCACCCCATTTCCCTTCTACCTATACTGTTCATAATATAGTAAGTGTGGAAAGATAAAATGTAACTGATGAAGCTGGACTGGCCAAGGTTTGAAAAGTTGTGGTAAATTTCCTCTGTACTTCTGACAGGGTGACATACAATGTGGTCCAGACAGAGTGAGGGTAGGGGAAGAAAACAGATTTTAAAGCAATGGATTTGGCCTACTTAATTCCTTTAGACCCTAATATGCTTTGAGTATAGAAACAGGTGAGAATCCTATAGTTAGCAATGAGTAGAATGTAGGGAAATTGAGAGAAAGAGATAATATTGCTTCCAGTGACCACTCTTCAATTATCCTTGCTGTTGACTCAAATTTAGCTCTTTATCATCCAGAAAGCTTAATCCTCTCCTTCTTCTAGGGTAAATATAGAGTACTATAATTATCATAGTGGTAATCATAATACTTTGTTGTTCATCTAAGTATCACTTGTCATTTTTGCCAACATCCATTAGTGATAATCCTCACAACATTCCTGTGAGGTAGATATTTGGATCCCCATTTTACAGATGGGTTAAGTGTGGCACAAAAAGGTGATGTGACTTGCCTAAGGTCAATAAAGTGAGAGATGAGAAAATGTGGAAGAGAGATAACAGGGTAGCACCTCTATTGTCAGAGAGCCATATTTTTCAGTGAGAAAAGATAGTGCTAAATGTTTCTTTAAATTGGGCACATCCACTTTCTTCAGTGTACATACTTCTATATAGGTATTGGTACACTATGGAAGATCAATAATTTCCCTTGGCTTATTAAAGATTAGGTCAATTCCAAATGATCTGGTTCTTAAAAAAAAAAAAGTTTTGAGAGAAGGATACACCCCAAGTTCCTGGAACTCAGGTCATAGAAATCACTAATTCCTGAATTTTGCAGATCACTTTGTTTCAAAGAGCTATTGGAGTTCTAAAAATGTTACTATCATGTACATGAGCACTGTGCTCTAGGTGTTTCCACAGTTATAGAAGTAAACAATTCAGATACCACTATACAGGTACTCTGGAACTGAGCAATTAAGTAAGTAGATGGCAAAGTGTGGGAGCCAGGTTTCTCACTGTTGGAGTGGAAGGTCAGAGTAAACAAAGGTTAAATTAATAGTAAACAAAGGGTAAGATGATCCATGTGATAATGGATTGGAGTTGGATACATCAGTATGAACTCATGTTTAGGTTAATAAAGATATGGATGATTACATACAGAACTATCTATAGATACATGTATGTATATATAGATATACATGGGTTAGTATATATGCATATATTTCCTTGCTCTATCAGCTGAAATGACCTAGAGGCAACAAGACAACTGTAGCAATAAGCATACCTAATGCCCAGATCTTGATTTCTAACATAATTTTCCATTAACAGAAACCAGGACTCATTAAAGAAATGGTTGATTATAGGATTGGGGGTAAAAAAAAGAAATACAAGATGAGCTTGGAGCATCTTGTAGTGCTACAAAATAAAGGTGTCCTAAAAAAAATGATGGGGTATGTCCAAAGTACATGAAAGTCAAGCCAAAAGAGTGCCCAATGGTCAAAGCTGGAACTATTTGAGAAACAAAATAAGTTGTATTGGATTATAACCCAAAGTACAAAATAAATATCCATGAGTCCATAGTGATACCTACCAATAAATGATTGAATAAATAAATAAATGAGGGAGAAGAGACAAATCTCCTATGCAGAATTCCCAATAATTATGTAGATACTCACCCTCAATGATGTAGTGCATAGCTAACCACTCCTTAAGTGTAGACTGTACATTGTGATTTCCTTCCAAAGGGTACAGTATGTAAGGTGGGACAGAGGAGAAACCTGACAAACAGTATCTCAGCCAGATGATCAAGATTAACATCAAGAGTATACGTCATGTTAATATGTATAGAAAATGGCAGTTCAACTTTGTGATCTTCATTCTCCAAACCTGTAAGCTCCGTTTAATCGTGAAAAATAATTAGATATTAGTTGAGGGGCTCCTCAAAACTGTCAAGGTCATAGGAAACAAGGAGAGTCTGAGAAATTGTCACAACCCAAAGAAGCCTAAGGAACTATGACTACTAAATGAGATGTGGTATCCTGAATGGATGCTGGAACAGAAAAATGATATTAAGTAAAAGCTAAGAAAATCTGAATAAAGTTTAGATTTTAGTTAATAGTAATGTATCATCATTACTTCATTAATTGCAACAAATATATCACTCTAATGAAAGATGCTAATAATAGGGAAAACTGGGCTTGAGGTATAGGGAAACTGTACAATTGTCACAATTTTTCTATAAATCTAAAACTGTTTTAAAATTAAAAGTTTATTTAAGAAGAAATTATTCTTGCAAACCTTTCTGTCTTGCCCATACATAATTCACTCTACCTAATGTACTCAGCTGTTCATATTCTTCATATTTTTCCTGAATTTTCCAATAATAATTATCAATAGTAATGGTCAACTGCCAATCATCTACAAATGGACGAATTCCACTGCAACAAATTCCAAGATATTATTCAACCCTATTGAACAAAACCATTTTCTATGCCATAGGCAACCATCCACATAATGGTGGTTTGCTGGTGTGAGCACAGTAAATACAATAAATTCCAAATGCTACCTTTGAGAGACAGTTCTTTTCCACATTTATTTAGCAAAGTTCTATGTGTTCTTGGTGTGGTACAGCACTATATTGTATTTGAGTACCTGTACTCCATGAAATATTCTTAATGAATTTTGACATATTTCCTAAAGAATATATAAATAATTTGTAAAGATTTTATCATTATTTGTAGGGAAGAGGACAATGAAAATAGGATTAGAATATTTTCCTGGCCATAGACAATTAATAAATCATTAATAAAGTCCCTCATTACTTTGCAGGGAAAATTTGAATAAAAGCTTAAAGATGTCAGGGATACCAATATTTGGGATCCTAATTTAAATATCCTACTTAGTAGGATTTGAACATAGTCTTTATTTATAAATAGATCATATGCTCCAATGCAAAAGATTTTGAGGTCTGAGGGGCACAGGTCAGTTATGAACTCTGAAAAAGAAGTCTCAAATCCAAACTCTGGAGAAAAAGAGTATGTCTTTGGATTCCACTGTGAAATACCATATCAACTACTCAATTATAAGCTTAACTTATGTATGATGGTAACTTTAACAACATAAGTTTCACCTTTAACAACCTGTCTTACAGCTGCATAGGGAGATACTCCCTATGCTTTAACAATTAGTCTGTAATGTGGAACTTGCAACCAAAAGTTAAGGTAAAACCTATGTCAAAATAACAAGGGTAAAATAGTAAAAATCTACATATCATTTTGAAAAATACAGGTAGTCCTTGAATTTATGAAGATTTATGATCTGGAAAGACACTGTACCTTGAAATGAGATAAATCAAACCTGAGATATTATAGAAAGTGTTAAAAATGGAAAAAAAATTGTGTGCCTAATGTTATATATCAATGACCATAAGCACATTTTACTTACCATTTAGTCAACTGTAAATTATTCTGTAAGTGGTTTAAATTTTTCTGAAGCATAACATATAAAATAAGACAAATACTGCAACCAATCATGTAATTTTTTTAAAAGTTGGTTTAATAATGTGATCCCTGGGAGAATGAGTGTGCAGGTCTATAAACCTCAAAGAAACATCTTGGGAAGAAATCTGACCCATATTTGTCTCATCTGCAAAATATTAATGATGGGTAGGACTATATAGTTGATAGGATCCCTTCTTGGTACTAGAATTCTATAATTTAGTCAGAATAAATGGCCTTGGAAGGTAGCCTAAAGTATTCAAGAGAGACTGGTTAAATATCTGCCAAGGAAAAGGGGATACCATATGAAGAGAATATTTTCCAGGAGAGAAGCTGTGTCCACAATTAAGTGATTAAAAGCTCCCCTCCCCAACCCTGGGAGAGGACATTTGCCATGTGGAGGTAGATCTGAGGTCCAGCGCCTGGAACAGAGGGTTTTATGTCCCAGACATTATGATAAACCAGTCTGATTAGGTAACCAAATGTGTATATTAAGCAACTTGCTATAATGGATAAAAGAAATGTCTTAGATGTTCACAGCAGTTGTAGAACACCAAATTGCTTTCTGTTTGCTATTAATACTTTTCACTAAAATCTTCTTATATTCCATTTGAAACATACAGGAATGCATGTTAATAACCATGGAATTAACACATTTTCTCTTCTAACCTCTCACCTCTGCGTAACATGGCCCCAGTGTGTCATTTTTTCATCATGCAGTATGTTCAAAACAGTAGCTTTATGTAAACAGAAGAATAAACAGTACAGCTATCACCTCAAGACACTGTCTCAACAGATTGTCATTTGAATGACGCTTGTGATTACAGCACTTTTGATATCCTATACAAAGGAAAGTCCCCCTCTATTTGTTTACAGGATCATCTTGGGTCTACTTGCTCCTATCACTGCCCAATTGACTCTCCTGAAACATTTTTTTTTTTCCATACTGGCATGTTAGTGTGTGCTTTGAAAATTTTATCCAAGTTTAACATAACAAAGAATGTAACTGTGTAGAAAAATCTTTAATCCTGAAGGAGGAGGAGGAAGAAGAGGATGAAAAGGAGGACAAGAAGATCCTTTATTTCCCTTTGATGGACTAAAGAAGCAAGAAGCACCAGCACTGTCTGAAAACCACAATGTAAGAACAAATAGGAATGGTTTTACACAATCTTTGAGTTTGGTATGGGACTCAGTTTATTCACCAAGAATGTGCCCTATACTCAGGACCCAAATACCTGTAAATCTTATCAACCAACTACAATGTTATGCCCTCTTTTGCCTGGGAACTTGAAAAAAGTCATTTTAGTACACTACCAACCACATTGATATATTGATTCAAAAATATGGATAAGAATTCTATAAAACAAGAGAAAAATAAAAAAAAAAGCAGCATATGTTTGTTCACAGCCTTGAATTTGATTCCTGTGTTCTTATTGTAGGAAGAATGTCCTATCTCATAACGGGCAGGGGAGGGGGCAACCATGGGTGCCGCACTGGAATTCAACCCATGTGGAGGTTGAAAAAAATTGGGGATGAGACAAGGAAGAAATGAAGATGGAATATAAGGAGTCTTCACGAAAGATCAGCTATCTTTTCCTCCAATCTCATCAGTCTGGGTCAGTGAGCTGTATCCCATCCCACAGGCAAGCTGAGTCAAAGAGGAAAAGATGATCATGATCTTATAGAACACGGGCGTGTGCACGAAAGAGACCAGTGCAGCTCTTCTAGTGCAGTCTGTACCGCTTACGCGGTGTCATGGCGCCGGCGGTGCAGAGACAGGTGGTCAGAGCGAGAAAAGCTACGATTGCAGTCTGTGCACCGGAAAGGCTTGATGCCTGTGTGCTTGCGGAAATGGCGGGTGAGCTCATCCGAGCGAGCAAATTTCCAAGAGCAACCATCCCAAGTGCATTTATAAGGCTTCTCTCCTAAAAAAAGAAAATATGACAAAACAAAAGAAGTCAGACAAGAGACGTTTGGATACTGAAAAGATAACAGAGTACATAACCTTTTATTAAGGCTTTGGTCAAAAACTTAAGCAATCACTTTACAGACTTTTCTCCTTCACTTATACTGAAGTCCCAAAGAAAAGCCACGATGGTTGAAAGGAAAACACATAGGCTGTGCCTCAAACTGGCCTTTGTTTAAATCCTGGCTATAATACATAGTAGTTGTGTGACCTTAAATAAGTCATTTCTCCCTGACTGGGTCTCTGTTTTCTCATCTCTTGAGAGGGATAAAAACATCTCACAAGGTTGTTTGAAAGGTTGTTTAAACACAGCCAACAAATGATGAAACTGAGATCCAAACCCAAATCATTGATATTTTCCACTATACCACATGGTAGTTAACTATATTTTCTTCTCTAATACCTCCCAACAAATGGTCTGAAATAGAACCATACATGCAGAAAGAATGTGTGATTCACTGGAATGGAATCTCAGCTTTCTCTGTGAAAGACCAGAAAGACCTTTCTCTGTGAAAGATCAGAAACTCAATGGCATGGAATGGGGTGAGAAGTGTCAAGTCAAACTATTTGAAATAGATGCACTTAGGCTATATATTGAATATGTATGCTCTGGGTAGAAAACTAAGTGAAAAAAGTAATATTAACACAGTATGACTCCCATAGTGGTGTATATATCACCTAACACATATTTATATATTCAGAAAAAAGGCAAGATCAATTCACTTAAATGTAAATTATGAGAGGAATTAACAGTGAGTGAATATCCAGAAGGTGAGAATGAGAATGGTGAGAAGAGGAATTTCTCTTTTTACTTTGCACCTTTCTGTATTGTTGGAATGTTTTAAAAATCATGGTATTGTATCTTATAATAAAAATTTTAAAGTAAAAAGATAAGAAGCTATATAATAAAAAATAAATATTTACTATGGTTAAGGTCATAGGATTAGGGTAATGATTATTTTCCTTGTAATGTGCTTCTCTATTTCCCATCTTCTACAATGACCATGTATAATCTTATAATCATATATAAGTGACAATGAAGATACAAAATGCATTGTTTTCATTAATTATTAAGTTTATTTATTTATTTATTTTTGGCTGTGTTGGGTATTTGTTACTGCACATGGACTTTCTCTAGTTGCAGTGAGCAGGGGCTAATCTTTGTTGTGATGTGTTCTTACTGAGGTGGCTTCTCTTGTTATGAAGCACAGGCCCTACAGTGCATGGGCTTCAGTAGCTGTGGATCTTGGGCTTAGTTGCATGTGAGATCTTCCTGGACCAGGGATCAAATCTGTGTCCCTGCATTGGCAGGTGGATTCTTAACCACTGGACCCCAGGGAAGTTCAAAATGCATTGGTATTTTAATGGTTTGTCTTACTCTAGCTCATTCTCCCCTTTCTCCTTATAAATGCTCTAGAGTATTTTATTTTATGTTGTAGTAAATTCTGGTGGCAATCTGGTTTGCATATGTTGTTTTTCAGCTTACTGCTCAACACTTACTAATCTTTCCAAGTGCTTACTAATTTAATTAACTGTGTAACTTTCAAATAATGAGCAACAGAATGACATTCACTCTGACTCACAGTTGTGGAAAATACCAAGGCAACTATTTTGAGGATTCATTCCAATTACTGATAATTTCAGTATTGATACCAATTATTTGATACCTATTACTGATAATTTCAATATTCAGACATTGGTGCATTAGCTGTTAAGAATAATGGGATAAGAGTTGGATATATTGAAAACAAAAGATGGCCAATGAAATGTTATAAAATGAAAAGAAAAAGCTACTGAATAGCTAAGCATCACACACACACACACACACACACACACACATGCACAGTAGGATCCCATTTATGGTTGGAGGTAGGGGTAATGTGCAACACTAAACATTTTTAAACTCAAAAATGACTTGATCATGTTGAATGTTGAAATGATCTAGCCATGATATGCAAGATGGTTTACAACGGGTACAAAGCTACTGGCTTAATCTCTTGTCTGGCACATATAGGTACTCAAAATATTTACTGAATTGATGAGGGAAACTAGAGTAAATGTAACATAAGATTGAAATAAATAAAATCAGAAATAAGAGACAAGATATTACAATGGATGCCTCAGAAATAAAAATGGTCAGAAAAGACAATTATGTATAACTATATGCCAACAAACTAGATAACTTATAAGAAAGGGATAAATTCCTAGAAACATAGCCTACAAAAAGTAAATTAAAAAGAAACAGGAAGCTTGAATAGATCAATAACAAATAAAGAGATTAAATCAGTAACCAAAAATCTCTGAACAAAGAAAAGCCCAGGACCAGAGTGCTTCACAAATGAATTCTACAAAACATTCAAAGAATTTATACTAATTCTTCTTAATATCTTCCAAAAATGGGATAGGAGGGAACACTTCCAAACTTATTCTATGAGGACAGCATCACTTTGATATCAAAACCAAACAAAGTGCAAGATAAGAAAACTATAGGTCAATATCCTTGATAAATACACATGCAAAAATCCTCAATAAAATCCCACCAAACTGAATTCAACAGTATATTAAAAGGACTATGCACCATGATAAAGTTAGACTTATCCCTAGGATGATAAAAGGATAGTTCAGTGTATTTAATCAATCAGTGGGATAAAACACATTACCAAATTTAAGAAAAAATTGGCATGATTATCTTAATAGTTGCAGGAAAGCACTTGAAAAAGTTCATGGTGGATTTTCAAGATGGCGGAGGAGTAAGAAATGGAGATCACCTTCCTCCCCACAAATACATCAAAAATACATCTGCATGTGGAACGACTGCTACGGAACACATTCTGAATGCTGGCAGAAGACCCCAGACTTCCAAAAAGGCAAGCTAATCTCCACAGAATGAAGTAGGGCAAAAGATAAAGATTTAAAAAAGAGACAAAGGAATTGGGATGGAGACCTGTATCCCAGGGAGGGAGCCATAAAGAGGAAAAGTTTCCACACACTCAGAAACCCCCTCACGAGCAGGGACAGAGAAGTTTTAGAGCCTTAAAGGGGAACTCAGCAACAGGTGCTTGGAAGGCAAAATGGATAGAATTCACCACAGAGGCGGTTGTCGATTAGCACATCCCAGCCCAAGACACTGTTTGCACACCTGCCATGGCACATGGGGATTGGGTACTGAGGCTCAGGCTTCAGAGGTCAGACCCTAGGGAAAGGACGGGGGTTGACTGCCATGAAGATACTCTGAGGGGGCTAGTATGACACAGCTGAGGGAATCCAGGGAAAAGCATGGGCCTATCACAGAGGCAAGAGATAATTGTAATGGGAACCCTTTAACTCCACACAGATCACAGATCACAGGACCCCACCTTTGTGTGTGCCATAGGTGGGACAAGCTGCAGCTGCGGACTGCAATGCCAGAGGCTGGGATATACTGGCTGGCCACCACAAAGGTTGGCATGAGTGCTGGAGGCAGAACTAGCTACAACAGAAGTTTGAGATTCCAGAGCAGGATATGCCAGACAGTTGGCCACCACCAAAGCCTGCTCAAGTGCCAGAGGCATGGGAAAAGATGCCACTACAGTCCTGATCCCAGTGGTTGCTGCTATCATCAAGCTGTGAGCAGCTGCAGTTCACTGCCCACACCTTTCTGGGAGGCTATACAGCTTGGCTCGGCCAAGGGACACACGACATAGGGCCAATTCCCCTGGGGGAGCCCATGACCTGACTCAGGCAGGACCAAATTTTTGCAGGTCTTGGCCACCACAGGCACTCCCCTCACACACCAGTTGTGTCTGTTGTAAACCTCACTATTTGCTGCCCAACTGAGCGAGTGAGACCAAATAAGCCACCACTTTTGCCCCCTCTTATCTGGACAGGGAACAGACACTGGAGGGTGGCCTACAAGCAGAGGTGGGGGCAAAACCAAAGCTGAGCACCTGGAGCTGTGTGGCCAGAGAAGAGTCAGGGGAATAGCTTCTGCAGCTTCAGGTTCACCAGATTAAATCCCCACAATTAGTTTGAGACTGTGGACTTAGGGGGCAATTGTGGACTTTGGAAGCAAGTATAAGCTGGAGTGAAGACACATCTGAGTCTGAGCTGGCCCCACAGTGCCCACAGCAGATCCAGAGACCTTCCTAGAAATATTGGAGGACTTAAGAGTAGGCAGTTTGACTGGAGTTCACTGTGTGGTGAGGACAACAGAGGACATAGGAGGACATTCTTCTTATTACTACTCTCTTTCTCTCTATTTTTGTCTTTTTTCTTTTTTGTATTGTTCTGTTGCTATTTTATTATTCCATTATTTTTTTTTTAGAAAAATTACTTAATTTTTCCTTTTAAAACGCTTTTACTTAAAAAATAAACTTTATTTTTCCCATTTACAGTACTTTTTTGTTATGTTGCATTTTTCCCCTATAGTTTTGGTTTTGTATTTTTGTTAATCTAGATTGTAGTATTCGTTTTCACTTATGGGTTTCTTTATTGGTTTGACTGCTCTCCTCTTTTTTGGTTCCTATTTTTGTTCTTTTTTTCTAACTTCTTTGCTTTTTCTGAGGCTCTGATTCTCTTCGGGAGTTCTTGTCTATTTAGTGTTATTCTTAACTTTTGTCTTCGAGTTTTGTCGGTCCATGCTTTTGTTTGTTTGACTTCCTTATCCCCCCTTTTACTCTTTCTTCTCCTTTTCTCTCTTTCTTTCTCTTCTGTGCTGTGTGGCTGGTGGAGCCTTGGTGCTGTAGTAAAGGATCAGGCTTGAACTTCTGAAGTGGGAGACCCAAGTCCAGAACCTTGTACCACCAGAGAATTCTTGACACCATGCAATGTTAATCAGCAAGAGTTCTCCTGAAGACCTCCATCTCAACACTAAGACCAGGACCAACCCAAAGGCTAGCAAGATCTACTGTCAGACACTTCATGTAAAACTATGCAAAACAGTAATACAACTCTGCCCATTAGTAGACAGAGTACCCAAAGCCCCACCACACCAACAGACACCACAAAACACACCACTGGATATGGCACTACCCTTCAGAGAGACAAGATCCAGTTGCATCCACCAGAATATAGGCACCAGTCCCCCTCAAGAGGAAACTTCACAAGGCATGGTCCAACCCCACACACTGTGGGCAGACTCCACAAGTAACAGGAACTATGAACTTCTAGGCTGAATAAAGGAGACCTCAAACACAGTAAATTAAACAAAATTAAAAGGCAGAGAAATATGTAGCAGGTAAAGGAATATAGTTAAAACCCATAAGACAAAACAAATGAAAAAATACCTGAAAAATATTTTCACTCTACCTGAAAAATAATTCAGAGTAATGAGAGTAAAAATGATCCAAAATCTTGGAAACAAAATGGAGGCATAGATAAACAGAATGGAGGTATGGATTGAGAGATCTTCTCAGGTGGCACTAGTGGTAAAGAACCTGCCTGCCAATGCAAGAGATGTAAGAGATGTGGGTCCAATCCCTGGGTTGGAAAGATCTCCTAGAGAAGGACATGGCAACCTGCTCAAGTATTCTTGCCTGGAAAAGCCCATGGAGAGAAAAACCTGGCAGGCTACTGTCCATAAGGTCACACAGAGTTGGACATGACTGAAGTGACTTAGCACCTATATGGATTGAGAAGATAACAAGCACATAGAAAAAAACAAACAAAACAAAGCATAGACAATCAGCAATGAACAACAAATAGCTGAGATATAAAATACACTATAGGAAACCAATAGCAGAATAACTGAGGCAGAAAAATGGACAAATTATCTGGATGGTAGAATGGTGGAAATAACTGCAGTATAGCAGAATAAATAAAAAAGAATGAAAAAAAATGAGGATAGTCTAAGAGACCTCTGGGACTACATTAAGTAAACAAACATTTAAATTATAGGAGTCCCAGAAAAAGAAGAGAAAATGAAAGGGTATGAGAAAACATATGAGATTATAGGTGAAAATTTCTCTAACATGGGAAAGGAAATAGCAACCCAAGTCCAGAAAGCCCTGAGTCCCATACAGGATAAATCCAAAGAGAAATGCAGCAAAATACATAACAATCAAACTAACAAAAATCAAATAGAAAAAAAAAATTAAAATAATCAAGGAAAAAAACAACAAATAACATATCAGAAGATCCCCGTAAGGCTAACAGTTTATCTTTCAAGAGAAATTCTACAGGCCAGAAGGGAGTGGCAGGATATACTTAAAGTGATGAAAGGAAAAAACTTAACAACCAAGATTACTGTATCCAGCAAAGGTCTCATTCAGATATGATGGAGAAATCAAAAGCTTTAAAGATAAGCAAAATTAAGAGAATTCAGCACCACAAATCCAGCTTCACATCAAATGCCAAAGGAATTTCTTTAGACAGGAAATGGGAGAAAAAAGATATACAACAACAAAGTTCAACTGATAACATAAATGGTAGATCATATATATCAATAACCACCTTAAATGTAAATGAGTGAAATGCTCCAACCAAAAGACAAAGACTGGCTGAATGGACCTCTATGTATCCAGTCTACAATGATGAACCTCATACTTTGGGACACGTGCAGACTGAAAATGAGTGTCCAGAAAAAGATGTTCCATAAATATGGAAATCAAAAGAAAGAAAGAGTAACAATACTCATGGCAGATAAAATAAACTTTAAAGACTGTTGTGAGAGATAAAGAAGGACACTACAAAATAATCAATGGATCAATCCAGGAAGAATATATAGCAACTATAAATATATATGCACCCAACATAGGAGGATCTCAAGACATTAGGCAAATGATAACAAATATAAAAGGGGAAATTGACAACAACACAATAATAGTGGGTGATTTTAACACCCCACTCACACCAATGGACAGATCACCCAGACAGAAAATTAATAAGAAAACAAAAGCCTATAATGACACATGGGACCAAATGGATTTAATTGATATAATAGGACATTTCATCTGAAAGAAGTAGAATTCACTTTATTCTCAAGCCCACAGGGATCATTCTCCAGGATAGATCACATACTGCATCACAAATCAAGCCTTGGTAAATTTTAATAAATTGAAATTGTATCCAGCATTTTTTTTTCTCACTAAAATGCTATAAGACTGGATATCAACTACTGGGGGAAAAAACTATAAAATATACACACACATGGATGCTAAACAATACCCTTCTGAATAACCAACAGGTCATTGAAGAAATCGAAGAAGAAATTAAAAATATCTAAGAATGTATGACACTGAAAACCTGACAACTCAAAACCTATGGGATGTAGTAAAAGCAGTGCTAAGAGGGAAGTTTATAGTAACATAAGCCTACAGCAAGAAAAAAGAAAAACATCAAATAAACAATCTAACCTTAGACCTAAAGTAACTAGAAAAAGGAGCACAAAAATCCCCAAGTTAGTTGAAGGAAATAAATCATAAAGATCAGAGCAGAAATAAATGAAATAGAAATAAAGAAAACAACAGCAAAAATCAATGAAACTAAAAGCTGGTTATTTGAAAAAATACACAAAATAGATGAACCTTTAGCCAGACTTACCAAGAACAAAAGGGAGAGGACTCAAATCAATAAAATTAAAAATGAAAAAGGAGAAATTACAACAGAAAAGGTAGAAATACAAAGGATCATAAGAAACTACCACAAGCAACTATATGCCAATACAGTGGACAACCTAAAAGAAACGGACAAATTCTTAGAAAGGTACAACCATCCAAGACTGAAACAAGGAGAAATAGAAAATATGAACACACCAATCACGAGCACTGAAATTTGAAACTGTGTCAACATTTTCCTAGCAACAAATAGCCCAGAGCCTGATGGTTTCACAGGTGAATTCTACCAAAAATTTAGAGAACAGCTAACATCCATTCTGGGCCTCTCTGGTGGCTCAGATGGTAAAGAATCTGCCTGTAATGTGTGAGACCTGAGTTCGATCCCTGGGTTGGGAAGATCCCATGGAGGAGGGCATGGCAACCCGCTCCAGTATTCTTGTCTGGATAATTCCCATGGACAGAGGAGCCTGGCAGGCTACAGGCCATGGGGTCATAAAGAGTTGGACATGAGTAAGTGACTAAGCACAGCACAACAGCTATCCTACTCAAACTCTTCCAGAAAATTGCAGAGGAATGAAAACTCCCAAACTCATTTTACAAGACTATCATCATCATCCTGACACAAAAACCAGACATAGATACCACAAGAAAAGAAAACTACAGGCCAATAACCTTCCTTAACATAAATGCAAAAATCCTTAACAAAATACTGGCAAACCAAATCTCACAACACATAAAAAGGATCATACATCATGATCATGTGGGGTTTATCCCAGGGATACAAGGATTCTTCAATACACACAAATGAATCAATGTGATACATCATATCAAGAAACTGAAAGGTAAAAACACATGATCATCTCAATACATAATACCAAGAAAGCTTTTGACAAAATTCAATACTCATTTGTGATTAAAAATTCTCCAGAAAGTAGGCATAGAAGGAACCTACCACAGCATAATAAAAGCTATATATGACAAGAAAGAAAGAAAGCGAAGTTGCTCAGTTTTGTCCAACTCTTTGCAACCCCATGGACTGTAGCCTGCCAGGCTCCTCCGTCCATGGGATTTTCCAGGCAAGAACACCACAGTGGGTTGCCATTTCCTTCTCCAGGGGATCTTCATGACCCAGAGATCGAATCCGGGTCTCTGACATTGCAGGCATATTCTTTACCATCTGAACCACCAGGGAATCCCTAACCCACACAAATATTCTCAACAGTGGAAAACTGAAAGGATTTCCTTAAAAATCAGCAACAAGACAAGGGTGTTCACTCTCACCACTATTATTCAATGTCATTTTTGGAAGTCCTAGCTATGGTAATCAGAGAAGAAAAATAAATAAAAAGAATCCAGATTGGAAAAGAAGAAGCAAAATTCTTACGATTTGCAGATGACATGATATTATACATAGAAAACCCAAAAGATGCCACCAGAAAATTACTGGAGTTGATCAAGGAAATTTAGTAAGGTTATGGGATACAAAATTAATATACAGAAATTTCTTGCATTCCTATACAGTAACAATGAAAAATCAGAAAGAAAAATTAAGGAAAAAAACACTCACCATTTTAACAAAAATAATGAAATACCTAGGAATAACTCTACCTAGAGAGAGAAAAGACATCTATGCAGAAAATTACAAGACACTAATGAAATAAATCAGAGACACAAACAGATGGAATGATATACCATTTTCTCATATTGGAAAAATCAATATTGTGAAGGCAATCTACAGATTCAATGCAATCCCTATTAAACTACCAATGGTATTTTTCACAGAACTAGAATCAAAAATATTCACAATTTGTGTGGAAACACAAAAGAACCCAAAGAGCCAAAGCAATCTTGAGAAAGGAAAAAGGAACCAGAGGAATCAACATTCTTGACTTCAGATTATACTACAAATTCATCAAGACAGTATGGTACTGGTACAAAACCAGAAGTATAGACCAATGAAACAAGATATAAAGACCAGAAACAACCCCACGCACCGATGGGCATCTTATCTTTGACAAAGGAGGCAAGAATATACAATGGAGAAAAGACAGTCTCTTCAATAAGTGGTACTAGGAGAACTGGATAGTGACATGTAAAATAATGAAATTAGAACACTTCCTAATACCACACACAAAAATAAACTCAAATGGATTAAAGACCTAAATGTAAGGCCAGACACTACAAAGCTCTTAGATCAAAATTATAGGCAGTATACTCTTTGATATAAATCACAGGAAGATCCTCTATGGCCGACCTCCTAGAGAAATGGAAATAAAACAAAAATAAACAAATGAGACCTAATTAAACTTAAAAGCTTTTCACAGCAAAGGAAACACTAAAGAAGATGAAAAGACAACCCTCAGAATGGGAGAAAATAATCACAAATGAAGCAACTAATCAAGAATTAATTTCCAAACATGCATAAGCAACACATAAACTCAATATCAGAAAACCAAGAGCCCAATAAAAAATGGGCAGAGAACATAAAAAAACATTTCTGCAAAGAAGACATACAGATAGCTGAGAAAAACATGTAAAGATGCTCAGCATCACTCTTTATTCGAGAAATGCAAATCAGAACTACAATGAGGTATCACTTCACACCAGTCAGAATGGCCACGGTAAAAAAAATCTACAAACAATTAATGCTGGAGAGCCTGTGGTTAAAAGGGAACCCTCCTGCACTGTTGGTGGGAATGTAAATCGGTACAGCCAATACGGAGAACACTATGGAGATTCCTTAACAAACTAGGAATAAAACTACCTCATTACTTGAGCAATCCCCCTACTGGGCATATACTCTGAGAAAGCCAATTTCAAAAAGACATCTATGTACCCCAGTGTTCATTGCAACACTATTTAAAATAACCAGGATATGGAAGCAACCTAAATGTCCATCAACAATTACATGGATTAAGAAGTTGTGGACATGGAAGCAACCTAGATGCCCATCAGCAGACGAATGGATAAGGAAGCTGTGGTACATATACACCATGGAATATTACTCAGCCATTAAAAAGAATTCATTTGAATCAGTTCTAATGAGATGGATGAAACTGGAGCCCATTATACAGAGTGAAGTAAGCCAGAAAGATAAAGAACATTACAGCATACTAACACATATATATGGAATTTAGAAAGATGGTAACGACAACCCTATATGCAAAACAGAAAAAGAGACACAGATGTACAGAACAGACTTTTGGACTCTGTTGGAGAAGGCGAGGGTGGGATGTTTCGAGAGAACAGCAGGTATATTATCTATAGTGAAACAGATCACCAGCCCAGGCTGGATGCATGAGACAAGTGCTCGGTCCTGGTGCACTGGGAAAACCCAGAGGAATCAGGTGGAGAGGGAGGTGGGAGGGGGGATCAGGATGGGGAATACATGTAACTCCATGGCTGATTCATGTCAATGTATGACAAAACCCACTGCAATGTTGTGAAGTAATTAGCCTCCAACTAATAAAAATAAAAGAAAAAAAAAAGTATCTGAAACAGAAATCAAGAAAACAAGACAATTCAAAATAACTACAAAAAGAATATAATAGGAATCAATTTAACTAATGAGGTTAAAGACTTGTGCATAGAAAATTATAAAACACTGATGAAGGAAATTAAAGAAGGCATAGGTGAATGAAAAGATATCTCATGTTCATGGGTTGGGAAAATTAACATTGTTAAAATATCCATAATACTCAAAGTGACCTATAGATGCAATTCAACCACAGATTCAATGTGACTCCTATCAAAACTCCAATGGTGGTTTTTACAGAAATAAAAAAAATAGTAATTCTAAAGTTCATGTGTAACAGCAAAAGACCCTGAATAACCAAAGCAATTTTAATAAAAAAGAGTAAGCTTGGAGGCATTTTTCAACATATATGACAAAACTACATTAATCAAGTACTGATATTAAAATAGACTTACAGACAAAAGGAAGAGAGAGCTCAGGTAGAAATATATGCATCTATAGTCAACTGATCTTCCACAACATGTCTATAGCAAACAATGGGAGAAAAATATCTTCAATAACTGGACTTGGAAAACTCGATATCCACATGTAGAAGAATGAAATTGGACTCATATCATATACAAAAATAATCTCAAAATTAATTTATGTCTTAAATATAAAACCAGAAACTGTAAGGCTACTAGAAGAAAACATAAGGGGAAGCTTTTCTTTTATTGAAGTATTTACAGTGTTGTGTTAGTTTTAGGTGTAAAGCAAAATGAACTGAATTTTTTTAGTGAATACCTGAATTAACACAATATGATACATAATACACATACTTCTATATATATTACAAATTTGAAGTCATATTTATACATGTATATTTATTATGAGATTATTTTCCATTTCAAGTCATTACAAGATAGTGAATATATCTCCCTGTGCTATATAGTAGATCCTTGTTTCTTATCTATTTGATGCATAGTAGCTTGTATCTGTTAATCCCATAAATCTAAATTATCCCTCTCATAATACCTTCCTCTTTGGTAACCATTAGTTTGTTTTCTATGACTATGAGTCTGTTTCTGTTTTGTATATAGATCATTTTTTATTATTTTTTAGATTCCACATGTGAGTGATATCATATATTGTCTTTGTCTGATTTACTTCATTAAGTACATATTCTAGGCCCATGCATATTGCTGAAAATGGCAATATTTCATTCTTTTTTATGGCTGAAAAATAATCACATATATATGTGTGTGTGTATATATATATATATATATATGTACAGTCTATATACATATGTGTAAAGTATATATACATTATAGACTATATATATATATATACATAGTATAGTCTATAGTATATATGTATATTAGTTCAGTTCAGTTCAGTCGCTCAGTCGTGTATGACTCTTTGCAACCTCATGGACTGCAGCATGCCAGGCCTCCCTGTCCGTCACCAACTAACGGAGTTTACTCAAACTCATGTCCATTGAGTCGGTGATGCCATCCAACCATCTCATCCTCTGTCGTCCCCTTCTCCTCCCACCTTCAATCTTTCCCAGCATCAGGGTCTTTTCAAATGAGTCAGTTCTTTGCATCAGGTGGCCAAAGTACTGTGAGTTTCAGCTTCAACATCAGTCCTTCCAAAGAACACTCAGGACTGATCTCCTTTAGGATGGACTGGTTGGATCTCCTTGCAGTCCAAGGGACTCCCAAGAGTTTTCTCCAACACCACAGTTCAAAAGCATCAACTTTCGGTGCTCAGCTTTCTTTATAGTCCAACACTCACATCCATACATGACTATTGGAAAAACCATAGCCTTGACTAGATGGACCTTTGTTGGCAAAGTAGTGTCTCTGCTTTCTAATATACTGTCTGAGTTGGCCATAACTTTTCTTCCAAGGAGCAAGAGTCTTTTAATTTCATGGCTGTAGTAACCATCTGCAGTGATTTTGGAGCCCCCAAAAATAAAGTCAGCCACTTTTTCCACTGTTTCCTCATCTATTTGCCATGAAGTGATGGGACCGGATGCCATGATCTTAGTTTTCTGAATGTTGAGCTTTAAGCTGACTTTTTCACTCTCCTCTTTCACTTTCATCAAGAGGCTCTTTGGTTCTTCTTCACTTTCTGCCATAAGGTGGTGGCATCTGCCTATCTGAGGTTATTGATATTTCTCCCAGCATTCTTGATTCCAGCTTGTGCTTCTTCCAGCCCAGGGTTTCTCATGATGTACTCTGCATATAAGTTAAATAAGCAGGGTGACAGTATACAGCCTCGATGTACTCCTTTTCCTATTTGGAACCAGTCTGTTGTTCCATGTCCAGTTCTAACTGTCACTTCCTGACCTGCATATAGATTTCTCAAGGGGCAGGTCAGGTGGTCTGGTATTCCCATCTCTCAGAATTTTCCACAGTTTGTGGTGATCCACACAGTCAAAGGCTTTGGCATAGTCAATAAAGCAGAAATAGATGTTTTTTCTGGATCTCTTGCTTTTTAGATGATCCAATGGATGTTGGTAATTTGATCTTTGGTTCCTCTGCCTTTTCTAAAACCAGCTTGAACATCTGAAATTCCATGGTTCACATATTGTTGAAGCCTGTAGGGAAAACCACTAGACCATTCAGGTATGACCTAAATTCAATCCCTTACGATTATACAGGAAGTGAGAAATAGGTTTAAGGGACTAGATCTGATAGAGTGTCTGATGAACTATGGACAGAGGTTCATGACATTGTACAGGAGACAGGGAGCAAGACCATCCCCAAGAAAAAGAAAAGCAAAAAAGCAAAATGGCTGAGGAGGCCTTACAACTAGCTGTGAAAAGAAGAGAAGTGAAATGCAAAGGTAAAAAAGGAAAGATATCCCCAACTGAATGCAGAGTTCCAAAGAATAACAAGGAGAGATAAGAAAGCCTTCCTTAGTGATCAGTGCAAAGAAACAGAGGAAAACAATAGAATGGGAAAGACTATAGATCTCTTCAATAAAATTAGAGATATCAGGGGAACATTTCATGCAAAGGTGGGCTCAATAAAGGGCAGAAATGGTATGCACCCAACAGAAGCAGAAGATATTAAGAAGAGGTGGCAAGAACTTTCCAAAAAAAGATCTTCACAACCCAGATAATCACGAAGGTGTGATCACTCACCTAGAGCCAGACATCCTGGAATGTGAAGTGAAGTGGGCCTTAGGAAGCATCACTATGAACAAAGCCAGTGGAGATGATAGAAATCCAGTTGACCTATTCCAAATCCTCAAAGATGATGCTGTGAAAGTGCTGCACTCAATATGGCAGCAAATTTGGAAAATGCAACAGTGGCCAGAGGACTGGAAAAGGTCAGTTTTCATTCCAACCCCAAAGAAAGGCAATGTCAAAGAATGCTCAGACTACTGCAGTATGCACTCATCTCACAAGCTAGTAAAGCAATATATGTATATACTTATATATGTATATTCACATATGTATAGTCTTCCCAGGTGGTGTTATTAGTAAAGAATATGTCTGCCACTTCAGAATTCTTGCCTGGAGAATCCCATGGATAAAGGGGCCTGGCAAGCTACAGTCCATAGGGTTGCAAAGAGTCTGACACTACTGAAGTGAGTTAGCATACATGCGTGCTGGAGTGGGTTGTCATGCCCTCCTCCAGGGGACCTTCCCAACCCCGGGATCAACCCTGTGTCTCATATGTTGCAGCTGGGTTCTTAGCCCACCAAGCATCCTGGGAAGCGTACACACACACTACACTACACCTTCTTAAACCAATCCTCTGTTGATGGGCACTTGGTGTTTTTTGTTTGTTTTTGTTTTTGTTTTTTTTTTTTAATGTCGTGGCTTTTGTTTAAATAGTACCTCTATGAACATTGGCGTGTATGTACTTTTTCAAATTAAGAGTTTTTGTCTTTTCTGGATAATATAGCCAGGTATAGGATTACTGGGTCATATAGTAGCTCTACGTTTACTTTTCTGAGGAAACTGCATAATGTTTTCAACAGTAGCTGCACCAGTTTACATTCTAACCAACAAAGTATGAGGGTTTCCTTTTCTCCACACGCATGTTATTTGTAGATTTTGATGATAGCCATTTTGACCAGTGTAAGGTGATATCTCACTGTGGTTTTGATTTGCATTTCTCTAATAATGAGCAATGTTGAGCATCTTTTCATGTCCCTGATGGTCATCTATATGTCTTCCTCGGAGAAAAGTCTATTTAGGTCTTCTGTCTATTTGTTGATTGGGTTGTTTGTTTTTTTCAGTGTTGAGTTGTATGAACTGCTTGTGTATTTTGGAAATTAATCCATCATTGTTCACATCATTTGCAAATATTCTCTTCCATTTCACAGTTTTTGTTTTCTTGAAGGTTCTCATTTCTGTGCAAAAGATTTTAAGTTTCATTAAGTCCAACTCATTTATTTTTGCTTTTATTCCATTTGCATTGGGAGACTGATCTAAGAAAATGTTGCTAAGATTTATATCTGAGTATGTTTTGCCTATATTCTCTTCTAGGAGTTGTATGGTGTCATGCCTTATAAATATTTAGGCCTTTAAGCCATTTTGAGTATATTTTTGCATATGGTATGATGGAGTGTTCTAATTCCACTGATTTACATTAAACTGTTCAACTTTCCCAACACCACTTGTTGAAGAGACTGTCTTTTCTCCATTGTATATTCTTGCCTACCTTGTCTTAGATGAACTGACCATAGGTGTGTGGGTTTATTTCTTGGCTCTCTATTTTGTTTCATTGATCTATATGTCTGTTTCTGTGCCAATACCACAGTGTTTGGATTCCTGTAATTTTTTAGTATAGTGTGAATTCTGGAAGGATTATGCCTCCAGCTTTTTTCTTTTCTCTCAGAATTGCTTTGGCAATCTAGGGTCTTTTGTGGCTTCATAGAAATTTTAGGATTATTTGCTCTAGTTCTGTGAAAAGTGTCAGGGGTACTTTGAGAGGGATTGTATTAAATCTATAGATAACTTTGCATAATGTGGCCATTTTAACACATTGATTCTTCCAACAGAAGAGCATAAGATATATTTCCATTTCTTTGAATTCTCTTCAATTTCTTTGAGTATTTTACAGTTTTCATCTTCTGGGTTTAGATCACGCCTAACATTTTTTGATATGACCTAAAATGGTATTGTTTTTATACGTTCATTTTCTGATATTTCATTGCTAGTGTAAAGAAATGAAACAGATTTCTGCAGACTAATCTTGCATCCTGGTAACTTTCTTAATTTATTTATTAGCTCTAATAGCTTTTGTGTGGAGACTATAGGATGTTTTCTATACATAGAATATCATGTCATCTGCAAATAGTGATAGCTCTATCTCTTCCTTTCCAAGTAAGCTACTTTTTTCCTCTGTCTGATGTAGTAGCTAGATATTTCAATACTGTGTTGAATAGAAGTTGTTAGAGTGGGCATGCTTGTTTTATTCCTGCATTTAGCTGAAAGGCTTTCAGCTTTTCACTGTTGAGTATTGCATTGGCTGTGAGTTCATCATAAGTGGTTTTTAGTATGTTGACATACATTCCTTCTATACTTAATTTGGTGAGTATTTATCATGAATAGATGTTGAATTTTGCCACATGCTTTTCCTGCCTCTATTGAAATGATCATGTGGTTTTTGCTTTCCTTTTTTAAAGTGGTGTATCACATTGATTGCTTTGCATATGTTGAACTATCTACAATTAATCCAAATTCATCATGATGCATGAGCCTTTTAAGGTATTGTTGGATTTGATTTGCTAGTATTTTGTTAAGGATTTTGCATAAATATTCCTCAAAGATATTGACCTATAATTTTATTTTATTTTTTGTAGTGTCTTTGGTGTTAGTACCAGGGTGGTGGTGGCTCTATAGAATGAATTTGGGAGTGTTCCACCCTCTTCAATTTTTTTTGGAATGGTTTCAGAAGAATATGTATAAGCTCTTCTTTGTGTGTATGTTTCACAGAATTCCCCACTGAAGCCATCTGTTTGTAGACTTTTGTTTGCAGGAAGTTTCTTAAATTACAAATTTTATTATACTTCTAGTGATCAGTCTGTTCAAATTTATCTGTCTCGTCTTGAATCAGTTTTGGCAAGTTATGTGTTTCTAGAAACTTGTCCATTCCCCTCATGCTATCCACTTTTTTAGTACATAGCTTTACATAGTCTTCTCTTGCCATTTTAAAAATCTCTTCAGTATCAGATATTTATCCACATTCTTTTCTTATTTTGTTTATTTGGGTCCTCTCTCTTTTCTTACCTCAGATATGCAGATGACACCACCCTTATGGCAGAAAGTGAAGAGGAACTAAAAAGCCTCTTGATGAAAGTGAAGGAGGAGAGTGAAAAAGTTGGCTTAAAGCTCAACATTCAGAAAACTAGGATCATGGCATCTGGTCCCATCACTTCATGAGAAATAGATGGGGAAACAGTGGAAACAGTGGGCAGAGTATTGTGGGTTGTAGGTTCTTCCTTTACATCACTTTAACTATATCATGCCATTCCCTTCTGGCTTGTAGAGTTTCTGTTGATAAATCAGCTGATAGCCTGGTAGAAGTTCCCTTGTATGTTAGTTGTCATTTTTCCCTTGCTGATTTTAAAATTTTATCTGTGTGTTTAATTTTTGTCAATTTGATTGCTATGTGTCTCAGTGTGTTCCTCCTTGGGTTTATCCTTCTTGGGACTCTCTGTGCTTCCTGGATTTGGTTGACTATTTCCTTTCCCATGTTCAGGAAGTTTTTAGCTATTATCTTTTCAAATATTTTCTCAAGTCTTATCTCTCTTCTCCTTCTGTGGCCCCTATAATGTGAATGTTGGTGTGTTTAATATTTTCCCAGAGGTCTCTTAGGCTGTCTTCATATTTTTTCTTTCCTTTTGCTATATTCTGTTCTGTGGCAGTGATTTCCAAAATTCTGTTCTCCAGGTCATTTATCCATTCTTCTGCCTCAGTTATTCTGCTACTAATACCTTCCATTGCATTTTTCATCTCTGTTTGTTCTTTAGTTCTTTGGCAAAAATTTCTTGCATCTTCTCAATCTTTGCCTCCATTCTCATCCTGAGATCCTGGACTGTCTTCACTATCATTATTCTGAATTCTTTTTCTGGAATGTTGCTTATCTCTACCTCACTTAGTTGTTTTTCTGGGATTTTTATCTTGTCCCTTCACCTGGGATATAACTTTCTGCCTTTTTATTGTATCTCTGACAATCCACTCCTCCCACAGGAGACCATCCAACATTAGCAGGTAGTTTCGGTTCAGTCTCCTTTGGGGTCACTGCTCCTCTCCTCTGGGTCTTGATGCATGCAAAATTTTGCTTGTGCCTTGCAAGAGTGAAGTTTCTGTTTCTCCCAGTCCTCTGGAAGTCCTATAATCAAATCCCACTGGCCCTCAAGGCCAGATTCCCTGGGGAGTCTCAGTCCCTTTGTCAGATCCCCAGGCTGGGAAGCCTGACATGGGGTTCAGAACTTTCACGACAGTGGAGAACTTCTTTGGTATTATTGTTCTCTGGCCTGTGGGTCACCCAACCAATGGGTATGAGATTTGATTTTATCATGATTGTGCCCCTCCTACCATCTTGCTGTGGCTTCATCTTTGTTTTTGGACGTGGGATATCTTTTTTTTTTTGGTGGGTTCCAGCTTCATTCTGTCATTGGTTGTTCAACAGCTAGTTGCAATTTTGGTGTTCTCTCAGGAGGAGATGAGTGCACCTTTTTCTACCTCACCATGTTGAACCAGAAGCCCCTGTCCTTCCTCTTAAAATGAGTCTCTTACAGGCAGCGTATTGTAGGTTCTTGTTTTTTTTCTAATCCAATCTGTTGCTCTACGTCTTTTGATTGGAGCTTTTAGTCCACTGACATCTAAAGTACTTACTGATAACTATGCATTTATTGCTATTTTCAACCTTGTTTTCCAGTTTTTGTAGTTTTTCTTTGTTCATCTCTTCTTCCTTTTTTAAATTTTCCCCTTCTGATTTAATGATTTTTTTTTTTCATAGAATGCTTGAATTCTTCTTTTTTGTGTGTGAATCAGCTGTGTCATTGATTTGTGGTTACCATGGAGTTCAAATATGTTGACTCATAACTATATCTACTTGCTTTGAACTGACAGTCATACAACTTCAAACACATTCTAAAAGATCTACATTTTTAAACCTCTTTTTCCATATTTTGTGAATTAGAAGTCCTGTTAAATATACATCTTCATGCTTATCCTTTGGCTGATAAGCATGGATTTTGACTGTTTATATATAAACAAAAATCAATTAATAGCCTTATGGGGGTTTCCTTGTAACTGACTGTTTTTCTCCTGCTGCCTTCAGAATCTTCTGTCTTTCACTTTTGCCATTTCAATTGTCATGCTTTGATGTATATTTGTTTGGGTTGATCCTCTTTGGGACCCTCTGCACTTCTTGTACCTTGATATCTGTTTTCTTCTTTAGTTTGGGGAAGTTTTTAACCATAATTTCTTCAGGTACTTTTTAGGACCCCTCTCTTTCCTTTACTGGAGTCCCTGTTATGCCTAAGTTGTATGTTTTATATTATTCCATATATCTCCTATGATGCCTTCCTTCTTTTCTTTTTTCAATTTGTCTGTCAGATGTTCTGACTGGGTGATTTCCATTATTCTATCTTCCAGATTACTTATCCATTGTTCTGTCCTATTTAGTCTGATATCCATTGCTTCTAGGTTGGTTTTTATCTCAGCAATTGAATTGTCTAATTTTGATCAATTCATTTTTATTTTTTTCTACCTTATTGTTACAATGATCTACATTTCTACTGATAATCTTTCTTAATTTCTTTAGCATTGCTTTGCATCTGTTTTGAGCTATGAGTCTAGTAGACTGATGCTGGGGAAGACTGAGGGCAAGAGAAGTGGGTGATAGAGGGTGAGATGGTTAAATGGCATCATTGACTCAATGGACATAAGATTGAGCAAACTGGGGGAGGAGCCAAGATGGCAGAGGAATAGGATGGGGAGACCACTTTCTCCCCTCCAAATTCATCAAAAGAACAACTGAACGCTGAGCAAACTTCACAAAACAACTTCTGATCGCTAGCAGAGGACATCAGGCGCCCAGAAAAGTAGCCCATTGTCTTCGAAAGGAGGTAGGACAAAATATAAAAGATAAAAAAAGAGATAAAAAAGACAAAAGAGATAGGGACGGAGACCCATCCCAGGAAGGGAGTCTTAATAGAGGAAGTTTCCAAACACCAGGAAACCCTCCCACTGGCGGGTCTGGGGGAAGTTTTCGAATCTCAGAGGGCAACTAAACTGGGAGGAAAAATAAATAAAACCCACAGATTACGTGCCTAAAAGCAACTCCCAGCAGAAGAGTAACCCAGACGCCCGCATCCACCACCAGCAAGTGGGGGCGGAACGGAGAGGAGCGGGCAGCATTGCTTAGGGTAAGGACCGAGCCCGAAGGCCCTGAGAGCAATCAGAGGGAGCTAACGTGAGATAGAAACTTAAACTGTGGGATAGCGAGAGAGAGAGAGAGAAAATTAACCAGACCGAACACACTGCCAGCTGTTCGCAGAATGAAGGGACTGAGAAACTCCAGAGAAGAGCTAGCCTGCAGAGGACCGGCCCATGCCCGCCGGAGGCAGGAGGCAGGGGGGAGGGGAAGGGGGCAAATTCGGCCCCAGAGATGGCATCCCCTACCACACTGCAAACAGGCCTCTAGTTTCTAACCAACGACTTCCTGAGATTCTGGATGGTCGACTTCCGCCGGGAGAGTCACGGCTAAACACAAGGCGCACACACCTGACAGGTGCGGGCAGAAACTGAGGCTGGGACTGTGGAGGGGAGAAGGCGCACCGCACATGGGGAGAGTGCACCCGTCAAGCTCCTGGCTGCCTGAGCTGCTTGGCTGGGGAAGGCACAAAACGCAGGTGCAACTGAGTCCGCGCTTTTGTGGAGTACCCGAAAACTGGAACCACACGCAACACAGGGCACGCTCCATATAGAGCAGCTGGGAGCCTGAGCAGTGTAGGCGGGGAAAGCACACACACCCGTGAGCAGGGGGCAAACCCAGTGCAGCCAGAACACTGTGGGTTCTCCCCACACACAGCAATATCTGTCTGCAGTGCCCCTCCCTCCCCGCAGCAGGACTGAACTAGCAAACCTGAACAAGAGACCACCTCCACCCGCCTGTGTCAGGGCGGAAATTAGACACTGAAGAGACCAGAAAGCAGAAGCCAAACAAACAAAGGGAACCGCTTCAGACGGGACCGGTGCAACACATTAAAATCCCTGTAGGTAAAACCGACTACACCAGAAGGGGCCTATAGATATCAAGAAGTGTAAGCTGGAACGAGGAGCTATCTGAAACTGAACTGAACCCACACTGGCCGCAACAGCTCCAGAGAAATTCCTAGATATATTTTTACCTTTTTTTTTTTAATTAAAAATTTTTTTTTCTTTTCTTTTTTATTTTTTCTCTTTTATTTTCTTTTAAAATTCCCTATTACTCCCCCATTACTCCTTAACTTTCATTTTCATATATTTTTATGATTTTTTTAATTAGGGGAAATTTTTTTTCTTGTTTTTTTAAAGTCCTCTATTACTCCTCTACTACTCCTTAAATTTCATTTTCATTTCACTATAAACTTCTGCAAAAAAAAAAAAAAAAAAAAAAAGAGAGAAGCCCTATTTTTAAACCGAACTTCATACATATTTCTAAAATTTTTTGTGTTTTTGTTTTTAATATTGTATTTTTAAGAGTCTAACCTCTACTCTAGATTTTTAATCTTTGTTTTTTAGTATGTGATATAATTTTTGGACATTTAAGAATCCAATATTCAGTTCCCATTTTTATTCAGGAGTGTGCTGATTACTCTCTCCCACTTTTGACTCTCTGTTTTCTACCTCAAAACACTTCTATTTCCTCCTTTCCCCCTCTCTTCCCAATCCAATTCTGTGAATCTTTGTGGGTGTCTGGGCTACAGAGAGCACTTTGGGAACAGACAACTGTGTAGATCTGTCTCTCTCCTCTTGACTCCCCCTTTATCTCCTCCTGCTCATTTCTATCTCCCTCCTCCCTCTCCTCTTTTTCATGTAACTCTGTGAACCTCTCTGGGTGTCCCTCACGGTGGAGAATCTTTTCACCATTAACCTAGAAGTATTATTATCAGTGCTGTATAGTTGGAGAAGTCTTGAGACTACTGGAAGAATACAACTGAAATCCAGAGGCAGGAGACTTAAGCCCCAAACCTGAGAATACCAGAAAACTCCTGACTACACAGAACATTAAGTAATAAGAGACCATCCAAAAACCTCCATACCTACACTGAAACCAACCACCACCCAAGAGCCAATAAATTCCAGAGCAAGACATACCGTGCAAATTCCTTAGCAACGCAGGAACATAGACCTGAGCGTCAAGATACAGACTGCCCAAAGTCACACCTAACACATAGACCCATCTCAAAACTCATTACTGGACACTCTATTGCACTCCAGGGAGAAGAAATCCAGTTCCATGCACCAGAACACCAACGCAAACTTCCCTAACCAGGAACCCTTGACAAGCCAATCGTCCAACCCCACCCACTGGGTGAAACCTCCACAATAAAAAGGAACCACAGACCACCAGAATATAGAAAGCCCACTCCAGACACAGCAATCTAAACAAGATGAAAAGGCAGAGAAATACCCAACAGGTAAAGGAACATGAAAAATGCCCACCAAGTCAAACAAAAGAGGGAGAGATAGGAAATCTACTTGAAAAACAATTTAGAATAATGATAATAAAAATGATCCAAAATCTTGAAAACAAAATGGAGTTACAGATAAATAGCCTGGAGACAAAGATTGAGAAGATGCAAGAAATGTTTAATAAAGACCTAGAAGAAATAAAAAAGTCAATTAAAAATGAATAATGCAATCAAAACACTCTGGAGGGAACCAAGAGTAGAATAACGGAGACAGAAGATAGGATAAGTGAGGTAGAAGATAAAATGGTGGAAATAAATGAAGCAGAGAGGAAAAAAGAAAAAAGAATCAAAAGAAATGAGGATAACCTCAGGGACCTCTGGGACAATGTGAAACGCCCTAACATTCGAAGCATAGGAGTCCCAGAAGAAGAAGACAAAAAGAAAGGCCATGAGAAGATACTCGAGGAGATAATAGCTGAAAACTTCCCTAAAATGGGGAAGGAAATAGCCACCCAAGTCCAAGAAACCCAGAGAGTCTCAAACAGGATAAACCCAAGGCAAAACACCCCAAGACACATATTAATCAAATTAACAAACACAAAGAACAAATATTAAAAGCAGCAAGGGAGAAACAACAAATAACACACAAAGGGATTCCCATAAGGATAACAGCTGATCTATCAACAGAAACCCTTCGGGCCAGAAGGGAATGACAGGACATACTTAGAGTAATGAAAGAGAATAACCTACAACCTAGGTTACTGTACCCAGCAAGGATCTCATTCAGATATGAAGGAGAATTCAAAAGCTTTACAGACAAGCAAAAGCTGAGAGAATTCAGCACCACCAAACCAGCTCTTCAACAAATGCTAAAGGATCTTCTCTAGACAGGAAACACAGAAAGGTTGTATAAAGATGAACCCAAATAACAAAGTAAATGGCAACGGGACCATACTTATCAATAATTACCTTAAATGTAAATGGGTTGAATGCCCCAACCAAAAGACAAAGACTGGCTGAATGGATACAAAAACAAGACCCCTATATACGCTGTCTACAAGAGACCCACCTGAAAACAAGGGACACATAAAGACTAAAAGTGAAAGGCTGGAAAAAAATATTTCACGCAAACGGAGACCAAAAGAAAGCAGGAGTCGCAATACTCATATCAGATAAAATAGACTTTAAAATAAAGGCTGTGAAAAGAGACAAAGAAGGACACTATATAATGATCAAAGGATCAATCCAAGAAGAAGATATAACAATTATAAATATATATGCACCCAACATAGGAGCACCGCAATATGTAAGGCAAATGCTAATGAGTATGAAAGAGGAAATTAATAGTAAGACAATTATAGTGGGAGACTTTAATACCCCACTCACACCTATGGATAGATCAATTAAACAGAAAATTAACAAGGAAACACAAACTTTAAATGACCCAATGGACCAGCTAGACCTAATTGATATCTATAGGACATTTCACCCCAAAACAATCAACTTCACCTTTTTCTCAAGTGCACACGGAACCTTCTCCAGAATAGATCATATCCTGGGCCATAAATCTAGCCTTGGTAAATTCAAAATAATTGAAATCATTCCAGTCATCTTTGCTGACCACAGTGCGGTAAGATTAGATCTCAATTACAGGAAAAAAATTGTTAAAAATTCAAACATATGGAGGTTAAATAACACGCTTCTGAATAACCAACAAATCATAGAAGAAATCAGAAAAGAAACCAAAATATGCATAAAAATGAATGAAAATGAAACACAACAACCCAAAACCTATGGGACACTGTAAAAGCAGTGCTAAGGGGAAGGTTCATAGCATTACAGGTTTACCTCAAGAAACAAGAAAAAAGTCAAATAAATAACCTAACTCTACACCTAAAGCAACTAGAGAAGGAAAAAATGAAGAACCCCAGGGTTAGTAGAAGGAAAGAAATCTTAAAAATTATGGCAGAAATAAATGCAAAAGAAACCAAAGAGACCATAGCAAAAATCAACAAAGTTAAAAGCTGGTTTTTTGAAAAAATAAACAAAATTGACAAACCGTTAGCAAGACTCATTAAGAAACAAAGGGAGAAGAACCAAATTAACAAAATTAGAAATGAAAATGGAGAGATCACAACAAACAACCCTGAAATACAAAGGATCATAAGAGACTACTACCAGCAGCTCTATGTCAATAAAATGGATAACTTGGAAGAAATGGACAAATTCTTAGAAAAGTATAACTTTCCAAAACTGAACCAGGAGAAATACAAGATCTTAACAGACCCATCACAAGCAAGGAAATCGAAACTGTAATCAGAAATCTTCCAGCAAACAAAAGCCCAGGACCAGATGGCTTCACAGCTGAATTCTACCAAAAATTTAGAGAAGAGCTAACGCCTATCTTACTCAAGCTCTTCCAGAAAATTGAGGAAGAAGGTAAACTTCCAAACTCATTCTATGAGGCCACCATCACCCTAATTCCAAAACCAGACAAAGATGCCACAAAAAATGAAAACTACAGGCCAACATCACTGATGAACATAGATGCAAAAATCCTTAACAAAATTCTAGCAAACAGAATCCAACAACATATTAAAAAAATCATACACCATGACCAAGTGGGCTTTATCCTGGAAATAAAAGGATTCTTTAATATCCACAAATCAATCAATGTAATACACCACATTAACAAATTGAAAGATAAAAACCATATGATTATCTCCATAAATGCAGAGAAAGCCTTTGACAAAATTCAACATCCTTTTATGATTAAAACTCTCCAGAAAGCAGGACTAGAAGGAACATACCTCAACATAATAAAAGCTATATATGACAAACCCACAGCAAGCATCACCCTCAATGGTGAAAAATTGAAAGCATTTCCCCTGAAATCAGGAACAGGACAAGGGTGCCCACTCTCACCACTACTATTCAACATAGTTTTGGAAGTTTTGACCACAGCAATCAGAGCAGAAAAAGAAGTAAAAGGAATCCAGATAGGAAAAGAAGAAGTGAAACTCTCACTGTTTGCAGATGACATGATCCTCTACATAGAAAACCCTAAAGACTCTACTAGAAAATTACTATAGCTAATCAACGAATATAGTAAAGTTGCAGGATATAAAATTAACACAGAGAAATCCCTTGCATTCTTATACACTAACAATTAGAAATCAGAAAGAGAAATTAAGGAAACAATACCATTCACCATTGCAACAAAAAGAATAAAATACTTAGGAGTATATCTACCTAAAGAAACAAAAGACCTATACATAGAAAACTATAAAACACTGATGAAAGAAATCAAAGAGGACACAAACAGATGGAGAAATATACTGTGTTCATGGATTGGAAGAATCGATATTGTCAAAATGGCTATACTACCCAAAGCAATCTATAGATTCAATGCAATCCCTATCAAGCTACCAACGGTATTTTTCACAGAACTGGAACAAATAATTTCCCAATTTGTATGGAAATACTAAAAACCTCAAATAGCCAAAGTAATCTTGAGAAAGAAGAATGGAACTGGAGAAATCAACCTGCCTAACTTCAGACTCTACTACAAAGCCACAGTCATCAAGACAGTATGGTACTGGCACAAAGACAGAAATATAGATCAATGGAACAGAATAGAAAGCCCAGAGATAAATCCACGAACCTATGGACACCTTATCTTCGACAAAGGAGGCAAGGATATACAATGGAAAAAAGACACCCTCTTTAACAAGTGGTGCTGGGAAAACTGGTCAACCACTTGTAAAAGAATGAAACTAGAACACTTTCCAACACCATACACAAAAATAAACTCAAAATCGATTATAGATCTAAATGTAAGACCAGAAACTATAAAACTCCTAGAGGAGAACATAGGCAAAACCCTCTCTGACATAAATCACAGCAGGATCCTCTATGACCCACCTCCCAGAATATTGGAAATAAAAGCAAAAATAAGCAAATGGGACCTAATGAAACTTAAAAGCTTTTGCACAACAAAGGAAACTATAAGCAACGTGAAAAGACAGCCCTCAGATTGGGAGAAAATAATAGCAAATGAAGCAACAGAAAATGGACTAATCTCAAAAATATATAAGCAACTTCTGCAGCTCAATTCCAGAAAAATAAATGTCCCAATCAAAAAATGGGCCAAAGAACTAAACAGACATTTCTCCAAAGAAGACATACAGATGGCTAACAAACACATGAAAAGATGCTCAACATCACTCATCATCAGAGAAATGCAAATCAAAACCACAATGAGGTACCATTACACGCCAGTCAGGATGGCTGCTATCCAAAAGTCTACAAGCAATAAACGCTGGAGAGGGTGTGGAGAAAAGGGAACCCTCTTACACTGCTGGTGGGAATGCAAATTAGTACAGCCGCTATGGAGAACAGTGTGGAGATTCCTTAAAAAACTGGAAATAGAACTGCCATATGACCCAGCAATCCCACTTCTGGGCATACACACTGAGGAAGCCAGATCTGAAAGAGACACATGCACCCGGATGTTCACTGCAGCACTGTTTATAATAGCCAGGGCATGGAAGCAACCTAGATGCCCATCAGCAGATGAATGGATAAGGAAGCTGTGGTACATATATACCATGGAATATTACTCAGCCATTAAAAAGAATTCATTTGAATCAGTTCTAATTAGATGGATGAAACTGGAGCCTATTATACAGAGTGAAGTAAGCCAGAAAGATAAAGACCATTACAGAATACTAACACATATATATGGAATTTAGAAAGATGGTAATGATAATCCTATATGCAAAACAGAAAAAGAGACACAGATGTACAGAACAGACTTTTGGACTCTGTGGGAGAAGGCGAGGGTGGGATGTTTCGAGAGAACAGCATTGGAACATGTATATTATCTATAGTGATCACCAGTTCAGGTTGGATGCATGAGACAAGTGCTTGGGCCTGGTGCACTGGGAAGACTCAGAGGGATTGGGTAGAGAGGGAGGTGGGAGGGGGGATCGGGATGGGGAATACATGTAAATCCATGGCTGATTCATGTCAATGTATGGCAAAACCCACTACAATACTGTAAAGTAATTAGCCTCCAACTAATAAAAATAAATGAATAAAAAAACCAAATGTGATAGAAAGAAAAAAAGAAAAATAAATGAAGAAAAAAAGAAAAAAAAAAAAGATTAAAAAAAAAAAAAAAAAGATTGGGCAAACTCCAGAAGGTGGTGAAGGGCAGGGAAGCCTGGCGTGATGCAGTCCATGGGGTCGCAGAGTGGGACATGACTTAGTGACTGGACAACAAAGAGGGTGATTGCCAAAGCAAGTGAGATTTGTATGGTCACAGTGAAACCATATGGTGCCTGTGTAGCAGTCCACAGATTTGCTCAGAAGCAGCCCAAGGTTTCACATCCCTCACCACTGTGTTTGTCGAAGATCCCATGCAAGGTTGTGAGGTGGACTAGACTTGAGCTGAGGGTTGGGGCATTGTAGGTTCAGGAATATAGGTGGCTGTGCTGCTACCTGGGTTCTGGGCTGCCTCTGTCAGCCCCAGGTCTGGTACCAAGTAGCTGTGTGGAATGGGTGCTCTGCCTGGGGAATGAATGCTGCATGCTCCAGCCCAGGACCTGTCGGCCATAGACTCAGCACCCAGCTGCTTCATGTTCCTGTGGCACCACCTACTGTGTGTGATGACAATGTCTTTTGTGGCTGGACCCTCCATCACAGCATCTGCACCGACAATGTGTTCTTCACTGGGGGCAAGTTTCTTGATATTGGTCTGGGCAATGACTTTTTGGATATACAACCATAAGCACAAGAAACGAAAGCAAAAATAGACAAAGGGATTACAGCAAACTGAAAACAATCAACAGATTTGAAATGCAGACTGTGAAATGGGAGGATATATTTGTAAGTCATAAACCTGATAAGGGGAAGTTAATAGGCAAGCTACATAAACACATACAATTCAATAACAAAAACCTAAAGAACTCAATTTAAAAATGGACAAAAGATCTGAATAGACATTTCTCAAATAAAAGATATGCAAATGCTCAATAGGTATATAAAAAAGTCAAAAGATACATGCTCAATTACACTACTCATCAGAGAAATTCAAATCCAAATCACAGTGAGTGATCACCTCATACCTTTTACAATGGCTATATCAGAAAGACAAAAGATAACAACTATTGGAAAGATGTAGAGCAAAGGAAATCCTTGTACACTGTTGGTGAGAATGTAAATTGATACAACTACTGTGAAAAACAGTTTAGAGGTTCCTCAAAAAATATTAAACACAAGATTACCATATGATCCTGAATTCCCACATCATGGTATATAGTCAAGGGTAATGAATTATCTCAATAAGATCTCTGTACTTCCATGTTCATTCAGCATTGTTCACGATAGCCAAGATACAGAAATAACTCACATGTCTGTTGATGGATGAATGTATAAAGAAGATGTACTTAATAAATAAAATGGAATATTATTCAGACTTAAAAAGGGAAATGCTGTCATTTGTAACAACATAGATGAACCTATAGGACATTGCTTTTACTTTTCAGTCACTAAGTCATGTCTGACTCTTTGCAACCCCATGAACTGACGCACACCAAGCTTCCCTGTTCTTCACTATCTCCTGGAGCTTGCTCAAACTCATGTCCAGTGAGCCAGTGATGCCATCAAACATCTCATCCTCTGTCACCCACTTCTCCTCTTGCCTTCAATCTTTCCCAGCATCAGGGTCTTTTCCAATGAGTAGGCTTTTTGCATCATGTGACCAAAGTATTGCAGCTTTAGCTTCAACATAAGTCCTTCCAATGAATATTCAGGACTGATTTCCTTTACAATTGACTGGTTTGATTCTCCTTGCCATCCAAGGGAATCTCAAGATTCTTCTCTAGAACCACAATTCAAAAGCATTAATTCTTTGGCATTCAGCCTTCTTGATGCTCCATCTCTCACATCAGTACATGACTACTGGAAAAACCATAGCTTTGACTGTATGGACTTTGTTGGGAAAGTTCTGTCTCTGCTTTTTAATATGCTGTCTAGGTTTGTCATTGTTTTTCTTTCAAGGAGCAAGCATCTTTTAATTTCATGGCTGCAGTCACCGTCCACATGATACTGAGTGAAATAAGCCAGATTCAAAAAGACAAGTATTGCATGATCTCATGCAGTATTTTAGAATGCACGCAGAATATGCAATCTAAAAATATCAAGCTCAGAGAGGAGATCGAGACGGCAGAGTAAGAGAATGCTAAGCTCATCAACCCCACAAACAGATTGAAAAATACAACTACATGTGGAGCAACACTGGAGACTATCTGGAAGTCTCTTCTATGACCAAGGCTGTAAATAAAGATTAACACAGAATCAGGAAGAAGGGAGGAAAAGCATTGATGTTGAGACCCATGCCCCTTGCAGGAGACACAGAAAAATAAGAGGTATTATAGGTACCAGGAATCTCCTAGCAAGTGAGAGGTTTGAGTCCAAACAAGTAGGACACACTGGAGGACTATAGGAAAATAAGACACTGCTCATGAACAGCAAGTATACATGTTTCCTGACTCTTGGGATAAAGGTAGAGTAGGCAGATTGATAATGTCCTCGGGTTCTAGCTGGTTCCCCATGACCATCATAGCACATACCATAGCCTTCACTGTGTGCCTGTTCCACCCCCCCCTCTCTCTCTCTCTCTGGCTCAGTTCTCCACTAGTTAAAAGGTCTCTGTTGCTGAGGAGAGTGCACATTTTGAATGAAGGGGGATGGAGATTGCTTGGCCCTGAACACACCAGCATCTGAACAGAGCAAGGGTGGGCATTGCTGGTGTATGTAAGGGAGTGGCAGATTGGGAGCTACATGAAACTCAGACTGGCATGCCAGGACCACCCCAGAGCATGCCTCACCTGCATCTGGCAACTTCTCCAGCCCCTGTTGTTCCAGTTGCTCTCCTTTGGTGAAGGTGGTGTTGCTGGGAGGCAGAGGTGCACATACTTGAATGAAGCAGAGACGCCTTATACCTGACCTTGCATCTGAGTGGGGCAAGGGAAGCTATTGGCAGAGTATGTGGATGAGAAACTGCTTCAGGCTCTGACTAGATGGGATCATCCCAGCACACACCCCATACTCTAACTGCCCCTTTTGCTCTGGCGCTGATCTCCATTAGAGTGGAAGGACCCTTTAAGAGGGGAAAATGCACACTGAGAGGGAAAGGAACCACCTCAGATCTGAAATTCAGGACTTCTGCTTTAGCAACTTGGGCCTTGATTCTGCTGTCAAAAGGGTGATGATGGCAACGAAGCATAGGAAAGGACCTATTTCACACCTAGGGAAGGCTCTTGCTTCTCCATCTCCATGCCTCCAATCCTTGATAGGATTATCAAGGTGGTAACTGCCAGCACATTGGGAAAAGTCATGAGCAATGCTCACTTCAGATTCAGTTCTCCTAGCAAAGACACTGGGCACATGCAGACTGCATAGGGATGCTCCCACATGAAAATACCACTTCAAGACCAAGATAGGTAACTGCATCACCTAATTGCACAGAAATAGAAAAAGTTAAACAAAATGACAAGTCAGAGGAATTTTTTTCAAGTGAAAGAATTTTTTAAAATGCTGGTAAAACCCCCTAAAGAAACAGAGATAAACAAATACTAGCAGTTTGAATCCAACAGTATATTAAAAGGATCATACATAATAAACAAATTGAAATTATTCCACGGATGCAAGGATTTTTTAATAACCCGAAAATTAATCAGTGTGATACACAATATCAACAAGTTGAAGAATAAAAAACATATTATCATCTTGAATAGATTTGATAGACAGAGTGCCCGAAGAACTGTAGACAGAAGTTTGTCACATTGTACAGGAAGTGGTGATCAAAAACATCCCCAACAAAAAGAAATGCAAAAAGGCAAGATGGTTGTCTGAGGAGGCCTTACAAATAGCTGAGAAAAGAAGAGGAGTGAAACACAAAGGAGAAAAGGAAAGATAAACCCATCTGAATGCAGAGTTCCAAAGAAAAGCAAGGAGAGATAAGAAAGCCTTCTTAAGTGATGAATGCAGAGAAATAGAGGAAAACAATAGAAAGGGAAAGACTAGAGGTCTCTTCAAGGAAATTAGAGATACTAGGGAACATTTCATGCAAAGAATGGGCACAATAAAGAACAAAAACGGTATGAACCTAACAGAAGCAGAAGATATTAAGAAGATGTGGCAAGAATACACAGAAGAACTATACAAAATAGATCTTCATGGCCCAGATAATCATGGTGGTGTGATCACTCACTTAGAGCCAGACATCTTAGACTGCAATGTCAAGTGGGTCTTAGGAAGCATCACTACGAACAAAGCCAGTAGAGGTGATGGAATTCCAGCTCAGCTATTTCAAATACTAAAAGATGATGCTGTGAAAGTGCTACACTCAATATGCCAGCAAATTTGGAAAACTTAGCAGTGGCCACAGGACTGGGAAAGGTCTGTTTTCATTCCAATCCAGAAGAAGGGCAATGCCAAAGAATGTTCAAACTACTGCACAACTGTACTCATCTCACACGCTACCAAGTAATGCTCAAAATTCTCCAAGTGAGGCTTCAACAGGACATGAACCGAGAAGTTCCAGATATTCAAGCTGGATTTAGAAAAGGCAGAGGAACCAGAGATCAAATTGTCAACATCCATTGGATCATAGAAAAAGCAAGAGAATTCCATAGGAATTCCTCGATTATGCCAGAGTCTTTGTGTGGATCACAACAAGTTCTAGAATATTCTTAAAGTGATGGGAATAACAGACCACCTTAGCTGCCTCCTGATAAACCTGCACGCAGGTAAAGAAGCAACAGTTAAAAAAGGACATGAAACAATGGACTGGTTACAAATTGGGAAAGGAGTACATCAAGGGTCTATATTGCACTCTGCTTATTTAACTTATATGTAGAGTACATCATGCGAAATGCTGGGCTGGATGAAACAGAAGCTGGAATCAAGATTGTGGGGAGAAATATCAGTAACATCAGATATACAGATGACATCATCCTTATGGCAGAAAGTGAAGAGGAACTAAAAAGCCTCTTGATGAAGGTGAAAGAGGAGATTTAAAAAGCTGGCTTAAAACTCAGCATTCAAAAACTGAAGATCATGGCATCTGGTCCCATAACTTCATGGCAAATAGATGGGGAAACAATGGAAACCGTGACAGACTTCATTTACTTGGGATCCAAAATCACTGCAAATGGTAAGAGCAGCCACAAAATTAAAAGGTGTTTGCTTTTTGGAAGAAAAGCTATGACAAAACTAGACAGTGTATTAAAAAGCAGAGACATCACTTTGCCTACAAAGGTCCATTTAGTCAAAGTTATGGTTTTACCAATAGTCATGTATGGATGTGCGAGTTGGACCATAAAGAAAGCTCAGCGCCAAAGAATTGATGCGTCTGAACTATGGTGTTAGAGAAGACTCTTGAGATTTTCTTGGGCTGCAAGGAGATCAAACCAGTCAATCGTAAAGGAAATCAGTCCTGAATATTCATTGGAAGGACTGATGTTGAAGATGAAGCTCCAGTACTTTGGCCACCTGGTGCAAAGATCTGACTCATTAGAAATGACCTTGATGCTGGGAAAGATTGAAGGCAGGAACAGAAGGGGACTACAGAGGACAATATGGTTGTATAGTATCACCTACTCAATGGACATGATTTTGAGAAAGTTCTGGGAGATGGTGAAGGACAGGGATGCCTCACATGCTTCAGTCCATGGAGTTGCAAAGAGTTGGGCATGACTGAGAGACTGAACAACGCTAGATCATCTCAATAAATGTAGGAAAAGCTTTTGACCAAATTGAACATCCATTTATGATAAAAACTCTCCAGAAAGTGGGCACAGAGAGAACATACCTCAAAATAATAAAGGTCATACATGAGAAACCTACAGTTAACATCATACTCGATGGTGAAAAGCTGAAAGCATTTCCTCTAAGATCAGGAACAAGACAAGGATGTAAACTCTTGCCATGATTATTCAACATAATTTTGGAATTCTTAGTCATGGCTATCAATGAAGAAAAAGAAATAAAATCTTAATTGGAAAAGAAGTTAAACTGTCACTGTTTACAGATTACATGATATTGTACACAGAAAATCCTAAGATATTACCAGAAAACTACTAGAGCTCATCATGAATTTGGTAAAGTATTAGGTTACACAATTAATATACAGACATCTGTTATATTTCTGTACACTAGCAATGCAGGATCATAAAGAGAAATTAAAGAATCACATTTTCCATCACATCAAAAAGAATAAAATACCTAGGAATTAATCCACCTAATGAGACAAAAGACCTGTAGTCTGAAAACTATAAGATACTGATGAAAGAAATCAAAGATGACACAAACAGATGGAAAGATATTCTCTGTTCTTGAATTGGAATAATCAATATTCTAAAAATGACTATAGTTTCAAAAGCAATCTACAGATTCAAAGCAATCCTTATCAAATTACCAATTATCTAATTCACAAAACTAGAACAATAACAAAAGAAAAAAAAACCTTAAAATTTTTAGGAAGACTCAAAAGACCCTGAATATCCAAAAGCAACATTGAGAAAGTAAGCTAGAGGAATCAGGCTCATGACTTCAAACTGTATTACAAATGTAGAGTCATTAAAATAATATATAACACTGGAACAAAAATAGAAATACAGGTAAATGGAAGAGGATAGAAAGCACAGAAGTAAACCCACACACCTATGATCAATTAATCTTTGACAAACAAGATGATACTGTACAATGGAGGAAAAGAGTCTCTTCAATCAATGGTGCTGGGAAAACTGGAAAGTTACATGTAAAAAATGAAATTAGAACAGTCTTTAACACCATACACAAAAATAAACTCAGAATGGACTGAAGACCTAAATGTGAGACTGGATACTATAAAACACTTAGAGGAAAACAATCGGCAAAACACATTTTGAAATAAATTACAGCAATATCTTTTCTGATTCATCTCCCAGAGTAATGAAAATAAAAACAAAAATAAACAAAAGGAACCTAAAAACAAAAAAGCTTTTGCACAGCAAAGGAAACCATAAAGAAAATGAAAAGACAACCCATAGAATGGGAGAAAATATTTGCAAATATTTTCAACCAACAAGGGAAGAGCCTCCAAAATTTGCAAACAGCTCATAAGGCTTAATATCATTAAAAAAATTAATAAAAAATGGGCAGAATATGTAAGGAGATTTTCTCCAAAGAAGACATGCATATGGCCACGAGGCACATAAAAACATGCTCAACACTGTTGATTATTAGAGAAATGCAAATCAAAAATACAATGAGGAGGATCAAGATGTTGGAAGATTAGGAAACAGAGTTAACCTTCCTCTGCAGAAACATTGAAAATACATCTACAAGTAGAAAGATTTACACATAACAGCTACTGAGTGCTGTCAGCAGGTCTCAGACATCTGAAAAGCCAAGAAAAATCTCCATATAACTGGGTAGGACAAAAGGAAAAAGAAAGAGAAGGGAACAGAAAAAGGTCTGTGCCCTGGGAAGTGAGCTGTGAAGGAGGAAAGGTTCCTGCACCTTGTGAAGGCTCCTCACCAGAGGAGAAATTAGACTGGGTGGAAGGAAAGTTTTGGAGCATAAAAAGGGGAGATAGGCGACCAGTTTGTGGAAAGCAAAATAGAGAGTATCTCCTCTCCTGGTGAGGGTGGGGGTCAGGTGATAAAGCTCAAACTCCAAAACTCAGTCCCAGAGAAAGGTCCAGGTTTAGGTGCAGAAAGAGCCTGAAGAGGTCAAGCTATGGCAACTGAGGGTGTACTAGGAAGAATCCTGGGCCCACCAGCGAGGTAAGGCACCATTATTGGTGGGCGTATGAAGGGAGAGGTGGGATAACCATAAGAGAATATAGAAATAAGAATGAAAAAAAGAAGACAGTTTCTGGGACATTAAACACACCAATATTAGAATTATAGGGGTCCCAGGAGAAGAAGAAAAAGATAAAGAGCCTGAGAAAGTATTTGAAGAGATCATAGTAAAAAATATCCCAACCATGGGAAAGGAAATAATCACTGAAGTCCAGGAAGCCCAGAGAGTCCCAGGCGGGAAAAATCCAATGAGGAATATGCCAACATATATATTAATCAGACTAACAAAAATTAAATACAAAGAAAAAATATTAAATGAAACAAGGGAAAAGCAAAAAGTAACATACAAGGGAATTCCAACAAAGGTTATCGGCTGATTTTTCTGCAGAAACTCTGTAGTCCAGAAGGCAGTGGCAAGATATATTTAAAATGATTAAAGGGAAAAAGCTAAAATCAAGAATACTACTACCTATGAGCTTCCTTGGTAGCTCAGTGGTAAAGAATTCACCTGCTGATGCAGAAGACATGGATTCAATCCCTGATCTGGGAAGATCCCACATGCCATGGAACGACTAAGCCCATGAGCCACAAAAATTGAGCCTGTGCTCTAGAGCCCGGGAACCACAACTATTGATCCCATAAGCCACAAGAACTGAAGCCCACACACCTTGGAGCCCATGCTCCGCAACAAAAGAAGCCATGGCAATGAGAAACCTGTGCACCACAACTAGATAGTAGCCCTTGATCTCTGCAACTAGAGAAAAACACATGCAGCAACAAAGACCCAGCACAGACAAAATGAATAAATAAATAAAATTATATTTTTAAAAATATATTTTATATTTTTTAGAATACCTAGCAAGGTTCTCATTCAGATTAGATGGAGAAATCAAAAGCTTTACAGACAAGCAAAAGCTAAGATAATTCAGCACCGTCAAACCAGCTTTACAACAATCACTAAAGGAAACTCTATAGGCAACAAACACAAGAGAAGAGAACAAAAGAGGAATAAAAGAAAAAAGAACTGTCAAAAGAAAAACCAAAGCAAATAAAAAAATGGCAATAGGAATATACATATTGATAATTACTTTAAATGTAAATAGATTAAATGCACCAAAAGACATGGGCTGGCTGAATGGATATAAAAACAAGACCTGGTGGGAATGGAGGAGCGGTCCCAAGATGGTGGAGGAATAGGACAGGGAGGCCACTTTCTCCCCCACAAATTCATCAAAAGATCATTTGAATGTTGAGCAACTTTCACAAAACAACTTCTGAATGCTAGCAGAGGACACCAGGCACCCAGAAAGAGAAGAAGTCTCCACACAGTAGGAAATCCTCTCACAGGTGTGTCTGTGGGGAGTTTTGGAATCTCAGAGGGCAACATAACTAGGAGAGAAAAACAAACAAACAAACAGAATATTCCCCTAACCACAATTACAAGTGGAAACGGAGAAAGGGCACAGACCAGTGTCTTGCATTCACCACCAGTGAGTGGAGGCTGGGCAGGGAGGTGGGGGCTGCATCATTTGTCCTCAGGAAAAGTAACAGGCCTGAATGCCCTGAGGACAATCTGAGCGAGCTAATGTGAGATTGCAACCCAAACTGTGGGATTGCCAGAGAGAGAGAGGGGAAAAAAAATACCTTTCCCACGAAAAGCTCTAACTCGGACTGGTGATCCCTGGCACATTCACAGAACAAAGGATTGAACAAATACCAAAGGAGAGCAAGACAGCTGCCATATAGGGCCCTCCCTCCCCAGAGGCAGAGAGGCAGGCATGCGACAGCCAGAGCCAGAAGGCAAGGGGTTACTGCAATCTCTGCCCCAGAGACCACATCCTCAACCAAACTGAGCAGGCTCCCAGTTGCTAACCATGTCTTCCTGGGATCCTGGATGGTTGACATCTGCCAGGAGTGTCACAGTCTGAGATCAGCTCCCCAGAGGAGATACACAGCACTCCTGGGACTGTGATCTTGCAGCGCACCTGGGAAACCAAGTGGCCAGGACCAGGGAAGTGAATAAGATGCACAGTCCACATGGGACAGTGTGCTTGCCAAGCACCCAGTTGCCAGAGCAGGTTGGACCTGGGAAAGGCACAAAACACACAGCCCATCTGGGTCTGTGCCCCTGTAGAGCACCCGAGAACCTGAGCAGCTTAGACCTGGGAAGTGCACACAATGCAGGGCCCACTTGGGACAGTGCCCATGCAGAGCACCCTGGAGCCTGAGTAGTGTAGACCTAGAAAGTACACACTGCCTTGGGCTGTGGCAAACTCAGTGTGGTTCATCCACTGCGAGCATTCCACACACATTCCAGCGGTATTTATTTGTAGTGTCCCTCCCTCCTCACAACACAACTCAACAAGTGAGCTTTAATAAGTGGTCACGTTCACCCCCTTGTGTCAGGGCAGAAATTAGACACTGAAGAGACTTGCAAACAGAGGAAGTCAAAATAAACAAAGAAAGGGGAATGGCTCTGGAAGTGACAGGTGCAAAAGATTAAAACTGCAATTTCTGAGACTGTGCATTTGAGGAACACCTAAAGACATTGAGAACAAGTACAAGCTGAAATAAGGGACTATTTGACACTGAACTGACCCCACACTGCCCACAACAGCTCCAGAGAAACTCCTAGATATAGCTTTACTATCATCATTTTTAGCTTTTTTAAAAATTAGATCTCTATCACTCCTTTAACTTTCATTTTTATAGCCCACTACAAAAGAACCCTATTTTTAAAAAACAAATTCCATATATATTTTAAGTTTTTGTGATTGATTTTGTTTTGTAATTTTTATATTGTATTTTTTAGAATCTAACCTCCATTCTAGGTTTTTAATCTTTGCTTTTTGATATTTGTTATCAATTTTTTACCTTTAAGAATCTAACCTTCAGTATCTACTTTCACTTAGGGATTTGATTACTAGCTTGATTGCTCTCTCCCCTTTGACTCTCCCTTTTCTCCTCCAGGTCACCTCTATCTCCTTCCTCCCTCCTCTTCTCTACATAACTCTGAAACTCTCTGGTTGTTCTGGGCTGGGGAGAATACTTAGGGATTTGATTACTGGCTAGATTGCTCTCTCCCCTTTTGACTCTCCCTTTCCTCCCCCTGGTTACCTCTATCTCCTTCCTCCCTCTCCTATTCTCTATATAACTTTGTGAATCTCTCTGGGTATTCCTGGCTGTGGAGAATCATTTCACCATTGACCTAGGGGTTTATCTTCTATGCTGTATGGATGGAGAAGTCTTGAGGTTACTCTAAGAGAAGGAATAAAAGCCAGAGGCAGGAGGCTTAACTCCAAAACTTTAGAACATCAGAGAACTCCTGACTCCAGGGAACATTAATAGACAAGAACTCACCCAAAAATCTCCATACCTACACTGAAAGCAAACTCCACCCAAAAGCCAAGTCCCAGTGCAAGACACAGCATGCTATTCATCAGTAAAACAGGAACACAACCCTGAACACTAAAAGATGGGTTGCGCAAAGCCATGCCAAACCCAAAGACACCCTAAAACTCACTACTGGACACTTCATTGCACTCCAGAGAGAAGAGATCCAACTCCACCCACTAGAACACAAACACAAGCTACCCCAATCAAGAAACCTTGACAAGCCACTAGTCCAACTCCATCCACAGGGAGCAGACTACCAATTAAGAGGAACCACAAAGTTCCAGCCTGCAGAAAGGCACTCCAAATAAAACAACATAAATAAAATGAAAAGGCAGAGAAATATTCAGCTGGTGAAGAAACATGATTAAAACCCACCAAATCAAACAAAAGAGGAGGAGATATGGGGGTCTACCTGAAAAATAATTCAGAATAATGATAGTAATGCTGATCCAAAATCTTGAAAACAAAATGGAGATACAGATAAATAGACTAGAGACAAGGATTGAGAAGATGCAAGAAATGATTTAAAAGGACTTGGAAGAAATAAAGAAGAGTCAATCAATAATGAACAATGCAATAACTGAGATGAAAAGCACTCTGGAAGGAACACACAGTAGAATAACTGAGGCAGAGAGAGGATAAATGAAGTGGAAGATAGAATGGTAAACATAAATGAAGCAGAGAGGAAAAAAGAAAAAAAATTTAGAAGAAATGGGCACAACCTCAGAGACTTCTAGCACAATGTTAAATGCCCCAACATTCAAATCATAGGTGTCCCAGAAGAAAAAGTCAAAAAGAAAGGGCATGAGAAAATACTTGAGGACATAATAGTCAAAAACTTCCCTAAAATGAGGAAGGAAATAGCCACCCAAGTTCAAGAAATGCAGAGAGTCTCAAACATCATAAACCAAAGGCAAAAAACCCCATGACACATATTAATCAAATAACAAAGATCAAACACAAAGAGCAAATAATAACAGCAGCAAGGGAAAAGCAACAAATAACACACAAGGGGATCCCCATAAGGATAACAACTGATCTTTCAAAAGAAACTCCTTAGGCCAGAAGGGAATAGCCGGACATACTTATGGAGGTTAAACAACACATTCTGAATAAGCAAAACATGACAGAAGATATCAAAAAGGAAATCAAAACATACATAGAAACAAATGAAAATGAAAACATGACAACCCAAAATCTATGTGATTCAGTAAAAGCAGTGCTAATAGGGAGGTTCATAGCAATACAAGCCTACTTCAAAAAACAAGAGAAACATCAAATAAACAGCCTAATTTTACACCTAAAGGAACTAGAAAAAGAAGAAAAGTAGAAACCCAAATTTAGTAGAAGGAAAGAAATCATAAAAATCAGAGCATAAATAAATGACAAACAAACAAACAAACAAACAAAAACGAAGGCGAATATAGCAAGAACCAACAAAACCAAAGGCTGGTCCTTAGAGAAGATAAATAAAATAGACAAACCCTGTTAGTCTGACTCATCAGGAAAAAAATGGAAGAAGAATCAAATCAATAAAATTAGAAATGAAAATGGAGAACTCACAACAGAGAACACAGAAATACAAAAGATCATGAGACTACTATGAGAAATTATATGACAAAAAAAATGGACAACATAGAAGAAATGGACAACTCCTTAAAAAAGTATAATCCTCCAAAACGGAACCAAGAAGAAATAGAAAATATGAACGGACTCATCACAAGCATGGAAATTGAAACAGCAATCAAAAATCGTAAAACAAACAAAAGCCCAGGACCAGATGACTTCACAGGTGAATTCAACCAAAAATTTAGAGAAGAGCTAACACCTATCTGACTCAAACTCTTCTAGAAAACTGCAGAGGAAGGTAAACTCCAGAACTCATTCTATGAGGCACCATCACCCTAATACCAAGAGCAGATAAGAAGCCATAATAAAGAAAACTATAGGCCAATATCACTGATGAACATAGATGCAAAAATCCTCAACAAAATTCTAGCAAACAGAATCTAACAACGTCTAAAAAGAGCATACACCACGACCAAGTGGGCTTTATCTCAGGGATGCAAGGATTCTTCAGTATTCACAAATCAATCAATATGTGTTACACCATATTAACAAATTGAAAGATAAAAACTATATGATTATCTCAAAGCTGCAGAGAAAGCCTTAGACAATGCTTAACACACATTTCTGATGAAAACTCATCAGAAAGCAGGCATATAAGGAACACACCTCAACATAATAAAAGCCATATACAACAAGCTCACAGCAAACATTATCCTCAATGGTGAAAAATTGAAAGCATTTTCTCTAAAATCAGGAACAAGACGAGAGTGCTCACTCTCACCACTACTATTCAACGTTGTTGTGGAAGTCTTAGCCACAGCAATCACAAAAGAAAAAGAAATAAAAAGAATCCTGGACTGGAAAAGAAGAAGTTAAATTCTCACTGTTTACAGATGATACGATCTTCTACATAGAAAACCCTAAACACACCACCAGAAAACTACTAGAGCTAATCAGTGAATATAGTAAAGTTGCAGGATATAAAATTAACAAACAGAAATCCCTTGCATTCCTATACACTAATAATGAGAAAACGAAGAGAAATTAAGAAAAGAATCCCATTCATCATTGCAACAAAAAGAATAGAATACTTAGGAATAAACTTACCTAAAGAAACAAAAGACCTATATATAGAAAACTATAAAGCACTGATGAAAGAAATCAAAGATGACACAAATAAGTAGAGAAATATACCGTGTTTGTGGATTAGAAGAATCAATATAGTGAAAATGATTATACCACCCAAAGCAATCTATAGATTCAACATAATCCCTATCAGGCTACCAACAGTATTTTTCACAGAACCAGGAAAAATAATTTCACTGTTTGTACAGAAACACAAAAAACCTCGAATAGTCAAAGCAATCTTGAGAAAGAAGAATGGAACTGGAGGAATCAACCTTCCTGAGTTATGATTATACTGCAAAGATACAGTCATCAAGACAGTACGGTACTGGCACAAAGACAGAAATATAGATCAATGGAACAAAATAGAAAGCACAGAGGTAAATCCCCGCACCTATGGACACCTTATCTTTTACAAAGGAGGCAAGAATATACAATGGAGAAAAGACAAGCTCTATATGAAGTGGTGCTGAAAAAACTGGTCAACCATGTGTAAAAGAATGAAACTAGAACACTCTCTAACACCATACACAAAATAAACTCAAAATGGATTAAGGATCTAAATGTAAGACCAGAAACTATAAAACTTTTAGAAAAAAATATAGGCAGAACACTCTGACATAAATCACAGCAAGATGTCTATGATCCACCTACCAGAGTAATGGAAATAAAAACAAAAATAAACAAATGGGACCTAATGAAACTTAAAAGCTTTTGCACAACAAAGGAAACTATAAACAAGGTGAAAAGACAGCCTTCAGAATGGGAGAAAATAATAGCAAATGAAGCAACAGACAAAGGATAAATCTCAAAAATATACAAGCAACTCCTGCAGCTCAATTCCAGAAAAATAAATGACCCAATCAAAAAATGGGCCAAAGAACTAAACAGACATTTCTCCAAAGAAGACATACAGATGGCTAACAAACACATGAAAAGATGCTCAACATCACTCATTATCAGAGAAATGCAAATCAAAACCACAATAAGGTGCCATACCACACTGATCAGAATGGCTGCCACCGAAAAGTTTACAAACAATAAATGCTGGAGAGGGTATGGAGAAAAGGGAGCACTCTTACACTGTTGGTGGGAATGCAAACTCGTGTAGCCACTATGGAGAACAGTGTGGCAATTCCTTAAAAAACTGGAAATAGAACTTCCAGACTCTCAAGAGTCTTCTCCAACACTACAGTTCAAAAGCATCAATTCATCAATGCTTAGACTTCTTTATGGTCCAACACTCATTTCCATACATGACTACTGGAAAAACCATAGCTTTGACTACACAGAAGTTTTGAGGTCAAGGTGATGTCTCTGCTTTTTAATACACTATCTAGATTTGTTATAGCTTTTCTTCCAAGGAGCAAGTGTCTTTTAATTTCATGTCTGCATTCACCATCTGCAATGATTTTGGAGCCCAAGAAAATAAAGTTTGTCACTGTTTCCATTGTTTTCCCATCTATTTGCCATGAACTGGTGAGACCAGTTACCATGATCTTCATTTTTTGAATGCTGAGTTCTAAGCCAGCTTTTTCACTTTCCTCTTTCACCGTCATCAAGAGGCCCTTTAGTTCCTCTTTGCTTTCTGCCATAAGGGTGGTGTCATCTGCATATCTGCAGTTCTTGATATTTCTGTTGGTAATCTTGATTCCAGCCTGTGCTTCATTCAACCTGGCATTTCACATGATATACTATGCATATAAGTTGAATAAGCAGGGTGACAATATACAGCCTTGATGTACTCCTTTACCAACTTGGTACCAGTCTGTTGTTCCATGTCCAATTCTAACTGTTGCTTCTTGACCTGCATACAGATTTCTCAGGAGGCAGGTAAGGTGGTCTGGTATTTCCATCTCTTTAAGTATTTTCCAGAAATTGTGATCCACACAGTCAAGGGCTTTAGTGTAGTCAATGAGGCAGAAGGAGATTTTTTTTTTTATTTTCTCACTTTTCCTATGATCCAACAGATGTTGGCAAATTGATCTCTGGTTCCTGTGCCTTTTCTAAATTCAGTTTGAACATCTGGAAGTTTTTGGTTCACATACTGTTGAAAGCTAGCTTGGGGAATTTTGAACATTACTCTGCTAGTCTGGGAAATAAGTGCAATTGTGTGGTAGTTTTGTTCTTTGGCATTATTCTTCTTTGGGATTGGAATGAAAACTGAAATTTTCCAGTCCTATGGCCACTGCTGTGTTTTTCAAATTTGCTGACATATTGAGTGCAGCACTTTCACAGCATCATCTTTTAGGATTTGAAGTGGCTCAACTGGAATTCCATCACCTCCACTAGCTTTGCTTATAGTGATGCTTCCTAAAGCCCACTTGACTTTGCATTCCAGGATGTCTGGCTGTAGGTGAGTGATCACACCATTGTGGTTATCTCGGTAATTAAGATCTCTTTTTTATAGTTTTTCTGTGAATTCTTGCCACCTCTTTATATCTTCTGCTTCTGTTAGGTCTATACTGTTTCCTTCCTTTATTGTGCCCATCTTTGCATGAAATGTTCCCTTGGTATCTCTAAGTTTCTTGAAGAGATCTCTAGTTTTCCCCATTCTATTATTTTCCTCTATTTGTTTGCATTCATCACTTAGGAAGTCTTTCTTCTCTCTCATCTATTTACCAAGATGGTGGAGTAGATGGACGTGTGCTCATCTTCTCCTTTGAGAACACCAAAATCACAAGTAGTTGCTGAACAGCCTTTGATAGGATAATATTGAATCCCACCAAAAAAAGACACCCCCACGTCCAAGTGCAAAGGAGAAGACTCAACAAAATTGCATGAGGGACAAAATCACGTTTAGAATCAAACCTCATACCCACCAGAGACACTTGGAGGGCATAAACAAAACCCTTGTTTACACTGGGATCCAGGAAAGGAGCAGTGGCCCCCACAAGAGACTAAGCCAGACCTGCTTTTGAGTGTTTTAGTGTCTCCTGTGGAGGCATGGGTCATCAGTGGCCTGCTGTGGGGACAGGGACTCTAGCTGCAGCAGACCTGGGAGTCACAGCATGTGGCATAAGTTCTCTTGAAAGAGGTCACCATTAGCCCCACTATAGATCCACTGAGCAGATGATCCACAAACTGGAGAACAATTATAGAATGAATTTCTCACACTTATGCAAAAGTTCTAGGACCCACAGCAGATTTCCCAACCTAAGGATCCAGCAAAGGGACTGAGAACCCCCAGGGACTTTAACTTTGAAGGCCAGTGGGATTTGACTACAAAACTTCCATCAAACAGGGGAAGCAGATTCTCAGAGGGCACAAACAAAACATGCTCACCAGGACCCAGGAGAAGTGAGCAGTGACCCCACAAGAGACTGAACCAGACTTGCCTGTGAGTTTCCAGGCGGAGTCATGGGCAGCCAGTCAGGGGCACTGAATACAACAGTCCTAGGAGGCATGTCTTGCTGGCATAAGTTCTTTTGAAGGAGGTTGCCATTACTGCCATTACCCCCCACCCCCACCCCACACAGTATGACCTAAGGCCAAACTACAGGGAGGGAACACAGCCCCACCCATCAGCAGAAAATTGGATTAAAGATTTACTGAGCTTGGCCCCACCCACCAGAGCAAGACCCAGTTTACCCCACAGCCAGTCCTCCCATCAGGAAGCTTCCACAAGCCTCTTATCCTCATCCATCAGAGGGCAGACAGAATGAAAACCACAGTCACAGAAAAGTAACCAAATTGACACATGGATCATGGCCTTGTCTAACTCAGTGAAACTATAAACCATGCCATACAGGGCCACCCAAGATGGATGGGTCGTGGTGGAGAGTTCTAACAAAACCTTCCCCACTGGAGAAGGGAATGGCAAACCACTTCAGCATTCTTGCCTTGAGAACATGATTGGGTGATGCTATTGTTAATAACTGGGGCTTAGAGAGACAAAATGGTGGAGAAGTAGGCTGACGTGGAGTACATCTCTCCACAGATGCATCAGGAACACACCTTCAAACACAGGAGATCTTGAAGAACACCAGCTGAAAGTGGGAAGGAATCCCTGATCACCAGCAAGGAATATACAGATCCACACAAAACTCAGTAGGGCTAAGGAAGAAGGAGAAAAAGTGGAAAGTGAGCAGGACTGGACATGCACATGGAGGATAGGGGAACTAAACCAGGGATCTGATCCCCCATCAGGGCAACTGTTCAGCACAGAGGAGAAGCAAATGAGGATGTTGAAGAGTGAAGCAGCTTATCTGTTACAGGCTTAATAGAATGAGAATTACACCGGCAATCCTTGCTATAGCCCTATGTACCCTGGATAGGGACGCAAGTCCCCTAGAAAGTATGGCGGCTGTGAGCTGGAGCTTAGGGATTGAAGAGCAGTCCCAGGGCAAGGTCTGCTGTTGACTGTGGTAATGCGGCCTGAGGGGATATGAGGGAGGAGATCTCAGTGGGAAATGTCTGTGGAAGAAAGTCAGGCAGCCACGGAGGCAAGCTGATACTGCTGAGTCACACACAGTGGGTACAGCCATCACTGTAGCCTCTTTCTCCCCACAAGCCAGTGCCGGTAGTTGAATCATAGAGAAAGACACCAGAGAGGGTGGCCCTTTAAGTGCCTAACAAGCTGGGAAGTACGGAAGGACCCCAGCCAGGGGCCCATTTAAGTGCCTGAACGTGCCAAGCAACAGAGAGGCCCTTTGAATACCACCTGCAAAAGACTCTAATAAGACCATAACTCCTGCAGCTGAAGCAGTTGGTGTCCCTGCACGCTTGGTGTCATTCAGGTCCCCATGATCCAAGCAGCAGCACCAATTCCATGCTCAGTCCTCACTCAGGCAGAGGTGCCAGAGGTTAGAACAAACCCTAATAGCACTGTATCTCCTGTGAAAATGGATGATGGTGATCCTCCATAACTGGCATTGCCAGGGTCCCCATGATCCAAGCAACCGTGCCACCTCCACACTTGATTCCCACTGGGACAGAGCTGCCAGAGGCTAGAAAAAAAACGTAAGAGCACCAAATCTCCCTATCTCCCACTTTCCTAGCCTCTGGCTCCCCTGTGTACCTGATGCTGCCAGGGTCCCTGCAATCCAAGCAGCTATGCCACATCCACACCTGATCCTCACTGAGGTGCTTTTCTATTCTTTCTCCCTTTTCATTCTTTTTTCACCATGTTTGTTAGTTTTGTCTTGTTTGCTTTATTTCCCAGTTGGCACCTTGCTTTCACTTTGTTTTTTGGTTTGTGCTTTTGATAGTTCCGTTTTAAATTGGTGGATATCATCTTTGGTTTCCTTTGCTTGCTGTATCAGCCATCTTGTATTTTCTTTTTTTTGGGGGGGGGGCTGCTTTTGTTTTGTTTGTGTGTGTATGTGTGTGTGTTACATTAGTTTTGTTATTATTTGCCTGATTTTGTATGCACCACTTCTCTTGCATTTGTCTTTTGTTTCTTGATTTGTTTTATGTTTTTGTATGTTTGTTTTAATCCCCTTTAATGCCATAACAAATGACTTATGGAGTCTGAGTTTCCTGGCTAGAAATTGAGCCTTAGTCTTTGGAGTGGGAGTGCTGAGTCCAAGACCCTAGACTTCCACAGAACTACTAACCCCAGGGAGCATTGATTAGTGAGAACTCCTACAAAGGCCCCCACCTGTATACAAGATCCAGCAGCACTCAGTGTAAGATGTCTCATCCAAGCAACACGCAAGACAGAAACACAAACCCAATCATCAGAAGACAGGATTACCATGGGCACCCCAAAATATACCACTTCACACAGGCCTGCCTATCAGAGGGGAAAAATAAAACAAAATAAATCTTACATCCTCCCACCATAACACAGGCAAAAGTCACTCCCAGAATGAAGCCTAAACAAACTACTGGACCAACCTTACCCACTGAGGGCAGAAACCAAAAGGCATATGACTTTAAAGCTTGGGAAAAGGAGACCTCAAACACAGTAAGTTAGGAAAAAATGAAAAGGCAGAGAAATATTGCACAAATGAAGGAACAAGGTAGAAACTCACAAGATTAAATGAAGAAGAAATAGGCAAACTACCTGAAAAATAAATCAGAGGATTGATACTAAAGATGATAGAAATCTTGAAAATAGAAGGGAGAAAATGCAACAATCAATTAACACATTTAACAAGGACCTAGAAGAAATAAAGAATAAACAGAGATGAAAAACAATTACTGAAATTAAAAATACTCTAGAAGGAATCAATTGTTGAATAACTGAGGCAGAAGAATGAATAAGTAAGCTGGAAGATACAGCATTGGAAATAACTGCTGAAGAGCAGAATAAAGGAAAAAGAATGAAAATAAATGAGGATAATCTCAGAGAGCTCTGGGACAATATTAAATACACCAACATTTGGATTACAGGGGTACGAGAAGAAGAAGAGAAAAAGAAAGGGTCTGAGAAAATCTTTGAAGAGATTATAGTCAAAAATTTCCTCAACATGAGAAAGGAAATAGTCAATACAAGTCCAAGAAGCACAGAGAGTCCCTAACATGATAAACCCGAGGAGAAACATGCTGAGGCACATACTAATCAATCTAACAAAGATTAGACACAAAATATAGATACTAAAAGCATCAAGTAACACAGAAGGGAAATGCTATACAATTAACAGCTGGTCTTTCAGCAGAAACTCTGCAAGCCAGAAGGGAATGGCAGGATATACTTAAAGTACTGAAAGATAAAAATTTAAAACCAAGATTACTCTACCCAGCAAGGATCTCATTCAAAATTGAGGGAAAAATCAAAAGCTTTACAGAGAAGCTAAAGTTAAGAGAATTTAGTACCACCAAACCAGCTTTACAACAAAGGTAAAAAGGACTTCTATAGGCAGGAAATACAAGAGAAGGAAAAGATCAACAAAAACAAACTGAAAGTGGGGGCAGTCTTAAGATGGCAGAGGAATAGGATGGGGAGACCACTTTGTCCCCCACAAATACAACAAAAATTCATCTGCATGTGGAGCAACTCACAAAGAACAACTTCTGAACTCCGATGGAGGACTGCAGATATCTAGAAAGGCAAACCAATCTGTTTGGAAGGAAGTAGGACAAGGGACAAAGAAGAAAAGGGAGACAAAGGATTTCAGGACAGAAATACATACTGGGGTGGGAGTCATGAAGGAGAAGTTTCCACACAATAGGAAACTCTCTCACAGGTGGAATCAGTGGGGAGATTAGGAACCTCAGAGGAAAACATAACCAAAAAAAAAAAAAAATTCACCACAGAATTCACGACAAAATTGTGCTAAACAGCAATTACCAGCCAAGAAGCTGCTCACATGCTTGCGTATGTCTGCAGCGAGTGGGGGCTGCGTGCGGAGGTGTGGGCTATGTCCTCAGTTCTTATGGAAAGGACCAGAGTTTAATGCCGTGAAAACACTCTGAGGGGACTAATGTGACACAGCACAGAAAATCCAAACCATGGGATCTCCATAGTAACACAGAAAAACAAAGGACGATTCCTGCAAAACAAAGGACCATTCCTACAGGAAGGCAGCACTCTGCCCCTGGTGCAATCACAGAACAAAGAATCACACCCTAGAGAATATCAAAGGAGAGCGAGCCAGCTGACATTTATGACCCTCTTTGGAGAAGGAAATGGCAACCCACTCCAGTACTCTTGCCTGGAAAATTCCATGGACAGAGGAGTCTGGTGGGATTGCAAAGAGTCGGACACGATTGAGCGACTTCACTTTCTTTTTTTCCTTTTCTTTCAGAGGCAGAGAGGCAGGCACATGATAGTCAGAGGTAGAAGGCAAAGGGGCTGCTGCAATCTTGGCCTCAGAGACTGCATCTCCTGCCAAGCTGTAAGGGGGCTGCCAGTCACTACCCAGGTCTTCCTGGGATACTGGACAGCTCATATCTGCTGCGAGTATCACAGCCTGAGACCAGTTCCCCTGAGATGCACGGCCCACCTGGAACTGTGCCCTCGTGGTGCACCCTGGAGCCTGAGTGGATTAGATCTGGGAGATGCACGTTGCCTTGGGCTGTGACAACCCCTGTGTGGCCCATCTACTGCAAGTACTCCCCCCACACACCAGTGGTTTGTTTGCAGTGTCCCTCCCTCTCTACAGCACAACTGAGGAAGTGAGCCCAAATTAGGAAGCCACTTTTGCCCCCTTGTGTCAGAGTGGACATCAGACATTGAAGACAGACTTGCAACCAGATGAGGCCAACCTAAGCAAAGTAAAGAAGGGGGAACTGCCCCAGAAGGTGCAACAGATTAAATCTTGCAGTTAAACTGAGACTGCATTTGAGGGGAAACTGTAGACTTTCAGAACAAGTACAAGCCGGAACAAGGGAATATCTGACACTGAACTGACTCTACACTGCCTAGAAGAGTTCCAGAGACACTTCTAGATATACTGGAGGACCTTCAGAGTAGGTAACATGACTATAGGAGGAAAACAGGAAACAGACCAACATTCATTTAACTAACACTATATATATCCTAGCACATCCTCTAAAATGAAAATATTATTTTTTAATTAATCAATTTATTTTAATTTGAGGATAATTTCTTCACAATATTGTGGTGGTTTTTGGCATACATTGACATGAATCACCCATGGGTGCACATTTTTTTTAATTAATCATTTTTAAAATTCGTTTAAATTTTTATTCATTTCCTTTCCCTTTCTCCTCCCTCCTCTTCCCCTCTTCTTTTTCTTTATTTCCTCATACCATCATATTATGGTCATTACTCCTTTAACTTCTCTTTTTTCATAGACTACTTTTACCTTTCTTAAAAAATCTATCTGCTAAGTAAGTTCCCTATTTTTAATTTTGGTGTTTTTTTTTTTTTTTTGTATTGTACTTTTGAGAGTCTAATTTTTATTCTAGGTTGTCAATTTTTGTTGTTTGAACTTTTGTTACCAATTTTGGATCTTTAAGAGTGCAATTTTTATTATCTATTTTCACTTAGGGATTTCATTATGGACTTGACTGCTCTCTTCTCTTTTGACGCTCCCTTTTCTCCTCCTGGTTACTTCTTCCCTCTTCTCTTCACTATATAACTGAATCTCTTTGGGTGTTCCTGGCTGTGGAGAGTTGCTTCACCATTAAACTAGGGGTTTTATCTTCTGTGTTGTGTGAAGGGACAAGTCTTGATGCTACTGTAAAAGGTGGTGACCAAAACCCAGTGGCAGGAAACATAACTCCAGAATGTTGGACCATCATAGAACTTCTGACTCCAGGGAACATTAATAAATGAGAGTGCACCCAAAAGCCTCCATACCAACACAGAGACCAAGCGCCACTCAAGAGCCAGCAAACTCCAGTGCAAGACACCCTATGCTAATCTTCCATCAAAACAGGAACACAACCCTGAACATTAACAGACAGGCTGCCCAAAGCCATACCAAACCCACAGACACCCCATATCTCGCTACTGGATACTGCACTGCCCTCCAGAGACATGAGATCCAGCTCCATCCATCCAGAACACAGACACAAGTTTCCTCAACCAGGAAACCTTCATAAGCCACTGGTCCAACCTCACCCACAGGAAGCAAACTCTACAGTTAAGAGGAACTATGACCCTTCAGCCTGCAGAAAGGAGACCCCAAACAGATCAAACTAAACAAAATAAAAAGCAGAGAAATATCCAGAAGGTGAATTAATATGACAAAAACCCATGAAACCAAACAAAAGATGAGGAGTTAGGAAGTCTACCTGGAAAAGAATTCAGAATAATCATAGTAAAGATGATTCAAAATCTTGAAAACAAAATGGAAATATAGATAAAGAGACTAGACAAAGATTGAGAAGATGCAAAAAATGTTTAACAAGGACTTAGAAGAAATAAAGAACAATCGATCAACAATGAACAATACAAAAACTGAGATTAAAAACACTCAGGAGGGAAACAAGAGTAGAGTAACTGAGGCAGAAGAATGGATAAGTGATCTGGAAGATAGAATGATGGAAATAAATGAAGCAGAGTGGAAAAAAAATAAAAAAAAGAAGAAAAAGAAATGACAACATCTCAGAGATCTCTGGGACAATGTAAAGTGCCCCAAAATTTGAATTATAGGCATTCCAGAAGTACAAGACAAAAAGAAAGGGCATGAGAAAATATTTGAGGAGATAACAGTCAAAAGCTTTTCCAAAATGGGGAAGTGAGAGAGTCATTTCCTAGGCACGTTGATAAGAAGTCCAGGGGTCTCCCAGGAGAGAGGGTCTGGAATTCTCAAGGAGGAAGAAAGGACGAACTTTTTTTCCCCTCTACATTCCTTAGGATTATATGACAATAATGTATCCTGCTTGAGGACAGTCTGGAAAAAACCTTCTGGCTAATCCTGTTATATTAAAATGTAAATTATGGGAGTAGGTCTAGAGAGGTCTTTACAACCTCCAGACATTCTTTTGATTCATTGTAATAACTAATTGGAGAGTATATAACTCCATTGTTAACACTAGCCAGGGGGTACTCTTTCTGCCCCCTTCTGATGTCTATGTCAGAAGCTTTCTCTATCCCTTTTATACTTTAATAAAACTCTATTGCACAAAAGCTCTGAGTGATCAAGCATTGTCTCTGGCCCTGGATTGAATTCTCCTCTGGAGGCCCAGAATTGCGGCATCTTTTCATGGTCCAGCAATAACCTTTCATCTTGGGGGCTCATCTGGGATTCTACAGGACAAGGTAAGGATGCTTGGAGCTCTAGTTCTTTGTTCTCCTTGTGAACACGTTTTCTGCTGTACTTTACTAAATCTATGGTGTGCTTGTGTGAATGAATGACACGCCCTGCACAAAGCAAGTGAGGAGCCTTGCTCTGCGGTTCCACAGTGACTTCATATAGCTTATGGCAGAGACCTGTCGGGGGGTTATACCGACCTGCCAATGCCAAGAGGCACCCAATGTATCCTTTGGGGACCAGCCAGAAATGGGCAAAGAGTGTGGACTGAACTCTCCTTTCTTGGTCAAACTTTTTGGTCTCTTCGACCATTTCATAACTCCTTGGAAATTAGAAGTACTAATCTAATCTGTCAGATCATAGACTTTCAAGGGACTTGTGATCTATGCTGGTAGTGTGTACTATGACTTAGGTCTCAAACTTGGATTGGTAGTCAGGAAGTGCCTAGCGAATCGAAAGTTCAGAAGTTAGATGGAGCTCTAACTACAAGAGCATTTCTGAGGTTAAAGGTTACTCAGATTGGAACTGCAATGGGGTTTTTTCCTCTGGTAAAGCTGGCTCTTAGTGGACCAGAGGAGGCTCTTATACGGGTGTGGTGATGCTTGGAAGGAGCATCTCAGTTTTACGTTCATACCGGTTTTATTGTGGTCAGGAATATACTCAGGGTCGTGCACAGGCACTCAGGTGATGAATGTTTCCCCCAGCAGTCTTAGCTTGGGAGGCATTCCGGAAGGTTACTCTGATTGCACCCCGGGTGGCATCAGAGGCAAGCAAGGTTTTAATGGTGAGGAGCTGGACGTCAGTCAGGGATGCCATCGGGTCTACCCCTGGTGCATCCCCACCCCGTTTCGGTGGTAGAACTGGGAGGGACAAGTACGGTGCCTGTGTTGGTAAGGGACAGACTAAGTCTGACCAGGAAAGAAAAATTTTGCTGTAAAGTCTGTCTACACCCCCAACAAGAGCAGAGAGGGATGCCTCTGGTAGAAAGATGGCATTGGTCCCCTTTTTTCTCTCTTACAGATGGGAGCTAACAATTCCAGCCTCACTCCTTTGAACTGTATCCTGAAAAACTGGGATAGATTTGATCTCCATGGCTTAAAGAAGACACACCTGGTCTTCCTATGTGATACTGCATGGCTGTGGTACCCACTGGAGGATGACAAATGATGGCCGGTTGGAGGGTCTCTTAAGTATAATACTGTTTTACAATTAGACTGGTTCTGTAGAAAACAAAGGAAATGGGTAAAAGTAGCGTATGTGTTGCCCTTTTTCTCTCTGTGAAATATGCCAGACTTATATCCTAAGGGTATAGATTTGGGTGTGACAACTTCAGCTCCCTCCAGTCCTCCTACTTTGCCCCCATACTCGGGGCTCCAAACTGGGCAAACTGGAAGTCAGAGAACCCCCCCAAGAAGGGTTGCCTTGGTCTCAGTAAAAACCCAAACTGAGATTCAAAATGCCCAAGTAGAGGTCCAAACAACTCCTATCTCAGTATGACCTCAGACTACTCTGGTTTCAATAGAAACTAAAACCATTGAAGTAAGAGATGAGATGGAGGACAGGAGGCAAAGAGATAAAGTAAAGCAGGTTTCTCCAATCTATCCTTGGGATCATATGTGCAGAGTAGCCAGAGAGACAGAGGAACAACCCCACAAGCTGTTGCCTCTTCATGAAGCACCCACCAGGAGAAATAATCAGTCTATGAGAGTTAATAAGCCTTTTTCTTATCAAGAAATACAAAGAATCGAGGAGGATCTGGGAGACTATTTAGAGGACCCGGAAAAAATATATTAGAGCTTTTAAAGGTGTTACTCTGCTTTATGACCTTACTTGGAAGGATGTGATGAATATCTTGGGCCAAATGCTGACTCCCAACCCAAAAAGTCGAGTTTTGGGAAAAGCGGTTGCTTATGGAGATGAAGGGCTTGGTAATGAATCAGTAAGGAAGAGGGAGGACGAGATAGCCACCCTCCCCACTGGGAATCAGGTGGTCCTAACTATAGAACCAGACTGGGACTATAACACAGTTAAAGGAAGATGGGATCAGAGTCATTTTGTCAGCTGTATTCTTGAAGGACTCAGGCAAGCCTGCATTAAGCCCTTAAACTATGCCAAATTGGCAAACATAGAACAGGAAGAGAAGGAAGCTCCTGGTAAATTCCTAGATAGACTGAGAGAAGCCCTTTGCAGATTCACTGAGATTGATCCTGAAAGTGAAGAGGGAAAAGTGATCTTAAAAAATAGATTTCTCACTCAGTCGGCTCCAGATATCCGCCGTAAGCTATTAAAACGGGCGTATGGACCAAATCAGTCTTTAGATAACCTGTTAAAACTGGCTCAGACAGTCTATTATGGTAGGGAATACAAGGAAAGGAAAGAAAGGCAGAAAAAGACAAAGGAACAGGCAGAAGCACTGACAATGGCTGTAAGAGCCATTCTTAAACAGCCTGAGAAAAATGCCCAGAGGGACCCAGTGAAAAGAGATGGGGTTGCTATTACTGTAGAAAGGAGGGGCACCTCAAGCGGGTTTGCCCTCAGGCATCTAAGCCGCCCCCAGCTCCATGTCTGGTTTGCAAAGGACCACACTGGAAGAGAGACTGCCTCCAGAGGCATAGGCTTCAGGGGTCGGACTCTCAAGAAAATCAGGACTGAAGGTGCCCAGGGGTCCCAACACAAGCTCTTGTCCTAATTACACCTGAGCAACCCTGGGTATTAATAACTGTGAGAGGCCAATCTGTTGATTTCCTTTTAGACACTGGGGCAACTTACTTTGTGCTTACTGAGGCCCCTGGCCCACTTTCTTCCTGATCCACTTCTGTAATGGGACTGTCTGGACAAGCCAAAAGATACTACTTCAGTTCTTGTGTAAGTTGTGGCTGGGACTTTGTGCTATTTTCACACAAGTTTCTGATCGTGCCAGAGTCTCCCTCACTCCTTTTGGGGAGGGATATACTGAACAAGGCCCATGCCTCTGTTTTCATGAATATGGAGTCTTCCCTTTCTCTCCCTTTAATTGAACAAAATGTAAATTCTAGAGTATGGGTAATGGAAAATCTGTGGGTCAAGCACAAAATGCTATTCCTGTAGTTGCCAAGCTCAAAGACCCACACTTATTTCCACATAAGAAGCAGTATCATTGAAACCTGAGGTTAAGGAAGGGTAAAATCACTGCAGATGGTGACTGCAGCCATGAAATTAAAAGACGCTTACTCCTTGGAAGGAAAGTTATGACCAACCTAGATAGCATATTAAAAAGCAGAGACATTACTTTGCCAACAAAGGTCTGTCTGGTCAAGGCTATGGTTTTTCCAGTGGTCATGTATGGATGTGAGAGTTGGACTGTGAAGAAAGCTGAGCACCAAAAAATTGATGCTTTTGAACTGTGGTGCTGGAGAAGACTCTTGAGAGTCCCCTGGACTGCAAGGAGATCCAACCAGTCCATCCTGAAGGAGATAAGTCCTGGGTGTTCATTGGAAGGACTGATGCTGAAGCTGAAACTCCAATACTTTGGCGACCTCATGCGAAGAGTTGACTCATTGACCCTGATGCTGGGAGGGATTGGGGGCAGGAGGAGAAGGGGACGACAGAGGATGAGATGGCTGGATGGCATTACTGACTCGATGGGCATGAGTTTGAGTAAATTCTGGGAGTTTGTGATGGACAAGGAGGCCTGGCGTGCTGCAGTTCATGGGGTCACAAAGAGTCGGACACGACTGAGCAACTGAACTGAACTGAAAACCCATCATTGAGAATTTAAAGGAGCAGGAACTATTAATTCCCTGTAACAGTCCATGCAATATTCCTATTTTGGGTATAAAGAAATCAAATGGTAAATGGAGACTAGTTCAAGATTTACGAATAATAAATGAGGCTGTATTTCCTTTACCCCCTGTGGTGCCTAATCCTTATACTCCATTGTCTGAAATTCCTGAACGAGCCAAATATTTCTCAGTAATTGATTTAAAAGATGTCTTCTATTCAGTGCCTTTGGCAGAGGAAAGTCAATTTCTCTTTGCCTTTGAGGACCCTATGCAGCCTGCTTCTCAGTTAACCTGGACAGTTTTGCCCCAGGGATTTCGTGACAGTCCTCACTTATTTGGACAAAGTTTGTCATGGGATCTACAAAACTTTAATAGCTCTGAAGTGATGGTGTTACAATATGTAGATGATATTCTGCTCTGTGCTGAGACAGAGGAAGCTTGTTCACGAGCCTCAGAAGATTTCTTAAACTTTCTGGCAGGCTGCGGTTACAAGCATCAAGAGAAAAGGCTCAGCTTCATTAACAATCTGCTAGATATCTGGGCCTAATCATATCAGAAGGGACTAGGGCCATAGGCCCCAAGAGAATTAAACCTATACTAAATCATCCCCTACCTATGACTTTAAGGCAATTGAGAGGATTTGGGGGAATCACAAGCTGGATTCTGGATTATGGGGAACTTGCCCGGCCTTTATATAAACTTATAGCTGAGATTCAGCAGGCCAAAACTGACAAACCAGTTTGGTCTTCAGATACTCAAAAGGCTTTTAAGGTTCTTCAGACTGCTCTCCTGCAAGGTTACGATTTGAGCTTGCCCACAGGATCAGAATTTAATTTGTTTGTCCCTGAAAGAAAGGGTATGGCCTTGGCAGTTTTGACACAACCCCGAGGGCCTCACCAGCAAACTATTGCTTATTTAAGTAGAGAATTTGACATAATTTCACACGGGTGGCCACTGTCTAAGAGTAACTGAGGCAACGGCTTTATTAACACCTGAAACTTTAAAAATAATTAATGGATGAAACCTCACTGTACTGACTTCTCATGATGTGAGTGGAATCTTAAATTTTTTTTTTTTTAATATTTATTTATTTGCCTGTGCCGGGTTTTTGTTGCAACATTCAGGCTCTTTAGTTGAAGCATGTGGGATCTAGTTCCCCGATCAAGGATCGAACCTGGGCCCCCTGCGTTGGGAATGCAGAGTCTTAGCCACTGGACCACCAGGGAAGTCCCGGAATCTTAAATTTTAAGGTTATTATTTGGATGATAGACAGTAGGCATCTTAAATATCAGTCATTGTTGTTAGAAGGACCAGTAACTAAGCTTAAAGTCTGTGGAAATTTAAATCCTGCCATTTTCCTTCCTGAGAAGAAAAGGAAACACCTGATCACGATTGTTCCCAATTTCTAACTTTAAACTATGCAGCTACGGAATGTCTACCACATTAGACAATCCTGACATGGAAATATTTACAGATGTCAGTTCTTTTGTTCAAGATGATAAGCGTAAAGCAGGTTATGCCGTGGTGACTGCTAAACAGGTTTTAGAAGCAAAAACTCTCCCCCAGGGAACCAGTGCTCAGTTAGTGGAGTTTGTGGCTCTGACTAGAGCTCTGGAGTTAAGCAAAGGGCAGCTTAGCAGTGAAGCAAAGGGTAAATATCTACACTGATTCTAAGTATGCTTATTTGACTTTACATGCTCATGCTGCAATACGGAAAGAAAGACAGTTTAAAGCAGCAACAGGAGAACCTATTAAACACTTCAAAGAGATCGAGAGACTTTTAACTGCTATATATTGTCCTAAAGAAGTAGCTGTTATGCATTGGAAAGGACACAACAGGGATGGGAGTTAAGTAGCTGAAGGTAATCAGCTGGCTGACTGTGCAAGCCAGAAAAGTGGCACTTTACAAAACCCCTTCACTACAGATGCCTTTGATCTGGACAGGTCCTGTGGAACAGGAAAAACCACAATATACTGAGGAAAAATTAGAAAGATATGAGAAAAGAGGAGCAAAGACTACTGATAAAAGATGGTTACAGTCCAAAGATGGACGATTAATAATTCCTGAAAATGCTCAATGGAAAATTCTTAAGGGTTTACACCAGAGTTTTCATTTGGGTGCAGAGAGTACTTACCAGATGGCTTCTCATTTGTTTGAAGGTAAAAATGTAATGAAAACTTTAAAGAATATTATCAAAAGCTGTGAGGTTTGTCAGAAAAATAACCCAAAGACTGGAAAGCTAGCAAAATCTGGATTACAATGAAGTAGAAAGCATACGGGAGAGGACTGGGAAATTGATTTCACTCACATGCCAAAAGCTAATGGATATTCTTGCTTACAAGTTTGGGTGGATACTTTTACTGGATGGACTGAGGCTTTTCCCTGTTATAGTGAACGGGCTAAGGAGGTTATAAAGATTTTATTACATGAAATTATCCCTGGGTTTGGGCTGCCACAGAGCCTTCAGAGTGACAGCTCTGCCTTTAAAGCTGCTGTAACTCAGGAGGTATATAAAGCTCTAGGAATAGAATATCATTTACACTGTTCCTGGAGACCCCAATCCTCAGGAAAGGTTGAAAAGGCTAATGACATTATCAAAAGACATCTGCACAAATTAACTCAAGAGACACAGGACAATTGGATTAAAGTTCTACCCATAACTTTAATGAGGGCTTGGACTGCCCCTCCAAAAAAGGGACTGTCCCCCTTTGAATGTACTTATGGAAGGCCTTTCTTACACACAGACATTGTTATAGACCCTGAAGCCTTGGAATTAACTAATTATGTAACTCAGCTCTCAGCTTTTTAACAGGCATTGATGGAACTCCGGGAGATGACTTGTGACCCAGCCTCTGAGTCAAGCAAGCCTCTATTTGAGCCAGGAACCAAGGTCCTCATAAAAACATTGGGATCTGGGAGCCAATTCCTCGAGCCCCTCTGGGAAGGCCCTTACCAGGTTATTCTTTCTTCTCCCACAGCAGTCAAAGTGCGAGGAATTAATTCTTGTGTACATCACACTCGAGTTAAGAGGTGGCACCCTGACCAGAACTAAGTGGCGTCATTTTATGTCTTTACTTTCTATGTTCTTACTTTGTACTTTTCAGATGAGCCTGATAATCTATGTGAGCTGAGCCTACTTCTGCTGACTCCAAAAATCCTGAGTCTGCTGTTTTTCCTCAAGACAATTCCTTCCTGTCCTGGGCTCACTCCTACGCTGCATTCCACAATCGGTCTTACTGCTGGCTCTGCAGAGTGCTACCCTCTTCATCAGTCGAAGGCTTCCCGTGATGGACATCTCCACTTCAAGGAAAACACTTTCTCCAAGTCTGCAAATACCTTCAACAACAATTGCATGTGATGCCGCTTCTTAAACTGATGACATCTAACAGCTCTAAGATGGACTGGTACAACACTTTGTACTTTAACTGTGGACATAACATGGCTTTTAATTTTGATTATACATTGTCTCAGTTTAATAACTATTTTGCTACATAAGGTAAATGGGTCTAGATCTAATGGTTTTTTACCTGACGTTTATCAAATATTTGATGGGGTTATATGGTTAACTCCTGAAAAAGGACACCTAGTATCTACTGCTCCTATATGCTGGGAACAAATAGAGCCATCCCCAGAAGTTAGTCAACAACTTATAGTGATTGGAAACACTTGGGATTTTTGCCTCAGGAAATATGCAATGTAATCATTCCTGTGATTTCCAGCCCCAATTGGGGTCCTCCCTTTGTCTGGCCAGGCACTGATTGGGACTGGATATCTCAGTCATGCTGGCTTTCTCCAAACGGGACGTATTGGATATGTGGCTCTTACCTATGGGCATGGCTTCCCCCTGGTTGGATAGGGAGATGCACCCTAAGTCTAGCATTTACTCAAGGCTTTATATTTTCAGAGCTTCCAAAAAAGCTTGCTAATTTACCACACCTTAAAACTCAGTGGGCAAGGTCTGTATTTCACTGGTATGATTATTTGGCTGCAGTATTTGTTCCCTGTCTGGGAACTACATATGTTATGCTACGAGTGGATGCTTTGATTAATTTTACTTAACAGGCATTACAGGATTCTCAAAAAAATTATTTCAGCTCTTAATGCTGAACAAGCACAGATTAGAAAGGTGGTTTTACAAAACAGATTGGCTTTAGATATTCTGACAGCTGCACAAGGAGGAACTTGTACCATTATTCATACCCAGTGCTGTACATATATACATGATATGAGCACCAATGCTACTCATTTTAGTAAACATATAAACAAGATGATTGAGGCTATGGATACTCCTGAAGCCTCAACTGCCTCACTTTGGGAGACGTCAACTAGTTCCCCATGGTGAAAAACTATCTTAATTACAATAATTCTGATTCTTCTGTTTTTGCTGTTTGCTCCCTGCATCCCTAACTGTGTAACTGGATTTGCTTTTAATCGCCTGAAGGCTTTTAAGTTACAAACTGTTGTCCAAGCTCCTACGTGTGCCACAGCCTCCTCCAACTATTACTTGGGGCTCCTGGATCAGAGACCCTCAATATGAGGGTTAGGAGAATATGTTGCCTTAACAATTTAGGGACCATGCCCCAAAACAGCAGGAAGTAGTTATGGAATGAAAATGATGCCCCTTTCCCTTGGCAACATAATTCTTCTAAAAGAAAAGCAGGGAATGAGAGAGTCATTTCCTCTGCATGTTGATAAGAAGTCCAGGGGTCCCCAAGGAAAGAGGGGTCTGGAATTCTCAAGGAGGAAGAAAGGACGAACTTTTTTCCCCTCTACATTCCTTTGGGTTATATAGCAATAATGTATCCTGCTTGAGGACAGTCTCCGGACAAAACCTTCTGGCTCATCCTGTTATTTTAAAATGTAAATTATGGGAGTAGGTCTAGTGAGGTTTTTACAACCTCCGGACATTCTTTTGATTCATTGTAATAACTAATTGGAGAGTATATAACTCCATTGCTAACACTAGCAAGGGTGTACTCTTTCTGCCCCCTTCTGATGTCTATGTCAGAAGCTTTCTCTATCCCTTTTATACTTTAATAAAACTCTATTGCACAAAAGCTCTGAGCCATCAAGCCTCAACTCTGGTCCCAGATTGAATTCTTCTCCTCCAGAGGCCAATAATCTCAGCGTCTTTTCGTGGTTCAGCAACAACCTTTCAGAAGGAAATAGCCATCCAAGTTCAAGAAGCCGAGAGAGTCCCATTTTTTATAAACACAAGGAGGAAAAACCCAAGATACATATTAATCAAACTAAATACACACACACACACACACACACACACACACACACACACACACACACACACATTACAAATATTAAAACCAGCAAGGGAAAAACAACAAATAACATACAAGTTGATCACCATAGGGATAAGAAAAAGCTGGTCTTTCAACAGAAACTTTTCAGGCCAGAAAGCAATGTCAGGATATATTTAAATTGATGAAAGGGAAAAACCTACAACCAAGATTACTTTATCCAAAAAGAATCTCATTCAGATTTGAAGGAGAAATCGAAAGCTTTACAGACAACCAAAAGCTGAGAGAATTCAGCACCACCAAACCAGCTTTTCAATAAATACTAAAGAATTTTCTTTAGACAGGAAACACAGAAAAGGTTTATAAAAACAAACCCCAAACAATAAGTAAATGGTAATGGAATTACACTTATCAATAATTACCCTAAACATAAATGGGTTAAATGATTCAACCAAAAGACAAAGAGTGGACAGTTCAGTTCAGTTGCTCAGTCATGTCCGACTCTGTGTGACCCCATGGATTGCAGCACACCAGGCCTCCCTGTCCATCACCAACTCAACTCAACTCGTGAGCTTACTTAAACTCATGTCCATCGAGTCAGTGATGCCATCCAACCATTTCATCTTCTGTTATCCCCTTCTCCTCCTGCCTTCAATTTTCCCCGCATCAGGGTCTTTTCCAATGAGTCAGTTCTTCACATCAGGTGGCCAAAGTATTGAAGTTTCAGCTTCAACATCAGTCCTTCCAATGAATACTCAGGGATGATTTCTTTTAGGATGGACTGGTTGGATCTTCTTGCAGTCTAAGGGACTCTCAAGAGTCTTCTCCAGCACCACAGTTCAAAAGCATCAATTCTTTGGTGCTCAGTTTTCTTTATAGTCCAACTCTCACATCCATACATGACTACTGGAAAAACCATAGCCTTGCCTAGATGGACTTTTGTTGGCAAAGTAATGTCTCTGCTTTTAATATGCTGTCTAGGTTGGTCATAACTTTTCTTCCAAGGAGTAAGCATCTTTAAATTTCATGACTGCAGTCACCATCTGCAGTGATTTTTGAGTCCCCAAATATAAAATCTGTCACTGTTTCCATTGTTTCCACCCATCTATTTGCCATGAAGTGATGGGACCAGATGCCATGATCTTAGTTTTCTGAATGTTGAGCTTTAAGCCAAATTGTTCACTCTCCTCTTTCATTTTCATCAAAAGGCTCTTTAGTTCTTCTTCACTTTCTGCCATAGGGTGGTGTCATCTGCATATCTGAGGTTATTGATATTTCTCCCAGCAATCTTGATTCTAGCTCATGCTTCATCCAGCCCAAAGTTTCTCATGATGTACTCTGCATATAAGTTAAATAAGTAGGGTGACAATATACAGCCTTGATGTACTCCTTTCCCAATTTGGCACCAGTCTTTTTCCATGTCCAGTTCTAACTGTTGCTTCCTGACCTGCATACAGATTTCTCAAAAAGCAGGTCAGGTGGTCTGGTCATCCCATCTCTTTAAGGATTTTCCAGTTTGTGGTGATTCACACAGTCAAAGGCTTTGGCATAGTCAATAAAGCAGAAATAGATATGTTTCTGGAACTCTCTTGTTTTTTTGATAATCCAACAGATGTTGGCAATTTAATCTCTGGTTCCCCTGCCTTTTCTAAAAGCAGCTTGAATATCTGGAAGTTCATGGTTCACATACTGTTGAATTCTGGCTTTGAGAATTTTGAGCATTACTTTACTAGTGTGTGAGAAAGAATGGACAAATTGATAAAAAAAAAAAAAAAAAGACCCTTATAAATGTTGTGTTCAAGAGATCCGCCTCAAACCTAGGGCCACATACAGACTTAAAGTGAGGGGCTGGAAAAAGATATTTCATGCAAATAGAGACCAAAAGAAAGTGGAAGTAGCAATAATCACATCAGATAAAACAGACTTTCAGATAAAGTCCATTAAACGAGACAAAGAAAGATCTACATAATGATCAAGGGATCAATCCTAGAAGAAGACATAACAGTTATAAATGTGTATGCACCTAACGTAGGAGCACCTCAATACATAAGGCAAATCCTAACAACTATTTTTAAAATGTATTTATTTTTAATTGAAGGATAATTTCTTTACAGAATTGTGTTGGTTTCTGTCAAACATCAGCATAAATCAGTCATATGTTTCCCCATGTCCCCTCCCACTTGAATATCTCTTCCATCTCTCTCCTCATCCCACCCCTCTTGGTTGTTACTGAGCCCCAGTTTTGGTTTCCAGAGTCCTAAAGCAAAATCCGATTGAGTATTTGTGTATATTGAAGACAAGGGTACTCACTGTCACTAATATTATTCAACATAATTTTGGAAGTCCTAGCCATGGCAATCAGAGAAGAAAAAGAAATAAAGGGAATCCAGATGAGAAAACAAGAATTAAAAGTCTCACTGTTTGCATACAACATGATACTATACTTAGAAAACCCTAAAGATACTCTCAGAAAATTACTAGAGTTAATCAGTGAATTTAACTAAGTAGCAGTATACAAAATCAATACACAGAAATAACTTGCATTCGTATAGACTAACAATGAAATGCCAGAAAGAGAAATTAAGGAATCAATCCCATTTACCACTGCAACAAAAAGAATAAAATACATAGGAATAAATCTACCTAAGGAGACAAAAGAGCTATATACAGACAACTATAAGACACTGATAAAAAAAATCAAATACAATATAAATAGACAAAGAGATATCCTATGTTCTTGTGTTGGAAAAATCAACATTATGAATATGACTACACTACCAAATGAAATCAACAGATTCAATGCAATCCCTTAGAAATTACCTATAGTATTTTTCACAGAACTAGAACAAGAAATCTCACAATTCATATAGAAACACAAAACACCCCAGTTAGCCAAATCAATCTTGAGAAAGAACAATGGAGCTGGAGGAAACAACCTTCCTGACTTTAGGCTATATAGGAAAGTTACAGTCATCAAGACAGTATGGTACTGGAACCAAAACAGAAATATAGACCAATGGAACAAGGTAGTATGTACAGAGAGAAACCCATACACATGTATATAACTTATTTATGACAAAGGAGGCAAAAATATACAATGGCACAAAGGTAGTCTCTTCAATAAGTTCTGCTGGGGAAACTGGACAGGTAACAATTATTAGGGGAGAAGTGAAAGTAACACAATAATAGTGGGGGACGTTAATACTGCATCACACTAATGGACAGATCATCCAAACAGAAAATCACCAAGGAAACACAAGCTTCAAATGATACATTAGACGAGTTGGACCTAGTTGATATCTACATTGCACCCCAAAACAAAGGATTTCACCATTTTCTCAAGTACACATGGAACATTCTCCAGGATATATCACATTCTGAACCACAAATCAAGTCTAGGTAAATTGAAAAAAATATTGAAATCATTTCAAGCATCTATTCTGATCACAATGCTATAAGATTAGATATCAACTACAGGAAAGAAATTATAAAAAATCAAACACATGCAGGCTAAACAACAGGCGTCTAAGTAACCAACAGGTCACTGAAGAAATCAAAACAGACGCCAAAATATGTCTAGAAACAAATGATAATGAAAACACAGCAACCCAAAACCTCTGGGATTCATTAAAAGCAGTGCTAAGATGTAAGTTCATAGCAATATTAGCCTACCACAAGAAACAGGAGAAACATCAAATAAACAAACTAATCTTACACTTAAAGCAACTAGAAAAAGAACAACAACAACAACAACAAAAAACCTCCAAAGTTCATAAAAGGAAAGAAATCATTAAAAAAAATAGCAGAAATAAATGAAAAAGAAATAGGGGAGACTATAGCAAAGATCAATAAAACTAAAAGCAGGTTCTTTGAGAAGATAAACAAAATAGACAAATCATTAGACAGACTCATCAAGAAAAAAAGAGAGAAGACTCAAATTAATAAAGTTAGAAATGGAAATGGAGAAATTACAACAAACAACATAGAAATACAAATGATCATAAGAGAATACTATGATCAACTATATGCAGATAAAATGACCAACTTGGAAGAAAAGGACACATTCATAGAAAGGTAGATTTCTTAAAAAACTGGAAATAGAACTGCCATATGACCCATCAATCCCACTTCTGGGCATACACACTGAGGAAGCCAGATCTGAAAGAGACACATGCACCCCAATGTCCATCGCAGCACTGTTTATAATAGCCAGGACATGGAAGCAACCTAGATGCCCATCAGCAGATGAATGGATAAGGAAACTGTGGTACATATACACCATGGAATATTACTCAGCCATTAAAAAGAATTCATTTGAACCAGTTCTAATGAGATGGATGAAACTGGAGCCCATTATACAGAGTGAAGTAAGCCAGAAAGATAAAGAACATTACAGCATAGTAACACATATATATGGAATTTAGAAAGATGGTAATGATAACCCTGTATGCAAAACAGAAAAAGAGACACAGATGTACAGAACAGACTTTTGGACTCTGTTGGAGAAGGTGAGGGTGGGATGTTTCTAGAGAACAGCATCAAAACATGTATATTATCTAGGGTGAAACAGATCACCAGCCCAGGTTACATGCATGAGACAAGTGCTTGGGCCTGGTGCACTGGGAAGACCCAGAGGGATCGGATAGAGAGGGAGGTGGAAGCGGGGATCGGGATGGGGAATACATGTAAATCCATGGCTGATTCATGTCAATGTATGACAAAAACCACTACAATATTGTAAAGTAATTAGCCTCCAACTAATAAAAATAAATGAAAAAAAAAAGAAGGAAAGGTATAACTTTCCAAAACTAGATCAGGAAAAAATAGAAAATATGAAGAGACAAATCACAAACATGGAAATCAAAACTATAAAATACAAAAGCCCAGGCCCAGATGGCTTCACTGGTGAATTCTACCAAAAATTTAAAGAACTAACACATTTCCTGCTGAAACGTGTTTTCCTTCCAGAAAATTGCAGAGGAAGGAAGACTCCTGAACTCATTCAATGAGGCCACCATCACTCTGATACCAGAACCAGACAATGATATTACAAAAAAGACAATTACAGGCCAATATCACTGATGTACATATATGCAAAAATCCTCAACAAAATTCTAGCAAACAGAATCCAATAACATATTAAAAAGAGGATACATCATGATCAAGTGGGCTTTATTCCAGGGATTCAAGGATTCTTCAATAAACACAAATCAATGTGATACACCATATAACAAATTGAAAGATAAAAACAATATGCTTATTCCAATAGACACAGAGGAAGACTTTGACCAAATTGAACACCCATTTATGACAGAAACTCTCCAGAAAGTAGGCACAGAAGGAACACACCTCAACATAATAAAAGCTATATTTGACAAACCCACAAAGAAAACATTATTTTCAATAGCAAATCTTTAAATCATTTCTTCTAAAATCAGGAACAAGACAAGGGTGCCCACTCTCACCACTACTATTCAACATAGCTTTGGAAGTCTTAGCCAGAGCAAACAGAGGTGAAAAAGAAATAAAAGGAAACCAGATTGGAAATGAAGAAGTAAGACACTCACCGTTTGTAGATGACATGATCCTCTACATAGAAAAAAGAGGCCAACAGAAAATTACTAGAGCTAATCAATGAATATAGTAAAGTCACAGGATATAAAATTAATACACAGAACCCCCTTGCATTTCTATTACTAACAACAGAAAATCAGAGATTATTATGGAAAAAATTCCATTCACCATGGCAATGAAAAGAATAAAATACTTATGAATAAGTTTACCTAAGGAAACAAAAGAAGACCATCAAAACATTATATATAGAAAACCATAAAACACTGATGAAAGAAATCAAAGATGACAGAAATATATGGGGAAATATACCATGTTTGTGGATTGGAAGAATAAATATAGTGAAAATTAGTATGCTACCCAAAGCAATCTGTAGATTCAATGCAATCCCTATCAAACTACCAATGGTATTTTTCACAGAACTGGAACAAATAATTTCACAATTTGTATGGAAATACAAAAGACTCTGCATAGCCAAAACAATCTTGTGAAAGAAGAATAGAAGTGGAGAAATCAACATTCCTGACTTCAGAATATACTACAAAGCTACAGTCATCAGGAGAGTATGGTACTAGCACAAAGACAAAAATATAGATCAATGGAATAAAATAGAAAGTCCAGAGATAAATCCAAACACCTATGGATACCTTATCTTTGACAAAGGAAGCAGAAATATACAATGGAGAAAATACCATCATCAAATGGTGCTGGGAAAATTGGTCAAATATGTGTAGAAGAATGAAACTAGAATACTTTCTGATAGCACACAGAAAAATAAACTCAAAATGGATTAAAGACCTAAATGTAAGACCAGAAACTATAAATATCTTAAAAGGAAAATATAGGCAGAACACTCTCTGACATAAATCACAGCAAGATCTTCTATGACCCAACTCCCAGAGAAATGGAATTTTTTTTAAAAAGTAAAAAATGGGACCTAATTAAACTTAAAAGCTTTTGCACAATGAAGGAAACTATATGCATGGTGAAAAGACTGCCCTCAGAATGGGAGAAAATACTAGCAAATGAAACAACTGACAAACAATCTCTAAAATATACAAGCAGCTCATACAGCTCAATACCAGAAAAACAATTGAATCGAAGAGTAGACAAAAGACCTAAACAGATATTTCTCCAAAGGAGACATACAGATGGCAAATAAATACATGGAAAGATACTCAACATCACTCATTATTAGAGAAATGCAAATCAAAACCACAATGAGTATCATATCATGCCACTCAGAATGGCCACCATAAAAAAAAAATTAAATTAAAAAAAAAAGTCTACAAAAAATAAATGCTGGAGAGGGTGTGGAGAAAAGGGAACCTGCTTACGCTGTTGGTGGGAATGCAAACTGGTACAGCCACTATGGAGAACAGTGTGGAGATTCCTTAAAAAACTAAGAATAGAACTGCCATATGAATCAGCAGTCCCACTGAGGAAACCAGAATTGAAAGAGACACATGTGCCCCAGTGTTCATTACAGCACTATTTACAATTGCTAAGACATGGAAGCAACTTAGATATCCATAGGCAGATGAATGGATAAGGAAGTTCTGGTACATATACAGAATGGAATTTTACTCAATATAAAAAGTAATGCATTTGAGTCAGTTCTAATGAGGTGGATGAACCTGAAGCTTATTAAACAGAGTGAAGTAAGACAGAAAGAGAAAGACAATTACTACATATTAACACACACACACATATGTATGTATATATAAAATTTAGAAAGACAGTACCAATGATCCTACATGCAGGACAACAAAGGAGACACAGATGAAAAGTACAGACTTTTGGATTCAGTGGGAGAAGTTGAGGGTGGGATGATTTGCGAGAATAGCATTGAAACATTTACATTACCTTATGTAAAACAGATGGCCAGTGCAAGTTCAATGCATGAAGCAGGGCAAACAAAGCTGGTGTTCTAGGGCAACCCAGAGGGACAGGGTGGGGAGGGAGGTGGGAAGAAGGTTCAGGATGGGGGGGGGCATATGTATAACTATAGCTGATTTATGTTGATATATGGCAAAAACCACTGAAATATTGTAAAATAATTTTCCTCCAATTAAATTAAATAAATTAATTTTTTAAAAAAGAATGTACAATGGGTTAAAGATAGTCTCTTCAATAGGTGGTGCTGGGAAAACTGGACAGCTACATGGAAAATAATGAAATTAGAATACTTCCTAACACCATACACAAAGATAAACTCAAAATGGATTAAAGACCTAAATGTAAGACCAGAGATTATAAATCTCTTGTAGGAAAACATAGGCAGAACATTGTATGTCATAAATCACAAGAAGATCCCCTATGACCCAACTCCTAGAGTAATGGAAATAAAAACAAAAATAAACATGTGTGACCTAATTAAACTTAAAATTTTTTTCACAGTAAAGGAAACTATAAACAAGGTGAAAAGGCAGCCCTCATAATGGGAGAAAATAATAGCAAATGAAACAACTGACAAAAGATTAATTTCCAAAATATACAAGCAGCTCATACTACTCGATACCAGAAAAACAAACTGCTCAATCAAATAGTGGGCAAAAGACCTAAACAGACATTCCTCCAAAGAAGACATACAAATGGCTAATAATCACATGAAAGGATGCTCAACATCACTCATTATTAGAGAAATGCAAATCAAAACTACAATGAGATATCACCTCACACGGGTCAGAATGGCTATCATCAAAAAAATCAACAAACAATAAATGTTGGAGGCGGGTGGATTAAAGGGACAACCCTCTCGCATTGCTGGTGAAAATAAAACTGATACAGCCACTGTGGAGAACAATATTGAGATTCCTTTATAAACTAGGAATAAAACTACCATATTAACCCTAAAAACACACTATTTGGCATATATCCTGAGAAAACCATAACTGAAAAAGAGACATGTACCCCAATGCTCATTGCAGCACAATTTACAATAACCAGGACATGGAAGCAACCTAGATGTCCATTGACAGATGAATAGATAAAGAAGCTGTGGTACATATATACGATGGAATATTATTCAGCCATAAAAAGAATGCATTTGAGTCAGTGCTAATGAGGTTGATGAGTGTCAAGCCTATTATACAGAGTGAAGCAAGTCAGAAAAACAAATATCATATATTAATACATATATATGGAATCTGGAAAGATGGTACTGATAAACCTATTTGCAGGGCAGCAATGGAGATGAAGACATAGAGAACAGACTTATGGATACAAGGAGGGGTATGAAGGAGAGGGTGGGACGAATAGAGAGAGTAGCATGGAAACATTTACACTACCATATATATGAAATAGATAGCCAGTGGGAATTTGCTTTATGACCTAGGGAACTCAAACCAGGGCTCTGTGCCAACCTAGAGGAGTGGGATGCAGTGGGAGATGTGAGGGAGTCTCAAGACGGAGGGAACATATATATAACTATGCCTAATACATGTTGATGTATGGCAGAAACCAACACAATATTGCAATTATCCTTCAATTAAAAATACATAATTTAAGAAAAAACTGGGGCTTAACTGTATATTTAATGGAAATTGTTGTATCTATATTTCTTGCTTTGTATGACTGTAAGCTTGGAGGAGAGGAAGGGCTGCATTGAATGCTAGAGACCCAGATAAGCAAGAGCCTTATGGCTCTCTGCTGAGAATATCTACGAGACAAGTAGGTATCTGGGACTCCTTGCAGTGAAGCCCAATCTTTGGAGGACAATAAATCAGGCATTTCTTCAGCTGCCTCTTCCAAAGAACTTGTGGAATATCAGCAACAGAAAAAAAAAAAAAAATTATACCCAGGTTGCCTACCAAGGTTGGGTTCCAGAGGGCTTTTTCTACTTACTAAATGTGTTATTTTGGCAAACTTTCTATTCTTGTAAATGGTACCTCCATCTATCCAGTAACCCAAAAAAGAAATCTGAGAGTCATTAGTGTCCCCTCACTCATCAACGTACTTCCTTCTCTCCACATTTACTCCTAACATTCTAGTCAGGCTCTCATTTTGCCTGCATCACTATAGTAGCCTTCATTAAGTGGTCTTTCCCTTTCTACTCTTGTACCTCAATGCTTCCACCACTAACTGCTACACTCAATATGCCTAGCTATGCTGGATATCTGTCAGTTATTAGAACAAAGCAAGCTTATTTCTATCTCAGAGCTTTTGTTTTCTAACCAAGAACACTCTTTACTTAAGCATAGCTGGCTCCTCATATTGGTTATGCTAGTCAACATATGAGCCTTGTTTAGATCCAAATTGGAACAAACTTAAAAAAAAATACTTATTAGACAATTGTGGAAATTTGATATTAAGGAAATTTTCTGTGTGCTAGTAATGTTGTGCTTGTTTGTAAACATCTTTGCATTTTAAAGATATATTCTGAAGTATTTATGATGCAGATAATATGATGTCTGGAATTTTAGAGTGGGAAGTGGGAAGTAGGTAGGGGTGAAAAAAACAAATTTGGCCATATACTAAAACAATTGATGATGTTAGGTGAATGGTACATAGGAGTCCAGTAAACTATTAACATCTACTTTTGCATGTTGAAAATCCAAATACTTAAACATAATATACATATTCAATAGAATCAGCCTTCATCCTAGGTATAGGAGAAGCAAATAAAACATCAACAAATAAGAGTGTTACAGAAATACTGGGACAACGCAGTCTAAAAATTAGTCACATACTAATAGCCTTAGGGCAAATCAACTAAAGCTAGGCTCTTCTATACAGACTGTAAAACAGTATATGTTTACAAGAAAAGAGGGTCCCTTCCTTGTCCAGAGTGTCCAAGTCTCACTTCTGAGCTGGAGATGATTGGGGATGAGAAGTCTTTAAGAAGAGGATACAAACTGATGACTGAAAAGCTACTTCTGGCCCATAGGCAGGTTTCTTTGAATCTTTGGTATTATAAAATTCATTTAATTAGAAGACAAAAATGAAATCTAGGATGTTTCACATTAAAAAATCTTACATTTTTAATTTGGGAGATTTGGTAATACTTATTTAGAGTTGAGTGATAGTTCTTCAAATGGGACCATTTGCTTACTCCCTTAGCCTCAACTCTCAGCCCCCAAGGTCTGCTTTGCTTATTCTTTCTTTTTTTTTAATATTTTATTTTTTATTTTTTATTAGTTGGAGGCTAATTACTTCACAACATTTCAGTGGGTTTTGTCATACATTGATATGAATCAGCCATAGAGTTACACGCATTCCCCATCCCGATCCCCCCTCCCACCTCCCTCTCCACCCGATTCCTCTGGGTCTTCCCAGTGCACCCGGCTCAAGCATTTGTCTCATGCATCCCACCTGGGCTGGTGATCTGTTTCATCATAGATAATATACATGCTGTTCTTTCGAAACATCCCACCCTCACCTTCTCCCACAGAGTTCAAAAGTCTACACACAGAAGTGCTTATTCTTTCTTAAGGGTACCTTTATTCGAATGAGAACAAAGGTATGTTATAGGTTGGTGGATGGTGCTGAGCTGCAAAAGCCTGCTTTAATTTCACTGTGCTTTTCAATACTCCGTAAAACTTGTGGGGATGATCACAAGGGAGGGAATCTTATCTGCCTTTATCTTTGCATAAATGTTAAGACTTCCCAATTAGAAAGATCTACAGGGGCTCAACGGGGATCTTAACTATTCAGAAGACACCATGTGTATGTTTTCTTAGGCTGGTTTCATGAAAGCTACTGTAGAGTAGAAACAAGAATAGGGGTAAAAGCCATGAATGGAACCTGTGCCCATAAGTATAAATAGATCAAACTTTGTTTCAGGACTTTCTTCTCTTCCTTTCTCTCAGAGATTTGGTGTGTGTGTGGCAGGGGGTAGTTAGGGTGGAGGTGGGCAAACCTGTATGGATTCTGCGGTGGGCTTTCAGGTGAGAGCTTTTGGTGTACACTTTGCTGCATCCTGCAAAGTCACATTGGTGAATCCGTCTTCTCTTCAAGTCAAGGGACTCTTCTTGCATTTGTGTCATTGCTGCTGGTCTGAGCAAACAAAGAGAGATAGGGCCAAATAATGATTTTAAAGTGGAGGCTAATGAATGAATTCATGTGTAATGGGATCCCCTCTTACATGCATTTAATTTATGCAAATTTAATAAGAAATAATTGAAATTAGTTCAAGCAATTCCCTCAACTAGGCTATTATGCTGAGTAAATGCAGGTCCCAGAAGGTGGTAATATTTCTTTGGGTGGTTTCTGTCCCCAAGCTATGTGAGCATTACATTCGAATAAGCCTCATTCCTAGGTTTAAAGAAATGTGTTTTTTCATCCAACATGGTTGCTAAAATGCAAGCCAATGCTAAGGTTGCTTTAAACTTACAGAAAAAAAAACAGAATGCATTTGTATTTCATAGGAAATTTGTAGATTTTTCAAGGGTAAAAATCAATGATTTACAGTTAGAACATTACTGTGTCATAACATCCATGTCCATGCACATGTGTGCATACAAGCTCATACCTTCACTGAAAAGGCAGTTTATCTATATTTTATTGTCCACAAATTCTTACTATGGTGTCTGAGAATTTGTTCTACTTCTACCACAGACACACACATATATACAGAGAGCAACCTGAAGTAGAGATAAAAGTACTTACTCTTGCTGTAGTCCTTGAATACCCTGTAAGGATCCACTCTCAATTGCATTCTCTTCATTGTCACTTGGGATCTCCAGTGGAGATATAGATGTGGGTTCAACTTTCACTAAAAACAAATAAAAAGAGCATTGTGGGCTACAAATATATGAGTCTCTAATCATTTTCAGGATCCCCAGTTTGGCCAATATTAGAAGTAGCAGCAAGACAGAGAAATAAAGAAAAGCAAAGATGAAAGAAGTATATTTGTATGAAAGGAAGAGAAAAACATTTAAAATTTTAGCATAACAGGATACAGAAATTACTTTGAGGTAAGTGTAGAAAGGAGCTTCCTGGAGCATTTTCACTAGAATGAGCTTCTCTAAGACAGTGAGATGGTGGGTTCCTCTAGGATATGGTCTGAGTATGATTCAACTCTATCTCCAGCTCCCAAGACAGGGTTTCCTGAAAAGTCAGGTTCAATGTGTGTTTGTTTAATCAAACTCTAAATAGTTATCTGGCTGTCCTCAGATCAATGTCTAGGTTCATACCAGAGGTGAGAACATCTCCTTTGGCTTTTGTGTTCCTAAATGAAAATGAGTCATTGAGATGAGACACATAATGGGTGTCGAGTAGGGGCTTGATACATATTAGCAGCCTTCCCTTTCACCTATGTTGGCAGAAGCCCTCAAGTATTTATTGTCAAACATTGGTGTTTCTGATCCCTAGCAAAACTCAGTCCGGTGGTCAGCCCTCTCTCAGATCTAGTGAAATGTTCAAAATTTCTATACAGAAGAAACTTAAGGATGGCAATAAAGTTGAGGGTGGGGAGTACTTGGTTAGTGCAGTCATCTCCATACATTGTATATCATTCACTAAAACATTTTAAGCATGCACCTGTGTCTGTGTCTCTGCATGTGCATGTGTGTTTATGATCTAAATGTACCTATATCCTAAACTTCTGTGCAGATTATGGAAAATAAATAAAATAACATGTAAAGGGTAAGAAAATACAAATAAAGATTTTGATGCTTTCTTCTTATGCTCCAAATATTTTGTGCAACACCCCTTTTTGCCCCCAACCAAAGTGTAAGCATAGCATTTTGGAGACCACAGTGCTAATGGTCTTAGCTTGAAACTACAACACTTTAAAAATTCATTCTGTTTATTTAAAATGGTTCTGATGGTTATTATGGGGCAATTCAAAACTCATCAAAACCATCCAAACTGGCTCGATATAATCATATTCTCACACAAAAATTGTATTTTACCATTTTTATTTGGCTCTCTCTCTACATGAGAATTGATAACAATATTTTTCCCCATTAATTAACCCCCTTAGGAGATATCAGAAACAAGACTGTTATGAACACTTATCATTACCACAATTAACCACTAGTCAATAATAGCATTTTCATTCAAAGGAACATGACAGAGTCTCAGCAATTTGATGCTTGGTATGTTCTTCATTATCATACATTTAGTGATGGAGTGATCATAAGGTATTGAATCTCAAAGGTAGAAAACTCTGAGAAAGTTTTTTTTTTTTTTTTTTTTACATTGAGCTGAAATCTGGTTCCTAGTCATTTCTACCTACATATCTCCCCTTTGGTCTTATTAATTCATGCTAAACATTTATCAGCTCCTCTCTGACATGAGTTTGAGTCCTCTCACCATCTTAATCTTTCTCCTCTGACTATAATCCAGTTTCCCAAAATCTTTCCTAAAGCTGAACATCCAAAACTGATTGTAATTCTATAGATGTGGTGAAGCTAAGTATCTTGAATCACTTCAAAAGGCATATAGCCTTTTCTTCCATCATGTCCCATTACAAATTAGATATTCCTCTAGGAAGGGAACTGGATGGCTGGGAGGTAGTGGTGAAAGGGAGATAAACATATCTTTCTGAATTCTAAACTTATTTAAAATTAAGTAAAAGGTAACATTACATCATATGAACTCTCCTCTGGACAAAATTTCAAGTTTGTTCATCAGATGATTTGTTATAACTTCTATCTACAACTGTGCTTTCTGAAGATGCACAAAGAAACATAAGATAGTCTTGTCCTCCAGCAATTTACAATTTAGTTGGGAAGAATGTCCATATACTTGTGATACAGGCATGTAAAAAATAATATGAAGGATGATAGATGCCAAATGAGGTGGAACACAGGAGAGATGGCAAAATTTCAAAGAAGACTATTTAACCTGGAGGGAAGAGAAAAGCTAAAGTGTTGGGAGAGGCAAGGAGGTAAGGCTGGCTATGTATGTAAGGCGAGAAACTTGTTCAACTTTTCTACCAAAGCATTCCCAATGGCGTAGGAGACTAAACACATCCTCTACCTAAGGGTGGTTGTCTCAGTAAGATTAAAAGTGTTTTTGAAGTTCCTGTCTTATCTTAAAATATTATTCAAATATTATATTTTTCTTTTTAATAAAATATTTTAAATTACTTACTATCAAATAATATAGAGGTTCTAGTAAGATACATAGTATTTCACTCAAAGATATGCATACCACAGTTTGAGAAACATGGGCTAAAAAGAGTCATTGTACATTTGTAAGCATCAAAGAAACATGATGAAAACAGTATTTATGAAAAATTGCTCTTAAAGCTGTGTGCAAGAGTAATTGGGAAATAAATAGGAGATACAATATTCAAAAAGGGAATAGATGGAGGTAGGTAAGTCTCAGCAAAGAGGCACATTGTTGCTCACCTGATCCAACATTTTTGCCATCTCCTCCAATTAATGGGACTGTAATGGCTGCAGGGTTCCCATCTGCAGGCAAAGTAGTATACACCATGGGCAGCGACTGCACCACCACCGGGATGGCTTTCAGGCTACCCATCTTATTTGGCAGATTGACTGAGGGGATGGTGTGAATCACATGTAAGATCTGATGGCCACCAGTGCCCTGAGATGAGGCCAGGATAGAGCCTGGAGTCAGAACAGTACGGATGCTTGCTGAACTGCCTGTGTCTGATGTTGAAGTGGACACTACAAGAGTCTGGGAAGCAGGCTGTGGCTTGGGAGGACGTATTGGAGATTGCAGCATACTGGCAGGCTGGAGAGGAGCCTTTGGCTTGTGAAAAGAGAGGTCAACTGGTTCCACCTGGGGCAGGTTGAAATCATTCGCCAGAAGTTCTTCTGGGGGCTCAATCTTGATGTCATTTAACAATGCTGGGTTCTTCATGGGGTTGGCATCCAGGAGTGGTGGAGATGTCATATTATCTCTGTCTGCTCTCTTAAGGGAATCTCTAATTTGAACAGGGCCAGTGACCTAAAATAAATACATAAACAAATGAGAGGTACAAAGTGTTAGTACCCTGAAGAAGAGACATGTAAGCAAAGAAAGAAATCTCTATTATCTTGTTATGGGCAGAATATACAGGGAATTGAGAAAAATGAAGCAAAAGAAAAAAGAGGAAAAAGTAAAAGAGGAGGAAAGAGGAGGGAAACTTTATTGAGTACCAGCACTAGGCACTGTATAAGGCAGCTATATTATTTCATTTAATCTTTACAGTAATTCTTCAAGATTAATTAGAATCAACACATCTGAGTATCTACTATAAGTACTGTTTTAAGCCCAGTGAGGGCACAAATGAATAAGGTATAGCCATGAAGTACATACTAACATACCAACTATAATGATAGAATAATATGAAAAACTTAAAAGTCATACCATAATAAGTGATGCAGCCCACATACAAGCACATACAAGCAAGGCATTTTAGAAAAAGAAAAGGGAATGATTCATTTTATCTAGAAGATTCGGGAAGGTTTCAAAGAGGAAGTGATATTTTAGATGGATCTTAGAGAATTAATAGAAGTTCTGTTGGCAGAGAAATGGTAAGAAAGAGATTTAAGTCTACAGACATATAACAACAGATAATATGCTTAGAAAATAATGATGCAGTACAGTCAATTGTATCATATACAGAATCTAACTGTGTAACTATTAAATTCGAAAATAATAATTAAGGGACTTCCCTGGCAGTCCAGTGGTTAAGACTCCATGCTTCCAATGTAGGGTGTATGGGTTCAATCCCTGGTCAGGGAACTGAGATCCCACATGCCATGTGGCATGGCTTTAAAAAAAAATGCTAATTAAATGATCACTTTATGCATGCCTGTGTGCTAATTCACTTTAGTCTTGTCCAAGTTTTTCTGACCCTATGGACTGTAGCCCACTAGGCTCCTCTGTCCATGAGGATTCTCCAGGCAAGAATTTGGAATGGGTTGCCATGCCCTCCTCCAGGGGATCTTCCTGACTCAGCGATCGAATCTACAACTCTCACGCCTCCTGCATTTGCAGGTGGGTTCTTTACCACTAGTGCCACCTGGGAAGCTCCATTGCTTTATAAGTAATATATAAAATAACATTAAACCTCAAACTAATTACAATTTTTCTGAGTTCCATGAATTCAAAGGTCAAAGATATGCTCAATTAAAAAATGGGTAGAAGACTTGAATAGACATTTTTCAAAGAAGACATATAGATGGCCAATAGTCACATGAAAAGATATTCAACATTTTTAATTATTAGAGAAATGCAAATAAAAACAAACTATCACCTCACATCTGTCAGAATGGATAACATCAAAAAGTCTACAAATAAAAAATGTTGGAGAGGATGTGGATAAAAGGGAAAACTTTTACATTGTTGATGGGAACATAAATTGGTACAGCCACTATGGAAAACAGTATGGCAAATCCTCAAAAAATTAACAATAGAATTATCATATGATCTAGCAATTCCACTACTGGGTATATACCTAGAAAAAGCAATAAAAAGAAAACACTGACTTGAAGAGATATGTGCGCCCCAATGTTCACAGCAGAACTACTTATAACAGCAAAAATATGGAAGTAACCCAAGTGTCCACCAATAGACAAATAGATAAAGAAGATGTGGTACACACACACACACATACACACACACACACAATGGAAGAGTATTCAGTCATAAAGAATGAAATTCTGTCATTTGCAGCAACTTAGAGGGTCCTAGAGTGAAATAAGTGCAAAAGGATACTGTATGAGGGAGACTTTCAAGATGGTGGAGAAATAAGATGGGGAGATTGCCTTCACCCCCCGCAAGTACCTCAAAAATTCATCTGCATGTGGAACAACTCCTACAGAACACCTGCTGAAAGCTGGCAGAAGAACCCAGACTTAAAAGGCAAGCCAATCTCCAAGGAATGAAGTACTGCAAAACATAAAGATAAAAAAGAGACAAAGGACTTTGGGATGGGGATCTGTGCCTTTGGGAGGGAGTCATGAAGGAGCAAAAGTTTCTGCACACCTGGAAATACCTTTATGGGTGGGATTGGCGGGGGGGGGGGTGCTTTACAACCTCAGAGAGGAACATAGCAACAGGTGGTCAGAACGCAAAATGGAAAAAATTCACCATGGAGATCGTTGCTGAACAGCATTTCCCAGCCAAGAAGCTGCTTACACACCCACACCTTCAGAGAGTGAGGGCTAGGTGCTGAGGTTCAGGCTTCTGGGGTTGGACCCCAGGGAGAGGACGGGGGTTGACTGACATGAAAATACTCTCAGGGGGCTAGTATGACACAGCTGAGGGAGTCCGGGGAAAAGCCTGGGCCTCACAGAGAGGCAAGAGGTCATTGCTGCAAGAATATTCTAACACCTACATTTGTGACAGGACCATGCATTTGTGAATTCATTAGGGGGATGAGCTAGCTGCGGTCTGAGAATCCAAAGGTAGAAGAGCTGGCACAAGTGTCAGAGGTGGAAGACGGAGGCCACTACAGTCTTGACCTCAGGCTCAAGCTGGGGTCAAGCTATGAGCAGGCACGGGTCACTGCCCACATCTTCCTGGAGGCCTGAGCTGCTTGGCTCTGCTGAGGGACCCACAATGCAAGGCCAACTCCTCTGGGGAAGTACGTGATCTGCCTCAGACTATAGTGATGTCCTTCAGGTCTTGGCCACAGCAGGCACTGTCCACACACCCCAACTGTGTCTGCTATACCCCTTCCTCTCCCCAGCCAAACTAAGGAAGTAAGCCCTAAAACGCGTCTACTTTCACCCCTCGTGTCTGGGCAGAGAACAGACACCAGAGGACAGCCTACAAGCATAGGTGGACCTAAAACAAAGGCAAAGTACCAGGGGCCACTCGGGCAAAGGAGAGAAGGGGAAATTGCTCCGGTAGTCACATGTACAGCAGATTAAATCTCCCAATTTGCCTGAGACTGTGGCCTTTAGGGGCTTCCCTTGTGCTCAGCAATAAAGAATCTGTCTGCAACGCAGGAGCCACAGATTTAATCCCTGGGTTGGAAGATCCCCTGAAGGAGGGCATGGTAACCCACTCCAGTATTCTTACCTGGAGAATCCCATGGACACAGGAGCCTGGAGGGCTCCAGTCCACAGGGTCACAAAGAGTTGGATATGACTAAAGCAACTTAGAACACACGCTTGTGGGCTTTAGGGGCAACTGTGGATTTGGGGAACAAGCAAAACCTTGAATAGGGCAAGATCTGAGTCTGAGCTGACCCCACATTGACCACCACAGGTCCAGAGGCCTTTCTAGAAATATCAGGAGGATTTTCTGAGTAGGCAAATTGACTGGAGCACACTGTGTAGAGAAGAAAACAGAGGAATCATGAGGACATTTTTCCTACTACCACTCTCTATATGTTTTTATCTTTTTTCTCTCTTTCTTATTGTTCTAATGTTGTTTTTTTTTCTATATTATTCATTTTATTTTATTTTTTTATAACCTAGTATTTTCTTTTTCAAAAACATCCAATTTTTAAATAAATTCACATTTTTTCTATTTGTACAGTACTTTTAAGTTATATTGCAGTTTTTCCATGCTTTTTATTTTGTATATTTGCTAGTCTAGTTTTTAGTATTCATTTTCATTCAGACATTTGTTTATTGGCTTGATTGATCTCTTCTTTTTTGATCATTTTTATCCTTTTTCCCCCTTTTTCCTCATTCACTTCTCTTTGTATGTATTTGAGTTTCTTTGGGTGTTCTTGGCTGTTGAGTGTTGCTTTGCACATCAGACTTGGGGTTTTGTCTTCTATGCTGTGTGGCCTATAGTGTCTTGGTGCTAAAGTAAGCAGTCAGCCCTGAACCACTGAGAAGGGAAAACTAAGACCAGAACTTTAGACCACCAGGAAATCTTGATCCCATGAAACATTAATGGGTGAGAGCTCTCCCCAAAGCCTCTGTCTCAACACTAAGATCAAGTCCCACTCAAAAGCCAACAAGCTCCAGTACCAGATGCCTCACATCAAACTTTTAGCAAAACAGAAACACAAACCTGCTTATTAGCAGAAAAGCTACCCAAAGTCACACCAAGCCAATAGCCACCCCAAAACACACTACTGGACATAGCACTGCCCTTCAGAGAGGCAAGATCCAGCTACATCCACCAGAATACAGTACAAGTCCCTCCAACCAGGAAACCTTCACAAGGCACTAGTCCAATCCAACCCAAAGGGGGCAGACTCCATGAAGAGAAAGTAAGACTTTCTACCCTGAAGAAAGGAGACCCCAACACAGTAAACTGAAAAACATGAAAGACAGAGAAACATGCAGCAGATGAATAAACATGGTAAAAAGCCACATTACCAAACAAATGAAGAGGAAATAGGCAGTCTACTTGGAAAATAATTCAGAGTAATGATAGTAAAGATGATGTGAAATGTTAGAAATAAAATGGAGGCACAGATAAACATACTGGAGGCATAGATTGAGAAGATAAAAAGAAATGTTTAACAAGGACCTAGAAAAATTAAAGAATAGATAATCAGCAATGAACAACAGAACTCATGCTTGCATGCTAGGTCACTTCAGTCATGTCTGAAATTTTTGTGACCCTATGGACTGTAGCCTGCCAGGCTCCATCTGCTCATGGGATTCTCCAGGCAGAAATACTGGAGTTGGTTGTCATGCCCTCCTCCAGGAGATCTTCCTGACGCAGGGATCAAACCCATGTATCTTACATCTCCTGCATTGGCAAGCGGGTTCTTTACCACTAGTGCCACCTGGGAAACCCGAATAACACAGTAACTGAGATTAAAAATACACTAGAGGGAACCAATAGCAGAAAAACTGAGGCAGAAGAACAGATAAGTGAGCTGGAAGATACAAGGGTGGAAATAGCTGAAACAGAGTATAATAAAGAAAAAATAATAAAAAGAAATAGATACAGTCTCAGAGACCTCTGGGACAACATTAATTGCACCAACATTTGGATTACAGGAGTCTCAGAAGAAGCTGACAAAAAGAAAGGGTATGAGAAAATATTTGAGGAGATTATAGTCAAAAGCATCCCTAACATGGGAGAGGAAATAGCCACCCAAATCCAGTAACCCAAGAGAGGCCCGTACAGGATAAACCCAGGAGAAATACACCAAGACACATATTAACCAAACCAACAAAAATTAAACACAAAGAACAAATATTGAAAGCAGCAAGGGAAAACCAACAAATAACACACAAGGGGATCCCTATAAGGCTAACAGCTGATCTTTCAACAGAAACTCTGCAGGCGAGAAGGGAGTGGCAGGATATACTTAGAGTGATGAAAATAAAAAATCCACAACCAAGATTACTCTATGAAACAAGGACCTCATCCAAATTTGAAGGATAAATCAAAAGCATTACAGACATGTAAAAGTTAAGAGAATTCAGCACCACCAAACCAGCATTGCAACAAATGCTAAATGAATGGCTCTAGATAGGAAACAAAAGAAAAAGTAAAGGCCTATGAAAACAAACCCAAAACAATAAAGTAAATGGTAATGAGATCATATTGGCTTCCCTGATAGCTCACTTGGTAAAGAATCCTCCTGCAATGCAGGAGATCCTGGTTTGATTCCTGGGCCAGGAAGCTCTGCTGGAGAAGGGATAAGCTACCGACTCCAGTATTCTTGGGCTTCCCTTGTGGCTCAGCTAGTAAAGAATCTGCCTGCAGTGTGGGAGACCTGGGTTTGATCCCTGGGGTGGGAAGATCTCCTAGAGAAGGGAAAGGCTTCCCACTCCAGCACTCTGGTCTGGAGAAGTCCATGGACTGTATAGTACATGGGGTCGCAAAGAGTCGGACATGACCGAGTGACTTTCATTTCACTTCCAATGAGATCATATATATCTATAATTAACTTAAATGTAAATGGACTAAATGCTCTAACCAAAAGACCCAGAGTGACTGAATGGATACAGAAACAAGACCTCTATATATGCTGTCTACAAGAGACCGACCTCAGAACTAGGGACACATACAGACTGAAAGTGAGAGGCCAGAAAAAGTTATTCCCTGCAAATAGAAATTTTAAAAAAATGGAAGTAGCAATAATCAGATAAAATAAACTTTAAAACAAAGGCTGCTACAAGAGACAACGAAGGACACTACATAATGATCAATCAAAGAAGAAGATAAAACAATAATATAACAATTATGAATATATATGCACCCAAGATAAGAATACCTCAATACATAAGGCAAAAGATAACAACTATTGAAGGGAAATAGACAGTAACACAATGATAGCGGTTGACTTTAGTACCCCACACACCAATGGACAGATCGTCCAGACAGAAAATTAATAAGGAATACAAGCTTTAATGGTACATTAGACATGTTAGACCTAATTGATATCTACAGAGCATTTCATCCAAAAACATTAGATTTTACCTTTTCTTCAAGTGCACATGGAACATCCTCTGGGATAGATCATATACTGGGTCACAAATTAAGCCTTGGTGAATTGTTTTTTTAAATTGAATTCACTTTAAGCATTCTTTCTGATCACAATGCTACAAGATTACATATCAACTATAGGAAAAAATATAAAAAACACAAACACATGGAAAGTAAACAACATGCTTCTGAATAAACACATCACTGAAGATATCGAAAAGAAAATCAAGACAAGTCTAGAAACAAATGACAATGAAAACACAACAATCTCAAACCTATGGGATTCAGTAAAAGCAGTGCTAAGAGGAAGTTCATAGCAATGCAAGCCTACCTCATGAAACAAGAAACATCAAATAAACAACCTAACTTTACACTTAAAGAAACTAGAATAAGGACAAAAAATCCCAGACTTAGTAAAATGAAATAAATCATAAACATTGGAGCAGAAATAAATGAAAAAGTCTTGAATAAGACTATTGCAATCAATAAGCTAAAAGTTGTTTCTTTGAGAAGATAAAGAAAGGGAAAAACTATTATCCAGACTCATCAAGGAAAAAGGGGATAAGACTCAAATCAATAAAATTAGAAATGAAAAAGGAGAAGTTACAACAGACAACACAGAACTACAAAGGATCATAAGAGACTACTATGAGCAAATATATGTCAATAAAATTGACAACTTGGAAGAAATGAACAATTCTTATAAAAGTTTACCTTCCAAAACTGAACCAGGAAGAAACAGAAAATATGAACAAATCAATAACAAGCACAGAAATTCAAACTGTAATCAAAAATCTTCCAACAAACAAAAACCCAGGACCAAAGGGCTTCACAGGTGAATTCTACCAAAAATTTAAAGAAGAGCTAACATCTATCCTACTCAAACTCTTCCAGAATTGCACTGGAGGAAAACTCCCAAACTCACTCTATGAGGCCACCATCACCCTGATACCAAAACCAGACAAAGATGCCACAAAAAAAGAAAATAACAGATCAATATCACTAATGAAGACAGATGCAAATATCCGCAACAAAATTCAAGCAAACAGAATCCAACAACACATAAAAAAGATCATGATCAAGTAGACTTTATCCCAGAGATGCAAGGATTCTTCAGTATATAAAAATCAAACAATGTGATACACCATATTAACAAATTGAAATACAAAAACCATATGATCATTTAAATAGATGCAGGGAAACTTTCAACAACACTCAACATGCATTTATAATAAAATAAAAAAAAATACTCTCCAGAAAGTAGGCATAGAAGGAACATACCTCAACATGATAAAAGCCATATACCACAAACCCACAGCAAACATTATCCTCAATCATGAAAAACTGAAAGCATTTCCTCTAAAATCAGGAACAAGACAAGGGTGCCTACTCTCATCACTATAATTCAACATATTTTTGCAAGTCCTAGCTACAGCAGTCAGAGAAGAAAAATAAAAGGAATCCATATTGGAAAAGAAGAAGTAAAACTGTTTGCAAATGATAGGATTCTGTCCATTAAAAAATTCTAAAAAGGCCACCAAAAAATTACTAGAGCTAGTCAATGAACATAGTAAAGTCACAGGATATAAAGTTACTACACAGACATCTCTTGCATTCCTATACACTGACAATGAAAAATCAGGAAGAGAAATTAAGAAAGCAATCCTATTCATCACTGCAATGAAAAGAATAAAATGCTTAGGAATAAATTTGCATGAAGATCTGTATGGAGAAAACTATAAGACACTGATGAAAGAAATCAAAGATGATACAAACAGAGAGATATACAATGTTCTTGGATTGGGAGAATCAATAGAGTGAAAATGATTATGTTACCGAAAGCAATCTGCAGATTAAACACAATCCCTATCAAACTACCAACAGTCTTTTTCATAGAACTAGAACAAGTAATTTCACAATTTGTATAGAAACTCACTAGACCCTGAATAGTCAAAGCAATCTTCAGAAAGAAGAATGGAATTGGAGGAATCAATCTTCCTGACTTCAGACTATACTGCAAAGCTACAGTCATCAAGATAGTATGATCTGACTCACAAAGATAAATACAGATCAGTGGAATAAAATAGAAAGCTCAGAGAGAAATCCATGCACCTATGACACCTTATCTTTGACAAAGGAAGCAAAAATATACAATGAAGAAAAGACAATTCCTTCAACAAGTGGTGCTGGGAAAACTGGTCAACTATGTGCAAAAGAATGAAAATAGAACACTTTCTAACACCATACACAAAAATAACCTCAAAATGCATTGAAGACCTAAACATAAGACCAGAAACTATAAAAATCTTAGAAAACATAGGCAGAATGCTCTGTGACATAAATCACAGCAAGATCCTCTATGACCAACTTCCTAGAGTAATGGAAATAAAAACAAAAAAGCAAATGAGACTTAACTAAAATTAAAAGCTTTTGCACAGCAAATGAAATTATAAACAAAGGGGAAAGACAACCCTCAGGATGGGAGAAAATAATAGCAAGTGAAACAACTGACAAAGGATTAATCTCTAAAATATACAAGCAGCCCATGCAGCTCAATACCAGAAAAACAAACAACCCAGTCAAAAAGTGGGCAAAAATACTAAAACAGACATTTCTCCAAGGAAGACATACAGATGGCTAATAAACACATGAAAAGATGCTCAGCATCACTCTTTATAAGAGAAAGGCAAATCAAAAGTAAAATGAGGTATCACCTCACACATGCCAGAATGGCCATCATCAAAAAATCTATAAACAACAAATGCTGGAAAAGTTGTGAAGAAAAGCGTACCCTCTTGCCCTGTTTGTGGGAAAATAAATTGATACAGCCACTATGGAGAACATTATGAAGTTTAAAGCCTAGGAATAAAACTACCATATGACCCAGAAACCTCACTATTGGGCATATACCCTTAGAAAACCATAACTGAAAAATACACAGGTATCCTAATGTTCATAGTAGCCATATTTACAATAGCCAGGACATGGAAGCAACCTACATGTCCAACAACAGATAAATGGATAAAGAAGTTGTAGTACGTATATACAATGGAATATTACTCAGCCATAAAAAGGAACACATTTGAGTCAGTTATAACGAGGTGGATGAACCTAGAGCCTATTATATAGAGTGACTGCTGCTGCTGCTGTTAAGTCCCTTCAGTCATGTTCGACTCTGTGCGACCCCATAAATGGCAACCCACCAGGCTCCTCTGTCCCTGGGATTCTCCAGGCAAGAATACTGGAGTGGGTTGCCATTTCCTTCTCCAATGCATGCATACATGCTAAGTCACTTCAGTCGGGTCTGACTCTTTGTGACCCTATGGACAGCAGCCCACCAGGCTCCTTTGTCCACGGGATTCTCTAGGCAAGAATACTGGAGTGGGTTGCCATTTCCTTCTCCCATATAGAGTGAAGCAAGTCAGAAAAAGAAAAACAAATATTGCATATTAATGCATATATATGGAATTTTGAAAGATGGTTTTGAGAAACCTATTTGCATTGTAGCAATGAAGATGCAGACATAAAGAACAGACTTGTGGACACAGTGGGAGAAGAAGAGGGTGGGAGAAATTGAGAAAGAAGCACGGAAACATATGCATTACCATATGTAAAATAGATAGCCAGTGGGAATTTGCTGTTATGATGCAGGAAGCTCAAACCCAGTGCTCTGAGACAACGTAGAGAGGTGAGATGGATGGGGAGATGGGAGGGAGGTTCATGAGGGAGGTAGGACATATGTATATCTATGGCTGATTCATGTTGATGTATGGCAGAAATCAATAAAATATTGTAACATATTTATCCTCCAATTAAATTTAATTTAAAAAGGAAATATACTGTATGATATCACATATATAGAATCTTACAAAAATTATAGGGAAATCTCTTGTGGTCAAATGGTTAGGACTTGGTGGTTTCAATGTGAGTTCAATCCCTGATTGGGGAACTAGGTCCTACAAGCCATGTGGCACAGCCAACTAATAATAATAATACAGGCAAATGTTTATGCAAACCAGAAATAGATTCACAGATATAGAAAAAAAAGGGGGGGGGGCTACCAAAGTTGGGTAGACAAACTAGGGGTAAGGGACTAAGAGACACAAGCTACTATGTATAAAATAGTTAAGCAAAAAGGATATATTGTACAGTACAGGAAATTATAGCTATTATCTTATAATAACTTCTAATGGAGTATAATATGTAAAAACACAGAATCACTATGCTTTGCACATGAAATATATAATATTGCAAATCAATTATACTTCCAAAAAAAAAAATCAAGGATATTGTGCACTGTGTAGTGCCATTGCCAGGCAACACCTGGACCCTGAAGAATGCTTTGGAGATGGTAGTGCTACTTAGCCAGTAACCAGTCAACACTCCATTCTCTATCAGGATTATATTTGAGTTATGGGAGTTTTGAACTATTAGAGATGTTCAAGAATGCATTCCTTACACAAAATAAAACTATTCTTTATTTTTGGACTGCAAGGGAAAGTGCAGTTCAAGGAAAGCCTAACTGAAATAACAGGTAATTGTTTTGAGGAAGGGAGTGACATGGGCAGAACTATTTCTGTGATATTTAGCTCCTTAATGAAAGATAGATTGAGGAAGGAATAAGATAGGATTCAAAGAGATCAAAAAGGGAGTATAAGGAAAAATTTTGGTAAGGCATTTATGATACAATTGGATATATTTGAATATTGACTAGATATTGGATGATATTAAAGAATTATTGTTAATTTTTAAATGCTTGATAATGATATTATAATTAGATATTTTAAAATTTAGATGAGAGAGAATGTGGGCCTAAATGCAGAGAATGATGAGGGGCAAGAGGCAGTGTTCTCTTATTCTGATTTCCTTTAAAATACTATCAGAACATGATGAGCATGAATAAAGGCACCAAGAATTAGCCACATTTTTACCTATAGTATTTAGCCAGACAGCCATCTATGGTCTCCTTCTGTTATACTATATTTTTCATTTCTCGATTTACAAACCCTCATCCCAACTCAGGCTTTGTTTGTGGTCCACGTATTGCTTCAATCTGCTCCTCTAAGACATGTCTTCTGTAATTTGTCCCACTGTTTGACATGCTGCTAATGTAATCCATCCCTCATGAGTGGATTCACTTCACCTAGGTAAGGTAAACAGTAGAATCCTGTTGGTGGGGAGGGGGAGGATATGGAGAAGTTGTCAAAAATGGCTCTGCTGAACTTTAAAATTCCTTGTCCTCTGAGTCCCTCAAATCAACTTAAGCTCCTATTTTTCCCATATGCCCCACTTGTCCCTTCACCTGACTAGCTCCCTTACCAGATTAAAAAGGCAGAATCACAGGAATCTCTGGGATAACAGAGGTTCAATAATACTGAAAAAAGAGTTACAACAGAAAGCATACAAAGAGGTTAGACTGGAAATTCCCTGGTGGTACAGTGTTTCGGACTTGTCACTTTCACTATCAGAGCCCAGGTTCAATTCCTAGTTGGAAAACTAAGATTCTGCAAACCATATTGTTCAGTCGCTAAGTTGTGTCCAACTCTTTGCAACCCCATGGACTGCAGCACACCAGACTTCCCTGTCCTTCATTATCTCCTGGAATTTGCTCAAAGTCATGTCCTCTAAGTCAGTGATGCCATTCAACCATTTTATCCTCTGTCGACTCCTGCTGCTCCTCCTGCCCTCAATCTTTCCCAACATCAAAGTCTTTTCCAATAGTCGGCTCTTTGCATCACGTGGCCAAAGTATTGGCACTTCAGCTTCAGCATCAGCCCTTTCAATGCATATTCAGGGTTTATTTCCTTCAGGATTGATGGTTTGATCTCCCTGCTGTCCAAGGGATTCACAAGAGTCATCCCCAGCACCACGATTTGAAAGCATCAATTCTTTGGCATTTAGCCTTCTTTATACTTCAACTCTCACATCTGTACATGACTACTGGAAAAACCATAGCTTTGACTGTATGGACCTTTGTTGGCAAAGTGATGTCTCTGCTTTTTAATACAATGTCTAGCTTTGTCATAGCTTTCCTTCCAAGGAGCAAATGACTTTTAATTTCCTGGCTGCAGTCACTGTCCACAGTGATTTTGGAGCACAAGAAAATAACATCTGTCACCTTTTCTGCATTTTCCCTTTCTATTTGCCATGAAGTGATGGGAACAGATGCCATAATCTTAGGTTTTTCAATGTTGAGTTTTAGCAAGCCATGGGGCATGGCCAAAAAAAGAAAAGGTTAAGTATAACATCATTTTTCTAGAAGTGTATAGATTGTGGGTATAGATATAAAAATAAACAGCCTAACAATATACATTAAGGGAAGATCAAGTTAACTTTTCAGGGACTGTCTGGATTCTATGCTTTAGGTCCTGAAACCTAATGAAGCTGAAGTTCTGAATGTTAAATATAAAATAGAGACTACTTTGACAACGTACTATCTTTTGCTAAATAAAGGCTATCTCCTAGACTTTGAGTGTTGCCCAAGATAATGCTATGAATTCAAGGCCTTATGCTTGGCTAGTATTCAATCCACAGTTTTTCGCTATATTGTCAAGCACATTATTCAGGAAGATCCAAAATGGAAAATGACTGATGAAAGCATAGAGCTTGAAGAACATATAGGCTAATATTATTGTCTTGATGAGAGAAGATTTTACAAGGTCCTGCTTCAGCAAACTATCATGAGTTGCCCTCCTGTAAACCAAGTATGCCCAGAGGTCTAACAATACTTAACAAAAACCCTGCACATAATAGGGCTTCATGTATTCTTCTTTTGCCATCACCACAAGACTTTAAAAGAAATGTTGGAAAGCTAGTTTGGTTTGTATTGGTATTTGTCTGCTTTTTTAAAAAAATTTTTACAAAGTTATGTTGGTTTCTGCCATACAACAATGTGAATCAGCAGACATGATTATGCATATATCCCCTCCTTCCTGAGTGTCTCTCCTCTTCCCCCATCCCATCCCTCCAGGTCATCACAGAATGCCAGACTGGGCTCCCTGTGCTACATAACACTTCTCACTAGCTATTCATCTTACACAAGATAGTATATATATGTTCATGCTACTTTCTCCATTCATCCCACTTTCTCCCTCCCCGACTGTGTGCACAAATCCATTCTCTACATCTGCATCTCCATTCCTTCCCTGCAAATATGTTCACCAATATAACTTTTCTAGGTTCTACACATGTGTTAATATACAATACTTGTTTTCTTTTGCAGATTAACTTCACTCTGAATGACAGGCTCACTAGAACTGACTCAAATCCATCCATTTTTATGGTTGAGTAATATTCCATTGCATATATGTACCACAACTTCTTTATCCATTCATCTGTTGATGGACATCTAAGTTGCTTCCATGGCCTGGATATTGTTAACAGTGCTGCTATGAACACTGGGGTACATGTGTCTCTTTCAATTCTGGTTTTCTCAGGGTATATGCCAAGTAGTGGGGTTGTTGGGTCATGTGGTAGTTCTATTCCTAGTTTTTTAAGGAATCTCCATACTGTTCTCCATAATGTCTGAATCAGTTTACATTCCCACCAATGTGTAGGATGGTTCCCTTTATTCCAGCCCCTCTCCAGCATTTATTGTTTATAGATTTTTTGATAATGGCCTTTTGACTGGTGTAAGGTGAAACCTCACTGTAGCTTTGATTTGCATTTCTCTAATAATGAATGATGCTGAGCATATTTTCATGTGTTTATTGACCATCTGGATTGTTTTGTTTTAATAGTAACTTCCTCAAAGTATGTCATCACATATTTTCTTCTATACCTATCATTTTCAAGTGTACCTGTTATGCTTAAGTGACTCCAATCCATAGCAATGATTCTCTGGCTTGTGAATACTGTATTCTGCATTATAATTTCTTAAGAAAATAGACTGTGCTTGAAAGCAGCTCTCAAGGTTTACCTTACTGCTTCCTGCTTTATGACTTGAAAACTTAATAGGATAAGCATTCCATATCTACATATTACAATAGTGAATGCTTTTTGTATGCACTGAGAATTCTTTTAATATAGTCAAAATAATTTTAATAAGAATTTCAATATAAAGTCTGAATTCTTTCATATTTTGAATATAGCTATCATATGGTTTTAAAAAAACACAACTATCTGCCATATCTTCTCCTTATACACAGCATACTATACTTAAAGGTTCTGAGAAAGATTTAACATAAGAAGTGAATTTGTTTTCAGTCTCAGATTTTCAGATATTTTTAAGATTTATCACTAAGATGATTCCCCATGCTACTTTTCACTGAATACAATGACCACAGCTTTGAAAGCTCATCTGAGAATTGATCTAAAGATGTGTTGTCAGATTTTTCTCTTTAAATCACCTCTTTTAATCTTCAGTATTGTGTGATGACCAGGTTTTAAGTATTCTGTAGTCAGTATCATAGGAGGGAATTGGCTTCCCTCATAGCTCAGTCGGTAAAGAATCTGCCTGCAAAGCAGGAGACCCGGGTTCGATTTCTGGGTTTGGAAGATCCCCTGGAGAAGGAAATGGTAATCCACTCCAGTATTCCTGTCTGGAAAGTCCCATGGATAGAGGAGCCTGTTGGTCTATAGTCCATGGGGTCTCAAGAGTCGGACATGACTTAGCGACTAAGCCACCACCACCAGTCAGTATCACTTTTCAAAGACAGAAAATACTTTACCCATTCATGACTTTAAAACTTCAAGCTGCAGCTTTCTAATATTTTTGAGTATATGAAAAAGACTGTGTGTGTGTATGCTCAGTCATTTCAGTCATGTCTGACTGCAACCTCATGGACTTTAGCACGCCAGGCTCCGCTATCCATGTGATTATCCCAACAAGAATACTGGAGTGGATTGCCATTTCCTACTCCAGGGGATCTTCCTGACCCAAGGATCAAACCTGCATCTCCTGCATTGGCAGGCAGATTCTTTATCATTTGAGCCACTTGTGAAGCCCAGTGAAGAAAGTTAGGTATGAAAAAAAGTACAGACACTTGGGGGTAATTTTCAGAGAAGTTTTAATTTTCACAGTCCTTTCCCTCAAATGTTTAGAATTGTAATCAGACTTTAAGCCAATTTGAGTCAATAAAAAAGAGTTATTTATTGATATAGCACCAAAGAGGATGGATAAAGACACCTAGCACCTTCAATTCTAGAAAGAAACCCAGAGAAAGGTGGTCAATTTCACAAATATTTAAGCTCTTGAGCATTTGATGAGGATAGACAGGCCTTGGGAAGTGGAGGGTCAGAGAAATCAATTGCTTAAGACATCTCTGAGTTACAGTTTGTAAGTGGGAAGGCATGGCTAAAAAGAAAATGAAAGAATAAAATACTCCAGGAACACAGCAGGTGGAAAGGAGAGAAAAGAGTATTGTCACGGTAATGAAATAAAACTCAGGCTGCTCCCAAACAGAAAGAAGAAAGCTGCTTTTGTACACAAGTCCCTTCTAGCTTTGCTCTGGGTTTAGACTAACCATTTTCATGCCCAAGTACACATGTATGCACATATACACATACATGTGCACATTCACTGCTTAAGTAAAAAGTCACTTTAACCCTCTGAATCTCCAAACATTTTCTAATAAGGACATCAGGTATTTGGGTCTTAGAGAAAGGAGAGGTGGATGGAGTTGGATATTATTAAAAGTTAGACCTAATCTAAACTTAGAGGGATCTCAAATTTTAATTCCCACCATCATAATAGCACCAGAAAATGAAGCATTATAAGACAAAAGAATTAATCAATTTGTGCAAAGTAATAAAACAGGTAACCATAAGGGGCTGGGAGAAAGTATCAAGCATAGTAGCAGCTACATCCAGGCAAAATTAGGTTAGAAATGTATATATGTAAGTATGTACATATGTATACATGCATGTGTATGTATATGTGTATTAGTGTATGTATATGTGTATTGATTAAAAAATGAAACATCTTTTCTTTCTCAAAGCATCAGATATTGTTTTCAAATAGAAAAATTACTTTATTTAAATAGCTATATATTTATTACATATTAGAAAAATAAATACGTAACACATTGCAGTGTGCTTAATGGTGTTCCCCTCAAAAGGTATGTTCATGTCCCAATACTCAGGTTAGGAGATTCTCCTAGATTATTTGGGTAGGCCTTAAATTCAATAACAAATATTTTTATAAAAGGCACACAGAGAAGACACACACAGAAACAGAGAAGAAATCAATATGAAGAAACATACGGACATTGGAGTGCTGAGGCCACAAGTCAAAGAACACCTGCATCCACCAGAAGGTGGAAAAGACAAGGAACAGATTCTCTCCTAGAGCCTTGGGATAGTTCAAGGACTTACAACACCTTGGTTTTGAAATTATGGCCTCTAGAACTGTAAATTTCTGTTGTTTTAAGCTACCCAATTTGCAGTAATTTGTTGTGGAATCCCTATGAAACTAACACCCCACATCAAACCCAAAATTCTCCAGATTGTTTAGGACAAAACTAATATAAGTATTTATTTTTAACTGATCTAATTTTTTTAATGTAAGTAAGTAATATTATTGATAAGGATATGGCAGAAATTGTGAAGGTGGTACATAAATAATTGAAGTTTGGGAGACAATATCACTGTGTAAACAAGAGATACTTACATGAAGCAGCTGACAATTGGAAAACAAGTAATAAACAGAGCCACAGGAGTGATTGATACAGATAAATTGGTACTCCAGGAGCTCAGGACACTAGAGATTAGTGAGAGTTGGGGTTATCAGTGAAAGTTTTATGGAAGAGATGAAAATGGAATTTGGGCCTTATAGAAAGTGTGGGATTTGGTAAATTAAACAGGCTGATTGAAGCACATTTCAAGGCAGAAATAAAAGGTGTCACTGAGAACCACTGAAACATATATGACCCAATTAGATAGTATTATATAAATACTGTTAATTTTCTCAAATGTATTAGTGCTGATGTAATCATATAGGAGAATGTCATTATTTATAAATGATTCATGTTCAATTATTTAGGCTTAAAGTTTCTTGATATGTTACTTTCAAAGAAAGAAATGAGAAAGAGAGAGAGAGGGAGAGAAACACAGAGAGGCTGAGAAAGAGAGAAAATATATGCAACTATGTGAGAATATTAACTATATTAAGAGAGAATGTTATGTGAGAATGTTAACTATATTAAGTTGGAAGGGGAAGATATGTATGATACAATATAAACCTTAGATCTGTTCACACACTTTGTCCAAGAAATCCTACCTCTGGGAAATAATCAGAAACTTTCAACAAATGGAATGTGACAAGCAAGTGCTCATTCATTATATGGCACAGTGATGTATGAATTCAAGAGAAAGCAAGTTGTGTGTACTGAGCGAGACACCCACCCACCAATCCTACCTCATGACATAAAAAAATCATAATGAAGCAAACTAGGAGGCTTCTGTTGACTAGGATGCTGCCAGCATTGCACTGTTATAGAACACATTTTCTGGGCTTGGGACATGGTGAGTATTCTGTGGCCAAGTACCACAAATACTCTAACTTCACTAAAAGCAAGATATCTTGGAAATGTAAAGAAAGAAACAAACAAAAAAATGCTGAGATTATCCACCATCCAGAATTTTCTATACATTGCATCAGTTTCAAAGTGACCTCAAATTCTGGAACCTTAGTATACTTATTGCATGGAAGAACATTTTTGGAATTGTGCTTAGGTGTACTGAGATTTCAAAATAAGGGAGCTATGTATGCTTGACAATATTTCATTGAATATAATATTTTATTATGAATTTAATAGATTTTTATCTAACACTTATACTCAGCTTCCTGTTAGTAATTACTATGACAAAGCACCAGCAGCCAGCAGATGTTTTGTAACAATTAGCAACTTTTGATGTGCTAATAGTTTCTAAATGGCAACAGTTACAAGTAAGGCAAATAGGACACTATATTGGGTTTGTGTGCGTGTTCTCAGTCATGCCTGACTCTTTGCAACCCAGGAACTGTAGCCCACCAGGCTCCACTGTCCATGGAATTTTCCAGCCAACAATGCTGGAGTGAGTTGCTATTTCCTACTCTCGGGGATCTTCCAGACTCAGGATCAAACCCACATCTCTTGCATCTCTTGCTTTGGCAGGCAGATTCTTTACCACTAGCTCCACCTGGGAACTCAGGAATATTGAGTTTAATGTCATTAAAATAGTACAAGGAAGTCTCATCCATATGCACCATATAACAAACAAATTCAATTGTACACCAAAAACAAAGCATTTAATGTAAAAAAATTTTTTTTTCTAAAATGTCACTTCCAAATGTCAGCCAGATAATTTATAAGGTGACTTAATTAAAGAAACAGATCAGTTCTGGCTAAACAAAACTGTATACTCAATTTTACAGGCAATTTAAGGGATTTTCAAGGATAATTTGACTGTATTTGGTTTTCACTTATGCAGTCAATGACTTTAGAACTCAACCTTGAGCAAAATGGAAATTCCACATCTAACACAGAATGTTTAGCTGTAAAAACCAGATAATCTGTTCTGAATCATTGTTCTGGGAGTGCCCAAGGTCACAACTTTCTTATCTGTAAAATAGGAAAATTAAGAATACCTATCTGTGATGGTTCCTTTTATGTGTTAACTTGGCTGGGCCAGGTGTCCAGATATTTGGTCAAACATTATTCTTAATGCTTCCGTGAAGTTTTTTTTTTTTCTTTTTTCGGGGGAGGGTGAGATTAAGGCAGGAGGAGAAGGAGAATAACAGAGGATGAGGTGGTTGGATGGCATCACCGACTCAATGGACATGAGTTTGAACAAGCTCCAGGAGTTGATAATGGACAGTAAGGCCTGGCGTGCTGCAGTCCATGGGGTCGCAAGGAGTCAGACACGACTGAGTGACTGAACTGAACTGAACTGATAAAATAACTCTTCTATGGCTCTCCTGCTTGCCAGTCTACCCCAACAGAGTTTGGATTCACTAGAATTCCATAATCATGTTAGCCAATTCCTTAAAGTCTTTCTCTCTCTGGGGTATGGAGGAAGGGAAACCCTTCTACACTGGTTTTAGGATTGCAAATTGATGCAGTCACTATAGAAAACAGTATGGAGGTTCCTCAAAAAAACTAAAACTACAGTTGCCATCAGCCAGTTCAGTCGTTCAGTCATGTCCGACTTTCTGTGACCCCATGAACGGTAGCATGCAGGCCTCCCTGTCCATCACCATCTCCCAGAGTTTACCCAAATTATGTCCATTGAGTCAGTGATGCCATCCAACAATCTCATCCTCTGTCGTCCCCTTCTCCTCCTGCCCTCAATCTTTCCCAGCATCAGGGTCTTTTCAAATGAGTCAGCTCTTCCCATTGGGTGGCCAAAGTATTGGAGTTTCAGCTTCAACATCAGTCTTCCAATGAATACACAGGTCTGATCTCCTTAAGGGTGGACTGGGTGGATCTCCTTGCTGTCCAAGGGACTCTCAAGAGTCTTCTCTAACACCACAGTTCAAAAGCACCAATTCTTTGGTGCTCAGCTTTCTTTATAGTCCAACTCTCACATCCATACATGACTACTGGAAAAAACTTTGTTGATAAAGTAATGTCTCTGCTTTTTAATATGCTGTCTAGGTTGGTCATAACTTTCCTTCCAAGGAGTAAGTGTCTTTTAATTTCACGGCTGGAATTACCATCTGCAGTGATTTTAGAGCCCAAAAAAATAAAGTCAGACACTGTTTCCACTGTCTCCCCATCTATTTGCCATGAAGTGATGGGACTGGATGCCATGATCTTAGTTTTCTGATGTGGAGCTTTAAGCCAACTTTTTCACTCTCCTCTTTCACTTTCATCAAGAGGTTCTTTAGTTCCTCTTCACTTTCTGCCATAAGGGTGGTGTCATCTGCATATCTGAGGTTATTGATGTTTCTCCCGGCATTCTTGATGCCAGCTTGTGCTTCTTCCAGCCCTGCGTTTCTCATGATGTACTGTGCATATAAGTTAAATAAGCAGGGTGACAATATACAGCCTTGACGTACTCCTCTTCCTATTTGGAACCAATCTGTTGTTCCATGTCCAGTTCTAACTGTTGCTTCCTGACCTGCATACAGTTTTCTCAAGAAGCAGGTCAGGTGGTCTGGTATTCCCATCTCTTTCAGAATTTTCCACAGTATATTGTGATCCACACAGTCAAAGGCCTTGGCATAGTCAATAAAGCAGAAATAGATGTTTTTCTGGAACTCTACTGCTTTTTTGATGATCCAGTGGATGTTGGCAATTTGATATCTGGTTACTCTGCCTTTTCTAAATCCAGCTTGAACATCTGAAAGTTCACAGCTCACGTATTGCTGAGGCCTGGCTTGGAGAATTTTGAGATTACTTTACTAGCGTGTGAGATGAGTGCAACTGTGTGTTAGTTTGTGCATTCTTTGGGATTGCCTTTCTTAGGGACTGGAATGAAGACTGACGTTTTCCAGTACTGTGGCCACTGCTGAGTTTTCCAAATGTGCTGGCATGTTGAGTGCAGCACTTTCACAGCATCATCTTTGAGGATTTGAAACAGCTCAACTGGAATTCCATCACCTCTCCTTGCTTTTCTCATATTGATGCTTCCAAAGGCCCACTTGCCTTCACATTCCAGGATGTCTGGCTCTAGGTGAGTGATCACACCATCGTGATTATCTGGGTCATGAAGATCTTTGTTGTACAGTTCTTCTGTGTGTTCTTGCCACCTCTTCTTAATATCTTCTTTTTCTGTTAGGTCCATACCATTTCTGTCCTTTATTGAGCCCATATCTGCGTGAAATATTCCTTTGGTATTGAGAGAATAAATTCCTAGGTAGGTTGATAAGAAGTCCAGGGGTCCACAAGGAGAGAGGGGTCTGGAATTCTCAAGGAGGAGGAAAGGTCAAACTTTTTTTTCCCCTTTACATTCCTGATTCTTAGTCACATAAAAGGTTTCTATCATTAAGCCTGGAACTGATGATAACACACACGACAAAGGGCTGGGTTTGGACTCTGTACTAAGGATTATATAAGGGTGTATCCAGCTTGAGGACAGTTTCTCCTTCCTGAAAACCTTCTGAGTAATCCTGTTATCATGAAATGTGGATTGTGGGAATGAGTCTAGCAGATCTTTGCAACCTCTGGACATTCTTTTGATTCATTGTAATAACTAATTGAAGAGTATGTAACTCTATTGCTGAAGACTAGCAGGGGGCACTCTCCGTCCCCCTTCTGATATCTGTGTCAGAAGCTCTTTTATACTTTAATAAAATTTTATTACACAAAAGCTCTGAGCAATCAAGCCTCGACTCTGGCCCCAGATTAAATTCTTCTCCTCCAGAGGATCAAGAATCCTGGCATCCTTCATGGTTCAGCAACAACCTTTTAGTATCTCTAATTTTCTTGAAGAGATCTCTAGTGTTTCCCATTCTATTGTTTCCCTCTATTTCTTGGCATTGATCGCTAAGGAAGGCTTTCTTATCTCTCCTTGCTATTCTTTGAAACTCTGGATTCAAATGGGTATATGGTTCCTTTTATCCTTTGCTTTTCGCTTCTCTTCTTTTCACAGCTAGTTGTAAGGCCTCCTCAAACAGCCATTTTTCTTTTTTACATTTCTTTTTTCTTGGGGGCAGTCTTGATCCCTATCTTCTGTACAATGTCACAAACCTCCATCCATAGTTCATCAGGCACTCTGTAGATCAGATCTAGTCCCTTAAATCTATTTCTCACTTCCACTGCATAATTATAAGGGATTTGATTTAGGTCATACCTGAATGGTTTAGTGATTTTCCCCACTTTCTTCAACCTAAGTCTGAATTTGGCAATAAGGAGTTCATGATCTGAGCCACAGTCAGCTCCTGGTATTGTTTTTGCTGACTGTATAGAGCTTCTCCATTTTGGCTGCAAAGAATATAAACCATATGGTCCTGTAATCCCATTCCTAGGCATACATCCGAGACATAGAGAACAGACTTGTGGTTGCTAATGGGGGTAGGGTGGGGGAGGGGTGGGGTAGGGATGGATTGGGAGTTTGGGATTAGCAACATGTTATATATATAATGGATAAACAACAAAGTTTTATTGTATAGCACAGGAAACTCTATTCAATATCCTGTGATAAACTATAATGGAAAAGAATATGAAAACGTATATATATACACATATGTATAACTGAATCACTTTGCTGTATGGTAGAAATTAACACAACATTGTAAATCAACTGTACTTCAATAAAAGACATTTTTTAAAACTCTTTCTCTATAGATTCCTTAAAAAGCTAGGAACAAATCTACAATATGACCCAGCAATCCCACTACTGTGGGATATACCCCAAGACAACCACAATTCTAAGACACATGTGCCCCATTGTTCATTGCAGCAATATTTACAATAGCTAGAACATGGACGCAACCTAAATGTCCATTGACAGATGAATGGATAAAGAAGACGTGGTATATATATATACTGTGGACTATTACTCAGCCAGAAAACGAATGAATTTGAGTCAGTTCTAGTGAGGTAGATGAACCTAGAGTCTTTTATACAGAATGAAGTAAGTCAGAAAGAGGAAAACAAATATTGTATATTAATACATATATACGGAGTCTATAAAAATCATATTGATTAACCTATTTGCAGGGAAGGAATGGAGACATAGATGTAGAAGATGGACTTGACACAGCAAAGGAAGGAGCGAATGGGATGAATGGAGAAAGCAGCATCAACATATATATATATATATACACACTAGCATGTGTAAAATAGATAGCGGTGAAAAGTTGCTATATAACACAGGAAGCCCAGTCTGGTACTCTGTAATGACCTCGAGTGGTGGGATGAGGGGAGGGGAGGGAGGTTCAAGAGGGAGGGGATATATGTATAATTACAGCTGATTTGCATTGTGGTATGGCAGAAACCAACACAACATTGTAAAGCAATTTTCCTCCAATTGAAAAATAAATAAATAAAGAAGTACACACAAAAATTATTTCTCTATAGATAGGTAGATAGAAAAAGATATGTATATTTGGATAGCTATATAGATATAGATGTAATTTTATTTTAGGTGTAAAGATATACATATATATATATACATGATTTGTATCTACAGACATATGGAGTAGATAGATATAGATAGATACAAATTTTATGTATATCTGTAGATATAAGGATAGAGAGAGATTGAAAAATATACATTCTGGTGTTCCTGTCTATCTGTAGAATACTGACTAACACACTGTCCAAAAAAGTTATTGTAAAGATCAAATAAGACATTGCATTTAGTCTTCAGAGTGCTTGAAATATTCAACAGTGCTAGATAAATGATTTCTGTTTTCTACGAAGTGTCTAATCTTGTCCATATAGCCTTGATCCCAAAGGATATACTTCTTTTATGCCAGATTTACTCCCTATTTGAACCAGAAACCCAGGCATCCAAGTATTTTCTGGAAACTTCCCTTCCTTCACTCTTTCTCAGTCCCCATCATGTTGTTAGAAAGAAAAATGAGCTTCAGCTCTATGATTACCATGTACTGAACACTATTATGGCTCAATGTGAATATTCATTTTCTTGATAACCGACCTGTTTGAAAATATGCATTGAGCCACCTTCTGAATTAAGTTGGACCTCCAAGTTGCTTATGAGTTGATCCATATCTGGAAAAGAATCAAGGGAAAGACAATTTAAAAATAAAATCTAACCCACTGTATGGATACAGTATGCCACTAACCCTTGGTTACACCTGTTTGTATTCTATAAATATTATTTTTCAGGACTTACTAGATACTAAGAAGTCAGAATTTGGACAACATTCTAATTTGCATATTCTGCTTACCAAGATAGCCCTGACTGGTCCCCAGCAGTATTAGCTGCCTCTTTCCCTCACGTCTTCTATGTACATGAATTTGTTTCTCCCAACTTCTCCAACTAGCACTACCTTCATAGGGATATCATTATAGCTACATAGTTTCCAGAATCTTCCCCTTTCTGGCCTAATTCTCATTCCATACAGGAGAGTTCCACCCTCCTGTATGGATATTTACTGTAATGAACTTGCTTACACATCAGTGCCAAATCTCTCTAAAGAAGCATTTTATCTTTCTACTTCTATTAAACATACAAGCCAAGAGTGGTTCATATATACTATTTTCTATTTCTCTTTTAGATAATTTTTCCTCTTTTTTAAAAAATCAAAGTATAGTTGATCTACCATGTCATATTAGTTGCAGGTGTACAGCACAGTGATTCAGATATATATTCAACTAAAAATAATTCACAACCTAAAAGTTGAGTTATGTATTATTTGGCAGGACTTTTTAGGACTTCCAGCCTGGGAGGCAGCATCTCGAGTAAACCCTGAGAGAACTGCTCCGAGGAAGAAAGTGGCAGGGGGTGGGGGAGATAGGATATATAAGAGGTTTGCAACACAGGGCAGGTAGTCAGAATATCAAAAGATTACTGTTAAAGAAAACCAGAAATCCCAAGTTAGAGAAATGATTGTGATGTTGTAGAGTAGCTGAATGAAGCCACCAAGTGTGCCCTTTTTCCTCTTAATGAAAGTAAACACTAGGTGGCTTCATTCAGCTGCCCTATACCATCATAATCATTTCCATCACTAGTACCTACCAGCACGTCATCAACCAGATTTCCTTTCATTTAGCTACATTCTAATCTCACTAGAGATGAAAATATAGGGCAAGAAAGATGAAGTCACAGCTTGCATTTGACTTAACTGGTCAGATTTCAGATCACACTAAGTTTCACCAAGTCGATTACAATTAGTTTCATTTATGACCTGGTTGCATTTCAAAAGATAGTCTATAAGTCAGTTAATTGTTTTGGATGTCAACTACATTTAACCACAGAAATGTTCATTTTACAGGTCACTTTACAACAGCTGTTTAAAACCTAATGCAGTTAAATGAACAATCAGGAAGGATACAAATTATATTACAGACACACAAAAGAGTAAAAGATAAACTTATAAATAATTTCTTTATTTATTGACTGTTAGGAACTGAAGAAAATAATCTTATTAGATAATTAGATAGGCAATAACACACAATGAATCTTTTACTGAGATTATGAGGAAAATTTCTGGGTTGCTATCAAAGAATCTGGAGAATTCTGACACTCTAAAATATCTCCAATTTTATCTCAAACCACATTTTCTTTTCTTTGATCCATAAATGTGAGTAGTGCTGTTCACGTATACATTCATCATTTACAAAATATTTATGCATAACTATTATGTGTCAGAGGTTATTCTGGGCTTCCCTGATGGCTCAGATAGTAAAGAATCTGCCTGCAATGCAGGAGACCCAGGTTCAATCCCTGGGTCAGGAAGATCCCCTGGAGAAGGGAATGGATACTCACGCCAGTAATCTTGTCTGGGGAATTCCGTGGATAGAGAAGTCTGGCAGGCTACAGTCCATGGGGTCACAAAGAGTGGAATAAAACTGAGGGACTAACACTTTCACTTTCAGAGTTTATACTAGGCACCTTGTTATGTTTTAGATATGGGTCAAACAGACATGGAGAGTCAGCAAGTATAGCAGAGAGCACTGAACTGGGAGTTAGATGCCCAGGAATTACATCTTATAATCTTTGTCAAGGCATTTTTCTTTTTAAACCTCAACTTCCCCATGTAAAATTAAAAGATTTAAAATTGTTCTCTGCTGAGCCCTAAGGCTTCTATGAAGCCTCTTTAGGGGTAGGGGTTGGGGTTAACGGAGGAAGAAATCTAGTAATGAATAAGTAATGCAGAAGTCAGATGCAGAAAACAGATGGAGAGGGAGGCAGGAGGGGGTATTGGGATGGGGAACACATATAAATCCATGGCTGATTCATGTCAATGTATGGCAAAACCTACTACAATATTGTAAAGTAATTAGCCTCCAACTAATAAAAATAATTGGGGGAGGGGGGGAAGAATTAGTCAGGAAATACCCAAAGTGGGTTTTGATATGTGCTGGGCCATTGAGATGTGAGCCATATGGGTAGGAGGGCTTCAGAAATGCAAATTACCTACTTAAGATAATAATCATTATTCTACTTGAATTGGCTCTTTTAGCCTTTGTGTCTAGAAGCTGGACTTTCTTGAATTTCCCTGGCAGCCCTATAGTTAAGACTCAGTGCTTCCAGTACATGGGTGTTGGAGCATGGGGGGAGAGTGGGGGTACGTGTTCCATCCCTGATCCCCTTACGGGGGAACTAAGATCCTGAATACTGAGTGGCATGGCGAAAAAAAAAAAAAAAGAAACATCCTAGAAGCTGGACTTTCTGGTTATTCTCTTAAGGAAGGGAGTACTGGAGGAAAAAAAGGAGAGAGGGAGGAAGATTGAGTCCCATCCATAGCAGGTCAGTCTCATATATACAAAACATCACAAACCATGCACCTGGGACTATGACCATAGAAATTTCATAAGATTGTACTACTTTTGTCATGTTCTAAGTTTATTTTGTTACCCACTGTATTCCACAGTGATCTGCTTGTTTTATGAACGTGAACAGTGCCTTCAAAGGACAGGAGCAGGTGCTGTTGTTCGTTGTTCAGTCACTAAGTTGTGTCCAACTCTTTGCGACCCCATGGACTGCAGCAGATCAGGGTTCCCTGTCCTTCACTATCTCCTGAAGTTTGCTCAAATTCAGGTCCATTGAGTCAGGGATGCTATCTAACCATCTCATCCTCTGCCACTCTCTTCTTTTCCCTTCAGTCTTTCTTAGCATCAGGAGCAGGTGACTGACAAGTAAAAACACATCCCACTCTTTGGTCAGAATTGAGGAGGAAAAAGTGTCTAGGGATGAAGTGAGAAGTTGAATCTTTAAGGAGGAAAGCAAAGCATTGGGGATCCTGACACTGACCTATGAATTTACTTTGTATCTTAACAAGATAGAGCATTTTGCAATACAAATAATAATCCCTCATGTGCATCTACATAACTTTACAACAGGGAAATAGATAGCCTTCATGTATCATTCCCATTTCACAAGAAATTAATTTGGAGGCCCAAGGCCATATAGTTTAAAAATGATGGAGTCAGAACCAGAACACTTATTCTCTAACTCAAATTACAGTACTTATAGTACCCCCTCACTACTTCCTAATATCCTAAATCTGGTGAGTACCTTCTTTCTAATAAAGTTTCTACTAAAAGAAAAACAACTTTAAGGACAACAAACCAATCATTTCAGAAGATTGTGAGCAGATACCACTTACTTTCAGCCTCTGACATATAAGAAATTCTGGAACTGCTTGAAAAATGAAAAAATCAATGTTTTAGGGTTTTGAGATTATAGGTATTTTTAAAAATCATTTCTTATGTCTCTTATATTAGAAAAAGATAACTATAGGCCAAATAGATACACATATATTTTCAGACAATTTAATTGTATATCTTCCAGGGGAATAGAAAGTTTTAGGATAGCCCTCTGGGAAAATCTTCAAGATTGAAGCTACTCTGAGTATGACATTAACAACAAAATGGTGATAAAAGAACAATAATTACCAACAGTCACTGAGTACTTAATAAGTGCTATGTACGGTACTGCTAATAGAATCAGTACTTATATTATTTAATCCTCATAATTCTAAGAGTGGGCACATTATTTCTCCATTTTTCAAATGAGGAAACTGAGACACAGAAAGATGAAGAACCTTATCCCCAAATCTTCCAGCTAGTAATGGTAGAACTGAGATTTGAATCTCAGCACTCTAGAGCTATAATGCTCCTTGACCTGGGTGCCAGTGAGATCTTCCAGTCTCTACTTGAAGATTATATAATTGAGGGTAAATGGTTGCTAGAAAAAAATAGTTAATAAAAGGAAACAAAGATCCTCTACTTCTCTGATTTCTTCCAAAAAGGGTCATACCTATCACCATAGAAACCATTGGAAAACTCAAAATCAAAGACCCTCCTCTTGTGTCATCTCAGCAGGTAGCTTACTATGATTTTACTATTCAAGAGTTTCAACATACACAAAATCTAGAGGGTGTCTGAGGTACATAGTTCAAATTATAGGAACCAACACCAGAGAAGGTATTCAGAAGGGGCTCCAAGACAAGAAATGCCTATAGTTTCTTTTCTCAGCTTTCCTGAATGTGACTAAAGAAACTAGGGGCAACTGAAATGCTAAAAAGCAAAACATGAATTTAAGAGGAAAGAACATATTACCATGAGGACAGTGAAGACTGGATATATCATGTGAAAAAATGAAGTTGAATATTGCATCATTATTATAATAATTAGCTAAGCTTGAAAGAGTGAAGTAATGTGAGGTAATTAAAAGATAAGGAGATAAGAAACACAAGAAAAGAGTTGAGCAAGCCATTTGACTTTTCCAATACCTCAGTTTTTTTCATCTGCAAAATAGAGATGCATCAGCTTAACCCTATCCCTCAAAGCATTGTCATGAAGTTCATTGTGACACCACTTATAAAAATTCTTTATAAGTTGTAAATGTGAAATTTCCATATAAGATTTCAGGAATACTTTTGTCAGAAAATCCAAAACTAAATTACACAAAAGTATGTTTCTCTGGTGGCTCAGACAGAAAAGAGTCTCCCTGCAATGTGGGAGACCCAGGTTCGATCCCTGGGTTGGGACGAATCCCTGGAGAAGGAAATAACAACCCACTCCAGTATTCTTGCCTGGAAAATCCCATGGATGTAGGAGCCTGGCAGGCTACAGTCCATGGGATCGCAAAGAGTAGGACATGACTGAGCAACTTCACTTATGTACAATACATACAGTCACACTTTAAAGATCCAAGCCACTCACAATAACAATACCTAATCTTACGATTTTTGTATTCTCAGGTGAGTTTATGTTCTAACAAAATCACCTGCAAGGTGTTCAGTGCTTTCGGCCACGTTCATTCCTCCCAGAGGTTAATGTTAAGCTCCATTTTCTTTTTCACAGAAAACTCAAATATGCGTGAAAGAAAAATCACCCTAGAATGTGCTGGAGATTAAGATTCTTCATTCTGGAAAATTAAAGGGAATTATTACAAATGTTTAAAACTAGCAGTGTAAGTGGATTTGAGGTTCAATGATCTCCAGAGCCGAGTTTTAGTTCTAGTTCAATTACCAAATTGTTGAATAACTTCGGACATGTCCCATCACTTAACATAGAAAGCGGAAATAACTCTTGCTCACAAGATCATTATGAACCACACAGGATCATTGCAAGGATCAACTGAAAGTGTAGATTTAAAAGTATTGTATAAATTAACCTCAGATTCCTCAAATTAGTCCCCTTGTTCACCATCAAACAGGTAAATTTATTTTTAAAAAATCTTAAATGCAAGAAATTGATAGAACTTATGTTAAAAAGTGCTATAGTTAAAGAAGTAAGCATGAACAATGGGAAAATCTTTTACCTAGGAGCTGAAGACCTGTGTTGTATTCCACTGTTATCTAAGAGTGTCATTTTGAGTAAACTATTTAGCCCTTTTCAGGTCTCCTCCAGTTATAACACTATGGTATATGACAGAGGATATATATGAAAGTTTGGCCTATAGTTTTCCAAGTTTCTGCTTAATCTGTTAAATTGATATCAAGGAAAACAGTTAGTTTCTCCATAAACCATTAGACAAACTTGAGTTCACTCTTACAGCATTAAAAAAAACACACAATTTTTTTATTTTGGACAATTGCAAATGCATACAAAAGTAAAGATAAATTCCATGTGCCTATTCCCACCTTCAGTGATTCTCAGCCATGGAAAATCTTGTTTCATCTGTATTCCCAACTCACTTCCCCACCTCAGTGGCTACTTTTAGGAAAATACCAGATATCATATTAGTTCATTTCTGCAGTATATCCAAAGGGACATATTTAATCTTCACAATCTCTTTGAAGTAAGTATTGTTGATTCCATTATGTATATGAAGAAATACAGACTCAGAGAAATTAAAAATCCCAAGGTTACAGAGCTGGTAAATGACTTGGATTTGAATCTAGGGATGATTCTGATACCAATGCTTTTTTCTTCCCTTAAAGTAATTGCTACTATCTTACACTTTGAAATAGTTTGATGATGTTGGAAATAATAATAATGGAGATGTTTTTATATGTCAGCAGTATGCTTTACTATTGAACATCTGAAATGAGTATTAAAGGATTCTTAGTGACTATGATGTTAATCATCTGATAAAAACCTTAAGGAATACAGAGCTCCAGCTTGGGCACTAAAGAACTGGTTTAGAAAAAGGGCAAAAAGCCATAGCAAAATAAGCTCATTGCTCTGCAAAATCATGTAAAATCTCATGCAATCCACTTTATTATTTTATAATATTGTTTCATGCAACAGTCTCCTCCAACAAATGAAACATGGTGCCACTGCAGCAACCAAAATGAATATAAAACAACACAGTGGTCTTTGTCCATGCTAGTTACAAGTGCTTAAGGGCAGCCACTTTTATCTTTTATCTTTTTTTTTTTTATTGTAGTGGTTTTTGCTATACCTTGACATGAATCAGCCATGGATTTATATGTGTTCCCCATCCCGATACCCCCTCCCACCTCCCTCTCTATCCTATTCCTCTGGGTCTTCCCAGTGCACCAGCCCTGAGCACTTGTCTCATGCATCCAACCTGGACTGCTGATCTGTTTCATCCTTGATAGTATACTTGTTTCAATGCTGTTCTCTCTGAAAATCCCACCCTCGCCTTCTCCCACAGAGTCTTAAAGTTTGTTCTGTACATCTGTGTCTCTTTTTCTGTCTTGCATAAAGGGTTATCGTTACCATCTTTCTAAATTCCATATATATGTGTTAGTATACTGTATTGGTGTTTTTCTTTCTGGCTTACTTCACTCTGTATAATGGGCTCCAGTTTCATCCACCTCATTAGAACTGATTCAAATGTATTCTTTTTAATGGCTGAGTAATATTCCATAGTGTATATGTACCACAGCTTCCTTATCCATTCATCTGCTGATGGGCATCTAGGTTGCTTCCATGCCCTGGCTATTATAAACAGTGCTGTGGTGAATATTGGGGTGCATGTGTCTCTTTCAGATCTGGTTTCCTCAGTGTGTATGCCCAGGAGTGGGATTGCTGGGTCATATGGCAGTTCTATTTCCAGTTTTTTAAGGAATCTCCACACTGTTCTCCATAGTGGCTGTACTAGTTTGCATTCCCACCAATAGTGTAAGAGGGTTCCCTTTTCTCCACACCCTCTCCAGCGTTTATTGCTTGTAGACTTTTGGATAGCAGCCATTCTGACTGCTGTGTAATGGTACCTCATTGAGGTTTTGATTTGCATTTCTCTGATAATGAGTGAAGTTGAGCATCTTTTCATGTGTTTGTTAGCCATCTGTATGTCTTCTTTGGAGAAATGTCTGTTTAGGTCTTTGGCCCATTTTTTGATTGGGTCCTTTATTTTTCTGGAATTGAGCTTCAGGAGTTGCTTGTATATTTTTTAGATTAATCCTTTGTCTGTTGCTTCATTTGCTATTATTTTCTCCCATTCTGAAGGCTGTCTTTTCATGTTGCTTATAGTTTCCTTTGTTGTGCAAAAGCTTTTAAGTTTCATTAGGTCCCATTTGTTTATTTTTGCTTTTATTTCCAATATTCTGGGAGGTGGGTCATAGAGGATCTTGCTGTGATTTATGTCAGAGAGTGTTTTGCCTATGTTTTCCTCTAGGAGTTTTATAGTTTCTGGTCTTACATTTAGATCTATAATCCATTTTGAGTTTATTTTTGTGTATGGTGTTAGAAAGTGCTCTAGTTTCATTCTTTTACAAGTGGTTGACCAGTTTTCCCAGCACCACTTGTTAAAGAGGTTGTCTTTTTTTCCATTGTATATCCTTGCCTCCTTTGTCGAAGATAAGGTGTCCATAGGTACGTGGATTTATCTCTGCGCTTTCTATTTTGTTCCATTGATCTATAGTTCTGTCTTTGTGCCAGTACCATACTGTCTTGATGACTGTGGCTTTGTAGTAGAGCCTGAAGTCAGGCAGGTTGATTCCTCCAGTTCCATTCTTCTTTCTCAAGATTACTTTGGCTATTCGAGGTTTTTTTGTATTTCCATACAAATTGTGAAATTATTTGTTCTAGTTCTGTGAAAAATACCGTTGGTAGCTTGATAGTGGTTGCATTGAATCTATAGATTGCTTTGGGTAGTATAGTCATTTTCACAACATTGGTTCTTCCAATCCATGAACACGGTACATTTCCCCATCTGTTGGTGTCCTCTTTGATTTCTTTCATCAGTGTTTTATAGTTTTCTATGTATAGGTCTTTTGTTTCTTTAGGTAGATATACACCTAAGTATTTTATTCTTTTTGTTGCAATGGTGAATGGTATTGTTTCCTTAATTTCTCTTTTTGTTTTCTCATTGTTAGTGTATAGGAATGCAAGGGATTTCTCTGTGTTAATTTTATATCCTTCAAATTTACTATATTCATTGATTAGCTCTAGTAGTCTTCTGGTAGAGTCTTTAGGGTTTTCTATGTAGAGGATCATGTCATCTGCAAACAGTGAGAGTTTCACTTCTTTTCCTATCTGGATTCCTTTTACTTCTTTTTCTGCTCTGATTGCTGTGGCCAAAACTTCCAAAACTATGTTGAATAGTAGTGGTGAGAGTGGGCACCCTTGTCTTGTTCCTGATTTCAGGGGAAATGCTTTCAACTTTTCACCATTGATAATGGTGAAAACTTATCTTTTTGATACTGTTTGCTGTGGGTTTGTCATATATAGCTTTTATTATGTTGAGGTATGTTCCTTCTGTTCCTGCTTTCTGGAGAGCTTTTATCATAAATGGGTGTTGAATTTTGTCAAAGGCTTTCTCTGCATCTATTGAGATAATCATATGGTTTTTATCTTTCAATTTGTTAATGTGGTGTATTACATTGATTAATTTGCAGATATTAAAGAATCCTTGCATTCAAAAGAAGGTAAACTTCCAAACTCATTCTATGAGGCCACCATCACCCTAATTCCAAAACCAGACAAAGATGCCACATAAAAAGAAAACTACAGGCCAATATCATTGATGAACATAGATGCAAAAGTCCTTAACACTTTTATCTTTTGAATGGCCTCTCCACTCACTGAGCTACCTGACTCATGAGCACCAAGGCAAGTAATCCTGTAAGAGCCCTGAAGAAGTAAAGTGAAGTTGCTCAGTCATGTCTGGCTCGTTGTAACCCTATGGATTGTAACCTATCAGGTTCCTTCATCCATGGGATTTTCCAGGCAAGAGTACTGGAATGGGTTGCCATTTCCTTCTCCAGGGGATCTTCCTGACCTAGGGATTGAACCTGGGTCTCCCACATTGTAGGTAGACAGTTTACCATCTGAGCCACCAAGGAAGTCATAAGAGTCCTGGGACTTCTCAATTTGTAGTACCTATGGAGGTCATGTAAATAAAGGTATTCATAACATTAACTATTATTTTTATTTTCAAGGCTATATATTGATTCTAATATCTAGCTACAACAAACAAACAAATAAAAAAAAAGCTGGAGGAGCTACATTGTACATATTTATCAGAACTAGTCTTTAAAATAAGAAAATGAATAAATTTTTGTTATGCATTCTTATTTTAATTGAAGATGAAACAACTACATCATTGATAGCACTGAAAGAGAAAAAAAGAGCTAGAATAAACAGCCCCTAATAATTAAAAATTAAGGATCTGTTCAGCACTGTTAAGACCTTTCTGAGGATATTGTACCTTGAGTTTGCATTTCAAGGGAAGTAAAATGGAAGAGAAATGCAGGAAAAATGAAACAAATTCTAGAAAAATAAATGATCAATTTTTAAAAAGAAAAAAAAATGGAGCTCAGTTAATAAATCTGGGTCAGTACATTTGGCAAAAAAGAAGTAAGGGCAAGGAAGGCTGTCCTGATACCTGCATTCAAAGGCACATGTTAGGTATTAGGAGAAAGCAGAACTGCTATGTTATTACTGGAGATTACAGCTGACTTGAGGATTTTACTAATGATAGCCAAGTCTTTACAGATAACTTTATAGTCATAAATAGTCAACACTGTAGTAGAAACTCTGTACGTATATATAGATATTATATATAATATATATACATTATATAAGTTACATTATATATATTATATAATATATACACACACACACACACATACACATACATATATATAGAGAGAGGGAGGGGAGCAGATAATACCAAGCTTCCACCTGGTCTTTACTGAATCTCTACCCTCAAGTGTTTTGCAATATAGGTCAGATAGAGAAAATTGGCAGTCCATAGCAGATGCTGCCCTGGTTCATATAGCAATGTTAAAAAATTAAAATCAAAGTAGCTGATAGTATTTCTTCCTCTCATCTCTTTACTTTTAATTTTTTATTGAAACATAGTTGATTTACAATGTTTTGTTAGTTTGTTTTACAACAAAGTGATTTAGTTATATATATATGTATATATGTATATTCTTTTTTTTACATTCTCTTTTAAAAGCAGATTTCTTTTTTTAAAATAATTCTATTTCCTTACATATAAAACCCTAAAGATACTATCAGAAAATTAAACAGAGCTAATCCATGAATTTAGTAAAGTCACAGGATACAAAATCAATACACAGAAATCACTTGCGTTCCTATATAGTAACAATGAAAACTCAAAAAGAGAAATTAAGGAATCAATTTCATTTACCATTGCAATTAAAAGAGTAAATTACATAAGGATAAACTTACCTAAGGAGAAAAAAGAACTGTATACAGAAAACTATAAGACACTGATAAAAGGAATCAAAGACAACATTAACAGATGGAGAGAGATACCACGTTCCTGGATTGGAAGAATCAATACTGTGAAAATGATTCTACTATCCAAAGCAATCCACAGATTCAATGCAATCCTTATCAAACTACCAATGGCAGTTTTCACAGAACTACAAGAAAAAAATTTACACTCTGTATGGAAACACAAAAGACCCGATTAGTCATAGCAATCTTGAGAAGAAGAATGGAGCTGGAGGAATCAACCTTCCTGATTTAAAACTATACTACAAAGCTACAGTCATCAAGAAAGTATGGTACTGGCACAAAAACAGAAATACAGACCAAAGGAACAAGACCTAAAGCCCAGAGATAAACCCACACCACCTATGGGTACCTTATCTTTGATAAAGGAGACAAGAATATACCATGGAGAAGACAGTCTCTTCATTAAGTGGTACTGGGAAAACGGGACATGTAAAAGATGAAATTAAAGCACTTCCTAGCAGCATAGAGAAAGAAACTCAAAATGGAATAAATGGATTTAAATATAAGGGAAGAAACTCTTAAAGTCTTAGAGGAAAACATAGGCAGAACCCTCTTTGACATAAATCACAGTAAGATCCTCTATGATTCATCTCCTAGAGTAATGGAAATAAAAACAAAATAAATAAGTGGAACTTAATTAAACTTAAAAGCTTTTGCACAGCAAAGGAAACTATAAAGAAGGGGAAAAATAACCCTCAGAATGGGAAAAAATAATAGCATATGAAACAACTGACAGAGGATTAATCTCCAAAATATACAAGCAGGTCACACTGATCAATTCCAGAAACACAAAGAATTCAAGAAACTTCAGAAAGTGGGCAGAAGATCTAAACAGAAGAACAGAACATATCTCCTAAGAAGATGTATAGATGGCTAATAAACACATGAAATGATGCTCAGTATCATTCATTATTAAAGAAATGCAAACCAAAACTACAAAGAGGTGTCATCTCAAACCAGTCAGAATGGCCATCATAAAAAGAATCTACAAACAATAAATGCTGGAAAGGGTGTGGAGAAAAGGGAACTCTCTTGCGCTGTTGGTGGGAATACAAATTGATACAGCCACTATAGAGAACAATATGGAGATTTCTTTAAAAAAAAACAAAACCCTAGGAATAGAACTACCATATGCCCCCCAAAATCCTACTACTGGGCATATAACCTGAGAAAACCATAACTGAAAAAAAAATACACATGTACTTCAATGTTCATTGCAGCATTACTTACAACAGCTAGGACATGGAGGCAACTTTGATGCCCATCAACAGAAGAATGGATAAAGAAGTTGTGGTACACACACACACACAATGGAATATTACACAGCCATAAAAGGAACACATTTGAGTGTGTTCTAATGAAGTGGATGAACCTAGAGCCTATTACACATGGTGGAGTAAGTCAGAAAGAGAAAAATAAATATCATATATTAACACATATATGGAATTTAGAAAGATGGTACTTTCTAGATCTAGAAAGATGAACCTATTTGCATTGCAACAGAGATGCAGACATAGAGAACAGACTTGTGGACACAGTGGAGGAAGGAGAGGGTTGGACAAATTGAGAGAGTAGCACTGAAATATATACATTACCATTTGTAAAATAGATAGCCAGTGGGAATTTTCTGTATGATGCAGGGAGATGAAAACCATTGCTCTGTGACAGTTAGAGGGGTGGGATGGGGTGGGAGCTGGGAGGCAGGTTGAAGGAGGTCGACATATGTATACTTATGGCTGATTCATGTTTATGTATGGCAGAAACCAACATAATATTGTAAAGCAATTATCTTCCAATTAAAAATAAATTAAAAAATTCTATTTCCTGCTTTTCCACAAAAGTTGAGAGATCTTACAACATGGAATCTATATCGGCACAAGAGAAAAATTAGTTGTAGGTGATAAATGACTTCTCCCTTTATACAGGACATGATTTCTCACCTTATAGGATCCTGTAGAGATCTGAGGTCTTAAGTCTACATAGTGAGATATAACTATGCATAAAACAATAAAACCAACCATTACAAGATAATATATGCTGAAATGCATAATTACAATTTGAGGATAGGAACATCAATTAGAAGAGGACATAACTGACAGTGAAATCATCAGAAAAAATTCCAAAGTAATGGTCTGTGGTGTGGTTACTCTGAGGAAATAAGATCAGTCAATAAGTGACATAAAGGGAATTCAGATGAGAAGAAGAGTAGACTATATACTCCCTGAAGGCAAGGGTTCACTACTGTAACTCCAGCTTCTAGCATAATGCCTGGAACTATGTAGGCCCCCAGTAAATGATCGTGGAGCAAAAGAGAGTGACATAATTTTAAAAATGTTTTTAGGGAAGATATTCTGACCATAGTCTGATGTCTGCGAGGTAAAAAGGGAGGCAAAAAGATTCAGGTTAGAACTAGAAGCTATTGGATTATTTTATGTGTATTGTGGCAAGACCTTACATAGGTGTCACAAACTCAACCTAGAAGAGTCAGATAGATTAAGATCACCTAGGCCAGATGTAGAATATCATGGTCTGAGAATACATGTCCTGTCTAAAAAGGAAATGAGAATGCAGTTTACCAACTCCAGGCAACTGTTGACATAAAGGAATACTGGTTCAGTATCTTCTGATTATTTAAGAGAAGGTGGAATTCTAGAGTTTTAAGTAAAATATGAAAATGTTGGCAATCAGCCATTTTTTAAGAGTGTGAGTCCAGGAAAACTGACATACTTCTACAGACTGAATTGTGTCCCTCCACAAATTCATATGTTGAACTCCCATCCTCCAGTGTGACTGTATCTGGAGATAAGGATTTTATGTAAGTAATTATGGTTAAATGAGGTCATAAGGGTAGAATCTTCAGCCAATGATATTAGTATCCTTACAAGAACAGACATCAGGGAGCTCACTCTCTTTCTCCAGGAGCACAAAGAAGAGGTCATATGAGCAGGGAGAAGGCAGCCATATGCAAGCCACAAAGAGGGCCCTCAACAGATCCCAATCATGTTGCTATCCTGATTTTGGAATTCCAACCGTTAGAACTACAAGAAAATAAATTTTTGTTGTTTAAACCATACAGTCTGTACATTGTTTTGTTATGGCAGCCCTAGCAGTCTAATACATATACTTATAAACTTTTTTTATTGCTACTACAAACAACACTGCAAAAGTTTGTAAATATCTTAACTGTCATTCAATAGAAAACTGTTTAAATTGTGGTTCATCCATATAGTAAAAAAACTCTGCAGTCATATAAGAGAATGAGTTATTTCTTTACATATGTGTGTGTGTGTGTGTGTATAAAGGTTCCCAAATTATATTTTTAAGGAGACAAAGCAAAGAACAAAACAATATGCAGAGGATGTTACTATAAAGGGAAGGGGGAGAAAAAATACTCATTTGTTTGATTTGCATAAAATGTCTGCGGAAGAAGTTATAATAAACATAACTTTAGTTTCCTGAGGCAACTAGGGGACAAGACTGGGGGGAGACTCTTCATTGTATATCACTTTGTATAGTTCACATTTTGAGTAATGTGGAATACATTACTAATTTAAAATGCATTTTCAAAGCAAACTTTTATCAATTTAGAGGAAACACAACAAATGTGTAGGCTGTATTCAGCCTGTAGGCTAATTGGTTGCACCTATGGACTAAATTTAGGTGGTGGCAATTAGAATAAAAAGAAAGGAAGTGAGCCAGATAAAAAGAGAAAAAAAACTCCATAGCTCTTGGCAACCAAGTAGACAAGGAAACTGAGGCAGAGGAAAAAGCTGAAGCGAGCATTTTGAACACAAAATATGAGAACCTCAACAACTATGCTTCCCCATTACTTACTACACTGTCATGCATTCTTCTACATGCTTTACAAAATTAACACATTTATTCCTTACTGCAACCTTATGAGGTAGTTTCTACTATTATCCTCAACAAAAATATGAGAAAACTCAAGTGCAGAGTTTAAATAACTTCACCAAGATTATAATGATGGTAAATTGCAGGTCTAGGTAAGTGAAAAGAAGTATTGAATGAGCCATAGGGGAATAGTCTAGGGGTGATGATAGATTCTATTTTAGAAATGAGTTTGTGGTTACAACAAAATATCAAATACCTGGATTTCACCTTAGAGCTAGGTTGTGTGCATGCGTGTGTGTGCTAAGTCACCTCAGTTGTGTCTGACTTTGTGACCTTATAGACTGTAGCCCACCAGTCTTCTCTGTCCATGGGATTCTCCAGGCAAGAATACTGGAGTGGGTTTCTATGCCCTCCTCTAGGGGATCTTCCCAACTCAGGGATCAAACCCTAATCTCTTACATCTCCTGCATTGGCAGGCGGGTTTTTTTTTACCACTAGCGCTACCTGGGAAGCCCAAAGTTAAGTTACAGCTGTTTAAATGTTTAATACTTCCAGAGTTGGATTGCTCACATTAAATTTACATTGTCTAGGTACACAGATATCTAATTTTTTTAATACCTAGCTTGTTACAGACTTTAAAACCCAGCTTCCTGTCTCACTGTATTACCATCATTAAAAAAAAAAAATAGAAGAGGGGGACCTTCAAGATGGCAGAGGAATAGGACAGGGAGATCACCTTCTATGCCCCAAATATATTAAAAAATCATTTGCATGTGGAACAATTCCAACAGAACATCTGAATGCTGGCAGAGGACCCTGGACTTCTAGAAAGCAAATCAATCTCCTCGGAATGAGGTAGGCCAAAAGATAAAGATGAAAAGGGAGACAAAGGAGTTTGGGATGGGGACTTGTGCCCCAGGAAGGGAGTCATGAAGGAGAAAAATATTCTGCACACTAATAAACTCCCTCACAGGCTGGGGCAGAGGGGATCTTCGGAACCTCAGAGGAGAGTGCAGCGAGACAGGTGTTCCGAAGGTAAAACAGATGATTCACCACAGATTGTGCTGAATGGCATTTTCCAGCAGAGAAATGGCTCACATTATTGTGTCTGCCCACAGTGAGCAGCAGCTGGGTGTAGAGGCTCAGGCCTTGGAGCTCAGTCCACAGGGAGGGGACCAGGGTTGACTGCTGTGAAGATACTCTGAGAGGGCTAATGTGACACTGCAGAGGCAGACCAAAGAAAATGCTGGAGCTGCCAGAGAAGCAAAAGATCATTCCTGTGGAAAGGCTCTAGTGCCGTGCTCTAACTTCACACATTCACAAAACAAAGGACCATGCTCTAGTGAAAACCAAAGAGGGGTGAGCCAGCTGCGGTCTACAGCCCCAGAGCCAGAGAAGCAGGTGGAGGGCCAGAGGCAGAAGGCAAGGGGCCGCTATGGTAACAGCCCCAGAGATTGCAACTACCGCCAAGCTATAAGCAGCCGTAGGTCACTATGCACAACTTCCTGGTAGCCTGAACGGCTTTCCTCTGCCGAGGATCCCCAGCCCAGGATCACGTCCCCTGGGTACATGCACAACCCACCTCAGACTATGGTAACTTTCCACAGGGACCAGCCATAGCAAGCAATCCCCACACACCCCAGTGTCATCTGCTGTACCTCTCCCTCTTTCCAGCACAACTGAGAAAGTCAGCCCTAATAAGCAGTTACTTTGCCCCCTGTGTCTGGGCGGAGAACAGACACTGGAGAGACTTACAAGCAGAGGCAGTCCCAAAACCAAAGTGGAATGCCAGGAGCTGTGTAAGCAAAGAAAAGAAGGGGAAATCTCCCCAGAAGTGGCAGGTGCAATGATTTAAATTCTTGCAATTAGCCTGTGCTTTAAGGGGAACTGTAGAATTTGAGAATAAGTATAAGCTGGAGCAAGGGAACATTTAAGTCTGAGCGGACCCCACACTACCCACAACTGGTCCAGAGACCTTTCTAGATATATTGGAGTAATTTCTGAGTAAGCAAATTAACTGGAGCAGAAAGACAGATGAATCACTGGGATAGTCTTCTAACTACCATTCTATATATTTCCCCCTCTTTTTTCCCCTTTTTAAAATCTCATATTGTCCAAATATGGATTATTTTTACTCCTTTAATTTTTATTTTTATATCCTTTTTCTTAAAAAAACAAAACAAAAAACACCCTAGTGCTCGCTTCATCAGTACATATAGTAAAATTGGAACAATACAGAGAAGATTAGCATGGCCCTGTGAAAGGATGACATGCAAATTCATGAGGCATTCAATATTTGTTTTTCTCCAAAGAAGACATACATATGGCTAACAAACACATGAAAAGATGCTCAACGTCCTCATTATTAGAGAAATGTAAATCAAAACTACAATGAGTTATCACCTCACACCAGTCAGAATGACCATCATCAAAAGGTCTACAAACAATAAATGCTAAGGAGGGTGTGTAGAAAAGGGAATGTTCTTGCATTTTTAATGGGAATGTAAATTGATACAACCACTATGGAAGACAGTATGGAGAGTCCTTAAAAAACTAGGAATAAAACCACCATATGACCCAGCAATCCCACTCTTAAGCATATACCCTGAGGAAACCAAAATTGAAAAAGACACATGTATCCAATTGTTCATTGCAGCACTATGTACAATAGCACATGGAAGAATAATAGAATATGGAAGCAACCTAGATGTCCATCGACAGATGAATGGATAAGTTGTGGTATGTATACACAATGGAAAATTACTCAGCCATAAAAAGGAATGTATTTGAGTCAGTTCTAATGAGGTGGATGAAGCTAGAACCTATTATACAGAGTGAAGTAAGTCAGAAAGAGAAAGACAAATATCGTATTCTAATGTATATATACAGAATCTAGAAAAATGGTACTGAAGAATTTATTTACAGGGCAGCAATGGAGAAACAGATATATGGATATAGAGAGAGGGGACGAGAGTGTGAGATGTATGGAAAGAGTAACATGGAAAGTTACATTACCATATGTAAAGTAGAGAGCCAATGGGAATTTGCTGTATGGTTCAGGAAACTCAAACAGGGGCTCTGTATCAACTTAGAGGTGTGGGATGAGGAGGGAGATGGGAGGTATGTTCAAAAGGGAGGGGATATATGTACACCTATGGATGATTAATGTTGAGGTTTGAAAGAAAACAACAAAATTATGTAATTATCCTTCAATTAAAAAATTATTAATTAAAAAAACGATTAAAGAAATAAATTCCATGTCTTTGAATTTTGTTTTTCATGGTTTGTATCTGATTCTGTCTAATTCTTTCTATGTTTTTGATTTTTGCTTTTTGATCTTTTGATTTTAATTTTGTATCTTTGATAGTCTAAATTTTAGTGTTGATTTTCACTTAGGGGTTTGATTATTGGCATGATTGCTCTCTTCTCTTTTGACACCTCTTCTTGTCCTTTTACCCCCTCCCCCTTTTCTCCTTCTTCCGTCTTCTTTTCCCTATGTAAGTGTGTAAATCTCTTTGGGAGTTCATGGCTGTTGATAGTTGTTTGACCATTGGTCTAGGGGTTTGGTCTTCTGTGCTGTGTGACCTGTGAAGTTTTGATGCTACTGTAAGGGGTAGGGACTGAATCCCAGAGGCAAGAGACTCAAATCCAAGACCTTGGACCACCAGAGAACTCGGGACCCCATGGAACATTAATAGGCCAGAGCCCTCCCAGAGGCCTCCATCTCAGTACTAAGACCAAGACACACCCAAAGGCCAGAAAGCTCCAATGCCAGATGCCCCACATCAATTCTTCAGCAAAACAGGAACACAACCCTGAACATTAGCAGACAGCCTGCCCAAAGCCATACAGAACCCATAGACACCAAAACACACCACTGGAATGGCACTGCCCTCCAGAAAGACAAGACCCAGCTCCATCCATCAGAACATAGGCACAAGTCCCCCCAACCAGGAAACCTTCAAAAGGCATTGGCCCAACCCCATCCACAGGGGACAGACTCCAAAATTAAGAACTATGACCTTCCAGCCTTCAGAAAAGAGACCCCAAACACAGTAAATTAAACAAAATGAAAAGACAGAGAAATATGCAGCAGATGAAGAAACTTGGTAAAAACCCACAAGACCAAACAAAGGAACAGGAAATAAGCAGTCTACTTGAAAAAAATCCAGAGTAATGGTAGTAAAGATGATCCAAAACCTTGAAAATAAAATGGAGACATCGATAAATAGATGCACGTGTCAATACGCTACAAGAAATGTTTAATGAGGACTGAGAAGAAAGAATAAACAATCAATAATGAACTGATGCTGAAGTTGAAACTCCAATACCTCGGCCACCTGATGCGAAGAACTGATTCATTGGAAAAGACCCTAATGCTGGGAAAGATTGAAGGCAGGAGGAGAAGAGGACAACAGAGGATAAGATAGTTGGATGGCGTCACCGATTTGATGGACATGAGTCTAAGCAAGCTCCAGGAATTGGTGATGAACAGGGAAGCCTGGTGTGCTTCAGTCCATGGGGACATGACTGAGTGACTGAACTGAACTGAATGAACAACACAATAACTGAAATTAAAAATACACTGGAGGGAACCAACAGTAGGGAAGCTGAATTAGAAAAACGTTTAAATGAAGTGGAAGATAGATGGTGGAAATAATTGAAGCAGAGAAGAAAAAAGGAAAAAGAATAAAAAATAATGAGGACAGTCTCAGAGACCTCTGGGACAACATTAAGCTCCCCAACATTCAAATCATATAGGTCCCAGAAGAATTAGAAAAAAGGAAAGGGCATAAGAAAATATTTGAGGAGATTATAGTCAAAAAATTCCCTAAAATAAGAAAGAAAATATTCCCCCAAATCCAGGAAGCTCAGAGAGTCCCATACAGAATAAACCCAAATGGCTACATGCCAATACATATTTCTCTATATAATAATACTAACAAAAATTAAACACAAAGAACAAATACTACAAGCAGCAAGGGAAAAGCAACAAGTAACATACAAGGGGATCCCTGTAAGGCTAACAGCTGATCTTTCAACAGTAACTCTGCAAGCCAGAAGGGAATGACAGGATATACTTAAAGTGATGAAAGGGAAAAACCTACAACCAAGATTACCCTATCCAGTAAGCATCTCATTCAGATTTGAAGGAAAAATCAAAAGTTTTACAGATAAGCAAAAGTTAAGAGATTTCAGCACCACCAAACCAGCTCTTCAACAAATGCTAGGGGAATTTCTATAGATAGGAAACACAACAACAACAAAAAGTCCTATAAAAAGAAACCCAAAACAATAAAGTGAATGGTAATAAGGTCATACATATCAATAATCATCTTAAATGTAAAAGGTCAAAATGCTCCAATCAAAGGACACAGATTGGCTGAAGAGATACAAAAACAAGACTACAAAGAAGGCGAGGGTGGGATGATCTGAGAGAACAGCATTGAAACCTGCATATTATCAAGTGTGAAACAGATCGCCAGTCCAGGTTGGATGCATGAGACAAGTGTTCGGGGCTGGTGCACTGGGATGATCCAGAGGGATGGGATGAGGAGGGAGGTGGGAGGGGGGTTCAGGATGGGGAACACATGTAAATCCATGGCTGATTCATGTCAATGTATGGCAAAAACCACTACAATATTGTAAAGTAATTAGCCTCCAACTAATAAAAATAATTGGGGGAAAAAAAAGACTCCTATATACACTGTCTACAAGAGACCCAACTCAGACCTAGGGATACATACAGACTGAAATTGAGGAGAGAGAAAAAATATTCCATGCAAACAGAAATCAAAAGAAAGAAGGAGTAGCAATATTCATATCAGATAAAATACACTTTAAAATAGAAAACATAACAAGAGACAAAGAAGGACACTACATAATGATCAAGGGGTCAATCCATGAAGATGTAACTGTTATAAATATATATGCACCCAACATAGGAGCACCTCAATAGGCAAATGCTAACAACTATTAAGGGGAAGTGAACAGTAACACAGTAATAGTGGGGAATTTAAACACTCAACTCACTCCAATGGACAGATCATTCAGACAGAAAACTAATAAGGCAACACAAGCTTTAAACAATACATTGGACCAGTTGGACCTAATTAATATCTACAAGACATCTCAATAGAAAGCCCAGAGATAAATCAGCACACCTATGGGCATCTTATCTTTGACAAAGGAGGCAAAAATATACAATGGAAGAAAAGACGATCACTGCAATAATTGGTGCTGGTAAAATAGGGCAGTTCCATGTAAAAGAATGAAATTAGAACACTTCCTAACACCGTACACAAAAACAAACTCAAAATTGATTAAAGACTTAAATGTAAGAGCAGAAACTACAAAACCCTTAGAGGAAAATATAGGCAGAACACTCTGTGACATAAATCATAGAAATATCCTCTCTGACCCACCTCCTAAAGTAATGGGGATAAAAAACAAAAATAAACAAATGTGACGTAATTAAACTGAAAAGCTTTTGTACAAGAAGGAAACTATAAACAAGGGGAAAAGACAGACCTCAGAATCGGAAAAACTAATAGCAAATGAAACAATTGATAAAAATAAACCTCCAAATTATACAAGCAGCTCATGCAGCTCAACACCAGAAAAATAAACAACCCAATCAGAAAGTGGGCAAAAGACCTAAACAGACATTTCTCCAAAGAAGACGTACAAGTGGCAAAAAAAAAAACACATGAAAAGATGCTCAATACTGCTGTTTATTAGAGAAATGCAAATCAAAACTACAGTGAGCTATCATCTGACCCCAGTCAGAATGGCCACCATAAAAAAATCTACAAGCAATAAATTAAGGAGAGGGTGTGGAACAAAGGGAACCCACTTGTACTATTGAGAATGGAAATTGATAGAGTCGATATGGAGAACAGTATGTATATTACTTTAAAAACTAGGAATAAGACTTGCATAAGACCCAGTAATTCCAGTAAAGCCTGAGGAAACTATAATTGAAAAAGACAAATGTCCCCAAGGTTCCTTGCAGCACCACTTACAATAACTAAGAACAATGAAGAAGCTTAGATGTCCATTGATAAATGAATGGATAAAGAACTTGTGGTATAGATACACAGTGAAATATTACTCAGCTATAGAAAAGAACATATTTGTGTCAGTTCTAATAGGGTGGATGAACCTCAGTTCATTTCACTCCAGTTCAGTCACTCAGTCATGTCCAACACTTTGCAACCCCATGGACTGCAGCACACCAGGCTTCCCTGTCCATCACTAACTCCCAGAACTTTCTCACACTCATTTCCATCGAGTCAGTGATGCCATCCAACCATCTGATTCTCTGTTGACCCCTTCTCCTCCTACCTTCAATCTTTCCCAGCATTAGGGTCTTTTCCAATGAGTCATTTCTTTGCACCAGGCGGTCAAAGGATCGGAGATTCAGCTTCAGCATCAGTCTTTCCAATGAATATTCAGAGATGATTTCCTTCAGGATGGACTGGTTGGATCTCCTTGCAGTCCAAGGGACTCTCAAGAGATTTCTCTGACACCACAGTTCAAAAGCAACCACTCCTCCGTGCTCAGCTGTCTTTATGGTCCAACTGTCACATTCATTCATGACTACTGGAAAAACCATAGCTTTGACTAGATGGACCCTGGTTGGTAAAGTAATGTCTCTCCCTTTTAATATGCTGTCTAGGTTGGTCATAACTTTCCTTCCAAGGAGCAAGTATCCTTTAATTTCATGGCTGCAATCACCATCTGCAGTGATTTTGAAACCCAAAAAAATAAAGTTTCTCACTGCTTCCATGGGTTCCCCATCTATTTGCCATGAGGTGATGGAACCAGATGCCATGATCTTAGTTTTCTGAATGTTGAGCTTTAAACCAACTTTTTCACTCTCCTCTTTCATCAAGAGGCTCTTTAGTTCTTCACTTTCTGCCATAAGGCTGGTGTCATCTGCATATCTGGAGTTATTGATATTTCTCCTGGAAATCTTGATTCCAGCTCGTGCTTCATCCAGCCTGGAATTTCTCATGATGTACTCTGCATATAAGCTAAATAAGCAGGGTGACAATATATAGCCTTGACATACTCTTTTCCTGATTTGGAGCCAGTCTGGTTGTTCCATGTCCAGTTTTAAGTGTTGCTTCTTGACCTGCATACAGACTTCTCAGGAGACAGGTAAGGTGGTATGGCATTTCCATCTTTTTAAGAATTTTCCACAGTTTGCTCTTATCCACACAGTCATAGACTTTGGCGTAGTGATTAATCAGAGATAGATGTTTCTCTGGAATTCTCTTGCTTTTTCTATGATCCAACGGATGTTGGCAATTTGATTTCTTGTTCCTCTGCCTTTTCTAAATCCAGCTTGAACAACTGGAAGTCCGTGGTTCACATACTGTTGAAGCCTAGCTTGGAGAATTTTGAGCATTACTTTGCTAGCATGTGACATGAGTCCAATTGTGTGGTTGTTTCAGCATTCTTTGGCATTGTCTTTCTTTGGGACTGAAATGAAAACTTAACTTTTCCAGTCCTGTGGCCACTGCTGAGTTTTCCAAATGTGCTGGCATATTGAGTGCAGCACTTTCACAGGATCATCTTTTAGGATTTGAAATAGTTCAACTTCAATTCCATCACCTCCACTAGTTTGTTCATACTGATGCTTCCTAAGGCCCACTTGACTTCACAATCCAGGATGTCTAGCTCTAGGTGAGTGATCACACTCTCGTGGTTATCTGGGTCATGAAGATATTTTTTGCATAGTTCTTCTGTGTATTCCTGCCACCTCTTCTTAATATCTTCTGGTTCTGTTAGGTCCATACCATTTCTGTCCTTTATTGAGCCCATCTTTGCGTGAAATGTTCCCTTGGTATCTCTAATTTTTGTCTGAATTTGGCAATAAGGATTTCATGATCTGAGCCACAGTTAGCTCCTGGCCTTGTTTTTGCTGACAATATAGAGCTTCTCCATCTTTGGCTGCAAAGAATATAATCAACCTGATTTCAGTATTGACCTTCTGGTGATGTCCATGTGTAGAGTCTTCTCTTGTGCTGTTGAAGAGGGTGTTTGTTATGACCAGTGCGTTCTCTTGGCAAAACGCTGATAGCCTTTTCCCTGCTTCATTTTGTACTCAAAGACCAAATGTGCCTGTCACTCAATGCTCAGGGTGAACCTAGAGCCTATTATATAGAGTGAGTAAGTAAGTGTAAGTGAAATTCACTCAGTCGTGTCCAACTCTTTGGGACCCCATGGACTATACAGTGCATGGAATTCTCTAGGCCAGAATACTGGAGTGGGTAGCCTTTCCCTTCTCCAGGGTATCTTTCCAACCCAGGGATAGAACCCAGGTCTCACACACTGCAGGTGGATTCTTAACCTCGTGAGCCACAATGTAAGCCCTTTATAGAGTGAAGTACCTCAGAGAGAAAGACAAATATTGTATATTAACGTATACATATGGAATCTAGAAAGAGGCTACGGATGATCCTATATACAAGGCAGCAAAGGAGACAGAGACATAAAGAACAGACTTCTGTCAACAATGAGGGACGGAGAAGGTGGCATGACTTGAAAGAGTAGCATTGAAGCATATAGATTGTTTTTGTTGTTGTTTAGTAGCTAAATTGTGACTGTAACACGCCAGTCTTCTCTGTCCTTCAGCATCTCCTGGAATTTGCTCAAACTCATGTCCATTGAGTTGGTGATGCTATCCCACCATCTCATCTTCTGCCACGCCTTTCTCCTGCCATCAATTTTCCCCAGCATCAGGGTCTTTTCCAATGAGTCAGCTCTTCACATCAGGTGGCCAAAATATTGGAGTTTCAGCTTCAGCATCAGTCCTTCCAATGAATATTCAGGACTGACTTCTGTTAGGATTGGCTGGTTTGATCTCCTTTCTATCCAAGGGACTCTCAAGAGTCTTCTCCAGTGCAAAAGTTCAAAAGCATCAATTCTTTGGTGCTCAGCTTCTTTTAAAAGAAAATAATAATAAATTTATCTTAATTGGAGGCTAATTACTTTACAATATTTTAGTGGTTTTGCCATAAATCGACATGAATCAGCCATGGGAATATGTGTTCCCCATCCTGAAACCCCCTCCCATCTCCCTTCCCATCCCATCCCTCAGGGTCATCCCAGTGCAACAGGCCTAAGAACCCTGTCTCATGCATCAAACCTGGACTGGCAATTTGTTTCACATATGATAATATACATGTTTCAATGTTATTGTCTCAAATCATCCCACCCTTGCCTTCTCCCACAGAGTCCAAAAGTCTGTTCTTTACATCTGTGTCTCTTTTTTTGTCTCACATATAGGGTCACCATTACCATCTTTCTAAATTCCATATATATGTGTTAATATACAGTATTGGTGTTTGTCTTTCCGACTTACTTCACTCTGTATAATAGGCTCCAGTTTCATCCACCTCATCAGAACTGATTCAAATGTATTCTTTTTAATAGCTGAGTAATATTCCATTGTGTATATATACCACAGTTTTCTTATCCATTCATCTGCCAATGGACATCTAGGTTGCTTCCATAACCTAGCTATTGTAAACAGGGTTGGAATGAACATTGGGGTACAAGTGTCTTTTTCAATTCTGGTTTCCTCGGTGTGTATGCCCAGCAGTGGGATTGCTGAGTCATATGGCAGGTATAGTCCCAGGTTTTTAAGGAATCTCCACATTGTTCTCCATAGTGGCTGTACTAGTTTGCATTCCCACCAACAGTGTAAGAGGGTTCCCTTTTCTCTGCACCCTCTCCAGCATGTATTGTTTGTAGACTTTTGGATAGCAGCCATTCTGACTGGCATGAAATGGTACCTCATTGCGGTTTTGATTTTCATTTCTCTGATAATAAGTGATGTTGAGCATATTTTCGTGTGTTTGTTAGCCATCTGTATGTCTTTGGCAAAATGTCTGTTTAGTTTTTTGGCCCATTTTTTTATTGTGTTGTTTATTTTTCTGGAATTGAGTTGCATGAGCTGCTTGTATATTTTTGAGATTAATTCTTTGTCTGTTGCTTCGTTTTCTTTTATTTTTTTCCCATTCTGAAGGCTGTCTTTTCACCTTGCTTATAGTTTCCTTCCTTGTGAAAAGCTGTTTAATTAGGTCCCATTTGTTTATTTTTGCTTTTATTTCCAATATTCTGGGAGGTGGGTCATCAGGATCCTGCTGTGATTTACGTCAGAGAGTATTTTGCCTATATTTTCCTCTAGGAGTTTTATAGTTTTTGGTCTTACATTTAGATCTTTAATCCATTTTGAGTTTATTTTTGTGTATGGTGTTAGAAAGTGTTCTAGTTTCATTCTTTTACAAGTGGTTGACCAGTTTTCCTAGCACCACTTGTTAAAGAGATTGTCTTTTCTCCATTGTTATTCTTGCCTCCTTTATCAAAGATAAAGTGTCCAAAAGTGCATGGATTTATCTCTTGGCTTTCTATTTTGTTCTCTTGATCTATATTTCTGTCTTTGTGCCAGTACCATACTGTCTTGATGACTGTAGCTTTGTAGTATAGTCTGAAGTCAGGCAGATTGATTCCTCCAGTTCCATTATTGTTTCTCACGATTGCTTTGGCTATTCGAGGGTTTTTTTTTTGTATTTCCATACAAATTGTGACATTATTTGTTCTAGTTCTCTGAAAAATACCGTGGGTAGCTTGATAGGGATTGCATTAAATCTATAGAATGCGTTGGATAGTATACTCATTTCCACTATATTGATTCTTCTGATCAATGAACATGGTATATTTCTCCATCTATTTGTGTCATGTTTGATTTCTTTCATCAGTGGTTTATAGTTTTCTATATATAGGTCTTTGGTTTCTTTAGGTAGATACATTCCTAAGTATTTTATTCTTTTCATTGTGATGGTGAATGGAATTGTTTCCTTAATTTCTCTTTCTGTTTTCTCATTGTTAGTGTATAGGATTGCAAGGGATTTCTGTGTGTTAATTTTGTATCCTGCAACTTTACTATATTCATTGATTAGCTCTAGTAATTTTCTGGTGGGTGTTCAGCTTCTTTACAGTCTAACTCTCACATCCAAGATGGTGGGTTGCCTTGAGAGAGTAATATTGAAACATATAGATTTCCGTATGTAAAATAGATAGCCAGTGGGAATTTGCTGTATGATGTAGGGAACCGAAAGTCAGTGTTCTGTGACAACCTAGAGTATCGGCATGAGGAGGGAAGTAGAGGGAGGTTTAAGACAATTGGGCTATATGCATGCTTATCACTGTTTCATGTTGAAGTAAGGCAGAAACCATCAGAAAACTGTAAAGTAATTATCTTTCAATTTAAAACAACATAAAATGAAAAAAACAAAAACCAACATTTACAATAAAACAAATTTAGTAACAAAATGATGAGATCCCTTACTTAAGAATCATTAGAAATTATTAGAAGTTAGGCATTGGGTCCAATATTTTACTTACATTATCTATAATCACAAGTTACTCTTATTTTAGTGATGAGGAAACTGAGGCTAGATGATAAACCTGAGTTGGGGATAATAAATTCAATAGAAACCCAACTTCATGTATACCATCTGAATTGAACACATTTTTATATGAGAATCGGAACATACATCTAACAAGGATTCACATCATCTTTGGATAAATTAATGAGCCTGATACAACAATGTTATTCATTCACATTCTACTTCTTAATTAGATGACAGCTGTACTACATGATCATCTAGGTCAATCATCCCAATCAAGTTCTCCTTCACTGACAAAAACATGATATTTTGGAGCTAAATCTTAGAAGATCATCAATAATATATTTATCCTATGTTTACATGGGAAAGTTTATTGGGTAAATATTTTGAAGAAACAATCATAGTAATGTCCTCAAGCACATTTCTGTCTGAAAAGGAGGTAAAAGCTTAGAAAAATACACAAATGACCAAAATACAGGGAACAGGGCTGTGAAGCTTCCAGATAATGTAGGTAAAATGATATGAAAACTCAAAAGAGTTTATCTCTGTATGCAAGGATCAGGTAAGCTTTCATAGAAACAGCAACTGATTTGAGATTAATACTGAAAAAAATATTATAAATATTTCATAAAAAATATGAAAACTAGTACATTAAAAAGCAGTTCATTTACGGTAAGTATCCACTGAACAGAACAGATAGTGATATATAATTTCTAAGGAATCGCTACAGAGATAAGGAAAGCTTGTTGTGGGGGCAAAAGACTATAATAGGACTTGAAGGAAGGTTAAGTTTTAAATGGGGGCATGGTGGGCAAAAATAAGCAATTCAAGATAGAAGTACATCATGAGAAACGCTGGGCTGGAGGAAGCACAAGCCAAAATCAAGAATGCCGGGAGAAACATCAATAACCTCAGATATGCAGATGATACCACTCTTATGGCAGAAAGAGAAGAAGAACTAAAGAGCCTCTTGATGAAAGTGAAAGAGGAGAGTGAAAAACTTAGCTTAAAGCTCAGCATTCAGAAAACTAAGATCATGGCATCCGGTCCCATCACTTCATGGCAAATAGATTGGCAAACAGTGAAAACAGTGGCTGACTTTATTTTTGGGGGGCTCCAAAATCACTGCAGATGGTGATTGCAGCCATGAAATTAAAAGACACTTACTCCTTTGAAGGAAAGTTATGAGCAACCTAGACAGCATATTAAAAAGCAGAAACATTACTTTATCAAGAAAGGTCCATCTAGTCAAGGCTATGGTTTTTCCAGTGGTCATGTATGGATGTAAGAGTTGGACTAAAAAGAAAGCTGAGCGCTGAAGAATTGATGTTTTGGAACTGTGGTGTTGGAAAAGACTCTTGAGAGCCTCTTGGACTGCAAGGAGATCCAACCAGTCCATCCTAAAGGAGATCAGTCCTGGGTGTTCATTGGTAGGACAGATGTTGAAGCTGAAACTCCAATACTTTGGCCACCTGATGTGGAGAGCTGACTCATTTGAACAAACCCTGATGCTGGGAAAGATTGAAGGTGGGAGGAGAAGGGAACGACAGAGGATGAGATGTTTGGATGGCATCACCAACTCAATGGACACGGGTTTGGGTGGACTCTGGGAGTTTGTGATGGACAGGGAAGCCTGGTGTGCTGCGGTTCATGGGGTCACAAAGAGTCAGACACGACTGAGTGACTGAACTGACTGAAGATAGAAGGAACTGAAAATTAGTTTTTAACAATTTTATCAATGCCTGACATATAGTATGCCAACACATATTTACAAAAAGATTATACTCCCAAAGGCAACCTTCCCATTATTCATCAATGTAAGTGATACAATAAACTATAATTGACTCAAGACAAAGCTTAATATGTGTCACATAATAATCATGCCCCTGCCAGAATGAGAAAAGATAAATGGTTGATCTCCCTCACCACCAGATACACATAATCTGGAGAGATGAAAGATGATTAGACTCGGCTTGGTGACTTGGTTATTTGAATTCAGTTAACTGAACCAACCAAGGCCTTATGTCAGAAATGCAAAATTTTTGTATAGCACATCAGAGACTTTTGGAAAAATTATACTAGTTGACCCTGAAAGCAATAGTGATTATGTCTTGCAACACACCATTAAGTAGTCTAGTTAAGGTTTAGATCTTTTTAGGACAGAAGCAGTTAAGTATTCTCTTACAACCGGTTCCCATTTCTTTCTAATTTCTGTTAAGAAAGTTATAAGTTCACCAGATATATTTTATAGAGGTATGTTTAGAAAACTTTATGGAGCTGACAATGAATTTAATTGACCTTAAAATTTTTGAGGTGGTCATCCAAAAGGAAATACAATCATTCAATATCATTAAATTAAATGCAATTAAATCCATCCCTATTCTTAGATGAATGTAAAGACAGTACAAAATCTATGAAGTTATCATTGGTGATATTATTACTATATACGTGGTTGTTATAATAAAAACCTCAAATAAATCCCCACTTTATTTTTTTTTTTAAATCCCCACTTTAAATACACAATCTTAACACACATTACACATTTGTTACACTCAGAGTTGTAAGCAATGTTGAAACTTTAATAAATAATTTTTTTAATTTAGAAAAGCTTATTAAGTTAAGGCTTTTAAAGAACAGTCTTAGATTTTATTCTCCATCCTGTAACCACATAGCACTTGTTTGAAAATATGCTTAAGGAAATGCTTGCTTTAAAGAACCATTTCTCATCTTTATAAGTGTGAAAATATATCATTTGTAAAACTTAGAAAAAAGGAAATTTACATACTAGGATGATGGGGTGAGGGAGTTGTAAAAAGGGTAGTGGTAATCTAGTTCATGTATCCTGAAATTATCTTGCCTTAACCAGAGGTACCTATAGGTCCCCAGAGCTCTGAAAGTAGAACCATTAACTGGTCTGGTCTTGAGGATGGACCAGATTCACCTATTACTTTTAATTTTGAGTTTGTATTTCTGCCCTTCCTATGTTTTCTGCCTGTCTGCTCTCTAAACTAACATGAAGACACTATTCCCTGCCCATTCTCTGTGTTCCCAAAAGTTGCCAAAGATTAACAACTCTCATACTCTCATATATAAGTGTACACCCTAATATTCTGAAGAATTGGATGAGGTCATTTGTAAGTCACTGGTTTCTATTGTCCAAAAGTCCTGTTGCTTATATTATCGGAATTAAGTTGCCCAAAAAATGAGGGAGAAGGCATCCAGTGGGAACAATGTTAAATCAGAAGTAAGCAAAACCAATGTTCTAGCTTCAGTCTTTGAGAAAGCTAATTTAATACTCTGAGGTAACCTTTCACCTCTTGCAAGGTGTTTTAAGTACAGTTCAGTTCAGATCAGTCGCTAAGTCATGTGTGACTCTTTGCGACCCCATGGACTGCAGCATGCCAGGCCTCCCTGTCTATCACCAATTCCTGGAGTTCAAGCAAACTCATGTCCATTGAGTCTGTGATACCATCCAACCATCTCATCCTCTGTCATCCCTTTCTCCTCACACCTTCAAACTTTCCCAGCATCAGGGCCTTTTCCAATGAGTCAGTTCTTCACATCAGGTGGCCAAAGGATCAGAGTTTCAGCTTCAACATCAGTCCTTCCAATGAATATTCAGGGCTGATTTCCTTCAGGATGGACTGGTTGGATATCCTTGCTGTCCAAGGGACTCTCAAGAGTCTTCTCCAACACCACAGTTAAAAAGCATCGATTCTTCAGCGCTCAGCTTTCTTTATAGCCCAAATCTCACCTCCATACATGACCACTGGAAAAACCATAGCCTTGACTAGACGGACGTTTGTTGGCAAAGTAATGTTTCTGCTTTTTAATACGCTGTCTTGGTTGGTCATAACTTTTCTTCCAAGGAGCAAACATCTGTTAATTTCATGGCTACAATCACCATCTGCAGTGATTTTGAAGCTCAAAAAATAAAGTCAGCCACTGTTTCCCCATATATTTGCCATGAAGTTATGGGACTGGATGCCATGATCTTAGTTTTCTGAATGTTGAGCTTTAAGCCAACATTTTCACTCTCCTGTTTCACTTTCATCAAGAGGCTCTTTAGTTCTTTTTCACTTTCTGCCATAAGACTGGTGTCTTCTGCATATCTGAGGTTATTGATATTTCTCCCAGCAATCTTGATTTTGGCTTGTGCTTCATCCAGCCCAGCATTTGTCATGATGTACTCTGCATATAAGTTAAATAAGCAGGGTGACAATATACAGCCTTGACATACACCTTTCCCGATTTGGAACCAGTCTGTTGTTCTATGTCCAGTTCTAACTGTTGCTTCTTGACCTGCATACAGATTTCTCAAGAGGCAGGTCAGGTGGTCTGGTATCCCCATCTGTTTCAGAATTCTCCACAATTTATTCTGATCCACACAGTCAAAGGTTTTGGCATAGTCAATAAAGCAGAAATAGATGTGTTTCTGGAACTCTCTTGCTTTTTTGATGATCCAACAGATGTTGGCAATTTGATGTCTGGTTCCTCTACCTTTTCTAAAATCAGCTTCAACATCTGGAAGTTCATGGTTCACGTATTGCTGAAGCCTGGCTTGGAGAATTTTGAGCATTACCTTACCAGCATGTAAGAAGAGTGCACTTGTGCGGTAATTTTAGCATTCCTTGGTATTGCCTTTCTTTGGGATTGGAATGAAGACTGACGTTTTCCAGTTGTGTGGCCACTGCTGCATTTTCCAAATGTGCTGGCATGTTGAGTGCAGCACTTTCACAGCATCATCTTTGAGGATTTGAAACAGCTCAACTGGAATTCCATCACCTCCACTCGCTTTGCTCATAGTGATGCTTCCAAAGGCCCACTTGACTTCACATTCCAGGATGTCTGGCTGTAGGTGAGTGATCACACCATCGTGAATATCTGGGTCATGAAGATCTTTTTTGTACAGTTCTTCTGTGTATTCTTGCCACCTTTTCTTAATATCTTCTGCTTCTGTTAGGTCAATACCATTTCTGTCCTTTATTGAGCCCATCTTTGCATTAAGTGTGTCCTTGGTATCTCTAATTTTCTTGAAGATATCTCTAGTCTTTCCCATTCTATTGTTTTCTTCTATTTCTTTGCACTGATCACTGGGGAAGGCTTTCTTATCTCTCCTTGCTATTCTTTGGAACTCTACATTCAGTTGGGTATATCTTTCTTTTTCTCCTTTGCTTTTTGCTTCTTTTCTTTTCACAGATAGTTTTAAGCCCTCCTCAGACAGACATTTTGCTTTTTTGTATTTCTTTTTCTTTGGGGTGGTCTTGATCCCTATCTCCTGTACAATGTCACAAACCTCCATCCATGATGAACTATGGATGGAGATTTTAAGGACAGCAAAGTACTAATTCTATCAATGGTGCTCTAGAGAAAACAGTCTCAAACTGAGTATGAAAAGGAGGTGAAACTAAGATACACATGGAGTGGCAGCCTCTGTCACGTCCACGAGATGTTTAATCTACCCAAATATCTTTTGAGACAAGATTATTAATCCACATTCTTTAGAGGAGAAAATCAATGTGCAGTCACAGGACTAGTAAGTGGCAGTATTCGGATTTCAAAGCAGATCTGTGTTACTCCAACCATCATAGTCTCCATCAGTTTCAGATTCAAATTTAGAGATTATTCTCTTTGCCTTGTTATTATCACATTAAGTATCATCAGAGTGCTGCTTCATAAATGCTTTTCTTTACAATGTAGATAGTACAAAAGGACATAAAGGATCATTCCTTTGTCCATCTGTGTATTTATTTTTCCAAAGAATGTTTTATTTTGTGATTTATTTTTCCCCAAATTCTTAGAGTTAAAAATATAAAGCCCACAAAAAGGTAGTTCTTCTAAGTGACCACTACAAATGGATACTCTCCAGCAACCCCAGAAATCCTGCCCAATCTTCCACCTACATGGACAAACCAACTGCCTTGGCCACGTTTTAAAGAGCCAGGGCAGGGCCTAGGCTTACTCCTACATCCAAGCCCAGTCCCTCCTTAAAGAACTGGCATGCCCAAAGCAGCTCCTCCCTGCGGTTGCCTTTAGGGCCTTGCTGCAGTTCAAAAGCCTTGGCTCAAACCTTAACCCTCTGCATATCTGTCTCCTTCCTTTTAGAAGCATCTCTAGGTACCCACAACTATTTTGGGAAATTAGCTGGGAACTTTGACCTTCCGAATCCTGTTCTTTCTGGTAGCAAATTTGGCTGTGTGGAGTTAAGTCAAAGACAAACCTTACCTCTTAAGGAAAAACGAGAGTGCCAAACCAGGGCGGACTAATTTAAATAAATCCATCCATTCGTGCTTCCCTTCACTTCTCTCATGAGGCTACCCAAAGTAATCCTCCCCTCCCGAAGCCCTGTTTTCTCAGCCCTTTAGCAAGTCATTTTTTTCTTGAATTTCACTTGAGTTCACATAGGGTTTGTACCCTTCTCTCCCCACCCCCGGAGAAGGCAATAGCAACCCACTCCAGTACTCTTGCCTGGAAAAGCCCATGGACGGAGGAGCCTGGTAGCTGCAGTCCATGGGGTCGCACACAGTCGGACATGACTGAAGCGACTTAGCAGCAGCAGCAGCAGCTCCCCACTCCAACTCCCGCACTCCCTCTGCTAAAACCTATAGAAGTGGGAAGTGGGAGTGGGGTAGGGGATATAATCTAGAGGGAGGAGACGGGAATGGATGGGTTCTAATTCCAGAGTCACTTACCACCCAGGTCACTAGCTGGGGACTCCTGAAGTGTTCAGAGCTCATGCGGTCCTCTGAGAGACTCATACTCTTGATCACAAGACAGTTGTTTCCCTTACACCTGCCCATCTGACAGCACACCAGGCAACTAGCTCTTGTCTTCTCTTTCTCTTGTCTTTCTCTTTCCCCTACCGCTTTTTCTCCTGGCTAGAAAATGAGGAGGAGGGCCAGAGCAGAAAGAGTCGATTCAGACCTAGCTGGGCAAACCTTGAAACAAGGGAAACAAAGCTTTCAAACATTCAGCCCCAAATTGGGGAGCTAGCAAAGCCGACTTCTTGGAAAAAAAAAAAAATCTTCCCTTTAAAGCCAATACTCTTTTAGCTCTCTTCCTCGGCTAAAAATGAAGTTGGTTCACTTGGTCCAAGTGTCCAAGGTTGAGGATCTTTTGTTCCCCTTTCTCCTCTACCAATTCAGTCCCAGCCAAACCCATCCTCTGAACTCCACACACCCTTGAGGACAGTGCCCAGTCTGCTTTTGCTGCTGCTAAGTCGCTTCAGTCGTGTCCGACTCTATGCGACCCCATAGATGGCAGCCCACCAGGCTCCCCCGTCCCGGGATTCTCCAGGCAAGAACACTGGAGTGGGTTGCCATTTCCTTCTCCAATGTGCCCAGTCTAAGAGCTGAGAAAACCAACCCAAACCCCATAGAACTACTTGAATACAAAGTTGAGGTGGAGGACTCCTTCAAAGCAGTAAGCCACGAGAAGATACCAGTAGAGTATAACTTTACTGGTTTTGCTGCTTCACACACCAGCGCCTTTCTAAAAAGAAAAAAAGGAAAGTTAAGTCCTTCAGTTGTGTCCGGCTCTTTGCGATCCCATGGACTGTAGCCTACCAGGCTCCTCCATCCATGGGATTTTCCAGGCAAGGGTACTGGAGTGGGTTGCTATTTCCTTCTACAAAAAAAGAAAGAAAGGAGGGGCAAATGCCTACGATTGGTGGAAACACGTAGGGGCACCCCAGCCTAGGACAAGGGTTTCCCCCTAAAACGGCAAGAACTCCTGCGGGTACTTTAGGGCTAGGTCTCTTATGGGCATTTAGCTGCCCCACTGGGGGCCTTGGGTTTCCCTGGTGGCTCAGAGGGTAAAGCGTCTGCCTACAATGCTGGAGACCTGGGTTCGATCCCCGGGTTGGGAAGATCCTCTGGAGAAGGAAATGACAACACTCCAGTACTCTTACCTGGAAAATGCCATGGATGGAGGAGCATGGAAGGTTATGGTCAATGGGATTGCAAAGAGCCGTACACATGAAGCAACTTCATTTCTGGGGACCTCGTGTTCATGGGAGTCAGTTCAGACATTGCTGCTGGGGCAACCTGAGTGGGTGGAGTGACTTGTCTCCTGCCCTGCTAGATTAGAGGTGTGACTATCATGATGGTGGTGGTGGTGGTTGGTGGTTTAGTTGCCAAGTCCTGTCTGACTCTTGCGACCCTATGGACTGTAGCCCGCCAGGCTCCTTTGTCCATGAGATTCTCCAAGCAAGAATACTGGAGTGGGTTGCCATTTCCTTCTCCAGGGGATCTTCTCGACACAGGAATAGAACCCGGGTCTCCTGCATTGCAGGCAAATTAAATGAGCTGTAAGGGAAGTCCAAAGCGAGCGCAAGGAGCCGGGCGTGTGGGGAGCGGGGCCCGGAGCAACTCGCAGCGGCAAGCTGGAGACCCAGGAGGTGAGGAAGGGGCCAGGAAGGTGCTCACCCGGCGCCAGACCGCCCCGGCCCGCCCGCGGAGAGGATGCCTGACCGCGCACTCTCTGTCCACCAAGGGCGCAGCGCGCCGCCGCGGCGGCGTGCAAAAACGAGGGGGCCGACCCACCCCGCCACCTCGCGGGGTCGCCGCCCCGGCGGCCCCGGGAGCGGGGCCGGGGTCGCCAGCCGGGCTATGTCGCAGCCGGCTGACGCACCCTCGCGTCCCTCCACCCGCCTTGGGTGGCGGGGGTAATGACGGGCGGTGCGAATATGGCAGCCGTCCGGGGACCCAGCCCGCGTTCGGGAGAGCGCACCGGAGCGGGGCGCGGCGGCGGGGGTTGGGGCGGGGGGTGCCACAGGCACTCCGCTTCGTCCAGCACGCAACGGTGCCGGCGGACAGAAGGTGGCGAAGGGCAAAGGAGCGGGGCCCCTGCGGGCCTGGGGAGCGAGACGCACCAGGGCGCGGCCACGGGGATGAGCAGACTGGGAACGGAGGAGGCAGACGTACGGATAGAGATGGGCACGGAAGGAGTGGACCCACGTAAGGCCAACGTCACAGAAGACTGGCAGCGGCACAGAACCGGCGTTGGAGGTGGGGTGGCCGCGCCATGACATACCTCATGAGTAGATCATGAGGGTGGAGTGCCTTAAAAGGGACAGGGAACAGCTAGAAGAGTGGAAAAGTGGAAGAAGGTGAAATAGGGTGGCGCTGAGACCAAGGAGTGAGAAAGGAGGGGCTGGGGCGGGACCCAGGGCAGAGAACTCTGGTCTAGCCTCAGGCAGTAGTCTCTCAGTCTCCAGCAGCACCAAGTACAACTCAAATCAATTTCAGTTCCTTATTCAAAAAGAATAAGGTTCTTGGAAGACTTAAAAGACCTTTTAGAACTAACACCCTCTGAAGATGTTCGTTTCATTATAGGGGACTGGAGATACCTAGAATAATAGCAAATTTGGCCTTGGAGTACAAAAGGAAGCAGGTCAAAGGCTAACAGAGTTTTGCCAAGAGAATGCACTGGTCATAGCAAACACCCTCTTCCAAAAACACAGGAGAAGACTCTACACATGGGCATCAACAGATGGTCAAAACCAAAATCAGATTGATTATATTCTTTGCAGCCAAAGATGGAGAAGCTCTATACACTCAGCAAAAACAAGACCAGGAGCTGACTGTGGCTCAGATCATGAACTTCTTGTTGTCAGATTCAGACTTAAATTGAAGAAAGTAGGGAAAGTCAACAAGGGTCCGTCTAGTCAAAGCTATGATTTTTCCAGTAGTCATATATGGATGTGAGAGTTGGATCATAAAGACAGCTGAGCATGGAAGAATGGATGCTTTTGAACTGTGGTGTTGGAGAAATCTCTTGAGAGTCCCTTAAACTGCAAGGAGATCCAGTCTATCCTAAAGGAAATCAGACGTGAATATTCATTGGAAGGACTGATGCTGAAGCTGAAACTCCAATCCTTTGGCCACCTGATGCAAAGAACTGATTCATTGGAAAAGATCCTGATGCTGGGAAAGATTGAAGGCAGGAGGAGAAGGGGACGACAGAGGATGAGATGGCTGGATGCCATCACTGACTCGATGGACATGAGTTTGAGTAAGCTCCGGGAGTTGGTGATGGACAGGGAAGCCTGGCGTGCTGCAGTCCATGCCATCACAAAGAGTCAGACACGAAAAGATTGAACTGAAGTGATCTGATTCACAAAGAGGCTTGCAAACACAAGCTAACTCACTGAAGGAAGGTGAAAGGGATGTGGGAATTGGGGGTGGGTGTTGTATAGGAAGAGAGGAATAGGGAAAGGGAAAAGCAAGAAAGCTGGCAATTTGAAGATATTTACACTCCTAGCTCTCCATAGGAACAGTATGGCACTAGCAAGGACAGCGGGGTTCACAGTGTCTTCTCAGGGGGGAGACTAAATGCAAAGGAGAATGGAGTTGGAGGCATTTTCTAGCAAGAGATAAGGGAAGGAGCTGAGGGCTAAAGGGTGGGTGGGGAAGAAGGAGGCATTGAAAGAATTGTGAATACAGAAAGGTTCTTTTTAGTCTCCCAGATACTAAACCTCTAAGAATAGAGTCCTCAACCCCATCAGATGGCCTCTTTCCCAGGCATTGTGGAAGATCCCTGAAGAGCTGAATTCATAGCAAAAACAACCATGTTTCCAGGATTTCTTCACCCTTGCCTGAAAGTCCCTCTCTAACTTATTTAATAGGAGGCCAGGAAGTTACAGGCAACCACAAGCCTTTTTCAGTGCCTTTCACAATTCTTTTAAAGGGGAGCAAAGAAGAGGGAATAAACAAAGCAGAGGGAGGGAGGAGAGAGACAGGAGAAATAATAATAGCTACTGTATTTTCAGCACCTAATTTGGGCAAGTCACTAAGCCAGGTGTTTTTGCATTCATCATTTCTCATTTATTCTTGATAACAACCCTGAAGAGTAGGTGCTATTATACTCTATAAGCCCCCCACCCCCAACTGCCTTTTCTAGTCCTGCTGAGCAGCTTGTAGGATTTTAGCCCGCCGATCAGAGATTGAACCTGGGTCCTCGGCAATGAGAGCACAGAGTTCTAACCACTAGATAGCCAGGGGAATTCCCAAGCCCCTTTTTAAAAATAAGAAAACAGGTTCACAACCCATTACTTCCCAACACATATATGCCCACATGCTTGATATTTATGCCAGAATGTCTCTAGTCATTTCATTTCTTATTCCACCCCAAACTTGGTTATTCCTGCTGTAGTTTACCAACTACCTGAACAATATCACCATGTACCCCAACATCCAAGGCAGCACTCTGGGACTCATTCTTTTGCCTGCTGTGATCTGGACCCTCTCAGGCAGAAGAGATTTTTGCAGATTTTCTCGGCCTTACCTGTATTACAAATCCCTGAGACTGCCAGGTTATTTCCATCCTCTATGCTTTGGCTCACCTTTCTTTCTCTGTCTGAAATGGCTTAAGTTCTCTACCTCCTTGGAAGGACTAATTCAAGATCATCTTGCCTCCTTACTTAATTCCTTCAGGCAGAACTTGACATTGCTTCCTCTCTGCCCTTCTCTACCTCTGGGCACATATTTGTTGATATAATTGCTTGCTCATACTAGACTATAAAACCCCTTGAGGTGAGGCACCAGATGTTATCATCTCTGTAACCTGAATTCCAGGTATTATTATTATCAATAATAGTTGTTGACTATTAACTATGTACCAAAGTGTTGACATGGAACCATATAGACAAGTGTACACATTCTTTAAAAATGAATCACTTTATCCTGTGGAGCCTTAGTATCTCAATGTATAAAATTTGGGGAGTTCTACTCAACATAGAATTTCCACTACCCCAGCCAATACTATTTCCAGCAACAATGAAAAGTTTTCTCTTGGATTAAGGTGCATGAAAGGACATTGAAATGTTTATATCAAGAGTGAATATATTTTTTTGTGATAGGCAGATGAAAATGAGAGTAAAATTGAAGTAAAATTTTGGAGAGTAGCCATCAGAATTCCTTCTCTAGACTTGGTGTGCCTCAGGGTCCTAATGAGTTACTTTTTCAATCTGGAAAAATTTCACAAGAAAACCTAACCATTTATAGATAATGAAACAGTTTATTTATTATTAAAAGTCTTTTTTATTTATTTTAAGCCCTAGTTTTTTTTTTGTTTTGTTTTGTTTTTTTTTTAGAAATACTGCCTCAACTTTATTTGTGGAGAAAACTAAGACTTCAGATAGTAAACTCGTTTTTGAAAAACATAAATTATTGAAACAGGGGAAACAAAGATTTTTCCATTCCATTATTACACTTATTTACTCAATAAAATGTATTGAGCACTTGTGGTATATCAAATACCATGCTTGATACATGCATGAGGGGGAGCAATGGGAATGACCATTTTATCCAAGAGACTACAGTGAAGGAGCCTCTCGCTGTCCATACAAAGAGCAAGACATGACTCAGCGACTAAACAACACCACAGTACATAAATTACTCCACATTTCCCTTAGTCTTTAGAACTGGCTTTTTTTTTCCTTCAATTTAGGACTCAAAATGGCTCACATGTAATTATGTATGCCATGACCACAGCTAATGGCAAATGCAGGACTTTTCCTTTATATTCTTTGCCTCTTGACACATTAATAATCAGCAAGTGCCCATGTAGTCACAGAAAAAAGTGTGGGAGAGCAGGTATGGAGAACTAGAAATTGTGATAAGTTTCCCTCTCCTAGGAAGCAACACAGACTCTCTTTTTTATTAGTTGCCTTAAGAAATAAACTTGCACTATCTTCAAATCCTTCCATCCCATCTTAAGGTTTAAGGAGACTGCCTCCTTGAAGTAGCAGCCTGTGCTTTCCTCTGTATAACCAAAGAGTCAGATGAGTGAGGGGTGTAAGAGTTAAATTAAGCATGGAAGCAATAAGCAACAGCTAAGAAATATGCAGACACCCTAGGTGTCAGGGTCCAAGATACGCTGTTTTTCCCTTTGTCTGTTCCTCCTCTTCTTCCTCCTGCCTCTCCTCCTTTTCTTGAAAGCCAGCTGACAAACTACTAGGGTGGAGCCCAGTCTGAGGGCTGGAAGGAGGGGAGGAAAAGCCTCACTAAGAAGACTTCACCCTCCCTGTTCCCAGTAGAACAACAACAACAAAAAGTCTTGGGGAGCTGGGGCTGAGTGGAAGGTTGGGCAGAATAGGGTGAAGTGAAGAAAGGAGGGGAGGGCAAGGAGAGATAGGGGCCCAGCAAAATACAACTGGTCTGGGTGAGTCAAGTTGTATATAAACAGAAAAGCCTGCATTTTTAAGTCTCTTATCCATGGAACAGCAAGCAAATGCGTAGCTGAAAGTAGTGCATCAATTCGGTTCAGTCGCTCAGTTGTGTCCGACTCTTTGCGACCCCATGAACCGCAGCACACAAGGCCACCTGTCCATCACCAACTCCCAGAGTCCACCCAAACCCATGTCCATTGTGTCGGTGATGTCATCCAACGATCTCATCCTCTGTCGTCCCCTTCTCCTCCTGCCCTCAATCTTTCCCAGCATCAGGGTCTTTTCAAATGAGTCAGCTCTCTGCACCAGGTGGCCAAAGTATTGGAGTTTCAGCTTCAACATCAGTCCTACCAATGAACACCCAGGACTGATCTCCTTTAGGATGGACTGGCTGGATCTCCTTGAAGTCCAAGGGACTCTTGAGTCTTCTCCAATACCACAGTTCAAAAGCATCAATTCTTCGGTGCTCAGCTTTCTTTATAGTCCAACTCTCACATCCATACACAATCAGTGGAAAAACCATAGCCTTGACTAGCTGGATCTTTGTTGGCAAAGTAATAGCTCTGTGTTTTAATATGCTGTCTAGGTTGGTCATAACTTTCCTTCCAAGGAGCAAGCGTCTTTTAATTTCATGGCTGCAATCACCATCTGCAGTGATTTTGGAGCCCCCCAAAAAATAAAGTCAGCCACTGTTTCACCATCTATTTGCCAAGAAGCGATGGGCCCAGATGCCATGATCTTAGTTTTCTGAATGTTGAGCTTTAAGCCAACTTTTTCACTATCCTCTTTCACTTTCGTCAAGAGGCTCTTTAGTTCTTTTTCACTTTCTGCCATAAGGGTGGTGTCATCTGCATATCTGAGGTTGTTGATATTTCTCCCGGCAATCTTGATTCCAGCTTGTGCTTCCTCCAGCCCAGCATTTCTCATGATGTTCTCTGCATATAAGTTAAATAAGCAGGGTGACAATATACAGCCTTGATGTATTCCTTTTCCTACTTGGAACCAGTCTGTTGTTTCATGTCCAGTTCTAACTGTTGCTTCCTGACCTGCATACAGGCTTCTCAAGAAGCAGGTCAGGTGGTCTGGTATTCCTATCTCTTTGAGAATTTTCCACAGTTTCTTGTGATCCACACAAAGGCTTTGGCATAGTCAATAAAGCAGAAGTAGATGTTTTTCTGGAACTCTCTTGCTGTTTTGATGATCCAGCAGATGTTGGCAATTTGATCTCTGGTTTCTCTTCCTTTTCTAAAACCAGCTTGAACATCTATCTGTAAGTTCACAGTTTACATATTGCTGAAGCCTGGCTTGGAGAATTCTGATCATTACTTTACTAGCATGTGAGATGAGTGCAGTTGTGTGGTAGTGCATAGTTCAGACCTAATAGGAACAAAATTACCCTCCTCAACTGCTTTCTTCTTGGTCTGCAGTTCCCCAGAGGGCATATTCCCCCTGTGAGCTCAGCTAGAAGGAGACCTTTTGCCCTTCTGCTAATGTTGAACAAGTGTTAAGTTCCTCACACATGCCAGAAGACAGTGCTAAATTTTGCCAGAAAAGGATATTTTAGAGAAGGAAATCTAGTTAGCTGAAAAGAGAAAGTCTGCAAGGAGATTGTGGGAGAAAAACAATGATGTAGCTTACAAACTATACAACCTTGGGCAAGTGACCTCACTTCTCTAAAAGTCAGTTTACTCACCTATTTCTTTTAAAGGTATACTGTTAGTACTTCTCAGAATTGTCAAAAGTTTTATAAAGATGCAGAGGTGACTTTACAGTAAAATTAATGAAGCTTGAGATTAATGAGGTCCCTCATTTGAATGGGCAATTTCCAAGATCGTGAGAGGGACCAGTGTGTTTTTCTTAAAGAGTCACCAAAGTTGTATAAGCTTCAGGCCCCCCGAACCTGGATCTGCCCTTGATGAGTTTATAACCTACAGCACAGTGCCTCATACAAGCAAAGAATTCAAAATAAGATAACTATTATCCTTAGCAATGACATTTCTTAAATCTATCAGCTTTAGATTGCATCCCTTTCTGGACACAGATATTGGGAACATGCCTCCATGTTTCCCATAACTTCCATATTTTATATATTATTACCTTATAAAAATTAATAACTGAACTGCTTGCTTGGGACATTCAGAGGCCTGGCTAAATTCACCTTAGGAATGGCCAATGGACCAGGAGCAGGTGACCAGGATTTGAAATTCTCTTGGAAGAGCACCATCCAAGATAAGTTGTAGCAAGCCTTTTACCATCCATTGAGTTTAGCTGTGCCTCAGGTTGCTAACTTTTTGACTAAGGTGTGTGTGTGTGTGTGTTTGTGTGTGTGTGTGTTAGGGCTAGGGGTTGGGTAAGCATGGATTTTTCCCATCATTTAGATCTATAAACTGGGAGGGGGACGAGACCATAATCAGCAACTAAACCAAAGCAGAAAAACGGGTCCTTGGCATCATCTGAAGGAAAGGAATAAGATCCTTGACCCGGTCAAAAAAATGTATATTCCTGGGTCAGGAAAGGATTCTATTGAGTATACATGAAAAAATATTTGCATTCTTGCTTTCATATTAAACTAATAAATACACAAAATTGCATAAGAGAATGTATAAATAGAACAGGAACTTATTTATTACTGAGCTTGATTCAGAGAGGCACCAGGGCCCTGCAGGCCCCTCTAGGGCAAGCTTATGATTATCATCCTTGCATTACCACAAGTAGCTCTCATTTCCCTAACAGATAGGTTGTGCCCATCTTCCACTGCCCCCAAAACCAATGGGAAAATGGCTTTCACCCTCTTGCCTATTGTATTCTCATCATTTCTATGAGAAAGTACATGGGAGAGAAGAAAGAAGTTGGGAAGTATGGGAGTATGTCTTTGGTGCTTTCTTAAAACATTTTCACTAAGATACCTATTGAAGTACTTCATCTTTATTTTTTTCTTCCTCTGCTCTATGTTTGTCCAAATGGCCCTGTATTGTGGTAGCTCCCTCCTCTCAAGTCATATCACAAATAAAGTCATAGCAGCCACAATGACAAGACATTACCTTATCAAGTCAGGCTAGTAGTGAATTTAAAAGAGTAAGGCAGGCAGATTAGAAGTGGTAATTCACTTCATAACATGAGATAAATGATTTGATTTGGGAAGTGAGTCTACAGTATGTCATGGGGATTTAGGCAACTACTCCTGTTTACATGGTATAAACACATAGGTGAAATGTTCAAGACTATGTGAAAAAAATATATACACAAATATGATGAAAATAAAACACTGAAGGCACACACTTAGAAGTAAGAGTTAGTCACCCAAGCACAGAATGTTGTTGCAGGAAGGGCCTGAAGAGGTCACTTCATTTACATTTTTCAACATGTCTTAGGCATATCAATAGTGGTATGAAGGATTATCTTGGGCGGTACAGAGTTAAATATTTTCTAAAAGTATGCCTTTATTTTTATGGTCATCTTCTGTTTATGGGAAGTTAAACTGACTTTCTATTTATGGTATGGCTATTTTTGATGAATTTTTTAGTAAAATAAGTCAGTTTATTTAAGGAAGCATGTTAAGTAAATAATAGTACAGGTGATATTCAGATATAGTCTAAAACATGAAAGTGAAATGTAAATAATTGAACTTTAGCAAACAATGATTGAATCCAATTATTTTCCCAATTTGGTAGCTCCTTTCTTAGACACTTTGGTTTAAAGGACGGTCTAACCCTCAAATCAACAAATATACAGCAAGCCTCCTTCTCCTCCTACGCCCATGACAAAATTGCTAATAGAACATGGAAGTTTTCCACTGAGCCTGGATGAAAACTTACACTCTTTCTGAGCATACTTCTATACAAAGTTTTCCTTGAACCTCCAGTTTGAACTAAGGAGGAGGGGCTCTCTTCTAGCCCTTATAGAATGCTGACTTAATTCTTTAATAGGACCTACCACATTACAGTACACTATCTTTTTATGTGGAAGTTTCATTCATTTTACTATCAGTTTCTTGAGGTTAGGAGTTCAATCATCTTTATATTTTTAACACAGTACTTGTCACATAATGAGTACTCAATAAAAGTTGGTAGAATAGAATAATTTACAGCCACAATGTCTGGGTGTGAATACTGACTTCCCACTCACTAGTTGTGTAACCCTGAACAAGTTATTTAACGTATCTGGCCTTGGTGCGCTCATCTGTAAATAGGAACAATAATAGTACCTACCTCATTGGATATTGAGAGGATTATGTAACTTAATACATATACATATAACATGCTCAGAACAGTACTTGGTAGACTAAGCATTATACAAATTTTTACTATTATTATGTTGAACTGAAATATGTTGCTGTTATTTAGCTGCTAAGTTGTGTCTGACTTCTTTGCAACTCCAAGGACTGTAGTCCACCAGGCTCCTCCATCCATGGAATTTCCCAGGCAAGAATACTGGAGTGGGTTGCCATTTCCTTCTCCAGGGGGTCTTCCTGACCCAGGGATTGAACCCACGTCTCCTGCATTAGCAGGCAGATTCTTTACCACTGAGCCACCAGGGAAGCCCTGAACTGAAATATGCCTTTTGATATTATACCTATGCATCTTGGGAAATAACCTCTGGAAAAACAAAAAGAGCAAGGCCACTTCTTTTTCCATGTCATAGTTTCAAATGTCTCACTTTCATTTCCCTCCCATAAATGTCCCTGACTGCTTAATCCATCCTTTGTATAGTATGGTTACCATTCCTTCAACAACCTGAACAACCTGTTTTCTTGGTTGGTTAGAACAAAATGATCAGAAATTCTAGGCTAGGGATGCTGTCTCACAGAGATGAACGTACCTCCCCCTATTGTTTACCAGGTAAATAATTACAAGGATGAGTATAAATATCTCTATTACCAGAAAGCAGAGATGGGGACAAAGGAAGCTTATCCCAGATTTTAATATAACAATGAAAAGTTGGGAAGAATCTGAATGTTCACAACAAGCTGTTGGGTAGCTAAATTATAGCACATGCATATGATTACACAATTATTCAAATTTAAGGTTTTCAAATATTCTCAGTGACCATGGGAAATATTTATGTAATAATGTTAAACGTAAAAATAGGACACAAAAGTACACTTACACTATCATTTAATTTTTGTTCAGCAAACATTCCACACATTTTTTACCATAGAAACAAACACATATCCAGTATTAAAAAAGGATAACAGTAGAATTATAAGACAATTTTACTTTACAATTTTTCTATAATAAGCATGTATTACTTATATAATTTGAACATTTTTTTGAGTTGGATGTTGAATCAAAGTTGTAGGTAACTGAAGGATTATGGAACATTTGTTTCCTTTTTTATACTTATCTGTTTTCCAAATTTTCTATAACAACTTTGTATGTATTGTAATTAGAATAAAATAGGATGAATTGTTTGTAAATCAGCATCCTATCATAAACATCACTTGCCTGAATCACATCAGCTTAAAGAAAGGATACTCAAGTAGTATGTATATGTAACACTAGTAATAGGAACCACTCATATTTCCTACTGAGAGAGTAATTTCCTAGGCAGGTTGATAAGAGTTCCAGGGGTCTCCAAGGAGAGAGGGGTGTGGAATTCTCAAGGAGGAAGAAAAGACAAACTTTTTTCCCCTCTACATTCCTTAGGATTATATAACAATAATGTATCCTGCTTGAGGACAGTCTCTGGAAAAAAACCTTCTGGCTAATCATGTTATCTTAAAATGTAAATTATGGGAGTAGGTCTAGTGAGGTCTTTACAACCTCCAGACATTCTTTTGATTCATTGTAATAACTAATTGGAGAGTATATAACTCCATTGCTAACACTAGCAAGGGGGTACTCTTTCTGCCCTCTTCTGATGTCTATGTCAGAAGCTTTCTCTATCCCTTTCATACTTTAATAAAACTCTATTGCACAAAAGCTCTGAGCAATCAAGCCTCATCTCTGGCCCCAGATTGAATTATTCTCTGGAGGCCAAGAATCCTGGCATCTTTTCATGGTTTAGCAACAACCTTTCACTACCTAGATTATCAGAATAAACTCCTAATTAGTCTCCCTGTCTCCACTTTTGCTCTCATGCACTGCAGCTAGGATTGATTATTCCAAAATCAGAAATTTCTCAGTGCTGTCTTATTGTCCTTAAGATAATAGATAAAATATCTTAACATAGCTTACAAGAAAGGCCTTCATAAATGTTTCACACATTTTTCCCTAGCCTCATCTCCTCAACAAAGACTTGCCACCTGTCAGGACAATGCTTTGCAAGCCAAAGTACAGAATTCTGGTGAAAGTCATGCTTCCTCCTTACATATTTGGCAGAATAATTTTCCTTAGTAACAATCACAATTCTAAATCGGGCATGTTGTGCATCTGTGTGATTAGTTTCTGCACGGTATTTGGGACATGAGTTCCCCAACCAGAGATGAAACCCATACCTCCTGCATTGGGAGCCCAGAATCTTAACCACTGGACTGCCAGGGAAGTCTCTAGACCTCATTTTTGGTGAAGGCAGAATCCAGGTCAGTTTTACTCTCCGGTATAACATGCTGCTTGGAAGAGAGTAGATGATCAATAAATATTTGTTACCTCACACAAGCTAATTGAATAATATCCTCTATTTTTTTTTTTTTTTTTTTTTTGCTAAGTGTGTGTCTTTGACTCCTCTCCTCTATAAAGCTCCTGAATGTGCCTGAATGACAAGGGGTCATAATAGTGGAGGCAGGGTTAAGTGGAGTAGGTTTTTCCCATTAATAATAATTGGGTAAGAGCTTGGGCTGAAATTAGTCTATATCTCTGTAATAATAATAATACACACGAATCAGGTAAAACTAGTCTTCTAGACACTACCTGTAGAAAGACATTTAATTCCTGCAATAATCCTGAAAGTACTGTTATTATTTTGCAGATGAAGAAATTAAGATAGAACTTAAGTAACTTTGCCAAGATCACATAGGATATCACCCCTTTCAGTTATCCTGATTGCTTCTGGGTCCAAAGAACATTCGACAAGCCACAGAATCCTCAGAAATATGTTCTAGAGCAGCAGTCCCCAATCCTTTTGGCACTAGGGGCCAGTTCTTTGGAAGACAGTTTTTCCATGGACTGGCCAGGGGATGGTTTCATGATGATTCAAGCACATTACATTTATTGTACACTTTATTTCTTTTATTATTACATTGTAATATATAATTAAATAATTATACAATTCTCATTTGCCACTCACTGATAGGGTGGTGATATGAGTCTGCAAGCAATTGATTATGGTCTCTGTGCAGTCAAATCTCTCTGTTTATGATAATCTGTATTTGAGCCACTGCCTAGTACTAGCATCACCATCTCAGCTCCACCTCAGATCATCAGGCATTAGATTCTTATAAGGAACATGCAAGCTAGATCCCTCGCATACACAATTCACAGTAGGGTTTGCACTCCTATAAGAATCTAATGCCAACGCTGATCTGACAGGAGGCAGAGCTCAGGCAGTAATGCGAGAAATGGGGAGCAGCTGTAAATACAGATGAAGCTTCGCTCTCTAGCCCGCGGTTCACCTCCTGCTGTGTGGCCCTTGTTGCTAACCAATACAGGTCCATGGCCCAGGGGTTTGGGGCCCCTAGTGTAGAGATCTAAGTAAGAAACTTAAATCTGCACAAATTTTGAACAGGGAAGTCTTATCTAATGACTCTAGTAGAAATGAAGCAGCAGGCACTATTCCATGGTCACCAAAAGGGTCATTTATTGTGGAATTATTTTTGCATTTAGAATTTGCTTTAAAATTAGACTTGACAATTTCAGCCAATATTATTGTTCTCATTTTAGAGCATCTGAAATGTACAATATTTGTGAAAAAAAATTACCTTGCACAAAATCAAGATTTTTGTGACAGTACTTACTCCAGTACATCATGGTTCTCACACTTGAGTGAGCATTAGGATCACCTGGATGTCTTGTTAAAAACAGATTGCAGGGCTCCACCCCAGGGTTTCTGATTCAGTAGATTGTGAGTGGGACCCAAGATTCTCATTTCTAGCAAATTCCCAGGTTATGCTGATGCTGCTATTCTGGGAACCATATTTAGGAAACTAATAGTCTGTGTTTTTCTCATTAGGGTACTGGGAACATACATCCTGATAGCCTGTTATTGCTCTACAGGTATTAGAAACCAACAGTTGACTGATCCATAGGAAGTTCTTTTTGTTGATTTTCAGGACAAAAATTTTTTTGTGTGTAGTTAATTAAATATTTTTTCCATGTATAGAAGTAGCTAATAATAATGACTACCTTATTCTGAATACCTATTCCACTGTCAAGCACTTTGTAGACATTACTTCATTTACCCTTCACCTCGGCACTGAAACTCTCATTTTATCCTGGGTAGAAGCTGAAGGCCCAGTGATGAAAATGATGGTGGAAGACAAAGGTGACTCTGAAGAACACAACTGGAGAGAATAAATCATCATCATCATTATCTAACATTAGTGGAGCACTGTGATAATCCCAATATTGGCCTTATTTAATCCATACAACCACCCTCAGAGTTAATATCCTAGTCTTATGGCCAAGTCCATGCTAGAATGTGTGTGTGTGTTTAACCTCTACTGTCTCCCAATGCTTAGTCAGTCTCAGGCTTTTGAATGTACCCATTTTGAATTCGGTGGATGGGGGTGACAGTAGTGTAAGTAGGAGATTCTAGCCTTATGATAGTTAAGGATCATATTTTGGGGAGGTTATTATTAGAAAAAAAAATTAGTCTGGTGGCTTTAGCAATGGCCCATTCCCCAGTTGCTTAGAGCTTCTCAATTTTAATCATCTGTCTGTCTGCACAGAACTCCTGGCAGACACATTCTCCCTGTTGGAGAAGCAATAACTGACACTGATCACCTGTGTTTGATAATACTTATTCTTCAGAGAGTTCTCCAAACAGCTTTAAATTCCTTCAAAAGCCTATCACAGGCAGAGCCTTAAAAAAATGTCACTTGTCTAAGGCTTCACATCCCCTAAAAACACCAAATTTCAACTTTCATCTTTATTGCTAAATTGCAGCATTGAAAGTATTCATCATATGAATTCAAATATGGAGCCCATGATGGGAGCACGCTTCCTATGGTACATTTTTGATATTTCTATATAACAATTTTAAAAAATCTTTCAATAGCATTGTATTATTCATACTTATTAAAATACCATTTTGTTTAATGTGATAATTTGAAACATACCATAATTTTGTGGACATTTTTGGTATTTCATTTAAAAATATTCTGAGAATTTCAACAAAAAGAAGTAATCCAGATTCCTTTGACCACTGTGAGGTCTGGCCTTATGCAGACCCCCTTCCCTAAACTGACTGTGCTGTGCTGTGCTTAGTCACTCAGTCACGTCCAGTTCTTTGCTACCCTGTGGACTGTAGGATCCTCTGTCCATGGGGATTCTCCAGGCAAGAATACTGGAGTGGGTTGCCATGCCCTCCTCCAGGGGATCTTCCCAACTCAGGGATCGAACCCAGGTCTCCCTCTTTGCAGGCGGGTTCTTTACCATCTGAGCCAGCAGGGAAGCCCTAAACTGACGAGATTCTTTAATCCCACATCTTTACTCTCTCAAGGTGAAAACCTAACCTAATTCTCACAAGCACTTTTATAATTCTACAAACCTGTATAGAGAGCTTCTGAAAAGCAGATTCTTTCCTCCAATTTATCTAGCATTAAATAAAAAGAAATTTTTCATTGGCCTTCCAATTTTCCTTACTATATATGCCTAATTACAGTGAAGTTAAATAGCAATTATGTGTATCAGTAAACAAATGTTAGATTGACTTTTACATTCTAGTTTATGTTACTAAAATACAATGAATCTTTAATCTTCATAGTATATTGCTCAGATAGAATGCAGATCTGCTTATGGAAAGATTATTAATTTTAAGATGAGACATTGGCAGCATGTTTATTGTCAGCTTTGTATATATGACACAGCCAACTTATGTAGGAGTTCTTATCACAGAATATGTTTTTAATCAAAAAAAGAATTGTTTTACCAGACCCCCAAATACATCCGCTATTGAGCAGGACTCTTCTTTTCATCACTAACCCAAACTGGGTTCAGCTCCCAGAACTCTAGCCTGCTGCTGCTGCTGCTAAGTCAGTCGTGTCCGACTCTGTGCGACCCCATAGAAGGCAGCCCACCAGGCTCCCGTCCCTGGGATTTTCCAGGCAAGAACACTGGAGTGGGTTACAATTTCCTTCTCCAATGCATGAAAGTGAGAAGTGAAAGTCAAGTTGCTCAGTCGTGTCCGACTCTTCGCGACCCCATGGACTGCAGCCTACCAGGCCCCTCCATCCATGGGATTTCCCAAGAGTATTGGAGTGAGTTGCCATTGCCTTCTCTGGAACTCTGGCCTAGGTATATACATATACCTAGACTATATATATATATATATATAACCTCAGTACTCTCTGTAGCAGAGGAGAGCTTGAATGCTTTATATGGTACCTCAGACACAGAGTTCTAAATTAATTTAATCCAAAGATCAAAATTCTTCATCCCTGTCCCTAGAAACAGATTACCTTTGGATATCCTCTGTACAGATACAGGCACTGGTACAGGTTTTCCTTTCTGCTACTGGTATGTGATGCAAGTCAGATGACTCTGCCTCTTAGTAAGGCCACTTCTGCAATGGATGATCAGAAGTCCCATCTCAGACCCAACTTGTTGTTGGGATTCTGCCAATTACATCACTAGCAGTGATTTCACTCCCACCTGGTCTGCAGCAAGTAACCCTAGCTACACAGCCAGGTATCTATAGGCTAGGTAAGCCTACCTACCACCCATCCTTCTTCAGTGTACTGTCCCTTTCTTATTAATTTCTCTCTGTATAACCAATACTAATTTACATCTTCATTTCAATGTTCTGCCTGTCAGAATATCTGTTAACTCCAATGTTGTTTTCTTATCTCAAAGACATAATTCCCTTTGTTCATAAAGTTCAGTAAAACCCCCAGAAGTAGTGCTACTAAACTCATGGGAGGGGCAGTAAATCCCCTACATAATACCTTTTGTTCTAACTCTTGGGTCTATGAAATATAATCAGCCTTTTAAAGGTATAATTGAGACTGACATGGAAGAATCCTGGGTTCTGCATCCCCAGTTAGTTAGAACCTGGAGCAATTAACCTCTCATTTAGTCCTAGTGGATTATACCAGAAAAATACTATCAATAATAAATTCTTCCACAGCACCAGAATTGTAGTGGAGATATTCTGGTTTCTAATAGGCATTCTACATATGAAACTATTCCCAGGATGTAGCTCACTCTCTTTGAGTATGCCTCTAATAGAAAATCTTTGAGTACTGATTTTTGCTATTAGTTATGCTCAAATAGGCAACAGGAACTTTAACTACCATTGTGAAAACCACTGTGCACAAGTTTGTATTTGTTTGGCACATATTGATTGCTATGGGAGAAAGAGACTTGAAATATCAAGGGAGATCAGAGAAAGCTTACCTGAGAGGTTGAGTAAATGCTAGTAAGGTTAAGAGGAAGTACATAGGAAGAAGAAATATCATGGGCAAAGGTCTGTCAGCACTAGGGTCTTACATATGGGGTTTTATATATGTCCAAAAATCAAAAAGGCCATAGAAGTTGGAGGAAAGTGAGTGAGAACAGCACAATTTGAGGCTGGAGATACAGAAAGGGGCCAGATTATACAGGAGTTTATAGAGATCCTAAAGAGTTTTGTTTTTCTCCAAAAAGCCACTAATTTTTTTAGCAGAGGAGCAACATAACCAGGTATGTATTTTGAAATGTATCTTTGGCTGTATTGTAGAGATCAGATTGGAGGAGGCTGTGGTAAATTAGGGGAGACAAGTTAGGAGGCTGGTGCAGGAGTTCAGCAATAAAAGATTGTAATTTATACCATAGCTTAGATTATAGCTTAGATAGAGACTGAAGATGCAAAGAAGTTTCATTTTAGAGAAACTTAGGAGGTACTATCAACAGAATTTGGTAAGGGATTTCATATTGGAGATGAGGGAGAGGGAACTGAAAATAACTGAACACAGCAATTCCACTCCTGAGCCAGAGAAAACCATAACTAAAAAAATGCATGCACTCCAATGTTCATTTCAGCACTATTTACAATAGTGGAGGAATGGAAGCAACATAAATGTCCATCAACAGAGGAATGGATGAAGAAGATGTGGCACATATACACAGTGAAATATCACTCAGCCATAAAAAGGAACAAATTTGTGCCATTTGCAGATATGTACATAGACCTAGACTGTAACACAGAGTGAAGTAAGTCAGAAAGATAAAAACAAATATCATATAGTAATGCATATATGTGAAATCTAGAAAACTGATACAGATGAACCTGTTTGCAAAGCATAGCGTCACAGACATAGAGAACAAATGTATGGACACCAAGTGGGGGAAAAAGGGGGTTGGATGACTTGGGAGATTGGAATTGATATATATACACTACTATGTACGAAATAGGTAACTAATGATAACCTACTGTATAGCATAGGGAACTCTACTCAATGCTCTGTGGCAACAAAAAGGGGATATGTGTATATGTATAGCTGATTCACTTTGCTGTATAGCAGAAACTAACACAACATTGTAAAACAACTAAACTCCAATTTAAAAAAAAAAAAAAGAAACGAACTGAACATGGGGTCTAAATCATTGATTCACTTTGGTTTGCTCATTTAAAATCTGACAAATAATGTATGTTTGATTTTGCCTAAAACCTTCCACTGATAGGCAAGAGGCAGTATAATTCAGAATGTGGATTCTGAATCAAGATTGCCTGCACTATAATGTTGTTTCTACTTACTTGCATTGTGGCCTTGGGTAAGTCATTTCATCTCCCTGTGCCTAGGTTTCCTGTTTTGTAAAATGGGAATGATGATAGTTCCCAACTCATAAAATTACTGTGAGAACTAGATGAGACAATACTAGAAAGTGCTTAGCACAATGTTTGTCATGGTAAGTGGTCAATGTTACTAACTATTGTTCTTAGATAAGACTCTGAAAATCATTTCACTGCCCAGTAGTGCTTTGTTGTGAGTCCACAGATTCATATTTTCAGGCATAGGAGGTCTTTTCTCAGTGGCTGTCTTGAGGCAAAGGGTCATGAATGAAGCTCAGCAGTGATGGGCTCTTCTAGCTAATACTGTTAACTCATTTCCCAGTCTCTTCCACTAGGTGGGCAAGAGGGAGGATGCCAAATCAAAACTGCATGGCTCATGACTAATCATGACTAATGCTGAAGGTGAAGCTCCAATACTTTGGCCACTTGATGCAAACAGCCTACTCATTAGAAAAGACCCTGATGATAGAAAAGATTGAAGGCAAGGGGATGACAGAGGACAAGATGGTTGGATAGAATCACTGACTCAATGGATGTGAGTTTGAACAAGCTCTGGGAGATAGTGAAGGACAGGGAAGCCTAGCATACTACAGTCCATGGGGTCACAAAGAGTCAGACAGGAGGACTGAGTGACTTAACAACAACAAACCCCTACAGCTGTGATATCTAGAAGCAGCAAGAGTAATGTAATTAAAGTAGAAATAAGACCATGTTCCTTCCTTACCCAAAACCTTTCAATGGGTTTTATCTTTACTCTTAAAAGAAAACATATTGTCCTTACCAATATGTACAAGTCCCTGCATGGTCAGAAGTATCTACCTCTGTGTCTTCAGCATCAACTTGCTTCCATTCCCTTTTTCTCTCAGCAGTGGCCATACTAGACTTCTTTCAGTTTCTTATTTTGGTCATGCTCTCTCCTGCTCCACATAATCTTTACTTATGATATTATTTCTAGAGTGCCAATTGTTCCTGTTTCTGCCTAGTTTACTAATCATTTTTAATCAAACGTTCTTTGATCTCCCGAAGAGGTTAAATCACCCATTATAGCATATAATCAGTTCAGTCCAGTCGCTCAGTCGTGTCTGACTCTTTGCGACCCCATGGACTGCAGTATACCAGGTCTCCCTGTCCATCACCAACTCCTGGAGTTTACTCAAACTCATGTCCATTGAGTCGGTGATGCCATCCAAGGATATCATGCTCTGTTATCCCCTTCTCCTCCTGCCTTCAATCTTTCCCAGAATCAGGGTCTTTTCAAATGAGTCAGCTCTTCACATCAGGTGGCCAAAGTATTGGAGTTTCAGCTTCAAAATCAGTCCTTCCAATGAACATTCAGGACTGATTTCCTTTAGGATGGACTGGTTGGATCTCCTTGCAGTCCAAGGGACTCTCAAGAGTCTTCTCTAACACCACAGTTCAAAAGCATCAATTCTTCAGTGCTCAGCTTTCTTTATAGTCCAACTCTCACATCCATACATGACTACTGGAAAAATCATAGCCTTGGCTAGATGGACCTTTGATGGCAAAGTAATGTTTCTGCTTTTTAATATGCTGTCTAGGTTGGTCATAACTTTCCTTCCAAGGAGTAAGCGTCTTTTTATTTCATGGCTGCAGTCACCATCTGCAGTGATTTTGAAGCCCAAAAAAATAAAGTATGTCACTGTTTGCACTGTTTCTCTATTTGCCATGAAGTGATGGGACCGGATGCCATGATCTTTGTTTTCTGAATGTGGAGCTCTCAGCCAAGTTTTTCACTCTCCTCTTTCACTTTCATCAAGAGGCTCTTTAGTTCTTCTTCACTTTCTGCCATAAGGGTGGTGTCATCTGCATATGTGAGGTTATTGATATTTCTCCTGGCAATCTTGATTCCAGCTTGTGCTTCATCCAGCCCAAGGTTTCTCATGATGTACTCTGCATATAAGTTCCATGTCCAGTTCTAACGGTTGCTTCCTGACCTGCATACATATTTCTCAAGAGGCAGGTCAGATAGTCTGGTATTCCCATCTCTTTCAGAATTTTCCACAGTTTATTGTGATCCACACAGTCAAAGGCCTTGGCATAGTCAATAAAGCAGAAATAGATGTTTTTTCTGGAACTCTCTTGCTTTTTTGATGATCCAGTGGATGTTGGCAATTTGATATCTGGTTCCTATGGCTTTTCTAAAACCCAGCTTGAACATCTGGAAGTTCACAGTTCACGTATTGTTGAAGTCTGGCTTGGAGAATTTTGAGCATTACTTGGTAGTGTGTGAGATGAGTGCAATTGTGCAGTAGTTTGAGCATTCTTTGGCATTGCCTTTCTTAGGGATTGGAATGAAAACTGACCTTTCCAGCTCCTGTGGCCACTGCTGAGTTTTCCAAATGTGCTGGGATATTGAGTGCAGCACTTTCACAGCATCATCTTTGAGGATTTGAAACAGCTCAACTGGAATTCCATCACCTCCACTCACTTTGCTTATAGTGATGCTTCCAAAGGCCCACTTGACTTCACATTCCAGGATGTCTGGTTCTAGGCGAGTGATCACACCATCAAGATTATCTGGGTCATGAAGATCTTTCTTGTACAGCTCTTCTGTGTATTCTTGCCACCTCTTCTTAATATCTTCTGCTTCTTTAGGTCCATACCATTTCCATCCTTTATTGAGCCCATCTTTGCATGAAATGTTCCCTTGGTAGCTCTAATTTTCTTGAAGAGATCTATAGTCTTTCCCATTCTCTTGTTTTCCTCTATTTCTTTGCACTGATCACTGAGGAAGGCTTTCTTATCTCTCCTCGCTATTCTTTAGAACTCTCCATTCAAATGGGTATATCCTTCCTTTCCTCTTTTGCTTTTGGCTTCTCTTCTTTTCACAGCTATTTGTAGGGCCTCCTCATTCAGCCATTTCGCTTTTCTTGTTCTTGCATTTCTTTTTCTTGGGGATGGCCTTGCTCCCTATCTCCTGTACAATGTCATGAACCTCCGTCCATAGTTCATCAGGCTCTCTGTCCATCATATCTAGTCCCTTAAATCTATTTCTCACTTCCACTGTATAATCATTAGGGATAATAACATCATATTTTTTTCTTTGTTACACATCATAGATACAAATTTATATCCATATGATTAATGATAATTATCAGCAAGAAACTCAGGTCTCCTGTCAAAAACTATATAAGTAAAACATCTTGGAAGGTGATTACTCAATACCAGTCATGCCTTTAGATTACAACCCTGGACAATACAGATGTTTCTGACATGTAAGGAGAAAGAGAAGTAAGAGTTCCAGAAGGAGCAGCCCAAGGGCAAGAGAGAAGCCAGGAGACTGAATAATGGAGAGCAAGGAGAAGCTATCTTTAAGGAACTGCACACTAATAGCATTGAATGTAGCAGGTCTGGGGAGAAGTCCCCAAGCGTCCATATCCCTGATGCTCACTTCTCCTTCATCAGTCCGGATAATAAATACTCATTTAATAAAATATCTAGTGCACATGCCAGATGCTACACAGGGTGCTGGAGTTACTGCAAACATCAAAATAGCTCTGCCTTCAGGCAGCACTCACACAAAGATGACAACACTGAAGCAGCAAGTGTTTTAAAAAACTAATGTGAGTTTTTAAAAATAAGCATCCATGTCAGCCTTGGTGGAAAGGGGCAGAGGTAAAGGCAAGGAGAAGGAAATCCATTATACTGAAAATAGGACTCCAGGTTCATCACATTATGGATTTCATCTGAGTAAAGGTGTTAAAAAATCCTCATTGTGGGCTCTCTTTCTCACCCTTCTTCACCCACAGTTGAGTCAAGATGACCTTTGGGTTATGGGACCAAGGAAGCCAGTTTGTATGGAGAGAACCCAAAATGTAAAATCAGTTCATGCTTAGTGTTTTGCACAACAGAGAAGCTTGAGTCTTCACTCCAAAGGGACTTCTTGCCCAGTGTACAGTAAAAACAAAAATATCTGTTGAACCCTGTGCTTAGCAGTAAACATCTTAAAGAGTAACAATAATAAGATATAATTTTTCATGGAATCGTCAGCATTTAAAAAGATTAGTAAAAGTATTTAGTGTTTGTGAAATTGTAGATTTTTTAATGTGACAGTGGGGTTGCAGTGTTACTTTCTTGCTGCTAAACTGTCACTAAAGGTGGTGTTATGGGGAGATTTCTGAATTTAAGACTATCCTCAGAGCAACCATCTGAAGGGGCAGAGTAGTACAGAAGAAAGACCTTTCAAATTAGAACCAGAGAAAAACATAATATCAGAAAATGGCAGATCTCACTTCCTGGGGTGGGAGAAGAGACCTCACAAAAAATATGAAGAAATCAAAGGTTGATGTCATGAGTGACCAATAAGAAGTTACTGAGACTTCTGATGCATTCTGAAATTTGAATCACCACTGATTTCTGGAGAATGATTTACTATTTTAAACTTGAAGCTCTTTTGAATAACCTGACCAGGCATGCAAATCTCCATTTATGAGTTCACATCTTGGAAATTTCCTTCATTTAAGAAAATAAAGTTTATTTATGAATTTTTGGTATGTGGGTATGTATGAAATGTTTATCTACAGGAAATACAATACGGAAAAGAAAGTTCAAAGCATAGGAGTGATTGTAAAAACATTCTTTTCATTCTTACCCATTTTTTGTAGGACCTAGAGGCCAGGAGGAATGTGATTTGATCACAAATGAGATCTCTGGGGTAGTGGAGGATAGAATGAGAGCAAGAATTACATTTACACTTTGGCATTACAAAAAGAATTCAAAGATTACCCTAATATATGTGTGCCTTGGAGACCAGGAAAACAGTGCTGTCTGACCCCTAAAGGGAAAGTTGGGAGGGGGCAAGTCTTAAAAGGACAATGAAGAACATTATTTTTGCCCATGATATGGGCATCTCACCATATCCATGGTCCTAACCTGTGCTCTGACTTTCATCTAAAAAGTCAGAAGGTGTTAAATCAGTCTTTCTAGACAAAAACCAGGAATCTGATGATTAGGCCAATGCCATAGAAGCACTTAAGGGTGAACTTTGGAAATTTTATCTCATAAAGTATCACTGTCTTCCTATTCTACCCTTCTTCAGATCTGAATTTTGTGAGCTGTTGTTCGGTCCCTAAGCTGTATCTGATTCTTTGCAACCCCATGGACCGCAGTATGCCAGGCTTCCCTGTCATTCACTATTTCATGGAGTTTGCTCAAATTCATGTTCATTGAGTTGATGATGCTATCTAACCATCTCATTCTCCTCTGCCCCTTTCTCTTTTTGCCTCCAATCTTTCCCAGTATCAGGGTCTTTTCCAATGAGTCGACCCTTTGCATCAGGTGGCCAAAGTATTGAAGCTTCAGCTTCAGCATCAGTGCTTCCAATGAATATTCATGGTTGATTTCCTTTAGGATTGACTGGTTTGATCTCCTTGCAGTCCAAGGGATTCTCAAGAGTCTCCTCCAGCACCACAATTCAGAGTCATCAATTTTTCAGCACTCAGCCTTCTTTATGTTCCAACTTTCACATGTGTATATGACTACTGGAAAAAACATAGCTTTGAATATACAGACCTTTGTTGGCAAAGTGATGTATTTGCTTCTTAATATACTGTCTCGGTTTGTTATAGTTTTTCTTCCAAGGAGCAAGTGTCTTTTAATTTCATGGCTGTAGTCACTGTCCGCAGTGATTTTGGAACCCAAGGAAATTAAGTCTGTCACTGTTTTCACTTTTCCCCCTTCTATTTGCCATTAAGTGATGGACTAGATGCCATGATCTTAGTTTTTTGAATATTCAGTTTTAAGCCAGCTTTTTCACTGTCCTCTTTCACTTTCATCAAGAGGCTCTTTAGTTCCTCTTCACCTTCTGCCATTGGAGTAACATCATCTGCATGTGTGAGGCTGTTGATATTTCTCCCAGCAATCTTGATTCCATCCTGTGATTTATCTAGCCTACCATTTCACATGAAGTACTCTGCATATAAATTAAATAAGTTGGGTGACAATATACAGCCTTGAAATCCTCCTTTTCCAATTCTGAACCAGTTCATTGTTCCATGTCCAGTTCTAACTGTTGCTTCTTGACCTACATACAGCTTTCTCATGAGATAGGTAAGATTGTCTGGTATTCCCAACTGTTTAAGAATTTTTCAGTTTGTTGTGATTCACACAGTCAAAGGCTTTAGTGTAGTCAATGAAGCAGAAGTAGATGTTTTTCTGGAATTTCCTTTCTTTTTCTATGATCCAACTAATATTGGCAATTTGATCTCAGGTTTCTCTGCATCTTCTAAAGCCAGCTTGTACCTCTGGAAATTCTTGCTTCATGTACTATTGAAGCCTATCTTTAAGGATTTTGAGCATCACTTTGCTAACATGTGAAATAAGTGCAATTGTATGGTAGCTTGAATTCTTTGGCATTGCCCTTCTTTGGGACTGGAATGAAAACTGACCTTTTCCAGTCCTGTGGCCACTGTGTTTTTCAAATTTCCTGACACAGTAAGTGCAGCACTTTAACAGCATCATCTTTTAGGATGTGAAATAGCTCAGCTGAAATTCCATCACCTCCACTAGCTTTTTTTCATAGTAATGCTTCATAAGGCCCACTTGATTTCATACTCCAGGATGTCTGGCTCTCGGTGAGATAAACATCATGATTATCAAGGTCATTAACACTTATTTTGTATAGTTCTTCTGTGTATTCCTTCCACCGCTTCTTAATCTCTTCTGCTTCTGTTAGGTCCATACCACTTTGTCCTTTATCGTGCCCATCCTTGCATTGAATTTTCCCTTGCTTTCTCCAATTTTCTTGAAGAAATTTCTAGTCTTTCCCATTCTATGATTTTCCTCTATTTCTTTGCATTGTTCATTTAAGAAAGCTTTCTTATTCCTGTTCTCTGGAGCCCTGCATTCAGCTGGATGTATCTTTCCCTTACTCCTTTGTTTTTTGCTTCTCTTCTTTTCTCAGCTATTTGTAAGGCCTCCTTAGACAACCATTTTGCCTTTTTTGCATTTCTTGTGCTTTGGGGATGATTTTGGTCACTGTCTTCTGTAAAATGTTATGAACCACCGTCCATAGTTCTTCAGGCATTCTGTTTATCAGATCTAATCCCTTGAATCTATTAATCATCTCCACTATATAATCATAAGGAATTTGATTTAGGTCATACTTGAATGGCCTAGTGGTTTTCCCTTCTTTCTTTGATTTAAGCCTGAATTTTGCAGTAAGGAGCACATGATCTGAGCCACAGTCAGCTCCAGATTTTTTTTTTTTTTTTTGGCTGACTGTAGAGAGTTTCTCCACCTTCAACTGCAAAGAATATAATCAATTTGATTTCAGTATTGAACATTTGGTGATGTCCATGTGTTGAGTTGTCTCTTTTACTGTTGGGACAGGCAGCTTGCTATGACCAGTGTGTTCTCCTGACTAAACTCTGTTAGCCTTTGCCCTGCTTCATTTTGTACTCCAAGGTCAAACTTGCCTGTTACTCTAGATATTTCTTGAGTTCCTCCTACTTTTGCATTCCAATCCTCTATGATGAAAAGGACATCTTTTTTTCGTGTTAGTTCGAGAAGGTCTTGTAGCTCTTCATAGAACTGTTCAGCTTCTTCAGCATTAGTGGTTGGGACACAGACTTGGATTACTGTGATGTTGAATGGTTTGCCTTGGAAATGAAGCAAGATCATTCTGTTGTTTTTCAGCTTACACACAAGTACCGCATTTCAGACTGTCTTATTGACTATGAGGGCTACTCCATTTCTTCTAAGGGTTTCTTGCACAGATTAGTAGATATAATAATCATCTGAATTAAATTCACCCATTCCTGTCCATTTTAGTTCACTGATTCTTAGATGGTGATGTTCACTCGCCATCACCTGCTTGACCATGTCCAATTTACCTTGATTCACAGACCTAACATTCCAGGTTCTTATGCAATATGATTCTTTACAATATCGGACTTTCGTTTCATCACCAGATGCATCCATAACTGTCATTTCTGTTTTAGCCCAGCCACTTCATTATTTCTCTAGCTATTAGTAACCACCCTCCAACTTTCCCCAGTAGCATATTGGACACCTTCTGACCTGGGGGACTCATCTTCCAGTGTCATATATTTTTGTCTTTTCATACTGTTCTTAGGGTTCTCATGGCAAGAATACTGGATTAGTTTGCCATTTCCTCTTCCAATGAACCATGTTTTGTCATACTCTCCACTATGTCCCATTTGTCTTGAGTGGCCCTGCATAGAATGCCTCATAGCTTCATTGAGTTATGCAGGCCCCTTCACCATGATAAGACTGTGTGATCTATTAATGGGGAATTTCATATGTAAACATACCCATTTACCTTACTAATTCTCTTTGTGCCTTTTCCCCACCAAGTCTTTTCCAGGTTCATGCAGGTTAGTTCAAGGCACTGACACCAAGAGGCTAAAGAGTACAGTTGAACTGCATCAGAATTGCAGCTCTGCTGCTTGAGTAAAGTAACAAGTCATCAACCACATCACACTTACTTGCCTAGAGCAAATATAAGTTTGAAAGTAGAAAAATGTTAAATAAGAACATAGGCATTTTCAAGCAGTGAGTAGAAATCTATAAGAAAAATGATAATGTAAACATTTACCCAAAGTAATAATAATCAATATTTTTGAGTGCTATGTATTAATATTAGACACTGTTCTAATCAGGCTGTATATATTAACTAATTTAATCTTACAACAGCCCTGTGAAGAAGGCTGCATTATTATACCCATTTTATAGATAAAAAAGCTGAAGAGAATAAGGACTTTGCCCCTCATGTCATAGCTAACAAGTAACAGAGCCAGAATCTGATCCCAGACAGACCAGCTCCAGAATTGTGCTCTTTAGATTGCTTTCTATGATACAAAATAATTTTGAAAAATAAAAAAATAAGTGTTGAACTATATAGATTTTTTTAAAAAGCTGCTAACTTTTCATTATTGAAATTGAAAACTAAAATAAACTAAAACTAAAACAAACAAAACTAAAACTTTTTTCATCTCATGATAAATTTTAAAGTCCTAAAACATAATAATTTAATAAACTTTTTATATGTAAGGAAGGGATAGATACCAACATTTATTTGTGGTCTAACATAATTCCAGCCTCATAAAAACTCAAGAGAGGGTTATTATGTTCAAGGAAACACAGCTAGTAAGCCTGTAGCTGAAATGCTATTAAGTCTATTAGAGTTGAGAACTAAAGTCATCTTACAACAGCATAAGTCCTCAATGGACTCAATAAATAAACACAGCATACAAAATATTTTCACCTTTTTCTGTAAGCTATGACAATGTACATAGATACAACTGGTTTTCCCAGTTGCTTAATGACATCATCCAAGTCATTCTCTGTATTATATCTACAATATTGCTTCTGTTGAAGTCTATACTTACTACCCTTCCCTCAACTCAGGTTTTATATTTCAGTGTGACTTCTCCCTCTACTGCTTTGCTTTCTCAAACTGTTTTTGCTTTGAAAAACACTCTGAAATTGCTTTCTCAAATGGTTTTTCTGATCACCACCAGTGGGAACTTTACCTCAGACATCATTCTGCTTGATCCTTCTTGGAGGCATTTACCATCACTGATGCCCTTCCTTGCAACTTTCTCCTCCATTGTCTTCTGTGATGAGGCTTTCTTCTCCTATTCTGTCCTCTTCTTCTCTGTTACCTTCTTGAATCTTCTACCTTCTCTATCCACCAGATATAACTTTTCCCATAATGAAGCTATTTTATTATCCTAGACCTAGACATAAGATTTAAATTTCTACAGGGACCAGGCAGGTAATGTAAAGAAGTGAAAGCAGCTGAATGGGGATTTGGAAAACTAGAGTATGCATGCCATATATCTGAAAGGAATGGACACTACTCAAACTTCAGTGGGAATGCAAGCCTAGTGTTGCCAAATATTTGTGTTTTCTAGGATAAATCTGAAATTTAGAACTCTGTGTAATGTCTGATGATCTTTTAAATATTGACAATCAACTCAATATTAAGTGACTCTTTGAGACACTATGAACCTGCACACCAACTTTTCTCCAACCTGGGCTTTGTATTGATACCTTATCCATTTGAATTTCATATAATCCCATTTAATTAAGTCCCATTTTAGATTTATAGCACTGATCTTGCTCCTGAATTTCAGACTTTGATGTCCAATTATCAGTTAAACATCTCCATCTGGATGTTATAAATATAAATGTGCCCAATTCTCTTCATTTCTACCATCACCACTCAAGTCCAAGCCTCTGACATCTGTTACCTGGTCTTATATAACCACCTCTTCACTGGTTACTACGTCCATTCTTGCTCCCAAAAATCCACTTCTCACATAGCAAAAAGTTTCCATTATATTTTGAGTAAAATCCATTTTGTATAACTTAAAATTTTCTGCATGGTCTAGACTTATGGTTTCTGTCTTGATTATATCCCTGTGGTAAATGAATCAATATTTATATTTTACAAGTCTTCCAAATGTTACCAAATCTGTAAGTCATTATCATGATTCCCATTTTTCTTCTTATATATCATATGAAGTATATAGTAGATTTTATGTATTTTCCCTATTAAACAAAAGAAGCTTCTGGAGGATACTTTAAGTGTGACAGTATTTTCATATTTAAGAAACAGAACAAGATATAATGCCAAGAGATAAACCTACACACCTACGGACACATTATCTTTCACAAAAGAGGCAAGAATATACAATGAAGAAAAGACAGCCTCTTCAATAAGTGGTGTTGGGAAAACTGGACAGCTACATATAAAAGAAAGAAATTAGAATACTTCCTAACACTGTACACAAAAATAAACTCAAAATAGATTAAAGACTTAAATGTAAGCCCAGAAACTATAAAGCTCTTATAGGAACATAGCACACACAGCAAGATCTTCTTTGTCCCACCTCCTAGAGTGATGGAAATAAAAACAAAAATAAATTGAATCTAATTAAATTTAACAGCTTTTTCATAGCAAAGGAAACAATAAACAAAACAAAAAGACAACCTTCAGGATGGGAGAAAATAATTGCAAATGAAGCAACTAACAAAGGATCAATTTCCAAAATATATAAGCAGCTCATACAGCTCAATATCAGCAAAACAAACAGTCCAATAAAAAAAAATGGGCGGAAGACCTACACAGACATTTGTCCAAAGAAGACATACAGATGGACAATAACAAACACATGAAAAGATGATCAACACTGCTCATTACTAGAGAATTGCAAATCAAAACCACAATGAGGTACCACCTCACACCATTCAAAATGACCATCATCAAAAAAAAACAAAAAGCAAAAAAACTACAAGCAATAAATGGTGGAGAGGATGTGGAGAAAAGGAAACTTTATTGCACTGTTGGCAGGAATGTAAATTGGTACAGCCACTATGGAGAACAGTATAGAAGATTCTTTAACAAACAAGGAATAAAACTACCATGTGACCCAGCAATCCCACTACTGGGCATACATCCTGAGAAAACAATAATTCAAAAAGACACATGTAACCCAATGTTCACTGCAGCACTATTTACAATAGCTGGGACGTGGAAACAACTTAGATGTCCATTGACAGATAAATGAGTAAAGAAGTTGTGGTACAATACAGTGGAATACTACTCAGCCATAAAAAGGAATGGATTTGAGTCAGTTGTAGTGAGGTGGATGAACCTAGAGCCTGTTATATAGAGTGAAGTAAGTTGAAAAGAAGATAACAAATATTGTATATTAACACATATATATGGAATCTAGAAAAACAGTACTGATGAACTTATTTACAGAGAAGAAATGGAGACACAGATGTGGAGAATGGACTTGTGGACACAGTGGGGGAAGCAGAGGCTAGGACAATTGCAAAAGCAGTAATATCATGTATAAAATAGAAAACTAGCAGCAAGCTGCATGTAACACACAGAGCCCAGTCTTACTCTCTGTGACAACATAGAAGGGTGGAACTGGGGGGAGAGAGGCTTAAGAGAGAGGAGATATACATATATATGTGTATATATATATATATATATATATATATATATATATATATATATAAAATTATGAATGATTTGCATTGATGTACACAGGGACCACCACAACATTGTAAAGCAATTATCTTCCAATTAAAAAAAAACATAAATGGTGTAAACTTACCAACAATGACGCTAATGAGTTTGGTAACTTATTCAAGTGGGAGAAGAACACAGCAATGAAGGCATGGAGTAATATTTGAAATAATTAGAGCCTAATTTTAAGTCATTAACTTTTAAATTTTTAATCTACTATTTTTATACATACATTTCTGTTTATTCTAAATTTATTGTAAGTTCCTTCTAGGTTAAGATTGTGTTATTTATCTTTCTGACTCCCCAGATTGAACCTCCATGCTAAAAATAGAACTTTATTAATTGTAGAAGACATGATGTTAAAGTTTTAAAAGTATTAAACATTTGTTGAATTTAATCAAGATCCTTTATGTTTCCAATACAATTCAACATGCCATTATTTTCTTCTGTGGTGATAACATTGAAGATCTACTATTTTAGTAACATTATTGTTAACTATAGTTACCATACTATATGTTAGATCCTCAGAACTTATTTCTTTTATGTCTGAAAAGTTATATCCTTTAACCACCATCCCCCCATTTCCTTCACCCTCTAGGCCCTGGAAATCAATGCTCTACCCTCTGTTTCTATCAGTTCAGCCTTTTTAGAGTCTACATATAAGTAAGATCATACAGTGCTTGTCTGTCTCTGACTTATTTTACTTAGCTTAAAATCTTCAAGGTCCATCCATGTTGTCAAAAACGGCAGGATTTCCTTCATTTTTATGGCTGCTGAATTGAAATTGTAATCATTATGTATAAAATTATATATACAAATGTTACATATACACATATATATATTCTGCATTTTCTTTATCGATACATCTGTCCATAGACACTTAAGTTGTTCCCATATCTTGGCTATTGTATTTAATGTTGCTGCAATGAACGTGGGTGGGCAGATATTTCTTTGAGACAGTGATTTCATCTTCTTCATATATATATACCCAGAAGTGGAGTTTCTGGATCATATGGTAATTCTATTTTTAATTTCTTGAGGATTCTTTGTATAGTGGTTGTACCAATTTACATCCACACTAATGGTGTACTGGTGTTCCTTTTGTCTGTATTGTCACCAGCATCTTTTATCCCTTATCTTTTTGACAATCATTCTAACAGGTGTGAGGTGGTATCTCAACGTGGTTTTGATTTGTATTTCCTTTTTTTGTTTGGCTGCACCAAGCAGCGTGCAAGATCTTATTTCCCTGGCCAGGGATTGAACACTCTCCCCTAGCATTGAAAACAATCTTAACGCATGGACCACCAGGGAAGTACCTTGATTTATATGAATTCCTTGTATATTTTTGATATTAATCTCTCATCAGAGAGGTGGTTTGCAAATACTTTCTTCTATATTGTAGATTGCTTTTTCATTTTGTAGATGACATTTTTCTGTGCAGAAGCTTTTAAGTTTGTTGTAGTTCTATTTGCTTACTTATGCTTTTGTTGCTTAAGCTTTCAGTGCTATATCCAATATATCACTGCCAAGACTGATGTCAAGTAATTTTTTTACTTATTTTTTTAGGATTTTTATAACTTCAGGTCTTTGTCTTTAATCTACTTCAATTTTCTTTGTGAGTGGTGTAAGATAGACCCCCAGTTTCATATTTTTGCATGTGAATATCCAGTTTCCCCAACACCATTTATTGAAGTCATTATCTTTTCCTCACTGAGTATTCTTCACTCCATTGTCAAGTATTTGTTGGCCATTATATGCATGGATTTATTTCTGAACTCTCAATTCTGGTCCGTCAGTCTATGTGTCTGTTTCTATCCCAATACTGTACTGTTTTGATTACTACACCTTGGTAATATAGCTTGGACTCAGGAAATATGATGCCTCACTTCATTGCTCTTTTTCCTCAAGATTGCCTTAGCTATTCTGGGTCTTTTGTGGTTTCATAAAAAATATTAGGATTGTTTTTCTATTTGTGTAAAAAATGCCATTGGAATATTGTTATAGATTGTATTGACTCTATAGATGGCTTTGGATAATATGGAAATTATGGAAAATTAAATTTAAAATATTGATTCTTCCAATCCACAGATACAGGATATCCATCTATTTATTTGTGTCTACTTATATTTCTTTCATCAATGTCTTATAGTTTTTAATATAGTGCTCTACTTCCATGGGTAAATATATTTCTAAGTATTTCATTATTTTTGATGCTATTGTAAATGGTATTGCTTCACTGATTTCTTTTTCAGATAGATACTTCATAGTTAGCATATAGAAACACAACTGGTACTTGTACATTGGTTTTATATCCTCTAATTTATTGAACTCATTTTTTTTTTTTGTTCTAACAGTCTTTCTTTTTTTGTTGTTGTTGTTGAGGCTTTAGTGTTTTTCTATATAAGATCATATCTTCTGCAAACAATTTTATTTCTCCCTTTCCAATTTGAATGCTTTTAATTTTTTAGCTTGCCTGATGCTCTGGCTAGGACATTCAGTACTACGTCGAATAGGATTCATGTGTGTGGGTACCCTTTTCTTTTCCCCAATCTAAGAGGAAAAGCTTTCAACCTGTCACCATTGACTATGAGGTGAACTTTTGGCCTGTCATAAATAGTTTTTATTTTGTCAAAGTAAATTCCTTCTATGCCTAATTGGTAGAGGGGTTTTTGGTTTTGTTTGCTTGTTTATCATAAAAGGGTTTTGAATTTCATGAAGTGTTTTTTCTTCATCTAACAGATGATCATAAGATTTGTATCATTCATTCATTCATTGAATTAATGTTGTGTATCCCATTTACTGATCTGAATATGTTGAATCACCCTTGCACTCCATTGATTAGTCCCACTTGATCATGGTGTATGACCCTTTTAATGCTCTGTTGAATTAGGTTTGCTTGTATTTTGTTGATAATTTTTGCATGTATATGTCATCAAAGATATTGACCAACAGTTTTATTTTCTTTTAGTGCCTTCATTGGAATTTGGTACCTGGGTAGTGCTAACCTCATAAAGTTATTTTAAAAGTGTTGTACTTCTTCGGTTTCTGAGTTGAAAAGGATTGGAGTTACTTTTTAAATGTTTGGTAGAATCCACCAGTAAAACCATCTGGTCTTGGGCTTTTCTTGTTTCATAACTTTTGATTAATAAATTATCTATTTACTCATTATTAGTCTGTTCATATTGTACATTACTTCAAGATTCAGTCTTGTTAGGTTGTATATTTGTAGGAATTTATCCATTTCTTCTCAGTTATGCAATTTCTGTGTATTGTTCATAGTAGGTTCTTAAAGTTCTTTGTATTTCTGTGGAATTAGCTGTAATAGTCCCTCTTTCATTTTTTATTTTATTTATTTGAGATTTATCTCTTTTTTCTTACTAGTTTAGTAAAAGATTTCTGCATTTTATTTGTGTTTTCAAAAAACCAACTGTTTCATCAATCTTTTCTATTGTTTTCTGTTGATGATTTATTTCCCATCTGATCTTTGTTAATTCCTCCATTCTGTTAACTTTGGGTTTTGTTCTTGTTTTTAGTTCATTAATGTGTAAAGTAAGGCTGTTTATTTGAGATGTTTCTTTTTTCTTCATATAGGCATTTATCATCATGAACTTCTCTCTTAGAAACATTTTTGCAGCATCCCATAACTTATGGTGTGTTTTGATTCCATTTTCATATGTTTCAAGATATTTTTCATTTCCCTTTTAAAAAAATTTAATTTAATGGAGGGCAATTATTTACAATATTGTGATGGTTTTTGCCATACATCAATATGAATCAGTCATAGGTATACACGTGTCACTTCCATCCTGAACCGTCCTCCCACCTCCCATGATACCTTATGTCTCCAGGTTGTCACAGAGTCCCAGCTTTGGGTGCCCTGCTTCATACATCAAAATTGCACTGGTTATCTGTTTTACATATGGCAATGTATATGTTTCAATGCTATTCTCTCAAATCATCCCACCTTCTCTTTCTTCCACTGAGTCCAAAAGTCTGCTCTTACGTCTGTGTATCCTTTGCTGACCTGACTTATTCTTTGATCCATTGGTTGTTCAGTTGTGTGCTGTTTAATTTCCATGTATATGAGAATTCTCTTTTTCTAATCTTTAAGTCAACACTTTATTGAGATATGATTATCATCACATAAAATTCAGCCTTTTACAGTGTACAATTCAATGGTTTTTGCACATTCACAGATATGTGCAACCATACCTACTATTTACTTATTTTTTAATTAATTAATTTATTTTAATTGGAGGCTAATTTCTTTATAATATTGTAGTGGTTTTTGCCATACATTGACATGAATCAGGCATAGGTGTACAGGTGTTCCCCATCCTGAATCCCCCTCCCACCTCCCTCCCCATCCCATCCCTCAGGGTCATCCCAGTGCACCAGCCCTGAGCACCTTGTCTCATGCATTGAACCTGGACTGGCAATCTGTTTCACATATGATAATATACATGCTTTAATGCTATTCTCTCAAATTACCCCACCCTCGCCTTCTCCCAGAGTCCAAAAGACTGTTCTAACATCTGTGTCTCTTTTGCTGTCTTGCATATAGGGTCATCATTACCATCTTTCTAAATTCCATATATATGTGTTAGTATACTGTATAGGTGTTTTTCTTTCCAACTTACTTCACTCTGTATAATAGGCTCCAGTTACCTCCACCTCATTAGAACTGATTCAAATGCATTCATATTCCATTGTGTATATGTACCACAGTTTTCTTATCCATTTGTCTGCTGATGGACATCTAGTTTGCTTCCATTTGTATTACCCCAAAGTGAAATTTCACATGAATTACCAGCCTCTTCCCATTTTCCTCACCTCTCAATCCCAGTTACTAATCTAGTCTTTCTAAGACTTTTAATATTATGGGCATTTCATATAAACATTTATATAATATATAGCTATTTTTAATAATTTATTTATTTTTGATTAGAGGATAATTGCTTTACAATACTGTTTTGGTTTCTGTCATACTGCAGCATGAATCAACCACTGGTATATATATTTCCTTTCCTCTTGAACCTCCCTCCCACCTCCCAACACATCCCACCCCTCTAGGTTGTCACAGAGCACTGGTTTGAGCTCCCTGTATCATACAGAAAATTCCTACTGGTTATCTATTTTACATATAGCAATGTATATGTTCCAATTCTACCCTCAATTCATCCCATCCTCTCCTTCCCCTACTGCATCCACAAGTCTGTTCTCTAGCTCTGCATCTCCATCGCTGCCCTAAAAAGGCATAATCTCCAAAATAAACAAGCAACTCATGCATCTCAATACCAACAAAACAAACAACCCAAATAAAAAAGTGGGCAGAAAACCTAAACAAACAAACTTAACAAAGTTAGTGAAAGACTGAATCACTGAAAACTATAAGACACTGATGAAAGAATGTGGAAATGATACAAAGAAATGGAAAGATAGCCTGTGTTTTTGGATTTGAAACATTGTATCATTAAAAAGTCTATTTATGTAAAGCATACTTTTGAAGCCTAGCTTGAAGGAGAATTTCCAGATGTGCAAGCTGGATTTAGAAAAGGCAGAGTAACCAAACATCAAATTGCCAATGTCCATTGAATCATAGAAAAACTCAAGAGAATTTCAGAAAAACATCTATTTCTGCTTCACTGACTACACTAAAGCCTTGACTGTGTGGATCACAACAAACTGGAAAATCCTTAAAGATATGGGAATACCAGACCACGTTACCTGCCTCCTGGGAAACCTGTATGCAGGTTAAGAAGCAATGATTCGAACTGGACATGGAACAATGGACTGGTTCAAAATTAGGAAAGGCATATGACAAGGTTGTATATTGTCACCCTACTTATTTAACTTATATGCAGAGTACATCAGTGAAATGCTAGGATGGATGAAGAACAAACTGGGATAAAGATTGCTGGGAGAAATATCAATAACCTCAGATATGCAAATTACACCATCCTTATGGCAGAAAGCAAAGAGGAACTGAAGAGCCTCTTAGGAAGGTGAAAAAGGAAAGTAAAAAAGCTGTATTAAACCCAACATTCAAAAAATTAAGATCATGTCATGCGGTCCCATCACTTCTTGGCAAATAGATGGGGAAACAATCAAAACAGTGACAGACTCAATTTCCTTGGGCTCCAAAATCACTGTGGATGGTGACTGCAGCCATAAAATTCAAAGCTGCTTGCTCCTTGGAAGAAAAGCTATGACCAACCTAGACAGCATACTAAAAAGCAGATACATCACTTTGCCAACAAAGGTTTGTATAGTCAAAGGTCTTTCCAGTAGTCATGTATGAATGTGAGAGTTGGACCATAACGAAGGCTGAGCACTGAAGAATGGATGCTGTTGAACTGTAGTGCTAGAAGACTCTTGAGAGTCCCTTGGACTGCAAGGAGATAAAACCAGTCAATCCTGAAGGAAATCAACTCTAAATATTTATTGGAAGGACTGATGCTAAAGCCGAAGCTCCAATACTTTGGCCACCTGGTGCAAAGAGCTGACTCACTGGAAAAGACCCTGATGCTGGGAAAGATTGAAGGCAGATGGAGAAGGGGACGACAGAGGATGAGATGGTTGGATGGCATCACCAACTCAATGGACATAAGTTTGAGCAAACTTTGGGAGATAGTGAAGGACAGGGAAGCCTGGCTTGCTGTAGTCTACAGGGTTGCAAAGTGTCAGACATGACTGAGCAACTAAACGACAACAAATACTAAGCAATTTACAGATTTAAAACATGCATATGTGCTCATTCAGTCACTTCAGTCATGTTTAACTCTTTGCGACCATTTAGACTGTGGCCTGCCAAGCTCCTCTGTCCATGGGATTCTCCAGGCAAGAACACTGGAGTGGGTTGCCATGCCCTCCTCCAGGGGATCTTCATGACCCAGGGATTGAACCCACATCTCTTGCAACTCTTGCATTGGCAGGCAGATTCTTTATCACTAGCGCCACCTGGGAAGCCCTACAGATTTAAAGCAATTCCTCTTAAAAGTCCCATGCCATGATTCATAGAACTAAAACAAATTACCTTAAAATTTATATGTAACCTGGGCCCCCTGGCGTTCTGCAATCAGTCACCTTACAAATCAACTCCACCAAATAGCAGTTGGCAGCTTCCACACAAGGCATTGCCTGGCAGTGAACCAGTTGTGGGTCAAACAAGACTCATAGACACTCCACATAGTCAGTCTGCCACAAAAAGACGACCCATACAGCCCTCATAGGAGGAATGCATAGTGCATATATATTAAGTGATGTGCTGGTGGTACATGCAGGATGTCTCCTACAGAAGGCCATTTCTCCAAGGTTGGGGATGTAAGTTATATATTGTAAATTACCTACCAGGTACATAAAATAATAAAAGCAACTTGCAAAAATGAGGCAGCAGAAGAATGTCTTCAAGATGAAGAAATAAGGTTATACTCCTGAAAAAGAACAAAGTAAAATGGAGATAGACAATCTACCTAAGACTCCATCTGAAAGCAACAGAATACACTTTCTTCTTAAGTGAACACAGAACATTTTGCAAGATAGAATACGTCAGTTCAGTCGCTCAGTTGTGTCCGACACTTTGCGACCCTATGGACTGCAGCACATCAGGCTTGCCTACCCATCACTGATTCCGAGACCCTTGAACAAACTTATGTCAATCGAGTTGGTGATGCCATCTAACATTCTCATCCTCTATCGTCCGCTTCTCCTCCCATCTTCAATCTTTCCCAGCATCAAGGTCTTTTTCGATGAGTCAGCTCTTTGCATCAGGGGGTCAAAGTATTGGAGTTTCAGCTTCAGCATCAGTCCTTCCAGTGGATATTCAGGACTGATTTCCTTTAGGATGGACTGGTTGGATCTCCTTGCAGTCCAAGAGACTCTCAAGAGTCTTTTCCAACACCACAGTTCAAAAGCATCAATTCTTCAGCACGCAGTTTCCTTTATAGTCTAACTCTCACATCCATACATGACTACTGGAAAAACCATAGCTTTGATGAGATGGACCTTTGTTGGCAAAGTAATGTCTCTGCTTTTTAATATGCTGTCTAGGTTGGTCATAACTTTTCTTCCAAGGAGCAAGCATAATTTATTTTGTAATAAATTTAAAAATTATAAACTTTAAAATTTGTGATTACATTTTCCATCTGTGTCTTATATGTTATTAGACAGTTATATTTCAATTAAAAACAAAGAATTTGGAAGCTGAGTAAAACTCAAAATGTTACAAAATTTGTAGATCTTGGGAAAAGCAGCTTTTGGGGGGCCATGCCATGTGGCCTGTGGGGTCACAGTTCCTTGACTAGGAATTGAACACAAACCCTCAGCAGTGAGCACAAAGTCCTAACCACTGGAATGTCAGGGAATTGTCAATAAAAATCAGCTCTGAAAATGAAGTTTATAGATAGAAACCATAAATATGAGAGCAGAAAAAAATGAAATAGAGGAGAAGCTATTTCAAAAAAATGAAATAACAGAGATGATCAATGAAACTAAGAGCTCACTGGTTCAAAGAAAAACAAAATTGCTAATCTTCTAACTGGACTTATCAGGAAAAAAGATGATCCAAATCAATAAAATAAAAATATAAAAAATTAGCACTTACAACTAACATCACAGAAACACAAAGGATCATGAGATTACTATATACCAAAGAAATGGTCAATGTAGAAGTAATGGTTAAATTTTTAGAAATATGTAATCTTTCAAGATTGAACCAGTAAGATAGAAAATATGAACAGAGAAATTACTAGTGATGGAATTGAATCAGTAATTTAAAAACTCCCTAAAGATAAAATTCCAGAACCAGATGGCCTCACAATTGAACTCTACCAAACATTTAGAGAGCAGCTAATATCTATCCTTCTCAAACTATTCCAAAATTTGCTGAGGAAGGAACACTTTCAACCTCATTCCAAGAGGCCACCATTAGCCTCTTACCAAAATCACAGAAAGGTACTGTAAAAAAAGAAAATTACAGGCCAATATCACTGATGAATATAGACGAAAATATCCTCAACAAGATATTACCAACCGAATTCAACAATATAATAAAAGGATCATACACCATAAGGAAGTGGGGAGGTGTAAAAATTGTCCTACATGTGCAAACTAATCAATCTGAAACACAATGTTTACAACGTGAAGAATAAAAATCGTATCATTGTCTCAATATTTGCAGAAAAACTTTTGAAAGAATTTCACATCCACTTATGATTTAAAAAATCTCTCAACAAAGTGGGTATAGAGGGAAAACACCTCAACAAGATGCAGGCATTATATCACAAGCCCACAGCTAATATAATATTCAGTGTTGAAAATCTGAAAACTTTTTTTCTCTAAGATCAGGAACAATACAAGTTTGCCCACTCTGGCCACTTTTATTAAGTATATTACACATATATATTATTGCAAGTTCTAGCCACTGCAATCAGACAAGAAAATAAATGAAAGGAACGCAAATTAGAAAGGAGGAAGTAAAACTGTCACTATATACAGATGACATGATACTATATATAGAAAATTCTAAACTTGTCACCAAAACATGCTAGAAATCATAAGTGTATTTTGTTAAGTTACAGGATATGAAACTAACATAAAAAATTCTATTGCACTTGTAAATACTAAAAACAAGGTGCAAGGTAGAGAAATAAAGAAAACAATCCCATTTGCCATCACATCAAAAAGAATAAAATTCCTAGAAGGTAGAAACTTGTACTCAGAAAATTATCAGACATTGTTGAAAGAAATGGAAGATGACACAAGAGATGGGAAGATAGACTGTGTTCACTGATTGGAATAAATATTATTAAAATAACTTTTATCCAAGGCAATCTACAGATTCAATGCAATCACTATCAAAATACCAGTGGCCATTTATACAGAACTAGAATGAATAGTTCCAAATTTGTAGGGAAACGTAAAAGAGCCTGAACAGCCAAAAGAACCTTGAGAAAGAACAAAACTGAAGGTATCATACGCCCTGATTTCAGGTTATACTACAAGATATAGTAAGCAAAACAGCATGGTGTACTGCCACAGAAAACCGACACATTATTCAATGGACTGGTATGGAGAGCCCAGAAATTAAGTCACCCTTATATCAGCAATTAATGTATTACAAAGGAGGAAATAATATACTTTGGGGAACAGGCAGCCCTTTCAACAAATGATGCTGAGCAAACTGGATAAGCTACAGACAAAATAATCACACTGGACTACTCTCCCACTCCATGCACAAAAATAAACTCAAAATAGATTAAAGACTTAAATGTAAGACCTGATACCATAAAATTTCTCAAAGAAAACATTTGCTGTATCATCTTTGACATTGGTCTTAGTAATATGTTTTTGGAATTATTTTCTCAGGCAAGGAAATCAAAAGCTAAAATAAACAAATAGAATTACATCAAACCAAGAAGCTTTTGCACAGTGAAGAAAACTATCAGTAAAATGAAAAGACTACCTATTGAAATGGATAAGATATTTGCAAATAATATATCTGATAAGGCATTAATATTAAAAATATACAAAAAACTCATACAACTCAGCATCAAATAAATCAAACAATCCGATTACAAAATAGTCAGAGGATCTGAACAGACATGTTTCCACAAAGACAAAGCAATGGCCAGAAGGAACATGAAAAGAGGCTTAAAATAATGATAGGAGAATGCAAATCAAAACCACAATGAGATATCCCTTCACAATTTTCAGAATGGCTATTATCAAAAAGGTAGCACACAGCAAACGTTGTAGCTATGGTTATTTTTGATAATTTGTCCTTTAACTTTCACCCTAGAATTGCATTATTAACACAATGCTGGTGCGGCTGCTACGTCGCTTCAGTCGTGTCCGACTCTGTGCGACCCCATAGACAGCAGCCCACCAGGTTCTGCCGTCCCTGGCATTCTCCAGGCAAGAACACTGGAGTGGGTTGCCATTTCCTTCTCTAATGCATGAAAGTGAAAAGTGAAAGTGAAGTCGCTCCATCGTGTTTGACTCTTCGCGACCCCATGGACTGCAGCCTACCAGGCTCCTCCGCCCATGGGATTTTCCAGGTGAGAGTACTGGAGTGGGGTGCCACTGTCTTCTCCATATTAACACAATCTCACATCACAAATTCTTATTTGACTATATATTTACCTTGACTAGCGTGTTTTATGGTCTCACGTATTTTTCCATTACTAATAATTGTCCTTTCCTTTCAACTTGAAGAACTTCTTTCAGAAATATTTTTGTAAGTCAGATCTAGAGGTGATACAGGCCCTCAGCTTTTGATTGTATGGGAAGGACTTTACTCCAATACTCTCCTTCATTTGTGTAGGACAACACTGCCTGGTCAAGTATTCTTGCTTCACAGCTTTTTTTTTTTTTTTCTTTCAGCACTTTAACTATATCACCCTATACTTCTTGGTCTACAAGTTTCTGCTGAAAAATATGTTATAAGATTTTCTTATATGTAAGGAATTTTAAATTCCTGATGGTTTTTAAATCTTTTCTTTCATTTTTAGATAGTTATAATTTGTCTTGGAGAAGAACATTCAGGTTGAAAATTTAGGGGGACCTATGAATTTCATGAACTTGGATGTCGGAATCTCTCTCTAAATTTGGTAAGTTTATAACCATTATTTAATTACATAAGCTTTCTGCACTTTCTCCCACTCTTCTCCTAGGACTACAATAATGTGTAGATTGGTTCTGGTAATGGTATTCCATACTTAATGGAGGCTTTCATCATTCTTTTTTATTTTCCTCTGACTAAATAATTTTGAATGATTTGCCTTTCACCCTATAGATTCTTCCTTTTGCTTGATCAAGTCAGTACTGATACTCTCCTCTATATTTTAAAAACTTCAGTCATTATATTCTTCAGCTGCAGAAGCTGTTTGCTTTTTCTTCACTTTTTAAACAATTTCTATTTCTCTGTCAAACGTCTTGGTTGTTTTTCCTTGCATATTACATTCCTGATTTCACTAAATTATCTTTCTGTGTTTTCGCAGAGCTCACTGAGATTCCTTAAAATATTTTGAATTCTGAATCAGGTATACAGGCTTCCCTAGTGGCTCAGGGAATAAAGATCTTCATTTCTTAAGGATTAGTTCCTAGAAAGTTATTGTGTACTTTGATGGTGTCATTTTCCCTGAGTTTTCATATTTCTTGGTGCCTTTTGTTTCTGTATTCACATTTGAGATACATTTGAGATACTTCAGGAGCTGACTGTGGCTAAGATCATGAACTCCTTATTGCCAAATTCAGACTTAAATTGAAGAAAGAAGGGAAAACCACTAGACCATTCAGGTATGACCTAAATCAAACTCCTTACAATTATACAATGGAAATGACAAATAGATTCAAGGGATTAGATATGATAGACAGAGTGCCTGAAAAACTATGGATGGAGGTTTGTGACACTGTACAGGAAGCAGTGATCAAGAACATCCCCAAGAAAAAAGATGCAAAAAAGCAAAATGTCTGAGGAGGCCTTAAAAATACCTGAGAAAACAAAACAAGCAAAAGGTAAGGGAGAAAAGGAAAGATATACCCATCTGAATGCAGTGTTCCAAAGAATAGCAAGGAGAGATAAGAAAGCCTTCCTCAGTGATCAATGCAAAGAAATAGAGGAAAATAATAGAATGGAAAAGACTAGAGATATCTTCAAGAAAATTAGAGATACCAAGGGAACATTTCATGCAAAATGGGCTCAATAAAGGACAGAAATGGTATGGACCTAGCAGAAGCAGAAGATATTAAGAAGAGGTAGCAAGAATACACAGAACTATACCAAAAAGATCTTCATGACCCAGATAATCACGATGGTGTGATCACTCACCTAGAGCCACATCCTGGAATGTGAAGTCAAGTGGGCCTTTGGAAGCATCACTATGAGCAAAGCGAGTGGAGGTGATGGAATTCCAGTTGAGCTGTTTCAAATCCTCAAAGATGATGCTGTTAAAGTGCAGCACTCAATTGGAAAACTCAGCAGTAAGCAGTGGCCACAGGACTGGAAAGGATGTTTTCATTTCAACCCAAAGAAAGGCAAAGCCAAAAAATGTTCAAAGTACCACACAATTGCACCCATCTCACATGCTCACAAAGTAATGCTCAAAATTTTCCAAGTCATGCTTCAACAGTATGTGAACCATGAACTTCCAGATGTTCAAGCTGGATTTAGAAAAGGTAGAGGAACTGGAGATCAAATTGCCAATATCTGTTGGACCATAGAAAAAGCAAAAGAGTTCCAGAAGAACATCTACTTCTTCTTTATCGACTATGACAAAGCCTTTGACTATGTGGTTCACCACAAAGTGTGGAAAATTCTTAAAAGAGATGGGAATACCATTCCACCTTACCTGCCTCCTGAGATGTCTGTATGCAGGCCAAGAAGCAACAGTTAGAACCGGACATGGAACAACAGACTGGTTCCAAATTGGAAAAGGAGGACATCAATGCTGTATATTATCACCCTGCTTATTTAACTTATATGCAGGGTACATCATGCGAAATGCCGAGCTGGATAAAACACAAGCTAGAATCAAGATTGCTGGGAGAAATATCAATAACCTCAGATACGCAGATGACACCACCCTTATGGCAAAAAGTGAAGAGCTAAAGAGCTTCTTGATAAAAGTGAAAGAGGACAGTGAAAAAGTTGGCTTAAAGCTGAACATTCAAAAAACTAAGACCATGGCATCAGGTCCCATCACTTCATGGCAAATAGATGGGAAATCAATGGAAACAGTGACAGACTTTATTTTGGGGGGCTCCAAAATCACTGCAGATGTTGACTGCAGACATGAAATTAAAAGTCACTTGCTCCTGGAAAGAAAAGTTATGATAAACCTAGACAGCACAATAAAAAGCAGAGACATTACTTTGCCGACAAAGGTCTGTCTAGTCAAAGCTATGGGTTTTTCCGGTAGTTATGTATGGATGTGAGAGGTGAACTATAAAGAACTAGCTGAGCACTGAAGAATGGATGCTTTTGAAATGTGGTGTTGGAAAAGGCTCTTGAGAGTCCCTTGGACTGCAAGGAGATCAAACCAGTCATTCCTAAAGGAAATCAGTCCTGAATATTCATTGGAACGACAGATGCTGAAGCTGAAACTCCAATACTCTGGCCACTTATTGCAAAGAACTGACTAATTGGAAAAGACCGTGATGGTGGGAAATATTGAAAGCAGGAGGAGAAAGGGATTAGAGGATGAGATGGTTGGATGGCATCACTGACTCGATGGACATGAGTTTGAGAGTTGGTGATGGACAAGGAAGCATGGCGTGCTGCAGTCCATTGGGTCACTAAGAATCAGAGATGACTGAGTGACTGAACTGAATACATCCTTCAGTCTTTACTGACATGGAAAGAGAAATACCTTCCATGAGCACTGTGAGGAATTCTAAGGCTTTCTAAAAACTTTTCTAGTGTACACCTACTCTATATTTCTTGATCCTTCTTGGAGTGAATTCTTTAGATTTTATGCCTTCTTTCAGCCTTAAAAAGCCAATCCAAGTTCTGACAGCTTCCTGTTTGCTTTACCTTGGGTGGGTGCTGAATTCTCAGATTTGTGTGCTTTCTTCCAATCTCACAGAGTCAAGTTGCCTAGTGAGTGCATTTGCTTACTAGCTACCTACAAAGACTTATTCTCACTGCTCTTAGGGGTGTGAACAACAGGCCAGACCATGGGTTAGGTTGTGTGTAGGTGAGGTCCATAGAGCATTGGGGGTGCTCATGGGAAAGTTGGGGGACTCTGAGTGAAATGCATCACAAGCATTTTGTGAAGAAACTTCCCAATGAATTTCACAAAGTAGTTAATGGGATATGTGTACCTTTGATGCCCTCTGAGAGCCCTGGCTAGTGTTGTCTCAGACCTTACCTACCCTCAAAATGTGCAGCTCACTTAAGTTTTCTGGATGGGGAAAGAAGAAGCAGGTCTCTTTGGCAGCATCCTACACAGTTAGAGAAGCTCGTTGCTTACTGACATGGTCTCACTTTCCCCTATGGAAAAAAAAAAAAAAATCACAGGCCCAAAAGAGCTCTTTTGGCACTGAACTCTGTCCTCTTGGAGGAAGACAAGATATAGGTAAAGTGAAATTGTTGTTTCTTGCCTTCTTCAGTGCATCAAATCTCAGATATCTTTGCTCCAGAAGTGAGCTGGATCTTTTCCACTGGACTCTGAGACTTCCACAAAGTCCCTCTCATCTGTGGGTCATTGTCAAATTTGGGGGAAGATGGCAGAAAACTCCTATTCTTCCATTTTGATTATGTCTCTTCTATTACCCATGGTTTCAAATTTTCTCTTCATCCTTTGAAATCCTTTTCAAACATCGAGTACTAAAAGTGCATGGGAAAAAAGAGAAGTTAGTTGTTCACTCGTGTCTGACTCTTTGTGACCTCACAGACTGTAGCCCACCGGGCTCCTCTGTCCAGGAGGAGAGGAATGTCCATGGAATTCTCCAGGCAAGAATCCTGGAGTGGGTAGCCATTTCCTTCTCTAGGGGATCTTCCTGACCCAGGGATTGAACCCAGATTGCCTGCATTGCAGGTGGATTCTTTACTGTCTGAGCCACCAGGGAAACCCCACTAAAAGTGCACCAGGAACTTCTAAGTGTGTGTGTGTGTGTGTGTGTGTGTGTGTGTGTGTGTGTGTGTGTCTATTAGGTGCATAATATACAGTATTTACCCACTCAATTTTAAAAATTGAAGTAACATCTACATAGCACAAAGCACTTTAAATTGTATAATTCAGTCTCATTCAATATATTTAAAATGTTGTGCAACCATCTCTAATTTTAAAACATTTTTAATACCAAATAATCCCATTATCATTTAGTAGTTGCTTTTCATCCTTCCCTTCCTTCATCCCCTAGAACACCTAACCTGCTTTCACTCTCTCTGACTGACATTTTCTTGATATTTAGTATAAATGGAATCATACAATGTGTTCTTTTTTTTCTTTCGGATTTCTTTCACTAGTATAATATTTTTGAGGTACATCCATGGTGTACCATCTATCAGTACTTCATTGCTTCATATGACCAAATAATACTTCATTGTTTGGATATGCCAAATTTTGTTTATCCGTGCATGGACATTTGGGTTGTTTTCAACTTTGGGGTATTGTAAATAATGCTGTTATAAGCATTCATGTACAATTATTTGTTTGAGTACCTGTTTTCAATTAGTTTATGTTTTATACCTAGGAGTGGAATTGCTGGACTTTATCATAATTTTAGATTTAGGTTTCTGAATATCCACTAAACTGTTTCCAAGGTAGGTATATAATTTTGCCTCTTCACTAGCAATGGATAAGCATCCTGATTTCTCTGTATCCTCACCGACTCTTTCTTTTCCAATCTAGCAAGTGGGAAATGCTATTCCATTGTGATTTTGATTTGCATTTCCCTTATGCCTAGTCCTAAATAACTTTTCATGTGTTTGTTGGCTTTATGTACATTTGGTGGGGGAATGTTTATTCAAGTTCTTTGTCCAGTTGTGAGTTGTTTGTCTTTCTGTGGTTGAGATGTAAGAGTTTTTATATATTCTTGACACTAGACTCTCTTATGATATATGATTTGCAAATATGTTCTCCCTTTCTGTAGGCTGACTTTATAATTTCTTGATAGTGCCCAGTGATATAAAATATTATTTGTTTTTATGAAATCCAATTTATTCTTCTCTTTTGTTTATTGTTTTGTTTGTGTTACATATAAGAATCCATTGTCAAATCAAGGACATGAAGATATATATCCCCATTTTCTTCTAAGAGTTTTGCAGTTTTAATTCTTACATTGCAGTTTTTAATTCATTTTGAGTTAATTTTTGTATCTGGTGAGAGGTAAGGTACACTTTACTCTTTTGCATGTGGCAATTTGGTTGCCATACCACTGCCTGATGAAAAGACTTTTCACTACCAATTGAATTATCCTAGCAGCTAGAGCACTAATGTTGTAACATATTGAGCTTGTGATTAACTGAAAACCCCCGTTGTTGTTATCTTTCAAATGAATTCTGGGTTTCCCCTATCTTGTAACACTACAGCTGTATACTTGATCTCAAGTACAGAATTTGACATTTGTCAGTGATAAATTTTATCTTGTGAATTTTTATTCAATTTTCATTCAACAAATATTTACAGAATGTATACTATATATTTGTTTGACCACTATAAATTGCAAGTGGTCACACAGGAGATGGCAAGAGTGAACATTGACATTTTAGGAAGCAGTGGACTAAAATGAACAGGAATGGGTGAATTTAATTCAGATGACCATTATTACATCTATTACTATGAGCAAAAATCCCTTAGAAGAAATGAAGTAATCCTCATAGTCAACAAAAGAGTCCCAAGGAAACTTCACACTGTTTTCCATAGTGGCTTTATCAATTTAAATTCCCACCAACAGTTTAAGAGGGTTCCTTTTTCTCCATACTGTCTCAACCAGTTATTGTTTGTAGATTTTTTGATGATGACCATTCTAACCAGCATTTCTCTATTAGCGATGTTGAATATCTTTTCATGCATTTGTTGACCATCTGTAGATCTTCCTCAGAGAAATGTCTATGTATTTAAAATATTTTTCATGCATTTAAAATTTTTATATATTGAGCTGCATGAGCTGTTTGTATATTTTAGAGATTAATCCTTTGTCATTTGATTTGTTGGGAAATATTTCTCCCATTTGGAGGGTTGCTTTTTCTTCTTATTTATGGTTTCCTTCACTGTGCAAAAGTGTTTATATTTAATTGAGTCCTCTTTGTTTATTTTTGTTTTTATTTTTATTAATCTAGTAGGGAGACAAAAAAGATCATGCTTTGATTTATTTGAACACAGGCAACCTGTGTTCTGCCTATGCTTTTCTCTAAGAGTTTTATAGTGTCCCACCTTGCATATAGGTCTTTAACCCATTTTGAGGTTTTGTGTGTGTGTTTACATGGTGTTAGGAAGTGTTCTAAATTCATTATTTTACATGTGAGTGCATGCATGCTAAATCACTTCAGTCATGCCCACCTTTTTGTGACCCTGTGGACTGTAGCCCACCAAGGTCCTCTGTCCATGAGATTTCTCAGGCAAGAATACTGGAGTGGGTTGCCATTTTCTTCTCCAGGAGATCTTCCCAACTCAGGGATCAGACCCATGTCTCCTATGTCTCCTTCACTGGCAGGTGAGTTCTTTAACACCAGTGCCACATGTAGCTGTCAAGTTTTCCAGTTTTCCCAGCACCACTTATTAAAGAGGCTGTGTTTGCTCTATTGTATATTCTGGCCTCCTTGTCATAGTTTAGGTGACCATGGGTGCATGGGTTTAATCTTAATTCCTTTGATCTACATTTCTGTTTTTGTGCCAGTATCATACTGTCTTGATTACTGTAGTTTTGTAGTATAGTCTGAAGTCAATAAGTCCGATTCCTGTAGCTCCACATTTCTCTCTCAAGATTGCTTTTGTTATTCAGAGTCTTTTGTGTTTCCAAAGACTGTATTTTTTTTGTTCTAGTTCTGTAAAAAATGCCATTGGTAATTTGATAGGGATTGATCTGAATCTGTAGATTGCTTGGGTTAGTATAGTCATTTTCACACTATTGATTCTTCCAATCCAAGAAGATGATATATATCTCCATTTGTTTGTGTTTTTTAATTTAGTTTTGTTTTTATTCTTCTATCTGTTAATATGTTGTATCATATTAATTGATTTGTGTATATTGAAGAATCCTTGCATCACTGGGATAAATCCCACTTGATCATGGTGTATGATCCTTTTAATGTGTTGTTGGATTCAGGTTGCTAGTATTTTGTTGAGAACTTTTGTGTCTATGTTCAACAGTGCTACTGGCCTGTAATTTTCTTTTCTGCGTGTGATATCTTTATCTGATTTTGATTATCAGGGTGATGGTGGCCTTGTACAATGAATTTGGGAGTATTCCATCCTCTGCAATATTTTGTCAGAGTTTAAGATGGATAGGTGTTAACTTTCCTCTAAATGTTTGATAGAATTCACCAGTGAAGCCATCTGGTCCTGGACTTCTGTTTTGAGGGGAGATTTTTAACCACATTTCAATTTCATTACTTATGATTGTTTTGTTTGTATTTTCTATTTCTTCTGGTTCAGTCCTGGAAGGTTGTGTTTGTCTTACAAGTTGTCCATTTCTTCCAGGTTTTCCATTTTATCAGCATATAAAATGCCTTGATTGTAGTCTCTTATGATCCTTTGTATTTCTGTAGTGAAAGTTTTATCTTCTACTTTTTCATTTCTAATTTTGTTGATTTCAGCCCTCTCCTGTATTTTTTGATGAGTCTGGCTAGAGATTTATCAATTTTTTTTAAATTTTCTCAACGAGCTAGCTTTTAGTTTCATTGAATTTTTCAATTGTTTTGTTTTTATTTATTTCTGCTCTTATCTTTATAATTTCTTTCCTTCTAATAACTTTAGGTTTTGCTTATTGTTGTTTCCCTAGTTGCTTCAGTATAAGATTAGGTGTTTGTTTGAGATTTTTCTTGTTTCTTTAGGTAGGGTTGCCTTGCTATAAATTTCCCTCTTAGAAATGCTTTTGCTTCATCCCATAAGTTTTGGGTCATTATGTTTTCACTGTCATTTGTTTCTGGTATTTTTAAACTTTTTTCTTTAATTTCTTCAGTGATCTTTTGTTTATTTTGTAGCTTACTGGTTGGCTACTGAGAGAGTAACAGGCAGGAAGGCCAGGGGTCCCCAAGCGGAGGAAACGGATTGTAGTTGTCAGGCTTTTTTTTCCTCTCTCTTAAGCGGCAGGAGGAAACAAACTACAAATGTCAGACTTTTTTTTTCCCCTTCTCTATACAAAATTAAAAGATTTCTTTTAAAATTCTGTGTTTTCATGATGACACCTGGTTCCGCCTGAACTTTTCTCAAACCTTGAGCTAACCAATGCATTTTTCTTATGGAAATGTTTTTCTTAAGCTATGTTAAGGAACTGTGTATTTGCCTCTTAGCATCTGCCCTTCTTCAAGTCAGTTCCACCTAAGACTGAAACCTGGGAACTGATAATGGCTCAACAAACCAGTATGTTTTATTCTTGGAAATGTTCTTTTAAGCTATGTCAATGAATCTATGTATTTGCTTGGAAATCTGCCTTTCTTCAAGATTCATATCAATTGTTTTATGGCCCCGGGATGACTCACCTTGTGGCAATGCTATCTCAAAATGCATGTTGTGGGTGAGGGCCTGGTGCAACTCTCTCAGTTTTGCAACATTTCCTTTCTCTAATTAGCAGTTTGCTAATAGGCATATAACTCCCTGTGCAAGGGAGCACTCTTTCTGTCCTCTTCTGATGTCTATGTCCTTTCCCATGTTAGGGAAATTTTCAACTATAATCTCTTGAAATGTTTTCTTATGCCTTTTCTCTTTCTCTTCTTCTTCTCGGACCCCTATATTTCCAATTTGGTACATTTAGTGTCCCATATTTCTCTGCAACTGTCCTCAATTCTTTTCATTCTTTTTCTTTATTCTGCTCCTCAACATGTATTTTCATCATTCTGTATTTCAGCTCACCTTTTCACTTTTCTGCCACAGTTATTTGGCTGTTGATTCCATCTAGCATATTTTTTTTTCAGTTAATTGTGTTGTTCATTACTGATTGCTCATTCTTTAGTTCTTCTAGGTCCTTGTTAAATATTCCTTGAATCTTCTTGATCTATGCCTCCATTCTATTTCCAAGATCTTGGAGCATGTGTACTATCATTTCTCTGAATTTTTTTCAGGTAGATTGCCTATTTCCTCTTTATTTATTTGGTCTTGGGTTTTTTTTTTACCTTGCTCCTTCATCTGCACCATATTTTCTTGTTGTCTCATTTTGTCTAACCTACTGTGTTTAGGGTCTTTGTTCTCACAGACTGCAGGGTTGTATTTCCTCTTGCCTCTGCTGTCTTCCCCCTGGTGAGTGAGGATGATACAGGGGCAAGTGTAGACTTCTTGGTGGGAGGGTCTTGTGCCTGCACTCTGGTGAGTAGATTTGAATGTTTACACTCTGTAGGTCAAGGCCTCATCAGGTGGGGTGTCTTGAGATATCTGTGAGTTAAGTATGATTTCAGGCAGCCTGTTTACTGATGGGTGGGTTTGTGTTATTCTCTTGATTGTCTGGCATGACATTTCTAGCACTGAAGGCTGCTGGAAGTTGTATTGGGCTGGGTCTTAATTTTGATATGGATACCTCCAGGAACATGCATGCCTGTTAATATTCCCTGGACCCAGAAATTCTCTGGTGGTCCAACATCTTGGACTCTATGCTCCCACCCTGGAGGCCCAGGCCCAACCCTTCAGCAGAGCCTATAGCTAACAATGCAAGAGCCTACAGCCAATAGAGTGCAGCCTGAGAAAAAAGGAAGAAAAGGAAAGAAATAACAGAAAAATTAAAAATGAAAAAAAAGAAAACAAACAGAACCCAAAACATAGCAAAAACAACAGCAGACAAAAAACAGTAACAACAACCCAAGAAACACACACACAGAAAATAGGAAAAAAACAAACAAAAAATAACAAAATAATTCTAATATGAGAATAGTTAATAAGGACTAAACTAACAAAGAATTAAAAATAAAAACAGAAAACAAACAAACAATAAAAAGAGTGAAAGCAAACAAAACATAAAGTAGATACAGGAAAACAATGAAAATTAAAAAAAAAAAAAAACAAAGGACAAAAGCAGGGAAAAAAAGCCACAAAGCAACAAGAAGAATATAAAACACAGTGCAATAAAAAGTTAAAGTAAAAAATTATATATAATATATGCATATGTAAAGTAAAAATAAAAGATAAAAAACAATAAAAGCAGTAACAACAACAAATGAGTAAAATGAAACACACACACAAAAAGAATAGTAGTAATAAGAATATTTTCCTGGAGCCTCTTCTGTCAGTGTTCTTGCTCCCACAGTGAACCAGAGCCAAACCCCACATCCTAAGTAGGCTTTCCAATACTTCTAGATAGTTCTCTGTATCTGCTGTGGACACTGTGGAGCCAGCTCAGACTCTGACCTTGCCCAATTCTCACATGTTCTTGCCCTCTGTGTCCAGTGCTGTTAAGGCTACACAGGTCTCAATTGTTGAAACATTTGTTGCCTATTCATATGTTCCAGAGATGCAGGATTTACCCAGCTTACATGGGGATTGAGTCCACAGCTTGTGCAGCTGCACAGAAAGATATCTGTTCCTCTTCCTTAGTTGCACTGCTCCTGGGGCTCAGGTTTGGTTTTGACCCAACCTCTTTGTGTGCCTCACTCTCAAGCATCTGTTCCCTGCCCAGATGAGGGGGAATGAATAGATGCTTGAGGCACCATTTATTTATTCATATTGGGGTAGGGGTACTGTGGCCACAATTAGATTGTCTGTAAGTTGCCTGTGGCAGCAGGACCAACAAGCAGTTGGAACAGACTGTGGCTGGAGTATGGGAAGATGTTGGCCGCACTCCCTGTGCACCTCTCAGTAATGATGCCTCGCTTTTCAATCAGACCATGCTTTCTCTAAGGGGCATTCCCAGATGCAAATCTCCTCACTCCAGTCCCCTCTGCTGTATCCACACAACCAACAGTGTTTCTTTCCCAGGATCCATTTTCTCAACCCCATGCTTTAGCACTCAGCCCTCACCAGCATTGGAGGGCTCTTGTCCCAGGCAGGGGTGCCCACCACTGATTCCCAAGGAGGTTTTGGTATGGGCAGTGCTCAGGCCCTTGGAGGTCATGCTGGCCAACAGAGGAGACCCCCACCTAACAAGAAAGTGGACCTGCTCAGGTGGGAGCCCCTCCCAATGCCCCTGGAGACCAAAGAAGCCAGCAGTTGGGGAAAGGGGTTATAATGTTGGGTTCTCCTCTTGCACACCTCTCAACAATGACACCTTGCTTTTAGGTATCTTAGGCTTTTTCTGCAGATGTTCCCAGTTGTGGAGCTGCTTACTCCTGTCTCTTCAGGCTGCCTTTTCACAATCAACAGCTGTCTCCTCCCTGGGTCCCTGTTCCAAACCCACTTTCCACACCCAGCCCTGTTTTGCAAAGAAAATTCATGATTCAGGCTGGAAAGTACAGAGATGTGGTAGAGTGCACTAAAGTTTGACTGTAATAATGTTTTCTATTATTCTGTTCCTTACCCAAAGTAGAAGATATGCTGACCTGAGGAACATAATCCAGGTCTGAAGGACATAATTCAAATAATTTCTAAAATCATCACTAGCTCCTCCGATCTATCAGGGCTCCTTCCTCAGTGAATGGAACTTTGCACATTTCATATACTCATCCTATTCACTCTGTCCTTTGACTGGGTTGAGAAAAGACAAGTCCCTTGAGAAAAATGAGTAAGAATCCCCCTTCCCTACCATGTATGCACAATACCCTAGTTCCAAGAATTTTTTTTAAATCATTCTCTTTATACATAGCTGCTGCTACATTTCACATCCCTATGTCATTTTACTTGCTCTTCTCTCTAGTTAGAATGTCTTCCCAACATACCCCTTCTGTCACCACCTTTTACCCCTCTTTTGCTTGTTGAATATTCATCCTTCAGATTCAGCTCAAATTCTAGCTCTAGCATTACCTTCCTAATGAAGACTTTCTTGTCATCCATCATACAATTGAGCTCCATCCTCTAAACTACAACAGCACCAGGTAAAGATCATTATTATAGTACCTAGCATTATAATAGGAATTGTGCATTTATATTACTTCTTTGAACTCCTCCAGGCTAGAGCTAATGTAGCCCTGGTGCTTGATACAGTGTTTGTAGTATAGTAGGCACTGAGCTAGTTGTTCATTTGTTCAGTACTGGGAATTAGTGGAAAGAACAGTGTCCCTTATGAAGCTTATTAAATACTAGTCAGAATAAAAGGACAATAAACAATATAGAATATGTCAGATAAAATCAGAGCGGGTAGTATGGATGGGGGTACTCATGAAGGTGTTATTTTTTTTAAATAAACCTCTCTGGGGAGGTAATATTTTAACAGAAGGCTGAAAAAAGGAGACGGTGAGTCATGTGGATATTGCAGGGAAGAGGATTCCCAGCAGAAGAAATGGCAAATTCAAAGTTGTGATAGCTTAAACACAGTGAATGGAGACAGGGGATAGGAGATGGGGTCAGAGAGGGAGCAGGTACAAAATCGTGCAGTTTCTTGTATGCCAAGGTAAGTACTTTGGCTTTAAGTTTAATGGGATGCCATTGGAAAGATTTGAGCATGGAACTGACCTGATATGCCTTTGGTTATAATAGGATCACTCTTGCTGATGTATTAAGAATACATTTTTAGGGACAGATAAAGAATAGAGGGTACTACTTAAAAGGTTATTATAAAATACTAGGGGAGAGATGGTGGTAGCACAGACAAGTTCGGTATGCTGGAGTTGGTGAGAAGTGGTTGGATTTAGGAGATTCTTTTATAAGATTATAGCTAACAACATGTGCTCTATTTATCAAATATGTAATGTAATGATGACTCTAATGTCTTTGGCCTGATAAACTGAAAGGAGGGGCAATTTACTGAAAAAGAGAAGGCTGAGAGAAGCAGGCTGATTAGAGCTATGGGAACACTGAGTTGTGCTTTGGCTGGGTTAATAATGGGACAAAGTAAGATGAATAGATGAGGTGAGGAAGATGAGCAGTTTTCCTGAGATAAATTAAGGTTACCTGACTTTGGTGTTTTCTGAAATACTATTCTTCACAAAACCAAAGTCAGTAACAACAGTTTCAAAAATCACTAAAATTTATTGAATAAAAAAGATAAGTGCTAGGCACTGTGGGTACTTTTTTTTTTTAATTTTTTTTATTAGTTGGAGGCTAATTACTTCACAACATTTCACTGTGGGTACTTTATATGCATGCTCTTATTTAATATTTCTCCAAATGCTAGAAATTACAAATTATTCTTCCCTTTCTGCAGATGATACAGCTAAAGTTCAGAGACTTAAACATACTCCAAGATCATCACAGATTTCTACTATACATCTTTGCCCATGAGCAGATTTCAACCACTCCTATTATAGTATATTTTGTCCAGTTTTGCAATTGGATAAATGAAGATCTTAGAGGCAGAGAGTACTTAAGTATTTCAGACAGAAATATACCACTATCTGGAGATATATTCTCCCATATAAAAAATACTAACAGAAATAAAAAACTTGAGGAAAGCTAGAAAATTCACAAATACATAGAAATTAAACAACACACTCCTGAAAAATCAAAGAGGAAATCAAAAGGAAAATAAAAAATAATCTTGAGACAAATTAAAAAAGAAATACAACATATCAGAACTTACCGGGTGCAGCAAAGGCAGTTTTAAGAAGAAAGTTTATAACTGTAAATATACACATTTAACAGCAAAGAAATATCTCAAACAGCCTAACATTACACTTCAAGGAACTAGAAAGACTAGGCCCAAAGTTAGCAGAAGTAAAGAAATAATAAAGATCAGAGCAGATGTAAAGGGAATAGAGAATAAGAACACAATAGAGAAGATTAACAAACGCAAGAGCTGGTTCTTTGAAAAGGTAAAGAAAATGACTAATCTTTAGCTATAGTAACCAATATAAAATAAGAAATAAAAAAGAGAAATTAAATTTTAAAAATTACAAGTCAAAGAAGTGGCATTACCACTGGTACCAGAGATACCAAGACTATAAAATATGATACACCAACTTATTGGACATCCTAACTAGAGGAAGTAGATTCCTATAATAATATAATCTATCAAGTGTGAATCATGAAGAAATAGAAAATATGAACAGACTAATAACAAGTAACAAAACTGAATCATTAATAAAAAAAAAAATCTCCCAAATAAGGCAAGGTCAGGACTAGGTGAGTTTATTGGTGAATTCGACCAAATATTTAAAGAAGAATTATTACCAATCCTCCTCTACTCCTCCAAAAAAAATTGAAGAGGAGGGGACACTCTCAAATTCATGTTAGGAGATCAGCTTTATTCTGACTCAAAGGCAGATAAGGACACTATAAGAAAGCCATAGGCCAATATCAATAATGAATATGGATGCAAAAATTCGAAACAAGATACTAAGACACCTAATTCAACAGCACATTAAAAGAGCATATACCATGTTCAAGTGGGATTTATCCCAGGGATATAAAAATTATTCCATATATGCCAATCAATCATGAGGCACAATATAGTAAAAGAATAAAGGATAGCAGGAATTAACTCCTTGGTGATCTAGTAGTTAGGACTCTACACTTTCACTGCTGAAGGCCCAGGTTCAATCCCTTGCCAAGGAACTAAGATCCTGAAAGCCACAGTGTGGCCAAAGAAAAAGAGAATAAAGGAAAAATTCACATGATCATCTCAACAGATGAAGAAAAAGTGTTTAACAAATACAATGTTCTTTCATGATAAACACCCTCAACTAATTAGGTATAGAAGAAACTTACTTCAACATAATAAAGGCTCCACAGGACCAGCCCACAGATGACATCATACTCAGTGATGAAAGGCTGAAAGCATTTCCTCTAAGATCAACAACAAGATAAGGGTGTCTACTCCCAGCACTCCTATTCAATGTAGTACCAAAAGTCCTAGCCAGAGCAATCAGGCAAGAGAAAGTAATAAGTCATCCAAAACAGAAGAGAAAAAAAATTACCTCTATTTGCAGATGACATCTCATATATAGAAAAGCCTAAAGATTCCACCAAATAATTGTTAGACTTAAAAAATAATTATAAGAACTACTAAATAGTAATTATTAGAATGAATAAAAGTGCAGGATACAAAATCAACATACAAAAATCAATTATGTTTCTTTACACTAACAATGAACTATCTGAAAAACAAATAAAACAATCCCATTTGCAACAGTATCAAAAACAATAAAATACTTAAGAAAAATTTAACCAAGAAGGTGAAAGATCTGTGCAGTAAAAACTGTAAGACATTGGTAAATGGCATAAAATTCCATTTATAAGATGAATAATTTACTGGAGATCCAACTGACAGGATGGTACATTTAGTTAACAACAATGTATTTTATACTTGAAAGTTGGTAAGAGAGTAGACCTCAAGTTCAGAAATAAAGTCCAGAAATAAACTCATGCATATATGGTCAATTAACATTTGACAAGCGAGCAGACAATACTCAATGAGGAAAAGACAGTCTCTTCAATAAACGGTGTTAGGAAAACTAGATGTACACATGCAAAAAAATGAAATTGAACTCCCTTTTATGTCACTCAAAAAGTTAACCTGAGATGGATTAAAGACCTAAATGTAAGACTGGAAACCATAAAACTCTTAAAAAATGTAGGGAAAGAAACTCCTTAATATTGAGTTTTTTAATATTAATAAACTTAATATTGAATTTTTTACATATATAAGTATATATTTCAAAATGATTACCAGAATAAGGTTAGTTAACAAACCTATTACCTCACATAATTACCAGTTTTTGGCATGTGGTGAAAACCTTTGAGATCTACTCTCTTAGCAATTTTCAAGTATATATTATTGTTAACTATATTCACCATGCTCTCAATTAGATCTCCAGAAAATTATTCATTTTGTAAATGGAATTTTGCACCATTTGGCAACAAAATTTTGGATATGACGACAAAAGCATAAAGAACAAAAACACAATAAATAGGACTACATAAAACTAAAAAGCTTCTGAACAGTAATAAACATATAAATAAATAAGCAAATAAAATGAAAGACAACAGAATGAGACAAAATACTTGCAAATTATCTATCTGATAAGGGGTTAATATCCAAAATATGTAAGTGTTAGTCACTCAGTTGTGTCCGACTCTTTGCAACTCCATGGACTGTAGCCTGCCAGGCTCCTCTGTCCATGGGATTCTTCAGGCAAGGATACTGGAGTGGGTTGCCATTCCCTTCTCCAAAAATATATAAGAAATCCATACAACTCAATAGCAAAAGAAAGAAAGGAAGAAAGAATCTAGTTTAAAAAGGAGCATAAGACCTTTGGGCCGTTTTTCCATAGAAGACAGTCATATGGTCAACAGGTACATGAAAACATGCTCAACATCACTAATTACCAGGAAAATGTAAAGAATAAAAAGGGCAGCTGTGCATTGTTGGTGGTAATGTAAATTGGTACAGCCACTATGGAGAACAGTATGGTGGTTCCTCAAAAAAAAAAAAAAGCTAAAACTAGAACTACAATATAATTCAGTAATCTCACTTATGGGTAAGACAAGGCATATCTGTGAGTTTGGTTCCAAACCACCACAATAAGGAGAAGAGCGCAATTGAGTCACACACATTTGTAGGTTTCCTAATGTATATTAAAGTTTATGTTTGTACTATATTGTAGTCTATTTGGGCTTCCCTGGTCGTTCAGTAGTAAAGAACCTGCCTGCAATGCAGGAGCCACAGGAGATGCAGGTTTGATCCTTGGGTTAGGAAGATCCTGGAGGAGGGCATGGCAATCCACTCCAATAGTCTTGCCTGGAGAATCCCAAAGACAGAGGAGCCTGGCAGGCTATAGTCCATAGGGTCACAAAGAGTCAAACACGACTGAAGTGAGTTAGCACACACTCACATAGTCTATTAACTAAATGCATAATAGCATTTTATCTAAAATGTGCATACCTTACTTAAAAAATACTTTATTGCTAAAAATAAAATGAGCCTTCAGTTCAGATGGTGGTGGCAGGTCTTGCCTCAGTGTTGATGGCTACTGACTGATCAGGTTGGTGGTTACTGAAGGTTGGGGTGGCTGTAGCAACTTCTTAAAATAAGACAATATAGTTTGCAGCATCAATTGATTCTTCCTTTCACGTAGCATCAATTGATTCTTCCTTTCATGCAGCATTCATGAAGTATTTCTTTGTGGTATGAAATGCTGTTTGGTGATAGCATTTTATCTATGGTAGCACTTCTTTGAAAATTGGAGTCATTCTTCTCAAACTCTGCCACTACTTTATCAACTAAGTTTATGTAATATTCTAATTCCTTTGTTGTCATTCCAACAATCTTCACAGTATCTTTACCAGCAGGAGAGTCCATCTCCAGAAACAACTTTCTTTGATCACCCATAAGAAACAACTCCTCACCCATTAAATTTTTATCATTAGATTGCAGCAACTCAGTCACATTTTCAGTCTCTACTTCTAATTCTAGTTTTCTCTTTCTATTTTCACCATGTCTGAATATACATCCTCTACAGAAATCTTGAGGATTGGAATCAACTTCTTCCAAACTCCCATTTATGTTGGTATTTTAACCTCTTCCAATGATTCATGACTGTTCTTCATGGTATCTAGCATGGTGAATCCTTTCCAGAAGATTTTTCCTTTACTTTGCCCAAATTCATGAGAGAAATTGTTATCTATAGCAGCTACAGCTTTACAAAATGTATTTCTTAAACAATATGACTTGAAAGTCAAAATTATTCCTCGATCCATGGACTGCAGAATGGATGTCGTGTTAACAAGCATGAAAACAACATTAATCTTGTGGCACATCCATCAGAGCTCTTCAGTGACCAGGTATCAATGCCAATGAGCATTAATATTTAAAAAGGTGTCAATTTTTTCCAAGAAGTAGGTCTCAACAGTAGGCTTAAAATATTCAGTAAACAATGCTATAAACAGATATGCTTGTCATTCAGGCATTGTTCTTCCTTCTACAGAGGACAGGCAGAATATCTAACGTAGTTCTTAATAGTCCTGGGATTTTTGGAATGGTAAATGAGCACTGGTTTACCAGTTACCAGCTACCTTAGCCCCTAACAAGAGAGTCAGCCTGTCCTTTGAAGCCAGGCATTGACTTCTCATTTATAGCTATAAAAGTCCTAGATGACATCTTCTTCCAATAGAAGGTTGATTCATCTATTTTGAAAATCTGTTGTTTAGTGTAGCCACCTTCATTAATTATCTTAGTCAGAATTTCTGGATAACTTGCTGCAGCTTTTACATCAGCACTTGCAAGCAGTACTTCACCTTGGACTTTTATGTTGGGTAGAAGGCTTCTTCCCTTATATCTAATGAACTAAGCTCTTCTAGCTTCACACTTTTCTTCTGCAGCTTCCTCACTTCTTTCAGCCTTCACAGACTTGAGGAGAGTCAGGGCCTTGCTTTGGCTTAGGGGAATGTTGTGGTTGGTTTGATTTCTGTCTAGACCACTCAAATCTCTCCATACCAGCAAAAAGGTTGTTTTTGCTTTATTATGGTTCCTATGTTCAGTGGAGTAGCACTTTCAATTTCCTTTAAGAAATACTTTTCCTTTGCATTCACAACTTTTCTAACTATTTGATGCATGCAAGAGGTGTAGTTTTAGGCCTGTCTTAGCTTTCAATATGCTTTTCTCACTAAGCTCAATCAGTTCTAGCTTTTGATTTAAAGTGAGAGACATGTGACTTTTCCTTTTACTTGAACACTTAAAGGCCATTATAAGGTTATTAATTGGCCTAATTTTAATATTGTTGTGTCTCAGGTAATAAGGAAACCTGAATAGAAGAGAGAGATGGAGGCACAGCCAGTCAGCAGAGAAGTCAGAATACACATACCATCTATCAATTACGTCTGTCATATAAAGGCATGATCTGTGATGCCCCAAAACCACTGTAATATAAAAGATCATCTATCACAAATCACCATAATAAATATAATAATAATGAAAAAGTTTGAAATATCATGAGAATTACCAAAATATGACAGAGATATAAAGTGAGCAAATGTTGGAAAAATAGCGCCAATAAATTTGCTCAATGCAGGGTTACCACAAACCTATAATTTGAAAAATAAACACACACACACAATTATCTGTGTAAAGTAAAGCACAATAGAATGAGGTATGCCCACATATAAAAAGGGAATAAAATAAGTACCTGAAAGAGACATCTGCAACATCATGCTTGTCGTAGCCATTATTTAAAATAACCAAGACATGGAAAGAGCCTAAGTGTCCAGCAACTGATGCATGGATAAAGAAATGGAATGGAATGCTATTCATCCAGAAAAAGAAGGAAATCTTGACATTTGTGACTACATGAGTGTACCTTGAGGGCATTATGCAAGTCAGAGAAAGAGAAATACTCTAAGATATCACTTATATATGGAATCTTAAAAAATGAACTCATAGAAACAGTAGATTAGTTGTGTCAGGGGCAGAGGAGTGGGAAAAAATGGATGAAGGTGGCTATTTCTAGATATAAGGAATAAGTTTTAGTAATTTACAGCATGATGACTACAGTTAACAATACCATATTGTATCCTTGAAAGTTGCTAAGAGAATAGATCCTAAAAATTCTTACCAGACACACAAAAAAACTGTATCTACGTGAGGTGATAGATGTGGTAATTAACTTCATCGTGGTAATCATTTCACAATAGATACATATATCAAATAATCACATTTTATACCTTTAACTTATACAATATTACATTTAAACAAAGCTGGAGAAAACATTATTTATCAAAAAATAGAAGAACATATTTGATGAGCATTAGAAAAGGTGTTAGACAATGTGTTAATGAGATTTCAGAGCTTCATAATCTAATGGAGAGAATTGAATTATTCATGCCCTGGTGAGTGTGAACTCTAACACATGAAATCATCTTGACTAATTGTCATTCTTTAGACAAGGTCAAGATATTCTAGTCCATATCTACTATATGGCATATTATATTCATTAAGACCTTGAAAAGTGTTATGCGAAGATTTGTCTCTCTGCTCCCCTGAGAGGCACCTCTTATTCTGAGAAGACACTGATAAATCATTTGTAAGGGCCAGGTAAATGAGGAAGGGTTACATTTGATGTCACTAGACTATGGAGGATGGGGGCGTGAAAGCACAGGATGTCAGGAATTTGTAAGCACCACCTGCCATTTTTAAAAATGCTTCTTAAAAGTGCAGGTGGAGAAAAACCATTATTAATCATACTGTAGTTCCTATGAAGGCATAAACCAGAAAACTCGTTCAGATGCTGAGCTGACTCCAACACCAGGGCCCTTTCAGTGCCCTCTCAATCAAGCCTGCACAAATGACTGCTAAACTAAAATTAACTCACTATAGAGACTTCTGAAGTGATTTTGCTGTGCACTTCTATTTCTGAATGAAATTCACAGTTGAACTTCCTCTGATTTTCGATCTTCATGAAGGGAGTTATTCCTGTGAGTTGTGACAGGAGAATGAGAATGTGAAAAGAATGGACATTAAAATGTCAAATTTATATCATACAGAAGAATCATTTTCCCTTGATTCAGCCACAGCCAAGACTCAAAAGAAAATACACTAGATTTTATGACATCACCATTTTTTACCATAGTGTACATAAGCTAGGCTAAACTTAATCCACAAGGGCTTGATGCAGGTTGGGAGCTTTCTCAAGAAAATCCCCTGGAAATGAGAATGAACACTCCACTGACTTCTCCCTATATAGTCCACAATGTCCTATGGCATGTAAAGATAGCTGTGGAAAGCATAATATTTTACATGGCATCAGAAATGGATGAATAATGCACATATTCAGGCAGAGAGACAGTAGAGTAGGTTGAGAGAGTAGATGCTAAAGTGTGCCTGGGTTCAAATCTAATCTCTGTTATTTGCAAGTTGTGTGACTTTAGTCATTTATTCAGCAAATATTAAGTGAGATTTTAACATGTGCAAAGTTTTATTTTAGGCATTTTAGACATCTAAATCAACAAAACAGGTACAGATCTCTTACCTTCATAAATCCTGCATTCTAGTGGCAGAACAAAGACAATAAACAATAAGTGTAACAAATTTCATACTGTATTTGCTTGAGGTAAAGGTAAAGTGATATAATAGTGTCTAGCACATAGGATATGCTTCATCAACCTTAACTACTGTTATTATTGCCCCATCGTGTAATTTGGCCAAAGACTGTTTCCAACCAAAATGCCATTAATCCCCTAGAAAAATACTTCTTCAGTTCATTCTCTCTTTTATGGAAACAGTCATAGCATTCCACTCCTCAATTAGGTAGATTTCAAGAATGGCTGAGGAGAAAGGGACACCCAGACTGGTTCCAGTTGTATAAAATATCCTTATGGAAAATATCCTTATAGAATATCTTTATGGAAAATAAATACAGAAACCAAACACTACACTTATAACGTACCTATGAAATCTTGATTTTCTCCCTCAATCTTGTTTTCACCACCCTTCCACTTACTAATAACTCCTTGTATTGATCCTTTTCTTTAAACAACCCTTTCCTTCTAGTCTTACTAGTGTCTTCTGTCCAAGTCCCCTGCCTTTATCCAATGACTAGAAAAATTATAGTCTTAAGGCATTCAGAGGTTGTTTTATGCTTTTGTCCAGGGTCAAGTATTTCATGAGTTTTTTATTTCACAGCCACTCACTATTAACAACTCTTTTCACCTAGTAAGAAGATTGTACTGGCTCTCATCAAATACACTTAAGGAGAAGGCTAGAAAGATGAAAATGTTGAAGGGAAACATACAGAGGCACTCATTCCAGATGCCATGTTCAATAAGACACTAGAGATGCCAAGAAGCAGGAATGCTTAGCAACAGCTCCCTTGATCTCCTACTAGAGTTCACTCATTTATTGTATATATGTATCTCTCAGGGCGAGGAGTGGGTGGAGAACAGGGAAGATTTGGAGAATAGTGTATGAGAACCACCAAAGGAAGAGAAGCAGGAAAGGAATTAAGTGTGGCAAGGCAAATCAGAGGTCTGAAAACCAAGTTCAACTCCAGGGATTAGTATTATAATAAGAAAAAAATGGAAGAGAAAAAGAAATGTATATAAGAAATGTGTATAGGTACACAGAAATGTGCCATTTGAATAGGGCTTAAAGCATGAAACTCAAATGGACATTTAAAGGCTGAAGCTCAATTTCTCCACCTCTTTATTCAAAAGTACTTAATACTGTATTTTTACTTTTTAAAAAATTAATCTTTCAAAAAATATATTTATTTATTTATTATTGTCCATACTGAGTCTTCATTGCTGTGTGGACTTTCCTCTAGTTGCAGTGAGCAGGGGCTACTTTCTAGTTGTGGTACACAGGCTTCTCATTGCAGTGGCTCCTCTTGTGGAGTACCGGCTCTAAGGCATGTGAGCTTCAGTAGCTGTGGCATGTGGACTCAGTAGTTGCAGCTCCCAGGCTCAACAGTTGTGGCACATGGGCATATGGGATCTTCCCAGATCAGGGATCAAACCTATATCTCCTGCATTGGTAGGTGGTTTTTTACCATTGAGCCACCAGGGAAGCTCCAGTACTTGATATTTTAACTAAAAGTAATATGATATGAAATAAGCAGAAACTTGCCACCAACTTAAAAGCTTAAAAATATTTTCACCTTTCTTTAAAGCAGGTTTTATAAGAGCATTAGAATAATACATATTACTATGATCATTAAGTACCTACTATGGATCAGACACTTTATATTGTTTTGTCTCACTTTTTCCCTTTTGTATGGTATAGTAATTTTTACAGATGAGAAAACATAGGCTCAAAGTGGTTAAGTCACTTGCCCTAAAGCTTTCAGCTGATAGATAGTGAGGCAAGGTTTGGAATCCAGATTAGGACTGACTCCCAAATCTTTTCATTTTAGCATGCTTTTCTTCCAAATAGAACTTGTCCACATTTTGTTCTTTTTTCACATATGAGTCGTATCTCCTCAAATAGACATGAGCCATCACTGAGTTTTCTTTCTTATCTCTCCTTTAGCTCATAGTACAAGGGCACACAGTAAACTTTAATAATGTCTTGCTAAGCGGTTCATAAACATAAACTTCTGTGGCTTTGCCAACATTTTGGTTGACAAGGAACAGAAAATAATCAAACATAACAACTATAAGGGTAGTAAAAATGACCAAATTTTACTCAAAATACGGCCAGGGAAGACAACCACCCATTCTTGCTGAAACAGGTACTGGTTCCTAAATGTTTATTAAGCCTTTAGTAAGTGCAAAGGCAGCAGAATCAGAGACAAAATTACCAACATCTGTTGGATCATAGAAAAAGCAAGAGAGTTCCAGAAAAATATCTACTTCTGCTTTATTGACTACGCCAAAGCCTTTGACTGTGTGGATCACAACAAACTGTGAAAAATTCTTAAAGAGATAGGAATACCAGACCACCTTACCAGCCTCCTAAGAAATCTGTAAGCAGGCCAAGAAGCAACAGTTAGAACTGGACATGGAACAACGGAGTAGTTCCATAGTGGGAAAGGAGTACGTCAAAGCTGTATATTGTCATCCTGTCTATTTAACTTATATGCAGAGTGACAGTGAAAGTGAAAGTTGCATAGTTGTGTCCAACTCTTTGCAATCCCATGGACTATACAGTCCATGGAATTCTCCAGGCCAGAATACTGGAGTGGGGAGTCTTTCCCTTCTCCAGGGGATCTTCCCAACCCAGGGACCAAACCCAGGTTTCCCGCCCTGCAGGCGGATTCTTTACCAGTTGAGCCACAAGGGAAGCCCAAGAATACTGGAGTGGGACCTTTGTTGGCAAAGTGACGTCTCTGCTTTTTAATATGCTGCCTAGGTCTGTCATAGATTTTATTCCGAGGAGCAAGCGTCTTTTAATTTCATGGCTGCAATCAACATCCACAGTGATTTTGGAGCCCAAGAAAATAAAATCTATCACTGTTTCCACTTTTTCCCCACCTATCTGCCATGAAGTGATGGGGCTGTATGCCATGATCTTAGTTTTTTGAATGTTGATTTCAAGCCAGCTTTTTCACTCTCCCCTGTCACTTTCATCAAGAGGCTCTTTAGCTCCTCTTTCCTTTCTGCCATTAGAGTGGTATGATCTGCATATCTGAAGTTGTTGATATTTGTGGTTCAAGCAGTAAAGCATCTGCCTGCAATGCAGGAGCCACAGGAGTCACAGGTTCAATCCCTAGCTCGGGAGGATCTTCTGGAGGAGAAAATGCCAACCCACTACAGTATTCTTGCCTGGAGAATTCCATGGACAGAGGAGCTTGTAGCAATACAGTCCATGGGGCCACAAAAAGTCGGACAGGCCTGAAGTGAATTAGCCCAGCTCAGCCTCCGGGAAAAAGTGGGTTTCAGTTACACAAAAGGATAAAAAGGAGGCAAGACAGTGGTGGTATCTAGAATTCTCACTTTTGAGAAGCTTAGGGGCAGTAAGCTGGGTTGGAAAGGAGGTAGGGAGTACTGTTTTACTTAGGCTGTAGGTCACAGATGAGTTAAAAATAAAGTTTTCAGGGATGCTTTTACTTACACTTGATATAAGATTGAGGGAATATCCATCAGAGACTTAAAATTTATTATTTTAGAAAAATTTTGGTGTGGTTAGGGGACACAAATGGAAATTATAAGGGGGTTATTTCAATTATAAGATACAGACATAGAGTGGGGGTGAGATGCTGAGTGGAAAGCTAGGACTTCCAAGGTAGCCAAACAATCATGGGAAGAAGGGTAAAAGTGGGAATGGCCAGGATGTAAGTGGAATTCATGGATAATGGCCACTCAGGAACTGAGGCTAGTAACATAGACACACATAGATTTCAACAGATAAGAACATATATTCACACATACACATACACATTCTCACACTCTTTATAAGTTCCCTTTCAAAAATCCTCCACTAGCATAAAAAAGTCATCTATGGGGTAGGCTCCCATTTCCTGGTAGCCAATAAATACTTACATGTGTCCTTCCTCGTGGCACCTTGGTTCTGAATGCCTACAACCAATTCTTCTGTTTGCAGACAAAATGGAGAAGCCAGCCACTTTGCTGATTGAAAAACAAATCCGTATACAGAAACTGCTCATGCTCAGTCGCTGTCGTGTCCAACTCTTTGGGACCCCATGGACCGCAGCCCACCAGGCTCCTCTATCCAGGGGATTTTTCAGGCAAGAATACTGGAGGGTATTGCCATTTCCTCCTCCAGGGGACCTTCCCAACCCAGGGATCGAACCTGTCTCCTGCACTGGCATGCAGATTGTTTATACAAAGCCAACTGGGAGCCCCATACAGAAACTATACAGCACTAAAACAAAAATTAAAACCCAAAGGCTTCTACATGATCAGAAATTAATGGAATCTGGTGTGGTAATAAAATTTCTTTTTTATAGCCAGTTTGCTTCTCCTAGGCTGCTTCTTCACTCCCTCTCCATTACTTTACCTTTCCTTACTCTTGGCAAAGGAAATCAAAGCTCTCTTCAGTCAAAGAGGATCCCAGCAGGAGGGAAGAAGACTCTTTTGGAAGTAGACCAGTCTGATTTCTCCCCTCTCTTTCTTTCACACACAGGCCTCTTGATTTCAAATTATGTCAAATACCTCTTGATTCTTAAGAAAAGATTTAAGAAAAGCTAGGTTGGCTTCTGCAAAACAGATTTACACTCAACCCATTCTATATTCAGCTTCCCAGGTGACTCAGTGGTAAAAAAAAAAAAAAATCTGCCTGCTGAGCAGGAAACGTGGGTCCACTCCCTTGGTCAGGAAGATCCCCTGGAGAAGGAACTGGCAACTTACTCCAGTATTCTTGCCTAGAAAATCCCATGGACAGAGGAGCCTGGTGGGTGGGTTATGGTCCATGGGGTCACAAAGAATCAGACACAACTTAATGACTAAACCACCACCCCCATTCTATATTCATACCCTCTCCAAGAATTTCCTCCTATTTGAGACTTCTATATCCCCCACCCATCTTTAAGTCTATGAATATATGTTTTATAAATGTATATATGCAGAGAGAGAGAGAGAGAGAGATTATGATTGAAACATACATATATGCACAACAATAAAAGATAAACTAAATTAGAAAGCCCTGGTACAGTATCATAGACTCAGCTCAGTTACCACATATATATATAGTAATATGGCAAAATTTCATCATCCCAAAGAAGTTTTTACATTATACTTTATTGATAATAAAATGACAGTAACAATTGCATTGAAAATTTACAGAGAAAAACAAAACAATGAATTGTTTTGTGGTGGAAGGATCTGAAATTGGAAGTTAGGAGACCTGGGCTCCAACCTAGACCTGGGCTCTAGGTGATCTGCTGTATGACCAACAGCAAATCACCTAATCTTTTTAGGCCTCAGTTAACTGAAGTCAAAATCTCCACTTTACCTATCTCATAGGGGTGTTACACTGAGTAAGTGAAAATAAGACTGTGAGAATCTTAGAAAAAGATAAATAAACATAATATATTTTAAGAATAATAGAAAAGACAATAATCATAAATATTTACAATTTTTATTTCCAACTAAGGTATAACTGACTTTCCAAGTCATTCATGCAGTAATGGAATTCAGCAGTTTCCTTTTCATTGTGTACACTGATAGTAGTAGATAACTTATATTGAGTACTATATAGGTGTTTTAAATATATTAGCTCCTTTTACAACTCACAACATCACAGTGGCTTGGGCAAACTGAGAATCCAGAGAGGTTAAGTAACTTGTCTAAGGTTAGGAAATAGAGAAGCTAAGGCTAATTTAGTCAGTCTGATTGCAGAGCCTAACATACCATATTACCTCATTGATTAGATAAAAAAGTGAAATATGAATGAATTTGAACACTAGAGGCAGATAGCCAGTCTCTCAGTTAATGAAGAATTTATAAACCAATCTGTCGGTCTTGCATGAATCTTGCTTTTGGAAAATTTTATTTCTGAAATATCACTATCTGAAAGTGACATACTTAACAAGGTAAAACAAATTGTCTCTCTGATTCTAATGAACAATTCTGATTGAGAAAAATGTTGAAATCAATGGCAAACTGAGATTAGATGTATTATAATCATTCAAGTCCTTCTTGTCCTTCTTTCCAAAGACAATATAGCTGGCCAAGATTGATTATAAATTCTGTAAGAGGCCAGAATCATGAACTGTCATAGAATACAAAAACCCAGCAAATACAAAACTCCAGTTCTGAGATACCTGCATTTGCTGCTTAGGACTCAGGACAAGAACTGTGATATACAGTGAGTTCTCAGGGAGTACTCACTGGATGGATTTGATTGCAACAAGGAACATGATAGCTAATGTTTGAGAGGGGGCTCAAATATAGGAGAGGATGAAGCTGAAATGGCAAAGTGGCTACTTGAACTGATAAACTAGGATGGCCATGTCAGTGCCTCTGGTTCTTACAAGGTGCTTCAGGTCTAGGGGAATTCTAGTTCATTAGAAAGTTCATTTAGAAATACAACATAGAAATTTATTAGAGCACAATGTTGTATCAAAGTGTAAGATGGAATTTCTACAGTGTTATAATATTCACCAACCATTAAAATACTTTAAGGAAAGAACATTTCATATGCTTGCACACTCTACACCAATAGTCCAAGTGTCACCCAGTCCCAGTTAATTTCCTTAAAACTGTCCATTTGAGAGAAATCATGAGAAAACAAGGAGGTAATCTGAGACTCAGAAAGTTAAGTGAACTTTAATTTTGGACTGCTCTGTGATCCTTCTTGTTTGTTCATCCACTCCCACCCACAATCAAACAGTCAGAATTATCAGAGAAATTAAGATTATATCCAAACCACTTTTTCCAGAAAAGAATTACCAGTTAAAAAAAAGAACCTCTTGCTACAATGGCAGATATACTCAGCTTCTATTTCAAGTCAGATAGTCAGCCTAAAAGGAGTTTTTAAAGCCACAGCAAATGGAAGAATGGCATCATGAAAATGGTAGAAGAAATTTTCTATCGTTTCCCCCTCTACCCAAGGGGAAAAGAAAGAAGATTTTTTCTCATCAACAAGAGAGCATTTATGGAAGTCTAGGAGTCATCAGAAAAGTCCCAGCATACTGCTGGAACAAAACAAAAACTCCAAGATTGGGTACACTGAAGAGGGTAAGAGGATAAGTTTCATTTTACCTGTGTCAACCTTCCCTCAAGGTGGCAGAGCCTAGGGTCAAGAGAGAATTTCTTGGTCCATAATTTTTCCAACAGATGAAAGTGAGAGCAAGTGTGTGAGGGCCTAGTCTGCCTAACTGTAAAAGATGCTGTCAAAGAGACCCGCTTCTTTCTTGACCCATCCAGATGACTGAAAAGTGAAAGTGAAAATGCTAGTCATTCAGTTATGTCCAATTCTTTGTGACCCCATGGACTGTAGTCTGCCAGGTTCCTCTTTCCATGGAACTCTCCAGGCAAGAATACTGGAGTGGGTAGCAATTATCATCTCCAGGGGATGTTCCCCACATAGGGAGTGAACTGGGGTCTGCTGCATCGCAGGCAGACTCTTTACCATCCGAGCTACCAGGGCAGCCCCAGAAAACCCAGGTATGCCATAAAACTAGAGGTTTGGAAGTGGCTCAGACAGCAGCAGCTTGGGCTCTCATAATGCATCAAAGAAAAACACATCAAGAAGACTACCCATAAACTGATGGGGACATCTCACCCTCAGATGCTCCCAACTGGCCCATGGGCACCTCCAATACTCCACATGTCTCAGCCAAACACACATCCACCCCATGGTTGGCTCTCTGCACATGCCCCCAAGGGCAGAGAGAATGAAACTTTGCTGATAGCCAGTAAGCATACACAGAAAGCTGGCCCAACTCTAGGGAATTGGGAGAAACCACATAAACTTCAGTATTCAGTGCTGTCATAGGGAAAGCAAAATCAGACTGATTATATTCTTTGCAGCTGAAGATGAAGAAGAGCAACCACTCCAGTTTCTTCCTCCCCTCAACCCCAGTCTCTCTCTGCCTGATCATCACTAATCTGTTTTCTTTCTTTGCAGACTACCAATCTGGATACTTCATATAAATGGAGTCATGCAGTATGGTTTCTTGTGTCTGCTTTTGCTCGTTTATCATAGTGTTTTCATATTCATACATGTTGCAGCAGGTATCAGTACTTTTTATGGCTGAACACTAGTAACACTGAAGAAGCTGAACGGTTCTATGAAGACCTACAAGACCTTTTAGAACTAACACCCAAAAAAGATGTCCTTCTCATTATAGGAGACTGGAATGCAAAAGTAGAACGTCAAGAAACACCTGGAGTAAGAGGCAAATTTGGCCTTGGAGTATGGAATGAAGCAGGGCAAAGGCTAATAGAGTTTTGCTAAGAGAACGGACTGGTCATAGCAAACACCCTCTTCCAACAACACAAGAGAAGATTCTACACATGGACATCACCAGATAGTTGACACCGAAATCAGATTGATTATATTCTTTGCAGCCAAAGATGGAGAAGCCCTATACAGTCATCAAAAACAAGACCAGGAGCTGACTGTGGCTCAGATCATGAACTCCTTACTGCCAAATTCACACTTAGATTGAAGAATGGAGGGAAAACCACCAGACCATTCAGGTATGACCTAAATCAAATCCCTTACAATGATACAGTGGAAGTGACAAATAGATTCAAGGGATTAGATCTGATAGACAGAGTGCCTGAAGAACTATGGATGAAGGTTCGTAACACTGTACAGGAGGGGGTGAACAAAACCATCCCCAAGAAGAAGAAATGCAAAAGGGCAACATGGTTGTCTGAGGAGGCCTTACAAATAGCTGAGAAAACAAGACAAGCAAAAGGCAAAGGAAAAAAGGAAAGATAATATCCATCTGAATGCAAAGTTCCAAAGAATAGCAAGGAGAGATAAGCCTTCCTAGGAGATCAATGCAAGGAAATGGAGGAAAACAATAGAATGGGAAAGACTAGATATCTCTCCAAGAATATTAGAGATACCAAGGGAATATTTCATGCAAAGATGGGCACAATAAAAGACAGAAACAGTATGAACCTAACAGAAGCAGATGATATTAAGAAGAGATGGCAAGAATACACAAAGAACTATACAAAAAAGATCTTAATGACCCAGATAAGCATGATGGTATAATCACTCACCTAGAGCCAGACATCCTGGAGTGTGAAGTCAAGTAGGCCTTAGGAAGCATCACGACAAACAAAGCTAGTGGAGGTGATGGAATTCCAGTTGAGCTATTTCAAATCCTGAAAGATGATGCTGTTAAAGTGCTGCATTCAATATGCCAGCAAATTTGGAAACTTCAACAGTGACCACAGGACTGGAAAAGATCACTTTTCATTCAAATCTCAAAGAAAGGCAAAGCCAAAGAATGTTCAATCTACTGCCCAATTGCACTCATCTTACACACTAGCAAAGTAACACTCAAAATTCTCCAAGCTAGCCTTCAATAGAATGTAAACTGAGAAATTCCAGATGTACAAGGTGGATTTAGAAAACACAGAAAAACCAGAGATCAAATTGCCAACATCCATTGGATCATAGAAAAAGCAAGATAATTCTACAAAAAAAAAAAAAAATCTATTTCTGTTTCGTTGACTACACTAAAGCCTTTGACTATGTGGATTACAAAAAACTGTGTAAAATTGTTAAAGAGATGGGAATACCAAACTACCTTATGTGCTTCCTGAGAAATCTGTATGCATGTCAAGAAACAACAACTAGAACCAGACATGGAACAACAGACTGGTTCCAAACTGGGAAAGGATTACTTCAAAGCTGTATATTGTCACCCTGCTTATTTAACTTAAATGCAGAGTACATCATGAGAAATGCTGGACTGGATGAAGCACAATCTGGAATCAAGATTTCCAGGAGAAATATCAATAACCTCAGATATGCAAATGACACCACCCTTACGGCAGAAAGTGAAGAAGAACTAAAGAGCCTCTTGATGAAAGTGAAAGAGGAGAGTGAAAAAGCTGGCTTAAAATTCAACATTCGGAAAACTAAGATCATGGCATCTGTTCCCATCACTTCATGGCAAATAGATGGGGAAACAATGTAAACAGTGACAGACTTTATTTTCTTGTACTCCAAAGTCACTGCAGATGATGACTGCAGCCATGAAATTAAAAGACATTTGCTCTTTGGATAAAAGTTATGACCAACCTATACAGCATATTAAAAAGCAGAGACATCACTTCACCAACAAAGGTCTGTCTAGTCAAGGCTACAGTTTTTCCAGTAGTCATGTATGGATTTGAGAGCTGGATGATAAAGAAAACTTAGTGCTAAAGAATCGATGCTTTTGAACTGAGGTATTGGAGAAGACTCTTGTGTGTCCCTTGGACTGCAAGGAGATCATACCAGTCAATCCTAAAGGAAATCAATCCTGAATATTTGTTGGAAGGACTGATGCTGAAGCCAAAGCTCCAATATTCTGGCCACCTGATGTGAAGAACTGACTCACTGGAAATACCCTGATTCTGGGAAATACTGAAGGCAGGAAGAGAATAGGACGACAGAGGATGAAATATTTTGAGGGCATCACCAACTCAATGGATGTGAGTATGAGCAGGCTCTAGGAGATGGTGAAGGAGAGTCAAGCCTGGCATGCTGCAGTCCATGGGGTCTCAAAGAGTTAGACATGACTGAGCGACTGAACATCAACAACATGTAAAAAATAATTTAAAATGAAAACATAATATTGTGATAAATGGAAAACAAGAATCCAATGTGAGACATATTTGTACATGTTCAAAGGAATGCCAATTGTTCCAATTTTTTAAAGTTTACTAGGGAACAGTGAGTTTGAACAACCTCTTTGTTTTACAAAGGAGAAAAAGTGAAATGCAGAGAAAGGACCATATACATAAGAAGCAGCGTAGTGGATAAAAATTACTAGAAGCCAAAGGCTCCTAAAACCAAGTTCAGTTATCTTGTACTACTTTTGGTTTGTTTGAAGAAAATTTCAATGCTTTTCACAACCCCATATGTTCTTCACTCTTCCCTAGGGCAACTTGAGAAAAGAAGTCATTTCTAGAATAACTGACTAAACTTCTCTTGGTCCCTGATCCTTCTCAAAAGCAGATGGGCAAACTGAAGTACAGAGAAATTATTTGCTTTGACCCCGGAATTCTGTATAAAAAGCTGTGTCCACTTCCATGTGCAATAGGAAAGTATTCTACTTTTCATTCCTCTTGACACAAGTAGCCACATCCAAAGCTTATTGTCTCAGCTGCTGGATCATAGAAATCTATGAATCAAAGTCACAAGAGGTTCAAGCAGCCATATAATTTCAAACCCTCCTCATCTGACAAATGAGAATACTGAGTTTTATAAAGGAGAAAGTGCTTGTGCAAAGTCACACCTTAAGTTGCTCTCAAGGCAAGACCTATAAAATTAGATCTCAGGTTATTCCCATTATTGTACTTCAGTTCTTTACCAGGACCTGGAATTACAATGCATCAGGGCCTAGAATTACAATGCATCAAGCAGTATAATGATTTACAATTCTATATTGTCTGATTAGTTTAATTTCCCTCACTACTGAAGGGTCTCAAGGTTCAGATATGCCCTCTCCTCTCTCCACAATTTCTCCCACGGTCATGTAAATCTAAGTCCATGGCTTTTAAAATGCCATCTAAAGGCTGACAGTCCAGTTTATATCTCCATTCTGGATCTCTTCCATGAACATCAGATTTGTACACACACAATCATTTGATAGCTACATATAGATGTTTAATTGGCACCTCAAATTTAGTATATTCAAAGCAGAAGCATTGATTTATACCCTAAACCTTCTCCTTCTCTGGTTAACCCTATCTCAATTAATAACACCATTATCCTTTCAATTGCACAGGTCAAAAACCATGGAGTCATCTTTGGTTTTTCTTTTTCCTCCCCTTTTAGATATTCAAAGATAGATGACCATAGATATTCAATCTATTAAAAATATTGCCAACTGTCAAACCAACTCTCAAACCTATTTTATATCTGATCATTTCTATCCTCACTTCTATTAGTTTGCTCTAGGCTACCATCATCTCACTTATAATAGAAATCTAGTTGGTTTTCCCAGTTCCACTATAACACACTCTCTATGGAGCAACCAGAGTGATTTTTTTGAGGTTCAAATCAGATTATTCTCCTGCTTAATACTTGCCAATGTTTCAACTGCAAGTAGAATAAAATTCAAGCCTCTAACCATGGCTTAAATTCCTAAATGATCTGACCCAATCTACCTCTCCAACTTTACCTCCTAGTAACAGGCTCCCTCATGCATTATGCTCTAGCCACATGGGCTTTTTGGCTATTTCCCAAATCCTCCCCTCCATTTCACTTCAGATCCCTTGTATCTGCTGTTATTCCTTGTAATGCTCTTTCTCCAGAGATTTGCATGACCGTCATAGCTAAGTTATCTCCTTTGATGTTATTTTAACCTACCATTCTGGTGTGTGTGTGTGTGTGTGTGTGTGTGTGTGTGTGTGACAGCATTTAATATCTGAAAGTTATTTTACTTTTCTGTTTTTTATTTATCTCTTCCACTAGAAAATCACCACAAAAATGTCTACTGTGTCCCTAGCACTTATAACAGTGCCTAGAACAGAACAGACTGAATAAATAATTTTTGAATAAATGAATCAGGCACTTTGTTCTACCTCAATGATTCCCAAACCAAGACATGTGTATCACTGGTGGAACATGAGATAATTTTAGTTGTATGAATGATAATTTTTTTTTAATTTTTATGAACTAATTTTAACATGGGGCTTCCCAGGTGGCTCAGTGGTAAAGAATCTGCCTGCCAATGCAGGAAACACAGAAGATGTGGGTTCCATCCCTGGGTGGGGAAGATTCTGTGGAGTAGGAAACAGCAACCTACTCCAGTATTCTTACCTGGAAAATTCAGTGGATAGAGGATCCTGGTGGGCTACAGTCTCTGGGGTTGCAAAGTCAGACATGACTGAGAGACTAAGCAGGCACACAGGCTCAGTTTTAATGTATACCAATATTACCAGCATATTTCATACATAAAATTATAAATATTATCACTAAAGACAAAGCAAAGCAAAACAAAAAAATGGGTCAAACAAAACCATTAATAAAATATAAGTACATGTATCTGGCAAAGTCATGAAGGTGATTTCATGACTAAAGTCTTGGAAATGCTGATTAAATTCCAATAGTACTCATGATCACTACTTACCTTGATTTTGGTTATTAACTACATGCAAGTGATCATATTCACTGATTGCTGACAATGACTACTTGGTGATTTGACCACACAGGAACCTTGGAATAAAGTGAAGATTTTACCCTGAAGACAGAAATAGGGAGATGATACCATTGTTAAGTAATAAAAAATCAAGATTCAAAAAAGAGTCAGATGTCACAAATCACTTTAGGGTCTGAAACTCTGGATTCACTCATGAATAAAAGTAAAGATCAATATTAAATCCTCAAATATCAATGATTCACTGGATGTCTTTTAATGTAGCCTAGGTCTTATGAAGTTTGTATTCTGTGGTTATCAGTGGTTATCTGTGGTATCCAGTGGTTATCAAATCTCACAACCAGCAACATCAGTATCCCCTAAAAACGTGTTAGAAATGCAAATTTTGAGGGCTCACTTCTAGACCTACTAAATCAAATACTCTAAAAGTGTATTTTAACAAGACCTGCAGATGATTCTGATGCATGTTGGAGCTTGAAAATCATTGTTGTAGTTGTACCTCACTGCTGGTTCAAATTAAAATTGAATAAAAGTCCTAACTTAGAAATTATTTAAAATAGATACCACTACAATACTAGAACTCATAAATTTTATACTTGTGCATTCTGTGTGCTGAAGAGAGCTCCTTGGCTAGTAAATGTGCCTATCTAACAATTCAGAATCCAATCTCAAATGGTTTTGATGCTCTTTACATGTCAAGCAATCATCTAACTAACTATTAAAAATCCTCCAATGGTTTCCTAAGAGACTTAAAATAAAATTCATACTCATCATTTTGGTCTACAAATACCCTTCATGACTTGCCTCCTGACTAAATTTCCAACTATGTTTATATCTACATTACTTTATTTCATTTCCAAAATAGTGCTATCACTATTTGAAATTGTCTTACTTGTGATGGAATGACTAAGATGGCAGATTGGGAAGATCGTGAGCTCATCTCTTCTCAGAGTCACACCAAAATTTCAATCATTTAGAAAGCGACTATTGATATTATGATCTGAAGACTAAGAAAAAAGATTTTCTACAACTAAAGACATAAAGAAGGTATCACAACAAGATAAGTAAGAGGTGCAGAGACACAGTATAGCCAAGATCTATACCCCTGAGTGGGCATCCCAGATGACTCTGTGATAAAGAATCCACCTGCCAATGTAGGAGATACAAGAGATATGGGTTAGACACCTGGATCAAGAAGATCCTCTGGAGAAGGGAATGGCAACTCATTCCAGTATTCTTGTCTGGAAAATCCCATGGACAGAGGAGCCTGGATGGTTACAGTCCATGGGGTCACAGAGTCGGACACAACTCAGCAACTAAGCAAGCACACATACCCCTGGGTAGGCAACCCACAAATGGGAGGATGATTAAAACTGCAGAGGTGCCCCCAAGGATCAATGGGCCCAAAACACACATAGGACTCTTAATCCTGGAGTCCTATACCAGAACAACAAGGCTCTAGAATGTCTGGCTAAGAAGGCCATCATTGCTTGTGTATTGGACAGCCTGAGGGCTGTAGCAGAGACTCTGCTTTTAAAGGGTACATGCAGAATCTCATGCACTACAAGACTCATGGCAGAGGCAGTAATTTGAAAGTCTAATCAGACCCAATTTCTGATCTTGGTGAGCCTCCCAGAGAGGCAGAAAGCAACTGGGACTTCTGTGGACATAGATGCTGGTGGCAGCTATTTTTAAAAGCTCATTCTACCATGAAGAAACTGGTTCTGGTAAGCACCATTTTGAAGATCTCTATCTAACCTATAAGTGCTGGAAGCAAGCCCTGCACACCATTCAGTGGGAACCAGTGCAGGGGCTCCACAGGCCTAGCAGATAGTCACAAGAGGAACCAGACCTGCACATCAATGAAACGGCACCAGCCTCATCATCCCTGAGTCTAACAGCCACCTGTCCCAGGATATACCAGGCCCACAGACAGCCACAATATGACTTAGCCACTCCCACCAGAAGTCTGACACCAGCCTTGGACAACCCTGGGACCCATAATCAGCTACCATGGAACCTGATCCTGCCAATCAGCTGGCCAGCATCAGCCCCAGGATCACATGAGCCCTGCAACCAGCTGCTCTGGGATACCTTGGCCTCATAGCCAACTGTACCGGACCTAGCCATGCTTACTAGCAGCCATCAGCCTCCACAAAATGCAACCAAAAGGACCAGGACCAGAAGCACCTACCAGCATGCCCATTTTAGTCAGTTCCACCACAATAGGAAGACACACACAGCTTATATAAAGGGCATGCCTGGATCATATAAATCTGGTAACCAGAGGAAAATGTGCTGTCAGGTCCAATAGAACATCTACATAAGGCCACTACCTCAAGACTGGTAATCATAACTGACCTATGTAATACACAGAGATAAACCCAGAAAATTAGGCAAAATGACATAACAAAGGAATATGTTTCAAATGAAGAAACAAGAACTCAGAAGAAGAACTAAATGAATGGAGATAAGGAATCTACCTGATGAGTTCAAGGTAGTGATCCTTAAAATGCTCAATGAAGATGGAAGAAGAATGGGTGAATACAATGAGAAAGTTAACAAAGAGTTAAATATATATATATATATATATATATATATATATATATGCACATATATATATGAAGAAGAACCAAACAGAGTTGAAGCACAATAACTGAAATAAAAATACACTAGAAGAAATCAACAGTAGATTAGAAGATACAGAGGAATGGATCAGTGAACTGGAAGGAAGACAGAGTAGTGGAAAACATCAAAAATGAACAGGAAAAAAAAGAATTTAAAAAAATGAAGATGGTTTAAGAGATCTCTGGGACAACATCAAGCACACTAACATTCACATTATATGGGCCTCAGAAGGAGAAGAGAGAAAAAAGAGCAGAGAACTTATTTTAGGCAATCATAACCAAAAACATCCCCACCTTGGAGAGGAAAAAGACATTCAGGTCCAGGAAGGACAGGGAACCCAAAGAAAATCAGCCCAATGATGTGCACACAAAGACACACTGCATAATTAAAATGGCAAATTGACTGAAAATATTAAAAACAGCAAGGGGAAGCAACAAGATACACACAAGGAAACACCAATGAAACTGTCAGCTGACTCAGCAGAAATGTTACAGGCCAGGAGTGGCACAACATATTTAAAGTGAGAAACAAAAAGAACCTACAACCCAGAAATCTACCCAGCAAGGCTATTACTCAGTTTTGTAGAAAATATAAAGCTTTAAAGACAAGAAAAAGATAAAACAGCTCAACATCATTAAACTAGCTTTACAAGAAATCTTAAAGGGACGTCTCTAAGTGGAACAGACCACAACTAGAAATATAAAAAAATTATGAAAGGAAAAGTCTCACTGGTAAAGGTAGTAGATCAACTTACCTATAAAGCTAATAGAAAGGGTGAAAAACAAAAGTAGTAAAATCATTTACATTCTCAATAAAAAGTTAAAAAGGATACACAAAACAAAAAGGCATAAAATATGAGGTCAACAACTTTAAACATGAGAGGGGCAAGTAAAAGTAAAAGGTTGCTTAGAAATTATTCAAACTTGAGATAATCAAGTTAAAATAATCATATAATTATTATACTATGTTACAATAACCCATACAAATATTATGTTATTATCATTATGTTTATATACAGTTATGTATGCCTCAGGGTAACTACAAACCAAAAATCTATAATAGATACACATACACAGAAAAGAGAAAGGGATTCAAACATAGCACTAAAGATAGTCATCAAAACAGAAGGGAAGAGAGTAAAAAAGAAACAAAAAGAACTACAAAATCAACCTAAGAATAATTAACAAAATGGCAGTAAGTACATACTTATCAGTAATTACTTTAACTGTCAATGATCTAAATGCTTCCATCAAAAAACACAGAAAGGCTGAAATGAATGAAAAAAAAAAAAACAAGAACCATATATATGCTGCCTACAACAGACTCACTTCAGATCTAAAGACACACACAGTGAGATGATTAAGAAAACAGTATCTCATGCAAATAAAAACCAAAAAAGGTTAGAATAGCAATATGTATATCAAACAAAACAGACTGTAAATAGTTATAAGAAACAAAAAAGGACACTACATAGTAATAAAGGAATGGATCCAAGAAAAAGACATAGAAATTTTTAATATATATATACCCAATAAAGCAACACATAAATATATAAATATTAATAAACATAAAGAAAAAACTAACAGTAATACAAACAATAATGTTAGAGGTTTTTAACATCCAACTTGCATCAGTGGACAGATCACCTAGAGAGAAAATCAATAAGGAAATACTCGCTTGAAATGATACATTAGACCATTCAAAAGCAGCAGAGTACCCATTCTTCAAGTGCACGTGAAACATTCACCAGGATAGATCACAAGCTAGGTGAAAAAACAAGCCTCAAACTTGCAATTAAAATCACATCAAGCATATTTTCCAAGGACAACACTATGAGACTTGAAATCAATTACCAGGAAAAAATGCAAAAAACACAAACATGTGGAGGCTAAACAACATACTACTAAACAACCAATGGATCACTGAAAAAGTCAATGAAGAAATCAAAATATCTGGAGAAAAATGTAAATCAAAACACAGTTATACAAACTTGTACATAAATTTGTATACACAATTACACAAAAGAGGGACATTTATAGTGAAGACAAGCCTACCTCAGAAAACAAACAAAAAATAAAATAAATATGCTAACTTTACACCTAAAGAACCCAGAAAATATAGAGCAAATAAAACCCACAGCTAATAGAAAAGAAGAAATAATAAATAATCAGAGAAGAAAAAATGAAATTGAAATTTTAAAAATAACTTGAAAAAATGAAACTAATAACTCATTCTTTGAAAATATAAACAAAATTGATAAATATTAAATCAGACACATCAAGGAAAAGATAGACATGAATAAATAAATCAGAAATGAAAAAACTGTAACAATCACAGAAATAAAAAAGATTATGAGAGATTACTATGAACAGTTATACACCAATAAAATGAACAACCAAGAAGAAATGGCTAAATTGCTAGAAATGCACAATGTAAGAAGACTGAATCACAAGGAAATACAAAATATAAAGAAATCAAGTAATGGTAAGAAAATTAAATCAGTAATTAAAAAAAAAACCCTCTAAATAAGCAAAAACCCAGATCAGACAGATTCACAACTGAATCCTACCAAATGCTTAAAGAGGATTTAATACTTATCTTTTCAAATTTTTCCAAAAATTTGAAGAGTTAAGGAATGATTTTAAACTAATTTCTCAAAGCCAGCATCAGCCTGATAACAAGATCAGACATAGACACCACAGAAAAGAAAACTACAGGCAAACATCATTTATGAAACTAGATGCAAAAGTCTTCAAGAAAATTTTAGCAAACCACAACCAAACAGTGCATTAAAAGACCATACACAATAATCAAGTGGGAGTTAGTCCAGTAACCAAAGAATGGTTCAAAATATAGAAATCAATCAATGTGACACACCATTCACATTAAAAAACATAAAATGTATAATGATCAACTCAACAGATGCAGAAAAGCATTTGAAATTCAACATCCATTTATTAAAATATTTTCAGTAAAGTAGATATAGCAGGAATCAATCTTAATATAACATAGACTGTGTATGACAAAACTACAACTAACATCATACTCAATGGCGAAAAGCTGAAAGCACTTTCTCTAGATCAACAAAAAGACAAGTATATCCAGTCTTCACTTTTATTCAAGATAGTATTGGAAGTCATAACCACAGCAATCAGACAAGAAAAAAAAATAAGTGGCATCCAAATTGGAAAGGAAAAAGTAAAATGGTCACTGTTTACAGATGACATAATGCTACATATACAATATCCTAAAGATACCAGGAAAAACTATAGAAGTTAATAAAAAATTAAATCAGTAAATTTGTTGTATAAAATTAATATAAAAATCTGCTGTTTTCTACAAATTAATTATGAACTGTCAGAAAAAGAAAGAAATCCTATTTACAATCACATCAAAAAGAACAACATATCTAGGAATAAATTGAATCAAGCAGGTAAAAGAACTATACTCTGAAAACTATAAGACACTGATGAAGCAAACTGAAGATAATGCAAATAAATGGAAAGATATCCCATGTCTTTGAATTGGAAGAACTGCTAACTGCTAAGTCACTTCAGTCGTGTCCGACTCTGTGCGACCCCATCCCTGGGATTCTCCAGGCAAGAACACTGGAGTGGGTTGCCATTTCCTTCTCCAATGCATAAAAGTGAAAAGTGAAAATGAAGTCGCTCAGTCATGTCTGACTCTTCGCGACCCCATGGACTGCAGCCTACCAGGCTCCTCTGTCCATGGGATTTTCCAGGCAAGAGTGCTGGAGTGGGGTGCCATCAAATATTGTTTAAATACCCATACTACCCAAAGAAATCTACAGATTTAATGCAATCCCTATCAAAATACCCGTTAAATTTATCATAGAATTAGAACAAATAATCCTAAAATTTGTATGAAACCAAAAAAGATTCAAAATAGTAAAAGCTATCTTGAGAATAAAAATAAAGTTGGAGGCATCACTCTTTGACTTTAGAATATAACACAAAACTGCCATGATCAAAACCACATGACACCAGCAGAAAAACAGCCACAGAGATCAATGGAACAGAATAGAGAGCTAAGAAATAAACCCATGCACATATGGTCAACCAATCTTTGACAAAGGAAGCAAGAATGTACAAAGGGGAAAAGATAGCCTCTTCAATAATTGATGTTGGGAAATCTGTACAGCTACACATAAAATAATAAAATTAGAACATTTTCTCACACCAATACAAAAATAAGCTTAAAATAGATTAAAGATCTAAATGTAAAACTTAAAACCATATAACTCTTTGAGAGGATAACAGGCAGGACACCAGGGTCTCCAAATGGAGGAAATAGGCTGCAAGTGTCAGACATTTTTTATGTCTCTCTTAAGCTACAGGAGGAAACAAACTAGTGTTAGATTTTCTCCCTCTCTATACAAATTTAAAAAGAGGTTTCTCTTAAAATTCTGTTGCCATGATGACACCTGGCTCCACCTGAACTTAGCTTTTCTCAAACCCTGAGCTAATCAATGCATTTTTCTTGGGAAAATGTTTGTCTTAAGCTATGTTAATGTATTTACCTAGACTCTGTCTTCAAGTCAGTTCCACCTAAAACTCAGAACTCACTTGACGAACCTGTATGTTTTGCTCATACATTGTTCTCCTAATCTATGTTAATGAAACTCTAGATTTACTTGGAAACCTGCCTTTCTTCAAGATTCATGTCAATCATTTTATGGCCCGGGATGACTCACCTGGTGCCAGTATTATCTCAAAATGCATGTTGTGTATGAGGGGCCTGGTGCCAGTCTCTGAGTTTTGAGACATTTCCTTTCTCTAATTAGCAGACTGCTAGTAGCTATATAACATCCAGCTAAAGGCTAGCAGGGGGGCATTCTTTCTGCTCCCTTCTGATGTCTATGTCAGAAGCTTTCTCTATCTCTTTTATACTTTAATAAAACTTTACTACACAAAAGCTCTGTGCAATCAAGCCTTGTCACTGGCCCTGGATTGAATTCTTCTCCTCTGGAGGCCAAGAATTCCAATGTCTTTCATGGTTCAACAACAACCTTTCATCTTACAAGAATTCATAGGAAGTACTTTCTTTAACGTAAGTCTAGGCAACATTTTGGGGGTTTTCTTCTCTGGCAAAAGAAAAACAAAAATAAACAAATGGAACCTAAACAAATGTAAAAGATTTTTCACAGCAAAGGAAGCCATCAAAAAAATAAAAAGTGTACTTATTGAAAGGGAGAAGATATTTGTAAGTGATATGTCTGATAAGGGGCTAATATCCAAAATATATAGAACCCCTAAATATAAAAAAGATATATCAATTAAAAATGTGCAGAAGACCTGAATAAGCATTTTTCCAAAGAAGACATACAGACGGTCAATAGACACATGAAAAAATGCTCAATATCACTGATCATCAAGGAAATAAAAATAATAACCACAATGAGGTGTAACCTCAAAATTGTTAGAATGGACAACAAATATTAATAACAAGTATTAATGAGGATGTGGTGAAAAGGGAAACGTAGTATAGTGTTGATGGAAGAGTAAACTGGTACTGCCACTATGGAAAACAACATGAGGTTTCCTCAAAATATTTATGAAAAGAACTATTATGTAATCCAGCATTTTAACTACTGGGTGTACATCCAAAGAAAACAAAAACATGAATTCAAAAAGATACACCCCATTGTTTATAGCAGCATTATTTAAAATAGATAAAATATGGAAGCAACCTGTGTTCATCAACATATGAATGGATAAAGATGTTGCAGGCATCTATATCTATATAACTATATTCACATTTAGATATATAGATATAGACATATAGATTTGTTTATTTTACAGTCGAAAAAAATTAAAATTTTACATTTGCTACAACATAGATGCACCTGGAGGGTGTTATGCTTAGTGAAATAAGTCAGAGACAAATACTTTATATTTTCCCTTATATGCGGTATCTAAAATAAAAAACAAATGGATCAATATAACCAAACGGAAGCAGACTCACTTATGCAGAGGACAAAGTAGTGGTTATCAGTGTGGGGAGAGTAGTGGGGACAGATAAGTTAGGGGAATAGAGTTAAAAGGTACTAACTATTAATATAAAATAAAATTCATGAGTGTAATAAACAGTACAGGAAATACAGCCAATATTTTATAGTAGCTTCACATGGGATATAAACTATAAAAATACTGAGTAACTATGTCGTATACTTGAAGTGAAATATGAAGTGATATCGCTCAGTCGTGTCCAACTCTTTTCAACTCCATGGACAGTAGCCTACCAGGCTCCTCTGTCCATGGGATTTTCCAGGCAAGAGTACTGGAGTGGGTTGCCATTTCCTTCTCCAGGGGATCTTCCCAACCCAGGGATTGAACCCGGGTCTCCTGCATTGCAGACAGACGCTTTATCATCTGAGCCACCTACTTGAAAGTAATGTAATTTTTTAATTCAACTATCCTTCAATAAAAATATTTTAAAATTGAAAATAGAAAAAAGCATCTGCTGGAGAGGCAGGGGACAGTTTGGACTCTGCAAAGAAGGAGGCACTAGTGAACATCATTTTGCACTCTCCTTCTTCCCATTAGCACAAGCAAAAAGAGAAAAATGTGGCACCATCCTGATACCCTGCTAAGGTCTGCAAGGGCAAGGCATCACAGCAATATCCAGTTTCCTTGCTGCAGCTCCCAGGCTTTCAGGCTTGGACTCAGTAGCATTTGTCTTCATGACATTCTATTGCTTCCTTGCTAAACCTGACAGGCACAAGTAGACAAGGTATACTCACACTGCATCACTAAAGCTGGTGGGTGTTTGAATTCAAGGCATTTTCCCACTGCCATGATGAAGCAGGTGACTGCATCCTGGATATGTTCTGAATGAAAATATAACACTACAAGAAAAAATCCTTAATGCAACAAAGGCAAATAATATATCTGATAAAGAATTCAAATTAATGGTCATTTAAATGCTTACCAAACTTAGAACAATGGATGAAAACAGAGCTTCAATAAAGAGACAGAAGATATAAGAAAGTACCAAATGCAAATCACAGAGTTGAAGAATATCTTAACTGAACTGAAAAGTACATTAGAGGTTTCAACAGCAGCATAGATGAAGCAGAAGAAAGGACCAGCAATCCAGAAGACAAGGCAAGACAATCCACCCAAACAGAGCAGTAAAAACAAAAAAAGAAGTAAGAGTGAAGATAGCTTATGGGACATGTGGGACAACATCAAGCAGAATAATATTCACATTATGGGAGTCTCAGAAGGAAAGCAGAGAAAGGGGAAGAAAGATAATTTGAAGAAATGATGGGTAAAAATGTCCTTAACCTGTGGGAGGAAAAATACATCCAGGTCCAGAAAGTCTATGCATGTGTGCTGTCAGTCATGTCTGACTCTTTGTGACCCCATGGTCTGTAGCCCATAAGACTCCTTTGTCCATAGGTTTATCCAAGCAAGAACACTGGAGTGGGTTGCCATTCCCTCCTTCAGGGGATCTTCCCAACCCAGGGATTGTAACCATGTCTCCTGCATTGTCAGGTGGATTCTTTACAACTGAAGCCAGAAAGTTCCAAATAAGATAAATACAGAGATCCATACCAAGACACATTATAATTCAGTAATCAAAAGTTAGAGATTTCTTTTGTTTGATATTTATGCTTTATTTAGCAGACATACTTCAGATGTCAAGCCCACCAACATCTCAAGTAACCCTGAGAAAACTGCTCTGAGGTGGCAAGGGGGGCCGGTTAGGACATATATGAGTTTTTGAAAAAAGAGCAGGTAGTAGAAACAAAAAATTATTGTTAATCAAAGAAAACTAGATATCTCAAATTAAGGAAATATTGTTTTTTCTATATATGGGAAGATGCAAAAGTCTAGGCTCAGTGAAATCACACCTATGATATATACCTTAGCTGTCTGGGGCCAGTATCCTGTTTTTGTTTCCTGAGTTTCCTCCGGAGAAGGCAATGGCACCCCACTCCAGTACTCTTGCCTGGAAAATCCCATGGATGGAGGAGCCTGGTAGGCTGCAGTCCATGAGGTCATGAAGAGTCGGACACTGCTGAGCGACTTTACTTTCACTTTTCACTTTCATGCATTGGAGAAGGAAATGGCAACCCACTCCAGTGTTCTTGCCTGGAGAATCCCAGGGACGGGGGAGCCTGGTGGACTGCCATCTATGGGGTCACACAGAGTTGGACATGACTGAAGCAACTTAGCAGCAGCAGCAGCAGAGTTTCCTCAGGGTTTACTATTGGGAGGGGCTGCAGCAGTCTGATGGCTGTTAGATGGCAAGTAATTTTTGTCTCCTTCCTGAGTTCCCACAGAACTCATCAGCTCACAATCAGTGGTGACTGCAATCACTGATGATTGTGACATCCTTTGTTTACTGATATGGAAGGAAATACTGTATTTCTCAGTTCCTCCACTGGGTACAAAATTAGACCAATATCTGGGACATATATCAGGACTAAATTTTGTCCCACAAGGCTTGGAGGCTCATCCCATATCAGGTGAGAATTCTTGTTGATATGCCATTCCAGGTATTAATTCCTGGATTAGTTCAGTTCAGTTCAGTCACTCAGTTGTGTCCGACTCTTTACGACCCCATGAATCGCAGCACGCCAGGCCTCCCTGTCCATCACAAACTCCCGGAGTTTACTCAAACTCAGGAACATTGAGTCGGTGATGCCATCCAGCCATCTCATCCTCTGTCAGCCCCTTCTCATCCTCTGTCAGCCCCTTTCCTCCTGCCCCCTATCCCTCCCAGCATCAGGGTCTTTTCCAATGAGTCAACTCTTCACATGAGGTGGCCAAAGTATTGGAGTTTCAGCTTCAGCATCAGTCCTTCCAATGAACACACAGGACTGATCTCCTTCAGGATGGACTGGTTGGATCTCCTTGCAGTCCAAGGGACTCTCAAGAGTCTTCTCCAATACCACAGTTCAAAAGCATCAATTTTTTGGTGCTCAGCTTTCTTCACAGTCCAACTCTCATATCCATACATGACCACTGGAAAAACCATAGCCTTGACCAGACGGACCTTTGTTGGCAAAGTAATGTCTTTGCTTTTTAATATGCTATCTAGGTTGGTCATCACTTTCCTTCCAAGGAGTAATCGTCTTTTAATTTCATGGCTGCAGTCACCATCTGCAGTGATTTTGGAGCCCAAAAAAATAAAGTCTGACACTGTTTCCACTGTCTCCCCATCTATTTGCCATGAGGTGATGAGACCAGATGCCATGATCTTAGTTTTCTGAACGTTAAGCTTTAAGCCAACTTTTTAACTCTGTTCTTTCACTTTCAACAAGAGGCTTTTTAGTTCCTCTTCACTTTCTGCCATAAGTGTAGTGTCATCTGCATATGTGAGGTTATTGATATTTCTCCCGGAAATCTTGATTCCAGGTTGTGCTTTATCCAGCCCAGCATTTCTCATGATGTACTCTGCATATAAGTTAAATAAGCAGGGTGACAATATACAGCCTTGATGTACTCCTTTTCCTATTTGGAACCAGTCTGTTGTTCTGGATTAGGCCCTAATAATAATTAAAGATTCTCTGGAGCCTCTATCTTACTAGGCTGTTATGATTAAATATTTTTCCCCTTCTTGCTTCTTCCCACACCTATGAAAGTGAAAGTGAAAGTTGCTCAGTTGTGTCCGACTCTTCACAACCCCATGGATTATACAGTCCATGGAATTCTCCAGGCCCTAGTACTGGAGTATGTAGCCTTTCCCTTCTCCAGGGGATGTTCCCAACCCAGGGATTGAACCCAGGTCTCCCACATTGCAGGCAGATTCTTTACCAGCTGAGCCACAAGGGAAACCCAAGAATACTGGAGTGGGTAGCCTATCCTTTCTCCAGCAGATCTTCCTAAACCAGGAGTTGAACCGGGGTCTTCTGCCTTGTAGGTGGATTCTTTACCAACTAAGCTACCAGGGAAGCCCATACCTATAATCATACTATTACAATCACTGTAAGAGTCATAGATTTGTTCTATTTCCTCAAGATGTTCAGCCATCATTGATTTTGCTAGAGGCCTAGTTTTACATTAGGTATTGAAACAGACAACAATCTTATAAAACAGACATGATATCAGTAATACAGCTGGTAATATTGACAAAACCATAGTGTAGCAGAGAGACGTAAATCATAAATAATTTGTAAACAAAGAACAAATTAAAACAATGATTAGTATAACTCATTTTAATCCAGTTGCAATAAACCATCGAGTCCATAGGAGACCTGGCTGAAGAAGCCAATCTCTGATAGGATCAGGTAGAGAGAAAAAGGTAAATGCTTCACCCTTTATAAAGCTCTACTTTATCAACTTGTTGCAGGTCACATCGTAAGAGAAAGATTTTTCTGGAAAATAAAAATTAAAGCTAGTATATTTTCTAAAATGTCATAAAGTTATACATCATGTTCATCAGCTCATTCAGTCCCATTAATTCTTGTTGATCTGGATGAAGTTGTGACGTTTCCCATTAGAGTTTTGTCATTTGTTACTCAGGTCGGTAGTATTATCTAAAGGCTACCAAAAACTTATATTTCTTTTTTTTTTAAGTTCTTTTTATGAGTTTTCTTGAAGATCTTCATTGTGTAAAAGCATAAGTGGAAAATAATGATTATCTATAAATGACAAAACTTAGAATGTTTAATGATTTGAGTATAATGCAGTTAGCAAGAAACTTAGATATTTCTGTGACATAAAATATTTTAGGATAATAATTAGAATTATAACCTATAGCATTGCATCAGGGCATATCAAATGTGAGAAATTTCATATAAAGTTTGGAATATCTATACTAATGATATTTATCCATTCACCATAAGCTAAGGTGTATGAATAAATGCCCATCACTTGACAAGGTTTTTCAAATAATTTCACATACCAAATAATTCATTTAACATTCTTCTCTGAGATGTCTCAGGGTCCCTTCAAAGCATCCCAGAGTCAGTTGCAGGCTAAAAGAACTTCAGTTAGATTTTGATAATTTGAGAAGTCTATTAAAAATATCAAAAATATTGTAAAACATAACAAGATCATAAATCTTTTTGAAAAAAATGCTTATTTATTTAACCCAAGTCACAAAAAGATGGAAAAAAATATAAAATACTTAAGGGCACAGAATTCATACAATCTCTTATAAAAAAAGGAGCATTAAGAAACTTCCTTCAAATTTCAATCCTGTACTCACCTACTTACCAACAAAATTTATTTATTTGATTATTTCAGTCTAAAATTACTTAATCCTGGACATGCATAAAACACCCCCCACCCCACTGGCCAGGGTTACTTTTCACAATCTTTTGTCATTCTCTGTACCCCTAGTAGTTTGTCCCTTATTGTTCCATCGAAAAACAGTCAGCTCTAAGACAGTGTTTCTTTTTCTTCAGTAAAATTCAATTCCATTCTTCACAACTTCTTTACTGAAAACAAATATTCTACTTTCCTATTCTAAACTGTTTATTCCTATTAGCTTTGATTACATGTTTAAATTAGAATCTACAACTCAACATTAAAAAAAAACCCAATGAAAAAATAAGTGGAAGACCTAAACAGACATTTTGCCAAAGACATATAGATGCCAAACAAATAAATGAAAAGATGCTCAGTATCACTAATTATTAAAGAAATGCAAATCAAAATTACAATGAGGTATCACCTCACACTAGCCAGAATGGCCATCATCAAAAATTTTAATAAAAGTAAACACTAGAAACGACATGGAGAAAAGGGAACACTATTACGCTTGTTTGTGGGTATGTGAATTGATACAGTCACTACAGAGAACAGTATGGATGTTCCTCAAAAAACTGAAAATAGAACTACCGTATCATCCAGCACTGTCACTTCCAGGCATATGCCCAGAATAAACAATAATTCAAAAGATAAGTGCAGAGATGGAAGAAGATGGAGGAAGAATAATATGGGAAGATCACCTTGCTCCCCCATAAATATATAAAAAAATTCAACTGAATATGGGACAACTCCAACAGAACAACTGAATGCTGGCAGAAGACACCGGACTTCAAAATGGCTAGCCAATCTCCTTAGAATGAGGTAGGACAAAAGGTAAAGATAAAAAAGAGACAAAGGATTTCAGGATATGGACTTGTGCCTTGGAAAGGGATTGGTGAAGGAGGAAAATTTTCGGCACACTCGGAAACTCACTCACAGGCCAGGTCATTGGGGAGCTTCAGAACTCAGAGGGGAGTGCAGTGACACGTTCTCAGAAGGCAAAAACAGAGACAATTCACCACAGAGATCATTGCCAAACAGCACTTCATAGCGCAGAAGAGGCTCTCATGCCTCCTCCCACAGCAGAGAATGGGGGGCAAGGTGCCAAGGCTCAGGCTCCAGTGTCAGACCCCAGGGAGAGGACTGGTATGGGCTGCCATAAGGATAATCTGAGGGGACTAGTGCAACAGAGGAGGGAATCCAGGGAAAAGACTGGGTGTCTCAGCGTGGCAAGAGGTTGTTGTCACTGAAACACTGATTCCACACATTTAAAGAGAGCAGCTGAGTGTCTGAAGGTGGCCTCCAAACAGTACGTGGAAATAGACATGACTGCAGTTTACAAAAGTAACTACCAAATCCAGGGAAAGTGCTCCAGGCAGTGGACAAAATGCTGCTGCAGTCCCAACCCCAGAGGTGGCAACTATCACTAAGTTGTGAACAGGCACAGGATACTGCCCACACCCTGCTGGGAGTCTAAGAAGCTTCACTGTTGTTCCTTGGGGCCAATTCCTCTGAGAGAGTGTATGAACTGCATATAACAACATCCGGTAGGTCTCTCTACCAGTGCAAGCACTCTCCAGTACATCCCAGCTGTGGTGGCCATACCCCTCCTGCTCCCCAGCCAGACTGAGGAAGTGAGACCAAATAAGCCTAGGCCTTTGCCCCCTCCTTTCTGGGTTTAGAACAGTCACCTTAGTGTAGCATACAAGTAGAGCTGGCCCCAAAACCAAAGCAGAACACCAGAGGTTATATCACTGAAGAAGAGAAAGGGAACCAGGTCCAGCAGCTACAGGTGCAGTGGATTAAATACCCACAATTAGCCTGAGACTGTGGACGATAGGGACAACTGTAAACTTGGGAACAAGTACAAGCTGGAGTAAGGCCAGATCTGAGACTGAGCAGAACCCACACCGTTCACAACTGGTCCAGACACCCACCTAGAAATACAGGAGGACTTTGGTATGAGTTCCTTAGGGTTTTCTGGGCTATTAAATGCTGCTTTCACCAATAGTCTTGGGGGTTTGTCTTCTGTTCTGTGTGGCTTGTGAGGTTTTGGTACTACAGTAAGGGGTTTGACCTGAACACCTGAGATGGGAGACTTGAGCCCACGAGTTTGAACCACCAGAGAACTCCCAACTTCATGGAACATTAATCAATGAGCGCTCTCTCAAAGGTCTCCATATCAACAATAAGACCAAGCCCCACTGAAAAGCCAGCCCCAGTGCTGGAGGTCCCAGACCAGAATTTCAGCAAAACAGGAACACAACCCTAGACATTAGTAGACAGACTACTCAAAGATATATAAAACCCACAGACACACCAAAACACACTACTGGACATTGCACTGCCCTTCAGAGAGAAAAGATCCAGCTCCATTAACCGGAACACAGGTACAAATCCCATCAGCCAGGAAACCTTCAGAAGGCACTATGGGGGCGGACTCCAAAATCAAGAGGAACTACAACCTTCCAGTCTGCAAAAAGGAGATCTCAAACACAGTAAATTGAACAAAATGAAAAGGCAAAAAAACATACAACAGATGAAGGAAAATGGTAAAAACTCACATGACCAAACAAATGAAAAGGAAATAGGCAATCTGTCTGAAAAAGAATTCAGAGTAATGATACTAAAGATGATGCAAAATCTTGAAAATAAAATAGAGGCACAGATAAATAGACTGGGGGCAAGGATTGAGAAGATGCAAGAAATGTTTAACAAGGACCTAGAATAATTAAAGAATAAAGACTCAGCAATGAACACCACAATAACTGAGATTAAAAATACACTAGAGGGAACTAATAGCAGAACAACTGAAGCAGAAGAATGGATAAGTGACCAGGAAGATGGAATGGTGGAAATGACTGAATTAGAGCAGAATAAAGAAAAAAGAATTTAAAAAGGACAGTCTCAGAGACCCCTGAGACATTATTAAGCATAACAACATTAGAATCATAGCAGACCCTGAAAAATAAGACAAAAGCAAAGGGCATGATAAATATTTGAGGAGATTAAGGTCAAAAACTTCACTAATATGGGAAAGAACATAGCCACCCAAGTCCAGGAAGCCCAGAGAGTCCTACAGGACATTTCCAAGGAGAAACTCACCAAGACACATATTAAAGCACCTATAAAAATTAATCACAAAGAACAAATATTAAAAACAGCAAGGGGAAAGCAACAAATAACATACAAGGGACTCCCCATAAGACTAACACAGCTGATCTTTCAACAGAAACTGCAAACCAGAAGGGACTGGCAAGATATGCTTAAAGGGATGGAAGGAAAAAAAACCTACAACTGAGATCACTCTATGCAGTAAGGATCTCATTTAGATTTGGAGGAGAAATTTAAAAGTTTACAGAAAAGCAAAATTTGAGAGAATTCAGCACCACCAAACCACTTTTTAAAAAAATGCTAAAAAAATTTCTCAAGACAGAAAACAAAGAAAAGGCCTACAAAAACAAACCCCAAACAATCAATGGGTAATACAATCATACATATCAATGTTTATTTTAAATGTAAAAAAGGCCTAAATGCTCCAACCAAAGCACACAGATTGGCTGAATAGATACAAAAACAAGACCTCTATACATGCTGTCTACAGGAGACCAACTGCAAACCTAGGGACATATTCAGACTGAAAATGAAGGGCTGGAAAAAGATATCCCATGCAAACCAAAATCAAAAGAAGCCTGGAGTAACAATACTCTTATCAGATAAAATACTCTTTAACATAAAGACCATTACAAGGGACAAAGAAGGATAGTACATAATGATCACAGAATCAACACAAGAAGAAGATAAAATAACTGTAAATATATATGCACCCATCATAGGAGCACCTTAATACACAAAGCAAATGCTAATAACAATTAAACAGGAAACTGACAGTAACATAATAATAGTGGGAGACATTAATACCTCACTCACACCAATGGACAGATCATCCAGACAGAAAACTAATAAGGATGCAAGCTTTAAACAATGGATTGGACCAGACAGACCTAATTGATAGCTACAGGGCATTTCACCAAAATATAGTGGATTTCTTCTCAAGTACATATGGAACATTCTATAGGACAGATGACATCTTGGGTCAAAAATCAAGCTTTGGCAAATTAAAAAAAAATATTAAATCATCCAAGCATCTTTTCTGACCACAACACTGTAAGATTAGACATAAAATGGAGGGAGAAAAAACTATAAAAAACACAAACACATGCAGGCCACACAATACACTTCTCAATAACTAAGTGATCACTGAGGAAATACAAAAGGAAATCAAAACATACCTAGAAACAAATGAAAAGGAAAACATGAAAACTAAAAGCCTATGGCATTCACCTAAAGCAGTGCTAAGAGGCAAGTTTATAAGACTACAATCATACCTCAAGAAACAAGAAAAATATTTAATAAACAAACTCCCTTTTCATATGATGCAACTAGAAAAAGAAAAAAAATTGTCAAAGTTATAAGAGGGAAAGAAATCATAAATACCAGAACAGAAATAAATGAAAAATAAATGAAGGAAACAATAGCAAAGTTCAACAAAACTAAAACCTGATTCCTTGAAAACATAAACAAAATTGACAAGCCATTAGCCAGATTCATCAAGAAAAAAAGGGAGAAAACTCAAATCAGTAAAATTAGAAATGAAAAAGGAGCAGTTAAAACAGACAATGCAGAAGTACAAAAGATCAGAAGAGATTACTATGAGCAACTATATGCTGATAAAATGGACAATCTGGAAGAAATTAAATTCTTAGAAAATATAATCTTTCAAAACTGAATCAGAAAGAAATGGAATCTATGAGCATACGAATCACAAGCACAGAAATCAAAACTGTAATAAAAAATTTCCCAACAAACAAAAGCTCAGGGCCTGATGACTTCATGGGTGAATAGACTAAAAGTTTAGAGAAGAGCGCCCCTGATAGCTCAGCTGGTAAAGAATCTGCCTGCAATGCCAGCGACCTCAGTTCAATTTCTGGGTCAGGAAGATCCACTGGAGAACGGATAGGCTACACACTCCAGTATTCTTGGGCTTCCCATGTGGCTCAGCTGGTAAAGAATCCACTTGCAATGTGGGAGACCTGGGTTCGATCCTTGGGTTGGGAAGATCCCATGGAAAAGGGAAAGGCTACCCACTGCAGTATTCTGGCCTGGAGAATTCCATAGACTGCATAGTCCATGGGGTCACAAAGAGTCGGACACAAGTGAGCAACTTTCACTTTCAACACCTATACTACTCAAACACTTATAGAAAATTGCAGAGGAAGGAAAATTCCTGAACTCATTATGAGGCCATGATTACCATGATAACAAACCAGACAAAAATGATGTAAAAAAAAAAAGAGAAAATTAAGAGGCCAGTTTCACTGGTGAACAAATATGAAAAATCCTCAACAAAATTCTAGCAAACAGAATCCAACACCATATAAAAAGAATCAAGTGGGCTTTGTCCCATGGATACAAGAATTCTTCAATATATGCAAATCAATAAATGTGATGCACCAAATTGACAAATCAAAACACAAAAAACACAGCCATCTCAATAAATGCAAAGAGAGCTTTGGACAAAATTCAAAACCCATTTATGATAAAACCTCTCCAAAAAGTAGGTATAGAAGGATCATACATCAACATAATAAAGGCCATACACAACAACCCCTGAGTAAATATTATCTTCAAAGGTGGAAAACTGATATAATTTCCTTTAAGACTAGGAACAAGATGAGGGTGCCTACTCTCACAACTCTTATTGAACAGAGTATTCAAAGTCCTAGCATCACCATCAGATAATTAAAAAACAGAATCCAGATTGGAAAACAAAACTCTCCTGTTTGCAGAAGACACTATCATCTACATAGAAAATCCAAAAATGCCAACAGAAAATCACTACAGCTAATCAACAAGTACAGTAAAGTCACAGGACTTAAAATTAATACAAAGAAATCCCTTACATTTCCATACACTATGAATAAAAGATCTGAAAGTGAAATTAAGGAAACAACTCCATTCACCATTGCAACAAAAAGAATAAACATACCTAAAGAAACAAAAGACCTGTATGCAGAAAACTATATGACACTGATGAAAGAAATCAAAGATGACATAAACATATTGAGAGATATACCATGTTCTTGGATTGGAAGAAACAATATTGTGAAAATGACTACATACCCCAAGCAATCTATAGATTTAATGCAATCCTTATTAAACTTCCAAAGGTATTTTTCACAGAGCTAGAGCAAAAAAAAAAAAATCACACTTTATATGGAAACACAAAACAATTTTATCTTTGGATGGGACAAGTGTCTATTTAGATCATTTGTCCATTTTCTTTTTCTTTTTTTTTTTTTTTGTTTTTTTTTTTTTCCAGTGGGTTTTGTCATACATTGATATGAATCAGCCATGGATTTACATGTATTCCCAATCCCGATCCCCCCTCCCACCTCCCTCTCCACCCGATTCCTCTGGGTCTTCCCAGTGCACCAGGCCGGAGCACTTGTCTCATGCATCCCACCTGGGCTGGTGATCTGTTTCACCATAGATAGTATACATGCTGTTCTTTTGAAATATCCCACCCTCACATTCTCCCACAAAGTTCAAAAGTCTGTTCTGTATTTCTGTGTCTCTTTTTCTGTTTTGCATATAGGGTTATCGTTATCACCTTTCTAAATTCCATATATATGTGTTAGTATGCTGTAATGTTCTTTATCTTTCTGGCTTACTTCACTCTGTATAATGGGCTCCAGCTTCATCCATCTCATTAGGACTGGTTCAAATGAATTCTTTTTAATGGCTGAGTAATATTCCATGGTGTATATGTACCACAGCTTCCTTATCCATTCATCTGCTGATGGGCACAAAACAATTTTAATAGACAAAGTGATTTGAGAAAGAAGAAAGGAGCTGGAGGAATCAACCTTCATGACTTTAAATTACACTACAATGCTACAGTCATCAAGACAATACGGTACTGGCACAAAAACAGAAATATAGACCAATGGAAAAAGACTAGAAAATCCAGAGATAAACCCAAGTACTTATGGGCATCTTATCTTTGACAAAAGAGGCAAGAATATATAATGGAGAAAAAACAGCCTCTTCAATAAGTGGTGCTGGGAAAACTAGAAAACTACATATAAAAGAGTGAAAGTAGAACACTTCCTAACATCATACAAAAAGTAAACTCAAAATGGATTAAAGATTGAATGTAAGGCCAGAAATTATAAAGTTCCTAGAAGTTAACATAGTTTGTACACACCTTGGCATAAATTATAGCAAGATTCTCTGGGACCCACCACCTAGAATAATGGAAATAAAAACAAAAACAAAAAATTTGGACCTAATTAAATGTAAAAGCTTTTGCACAGCAAAGAAATTATAAATAAAATGAATAGACAAGTTTCAGAATTGAAAAAAAAAAAAAGCAAGTGAGTCACCTGACAAAGTATTAAACCCCAAAATACACAAGGAGCTTATGCAGCTCAATGCCAGAAAAACAAGCCATCAGCAGGCAAGTGGATTTAAGTTTTACTGAGCATGGACCCCTGACCTCGGATGTAGGGTAGCTCCTCTCAGCGGCTCCTGTGCCGTCGCAGCCTGGTGCTCTCATTTGCCGCCCCTGATCTTGGGTGAGGGGTAGCTCCTCACGGCCATGCCTCTGCGCTGTCGGTCGCAGCCAGCACGCTTTTCCAAGTCGAGGTCAGGGGCGGCAGCCGAGAGGAGCTACCCCACGCCTGCAGTCAGGGGCGGCGGCCGAGAGGAGCTAACCCACGGCGGGGTTCAGGGGCTGCGGCCAAGAGGAGCTACCCCACGCCCGGGGTAAGGGGCAGCGGACGAGAGGAGCTACCCCATACCCGAGGGCAGGGGCAGCGGCCGAGAGGAGCAACCCCATGTCCAAGGAGCGGTGGCTTGGGCACAGGAGGGCCGAGAGGAGCTTTTCCCCTTAAAGGTCAGGAGGGGCAGCCATGAGGAGATACCCCTCCTCCAACGTAAGGAGCAGCAGCTGCGCTTTGCTGGAGCAACCATAAAGAGATACCCCACATCCAAGGTAAGAGAAACCCAAGTAAGTGGGTAGGTGTTGTGAGAGGGCATCAAAGGGTAGACACATGGAAACCATAATCACAGAAAACTGGCCAATCTGATCACACGGACCACAGTCTTGTCTAACTCAGTGAAACTAAGCCATGCCATGTGGGGCCACCCAAGACAAGGGGTCATGGTGGAGAGGTCTGACAGAATGTGGTCCACTGGAGAAGGGAATGGCAAACCACTTCACTATTCTTGCCTTGAGAACCCCATGAACAGTATGAAAAGGCAAACTGATAGGATACTGAAGGAGGAACTCACCAGGTCGGTAGGTGCCCAATATGCTACTGGAGGTCAGTGAAGAAATAACTCCAGAAAGAATGAATGGATGGAGCCAAAGCAAAAACAATACCCAGTTGTGGATGTGACTGGTGATAGAAGAAAGGTCCAATGCTGTAAAGACCAATATTGCATAGAAACCTGGAATATTCAGTTCAGTTCAGTTCAGTTCAGTCGCTCAGTCATGTCTGACTCTTTGCGACCCCATGAATCACAGCACGCCAGGCCTCCCTGTCCATCACAAACTCCCGGAGTTTACTCAAACTCAGGAACATTGAGTCGGTGATGCCATCCAGCCATCTCATCCTCTGTCGTCCTCTTCTCCTCCTGCCCCCAATCCCTCCCAGCATCAGGGTCTTTTCCAATGAGTCAACTCTTCGCATGAGGTGGCCAAAGTATTGGAGTTTCAGCTTCAGCATCAGTCCTTCCAATGAACACCCAGGACTGATCTCCTTCAGGATGGACTGGTTGGATCACCTTGCAGCCCAAGGGACTCTCAAGAGTCTTCTCCAACACCATAGTTCAAAGGCATCAATTTTTCAGCACTCAGCTTTCTTCACAGTCCAACTCTCACATCCATACATGACCACTGGAAAAACCATATCCTTGCCTAGACGGACCTTTGTTGGCAAAGTAAGGTCTCTGCTTTTTAATTTGCTGTCTAGGTTGGTCATCACTTTCCTTCCAAGGAGTAATCGTCTTTTAATTTCATGGCTGCAGTAACCATCTGTGGTGATGTTGGAGCCCCCCAAAATAAAGTCTGACACTGTTTCCACTGTTTCCCCATCTATTTGCCATGAGGTGATGGGACCAGATGCCATGATCTTAGTTTTCTGAATGTTAAGCTTTAAGCCAACTTTTTCATTCTCCTCTTTCATTTTCAACAAGAGGCTTTTTAGTTCCTCTTCACTTTCTGCCATAAGGGTGGTGTCATCTGCATATGTGAGGTTATTGATATTTCTTCCGGCAATCTTGACTGCTTCTTCCAGCCCAGCGTTTCTCGTGATGTACTCTGCATATAAGTTAAATAAGCAGGGTGACAATATACAGCCTTGAAGTACTCCTTTCCCTCTTTGGAACCAGTCTATTGTTTCATGTCCAGTTCTAACTGTTGCTTCCTGACCTGCATACAGTTTTCTCAAGAGGCAGGTCAGGTGGTCTGGTATTCCCATCTCCTTCAGAATTTTCCACAGTTTATTGTGATCCACACAGTCAATAAAGCAGAAATAGATGTTTTTCTGGAATTCTCTTGCTTTTTCGATGATCCAGCAGATGTTGGCAATTTGATCTCTGGTTCCTCTTCCTTTTCTAAAACCAGCTTGAACATCTGGAAGTTCTCGGTTCACATATTGCTGAAGCCTGGCTTAGAGAATTTTGAGCATTACTTTACTAGCGTGTGAGATGAGTGCAATTATGCGGTAGTTTGAGCGTTCTTTTGGATTGCCTTTCTTAGGGATTGGAATGAAAACTGACCTTTTCTAGTCCTGTGGCCACTGCTGAGTTTTCCAAATTTGTTGGCATATTAAGTGCAACACTTTCACAGCATCATCTTTCAGGATTTGAAATAGCTCACCTGCAATTCCATCACCTCCACTAGCTTGGTTCGTAGTGATGCTTTCTAAGGCCCACTTGACTTCACATTTCAGGATGTCTGGCTCTATGTGAGCGATCACACCATTGTGAGTATATGGGTCGTGAAGATCTTTTTTGTACAGTTCTTTTTTCTGTGTATTCTTGCCACCTCTTCTTAATTTCTTGTGCTTCTGTTAGGTCCATACCATTTCTGTCCTTTATTGAGCCCATCTTTGCATGAAATCTTCCCTTGGTATCTCTAATTTTCTTGAAGCGATCTCTAGTCTTTCCCATTCTATTGTTTTCCTCTATTTATTTGCATTGATTGCTGAGGAAGGCTTTCTTATCTCTCCTTCCTACTCTTTAGAATTCTGCATTCAAATGGGTATATCTTTCCTTTTTCCTTTGCTTTTCACTTCTCTTATTCTCACAGCTATTTGTAAGGCCTCCTCGGACAGTCATTTTGCTTTTTTGCATTTCTTTTTCTTGGGGATGGTCTTGATCCCTCTCTCCTGTACAGTGTCACAAACCTCCATCCATAGTTCATCAGGCACTCTGTCTATCAGATCTAGTCACCAGCCATAAAAAAAGAATGAAATAATACCATTTGCAGCAACATGGACAGACTTGGCATTTGTCATACTGAGTGAAGTTAAGTCACACAGAGAAGCAGAAATGTGGTCTAACATCTCTTATATGCAGAATGAAAAAGAAATGATACAAACTTACATACAACACAGAAACACACTCACAGACTTAGAGAATGAACTTACAGTTGCCAAGGGAGAGTGATGGAAAGGAGACAGAGATTTGGGGATCAACCCATAGACCCTGCTATATTTAAAATGGCTCACAAACACTGTCTTACTGCATAACACATGGAATTATGCTCAATGTTATGTGGCAGCCTGGATGGGAGGGGAGTTTCGGGACTAGACACATGTATACATATGGCTGAGTCCCTTTGTTGTCCATCTGAAGTTATCACAACATTGTTTATCAGCTATATCCAATACAAAATAAAAAGTTTAAAAAAGATACATGTACCCTGATGTTCATTTGCACAATAGTTAATTAGCACTATTTAAAGTGGCCAGGATATGTACGTAACCTAAATATCCGTCAACAGAGGAATGGATAAAGAACATGAAAGTGAAGTGAAGCAAAAGTGAAAGTCACTCAGTCGTGTCTTACTTTTTGCAACCCCATGGACTATACAGTCCATGGAATTCTCCAAGCCAGAATACTGCAGTGGGTAGCCTTTTCCTTCTCTAAGGGATCTTTCCAACCCAGGAGTTGAACCCAGGCCTCCTACATTGAAGGCAGATTCTTTACAAGCTGAGCTACCAGGGAACTCCAAGAATATTGGAGTGGGTAGCCTATGCCTTCTGCAGCAGATCTTGCCGAATCAGGAATCAGGAATGAACCAGGGTCTCCTGCACTGCAGGCAGATTCTCTACCAACTGAGCCACCAGGGAAGGCAAAGAACGTGTGTCAAAGAACACACACACACACACACACACACACACACACACACACCATGGAATATGCAATTATAAAAAGGAATAAAATATTGACATTTGCTAACATGTGAGTAGGCCTAGAGACTGTCATACAGAGTGAAGTAAGAGAAAAGCAAATATATTTTATCAGTTATATGTGGAATATAGAAAAATGGTATAGATGAACTAACTTGCAAAGCATAAACATACACAAAGATGTAGGGAGCAAACTTATGAATAAAAAAGGTGGGATAAATTGGGAGAATGGGATTGATATATATGCAATGATGTATAAAATAGGTAACTAATGAGAATCTACTGAATAACACAGGGAATGCTACTCAAGGTTTTGTAGTGACCTAAATGGGAAGGAAATCTAAAAATAGGAGATAGCTGGGCTGGATGAAGCTCAAGCTGGAATCAAGATTTCCATGAGAAATATCAATAACCTCACATATGAAGATGACACCACCCTAATGGCAGAAATCAAAGAGAAACTAAAGAGCATCTTGATGAAGGTGAAGAAGAGAGTGAGAAAGCTGGCTTAATACTCAACATTCAAAAAACTAAGATCATTCCACCTGGTCCCATCACTTCATGGCAAACTTTGTTGTTCAGTTGTTCAGTAGTGTCCAACTCTTTGAGATGCTATGGACTGCAGCAACTTCAGGCTTCCCTGTCCTTCACCATTTCCTGGAGCTAGCTCAAACTCATGTCCATTGAGTCAGCAATACTCTCCAACAATCTCATCCTTTGTCATCCCCTTCTTCGCCTGCCTTTAATCTTTCCCATCATCAGGGTCTTTTCTGATGAGTTGGCTCTTCGCATCAGGTGGCCAAAGTATTGGAGGTTCAGTTTCAGTCCTTCCAATGAATATTCAGAATTGATTTCCTTAAGGAAGAACTGGTTTGATCTCCTTGCAGTCCAAGGGACTCTCAAGAGTCTTCTCCAACACCACAGTTCAAAAGCATCAATTCTTCAGTGTTCAGCTTTCTTTATGGTCCGACTCTCACATGCATACATGACTACTGGAAAAATCACAGCTTTGAGTGGACGGACGTTTATCAGCAAAGTAATAGTTCTGTTTTTTAATATTCTGTCTAGGTTTGTCATTGCTTTTCTTCCAAGGAGCAAGTGTCTTTTAATTTCAAGGCTGCAGTCACCATCTGCAGTGATTTTGGAACTCAAGAAAATAAAGTCTGTCACTGTTTGCATTGTTTCCCCATCTATTTGCCATGAAGTCATGGGACCAGATGCCATGATCTTAGTTTTTCAAATATTGAGTTTAAGTCAGCTTTTCCACCTTCATTGAGAGGCTTTTTAGTTCCTCTTTAATTTCTGCCATAAGAGAGGTGTCATCTGCATATCTGAGGTTACTGATATTTTCCCCAGCAATCTTGATTCCAGCTTGTGCTTCATCCAGTCTGGCATTTCACATGATGCACTCTGCATTTAAGTTAAATAAGCAGGGTGACAATATACAGCCTTGATGTACTCCTTTCCCAATATTGAGCCATTCCATTGTCCCATGGCCAGTTATGTTGCTTCTTGTCTGCCTACAGATTCCTCAAGAGCCAGATAAGGTGGTCTGGTAATTCCATCTCTCTAAGAATTTTCCAGAATTTGTTGTGTTCCACACATTCAAAGGCTTTAGCATAGTCAATGAAGCAGAAGAAGTTTTTGTTTTTTTTTTTTGTTTTTTTTGTTTTTTTTATGGATTTCTCTTGCTTTTTCTATGATCCAGTGGATGTTGGCAATTTGATCTCTGGTTTCTCTGACTTGTAAATCCAGCTTGAAGATCTGGAAGTTCTCAGTTCATGTACTGTTGAAGCCTGGCTTGGAGAATTTTGAGCATTACTTTGCTAACATGTGAAATGAGTGAAATTGTGTGGTAGTTTGAACGTTCTTTGGCATTGCTTTTCTTTGGATTTGGAAAGAAAACTGACCTTTTCCTGCGGCCACTGCTGAGTTTTCCAAATGTGCTGGCAAATTGAGTGCAGCACTTTCACAGCATCGTCTTTTAGGATTTGAAACAGCTCAGCTGGAATTTCATCATCTCCACTAGCTTTGATCATAATGATACTTCCTAAGGCCCACTTCACTTCGCACTCCAGGAAGTTTGGGTCTAGGTGACTGACCACATCATTGTGGTTTTCTGGGTCATTAAGATATTTTTTGTATAGTTCTGTGTATTCTTGCCACCTCTTCTTAATACCTTCTGCTTCTCTTAGGTTCATCCTGTTCTGTCCTTTATTATGCCCATGTTTGCATGAAATGTTCCTTTGGTATCTGTCATTTTCTTGAAGACATCTCTAGTCTTTCCCATTCTATTGTTTTCCTCTATTTCTTTGCATTGTTCTTTAGGAAGGCTTTCTTATTTCTCTTTGCTATTATTTGGAACTCTGCATTCAGATGGATACATCTTTCCTTTTCTCCTTTGACTTTTGCTTCCCTTTTTTCCTCAGCTGTTTGTAAGGCCTCCTCAGACAACCGTTTTGCCATTTTGCCATTTCTTTTTCTTGGGGATGGTTTTGATCACTGCCTCCTGTACAATGTTTTGAACCTCTGTCCATAGTTCTTCAAGCACTCTGTCTATCAGATCTAACCCTTTGAATCTCTTTGTCACTTTCACTGTGTAATCATAAGGGGTTTGATTTAGGTCATACCTGAATGGTCTAGTGGTTTTCCCTTCTTTCTTCAATTTGAGCCTGAATTTTCAATAAGTAGCTGATGATCTGAGCTACAGTCTGCTTCCAGTCTTGTTTTTGCCGAATGTATAGAGCTTCTCCCTCTTTGGCTACAAAGAATATAATCAATCTGATTTTGGTATTGACCATCTGGGGATGTCCATGTATAGAGTCATCTCTTGTGTTGTTGGAAGAGGGTGTTTGTTATGATCAGTGCGTCCTCTTGGCAAAACTCCATTAACTTTTGTCCTGCTATTTTTGTACTTCAAGACCAAACTTGCCTGTTACTCCAGGTATCTGTTGACTTCCTACTTTTGAATCCCAGTCCCCTATGATGAAAAGAATATCTTTTTTTTTTTTTTTTTTTTTTTTAGTGTTAGTTCTAGGAGACCTCATAAGTCTGCATAGAACAGTTCAACTTCAGCTTCTTCGGCATTAAAGTTTGGGGCACAGACTTGTATTACTGTGATACTGAATGTTTTGCCTTGGGTACAAACAGTGATCCATGAAGATATGAGGCAGGAGGTAGGTGGGTCCCCCTAGGGTAAGCAATTGAGATTCTTTCCCTGTGGACTAATATTCTAAGAATAGCAGGACCACTGAGAAAGGAGGTTGGGCCCTGCTCATAAAGAAGATGAGAGACCACATATTTCTCATTCTTGAAGTCAGGTTACCTCCACAACTATAACATGCACAGAAAGGCTCCTTGCAGGTCAGAAAGAGAGGGAACAACACCCCATAATAAGTGATGTCAACTACCTATCAGACTCCAGTGGACTCTATCTTGACTGAGAGATGCCTGCGCACACATGGAAGGATCCTGAGATATACCAAACACAGACTCAGAACAAGGCAAATCAAAACCCTGGAAAAATGCCCCATAAAAGTGATTGAAACTACCATGAATGCACAACTCTGAGTCCACCCGTATGTCTATTCACATGCACTGTTTTTCCTTCTAATAATCACTTTACTTGTTTCACTACTTTCTTTGTGGGAATTCTTTTCAGCAAAGCTAAAGGGTCAGAGTCTGGTCACTAACTACTGGTCTAGTGGCTAGGAATTGGTGTTCTCATGGCCACAACCCAACCTCAATTTCTGGCCAAGAACAGAAATCCTGCTTCAAACTGCTGTAGGCCAAGGCCACTGAAGATCAGATATATTTATTTTTTCTCCCTTTAATTTGATTTTTGTTTTTATACATACCAATGAGACAGTTGTTTACAATGAGAGTGCTCTAGAAATCCACCAGTTTCAAAGTTTTTCAATTTAAATGATCCATTATTTGGCCATTAGTGAAATATTTTAATAGTGATTCATACCAATAAGACACAAGAGGCTTCTCCAAAACCGAGTGTGGGAGGATGTCACCTAATAAAATCTAGAGAGTTTACTCTCAAAACCAGTATGTCAGAGGTCAAGTTTTCAAAGCTCATACACATACACATACACAGAAAACCCTAGGAAGATCAGGTAGAACATTTACATACCAAAGAAACAGGAAGAGAAATGTAAGTTCCCCCTAGAAGCCCTTCGTTTTCAGTCAGGATTTTGAAAAGATATTTTAATCAAGCAAGCTTTTCAAACTTAAATTGTGTATACAATAAAAGAGCCTACTTATGTTTAGGGCAAGATTTCCTTTAATTCCTAACTAAGTAGGTACTTTTAAGTCTTAAACATAAACCTGGTTGGGGTATTAGTTGGAGGCTGGCAAACTTGAATTCATTCTAAAATGCTATAGGTTACCCCATTTGTTATATGATTTTCATGTCACATTTTGTTCTAAAAGCTTTATTTCCCATTTGAAGGTCAGTTTGTCAAAAGAAAAATTGCCAGTGACAACTGAGTAATGGGTCAATATGCTGCTTCAGAGCTTTACTTCTCTAGGTTTTTTACCCAGGATTGTTCCAGCCCCTTCCTATTTGTCTTAGGTTCTTCCAGTGGTATATAAGACTACCAAAGGTGCTCAGATCATGGAATGGTCCATTAGGCACATCCCTGGTTGAGCAGGTTAATTAAAGTAAGTGGATTTCCCTGTAGACAGCTAAACAGTATGAGGTCTTGCCTCTACCACTCCTCCAAGTTTCTCATTCTCCTGAGAAAGCTATTGCTGGGAAGAGTCCCTTCCTTCTTTGGAGTTCAGAAGCTCTTGTAAGTTTTCACTTTTATTTTAACAAACTTTATTAAGGTAGCCAACTCAAGGAATAATAACAGGCCAGTCTTCCTAACTACTCAGTCCAACCTTGATCAGTATTTAACTGAACAAAGTCTTTCCACTCTTTAAACTGAGGATAAAATATTCAATGTCTAAACCGAGTAAAATCTTCCCAGTCTCTTTCACTGAGGATAACCTACTCAAGTGTCTAAACTGAGCAAAAATCTTCCCAGTATTTCCTACACTGAGGATAAACCAGGTACTTCTTGAAACTAAATTTCAAGGATAATCTATTTTTCTAGAGAAGAGTTTAACATCTCTGAATAAAACTTAGGATCATCAACAAATAACAGGAGATACTAGAACTAGGAGAGACTCACTCAAATTCATCTGGACTTCCTATAAGTAAGTGGATAGGCACAAGAGGCCTCTGCTGGTACCAAAGCTCTGGATCCTCAAAGAGTTCAGGTGAAGGAGAGAAGTCTGCTCTGGTTCCTTCATCAGCCACTGTAACTGTCAGTTAAAAAACATATACATAACCTAAAAGCTCATGAGTATGTACTACTCAGTGAATGTGCTGAGGATTTCAAGCCCAGGAGGCAGCATCTCAAGTAACCCTGAGAAAAGTGCTCCAAAAGTTGGAGAATCTTAAAAGCAGCAAGACAATAGCAATTTGTTACATAAAAGGGAAGGAACATAAGAAAGTCTGCATATAACCTAGATGCCCATCAGCAGATGAATGGATAAGGAAGCTGTGGTACATATACACCATGGAATATTACTCAGCCGTCAAAAAGAATTCATTTGAATCAGTCCTAATGAGATGGATGAAACTGGAGCCCATTATACAGAGTGAAGTAAGCCAGAAAGATAAAGAACATTACAGCATACTAACACATATATATGGAATTTAGAAAGATGGTAACGATAACCCTATATGCAAAACAGAAAAAGAGACACAGAAATACAGAACAGACTTTCAAACTCTGTGGGAGAAGGTGAGGGTGGGATGTTTCAAAAGAACAGCATGTATACTATCTATGGTGAAACAGATCACCAGCCCAGGTGGGATGCATGAGACAAGTGCTCGGGCCTGGTGCACTGGGAAGACCCAGAGGAGTCGGGTGGAGAGGGAGGTGGGAGGGGGGATCGGGATGGGGAATATGTGTAAATCTATGGCTGATTCATATCAATGTATGACAAAACCCACTGAAATGTTGTGAAGTAATTAGCCTCCAACTAATAAAAAAATTAAAAAAAAAAAAAGAAAGTCTGCATATATTTTAGCAGAAAATTTGCATACCAAATGAACATGGCATTAGATATTTAAAGCATTGAAAGGGGAAAGTCTAACCAAGAACACTCTACATGAATAGATTTGAGGTAGAAATAAAGAGTTTCCAGAAAAGCAAGGATAAAGTAGTTCACCACCACCAAATTAACTTTACAGAAAATATTAAAAGCATTTTAAACTGAAAAATAACACTAATTAATTAAAAGAATATAAAAATATAACTGGCAAAGGTAAAAAATAGTAAAGTTAGCCTATTATTCATTTGCAACTTTGTATGAAGGTTAAAAGGAAAAAGTAGCAAAATTAACAAAAACTATAATAATTATTTAAGGAGATATATAAAGTATAAAGATATAAAATGTGACAGGAAAAACATATAACAAATGGGGTAACATATAGCATTTTAGAATGAATTCAAATTTAAGTTGCTATCAATTAAAAATAGACTCAAATACATGCACTATTTATATGTGAACCTCAGGATAGTCACAAAGTAAAACTAGATTTACACAGGAAAATAGGAAAGAAATCTTAATGTAATGCTAAAAAAGTTATTAAATCAAAAGGGAAAGGAGTAAGAGACAAAGAAGGGAACTATAAAATTACTATAAAGCTATTCAGACGATAATGTACAAAATCACAATTATTACATGCTTATCAATAATAACTTTAAATGTTAATGAATAGAATTCTCCAATCAAAAGACACAGAATGGCTGGATGGAAAAAAAAAAAAGAAGACTCATGTATATGCTGCCTACAAAACCTTCACTTCAGGTATAGAGATGTACAGAAGCTAAAAGTGAAGGGCTATAAAAAGACATATCATTGCACTAGAAATTAAAAGAAAGAAAGGTGATGTAGGTATGCTCATATCAGACAAAGCAGACTTTAAAACACGGACTGTAGTAAAAGACCAAAAGGGCATAATGATAAATGAGTAAATCAAACAAGAAGATATAGCATTTTAAAATATATTTGTACCCAATATAGGAGCACCACAATATATAAAGCAGGTATTAACAGACATAAAGGCAGTATTTGACATATACTAGTAGAAGGAAACTCTAACATCAATATACTAACAGAAGGAGACTTTTTTTTAATTAATTTTAATTAGAGGCTAATTATTTTTTATTGTTTAATTACTTTATTAGTTTCAAATAATTAGCTCCTTTTGCTTGATACTTAGCTTTTCTTGAGCAATTCCTTAATTATTCAAACTTTTTACAGTAAAGACAAAGTAATTGTTTGAAGATAAAAGATATACATAGTGATATAAATAAAAAGTTCTGAAAAGTGTAAAATAATGCTTACAGATACTTACAGCTTTATAAAGCTGTCCTATATTGCAGTGGTTTTGCCATACATTGACATGAACTCGCCACGGGTGTACCTGTGTTCCCCATCCTGAAACACCTCCCACCTACCTCCCCATCACATCCCTCTGGGTCATCCCAGTGCACCAGCCCTGATAAGCGTCTCATGCATTAAACCTGGACTGGTGATTCATGTCACATATGATAATATACAAGTTTCAATGCCATTCTCTCAAATCATCCCACCCTCGCCCTCTCCCACAGAGTCCAAAAGACTGTTCTATACATCTGTGTCCCTTTTGCTATCTCGCATATAGGGTTATCATTACCATCTTTCTAAATTACATATATATGTGTTAGTATACTGTATTGTTTTTCTTTCTGGCTTATTTCACTCTGTATAATAGACTCCAGTGTCATCCACCTCATTAGAACTGATTTAAATGTATTCTTTTTAATGGCTGAGTAATATTCCATTGTGTATATGTACCACAGTTTTCTTATCCATTCATCTGCTGATGGACATCTAGGTTGCTTCCATGTCCTGTCTATTATAAACAGTGTTGTGATGAACATTGGGGTACATGTGTCTCTTTCAATTCTGGTTTCCTCAGTGTGCATGCACAGCACTGGGATTGTTCGGTCATATGGCAGTTCTAATTCCAGGTTTTTAACGAATCTCCACACTGTTCTTCATAGTGGCTGTACTAGTTTGCATTCACACCAACAGTGTAAGAGGGTTCCCTTTTCTCCACACCGTCGCCAGCATTTATAACTTGTAGACTTTTAGATAGTAGCCATTCTGACTGGTGTGAAATGGTAACTAATGGTGGTTTTGATTTGCAGTTCTCTGATAATCAGTGATGTTGAGCACCTTTTCATGTGTTTCTTAGCCATCTGTATGTCTTCTTTGGAGAAATGTCTGTTTAGTTCTTTGGCCCATTTCTGGTTTTGGTACTAGGGTGATGGTGACCTCATACAATGATTTTGGAAGTTTACATTCCTCTGCAATTTTCGAAAGAGTTTGGGTAGGATAGCTTTTAGCTCTTGTCTATATTTTCGGTAGAATTCAGCTGTGTAGCCGTCTGGTCCTGGGCTTTGGTTTGCTGGGAGATTTCTGATTACAGTTTCGATTTCTGTGTTTCTGATTGGTCTGTTAAGATGTTCTATTTCTTCCTGGTTCAGTTTTGGAAAGTTGTACTTTTCTAAAAATGTGTCCATCTCTTCCAAGTTGTCCATTTTATTGGAATATAGTTGCTGATAGTAGTCTCTGATGATCCTTTTTATTTCTGTGTTGTCTGTTTGATCTCTCCATTTTCATTTCTAATTTTGTTGATTTGATTCTTCTCCCTTTCTTTCTTGATGAGTCTGGCTAATGGTTTGTCAATTTTATTTATCTTCTCAAAGAACCAGCTTTTGGCTTTGTTGATTTTTGCTATGGTCTCGTTCCTTTTGAATTTATACCTGCCCTAATTTTTAAGACTCCTTTCCTACTACTAACCCTGGGGTTCTTCATTTCTCCCTTTTCTAGTTGCTTTAGGTATAGAGTTAGGTTAATTATTTGACTTTTTTCTTGTTTCTTGAGGTAAGCCTGTATTGCTATGATCCACCTCCTTAGCACTGCTTTTTCAGTGTCCCATAGGTTTTGGGTTGTTGTGTTTCCATTTTCATTCGTATCTATGCATATTTTAATTTTTTTTAAATTTCTTCTGTGATTTGTTGGTTATTCAGCAGCGTATTGTTCAGCCTCCAGATATTTGAATTTTTAATCATTTTTCTCCTGTAATTGACATCTAATCTTACTGCACTGTGGTCAGAAAAGATGCTTGGGATGATTTCAATTTTTCTGAATTTACCAAGGCTAAATTTATGGCTCAGGATGTGATCTATCCTGGAGAAGGTTCCATGTGCACTTGAGAAAAGGTGAAATTCATTCTTTTGGGGTGAAATGTCCTATAGATATCAATTAGGTCTAACTGGTTTGTTGTATCATTTAACACTTGTGTTTCCTTGTTAATTTTCTGTTTAGCTGATCTATCCATAGGTGTAAGTGGGGTATTAAAGTCTCCCAGTATTATTGTGTTATTGTTAATTTCCCCTTTCATACTTGTTAGTATTTGTCTTACATATTGCAGTGCTCCTATGTTGGGTGCATATATATTTATAATTGTTATATCTTCTTGGATTGATCCTTTGATCATTATGTAGTGTCCTTCTTTGTCTCTTTTCACAGCCTTTGTTTGAAAGTCTATTTTATCTGATATGTGTACTGCTACTCCTGCTTTCTTTTGGTCTCTATTTGCGTGGAATATCTTTTTCCAGCCCTTCACTTTCAGTCTGTATGTGTCCCTTGTTTCGAGGTGGGTCTCTTGTAGACAACATATATAGGGGTCTTGTTTTTGTATCCATTCAGCCAGTCTTTGTCTTTTGGTTGGGACATTCAACCCATTTACATTTCAGGTAATTATTGATAAGTATGATCCCGTTGACATTTACTTTGTTGTTTTGGGTTCGAGTTTATACACCCTTTCTGTGTTTCCTGTCTACAGAAGATCCTTTAGCATTTGTTGGAGAGCTGGTTTGGTGGTGCTGAATTCTCTCAGCTTTTGCTTGTCTGTAAAGCTTTTGATTTCTCCTTCATATTTGAATGAGATCCCTGCTGGTACAGTAATCTGGGCTGTAGGTTTTTCTCTTTCATCACTGTAAGTATGTTCTGCCATTCCCGTCTGGCCTGAAGAGTTTCTATTGAAAGATCAGCTGTAATCCTTATGGGAATCCCCTTGTGTGTTATTTGTTGCTTTTCCCTTGCTGCTTTTAATATTTGTTCTTGGTGTTTGATCTTTGTTAATTTGATTAATATGTGTCTTGGGGTGTTTCACCTTGGGTTTATCCTGTTTGGGACTCTCTGGGTTTCTTGGACTTGGGTGACTATTTCCTTCCCCATTTTAGGAAAGTCTTCAACTATTATGTCCTCAAGTATTTTCTCATGGTCTTTCTTTTTGTCATCTTCTTCTGAGACTCCTATGATTCGAATGTTGTGGCCTTTAACATTGTCCCAGAAGTCTCTGAGGTTGTCCTTATTTCTTTTACTTCTTTTTTCCTCTCTGTTTCATTTATTTCCACCATTCTATCTTCTCCCTCACTTTGATCCTATCTTCTGCCTCTCTTATTCTACTGTTGGTTCCCTCCACAGTGTTTTTGATCTCATTTATTGCATTATTAATCATATATCGACTCTTTTTTATTTCTTCTAGGTCCTCGTTAAACATTTCTTGCATCTTCTCAATCCTTGTCTCCATGCTATTTATCTGTAACTCCATTTTGTTTTCAAGATTTTGGATCATTTTCACTATCATTATTCAGAATTCTTTATCAGGTAGATTCCCTATCTTTTCCTCTTTTGTTTGGTTTGGTGGGCATTTATCCTATTCCTTTACCTGCTGAGTATTTCTCTGCCTTTTCATCTTGTTTATATTGCTGTGTTTGGGGTGGCCTTTCCGTATTCTGGCAGTTTGTGGTTCTTCCTTATTGTGGAGGTTCCTCACTGTGGGTGGGGTTACACGGGTGGCTTGTCAAGGTTTTCTGGTTAGGGAAGCTTGTGTCAGCATTCTGGTGGATGGAGCTGGATTTCTTCTCTCTGGAGTGCAATGAAGTGTCCAGTCGTGAGTTTTGAGATGTCAGTGGGTTTGGTGTGACTTTGGGCAGCCTGTATATTGAAGCTCAGGGCTACGTTCCTGTGTTGCTGGAGAATTTGTGTGGTATGTATGTCTCACTCTGGAACTTGTTGGCCCTTGGGTGATGCTTGGTTTCAGTGTAGGTATGGAGGCTTTTGATGAGCTCCTACCAATTAATGTTCCCTGGATTCAGGAGTTCTCTGGCATTCTCAGTATTTGAACTTAAGCCTCTTGTCTCTGGTTTTCAGTCTTATTCTTACTGTAGCCTCAAGACTTCATCTATAGAGCACCGATGATACAACTTCTTGGTTAATGATGAAAAGTTTCTCCACAATGAGGGACACCAGGAGAGGTACACAGAGTTACATGGAGAAGAGAAGATGGAGGAGGGAGATAGACGTGACCAGGAGGAGAAGAGAGGGAATCAAAAGGGGAGAGAGCAAGCTAGCCAGTAATCACTTGCCTATGTGCTCTCCACAGTCTGGATCCTTCAAGAGATGTTCACGGAGTTACACAGAGAGGAGAAGAGGGAGGAAGGAGACAGAGGTGACCAGGAGGATAAAAGAGGGAATCAAAAGGAGAGAGACAGATCCAGCCAGTAATCAGTTCCCTAAGTGTTCTCCACAGCTCAGAACACACAAAGAGATTCACAGAATTGGGTAGAGAAGAGAAGGGGGAGGGAAGAGATAGAGGTGACCTGGTGGAGAAAAAGGAGAGTCAAAAGGGGGAGAGAGCAATCAAGCCAGTAATATCACTCCCAAGGAAAAATGGGTACTGAAGATTGGGTTCTTAAAGGTACAAAATTGATAACAAATACCAAAAAGGAAAGCTTAAAAATCTAGAGTAGAGGTCAGATTCTCACAAATACAATATTAAAAACATAGAACAAAGTCACAAACATTATTATATATATATATATAAAAATATATATATTTTATATATTTATTTATAAAATAAATATATATTATATATATATTTATATATATATATATATATATATTTTAAAGCAAACTTCATATATGTATATATATATATGAAGTTTGCTTTAAAAATAGGGTCTTTTTGTGCAAGGTAATAGTAGGTTATAAAAATGAAAATTATATGAGTAATAGAGGACTTAAATTTTTTAATTGAAAAAATGATGATAATAAAAATATATCTAGGACTTTCTCTGGAACTCTTGTGGACCATGTGGGGTCAGTTCATTTTCAGATAGTTCCTTCATCCAGCTTATAATTCTCAAGATCTATAGGCATCTTCCTATGTAGTTGGTGCTAACTACAGGGTTTTAATCTGTTGCACCTGTCACTTCCAAAGCAGTTCCCTCTGTTTATTTTAGCTTCTTCTGTTTGCTGGTCTCTTCAGTGTCTGATTTCTGCCCTGATACAAGGGAGCAGGGGTGGTCACTTGTTTGGAGCTCACTTGTTCAGTCATGCTTTGGGGAGGCAGGAACACTGCAAACAAATATCACTGGCGTGTGTGGGAGTGCTCAGTGCAGTGGCTCGGCCACACTGGATTTGCCCCCACTCATGGTGTGTGTGATTTCCCAGTCTACAGTGCTCAGCCTCTAAGTTGCTCTGCCAGGAAATGCCTGAGGCAGGCTTTGGCTTGCATGCACTTTCTAGGTCTAAGCCGCTCAGGTTCAGGTTCTCGGGTACTCCACAAAGGTGCAGAGTTGGTTGGGCCTGCATTTTGTGCCCTTCCCAGGTCCAAGCAGCTCAGGTGACCAGGTGCTTGGCAAGCGCAGTCACCCCCAGGTGGGGGGTGCATCTTATCGCCTCCCCTGTCACAGCCGCTTGGTTTTCTAGGTGTTCAACGTGCGTGCCTTCTCAGATGTGCCGTGTGTCTCTTCTGGGGAGCTGATCACTGGCTGCAACCTTCCCGGCAGATGTCGACCATCCAGAATCCCAAGAAGTGTTGGTTAGCAACGAAGCCTGCTTGCAGTTTGGTAGAGGATGCTCTGTGGGGCCGTGATTGCCCCCATCTGGCTCTGGCTGCCCTCACCTGCCTGTCTCTGGTGGGAGATGGGCTGGTCCGCAGCCAGCTAGCTCTGCTCAGACCTTTGTTCTGTGAGTGGCCCTAGCAGTGTCTTAGGTTAGGGTTTTTTGCGGGATAGCTATCCCACGGTCTGGGTTGCTATCTCACGTTAGTTACCTCAGATTGCTCCGGAGGCATTCAGGCCCGGTCCTTACCCTAAGCAATGCAGCCCATGCCTCACTGTCCAGCCCCCACTTGCTAGCGGTGTATGCGAGCATCTGGGTTGTTTCTCTGCTGGGAGTTGCCGTTAGGCACGTAATCTGTGGGTTTTATTTGTTTATTTATTTTTCCTCCTGGTTATGTTGCCCTCTGAGGTTCCAAGGCTCACCACAGACCTGGCGGTGAGAGTGTCTCCTGGTGTTTGGAAACTACTCTCTTTTTTAAGACTCCCTTCCTGGGTTGGGTCTCAGTCCCTACCTCTTCTGTCTCTCTTTTTAACTTTTATATTTTGTCCTACCACCTTTCGAAGACAATGGGCTGCCTTTCTGGGTGCCTGATGTCCTCTGCCAGCAGTCAGAACTTGTTCTGTGGAATTTGCTCAGTGTTCAAATGTTCTTTCTTTAAATTTGTGGGAAAGAAAGTGGTCTCCCCGTCCCATTCCTCTGCCATCTTAGGACTGCCCAGAAGAAGACTTTTAACATTTCACTTACATCAATAGATATAGTGTCCAGGTAGAAAATCATTAAGTAAACATGTCTTTTGCTGGGAGGGATTGGGGGCAGGAGGAGAAAGGGATGACAGAGGATGAGATGGCTGGATGGCATCACCGACTCGATGGACATGAGTTTGAGTAAACTCCAGGAGTTAGTGATGGACAGGAAGGCCTGGCGTGCTGTGATTCAAGGGGTTGCAAAGAGTCAGACACGACTGAGCGACTGAACTGAACTGACTGAAACATGTCTTAAATGACACATTAGAATGGATTGATTAATAGATATATACAGAACATTCCATCCAAAGGCAGAAGAATACACATTATTCCAATACACAGGAAACATTCTCCAGGCTACATCACATGTTGTGCCACAAAATGAGTCTCAATAAACCCAAGAATACTGAAATTATATCAACAGTGGCATAAAACTAGAAATCAAAAACATACAATTACCATATGTAAAATTAGACAGCCATTGGAAATTTACTTTATGACATAGGGAGCTCAAATCTGGTGTTCTGTGATAACTTAGAGGGATGGGATGGAATGGGAGGTGAGAGAGGTTCAAGAGGGCAGGGACATACATATACCAATGACAGATACATGATGATATAAGGCAGAAATGAGCACAGTACTGTTAAGCAATTATCCTCTAATTTAAAAGAAATGCTTAAAAAATAAGTAAAATAAACAAAAAATAAATTCCAAAAAAAGGAAAAACTTAAAGATAACAGATATGTGGAGATTAAACATGCCACAAAACATGTAGAAGAAAGACAAAATCAAAAGGTGTCCAGAGAAGTAAAAATAGTAATATACTAAAATCTATTAAATGCAGCAAAAGCAGTTCTAAGAAGGAAGTGCAAAGAAATACAAGACTAACCCAAGAAACAAGAAAAATATCAAATAAATAATCTAACTGTAGACTGAAAGAAACCTGAGAAAAAAGAACAAATGAAGTCCAAAGTTAGCAGAGGAAGGAAATAATAAAGATCAGATCTGTTATAAGTGAAATTGAGACTAAAAAGAGAATACAAAAGATGAAAAAAATAAGAACGGTTCTTTGAAAAGCTAAACAAAATAGATAAACTTTTTAGCTAGACTTACTAAGAAAAAAGAGAGATGGCTCAATAAATAAGACCATAAAAGAGGAGAAATTATAATGTATCAAAAGATTATAAGAGAATACAGTAAAGAGCTATAAACTGTAAGCCAACAAATTGGACAACCTAGAAGAAATGGAAAAAATCTTGGAAATATAACCTTCTTGAGTGAATGGAAGGAATGTGAATGTGAGTGAATGGAAGAAACAGAATATAAATAGATGGATTAGTCATATGGAGATTGAATCAGTAATCAAAAGCCTGCCAATAAACAGAGGTCCAGGAACAGATGGCTTCACTGGTGATTTATACCAAACATGTAAAGAAGGTTTCTTCTTGAAGTCTTCAAAAATGAAGAGGAGGGAACACTTTCAAATGCATTTCATGAGGTCAGCATTATCCTGATTCCAAAACCAGACAAAGACATAACACATACAAAAGTAAAATTATAGGCCAATAAATCTGATGAATATAGGTGAAAAATACTCAACAAAGTATTAGCTAATCACATTAAACAATACATTCAAAAGTTCATACACCACAATTAAGGTGGATTTATTCTACAGATGCATGTATGTTTTAACATATGCCAATCAATGACACCACATTAACAAAGTGAAGGATAAAAATCATATGATCATCTCAAAAGATGCAGTAAAAGAGTTTGACAAAATTAAAAATTAATTTATAATAAAAATTCTCAACAAAGTGGGTATAGAGGGAATGTACATTAACATTATAAAGGCTCCATATGACAAGCCCATAACTAACATCATGCTCAATGGTGAAAAGCTGAAACTGTTCCTCCAAGGTCAGAAACAACTCAAGGATGTCCACTATTCCCACTGTTTTCAACATAGCATTAGATGTCCCTGCTAAAGTAATTATGTAAGGAAAAAAGCATCAAGTTAGAAAGGAAGATGTAAAATGGTCACTACTTGCAGTTTTATATAAAGAAATTCTAACAAGTTCCACCAAAACTGTCAGAATAATCAAAGAATTCAGGAAAGTGGCAGGGTACGAAATCAATATAAAATTGGTTGCATTTCTATACACTGACAACAAACTATCAGAAGAGAAATTAAGAAAAATTCCAACTATAATTGTATAAGAAAGAATAAAATTCCTAGGAATAAATTTAACCAAGGAGGGGAAAGACCTGTACACTGAAATCTTTAAGTCATGAATGAAAGAAATTGAAGACAAATAAATTGAAAGATACTATGTGCTCTTGGACTGGAAGACTTAAGATTGTTAAATTTTCTATATTATCCAAATAAATATATGATTTGAATGCAATTCTTATCAAAATTCCAATAGTATTTTTCACAGAAATAGAATAAATAATTCTAACATTTGTATAGAACCACAAAAGATCCTCAATAGCTAAAGCCATCTTGAGAAAGAAGAATAAACCTTGAGGAATCAATTTCCCTGATTTCAAACTATATTGTAAAGCTATACTAATAAAAATAGTATATTGGTAGAAATTTGTCACAGAGTTCAATAGAACAAAACAGAGAACCCAGAAATAAGCCTACCCTTACATGGTCAATTAATTTACAATAAAGGAGGTAAATATAAAATAGAGCAAGTATGGTCTCTTCAATAAATTATGTTTTGAAAACCGAACAGTCACATGCAAAATAATGAAACTAGTTCACTCCTTACACAAAATAATGAAACTAGTTCACTCCTTACACAAAGTTAACTGGGTTGATACCAGTTTGGGGTTACTGCAAATTAAGCTGTTATGTATGTATACCTATATATTCAGGCTTTTTGTGGACACAAGGTTTCATTTCTCTGGGATAAATGCCAAATAATACAACAATTGCTGGGTCATAATGTAAGTACATGTTTACTTTCATGAGAAACTAATGAATTAATTTCCAGAGTAACTGTACAATTTTACATTCCCACCAGCAATTTACAAGAAATCCAGTTTCCCCATATCTTCCTCAGCATTTGGTACTGTCAATATTTTGGATTTTGGCTGTTCTAATAGGTGTACCAGGATGCCTCATCATAGTCTTAATTTGCATTTCCTTAATGGCTAACAATATTAAAAATCTTTTCATATTCTAATTTGATAATTCTTCAAAGTCCTTTGTACTGAGAGGAGATCAAGTCAGTCAATCCTAAAGGAAATGAACCCTGAATACTCACTGGAAGGACTGATGCTGAAGCTGAAGCTACAATACTTTGGCCACCTGATGCGAAGAGCTGACTCACTGGAAAAGATCCTGATGCTGGGAAAGATTGAGGACAGGAGAAGTGGATGACATAGGATGAGATGGTTGGGTGGCACCACTGACTCAATGGACATGAGTTTGAGCAAGCTCAGATAGATAGGGAAGGACAGGGAAGCCTGGCTGCAGTCCATGTGGTTGCAAAGAGTCGGACACGACTGAGTGACTGAACAGCAAAATTCTAATGTCCTCTTCGATAAAATGTCCTTTTACATCTTTTGCCCAATTCCTAATTGGACCATTAGTTTAACTTTTCACTGTTGAGTTTTGAGAGTGCTTTATATATTATTTAAGTATGGTTTGAATATGCTTTCTCCCAGTCCATAGTTTGTGTTGGCATCCTCTTTTTCACCAGTTTTATCATGAAGTGTACAATGTATTGGTTTGATACTCCTGTATTGCAAAATAATTACCACCTTAACATTAGCTATCACTTCTGTCACTATACATAATGACCATTTCTTTTCTGTTGTGAGAATATTTAAGATGTTCTCTCCTAGCAAATTTCAAGTATACAATGCAGTATTATAAACTTTAATCCTCATGCTGTACATTAGATCCCTAGGATGTATTCACCTAACTGCAAGTAGACCCTTTGACCAACCTCACCTCATTTCTCCCACAACCCAGATCCTGAAAACCACCAATCTATTCTGTTTCTAAGAGCTTGGGCTTTCTACATTACACAAATAAGATCATACATTATTTGTCATTCTCTACCAAACTTTTTTCCACAGCAGCTGTATCATTTTACGTTTCCAACAATAATGTATGAGGGCTCTGATATCTTCATACCCTCTTCAACACTTACTGTTGTTCATTTGTTATTTGTTATTTACTTGTCACTGCTCATTTTTTCAATCTGCTGTTAGTGTTTTTTGTGGAGTTCTCACAGTTGTTTATGCATATTGGATACTAGACCCTATCAGATTTATGATTGGAAGATATTTTCTATGGTTCTATAGGTTTTTTTCATTTCTTGAAAATATCTGCTGATGTAGATGCTTTTAAAATGGTGACCTCCAAGAAGGTTTATGCCAAAAGGGATCCTCCCAGATGGCTGCTGCCAGTCCCCCTGTCCTTGTGGTGAGCTCCTGTTTACCCATGCCTCCACAGGAGACCCTCCAACACTAGCAGATAGTTTGGGTTCAGTTTCCTGTGGAGTCACTGCTCCTTTCCTCTAAGTCTTGGTGCTCACAAGGTTTTGTTTGTGCCCTCCAAGACTGGAGTCTCTGCTTCCCCCAGTACTGTGGAAGTCTTGTAATAAAATCCCGCTGGACTTTAAGGTCAGATTCCCTGGGGATTCCCAGTCCCTTTGTTAGGTCCCCAGGCTGGGAAGTCTGAGGTAGCGTTCCAAACCTTCACAACAGTGGGAAAACTTCTTTGGTATTATTGTTCTCTAGATTGTGAGTCACTCACTCAGTGGGTATAGGATTTGATTTTATCATGATTTAGCCCCCCCACCACCACCACCACCGTCTTGCTGCAGGTATTATTCTTTGTCTTTGGATGTGGGGTATCTTTTCTTGGTAGGTTCCAGCATCCTCCTGTCGACACTAGTTGCAATTTTGCCAACACTAGTTTGCAATTTTGGTATACTCGCAGGTGGAGATGAGCACGTGTCCACCAACTTGAACTGGAAGTTCTGCCTCTGATTGTTTTTGACAAATGTCCCTGGAGAACTGGTTATTGACACTGAGGGAGCTCCTAATAGTTCAGTAAAAGACAACCACGTATATGGGGTCTTCCCAGAAACTGCCAGACAGGACAAATAACACTTTTCCCAAAATGGGACTTTGAAAAAGGTCCAAACCTATTATTGCCCCCTCCAGTGGCTGCCTTGTTGCTGGTTTTCCCTGTGACCACACAGTTAGTTTTCAAGGCTTTCTGGGAGGGGGCGTGCAAATAAGGCAATTTAAAAGGCTACAAAGCTGAGATTCAAAGTTTTAATAAATGCTCAGTGGATTGCTATAAGGTTTTGGTTAATTTCCACAGTTTTTAAAACATTGATTATGACCATTTTTGCCAGTATTCTCATTGTGCTTTTATGACTGAGAGGTATTCTGGTAGTCCTTTTCCCACAATTCTCACTGAAATATCAATTTCAGATATTTTATGTGAGGTTTTTATTATTGTTTCTTGGTTTTAATAATTTTAGTTGAATATAATTAATACCTGCCTTGAACTTTTTGCCAGGCTGCATTATTTTACTCTATGCTCCTCTGTGTAAATCAGTCTGTGACCTTGATTACACATATTTCATGTCCTGAATGAGGCTATAGTATGTTTCTGAAAAATATCTTTGACCTACACATAGCTATTCTTTTGGCCAAGCTCAATTCCAAGATGAGGTTATCATATATTCAGGTACATCTCTGGCTTTGAAAGATATCAACCTACATACTACTGATTTGTCTATTTAGTCATATTTCTTAAATATGTATTTTTATATATAATAGACATCTATCATCTATCTGAATGTTCCAGAAGCACACTCTGGAATAAAATATCTGCAGTGTGATATTGAATCCAAAAATTAAAATCTGCCCTTCTTTTGATACCTTGGCACTAATCTCACTCCATCGCCCAAATCAGAACATAGGAGTCACCATTTACTTCCTCCTTTTCCACAGCAAATCAATAGCCAAATCTTGGTTAAGGCACCTCACTTCATTTATATTTTTAGAATCTGCCTACCTTTCCTTCAGCCCAGTGTCTACTACCTTACTTGAGGTTCTACTCTATCTTTCACTTAGAATATCACAAAAGCATCCAATCTTCCTGCCACTAGTCTCTCTTCTCTTCTAAGAACACTACATAACTACTGCAGCATGACGTTTATAAACACCAAAATTTTTAGCATGCTCTATACTGCCCTTCACAATCTTTCTGACCTCAGAGCTCTTGCCTTCTGTAAACAAAGGTGCTGTCCTAAACAGTGCCATTAGCTGATTACATGCCACTTTCCATTTTGTTCAAATGCTACATTTGAAGCAAATGAAACAACACATTTAGTGTATGTAGAATTCTAGAAATGACAGAGTATATGGAAACATTTGCTCCTCCTCCCACACACCTCTAAACCCCTAAGAAGAAAGAACACTTATTTGACTAGTCAAATTCCAAAATACATCAGATCATGATTGAAGTCATTTCTCTATTCTCTTACTGATCAAACGTATCTGTATGACCATTGATCATGTTTCAGCCAAATATCATGTAAGGCCCTTAGACTCAGGTTTTGGTTTAGGCAGAGGAAAAAGGCCCACTAAGCTTCTGGACTTAACCATAAGATCCAGTCTGCACTAGTACAGTACTCTGAACAGAATTCTGGATAACAAGTATCTCTAATTATGTGTTACTTTACTTCTCACTACCATTGTTTCTTGTGTGTATCTTCCTTAGGAACTTTGTGGAGAGGAGAACTATGGTCTAAGGTAGGAATTAGAGATTCCTTGGTCTTCTGTTAAATTCTACTGTTATATCTAAAAATGTAAATGAACAGAAAAAAAACTAAGCCTCAAGACTGTATTGTCTCACATAAGCCTCATGGCTAAATTTATGTACTTGCATTTGCTTTTGACTCTTATTTTTTTTTTGACTCTTATTTTTATTGAAGTATAATTGATTTACAATATTAGTTTCAGCTATACAATCTAGTGTTTCAATATTTTTATAGATTGTACTCCATTTAAAGTTATTAAAAATAATGATTATATTTTCCAGTACTCTATCCTTCTGACCTTTGAGATTTTAAGCAGGTGTCAGAAACGTTACCACAGGGATAACTGGCTTGTGGCAGGCAAGCATTCATAGCAATGTCACTTTTTGATCCTTTGATGTCAGTTCTTCCTACAATATATACTTGTTGTTTATTTATTTTATACACAGTAGTTTGTAGCTTTTAATCCCACACTCTTATCTCGCCTTTCCCCCTCTGTCCTCCACAACAGTAATCACTAGTGTGTTCCCTGTATCTGTGAGTCTGGTTTGCTATATACATTTATTTTTAGACTCCTCATATTAAGTAATAACATAGACTATCTTTATTTTTCTGACTTAGTTAACCAAGGATAACACACTGTAGATCCATCAACATTGTTGTAAAGGTCAGAAATTCATTCATTCTCCTATATGATTGAGTAATGTTTCATACACACAGAACCATATGTTGCATCTTCTTTATCTATTCCTCTGTTTTTTTAATTAATTAATTAATTAAGTTTAATTGGAGGGTGATAACTTTACAATAATCTGGTGGGCTTTGCCATATATCCACATGAATCAGCCATGGGTGCACACGTGTTCCTTGATCCTGAACCCCCCCTCCCGCCTCCCTCCCCACCCTATACCCTGGGTTCTCCCAGAGCAGCAGCTTTCAGTACCCTGCTTCATGCATCAAACTTGCACTGGTCATGTATTTTAATATGATAATATACATGTTTCAATGTTATTCTCTCAAATCATCCCACCCTCGCCTTGTCTCAAAGAGTCCAAAAGCCTGTTCTTTAACATCTGTGTCTCTTTTGCTGTCTTGCATATAGGGTCATCATTACAGTCTTTCTAAGTTCCATATATATGTGTTAATATGTTGTATTGGTGTTACTCTTTCTAACTTACTTCACTCTGTATAATAGGCTCCAGTTTCATCCACGTCCTTAGAATGGACTCAAATGCATTCTTTTTTATAGCTGAGTAATATTCCATTGTGTATATCTACAACTACTTCCTTACCTATTCGTCTGCCAATGGACATCGAGGTTGCTTCCATGTCCCAGTTACTGTAAACAGTGCTTCAGTGAATATTGGGATACATGTGTATCTTTCAATTCTGGTCTCCCTGGTGTATATGCCCAGAAGTGAGACTGCTGGGTCACACAGCAGTTAGATTTCCAGTTTTTAAAGAATCACCACATTGTTCACCATAGTGGCTATACTAGATTGCATTCCCACCAACAGTGTAAGAGGGTTCCCTTTTCTTGACACCCTCTCTAGCATTTACTGTTTGTAGACTTTTTGATGCCATCCATTCTGACCGGCGTGAGATGGTACCTCACGGTGGTTTTATTTTGCATTTCTTTGATAATGAGTGATGTTTATTATATTTGTATGTGTTTATTAGCTATTTTTATGTCTTCTTTGGAGGAATGTCTGTTTAGTTTTTGGTCCACTTTTTGATTGGGTCCTTCATTTTTCTGGTATTGAGCTGCATGAGCTGCTTGTATATTTTGGAGATGAATTCTTTATCAGTTGTTTAATTTACTATTATTTCCTCCTATTCTGAAGGCTGCCTTTTCACCTTGCTTATAGCTTCCTTTGTTGTGAAAAGGCTTTTAGGCTTACTTAGATCCCATTTATTTATTTTTGCTTTCATTTCCACTAGTCTGGGAACTGGGTCAAAGAGGATCTTGATGTGATTTATGTCAGAGAGTATTCTGCCTATACGTTCCCCTAAGAGTTTTATAGTTTCTGAACTTACATTTAGATCCTTAACCTATGTTGAGTTTAATTTTGTGTACAGTGTTACAAAGTGTTCTAGTTTCATTCTTTTACAAGTGGTTGACCAGTTTTCACAGCACCACTTGTTAAAGAGATTTGTCTTTTCTCCATTGTATATTTTTGCCTCCTTTGTCAAAGATAAGGTGTCCATAGGTATGTGGATTTATCTCTGGGCTTACTATTTTGTTCCATTGATCTATATTTCTGTCTTTGTGCCAATACCATACTATCTTGATGAGTCAAGAAGGTTGATTCCTCCATTTCCATTCTTTCTTCCCAAGATTGCTTTGGCTATTTGAGGTTTTTATGTTTCCATACAAATTGTAATATTATTTGTTCCAGGTCTATGAGAAATACCATCGGAGGCTTGATAGGGATTGTGTTGAATCTATAAATTTCTTTGGGTAGTATACTCATTTTTACCATACTGATTCTTCCAAGCCACGAATATGGTATATTTCTCCGTTTATTTCTGTTATCTTTGATTTCTTTCTTCAGTGCTTTATGCTTTTCCTGTTTAGATCTTTTGTTTCTTCAGGTAAATTTATTCCTAAGTATTTCATTGTTTTTGTTGCAATGATGAATGGTCTAGTTTGCTTTATTTTTCTTTCTATTTTTTCATTGATACAGGATAGGAATGCAAGGGATTTCTGTGTGTCAGTTTTGTATCCTGCAACTTTACTACATTAATTGATTAGCTATAGTAATTTTTCTGGTGGTATCTTTAGGGTTTTCTATGTAGAGGATCATGTCATCTGCAAGTCTGGATTCCTTTTATTTCTTTTTCTTCTCTGATGGCTGTGGCTAGGACTTCCAAAACTATGTTGAATAGTGGTGGAGAGAGTGGGCACCCTTCTTTTGTTTCTGATTTTAGAGGAAATGTTTTAAAAATTTTTGCCATTGAGGATAATACTTGCTGTGGGTTTGTTGCATAAGGCTTTCATTATGTTGAGGGGAAAGGAGTATGTCAAGGCTGTATATTGTCACCCTGCTTATTTAACTTACATGCAGAGTACATCATGAGAAATGCTGGACTGGATGAAGCACATGCTGGAATCAAGATTGCCAGAAGAAATATCAATAACCTCAGATATGCAGATGATACCACCCTTATGGCAGAAAGCAAGGAAAAACTAAAGAGCCTCTTGATGAAAATGAAAGAGGAGAGTGAAAAAGTTGGCTTAAAACTCAACATTCAGAAAACTAAGATCATGATATCTGGTCCCATGCATCACTTCATGGAAAATAGATGGGGAAACAATGGAAACAGTGACAGATTTTGTTTTGGGGGGCCCAAAATCACTGCAAATGGTGACTGCAACCATGAAATTAAAAGATGCTTACTCCTTGGAAGGAAAGTTATGACCAACCTAGACAGCATATTAAAAAGCAGAGACATTATTTTGCCAATAAAGGTCCACCTAGTCAAAGCTATGGTTTATCCAGTAGTCATGTATGGATATAAGAGCTGGACCATAAAGAAAGCTGAGTGCTGAAGAATTGATGCTTTTGAACTTTGGTGTTGGAGAAGACTCTTGAGAGTCCCTTGGACTGCAACGAGATCCAACCAGTCCATCTTAAAGGAAATCAGTCCTGAGTATTCATTGCAAGGACTGATTCTGAAGCTGAAACTCCAAAACTTTGGTCACCTGATGTGAGGAACTGACTCATTGGAAAAGACCCTGATGCTGGGAAAGATTGAAGGCAGGAGGAGAAGGGGATGACAGAGGATGAGATGGTTGGGCAGCATCACCAACTCAATGGACATGAGTTTGAGTAAACTCCAAGAGTTGGTGAGGATAGAGAGGCCTGGTGTGCTGCAGTCCATGGGGCCAAAAGAATCAGACACGACTGAGCAACTGAACTTAACTATACTGAATGCTCCTTCTGTGCCTGCTTTCTGGAGAGTTTTGATCATAAATGTGTGTTGAATTTTCTTAAAGGCTTTCTCTGCATCTATTGAGATAATCATATGGTTTTTCTAATTCAATTTGTTAATATGTATATCACATTGATTCATTTATGAATTCTGAAGAATCCTTGGACCCCTAGGATAAAGCCCACTTGGTCATGATGTATGATCTTTTTAATATGTTGTTGGATTCTGTTTGCTAGAATTTTGTTAGGGATTTTTGCATCTATGTTCATCAGTGATATTGGCCTATAGTTTTCTTTTTTTGTGACACCTTTTTCTGCTTTTGGTATTAGGGTGATGGTGGGTTCATAGAATGAGTTTGGGAGTTTACCTTCCTCTGAAATTTTCTGGAAGAGTTTAACTAAGATACATATTAGCTCCTCTCTAAATTTTTCATAGAATTCACCTGTGAACCCATCTGGTCCTGGGCTTTTGTTTGCTGGAAGATTTTTTATTACAGTTTTGATTTCCATGTTTGTGATAGGTCGGTTAAATTTTCTATTTCTTCTTGGTTCAATGTTGGAAGGTTATATTTTTCTAAGAATTTGTCCACGTCTTCCAAGGTGTCCATTTTACTGGCATATGATTGCTCATAGTAGTCTCTTATGATCTTTGGTATTTCTGTGTTCCCTGTTGTAATATCTCCATTCTCATTTCTAAATTTATTGATTTGATTCTTCCTTTTTTCTTGATCAGTCTGGTAATGGTTTGTCTATTTTATTTATCTTCACAAAGAACTGGATTTCAGTTTTGTTGATCATTGCTATAGTCTCCTTCATTTCTTCTTCAATTATCTCTGCTCTGATTTTTTAAAATTTCTTTCCTTCTACTAACTTGGGGTTCTTTTGTTCTTCTTTTTCTAGTTGCTTTAGATGTAAAGAGAGATTCCTTATTTGATGTTTCTCTTGATACTTGAGGTAGGCTTGTATTGCTATGAACCTCCCTCTTAGCACTGATTTTACTGAATTCCATAGGTTTTGGGTTGTCATGTTTTCATTTTCATTTGTTTCTATGCATATTTTGATTTCTTTTTTGATTTCTTCTGTGATCTGTTGGTTATTCAGAAGGGTGTTGTTTAGCCTACATATGTTTGTGCTTTTTATAGTCCCCCCCCCCCCCGTAGTTGACACATAATCTTATTGCATTGCGATCAGAAAAGATGCTTGACATGATTTCATTTTTTTAACATTTACCAAGGCTAGATTTATAGCCCAGGATGTGCTCTATCCTGAAGCATGTTCCATGTGCACTTGAGAAAAAGGTGAAATCCAGTTTTGGGGTGAAATACACTGTAGATATCAATTTGGTCTAACTGGTCCATTGTATCATTTAAAGCTTCTGTTTCCTTGCTAATTTTCTGTTTGGTTGATCTACCCATAGGTGTGAGTGGGGTATTAAAGTGCCCCACTATTATTGTGGGCTTCCCTCATGGCTCAGCTGGTAAAGAATCTGCCTGCAATGTGGGAGACTTGGGTTTGATCATTAGGTTGGGAAGATCCCCTGGAGAAGGGTAAGGCTACCCACTCCAGTATTCTGGCCTAGAGAATGCCATGGACTGTATAGTCCATGAAGTCACAAAGAGTCGAACATGACTAAGCAATTTTCACTTTCACTATTACTGTGTTACCGTTAATTTCCCCTTTAATACTTGTTAGCATTTTCCTTACATATTGAGGTCCTCCTATGTTGGGTATATATGTGTGTGTGTATATATATATATATATATATATATATATATTTATAATTGTTATATCCTCTTCATGCATTGATACTTTGATCATTATGTACTGTCCTTCTTTGTCTTTTATCATTTCTTTATTTCAAAGTCTACTTTACCTGATATGAGTATTGCTACTTCTGCTTTCATTTGGTCTCCATCTTCATGAAACATCTTTTTCCAGCCCCTCACTTTCAGTCTGTATGTGTCCCTAGGTTTGAGGTAGGTCTATTATAGACAGCATATATAGGGATCTTGTTTTTGTATACATTCAACCACTCTTTGTCTTTTGGTTTGAACATTTAACCCATTTACATTTAAGGTAATTATTGATAAGTATCATCCTGCTATCATACTCCCAAGACTGAGCCAGACCTGTGTTTGCATTTCCTGCAGAGGTACGGGTCAGCAGTGGTCGGCCGCAAGGGGCAGGGGCTCTGGGTGCACTTGCCTGAGTTACACAGCCTGTGGCATAAGCACTCTTGGAGGAGGTCACCATTAACCCCGCAATAGAGCCACCGAGCAGACAACCCACAAACTGAAGAACAATTACACCAAAGAGATTCTCACAGTGTTAAGAAAGTTCTAGGATCCACAACAGATTTCCAACCTGGAGATCTGGCAAAGTTACTGAGAAACCCCAGAGAATTTGATTTTGGAGGGCAGTGGAATTTGATTACAGAACTTACACTGGACTGGGGAAACAGACTCTGGGTGGGCACAGACAAAACCTTGTGTGCACCAAGACCAAGGAGAAAGGAGCAGTGACTCCACAAGAGACTGACCCAGACTTGCCTTTGAGTGCCAGGAGTCCCCGGCAGAGGCATGGGTTGGTGGTGGTCAGCTGCAGGGTTGGGGCACTGAGTGCAGCAGTCCATGCAAGGAAACTTTTGAAGGAGGTAGCCATTATCTTCATTACCTCCACCATAGTTTGGTCTCAGGTCAAACAACAGGGAGGGAACACAGCCCCGCCCATGAACAGAAACTGGATTAAAGATTTACTGAGCATGGTCCCACCCATCAAAACAGTTTCCACAGTCTCTTTCAGCAGGAAGCTTCCATAAGCCTCTTATCCTTAGCCTTCAGAGAGCAGATGGAATGAAAACCACAATCCCAGAAAACTAATCAAACTGATCACATGGAACACAGCTTTGTCTAACTCAATGAAACTATGAGCCATGCCCTGTAGGGCCACCCAAGATGGACGGGTAATGGTGGAGAGTTCTGACAAAATGTAGTCCACTGGAGAAAGGAATGACAAACCACGTCAGTATTCTTGCCTTGAGAACACCATTGACAGTATGAAAAGGTAAAATTTATGACACTGAAAGATGAATTCTCCAGGTCAGCAGGTGCCCAATATGCTACTGGAGAAGAGTGGAGAAATAACTCAAGAAAGAATGAAGAGATGGAGCCAAGGCGAAAACAACACCCAGTTGTGAATGTGACTGCTGATGGAAATAAACTGATGCTGTAAAGATAAATACTGCATAGGAACCTGGAATGTTAGGTCCATGAATCAAGGTAAATTAGAAGTGGTCAAACAGGAGATGTCAAGAGTGAACAACATTTTAGGAATCAGTGAACTAAAATGGACTGGAATGGATGAATTTAATTCAGATGACCATTATATCTACTACTCTGGGCAAGAATCCGTTAGAAGAAATGGAGTAGCCCTCATAGTCAACAATCTCAAAAATTCGAGAATAATCTCTGTTTGTTTCCAAGGCAAACCATTCAGTAACACTGGAATCCAAGTCTATCCCCCAACCAGTAAGGCAGAAGAAGCTGAAGTTGAATGGCTCTATGAAGACCTACAAGAACTTCTAGAGCTAACACCCCATAAAGATGTACTTTTCATCACAGAGGACTGGAATGCAAAAGTAGGAAGTCAAGAGATACCTGGAGTATCAGGCAGGTTTAGCCTTGGAGAACAAAATGAAGCAGTGCAAAGGCTAACAGAGTTTTGCCAAGAAAATGCACTAGTCATAGCAAACACCCTCTTCCACAACACAAGAGAAGACTACACATGGACATCACCAGGTGGCCAATACTGAAATTAGACTGACTATATTCTTTGCAGCCAAAGATGGAGAAGCTCTATACAGTCAGCAAAAACAAGACTGGGAGCTGACTGTGGCTCAGATCATGAACTCCTTATTGCCAAATTCTGACTTAAATTGAAGAAAGTAGGGAAAACCACTAGACCATTCAAGTACGACCTAAAGCAAATCCCTTACGAATATATAGAGTGGAAGTGACAAATAGATCTGATAGACAGGTGCCTGAAGAACTAGGGACGGAGGTTCATGGTGTTGTACATGAGGGACTGATCAAGACCATCCCCAAGAAAAAGAAATGCAAAAGGCAAAACAGTTGTTTGAGGAGGCCTTAAAAATAGCTGAGAAAAGAAGAGGCACTAAAGGTAAAGAAGAAAACAAAGATATACCCATTTGAATGCAGAGTTCCAAAGAATATCAAGGAGAAATAAGAAAGCCTTCTTCAGTGATCAGTGGAAAGAAATAGAGGGAAACAGTATAATGGGAAAGACTAGAGATCTCTTCAAGAAAATCATAGATACCAAGGGAACATTTCATGCAAAGATGGACACAATAAAGGACGGAAACTGTATGGACCTAACAGAAGCAGAAGAGATTAAGAAGAGGCAGCAAGAACACACATAAGAACTGTACAAAAAAAAAGATCTTAATAACCCAAATAACCATGATAGTTTGATAACTCACCTAGAGTCAGACATCCTGGAATGCAAAGTCAATTGGTAGGAAGGATCACTACAAACAAAGCTGGTGGAGGTGATGGAATTCCAGATGAGCTATTTCAAAGCATAAAAGATGTTGCTGTGAAAGTGCTGAACTCAATATGCCAGCAAATCTGGAAAACTCAGCAGTGGCCAAAGGACTGGAAAAGATCAGATTTCATTCCAATTCCAAAGAAGGGCAATGCTAAAGAATGTTCAAACTACTTCACAATTGCACTCATCTCAGAGGCTAGCAAAGTAATGCTCAAAATTCTCCAATTGAGGCTTCAACAGTATGTGAACCGAGAATTTCCACATATTCAAGCTGTATTGAGAAAAGGCAGAGGAACCAGAGTCAAATTGCCAACATCTGTTGGATCATAGAAAAAGCAAGAGCATTCCAGAAAAACCTCTACTTCTTCTTTATTGATTATTCCAAAGCCTTTGACTGTGTAGATCAACAAACAGTGGAAAATTCTTCAAGAGATGAAATACCAGACGACCTTACCTGTCTCCTGAGAAATCTGTATGTAAGTCAAGTAGCAACAGTTAGACCCAGACAAGGAACAACAGACTGGTTCCAAGTTGGAAAAGGAGTACATCAAGGCTGTATATTGTCACCCTGCTTATTTAACTTATATGCAGAGTTCATCATGCAAAATTCCAGACTAGATGAAGCACATGTTGGGATCAAGATTGCCAGGAAAAATATCAATAACCTCAGATACGCAGACGATGCCACCCTTATGGCAGAAAGTAAAGAGGACCTAAAGAGCCTCTTGATGACAGTGAAAGAGGAGAGTGAAAACGTTGGCTTAAAACTCAACATTCAAAAAACTAAGATCATGGCATTGGGTCCCATCACTTCATGGCAAATAGATGGGGAAACAATGGAAACAGTGACTTTACTTTTGGGGGCTCCAAAATCACTGCAGATGGTGACTGCAGCCATGAAATTAAAAGCCACTTGCTCCTTGGAAGAAAAGTTATAATCATCCTAGACAGCATATTAAAAAGCAGAGACATCACTTTGCCAACAAAGGTCTGTCTAGTCAAAGCTATGGTTTTTCCAGTAGTCATGTATGGATGTGAGAGTTGGACTATAAAGAAAGCTGAACACCAAAGAATTGATGCTTTTGAACTTTGGTATTGGAGAAAACTCTTGAGAGTCCCTTGGACTGCAAGGAGATAAAATCAGTCCATCTTAAATGAAATCAGTCCTGAATAGTCATTGGAAGGACTGATGCTAAAGCTGAAACTCTAATACTTTGGTCACCTGGTGTGAAGAACTGACTCATTGGAAAAGACCCTGATGCTGGTAAAGATTGAAAGCAGGAGGAGAAGTGGATGACAGAGGATGAGATGGTTGGACAGCATCACCAACTCAATGGTCATGAGTTTGAGTAAGCTCCGGGAGTTGGTGATGGACAGGGAAGCCTGGCATCCTGAAGTCCATGAGGTCACAGAGTCCAACAACTGAGTGACTGAACTGAACTGATTACACAAAGCGAAGTAAGCCAGAAAAAGAAAAACATATATCATATATTAACACATATATATGAAACCTGTGAAGATGGTACCAATGAACCTATTTTCTGTTCAGCAATGGAAACACAGAGATCCAGAACAGGACTGTGGACACAGTGGGGGAAGGAAAGGTTGGGATGTACTGAGAGAGTAACATTGAAATATACATTTCCATATGTGAAATAAGATAGCCAGTTGGAATTTGTTGTATAATACAGGGAGCTCAAATCTGGTGCTCTGAGACAACGTACAACAGTGGGACAGTGTGGGAGGTGGGCGGGAGGTTCAAGAAAGTGGGCACATATGTATACCTATGTGTGATTCATGTTGGTGTATGGCAGAAACCAATACAATACTGTAAAGCAATTGTCCTTCAATTAAAAATAAATAAAAACAAAAAAGGAAGGCAAAAAAAAAAAGGAATGGAACTAAGATCTTAAATAAACTAATTAATATTACACCTTTAAAAACTAGAAAAAGAACAAAAAAGCCGAAAATTCACACACAAAAAATATAGAACACAAATAAATGGAGAACAGGAAAAATAAAAGAGTACATCATTTTGAGAAAAACAAATTTTGGACTCTGTGGGAGAAGGCGAGGGTGGGATGTTCTGAGAAAATAGCATTGAAACAAGTATTCTATCAAGTGTGAAACAGATCGCCAGCCCAGGTTGGATGCATGAGACAAGTGCTCAGGGAAGACCCAGAGGGATGGGATGGGGAGGGAGGTGGGAGGGGGGATCAGGATGGGGAACACATGTAAATCCATGGCTGATTCATGTCAATGTATGCAAAAACCACTACAATATTGTAAAGTAATTAGCCTCCAACTAACAAAAATAAATGAAAAAGGGGAGGGGGGGAAGCTCAAGTAAATCAAGGCAGAAATGAAAGAAAATGCATTATAATTGTCCGCACATAATTTGAAAGTATTATAATTGAATACCGTGAACAATTATACAACAAGAAACTGGAAAACCTAGAAGAAATGGATAAAGTCCTAGAAATAGACAATCTACCAAGTTTGAATCATGAAGAAACAGAAAAAAACAAACAAACATGACTAGTAAGGAGATTGAATGAGTAATCAGAATCCTCTTACTAAAGAAAAGAAAGTCCAGGACTATGGCTTCCCTGGAGAATTCTACCAAACATTTAAAGAATTCGTGCCAGTCCTCATTACTTTTCCAGAGAAGAAAATGCTTCCAAACTCATGTTGTAAGGTCAGCATTATCCTAATACCAAAGTCAAAGAAACTCCAAGAAAAGAAAATTAGAGGCCAATTACCCTGATGTGTGTAGATGCAAAAATGGTATGCAAAATACTAGCAAATACAATCTAACAGCATATTAAAATGGTCATACAACTTGGACGAAGTGGAAATTAACTGCAAGAATGCTTCAACATAGAAAAATTACTCAAAGCAATATATTAACAAAATGAAGAATAAAATCACCAAATAATCTCAACAAATGCAGAAAAATCACTGACAAAATTCAACATTCTTTCATGATAAAACTCCCAAGAAACAGAGAATAGAAGAAAAGTACCTCAGTATAATAAGAGCCATATATAAAAAGCCCACAGCTAATGTCATACACAATGGTAAAAAAATAAATAAATAAATAACCTAAAAGCTTTTAATCTAAAGTCCGGTACAAGGAGAGGATGCCTACTCTCACCTAGCCAGAGCAATTATGCAAGAAAAATAGGAAATAAATTATCTCTGTAAAAGATATATTATGTTTAGAAAGCCCTAAATACTCCACAGACTCCACTCCCCCACACACAAACAACTGTTGGAACTAATAAATGAATTCAGTAAAAGTTGCAGAATACAAAATTGTTGTTTCTATACATTAACATAAGCTATACAAAAAAGAAATGTAAAAAACATCTCCATTTATTTATAATAGCATCAAAAAGAATAAAATACTTACAGACTTAGGGAAAGAAGTGAAAGATTTATATGTTAAAACTATAAAACACTGATGAAGAAATTTAAAAGACAAAAAATTAAATTCAAAGGCATCCCACAGTCATGGATTAGAAGACTTAACATTGTTAAAATGCCAATAGTACCCAAAGCAATTTATAGATTCAATGCAATCTGTATCAAAATCCCAGGGATATTTTTTTTGAGAAATAAAAAAAAATCCTAAGATTCATATGGAACAATGAAGGACCCTAAATAATCAACTCGATTTTGAATAAGAAAAACAAAGCTGGAGACATCACACTTCCTGATTTCAAAATACACTGTTATGACAATCAAAACACACACACACACACACACACACACACAGAGTTCCCTCTTTCAGTTGATTTCAGCAGTCTTCATTTTCCTTAGTAATAAATTTTTTAGCTATATCTTGTGAACCTCAAAGTACTGGGAGGTTAAGTTCCCATTCAAAAGTAGTTTATCTTAAAATACAACAAACATTACTAATTTTGTTGTCCATTTGAAGTATGTAAGTTGTACTATTAAAAACAACAAAGAATATCTTTATACATGTGGAAAAATGCATGTTTATCTATTGTGTTCCCATTAACATATATAATTATTGGTTAGGCATTTATCTTTTTAAATCATATGGAAAACAGGATACAAATAAAAGTATAAAAATAACCATTTATATTTTTAAAGCCTATATCCTTTATTCAAAGCCTAGCTCAAATATCATTTTTCTTATAGGATCTTCCCTAATCTCCAATAAATCAGAGTTCTCTGAACACTCCCAACACAGTTGTATACAGTCTTATTGTCCCTTTGTGACAGAAGTGTGGAATAACAGTGGTGGAGGAAGAGAAGTATACATAGTTGGCTATTTAAGCTTGAGGTCTTTTTTCTAGTACCATCTGATAAAACAACCTTCTTCTCTCCTTTCTTTTATCTATCTCCTTTTCAGTCATTTCTTTTTTTTATTTTTTATTTTTTTATTAGTTGGAGGCTAATTACTTCACAACATTTCAGTGGGTTTTGTCATACATTGATATGAATCAGCCATAGAGTTACACGTATTCCCCATCCCGATCCCCCCTCCCACCTCAGTCATTTCTTAAACACCAGCAATATAAATGCTCCCTTAAAAAGGTATAGGCTATCAAGAGATATCCGAGGTATTATGACTGAAAAAGGTGCAAAGAAAGATAAGTATAACTTTTGTAGGCACATAGGAGAAGCTTCCATACATCAGGGCAGCATTCTGGGTTGGAGTTATTAATTAAATTCTGGGCAAGTTTTTTTTTGTTTGTTTGTTTGGAACTAAAATGCATTATCTTTTCTCAGAAATCTCCAAATGTTTCCACAGGTGACTTGTTGGTCACCCCATAAATGCCTCACAATGTATCTTCTAATACTTAAAAGACTATACCTTCTATATCTATATCATGGTTGTGGTGATACCTTCTGTGTTATATTCCAGTTCCAGCCCTCAACTTTCTCCATCCTGCTTTGTGTCCCAGGAGACTAACTTATGTGTACTCCATTAACAGGTTCCCCTCACTTCTTGCCTTTGGTTGAAGTTTGGCCAATGAGAGTTACCAGCAAGAGTTTGGGAAGAGAGAGGAGAGTATGGTTGAGGTATTTATTCTCCCAGCTTGTACCCTGGAAGGTAGCTGTGGGCTGGCTACTTCCTGCAACCAAGATCATAGCTATCAAGAGACCCTCTCTAACAGGTGTAGCTACTCATACTGAGTCCCAGGAATCACTCCTTACTTGCACTCCTTATGTCCTAGGGGTACTAATAGCACCCACTGCTATTATATTCAGAGTATTACACTATCTTTTGTGGTTTTCCTATCCTTTTCACACCTGTGTAAGTAGTTCCAACATTAAACTCTCCCTAAATTACTTAATATGAATGTGGCATCTATTTTTCTCCTAGAACTTTTACTGATGTAACCATAATCATAGATACCATCCAAAAAGTAATAGCTAACATTTAGTAAGTATTTATTGTGTGCCAGGCTTTATTCCAAATACCTGATACTTACTAACATGTATAAATCCTTACAACTACTCATGAAATAAGTATTATTTTCTTCTACAAATCACTTAATTTCTCCTTTCTTTATTTCTGTTCCAGATATTTTCCTCTCCCTATTGCTGTGAAAGGTATCTGGAGCGATATCTCTCGCCATAGTTCAAAGGAATAGAAAGAAAAATGCCCAGAATGTACTAAAGATTGCAAAAATAACAATAAGGATAACATGCTTTGTTTATATTCAGAGTAAGATAAGTAAGGAATTGGTAGAGAAATTGCACAAGGTCAGTGGTATAAATTTGAGGAATGATATGGGGAAACTGCTCTTCACTTTCCATTTTACTTCTTTTTTTTTTTTTTTGTCCTTCTGTCAGGAAGAATAATTTTCAGGTTACAAAGAGTAAGGAGGAAAATGGGTAAAACATAGATTGTTAGAAGGAGAGGCAGCGGTAATCCACGATAAGCAGAACAAGCAGAACAATAGCAAAACATAAATCTATCTTAAAAAGTTGTTAAAATCAGCCAACAGGAAGAGGAGTGAAAATAAGAAAATAGGTCAGAGACGCAAATCAACAATGTCTAATTAGAAAAGAGGTCTTTGATCATCTTGTGCAGTACTTTTTTCAGTGATACCACACTGCTATATGCAATTATACTGTCTATCATATACAGTCTTGGATTATTATTTTTTTGTTTCATATGTGTTCTTGTTCTTCCAATAAGCAGAGAAAGACCCTTCCCTTTCTTTTAAATCCCATGGTCTACACACAAATTAGATATCTGAAAAGAAAGCCATTATGAATTAGACTGAGAGCCTTGAAGATCCTTCAAAGTCATGGGAGTAAACAGGATTGAGGTTAGTTATTGGGCTAAGGTACAGTTTATAGAAAAAGCATGGCAACTTAGAACATCATACTTGTAGCCTTTACTTATTCATTCACTTACTTATTCATTCAATAGATATTTATTGAGAATCTTTTCTGTACCAAAACCCATAAATGCCTTAGGATACCTATTCATTGATTCAATCAATACTTTCTGAGTGTCAACCATTACCAGAAAAAAAATTTAGGCACTCTGAAAAATGAAACAAACATTGCCCCTGCTCCCATGGAGCTTACAGTCTAGTAGGGGAAAGTAGACACTACAAACAATACAAATTGATTATAATTTTATATGTGATAAAAATGTGAAGTATAAAGTACAATGAGAGTGAACCATGGGGAAACCTAATGTAATCCAAGGTTTAGATACAGCTTCACTGAGGATACAAACTTTGAGTTGAAAAAAGTAAGATGAGTAAGAGTTAAGAAAAAGGAGTCAGTGGAGGAGTGGACAGAGAACATGCCAGACAAAGAGAACAGTTAGGACAAAGGCCTTGATGTGAAAACAAACATAGAACGTCAAGCCACTACAAGAGGACCAGTGTGGCAGGAATAATGTGAGAAAAGAAAGGAGTGATACAGGAGGATGTTGAAGTTAGATGGATAATTAGAAATCTTTCTTGTTTTTCGCTTTCCCAAATCACTTTATCTTGCCTTCTTTCCTCCCTGCCCCTGATCATGAAGGGCCTTTGTAAAAAGTCTGGATGTTATTCCAAGAGCAATAGGAAGCTTTGAAGGAGGATTCTGATCAAGAAGTGAGATGATCTGAAGTCTAATTTTGAAAGATCACAGTGGTGAATGCGTTGCAAGAGTACATTTGAGGAAGCTAGTAAGCAAATTAGTTACTGTCTGAAGAAGGAAGGAGTGATTAATCCCATCAAATTCCACACAGAAAGAGAGTGAGCACTGACGTGTGTCCACTGGGTGAAAAGGAAGTCAGTGATGACCTCCAGAAGGGAAGTTTTGGGGGAGTGTTGAAGATGAAGCAAGACTGATATTATTGAATAAGTGAGAGCTGAGTCTATGTACCCAGTGAATGAATGCAACTCTTGAGAAAGCTGGCTAAGGAGAATGTATGGATTTATTTGCTTGTCAGTGGGAAAGAAGGGTGACTTTTTTTAAGATATAGAAGACTATAGCATATTTATTTACTGATAGAGAAGCTTCTATAGTGACAGAGAGGTTGAAGATATAAAAGAGGGAAGTAGTAAGGTTTCTGAGAAAGCAGGATTGAGTGGGAGCTAATGAAAAGGCAGAAGACTGACCACAGAAAGGAGAACCTTGTTCTCCATCATATCAAGAAGGAAAGAAGAAAGAATGTGGACATATGCAAATACTCCTTTTTGCCTACTCTGAGGCTACTAAGGTATAATAAGTGGGTGCATGACTTGAGTTCAGGTCATGGTTTCTCTTGCCCAGAACATCTGATTCTGTAGTAAATGATGCAAAGAAACAGGAAGAGAAAAGTTTACATTTTTCAAGTGATAGTGGCAACAACATATAGTTTCTAGGGGCAGCAGTTGTGATTGTTTTAATGTCAGTGGCCATTGACAGAGATGGCATCAGTGTCTGCTGTGACATTTCAGTATCAGTTGTGGTAAAAGCAGTGTCTGTTATCAGATGGCTCCTACAATGCAATTATAGCCATGGTGCTTGGATCTTACTTATTTTCTAAGTCTAGTTTTCCAGGTTTCCTAGTAATTCTACCAGTTACTCAGTATTCCATCCAGAAAGTCCTCATCTATTAAAGTCAGACAGAGCTGGTTTCAACACTTGCAACCAGGAAGACTGATTGATACCACTATGAAGGAAAGAAATAATTTTAGAAAATAAGACATCAAATTAAATGTTAATGAATTTGGATTTTATACAGAGTTTGTAAGCTGGAGGTCCATTATCCAAAATATCAGTTTGTAATTTTAGGTTATTTTTTTGCCCATAGACTAAAAAAAAATAATGATTATTCAATTTGGAGGGTTTTTATACAACAACATAGATTTCCAGGTTTACTTGGAAAAGTATGATCTGGCAATGCTTGAACTTCATCCTTGTGTGACAAGAGTAAGTTTTCTACTTTAGATGGATAATGTATTTACCTGCCTACTTCACTCATTTACTTCATATAAGTGAATGAATGGCTCTGTAAGCACTGGAATTTGTAACTTCTAATGAGAAGGCAGACACCTCTGGTGTCTTTCCTTATAACGGCACTAACCTCATCATGAGGGACCCATTCTCATGACCTCATCTAAACCTAAATACATCCCAAATCCTCCCCCAAATGCCATCAAATTGGGGACTAGGGCTTCAACATACTAATTTGGGGGGGGGGTGTATGCAATTCAATTCATAGCAACATTTTTCCCATTGTTCAGCCTGTATAGCATTTCCACAGTGCTTCATTTATCCCCTCTCTTTCCATACCCTTCTCCATAGTGACGCCTTATAGCTTTTGCAGACTTCACCCAGGAAGGCCATGCGAAAGGTCTGTGACTAACTCACTGTAGTAACTTGGAAATAACCATGTTTACCTTACTAGAAACTGGTGATAATTCTTATGCAAGATCCTTTTCCTGGAAGGAAGGTTTCATACCATCCAAGTAGAGGCTTCTTTCTCTTACACTGTCAATTTATTGCTTGATATTTCCAAAAGAACAAAGGTTGGCATGAAATAATGTCTTACAGAGTTAAAGTTTCATAAAAGAGTGCCAAGTTAACATATATACAGTGTTGCCAATATAATACATTAAACACTTAAATTCCAAAACTACGACTATCAAATTTTCTGTTCTTCTGAAGAACTTATTTTCTTATCCAGAAAACTAAGCGGACTGCAATATTCCTCAATCACCTACTTTTGAACCTTGCCATTACTTGAAGTAATCTTATCTCAAGATCTCAAACTATAAAAAGACCAGTCTGCTGAGGTTAAAAAATAAAAAAAGAAAACGACCCTGAACTTTAAGTTTAAGGGCAAATAGCAGCTCAAACACTGATTAGTTGCATCATCTGACCTCAAAGCCCATACTCTATCCACTGCATGGTACTGCCTCCTTTTAGAGCACAAAAATGAAGAATGAAACTATAGTCTTAAGGACAATTGGTCAACCATGGATCTTAATGATTAATGGAGAACCTAAAATGCAGGATTCTATAGTCATTTATCCTTTCCCATAGTGACATCCAAGTATGCACCATCAAGATTGTCAGGGCAGGGATGATATTCAAAATATTTAACTAACATGGTATAGACAATAATTAATCAGAATGAATGTTACAGGGTATATATAGGTGTACATTAATCTGCCTCAGAACAGAGAAACCCCAAAACTCAATAAAACCCAAATTGAGTTAATCATTCCCTCCACTCTATCTCCAAATATTTTCTTCCTACATTCTCTATGTATGATCAGATTGTCTCCATTTAAGGGATTACTTACATGAAGCTCAGAGGATTTTATATCTGTGTTGAGCAATTAACAAGGGAACACACATGGCATCAGATTTAAAACTGGTACTCAATAAATGTGAGTTGTTTTTCTTATTCCATGAAACTATTATTACATGCCCTTATTCTTCTAAACTCCTGACTTCTCCCATTGAGCCTCTCCCACTAAACCTCTTTTCAGTCCTTATTCTGATTTCCAGTCCCTCAGCACATGCCAGTTTTCTCTCAATTCATCAGCCCTGTTGAAGCCTCACTTGCCTTTCTCCAGGCCTAGAGTCAGTCACCTCAATGATATACTTACTTGCACCTTAGAATCCTTTCTACCGTGATTCTCTCCAAGCTCTGAGTAACTGCTTCTGTTGGCATCTACTCTTCCTAACTGATAAATATTGCCATGGAGGTATCACAGAGCCAACTTTCTCATGGTGTCCCCATCTCAGTGAATGGCTGATATATCCACAGTCAAAAGTCTGAGCCATTCTTTACTCTCCATCAGCTTCCACATCCAATATTTCATTAAATCCTGTTGAGTCAATCTCAAAGTATCTCTCAAACCCAACCTTCCTCCATTCTCACAGTCATTGCCCTACTTTTAGAAACCATCTCTTTCTGGACCACAGCAGTGATTTCCTAATCAGTCTTCCTGCCTGCAGCCACAGTTCTTCCTATCCAGTCTCCATACTGATACCCCACAAAGGGTAATCATATTAAAGCTGGCCATACAAATTGCTTCAAACTTACCACTGTCTATCCACTACCTATAAAGATACTACAAGGTCTCAATTAAAACATACAAGTGTGATCTTGTGTGATTTAGTTGCCTTCTTCCTGTACTTTAACATATCTCTCTCTTATTACCTATGCCCCCAGTTTTATGGTAACATTTACAAGTCCTTGAAGCAGGTCAAGTTATTTCATTACCCTGTCTTTATTGATCAAGTGTCATCTGTCTATAGCACCAGAATCTGAAGCCTCCTCAAGTATAACTTTTATTTTTCAAGACAAGTCAAACATTCTTTATGCCATCCTATTCTGTCTCAGTACCACATATCATTACCTTCTTTGAAGCTTCTCTATAACCTGAAAGTGTTTATCTCATGGAAGCTATAATTAAACACTCTTGTTTTTATGCTTGTCTTTAGTTAGACTATGAGGAAAAAATATGAAGCAGAGCAAATGTTGCAAGGATGCTATTTTAGCTCAATCTAAGGATGTGCTTTATAATAAAACTCAGGTTGTTTCTTGTATGCAGGTAAGTTCCCTCTGAACAGGGTAAAAAGATAAGGTTTATATAGTCTTCCTCTCAAATTTTTTACTATGATGGAATTGTTGAAAAATTTTATTTGTTGGTGGCTGCCTTTATTAAAATTCATCAAACTATAGTGAAGTGAAAGTTGCTCAGTCATGTCCAACTCTTTGTGATCCCATGGACTATACAGTCCATGGCATTCTCCAGGCCAGAGTACTAAAGTGGGTAGCCATTCCCTCTCCAGGGTATCTTCCCAACCCAGGAATCGAACCCCAATCTCCCACATTTCAGGCAGATTCTTTACAATCTGAGCCACCAGGGAAGCCCAAGAAAATTGGAGTGGGTAGCCTATCCCTTCTCCAACAGATCTTACTGACCCAGGAATCAAACCGGGGCCTCCTGCATTGCAGGCAGATTCTTCACCAGCTGAGCTATCTAAAATGAGTGAATTTTGTGGTTTGTAAGTTTTACCTCAATAAAGCTGTAAGAAATAAACTTTTCAACAGCAAAAAAAAAAAAAAAAAAAAAGGAAAGTGTTTCCTGGTGTACATTCTCTCCTACAGAGATTCTAAAACAGAAAGTAGTTAGTGTGAGAACTTTCACATGATGTTACCAGGTTCTTGAACTGTAGCCTTTCCCCCACTTAATGTCACAAGTTGAAATGGAACAACTTGTACACATATCTCTATAAAGGAACCAAAAGTTGTGGCGGCATGATCTAAATAAAAATATTAGAGAATGCTCCCTTATATTTGCTATGGTTAAGAGGTTAGTAGAAAATTAAGCCACAAAATAGAAACAGTACTTATACAGAATTGATGAGAACTCAGAGCAAGGAGAGAATGGAAACATACAGAAAGAAAAGTGTGAGAGAGAGAGAGAAGGAGACCAGAATGCCCTTGAACCACTCTAGCTGTCAGATCATCAATATCACCTCCCACTGGAAAACAGCCTACAATTGTAATAGAGACTGTGCTTCCCTGGTGGGTCAGCAGTAAAGCATCTGCCTGCCCATGCAGGAGATACAGGTTTGATCCCTGGGTCAGGAAGATCCCCTGGAGAAGGAAAAGACAACCCACTCCAGTATTTTTGCCTGGAAAATCCCATGGACAAAGGAGCCTGGCAGACTACAGTTCATGGGGTTGCAAAGAGTCAGACACAACTTAGCGACTAAAATAACAACATAATAGACATTAACAAAACAGCCAATCTAGCAGAAATAATAATCATCTCTGGAAAGTGAAATTTTCCCTGCCCTGATTGTATAAAGAGGTTCCTGAGGATTCAATGCAATCCCTATTAAAATTACAACATGGGGGGCAGTCTTAAGATGGAGGAGTAATAGGACGGGGAGGCCACTTTCTCCCCCACAAATTCATCGAGAAAACATTTGAAATCTGAGCCAATTCCACAAAACAACTTCTGAATGCTGGCAGAGGACATCAGGCACCCAGAAAGGCAGCCCATTCTCTTCAAAAGGAGGTAGGACAAAATATAAAAGATGAAAAGAGAGACAGAAGAGGTAGGGACTGAGATCCAACCCAGGAAGGGAGTCTTAAAAGAGAAGTTTCCAAATGCCAGGAAAAACTCTCACCAGGGGGTCTGTGGGAAATCTTGGAATCTCAGAGGGTAACATAACCGGGAGGAAAATTAATTAATTAATTAATTAATTAAGCCCCACAGATTACGTGTCTAATGGCAACTCCCAGCACTTGCAGCCGCCACCAGCAAGTGGGGACTGAGGCTGATCAGGGAGGCACGGGTTGCATTGCTTAGGATGAGGACCAGCTGGAATGCCCTGAGGGCAATCTGAGGGAACTAACCTGAGACAGCAACCCAAACTGTGGGATAACCAGAAAGAGAGAGAAAAAGAGAGAGAGAGAGAGAGAGAGAGAGAGAACTATCCTGCAAAGCCCTAACCTGAGGCACTGCCAGGGCCGCTCACAGAACAAAGGACTGAGCAAATACCAGAGGAGAGCTAGCAGGCTGCGGACTGGCCCATCCCCTGCCAGAGACAAGCAGGCAGGTGGCAGCCAGAGCTGGAAAGGGGTACTCACGGCCCCAGAGAGGCATCCACTACCAAACTGCAAACAGGCTCCATTGCTAACCAAGAATTGTTGGGATTCTGAATGGTTGACATCCACTGGGAGGGTGGCAGCCAGAGATCAGCTCCCCAGAAGAGACACATGGCACACCTGAGAAGGCGCACCTGTTGTACACTCAGAAAATCAAACAGCTGGAATGGGGGAGGGGAGAAGACTCACCATCCACCTGAGGGTGACTGTGCTCACCAAGAACCCGATCACCTGAGCTGCTCGGACCTGGGAAGGGCACAAAACGCAGGCCCAACCGAGTTCACGCCTTTGGGGAGTAGTTGAGAATCTGAACCTGAGCTGCGTAGACCTGGAAGGTGCACGTAACCCAGGTCCTGCCTGAGACAGTTCCCGGCAGAGCAATCTAGAGCCTGAGAAGTGTAGACTATGAAAGCACACACGCCGTAAGCAGGGGCAAAACCAATGCAGCTGAAACACTGAGAACTCCCCACACAAGCCAGTGATATTTGTTTGCAGTGTTCCTCCCTGCCCACAGCACGACTGAACAAGTGAGTCTAAATAAGTGACCACCTGTGTCCTGTTGTGTCAGGGCGGAAATTAAACACTGAAGAGACCAGCAAGTAGAACAAGCTAAAATAAACAGAGGGAACGGCTTTGGAAGTGACAGGTGCAACAGATTAAAACCCTGTAGTTAGCACCGACTACATTGGAATGGTCAAGCTGGTTTTAGAAAAGGCAGAGGAACCAGAGATCAAATTGCTAACATCCGCTGGATCATCAAAAAAGCAAGAGAGTTCCAGAAAAACATCTATTTCTGCTTTATTGACTATGCCAAAGCCTTCGACTGTGTGGATCACAATAAACTGTGGAAAACTCTGAAAGAGATAGGAATACCAGACTACCTGACCTGCCTCCTGAGAAACCTGTATGCAGGTCAGGAAGCAACAGTTAGAACTGGACATGGAACAACAGACTGGTTTGAAATAGAAAAAGGAGTACGTCAAAGCTGTATGTTGTCACCCTGCTTATTTAACTTATATGCAGAGTACATCATGAGAAATGCTGGGCTGAAGAAGCACAAGCTGGAATCAAGATTGCCGGGAGAAATATCAATAACCTCAGATATGCAAATGACACCAACCTTAAGGCAGAAAGTGAAGAGGAACTAAAAAGCCTCTTGATGAAAGTGAAAGAGGAGAATGAAAAAGTTGGCTTAAAGCTTACTTAACATTCAGAAAACTAAGATCATGTCATCTGGTCCCATCGCCTCATGGGAAATAGATGGGGAGACAGTGGAAACAGTGTCAGACTTTATTTTTTTGAGGGCCAAAATCACTGCAGATGGTGATTGCTGCCATGAAATTAAAAGACTCTTACTCCTTGGAAGGAAAGTTATGACCAATCTAGATAGCATATTAAAAAGCAGAGACATTACTTGGCCAACAAAGGTCCATCAAGTCAAGGCTATGGTTTTTCCAGTGGTCATGTATGGATGTGAGAGTTGGACTGTGAAGAAAGCTGAGCACCAAAAAACTGATGCTTTTCAATTCTGGTGTTGGAGAAGACTCTTGAGAGTCTCTTGGACTGCAAGGAGATCCAGCCAGTTCATCCTAAAGGAGATCAGTCCTGGGTGTTCATTGGAAGGACTCATGCTGAAGCTGCAAATCCAGTACTTTGGCCACCTCATGTGAAGAGTTGACTCATTGGAAAAGACCCTGATGTTGGGAGGGATTGGGGGCAGGAGAAGAAGGGGCTGACAGAGGATGAGATGACTGTATGGCATCACTGACTCGATGGACATGGGTTTGAGTAGACTCCAGGAGTTGGTGATGGACAGTGAGGCCTGGCGTGCTGCGATTCATGGGGTCGCAAATAGTTGGACACAACAGAGCAACTGAACGGAACTGAACTGAACTGAATTTTGGAAGGGGCCTATAGATCTTGAGAAGTATAAGCCGGATCAAGGAACTATCTGAAACTGACTGACCCATACTATCCGCAACAGCTCCACAGAAATTTCTAGATATATTTTTACTATTATCATTTTTTAAATTTAAATTCTTTTTCTTATTTTTAAGTCCTCTATTACTTCTTTAATTTTCATTTTTATAACCTACTATTACCTTGCAAAAAAAAAAAAAGACCTTTTTTTCAAAGCAAACTTGACATATATATATATATATATATATATATATTATAATGTTTGTGACTTTGTTCTATGTTTTTAATATTGTATTTGTGAGAATCTGACCTCTACTCTAGATTTTTAAGCTTTCCTTTTTGGTATTTGTTATCAATTTTGTACCTTTAAGAACCCAATCTTCAGTACTCATTTTTTCTTGGGAGTGATATTACTGGCTTGATTGCTCTCTCCCCCTTTTGACTCTCCTTTTTCTCCACCAGGTCACCTCTATCTCTTCCCTCCCCCTTCTCTTCTCTACCCAACTCTGTGAATCTCTTTGTGTGTTCTGAGCTGTGGAGAACACTTAGGGAACTGATTACTGGCTGGATCTGTCTCTCTCCTTTTGATTCCCCCTTTTATCCTCCTGGCCACCTCTGTCTCCTTCCTCCCTCTTCTCTTCTCTGTGTAACTCCATGAACATCTCTTGAAGGATCCAGACTGTGGAGAGCACATAGGCAAGTGATTACTGGCTAGCTTGCTCTCTCCCCTTTTGATTCCCCCTCTTCTCCTACTGGTCACCTCTATCTCCCTCCTCCCTCTTCTCTTCTCCATGTAACTCTGTGTACCTCTCCCGGTGTCCCTCATTGTGGAGAAACTTTTCATCATTAACCAAGAAGTTGTATCATTGGTGCTCTATAGATGGAGAACTCTTGAGGCTACAGTAAGAATAAGACTGAAAACCAGAGACAAGAGGCTTAAGTTCAAATACTGAGAATGCCAGAGAACTCCTGAATCCAGGGAACATTAATTGGTAGGAGCTCATCAAAAGCCTCCACACCTACACTGAAACCAAGCATCACCCAAGGGCCAACAAGTTCCAGAGCGAGACTTACCACACAAATTCTCCAGCAACACAGGAACGTAGCCCTGAGCTTCAATATACAGGCTGCCCAAAGTCACACCAAACCCACTGACATCTCAAAACTCACGACTGGACACTTCATTGCACTCCAGAGAGAAAAAATCCAGCTCCATCCACCAGAACGCTGACACAAGCTTCCCTAACCAGAAAACCTTGACAAGCCACCCGTGTAACCCCACCCACAGTGAGGAACCTCCACAATAAGGAAGAACCACAAACTGCCAGAATACGGAAAGGCCACCCCAAACACAGCAATATAAACAAGATGAAAAGGCAGAGAAATACTCAGCAGGTAAAGGAATAGGATAAATGCCCACCAAACCAAACAAAAGAGGAAAAGATAGGGAATCTACCTGATAAAGAATTCTGAATAATGATAGTGAAAATGATCCAAAATCTTGAAAACAAAATGGAGTTACAGATAAATAGCATGGAGACAAGGATTGAGAAGATGCAAGAAATGTTTAACGAGGACCTAGAAGAAATAAAAAAGAGTCGATATATGATTAATAATGCAATAAATGAGATCAAAAACACTGTGGAGGGAACCAACAGTAGAATAAGAGAGGCAGAAGATAGGATCAAAGTGAGGGAGAAGATAGAATGGTGGAAATAAATGAAACAGAGAGGAAAAAAGAAGTAAAAGAAATAAGGACAACCTCAGAGACTTCTGGGACAATGTTAAAGGCCACAACATTCGAATCATAGGAGTCTCAGAAGAAGATGACAAAAAGAAAGACCATGAGAAAATACTTGAGGACATAATAGTTGAAGACTTTCCTAAAATGGGGAAGGAAATAGTCACCCAAGTCCAAGAAACCCAGAGAGTCCCAAACAGGATAAACCCAAGGTGAAACACCCCAAGACACATATTAATCAAATTAACAAAGATCAAACACCAAGAACAAATATTAAAAGCAGCAAGGGAAAAGCAACAAATAACACACAAGGGGATTCCCATAAGGATTACAGCTGATCTTTCAATAGAAACTCTTCAGGCCAGACGGGAATGGCAGAACATACTTACAGTGATGAAAGAGAAAAACCTACAGCCCAGATTACTGTACCAGCAGGGATCTCATTCAAATATGAAGGAGAAATCAAAAGCTTTACAGACAAGCAAAAGCTGAGAGAATTCAGCACCACCAAACCAGCTCTCCAACAAATGCTAAAGGATCTTCTGTAGACAGGAAACACAGAAAGGGTGTATAAACTCGAACCCAAAACAACAAAGTAAATGTCAACGGGATCATACTTATCAATAATTACCTGAAATGTAAATGGGTTGAATGTCCCAACCAAAAGACAAAGACTGGCTGAATGGATACAAAAACAAGACCCCTATATATGTTGTCTACAAGAGACCCACCTCGAAACAAGGGACACATACAGACTGAAAGTGAAGGGCTGGAAAAAGATATTCCACGCAAATAGAGACCAAAAGAAAGCAGGAGTAGCAGTACACATATCAGATAAAATAGACTTTCAAACAAAGGCTGTGAAAAGAGACAAAGAAGGACACTACATAATGATCAAAGGATCAATCCAAGAAGATATAACAATTATAAATATATATGCACCCAACATAGGAGCACTGCAATATGTAAGACAAATACTAACAAGTATGAAAGGGGAAATTAACAATAACACAATAATACTGGGAGACTTTAATACCCCACTTACACCTATGGATAGATCAGCTAAACAGAAAATTAACAAGGAAACACAAGTGTTAAATGATACAACAAACCAGTTAGACCTAATTGATATCTATAGGACATTTCACCCCAAAAGAATGAATTTCACCTTTTCTCAAGTGCACATGGAACCTTCTCCAGGATAGATCACATCCTGAGCCATAAATTTAGCCTTGGTAAATTCAGAAAAATTGAAATCATCCCAAGCATCTTTTCTGACCACAGTGCAGTAAGATTAGATGTCAATTACAGGAGAAAAATGATTAAAAATTGTAACATATGGAGGCCGAACAACACGCTGCTGAATAACCAATAAATCACAGAAGAAATAAAAAAAGAAATCAAAATATGCATAGAAACGAATGAAACTGAAAACACAACAACCAAAAACCTATGGGACACTGAAAAAGCAGTGCTAAGGGGATGGGTTCATCACAGTATAGGCTTACCTCAAGAAACAAGAAAAAAGTCAAATAAATAACCTAACTCTACACCTAAAGCAACTAGAGAAGGGAGAAATGAAGAACCCCAGGGTTAGTAGTAGGAAAGAAATCTTAAAAATTAGGGCAGAAAAAAATGCAAAAGAAACAAGAGACCATAGCAAAATCAACAAAGCCAAAAGCTGGTTCTTTGAGAAGATAAATAAAATTGACAAACCATTAGCCAGACTCATCAAGAAAGAAAGGGAGAAGAATCAAATCAACAAAATTAGAAATGAAAATGGAGAGATCACAACAGACAACGCAGAAATAAAAATGATCATCAGAGACTTCTATCAGCAACTATAAGCCAATAACATTGACAACTTGGAAGAAATGGACAAATTTTTACAAAAGTACAACTTTCCAAAACTGAACCAGGAAGAAATAGAACATCTTAACAGACCAATCAGAAACACAGAAATCGAAACTGTAATCAGAAATCTCCCAGCAAACAAAAGCCCAGGACCAAACGGCTTCAAAGCTGAATTCTACCAAAAATATAGAGAAGAACGAACATCTATCCTACTCAAACTCTTCCAGAAAATTGCAGAGGAAGGTAAGCCCAAACTCATTCTATGAGGCCACCATCACCCTAATTCCAAAACCAGAGAAAGATGCCACAATAAAAGAAAACTACAGGTCAATATCACTGATGAACATAGATGTAAAAATCCTTAACAACGTTCTAGCAAACAGAATCCAACAACATGTTAAAAATATCATACATCAGGACCAAGTGGCTTTTATCCAAGGGATGCAAGGATTCTTCAATATCTGCAAATATATCAACATAATACATTACATTGGCAGACTGAAAGATAAAACCATATGGTTATCTCAATAGATGCAGAGAAAGCCTTTGACAAAATTCAACACTCATTTATGATAAAATCCGTCTAGAAAGCAGGAATAGAAGGAACATACCTCAACATAATAAAAGCTATATATGACAATATATATATGACTCTCAATGGTGAAAACTTGAAAGCATTTCCCCTAAAGTCAGGAACAGGACAAGGGTGCCCACTCTCACCACTACTATTCAACATAGTTTTGGAAGTGTTGGCCACAGCAATCAGAGCATAAAAAGAAATAAAAGGAATCCAGATTGGAAAAGAAGAAGTAAAACTCGCACTGTTTGCAGATGACATGATCCTCTACAGAGAAAACCCTAAAGGCCCAACCAGAAAATTACTAGAGCTTATCAATGAATATAGTAAAGTTTCAGGATATAAAATTAACACACAGAAATCCCTTGCATTCCTGCACACTAACAATGAGAAAAAAGAAAGAGAAATTAAGGAAACAATTTCATTCACCATTGCAAGAAAAGAATAAAATTCTTAGGAATATATCTATCTAAAGAAACAAAAGACCTATATATAGAAAACTATAAAACACTGGTGAAAGACATCAAAGAGGATACAAATTGATTGAGAAATATTCCACATTCATGGATTGGAAGAATCAATATAGTGAAAATGAGCATACTATTCCAACGCAATCTATAGATTTAATCCAATCCCTATCAAGCTACCGACAGTATTTTTCACAGAACTATAACAAATAATTTCACAATTTGTATGGAAATACAAAAAACCTCGAATAGCCAAAGCAATCTTGAGAAAGAATGGAACTGGAAGAATCAACCTGCCTCCCTTCAGGCTCTACTACAAACCTACAGTCATCAAGACAGTATGATACTGGCACAAAGACAAAAATATAGATCAGTGGAACAAAATAGAAAGCCCAGAGATAAATCCATGCACCTATGGACACCTTATCTTCGACAAAGGAGGCAAGAATATACAATGGAGAAAAGACAATCTCTTTAATAAGTGGTTCTGGGAAAACTGGTCAACCACTTGTAAAAGAATGAAACTAGAACACTTTCTAACACTGTACACAAAAATAAACTCAAAATTGATTAAAGATCTAAATGTAAGACCAGAAACTATAAAACTCCTAGAGGAGAACATAGGCAAGACACTCTCCGACATAAATCACAGTAGGATCCTCTGACCCACCTCCCAGAATATTGGAAATACACGCAAAAATAAACAAATGGGACCTAATGAAACTTAAAAGCCACAACAAAGGAAACTATAAGCAAGGTGAAAGGACAGCCCTCAGATTGGGAGAAAATAATAGCAAATGAAGAAACAGACAAAGGATTAATCTCAAAAATATACAAGCAACTCCTGCAGCTCAATTCCCGAAAAATAAATGACCTAATCAAAAAATGGGCCAAAGAAATAAAAAGACATTTCTCCAAAGAAGACATACAGATGGCTAACAAACACATGAAAAGATGCTCAACATCACTCATTATCAGAGAAACGCAAATCAAAACCACAATGAGGTACCATTACACGCCAGTCAGGATGGCTGCTATCCAAAAGTCTGCAAGCAATAAATGCTGGAGAGGGTGTGGAGAAAAGGGAACCCTCTTACACTGCTGGTGGGAATGCAAACTAGTACAGCCGCTATGGAGAACAGTGTGAAGATTTCTTAAAAAACTGGAAATAGAACTGCCCTATGACCCAGCAATCCCACTTCTGGGCATACACACCGAGGAAACCAGATCTGAAAGAGGCACGTGCACCCCAATGTTCATCACAGCACTGTTTATAATAGGAAGGACATGGAAGCAACCTAGATGCCCATCAGCAGACGAATGGATAAGGAAGCTGTGGTACATATACACCATGGAATATTACTCAGCCATTAAAAAAACTCATTTGAATCAGTTCTAATGAGATGGATGAAACTGGAGCCCATCATACAGAGTGAAGTAAGCCAGAAAGATAAAGACCAATACAGTATATTAACACATATATATGGAATTTAGAAAAATGGTAATGATAACCCTATACACAAAACAGAAAAAGAGACACAGATGTACAGAACAGACTTTTGGACTCTGTGGGAGAAGGCGAGAGTGGGATGTTTCAAGAGAACAGCATCGAAACATGTATATTATCTAGGGTGAAACAGATCAGCAGCCCAGGTGGGATGCATGAGACAAGTGCTCGGGCCTGGTGCACCAGGAAGACCCAGAGGGATGGGGTGGAGAGGGAGGTGGGAGGGTGGATCAGGATGGGGAATACATGTAAATCCGTGGCTGATTCATGTCAATGTATGACAAAATCCACTACAATATTGTAAAGTAATTAGCCTCCAACTAATAAAAAAATTGGGAAAAAAAGAAAAGAAAGAAAGAAAGAGACACGTGTACCCCAATGTTCATTTCAGCACTGTTTATAGTAGGACGTGGAAGCAATCTATATGTCCATCAGCAGATGAATGCATAAGAAAGCTGTGGTACATATACACAATGGAATATTACTCAGCCATTAAAAAGAATACATTTGAATCAGTTCTAATGAGGTGGATGAAACTGGAGCCTTTATACAGAGTGACATAAGCCAGAAAGAAAAACATCAATACAGTATACTAACACATATATATGGAATTTAGAAAGATAGTAACAATGACCCTATATGCGAGAGGGGAAGAGAGACACAAATGTATAGAACAGTCTTTTAGACTCTGTGGGAGAGGGCGAGGCTTGTTTGGTTTGGGAAAATGGCATTGAAACATGTATATTATCATATGTGAAATGGATCACCAGTCCAGGTTCAATGTATGGGACAGGGTACTTGGGTCTGGTGCACTGGGATGACCCAGAGGAACGGGATGGGGAGGGAGGTGGGAGGGGGGTTCAGGATGGGTAACACATGCACACCTGTGGCAGATTCATGGCAATGTATGGCAGAACCACTACAATATTTTAACACAATTAGCATCCAATTAAAATGAATAAATTTATTTAAAAAATTTCATATCCAACTTACCAACTTCAACATGACACACTTATAAATATATATAGATGAAATGATACAGTGTCTAGGACTTGCTTCAAAATAATCCAAACAGGTAAAGGCCAGTAGAGCAAACAGAAATGAAACAAGAGTGGCAATGAGTTGATGGCTGTTGCAGCTGTGTGATGAAGATATGGTGTAATTAAACCAGTTCCACGTATCAAAATTTTCCATATGTAAAATAAATAACCAGTGGGAGTTTGATTTATGACACAGGGCACCCAAAGTCAGTGCTCTGTGACAACCTGGAGGGTTAGGGTAGGAAGGGAAGTGGGAGGAGGTTCAGAATGGAGGGGACACAGGTATACCCATGACCAATTCATATTGATGTATGGCAAAAGCCATCACAATATAGTAAAGCAATTATCCTCCAATTAAAATATTATTTTAATTATCCTTTTATTAAAATAAATTTAAATTTTTTCCCATGATAAATATTAAAGAAATAAAGAAAAAAAAACTTTAGTTAAGAAAATTGGTACATATTCTACAAGGTTCTGAGATAATGCTCTAGTACACCATGGAGGCTTGGCTATTTCCAGGGTTAGAAAACCTAGGACTCAGAGTGGCCATGTGATTAAAAGGTGAAATTTTCTTTCCCTAGATTCCCATGTACTTTTTCAATAAATTTCAATTTTAAATGCTAAATAAATAAATAAAATTACAATGCCTTTTTTTTACAGAATTATTAAAAACAATCCTAAAATTTGAATGGAACAACAAATAACCCCAAACCACCAAAGCAAACCTGGGAAAGAACAAAGCTGAAGGTACTTACTGATGAGCCCACATTACAAACCTATCATAACTTTTTAAAAGTTGATACTGGCATGAAAATAGATACACAGAGGAATGGAACAGAATTGAGAGCCTAGAAATAAACTCTGGTTTATACAGTCAACTACTATTTGACAAGGGAGAAGAAAATACTAGAGAAAAGATAGTCTATTCAATTAATATTGGAGAAAACTGGATAATCACATGCAGAAGAATGAAACTGGACCGTATCTTATACCACTCACAAAAATTAACTTGGAGTAGACTAAAGACTTAAATGTAAGACCTGAAACCATAATACTCATGGAAGAAATCATAGAGAAACAACAATAATTTCATGAATATGACACCAAAGCACAAACAACAAAAACAAACACATAGAACTAAATCAAACTAAAAAGCTTTTTCACAATCCCTTCCCAAAAAAATCAGCAACATGAAAGCAACTTACACAGTATGAGAAAGTATTTGCAAACCATCTATCTGAAAAGGGATTATTCTCCAAAAAACATAAGGAACTCAGACAACTCAATAGAAAAAATAAATGGGAAATGGGAAAATGGACAATTTTTCCAAAGAAGGTATTCAAATGGCCAAGAGTTATATGAAAAGATGCTCAACATCACTAATCACCAGAGAAATGCAAATGAAAAACAAAATGAGACATCACCTCACACCTGTCAGAATGGATATTATCAAAAAGATAGATAACAAATGCTGGTGCAGATGTGAAGAAACAGAACCCTGTACACTATTAGTTGCAATGTACATTGGTACAGCTACTATGGAAAACAATATGGAGGTTCCTTAAAAATTAAAGTAGAAGTACCATATAATCTAGCAATTCCACAACTATGTATATATCTGAAGGAAATGAAATCACTATCCTGAAGAGTACACCCCAATGATTATTGCAGCATTATTTACAATAGCTAAGACATGGATATAACCTAAGTATCTACAACACATGAATGGTTAAAGAAAAATTGTGTGTGTGTGTGTGTGTGTGTGTGTGTACACACAGTGGAGTATTATTCAGCTACAAAAATGGAAGGAACTCTTTCTATTTGCAACAGCATGGATGGACTTACATTCAGTGAAATAAGTCAAAAACAGACAACTATTATGTTATCACACTTAAATGTGGAATCTTAAAAAAGCATCATGGAAATATAGAGCAGATTGGTGGTTTCCAGGGACAGTGGGGAAGGGGAAAATGTGTAAAGGTAGTCAAATGGTGCACACTTTCAGTTGTAAGATCAATAAGTTCTGGGGATATAATGTACAGAATGGTGACTATAGTTAACAATACAGTACTGCATATCTGAAAGCTGCTAAGAGAGTAAATCTTAAAAGTTCTCACTCAGTGCACACAAAATATAACTATGTAAGGTGACGGATGTGTTAATTAACCTGACATGGTAATAATTTCACAATATACATATATATATATATACAAACACATATCATTATGTTGTACATCTTATACTTACACAATATTATTACACAATTAAAATAAGTCAATTAAAAAATAAAGCTAGAAAAAAAGACACTCTTGGACTGATGCAACTCCATACCAACTGATCTCCCTACTTCCACTCTTGTCTCCTACAATCTGAACAGCCAGTAGCTGAAGTAATCATCTTAAAAGATAAATCAAATGTCTCTTCTTAAAAACTTTCCAATAGCTTCCCCATAACACTCAGAATAAAATCCAGATCAAGGTTAGCTAGCACACATGCTAAAAGGACATTTGCCCTATCATGAAGGGACATATGCTCATTCAAGTCTACATGTGATACTTATAGAAGAATAAAAAAGAAATCTAAAGGGTGGGGGTGGGATGAGAGAGATTAAAAATAAGAAAAGGAAATATATTAATAAACACAAATTTTGTTTCAAATTTTTTATTTCTTAAAAGGTCTGCTTACCTTTCAGATCTCCTCACCTATCTTCCTCTTCACTGCACTTCTACCACACTCAGATTCTCCAACATGACAAGTACATTCTCTCCTCCAAGGTCTTGCACTTATTAACCTGCCTGGAATATTATTGTCCCCAGCTTTTGTCTCTGTTGGCTTGTTCTTATCTTTCAGATCTCAACTCAAAAGTAATCTCCTCACAGAAGCTTGACCAACTTAAGTGACCCCCCCCAATCATTTTTTCATTATATTTCATTATTTTCTTTCATAACACATCTCTGAAATCACAGTTTTTAATTTTTAACCTTGCTTGTTTATTCATTAACTATCTATTTATTTTGTTCATTGTCTGCCTCACTCCACTAGTCTGTAAGTTCCAAAAGGGCAGGGACAAAATATCTTCAAAATATCTCATTCATGCAATATTCCAGCACCGAGTTCAGTGCCTGGCATGTAGTCAGTAATTAAAAAAATGTATTGAATGAGTAAGTGAGTACTACTCATCAGAATGCCTTTTAGCAAACATCTATTTATCCCAAGTTTTATGCTACTACATGTAATTTTTTATAAATGACCAAACACAATATATTCAATATTCTTCATAAGAAATGAACAGCATAGAAAGGGTCTTCCCTCATGCCCCCACCAAACTGTCTCCTTTCTAGTAAACATTTACTTGCTATCACAAAATGTTTCTAGACAAGTTTGAGTAATTTCTTAATCAATACACTTGATCATTACTTTTCATTCTTTTCTTTGCCTTTTACTCCTCTGATTAAATAATTTCAATTGATACTTCTTTGAGTTCACTGATTCTTTCTTCTGCTTGGAAGAAGCAGAAGCTTCTGTTGAAGCTCTCCATAGAATTTTTCAGCTTAGTCATTGTATTCTTCAGCTCCAAAATTACTGTTTGATTCTTTTTATGTTTTCTATTTATTTGTTGAATTTCTCATTTTGTTATTGTATTGTTCTTCTGATTTTATTACACTGTTCATCTGTGTTCTCTGAACATCTTTAGAATAATTATTTTAACTATTTCAAGCAATTTATGACTATCCACTTTTTTAGGTCAGTTCTTGGAAATTTATTGGTTTTATTGGGTAATGTCATGCTTTCCTGATTCTTCCTGATCCCTGTAGTAGTCTTGAACAGGTGTCTGTGCATTTGAAGAAGCACTCACCTCACTCAGATTTTATGGACTGACCTTCACCTGAAGATAAGAGCAAACTGAAGTGTGTTGTAGACCCAGGTCAAGTGGTGCAGGGCAGCAAATTCTTGGGTGTGTGGCACTTCCAGGTCCAGTAGCTAGGGACTAGGGCAGACAGCAGTGGTGGTCAGACCTGGTGGTGTGCACACACTCAGCAGTGGGGAATAGCTGCAGGTGCCTGAGTAGTGACAGAGGCCAGTTGGAGACACACACATAGCAGTAGAAGCCATAACTAGCAGCAAGGGCTGAAGCCAACTGTGGGTATAAAAGTTGCTGCAGGGGACTTGACTATCAGTGCCTTCTACTGTGACTGCTGGGTCTTGCCATGGGTGCATGGCAATGGGAGCTGGTGTGGGGTTGAGGCCAGAGGCATGTAGGTGCACATCTGGAGGGGGTAACCTTGAGTGTGTACATGTTGGAGAGGGACACCCATGGGGATCTAGGCTGTCATCTTGTACTTGTACAGCTCCAGAGACCTGGGATGGCTGCCACTGCAGGTCATGGCTCTGCTAAGTGAGGGAGAAAGCCAGTAGAGACTCAGTAAGTCATCATAGCAGGAAGGATACAAGTTTGGATGTAGTTGAGAAGGAGGAACTTGTTAACAGTCATTCCTTCCAGGGTGACACTGTATGGGGCTGGTGGTGGTAACCTCTCCTGTGAAGAAGGTGGAAAGTGATGAGTGTCTGGCTACCCCAGTTGTATGGGTCATAGCCAGAAAAACCTGTTTCTCTTCCACAGCACCCAATGTACTAAAGCAAGACATACATGACTTGGGGAGAAGGGAAGAGAAAGGGAAAGAAACAAGTAAGACTAATAAAGGGGATTAAACAGATAGTGACTTGCTAACTGCTTCAAGATTTCAGCAGGAAGTCCACTCAAAAGGCTCTGGGAACACCCAACCCAAGGATCTCCCCATAGGGTGCTTATGTACCCCCAATGCCCCAAGTGCTAAACCTATATCTCCCCTAATCTACAGGTAGATCCTTGTACAAGCTCCAAAGGGCAGCAGCAAAGAGCAGATCTAGTGATCAGGGTACTCTCAGAAAAATGGACCATGACCTGCAGACAAGTGAGAAATCAAAACTAGAACTGTATCACCATCTTCTGGAAAAGAAAGTGAGGTTTTCCCTTTATTGGTGAAATTGGTGACTTGCTGAGTTGTAACAAGAGAAGCTTGGTGAGTTGTAACAAGAGAAGACATAAGAGTTTAATTCTACCACAAGAAGGAGCAAGAAAATTGGAGCAGGTGTGCCCAACAACAGCTGAGGCAACCTCAGCTATACCAATATCAATGAATAGGACTTCATGTGAAAGCAACCAGTAAGATTTAAGGAGGTATCGGCTACTTCAAATACAAAAGTGCCAACACAAAACTACAAAGAACATGAAAAATCAAGGAAATATGTCACTGCCCAAAGATATCAATAATTCTCCAATGACCAAGGTCAAATGCATAGAATATTGTTACCCACTTGATAAAGGATTAAAAATAGCTGTTTTAAACAAATTTAACAAGCTATAAAAATTTTAAAAAATTAAAATAAATTAATTAATTTTAAAAAAACAAGCTATAAGAAAACTCAAAAAGAAAATTCAAAATCAGGGGGAAATACATGAATAAACTGAGTTCTTTAACAAAGAGAAGTAATAAAAAAAAGAGCCAAATAGAAATTCAGGACAATTCAATAAATGAAGTGAAGAACAAAATAAAGAGCATCTGTAGTGCAGTACAGCAGACGGAAAAGAGAATATGTGACTTAGAAGATAGGAATTTTGAAATACAGTTAGAAAAGAAAAAAGGAAAAAATGAAAAGAGCAAAAAAAAAAAAAAAAAAGCCCACATTATCTGTGGAGTCTCATCAAAAGACAAATATTACAATAATTGGGATTCCCAAAGGAAAAGAGAGGTAGAAGGGAGTAGAAAGTTTATTTAAAGAAATAATAGTGAAGCACTTCCTAAACATGAATAGACTTGGACATCCAAATTCAAGAACTAATAGATCACTCTATTATCTCAATACCAAAAGTCATTGTCCAAGACACAATATAATGAAACTGTCAAAAATCAAAGATATAGAAAGAATCCTAAAGACAGCCAGGGAAAAAAAGTAACCTAGGAAGGAGCCACCATTAAACTATCTGCAGATTTCTCAGCAAAAGCCCTATAGGCCAGAAGAGAGTGGGATGAAATACTCAAATTGTAGAAAGATAAAACTTGTCAGCCAGGAATACTCTATCCAGCAAAGTTAACCTTCCAATACGAAGAAGAAATAAAGACTTTGCCAGACAAACAAAAGCTTATGGAGTCCATCCCCACTAGACCTGCCTTGCAATGAATGCTGAAAGGAGTTCTTCAAGCCAAAATAAAGAGATACTAATCGGTGACATGAAAGCATCCAAAAAAAAAAAAAAGAACAACACACACTGGTGAAGATGAAAAACACAGTTGGGTTTAGAAAACTAATTCTATAATGGACTAGCATGTTAACCACTTAACTACAGTATAAAGGTTAAATGATAAGAATATTAAAAATAACTATAGCTACTATACTTTGTTAACAAGTGCACAAAACAAAAAGAACTGTGATCAAAGTGGGGCATAAAAGGGTAGAACCATTGTAGGTAATCAAAGACAAGTTGCTATGAGCATAAAGTGAATTGTTTTATCTGGGAGATGTTTTATTTAACCTTCATGGTAACCACAAAGCAAAAATCTAGAATAAGTTCATTCAGGAAATATTTTTTAAAAAGAGGAAACAGAGCATACCACCATGAAAAATTATCAATTTACAATCGCAGGGAGAATTAGAGGGGAAAATGAGCACTATAAATACAAACAACCAGAAAGCAACCAATAAAATGGTATTTCCAGTCCTAAAATAATTACTCTAAATGCAAATGAAATGAATTTACCAATCAAAAGGCACAGAATAGTTGAATGATTAAAAAGGACTCAACCATATGCTGCATACAGTGGTTCAAACAGTAAACAATCTGCCTGCAATGTGGGAGACCTGGGTTCAATTCCTGTGTCAGGAAGATCCCCTGAAGAAGGGAATGTCAACCCACTCCAGTATTCTTGCCTGGAGAATTCAATGGGCAGAAGAGCCTGGCAGGCCACGGTCCATGGCATCACAAAGCATTGGACACAATTGAGCGACTAACACTAATATGCTGCATACAAGAGATTCACATCAGTTTAAAGATATGCTCAAAGTAAAGGACTGAAAAAAGATATTCCAGGCAAGTGGAAACCAAAAGAAAGTGAGGGTAAATATTTTTATATTAGACCAAATAAACTTTTAGCCAGAAACGGTAATAAGAAACAAAAAGATAATTATATGATGATAAAGGAGTCAGAAAATAATTGCAAATAAAACAACTGACAAAGGATTAATCTCTAGAATATATAAGCAGCTCATATAGCTCACTCCAGTACTCTTGCCTGGAAATTCCATGGACGGCAGAGCCTGGTGGGCTGCCTTCTATGGGGTCACAGAGAGTCAGACAGGACTGAAGCGACTTAGCAGCAGCAGCATATATCTCAACATCAGGAAAACAAGCAAGCTCAATTGAAAAATGGGCAGAAGATCTAAACAGACATTTCTCCAAAGAAGACATATGGATGGCTAATAAACACACGAAAAGAAGTTCAACATCACTATTAGAGAAATGCAAATCAAAACTACAATGAGGTATCATCCCACACCAGTCAGAATGGCCATCATCAAAAAATCTATAAACAGTAAACACTGGAGAGGGTGTAGAGAAAAGGGAACCCTCTTGCTCTGTTGCTGGAAATGTAAACTGATACAGCCACTATGGAGAACAGCATGAAGATCCTTAAAAAACTAGGAATAAAACTAACATATGACCCAACAATCCCACTACTGGGCATATACCCCAATGAAATCATAACTGAAAAAGACACATGTACCTCAATGTTCATTGCAGCACTATTTACAATAGCTAGGACACAGAAGCAACTTAGATGTCCATCGACAAATGAATGGATAATGAAGTCACAGTACATATAAAAAATGGAACATTACTCAGCCATAAAAGAGAATGTATGACACATGTACCTCAATGTTCATTGCAGCACTATTTACAATAGCGAGGACACAGAAGCAACTTAAATGTCCATTGACAAATGAATGGATAATGAAGTCACAGTACATATAAAAAATGGAATATTACTCAGCCATAAAAGAGAATGTATTTGAGTCAGTTCTAATGAGGAGAATGAACCTAGAGCCTATTATACAGAATGAAATAAGTCATAAGGAGAAAAACAAATATCATATATAAACACACACATATATATATATAGAAATCTATAAAGATGGTGCTGATGAACCTATATGTAGTGCAGCAATGGAAATGCAGACATAGTGAACAGACTTGTGGACACAGTGTGGAAAGGAGAGGATAGGATGAATTGGGAGAGTAGCACTGAAGCATATGCATTACTATGTACAAAACTGATAGTCAGTGGGAATTTGCTGCATGACACAGGGAGTTCAAATCTGGTGCTGTGTGGCAACATGGGGGGGGCGGGAGTGGGAGGGAGGTTCATGAGGGAGGGTCCATATGTATACCTATGGCTGATTCATGTCGATGTATGGTAGAAACCAACACAATATTATAAAGCAAGTATCTTTCAGTTGAAAGTAAATAAAAATTTAAAACTCATTAATATCTGCACACACAACATAGACCAACAACATTTGTTAAGCAAATAGTAATAGATCTGAAGGAAGAAATAAAAACAATACAATAACAGAAACTTCAATACCCCAAAGTCAGCAATGTATACATCATCCAGACAGAAAATCTAAAAGGAAAAAAATGCACTTGAATGATACATTAATCTAAATGAACCTGACAGAAATTTATAGAGCATTCCATCCAACAGCATCAGAATACACATTCTTCTAAAGAGCAGACAGCAAATCCTCCAAAGTAGATCATAATGACAGGACATGAAACAGGTGTTAGTAAATTCAAGAAGTGTAAAATCATACCAAGCATCTTTTCTGACCACAGTGGTGTGAAACTGGAGATCAACAACAACAGGAAAGATGAAATATCTACAAATATGTGGACACTAACTAAATGACAAAACTCTCAAACAACCAGTCAGAGGAAAAAATCAAAAGGGAAATTAAACAGTATCTTAAATGAAAATGGAAACACAGCATACCAAAACAAAGCAGTTCTGAGAGGAAAATTTAGTGCTAAATGCACATATTAAGAAATTAGAAAAAAATAAAATAACTAATTTCACACCTCTAAGAACTAGAAAAAGAAGAACAAATTATTCACAACATTAGCAGTTGAAAGGAAGCAATAAAGATCAGAGTGGAAATAGACCAGAAAAACAACAGAAAAGATTAACACCCCTAAAACTAAGTTTTTGAAAAGATAAATAAAACTGACAATACTTTTTGCTAGACTAACAAAGAAAGAAAAGAGATGCAAATACAATTAGAATGAAAGAGGAGATATTAGAACTTATACTACAGAAATACATAGGATTATAAGAGACTACTATGAACATTTATACATCAACAAGTTAGATAACCTAGAAGAAATGGACAAGTTCCTACAAACACACAACCTACCAAGACTAAATCTGGAAGAAATAGAAAAGCTGACCGGATCAATAATGAGTAAGGAAATCAGTCATCAAAAACCTCCCAACATAAAAAACCCTATGATTAGATATCTTCACTGATGGATTCTACCAAACATTTAAAGACTAACACCAACCTTTCTATACTTTCTATAAAATTGAAGAGCAGGAAACACTTCCAAACTCATTTTTACAAGGTCAACATTACCCAGACACAAAAACAAGATTAAGAATATTGTAAAAGAAAAACATAGACCAATATCCCAGATGAATACAGATGCAAAACTTCTCAACAAAATATTAGCAAACTGAATTCAAGAACACATTAAAAGGATTATATACCATGATCAAGTACAATTTATCCCTGGGATATAATTATGTTTCAACATACACAAATCAATAAAAGTGATATACCACATTAATAAAATGAAAGAAAAATCATATGATTATCTCAATTGATGCAGAAAAAGTATTTCACACAAAAAGTACCATTTCATGATGAAAAAAAGATCATTGACAGATTAGGTATATAAGGACTGTACCTTAAAGACCACATATGACAAACCCACAGGTAACATGGTACCCAACAGTGAAAAGTTGAAAGCTTTCCCTCTAAGATCAGGAACATGGAAAGGGTGCCCATTCTCACTAGTGTTATTCAATATACTACTAGAAGTCCTAGCTAGAGCAATTAGGCAAGACAAAGAAATAAAAAGGATCCTAATCAGAAAGGAAGAAGCAAAATTGTCATTACTTGCATATGATATGATCTTATATCTAGAAAATCTCAAAGGTTCAACCAAAAAAATGTTGGAACTAATCAACAAACTCAATAAAAATGCAGGCTATAAAATAAACATCCTCATTTTAAGTCACTATCTAGTCAGCTATATGACCTAATGTATGACACTTATCTGTGTTTCAATTTCTTCATCTGTACAGCTTATTTATGTCTCAGTTCCTTCATTTATACAATTTAAAAATTAAGCATCTAACAGAAAAAAAAATCCTGAAATCTGTTGCACTTCTATACACTAAAAATAAAACATCTGAAAAAGAAAGAAGAAAATCTTTCACATTCACAATAGCATCAAAAGTAATAAAATGCTTGGGAATAAATTTAACCAAGGATGTGAATGATCTGTATAACAAGAACAAGACTTTGTTGAAAGAAATCAAAGATGACACAAGCAAATGGAAAGATATCCCATGTTGATGAATTGGAAGAATTAATATTGTTAAAATATCCCTATCTACCCAAAGCCATCTATAAATTTAAAGCAATTCCCATAAAAATTCCAGTGTCATTTTTCTCAGAAATAGATAATAAAATCCCAACGTTTGTATACAGCCCCAAAAGATTTCAAATAACATAAGCAACCATGAGAAAGAACAAAGAAGTAAGGCATCACACATCCTGGTTTCAAACTATAGTACAAATCTATAGTAATTAACACAGTATGGTTCTGGCATAAAAATAGACACACTAACCAATGGAACAGAAGAAAGAGCCCAGAAATAAATCTCCACCTACATGGTCAACTAATATTTGACGAGGGAGCCAAGAACACTCAGTAGGGAAAGGGTAGTCTCTTCAACAAAAGGTGTTGCAAAAACTGGATAACCACATGCACAAATATGAAATCAGGTCCCTATATTACACCACTCACAAAGATCATTTGGCCATAACATTTGTTAACTCATCTTATGACACATGAAGAATCAAATTTCTGCTCTATTTTTCCTGTTTAGGAAAAATATTAGGGAATAGTTTGGTTTAGGAGAATCTTGGCTAAAAACTTTATTAATGACATGGTCATTCCTACTGTCAACTTTGATCACATCTATAGCTCTCTATAAATGGACATACACAATGCATATGCAAGGTAAAATTGCACTAAGTACTACTGGACAACTTGGAATTGACTGCTAGTCCTTGCCAGACATCTTTACTAGCATATCCTACTAAAAGGAAAAAAAAAAAACAGGCCATTAAGACCCAACATTGAGGGACATGATTGATCAAAGGCAGGTAAGCAACCACTCTGGCATTGAGGGACCAACTATTTTATCACCTAGTGCTTTCTAACAAAAAAAATTAATTATCAAAAGGGGGAAATGGATGAAATAAAACTTATATTCTATGGCAAAGTAAGAAAAACTTTGAATATAATATTTTTCTTTGCCCATTCACGTCTCCTTCCTTCCCTTTAGTGGGTATTGTGCATCTGCATTAACCAGACCTCCTGAGGAGATAGCATTCCTCCTTAATCTCATAAAGAGTCACAAATCCTGAGGACACAATCTTCCTTCTTATTCTTATAAGGGGCCACAATGACCCATGATCTGCCAATCCACTTTGTATGTGTAGATCTGGATTGTTTAAACTGTCAGTACATCATTTGACATATGAACTTTTGTCTCAAAAACTTATATAACTGTGCTTTGACCTCTAACGGGTGGAACAGTCCTGAGAACTTTCTGAAAGATTGTCTCCCAGGTGATAATCTTCAGATTGGCTCAAATAAAAGTTTCCATTTCTTTCTTAGATTGATTAATTTTTTTTCATTGACACTTGAAAACTCTTATTATCCTTCAAGACTCAAACATCACCTCCTCTACCAAGTCTTCTTTGACTTCTTTACCCCAAATGCCACCAACATCCTTTCTACTCATGTTAACAATTTGCTTACTTGTCAATTTTCCAATTCCTCCCTCCTGAATTTATTCAACCTTTCTCTAACCTGTGCCCCTACCCACAAAATGGGTATAACCTTACTGGGAATTTAAGTGAGACACATGAAAAGCTTAGTGTGGTCCCTGGCATATGGTAAGTGATCAACCAGTACTAGATGTTAGCTAGAACTTTGTCTGTATCCCAGCTGACCTCCAAGGCAAGGCTGAGGTCTTATATTTGTGTATTCCCATTCTGTAGCACAGAGCTATCGACATAGAGGGCTTCCACGGCATGTATGTTGAATGAGTGAGTGAGATTAATGAATCAGTTTTGCTTCCTCCTTTCAAAACTATCTGCTTTATATAAGTAGAAATGGTTAATATATACAGTCAGGTTTAAATAACCTACAGCAGAAAAGGACTCTGAACCCTGCTGATTATTTTCTGCTCTACTACCATACCATCAATGATCAGCAAAAGTGCCCCAAGCCCATGGTCCTATTATAAAGACCAGCTTTCCAAGGAACATAATACAGGCTATCTTATCTCATTATCAGGTGACATTAGCTGAATAATAATATTCTTTGAGGTTTATCTGTTTCCCTGAGACACTATGGAGGGAGAATACTGACCTTGCAGCTTCTCCAGAAGCTACTTTGGTCCCATCTATATTATCACCAATGAGTCGGTGATGGCATCATTTACTCAATGGACAAGAGTTTGAACAAACTCTGAGAGACAATGAATGACAGGGAAGCCTGGCATGCTGCAGTAAATGGTGTCACAAAGAGTCAGACACGACTGAGCAACTGAACAACAACAAATATTATCACCAAAGGAAAAGAGTTCTCTAACCTCACTTTTCCATAACTCTACTCCATTCCCCTCCAACCCACATTATATTGATACTCATTACCTGTCTTTTGTTATATGGCTCTTCCTGTTTAGAATATCTTTTCCCTTTAACTCTGGCTATTCAAATCTTACCTATACTTCAAGGCTTCACAGAGAAAATGAACTGGGTATCATGCTCTGTTATAAGAGTTTATCAAAAAGAGAAGAATGGAGTGGAGGGAAAGGTGGAGGTGGAGTAGTACATGTTGTAAGAGGAGAAAGAACACATGGAATTCCTGATAGCATGAACACAGACATGATGTTTGTGAAAGATCATGGCATGTTCAAGAAGTAGCTGTTAGCTTAATGTAACTCCTGTGATAAGGAAAAGTCACAGGTGATAAACATGAAAGGTAGGTTGAGGACAAATTATGAAGTGTCTTACTAAAAGGCAAGGATTTATTCCTGTAAGTGAAGGGGAGTCTGAATGATTCTAAACATAGGATTGTTAAGATAAAAACACGTGTTTTAGAAATATCCTAAAATGTAGACTACATTGGCTTACAGATTACTGTCTTCTCCCTGTGTCTCTCCAGATCATCTTTCCTCTATGAGTCTTTCTGTCAAAATTTCCCCTTTCCATAAGGATACAAGTCATATTGGATTAGGGCCTGTCCTAACTACCTCATTTTAACTTGATTACCTCTGTAAATACCCCGTCTCCAAATACAGTCACATTCTGTGGTACCAGAAATTAGGAATCCAATGTATTTTGAGGGACATAATTCAACATATAAGAAAGGCCACAGAGATTAGAGGCAGATAAAACAACAGTAAGGGGCTATGTTAATAAGCCAGGTCGTACGTGGTGAAAAATTACACAAAGACACTACAAGAAGGAATGCAGAGGATACAAAGATTTAAGAAGCAGAATCTAGAAGTTATGGAGAAGAAAGAGTCATCAATAACTCTAGGCTTTATTGCTAGGCTTTTATTGTTTGGTTGATTATGTGACTGTTGGTCAAGGAGAGAAACTGGAGTCAGGGAGCTTGATGACGAATTCAATTTTAAACATATTAAGTGTAGAGGTGTCAAGTTAAGATGTCTGATTAACAGACAAATGGATGGGTCTGGGCTAAGAAAAAGCATTCAGTTGGAGATGGAGACAGTCATATAGGTTACATAAATGGCAGTTGAAACTCTTAAGTGGATGAGATGACCTAAATAAGGAGTATAGAGTAGCAAGATAAGAGAATAAAAAGAGCAATGAGAGAGGTTCGTGGAAATCCATGGTAGAGTATTATCACAGAAGACAAGGAAGGGAAGGGTTTAAAAATGGAAGGAAAGTACAACCACCTTAAATGTAGTAAAGTCAAGTGTGTTGAAAACCTAAAGAGAGAGTACATGACATGACATTTGGAGATCTTCGGGTAATTCTTGCGAGAGCAGTTTCAATAATGATCTAAATGGAAACTGCCAAAAAATAGGGTGGTAATTTGAGTAAGTGCTCTTAAATAAAGATTGACTTAGGAAATAAATGTGTTTGCAAGCTAAAGACTAGGCAGTAGAGCATAATAATCAAGGTGTAGACTTTATAGACCTGGATTCAAATCTCATATCTGCTCTTTCCGAGTTGTATAAACTTGGGCAAGTTGCTTAATTTTTCTGTCCCAATTTCCCTAACTGAAACATTGGGAAAACAACAGTACCTACTACATAGGATTATTGTGAAAATTATATGAATTGATACATGCAAAGTGTTCAATAGAGGGCTTGGCACAGAGTAGGTATTCAATAGGGCTTCCCTGATAGTTCAGTTGGTAAAGAATCCGCCTGCAATGCAGGAGACCCCAGTTCGATTCCTGGGTCAGGAAGAGCCACTGGAGAAGAGATATGCTACCCACTCCAGTATTCTTGGGTTTCCCTTGTGACTCAACTGGTAAAGAATCTGCCTGCAATGCCGGAGACCTGGGTTCGATCTCTGAGTTGGGAAGATCCCCTGGAGAAGGGAAAGGCTACCCACTCCAGTATTCTGGGCTAGAGAATTCCATGGACTGCATAGCCCATGGAGCTGCAAAGAGTCGACACGACTGAGCAACTTTCACCTTCACTTTTCACTTTCAGGTATAGATAAATGTTATCTATATTAGGTGGGAATGGGTGGATGGGTGGAAGAACCAAAGAAAAAGGAATTGAAGAAAAAGAAGCTGATGGAACAACTTTTCAGAAGGTATAGGAGAGAATGAATCCTCTTTAACTTATGAGCTCTGTGTCCTTTGGTAAGGCACTTTACAGTCCTGTGCCACAGTTTCCTATTCTGTAAGATATAAATGATAATATTGCTTACCTCACAAGGTTATTGTGAGGAGTAAATGAAATGATACATGAAACACACTTCCCTACTGGGAAGAACTTGAGGAGAAGAATAGTATATAACCTACATGAAATTATGTGTGCCAGCAAGACCAAAATTTAAAAAAAAAATTTTTTCAAGTGAATAATTTTCACAATTTCATGCTAGAGTAAAACAGTGCTATACAATCTTGTGAATGTTTTCTTAACAAGGTTAAGCATTCTTCTAGTGCTAATAAATTTATTGTGATTTTTTAAAATTAAATTATGCTGAAATTTTTTTTGTATTTCAGTAGTTTCAAATATGTTTGAAATCTTTCTCAGATAATTGTTATGAAACAATGGCTAGTATAAAATTAAATTAGTTACATGAATTCAGCAATAAGCTTACTAATTTTTTCAAATCATAAAATCATAATCTATCTTGATTGTGTTAAGATGAACAAATGAAGATTTATCCTCCTTACAAGAGTAGAATTTTAAATATAATAATAAATATAATAATTGTTGATTATTTATCTTCTTTAAAAATGACTCCCTATCTCACTCGGAATAAAATCCAAAGTATTTACAAGGTCCTATATGATCTGGCACTTCTCTGTCTCTCTGAAATCATGTGCTACCACTCTCCTCTTCACTCCAGTGATACTGGCTTTGCTATTCCTTGAACATGTCAAGCCTTTGCAATTCTATTTTCTCTGTCAAGAATACTCTTCCCTTGGGTATTCTCATGGCTAGTTCTCTCAATTTATTCATATATATTCTTAAAAATCATCATATCAGAGAAGCCCTCCTTGACTGTTTATTAAATAGATCTCCCCAATCCTTCTGCTATCTTATTCACACCCCCCCCAAAAAAAAACCCATCCACTAACACACCCTCATTAGAATACAATCTTCAAAAAGGCAGGGGACTTATCTTGCAGACTCTCCAGAGTCTTGTTCAGTGATGGCACAGAGTAGGTTCTCAGTAAGTATTTGTTGAATTAATTAATGAATGAATCTCATAACACAATGTACTTTCCTATTGATACCTTTGTCTTTCATAGGTCCTTATCCTTGAACGCTGAGAAAAAGCCAGGAAGGAACTCAGACCAAAGTAAATATAGGCATAGGCTATACTAGTCTAAGCAAGAACAGCCTAGGCTACCAGATTTCAGAAGAGGAGTTGGGGGATCAAAACTACTGCTTGTGAAGTAGAGATAGAGAGGACAAAGTGTTCTTTCTGCAATTATTTCTTACGAAGCCCTTTTGCCTCTGTGTAGACAGAAACTGTCTGCAAGCCCAGAAAGCAGAATGAGTGACAACAAACTAATTTCTCTGGGAAAGTCACTTGAAACCTTTGGAGAAAGATTTCTATTGCTTGCCTGTAATAACTGTTAGTGGGTTCACAAAATTTTCACTGTCCTAGGAAGAGATTAACCATATTTCATCAACCATATTTTTTATGACAGCTATATCCTGCATCTAGAAACTCTCCCAAAGAAAAACCAACATGAACACAAAGGGACAATTAAATATTAAAATGGAAGCACAGCAATACCTAACATATTCTATGCTTATCAAATTTAGGAGGTTGGCTGTGGAGTCAGTACACAGTTCCTTCCCACTCTCCATGCCAGGGGTGTAGGTAGCAGATTTTAGTGTGTGTGACAAGTACAAGTGGCTCTTGGCTCTAGAACAGGACTGCACTCCCACTGGTGAAAGTAGCCAGGAGGGTTCCAGTTGAATTCGTGTTTCCTTTGTTTTTAGGACCCCACAGACCAGTGACTTTAGACAGGAAGAACACTGAGGGTTTCTTCTTTATCTGAATCCAGTGGATTCAATGTTATAGCCATTCAGAATAAGGTCATTTTGGGGTTTGGAAAACCAATTGAGAAAAGAAGGGATGGAGGAAGGTGCTTTAATAAATGGTGCTGAGAAACCTAAAACCAATACAGGCCCTTAATGGGAGCTGACACAGGATGCAATGAAATCTAGCACATTAAAAAAATAGAGGGTCTCTGCCTTGCATTTAATACCAGAGATAGCTGAACTGGGAAACTGCAGAGTGCTAGAAGCTATGGCATTCCATTGACCAAATAGAAATGCATAGATACGCACAAACAATTCATACTTTAAAAAAAAAAAAAGACAGCCAGAGTGAAATATTAGACCTAAAACTTCAAGCAACATATTTTCTTATATTTGACATGCAGGATATCATTAGGCTCCATTCAGACCTGCCATCCTCCTTAAGCAGAAACATAAGAAAAATAAACTTAGAAAAGATGCCACTGATCCATATGAGGCCTTCTAACAAGTTTCCACCACACTAGTTCTTTTATTTAACAGCAGAAGGGAGCTGGTAAAGCCCTCCTGCCCAAGACAATCTTCCAGGCTGGACATGGACATGGGAATAACAGATCAGCCAAGGTAGCCTTAGCTTCCCTATTGAAACATCCTGCCCTTCTCTCTTTGCATGCCATTTTGACTTGAGTTCCTATCTCTTTCAGCTGAATCTCCCAGTCACTTGGGCTTGGGCATATGGATGCTTGATACTAAAGACAAGACAATAAAGATGAATAATGGGAACCTTCAAGTGAGACATGCTTGATAAATGCTGAAATCAAATTCAACATTTGACTCTAGGAAGAAACCTTGGCCACCAAGCTGTTAAGAAAGGAGTCAGTGACATCACTCTACATGGTCTTTACATATTACAGACATTCAGCAGTGGGATCAGCTACAGACAATGAACTTAGCTTTAGATGAATATTTGTAGAATAAATTATATTTTGAAATCTTGATAAATTTTCCTCTTGAGCTAAAACTGCAAGGCCAGTTACTCTGCAGTTAACTAATGTACAACTTGGCAGCATAGCCCAGGATGCGCCTCCTGAGAATCAACTGGATATTAGAACAAGTTTGGAGGCTGGTATAAGGAGGAAAAACTGGCCTCTCTGTACAAATTCCCCCAACACACCTTGTGTCATAGTAAGATGAGTCAGTGCCATCCTTTCCGAAATAGAATTTTCAGCACCTATTTCCCACAGCTGAACTGGTGCACTGCCGCTTTAAGAAGCTGGGCAAGATGGAGCCCTCCCAACTCACAGCTAGAAGCTTTAAGCAGCCAGATAACGCGCTGGATTGTGACAAAAAGAAAAAAATGCCTAGAGGGGTAAGTCGAGGCTCTAAGGGCAGGAGAGGAAATCAAGGCTCTAATCAAACAACCAGCAAACTCTGAGCTTCCTATCCCGTGGATGGCAGCTCCGCTAGGCTTTAAAGCACCACCCCTCCTCCGTTCCCCTCCCCTTCTTACCCCACCCTACCCGGTCCAACCCTCTGTGTCCTCCTTGAAAGAGTCTCCTTCGGTAAGGTGGCTCTTTGCCGCCCAGAGAATACCCCAGTGAGGGCAGCAAAAGGAAGGGGAGAGGGTGGGTAAGCAAAATGAAAGGGACTTACTTTCGGACTCTGCGCCTCCAAAGGCATCCTCTGCTCCCAGCCCCGGGCCAGGCCGATGGGGCGGGGCCGGGGTTGAGGTGGTGGACCCGGGGTCTTCACTCACTGGTACTACAAATCTAATTCAGTGGAGTTAGGAACGGGCACCGACTAGGGCCGTTGTACAGTAGGTTTTAATTATCTCAAAAGGAGATAAAAGAGTCTGAGAGAGTTGATCAGGGTAGGAATGGAGGTGAGCTCTAAAACCCTCCTATCCTCCCTTTCTAGCTAGCTTCCCCCGTCTGGCATTAGCGATTTCAGGGGCTACGGTTTTCTTTTTTCTTGCTTTTGGTTTCTCCCAGCTGCCTGTCCCAGACCCCACCCAGCGGCTCCACCCCATCCACTGCTACACATTCTGTCAATCACCAGCCCCTTTAAAGCTGCACCGCACAACTTGGGTTTTCGTCTCTCTTTGGCGGGCAGACAGAATCACGGGGTTCCTAGCATTTCCAACAATACCTCCGACCTCTCTGGTGAGTTTAGGAAGCTCACGTTATTGCTAGTGGCGGCCTTCTCTCCCCCTCTGCCCTGAAGCTTGCACACTTGGCTCCACCCAAGCTCCTTCCGGCGGGCCAGACCACCAAACCCCACCCCATCTCTTTTCTTTACTTTGTTTCTAGTTTAAAAAAAAAAAAAAATTGGTTCCCTAGGCTTCCAGATCGCCAAGAAGGTTCCTGCAGCGCCCTCGTTGGCGCTGCCCAATCTCATAGTTTCTGTGCTGAAGTGGCTACAGCAGATTTCCTTTGCCTGGGGACTCTCCGTTTTACTGGCCCAATGTGCTCAGTCTTCTCTATCTCATCTGTGTAAATCTCCAGGTTTATGAATACAATCAGGAGGGTGGAGGCAGGGATTCCCCAAAATGTGCTTCATTGCTCTTAGCCAAAACGAGAATCCCACACCAGCGCCCCACTCCATAATTAGGCTGCTCAAAGTTTGAGCAGGACCCTGAGGTCCCATCTACAGGTATTAGTGGAACTCTAGAATGACCCATCAGAAATCATGTTTAATGTCTTTCTCCATTCCAGTTAATGGGAACATATGGTTGTTCAGGCCAAAAAGCAGAGACTACTTTGCCAACAAAGGTGCATCTAGTCAAAGTTATGGTTTTTCCAGTGGTCATGTATGGATGTGAGAGTTGGACTATAAAGAAAGCTGAGCACCGAAGAACTGATGTTTTTGAACTGTGGTGTTGGAGAAGACTCTTGAGAGTTCCTTGGTCAGCAAGGAGATACAACCAGTCCATCCTAAAGGAAATCAGTCCTGAATATTCATTGGAAGGACTGATGCTGAAGCTGAAACTCCAATACTTTGGTCACCTGATGCAAAGAACTGACTCATTGGAAAAGACCCTGATGCTGGGAAAGATTGAAGGTGGGAGGAGAAGGGGATGGCAGAGGATGAGAAAGTTGGATGGCATCACTGACTCAATGGACATGAGTTTGAGTAAACTCTGGGAGTTGGTGTTGGACAGGGAGACCTGATGTGCTACAGTTTCATGGGGTCGCAAAGAGTCCGACACAACTGAGCAACTGAACTGAACTGAACTGAATCCTTAAATCTTTTTCTTTTGTGCTTCACATCCAGTTCTTCAAGAAATCCTGTTGGTCATTCTTTAAAATTGGTCCAAAATCTCTCCGCCATTTCCTGGCCCCATGCATGCATGCTAAGTCACTTCAGTTGTGTCCCACTCTTTGTGACCCCATGGACTGTAGCCCTCCAGGCTCGTCTGTCCATGGGATTCTCCAGACAAGAATACTGGAGGGGTTGCCATGCCCTTCTCCAGGGAATTTTCCCCACCTAGGGATCCAGCCCACCTCTTGTATCTCCTGAATTGACAGTCAGATTATTTACCACTAGCACCACCTGGGAAGCCCTTCCTGGTCACAGACACTACCATCAATAGATCCAGCCCCTGCCTACCTCTTTGATGTGATTTATAAAAACATTGTATATTGTCCTCTAGCAACACTGGGGTTGGATGGCATCACTGACTCAATGGACATGAGTTTGAGCAAGCTCCAGGAGGTGGTGGAGGATAGGGAAGCCTGGAGTGCTGCAGTCCATGGGGTCGCAAAGAGTCGGGCACAACTGGGTGGCTGAACAGAACAGCAACAGCAACACTGATCTCCTTTTTACACCCATATGCTAGGATCCATCTGACCTTAGGAACTTTGTACTTGCTTTTCTTTCTACCTGGTTCTACCCATGGTGGGCCTCTATATCCTTCAGAACTCAGGAAAGAGAGATTAAAGTAAGTCGGATAGCCCCGGCATTCTCTGTGACCTTATCCCTTCCCTTTTTATTTTTATCACAACACTGATCACAGTCCAAAACAATATTATATGTGTGTTTGCTTCTGTGGTAAAATGTATTTCCCACTAGAGTATAAGCTCAGTAAGAACAGAGACTTCATCTATTTTGTTCTCTGCTCTGCCCTCAGTATACTAAACAGTGGCTGCCATATAGTGGGGGCTCAATTAATATTTGTTGAAAGAATGATTGAAGGTAGGTTCTTCTTGCATCTATCTGAATGTTATCTTGTTTTTAAACAACAAACAAAAAAGACGGAAAAGAGAAGTGAACCTGGTTACGAAACCCTGGCCCCATGTATTCCCTCTTAGAACATCTGGATACCTTGTCTCTGAGCTGAGTTAGCCATGGTTGGAGCAGTAGTAATGTGCTTTTAGGTTGGCCTTTAGAGTTTGCAGCTGATTGCTGGGGGTTGAGTTCAGTATTCTTAGTTTTGTCATGTCAGTGCTAGAGAGCATAGTTCTTGAGGGTCGCCTGATTTATTTGAATTAATAGAATCTTTGTCTCTAGATGTGTTCCTTTTTTGGAGTCAAATTATCTATATGCTCTGTCATACCCCCTAAGTATGTAGTAAAACTCACTGGATTCCCACTACTTCCCAATGAAGTTGTTGTTCAGTTGCTCAGTCGTGTCCGTCTTTGTGACCCCATGGACCACAGCATGCCAGGCTTCCCTGTCCTTTAACATCTCCCAGAGTTTGCTCAAACTCACGTCCATCGAGTCGGTGATACCATCCAACAATCTCATCCTCTGTTGTCCCCTTCTCCTCCTGCCTTCAATCATTCCCAGTGTCAGGGTATCTTCCAATGAGTTCACTCTTCACATCAGGTGGCCAAAGTATTAAAGCTTCAGTTTCAGCATCAGTACTTCCAATGAATATTTAGGGTTGAGTTCCTTTAGGATCTACTGGTATGATCTCCTTGCTTTCCCAGGAACTCTCAAGAGTCTTCTCCAGCACCACAGTTCAAAGGCATCAACTCCTCAGTGCTCAGTCTTTTGTTTTGTCTAGCTCTCACATCCATACATGACTACTGGAAAAACTATAATTTGATGATACAGACCTTTGTAGGCAAAGTAATGTCTCTGCTTTTTAATATGCAGTCTAAGTTTGTGATTGCTTTTCTTCCAAGGAAAAAGTGTCTTATAATTTCATGGCTGCAGTCACCAACAATGATGATTTGGAAGTCCAAGAAATGAAGTCTCTCATCATTTCCATTTTTCCCCATCTATTTGCCATGAAGTGATGAGAGCAGATGCCATGACCTTTGTTTTTTGAATGTTGAGTTTTAAGCCAGCTTTTCCACTCTCCTCTTTCACCTTAATCAGGAGTCTGTTTAATTCCTCTTCTCTTTCTACAATAAGGGGGGTGTCATCTGTATATCAAGGTTAATGATATTTATCCCAGCAATCTTGATTCCAGCTTGTGCTTCATCCAGCCCAGCATTTCACATGATGTACTCTGCATGTACATTAAATAAGCAGGGTGAAAATATATGTACAGTTTTGACATACTCCTTTCCCAGTTTTGAACCAGTCCATTGTTCCAGGTCTGCTTCTAATTGTTGCTTCTTGACCTGCACATAGATTTCTCAGGAGACAGGTAAGATGGTATGGTAATCCCATCTCTTGAAGGATTTTCCACAGTTTGTTGTGATCCACAAACATAGTCAAAGGCTTCAGCATCATTAATGAAGCAGAAGTAGATGTTTATCTGAAATTCTCTTGCTTTTTCTATGATCCAACGGATGTTAGCAATTTTATCTCTCTGCCATTTCTAAATAAACTTTGAACATCTGGAAGTTCTCAGTTCACATACTGTTGAAGGTTAGCTTGAAGGATTTTGAGGATTACTTTGCTAGCTTGTGAAGTGAATGCAATTGTGTGGTAGTTTGAACATTCTTTGGCATTGCCCTTCTTTGGAACTGGAATGAAAACTGAACTTTTCTAGTCCTGTAGCCATTGCTGAGTTTTCCAAATTTGTTGGCATACTGAGTGCAGCACTTTCACAACATCATAATTTAGGATTTGAAATAGCTCAGCTGGAATTCCATCACCTCCACTAGTTTTATTCATAGTGATGCTTCCTAAGGCCCACATGACTTCACATCCAGGATGTCTGGCTCTAGGTGAGTGATCACACCATCGTGGTTATCTGGGTCATTAAGATCTTTTTTGTATAGTTCTTCTGTATATTCTTGCTATCTCTTCTTAATATCTTCTGATTCTGTTAGGTCTATACCATTTCTGTCCTTTATTGTGCCTATCTTTGCATGAAATGTTCCCTTGATATCTCTCATTTTCTTTAACAGATTTCTAGTCTTTCCCATTCTTTTGTTTTCCTCTATTTATTTGCTTTGTTCACTTAGGAAGGCTTTCATATCTCTCCTTGCTGTTCTTTAGAATGCTGCATTCAGATAGGTATATCTTTCCTTTTCTCCTCCGCTTTTTGCTTCTCTTCTTTTCTCAGCTATTTATAAGGTCTCCTGAGACAACTATTTTGCCATTTTGCATTACTTTCTCTTGGGCATGGTTGTGATCACTGCCTCCTGTACAATGTTGCAAACCTTCTTCCATAGTTCTTCAGGCATTCTGTCTATCAGATCTAATCCCTTGAATCTGTTTGTCACTTCCACTGTATAATCATAAGGGATTTGATTTAGGTCATACCTGAATGGGAGTCATCACGCAAAATGCCAGACTGGATGAAGCACAAGCTGAAATCAAGATTGCTGGGAGAAATATCAATAACCTCAGATATGCATATGATGCCACCCTTTTGGCAAAAATTGAAGAGAAACTAAAGAGCCTCTTGATGAAAGTGAAAGAGGAGAGTGAAAAAACTGGCTTATCACTCAACATTCAGAAAACAAAGATCATGACATCTGGTCCCATCACTTCATGGCAAATAGATGGAAAACAATGAAAACAGTGGTAGACTATATTTTCTTGGGCTCCAAAATCACTGCAGATTGTGGCTGCAGCCATGAAATTAAGACACTTGCTCCTTGGAAAAAAGGCTATGACAAACAGAGACATCATTTTAAAAAGCAGAGATATTACTTTGCCAACAAAATTCCATGTAGTCAAAGCTATGGTTATTCCAGTAGTCATGTATGGATGTGAGATTTGGACCATAAAGAAAGCTTAGCGATGAAGAATTGATGCTTTTGAACTGTTGTATTGGAGGAGACTCCTGAGAGTCCCTTGGATGGCAAGAAGATCAAACCAGTCAATCCTGAAGGAAATCAATCCTGCATATTGATTGGAAGGACTGATCCTGAAGCTGCAACTCCAATACTTTGGCCACCTGATGCAAAGAGCCAACTCATTAGAAAGAGCCCTCATGCTAGGAAAGATTGAAGTCAGGAGGAGAAGGGAATGAGAGGATGAGATGGTTGGTGGCATCACTGAATCAATGGACATGAGTTTGAGCAAGCTCTGGGAGATTGTGAAGGACAGGGAAGCCTGGCGTGCTGTGATTCGTGGGGTCTCAAAGAGTCAGATACGACTGAGTAACTGAGCTGAACTGAAGCAATCACTGCAAAGAAATAGAGGAAAATAATAGAATGGGAAAGACTAGCAGTATCTAAAAGAAAATGAGAGATGCCAAGGGAACATTTCATGCAAAGACAGGCACAACAAAGGACAGAAACAGAATGGATCTAATAGAAGCAGAAGATATTAAGAAGAGGTGGCAAGAATACACAGAAGAGCTGTACGCAAAAGATCTTAATGACCCAGATAACCATGATGGTGTGATCACTCACCTACAGCCAGACATCCTGGGGTGCAAAATCAACTGGGCTTTAGGAAACATCACTACAAACAAAGCTAGTGGAGGTGATGGAATTCCAGCTGAGCTATTTCTAATCCTAAAAGATGATGCTGTTAAAGTGTTCTACTCAATATGCCAGCAAACTTGGAAAACTCAGCAGTGGCCACAAGACTGGAAAAGGTCAGTTTTCATTCCAATCCCAAAGAAAGGCAATATCAAAGAATGTTCTATCTTCCCCATGATAGCACTCATCTCCCACACTAGCAAAGTAATGCTCAAAATTCTCCAAGCTAGAATTCAACAGTACATGAACCGAGAACTTCCAGATGCTCAAGCTGGATTTAGAAAAGGCAGAGGAACCAGAGGTCAAATTACCAACATCTGTTGAATCATAGAAAAAGCAATAGAATTTCAGAAAAGCATCTACTTCAGCTTCATTGACTACGCTAACACCTTTGATTGTGTGGATCACAACCAACTATGGAAAATTCTTAAAGAGATGGGAATACCAGACCACCTTACCTGCCTCTTGAGAAACCTGTATGCAGGTCAAGAAGCAACAGTTAGAACTAGACATGGAAAAATGGACTGGTTCCAAATTGAGAAAGGAGTAAGTCAAGGCTGTATATTGTCACTTCGTTTATTTAACTTATATGTAGAGTACGTCATGTGAAATGCTAGGCTGGATAAAGCACTAGGTGGAATTAAGATTGCTGGGAGAAATATCAATAACCTCAGATATGCAGATGACACCACCCTTAGGGCAGAAAGCGAAGAGGAACTAAAAGGCCTCTTAAATAAAGTGAAAAAGGAAAGTGAAAAGCTGGCTTAAAACTCAACATTCAAAAAATGAAGGTCATGGCATCCGGTCCCATCACTTCATGGGAAATAGATGAGGCAACTGTGAGGCGAACAGAAGTAACGCAACTTAGATTAGGAGTAGGCCTTCCTACTTGGTAAGATTAGCAGGTAGCTTTCGCTTAACAATGACCACTGTTTGCCAATTAGGACCAATTAGCATTCACTTAACACTGACCGATGTTTGCCAATTAGGAAATTAGGAACGGGCGGAAACCCCCAGGAAAGTCCCGCGCGCGCGAAAGTATTGACCAATGAAATTGTTTAACCAATCCGCTTCTCACCCTATAAAATTGTGTAACAGCTTGGGCTCGGGGGCTCTCTGACCCGCACCACTGCGTTGGTTGCAGGCGGAGAGTCCTGGCTCGAGTCAGTAATAAACTTCCCTTCCTGCGAGTTGCATTGTCTTGGAAGCCTTCTCTCTTCCCGCTCGGGGATTCGGACATCGGGCATAATAGAAACAATGAAAACGGTGACAGAGTTTATTTTCTTCCTCTTCAAAATCACTGCAGATATTGACTGCAGGCACTGAATTAAAATACATTTGCTCCTTGGAAGAAACCTATGACAAACCTAGACAACATATTAAAAAGCAGAAGCATTGCTTTGCCAACAAAGGTACATATACTCAGAGTTATGGTTTTTCCAGTCGTCATGCATGGATATGAGAGTTGAACCATAAAGAAAGCTGAGCACCAAAGAATTGATGCTTTTGAACTGTGGTGTTGAAAACGACTCTTGACAGTCCGTTGGACTGCAAGGAGATCAAGTCAGTCAATCCTAATGGAAACCAATCCTGGATATTCATTGGATTGACTCATGCTGAAGCTGAAGCTCCAATACTTTGGTCACCTGATGCGAAGAACTGACTCATTAGAAAACGCCCTGATGCTCAGAAATACTTAAGGCAGGAGGAGAAGGGGACGACAGAGGATGAGATGGTTGGATGGCATCACCGACTCAATGGACATGAGTTTAAGCAAGCTCCGGGAGTTGGTGGACAGCAAAGCCTGGCATGTTGCAGTCCATGAGGTCGCAAAGAGTCAGTCACGACTGAGTGACTGAACTGAACTGATGCTCTCAAGGAGTTTCCATTATTGTGGAAGATCCTTTTTGCAAGCAGACTGTCTTTTTGTCTTCCTAACCACGAGGCCTGAAACAGCTAAATACACAGGATTAATCAATCAGTGCTTACTAACATATGAAGAGAAATTGGAATTGACACCCTATGGAGCTAATTTATATTCAGTCTCTTCCAGAGATAGTGTGTCTGTCCAGTTCTAGCTACCTTATTCTGAATTTCCTGAGTTATACAAGGTGCAGACATATCTTTCTCTAACATCTTCTCTGCTACTCGAGCAGTACAGTAGGAGAGGTTTGTGGCACACACCAGATGCCTAGATTCAAGTCCCAAATCTGTCACTCACATAGCATGTGACTTGTGGACAAGTAACCTAATCTCTCTGTGTCTCATTTTTATCATATATAACAGTAACTAATTAATGGAATTTTAAGGACAAAATGAATAAATATATATTAAAAATATATTTGGACTTCCCAGGTGGTGCTAGTGGTAAATAACCAACCTGCCAGTACAGGAGACATAAGAGACATTAGTTCAATTCATGGGTCAGCAAGATCCCCTGGAAAAGGGCATCACAACCCACTCCAGTGTTCTTGCCTGGAGAATCCCATGGACAGAGAAGCCTGGCAGGCTACAGTCCATAGGATCACAGTGAGTCAGACACCACTGAAGTGACTTTGCCTGCAATAATGTAACTAATATAACTATTTATAATAGTGCATGATACATGGTAAGCAATCAGTAAATGTTGGAAATCATAATTGTTCTTCTGGAGCCAGAATGAAGGGAGTTACAAAAAATTAGGTTTCCAACTGAGCTACTCCAAAGAATTCAGTGTCTTACTTTTTATGAGGTGAGAATTTAGCAACTTTCTCCTACACTGAGTTCAGTCTTTCCAGTTTCAAGTACTGCTCAAGAGGAGTATATATGTGATGTTGAAAATAGATCATAAATGAGACAATCTTTCACTCAGAAGCTGTTGACCATATTTTGAGGAATTTCTTTTGGGATGAGACCAACCTAAAGAAGAAATTCTTCAGCAGTTATGGAAAAATACTTCCCTTGATATTGCTTCCATCCTTTTTTCATCCCTGCATAACCTTGCTTCTTGAAGGAACAGCTGTCACTCCTTTGCTTCATCACTGTCCACATACTCATCAAGCCCGAGTATGGTTTCTGCCTCCTCCACTACAATGTAACCATTTGTGACAACACAGACTGACCTTGAGGACATTATGCTATGTGAGATGTTAGAGAAAGACCAATACTGTATCATCTCACCTATATGTGAAATCTAAAAATGTCAAACTCATAGAAGAAGAATAGAATGGTGGTTGCCAGGGGCTGAGAAAGTGTGAAAGTGTTAGTCACTCATTTGTGTCTGACTTTTTGCAACCCCATGGACTGTAGTCTGCCAGGCTTCTCTGTCCATGGAATTCTCCAGGCAAGAATACTGGAGTGGGTTGCCATTTCCTTCTCCAGGGGATCTGCCCAACCCAGGGACTGAACCTGAGTTTCCAGCATTGCAGGCAAATTCTTTACCATTTGAGCCACCATAGGACACATAAGGGCTGAAGGGTGGGGGAAATGGGGAGATGCTGGTCAAATGGAACAAATTTCCAGTTATAAGATGAATAAATTCTGAGGATCTAATTACTGTATGGTGACTATAATTGAGAATAGTGTATTGTATACTTAAAATTTGCTAAGAAAGTAGATCTTAAGTGTTCTTTACCAGAAAAATAAAAGGTAACTATGTGGGGTGATGGATGTCTTAATTGTAATAATCTTTTCACAATATATTTGTATATGAAATCACAATGTTGTACACCTTAAAAAAACAAACATGACATTGTACAACCTAAATGTATACAAATTTTATTTGTCAATCATACCTCAGTAAAGCTGGAAAAATGCTAATTGTTTTCCACTAAATCTCATGCAGTGAGAACATTTATATACAATGAGGCCAGAAACCTTGTTAGTGAAGACTGCAGAAAGACCCTAACTGCTTTCCTGCTATACAAGGAAATCAGGAATTTAAGTGGGAATCATAAGGTGGCCTTTATTGTGAGAGACCCAAAAATGTTACAAAGTTTTCCCCTCCTATTCTTAAAGGGCCCCAGAGGTGGTGCATTTGTAAAGAATCTGCCTACTAACGCAGGAGATGGCAGAGACATGCATTTGATTCCTGGGTCGGGAAGATCCCCTGGAAGAGGAAATGGAAACAACTCCAGTATTCTTGCCTGGAAAATCCCATGGACAGAGGAGGCTGGCAGGCTACACAGTTCAGGGGGTCACAGAGACTCGGACACAACTGATCAACTGAGCACACAGAGACATAGAGGTTATAAATAACTGCTCACAGCAGTCCAATTCTTGGGGAAAAAATAACAAATACTGAGAAACTGCTTAGGTTTGACCTAAATCCTTCAAGCTGGAGATTTTTACCCCTCTTATTCGACTCTGCTTTTTACTGCCAACTGTGGTAAAGCTTTTTATTTCATGTAGCAAAGTCCCACTGAAAACAAGAGTAATACAGATTCACAAGCATCTGGTTTACTATTTCTATAGCAGCCATTCCCTGGTGACTTAGAGGGTAAGGCATCCACCTGCAATGTGGGAGACCCGGGTTCAATCCCTGAGTCGGGAAGCTCCCCTGGAGAAGGAAATGGCAACCCACTCCAGTACTCTTGCCTGGAAAATCCCATGGATGGAGGAGCTTGGGAGGCTACAGTCCATGGGGTCACAAAGAGTCGGACACGACTGAGCGACTTCATTTTCAAACAAACACAGTGGTAATCTCTCAGCTAGGTACCATAACTTGGGTGCACCTCAAACTCTCCAACCTAAGAAGACCCTTAAATTCAGGGAGGCAACATAATTTCAAGGTTAAATGCACAAGCTCTCAAGTTATAATACCTGAATTCAAATCCCAGCTTCACCACTACTCTTTAAATGTGGCCAAATTTCTTATCCTCTCTGAGCCCAATTTCCCCATCTAAAAAAAAAAGTGAGATAGTGATAGTACTTACCTCATGGAATTCTTGTGAAGACTAATGAGATATCCATATAGAGGATTTACAACATGACACTTAGTAAATACTGAACTAAAGGTAACACTGTTTCCATTTGGCAACCCATCTACACTTCCATATCCTATTGAGTTAACAAATAAAGCTGATTGAAATTGGAAAAAGTTCAGTCCCTATGCAAACTACCCATATGTTAGCAATGGTTTCAATTTGGAACATATTACTTATGAAATAGAAGCTTCCTAGTCACTGCTTTAATCTAAGACAGTGCTTTACAAAGTTTTGTATTACTTTGAGACTCAGTGCTCTAAACTATATATTTTGGTATAATGCCTTCAATTTGTCCTTGCAAACCTGGTGAACATGTTTTCTCATTCCTGCTTCCATATCTATATTTCTTGTTTTTTTCCTTAAAACAGTGTTTCCCAAAGTGGGTCAGCAGAATCAGTATCAGAAACACCTGGGAACTTATATTAGAAATGTAGATTCATGGGCCCCACCCCAGACCCACTGAATCTGAAACTCTCAGTTGTGGTGTGTGAGGCACCAGTGCTTGTGTGTGTGTGTGTGTGTGTGTGTGTGTGTGTGTGTGTGTGTGTGTGTAGCAGAGTTTTATTAAAGTATGAAAAGGGACAGAGAAAGCTTCTGACATAGACATCAGAAGGGGGACAAAGAGCACCCCCCTTGCTAGTTTTAACAAGGGAGCTATATACTTTTTCAAATGGTTATTACAGTAAATCAAAAGAATGTCTCAAGGCTGTAAAGGTCTTACCATACCCACTTCCACAATATACATTTTAAGATAACAGGGTTAGAACTAACAATAGAAAGATTTTACCAAACCCACTCCCATAATATACATTTTAAGATGATAGGATTAGTCAGAAGGTTCTCAAGAAGAAGAAACATGTCCTCAAGCAGGATACATTGTTGTCATTGGTACAGTTTAAGGGAAAGACATATCCTTGAGCAAGATGAGTTGTTTTGTTGTGCAATCATCAGCTCTGTGCTTAAAGAAAAAAAAAGTTTGTCCTTATCTCCTCCTTGAGAACTCCAGACCCCTATCTCCTCCTTGAGAACCCCAGACTCCTCTCTCCTCCTCGGGGACCCCAGACTTCTTATCAATCTACCTAGGAATTGATTCTCTGACCGCCCCCGCTCCTTTTCTTTAAGGAGAATTATGTTGCCAAGGGAAAGGGGTGTCGTTTTCATTCCATAACTACTTCCTGCTGTTGAAGGGTGTGGTCCCTAAAATGTTGAGGCAACATATTCTCCTAACCTCAGAGAGTCTCTGATCCAAGGGCCCCAAGTAATAGTTGGAGGAGGCTGTGGCACTCATAGGAGCCTGGACAACCATTTGTAACTTAAAGCTTTCAGTGGGTTAAAAACAAACCCCATTTTACAGTTACAGATGTAAGGCAAAACAGTCGTTAAACCAAGTTAAAACATAATCAAAATTAAAGGTGACATTATATCCATAGTTACATCAGTCCATCTTAGGATTGTTAGATGTCATCAGATTAAGAAGAGGCATCACATAAGATTGTTGTTGGTGAAGGTTTTTGCAGAGTTGAAGAAAGTCCTTTCTTTGAAGCAGAGAATCCCACTATAGGAAGTCTTCAATTGATGAGGAGGGGGAACGCTCCACAGACCCAGCAATTAGACTGACTGTGGAGGCTGGGTCAGGGGTCACCTCCCGGAGTTCTCGTAATGTCTGTTGAAAAGCTGAAAGCTGAGTCATATAGTTAATTAATTCTAAGGCTTTAGGATCTATGACAATATCTGTGCACAAAAATGGTCTGTCATACAGACAGTCCCTTCTTAGGGGCAGTTTGAGCCCTCATTAAAGCTATGGGTAAAATTTTAAACCAACTGTCTTGTGTTTCCTGAGTTAGCTTATGCAGATGTCTATTAATAATGCCATTAGCCTTTTCAACTTTTTCTGAAGATTGGGGTCTCCAGGAACAGTGTAAGTGATAGTCTATTCCTAGAGCTTTCAACACCCCTTGAGTTACAGCAGCTTTAAAGAGAGAGCCATTGTCACTCTGAACTTTAGAGTTTAAGATCCCACTTATACCATGAGAAGTCAGTACAGTAAGATTTCACCCATCCATCAACTTTAGTGGATACTGCTTTTGGCATGGAAATAAGTGAGGGTCTTTGAGCTTGATAATAACAGGAATAGCATTTTGTGTTCAACCCACAGTTTTTCCATCAGCCCACACTCTAGGATTTACATTTTGTTCAGTTAAAAAGAGCGGCTTCCATATTCATGAAAACAGAGGTCCAGACCTTGCTCGATATATCCCTCCCCAGAAGAGTTGAGGGAGACTCTGGCATGATTTAAAACTCAAGAAAATAGCACAGAGTCCTAGTTACAGCTTAAAGGACAACTGAAATAATACCGTTTGTCTTATTCAGACTGTCCCATTACAGTAGTGGATTGGGAGGAAAGCGGACCAGGGGCTTTAGTGAGCACAGAGAAAGTTGCCCTGGTGTCCAAAGGATAATCAACTGACTACCCCCCACCCACCCAGTTCCTCAGGTGTAATTAGGATGGGAGCTTGTGTGTGGACCCCTGGACACCTTCAGGCCTGATTGTCCTAAGAGTCCGACCCCTGGGGCCTATACCTTGGAGGGCAGTCTCTCCTCAGGTATGGTCCTTTACAGACCGGACATGAGGCTGGGGGTAGCTTAGATGCCTGAAGGCAATCCCACTTGAGATGCCCTTCCTTTTCACAGTAATAACAAGCTCATCCCTTTTCACCTGGGTTCCTCTGGGCATTTTTCCTCAGGCTGTTTCAGAGCAGATCTAACAGCCATGCTGGAGCTTCAGTCTTTTGCTGGGTTCTTTTATTGCCTCCTATTTTCCTCCTCATATCCTCTACCACATATACCATCTGAGCCAGCTGCAACAGTTTTTCTAAAGACTGATTTGGTTCAAATGCCTGTTTTTGTAACTTACAGCGGATATCTGGAGCTGAGTGAGTGAGAAATCTATCTTTTAAAAAAATTTCTTCCTCTGCACTTTTGGAATCAACATCAGTAAACTTGCAGAGAGCCTCCCGTAGTCCTTCTCTTCCCTATTCTATGTCAGTCAACTTAGCATAGTTTAAAGTCTTAGTGTGTGCTCGCTTGAGTCTTTCAAGAATACATCCAGCAAAGTGGCTCTGTTATGGGAACTGCTTGGCTCCCAGTAGGGAGGACAGCTATTTCATGTTCCCTCTTTCCCCTTGTCTCATATTCAAACCATTCATCTCCAAAAGTAGTAGCTTTCCCCAAAACTCAAGCTATTGAATCAGGAGTCAGCATCTGTCCCAAGACATACATTATATCTTTCCAAGTAAAGTCATAAAGTTAGTCCTGTAAATGCTTCTATGTACTTTTTGGACCCTCTAAATAGTCTCAACCACAGTTGGAACTGTCTGAATCTCTACCAAGACTGAGGCAACCCCTCCTGGAAGGTGCCCTGACTCTCAGCCTGTTCAGTTGGGAGCCCCAGACACAGGGGCAAAGTAAGAGGACAGGAGGCAGCTGAAAGGGTTTCATACCCAAACCTGCACCCTTAGGACATAAGTCTGGCATGTCTCACAGAGAGATAAAGAGGAACACATATGGCACTTCTACCCATTTCTCTTGTTTTCTACAGAACCAATCTAATTGTAACACAGAAACAGTGAAGAGATACCCCACGTCCAAGGTAAGATAAACCCAAGTAAGATGGTAGGTGTTGCAAGAGGGCATCAAAGGGCAGGCACACTGAAAACATAATCACAGAAAACTAGCAAATATGATCACACGGACCACAGTATTGTTTAACTCAGTGAAACTGAGACATGCTGTATGGGGCCACACAAGACAGACGGGTCATGGTGGAGAGGTCTGATAGAATGTGGTCCACTGGAGGAGGGAATGGTAAACCACTTGAGTAATCTTGCCTTGAGAACCCCATGAACAGTATGAAAAGGCAAAATGATAGGATACTGAAAGAGGAACTCCCCAGGTCAGTAGGTGCCCAATATGCTACTGGAGATCAGTGGAGAAATAACTCCAGAAAGAATGAAGGGATGGAGCCAAAGCAAAAACAATACCCAGTTGTGGATGGAACTGGTGATAGAAGCAAGGTTCAATGCTGTAAAGAGCAATATTGCATAGGAACCTGGAATGTTAGATCCGTGAATCAAGGCAAATTGGAAGTGGTCAAAAAGGAGATGGCAAGAGTGAATGTCGACATTCTAGGAATCAGTGAACTAAAATGGACTGGAATGGGTGAATTTAACTCAGATGACCATTATATCTACTACTATGGGCAGGAATCCCTTAGAAGAAATGGAGTATCATGGTCAATAAAAGAGTCCGAAATGCAGTACTTGGATGCAATCTCAAAAACGACAGAATGATCTCTGTTCATTTCCAAGGCAAACCATTCAATATCACAGTAATCCAAGCCTATGCCCCAAACAGTAATGCTGAAGAAGCTGAAGTTGAATGGTTCTATGAAGACCTACAAGACCTTTTAGAACTAACCCCAAAAAGACGTCATTTTCATTATAGGGGACTGGAAGGCAAAAGTAGGAAGTCAAGAAACACCTGGAGTAACAGGCAAAATTGGCCTTGGAGTACAGAATGAAGCAGGAAAAAGGCTAATAGAGTTTTGCCAAGAGAACACGCTGGTCATAGCAAATACCCTCTTGCAACAACACAAGAGAAGACTCCACACATGGACATCACCCGATGGTCAACACCGAAATCAAATTTATTATATTCTTTGCAGCCAAAGATGGAAAAGCTCTATACAGTTAGCAAAAACAAGACCAGGAGCTGACTGTAGCTCAGATCATGAACTCTTTATTGCCAAATTCAGACTTAAATTGAAGAAAGTAGGGAAAACCACAAGACCATTCATGTATGACCTAAATCAAATCCCTTATACAGTGCAAGTGAGAAATAGATTTAAAGGACTAGATCTGATAGACACAGTACCTGATGAACTATGGACGGAGGATTGTGACATTGTACAGGAGACAGGGATCAAGACCCTGCCCATGGAAAAGAAATGCAAAAAGGCAAAATGTTTGTCTGAGGAGGCCTTACAAACAGCTGTGAAAAGCAAAGGAAAATAGGAAAGATATTCCCATATTAATGCAGAGTTCCAAAGAATAGCAAGGGGAGATAAGAAAGCCTTCCTCAGCGATCAATGCAAAGAAATAGAGGAAAACAATAGAATGGGAAAGACTAGAGATCTCTTCAAGAAAATTAGAGATACCAAGGGAAGATTTCATTCAAAGATGGGTTCAATAAAGGACAGAAATGGTATGGACCTAACAGAAGCAGAAGATATTAAGAAGAGGTGGCAAGAATACACAGAAGAACTGTACAAAAAATATCTTCATGACCCAGATAATCACAATGGTGTGATCACTCACCTAGAGCCAGACATCCTGGAATGTGAATTCAGGTGGGCCTTAGAAAGCATCACTACGAACAAAGCTAGTGGAGGTGATGGAATTCCAGTTGAGCTATTTCAAATCCTCAAAGATAATGCTGTGAAAGTGCTGCACTCAATATGCCAGCAAATTTGGAAAACTCAGCAGTGGCCATAGGACTGGAAAAGGTCAGTTTTCATTCTATTCCCAGAGAAAGGCAATCCCAAAGAATGCTCAAACTACCGCACGCTTGCACTCATCTCACACACTAGTAAAGTAATGCTCAAAATTCTCCAAGCCAGCCTTCAGCAATCCGTGAACTGTGAACTTCCAGATGTTCAAGCTGGTTTTAGAAAAGACAGAGGAACCAGAGATCAAATTGCCAACATCTGCTGGATCATCAAAAAAGCAAGAGAATTCCAGAAAAACATCTATTTCTGCTTTATTGACTATGCCAAAGCCTTTGACTGTGTGGATCGCAATAAACTATGGAAAATTATGAAAGAGATGGGCATACCAGACCACCTGACCTGCCTCTTGAGAAACCTGTATGCAGGTCAGGAAGCAACAGTTAGAACTGGACATGGAACAACAGACTGGTTCTAAATAGGAAAAGGAGTACATCAAGGCTGTATATTGTCACCCTGCTTATTTAACTTATATGCAGAGTACATCATGAGAAACGCTGGGCTGAAGAAGCACAAGCTGGAATCAAGATTGCCAGGAGAAATATCAATAACCTCAGATATGCAGATGACACCACCCTTATGACAGAAAGTGAAGAGGAACTAAACAGCCTCTTGATGAAAGTGAAAGAACAGAGTTAAAAAGTTGGCTTAAAGCTCAACATGCAGAAAACTAAGATCATGGCATCTGGTCCCATCACTTCATGGCAAATAGATGGGGAAACAGTGGAAACAGTGGCTGACTTTATTTTATGGGCTCCAAAATCACTGCAGATGGTGACTGCAGCCATGAAATTAAAAGACGCTTACTCCTTGGAAGGAAAGTTATGACCAACCTAGACAGCATATCAGAAAGCAGAGACATTACTTTGTCAACAAAGGTCCATCTGGTCAAGGCTATGGTTTTTCATAGTGGTCATGTATGGATGTGAGAGTTGGACTGTGAAGAAAGCTGAGTGCCAAAGAATTGATGCTTTTGAACTGTGGTGTTGGAGAAGACTCTTGAGATTCCCTTGGACTGCAAGGAGATCCAACCAGTCCATCCTAAAGCAGATCAGTCCTGGGTGTTCACTGGAAGGACTGATGCTGAAGCTGAAGCTCCAATACTTTGGCCCCCTCATGTGAAGAGTTGACTCATTGGAAAAGACCCTGATGCTGGGAGGGATTGGGGGCTGGAGGAGAAGGGGACGACATAGGATGAGATGGCTGTATGGCATCACTGACTTGATAGACATGAGTTTGAGTAAACTCCTGGAGTTGGTGATGGACAGGGAGGCCTGGCATGCTGTGATTCATGGGGTCACAAAGAGTCGTACACGACTGAGCAACTGAACTGAACTGATCATAATTAAGAGACCCTTCAATAGGCCAGCATTCCCCATCTCCCAAAGGATACTGTGGCCATTCAGTATTACAGAAGAAGATCAGGCATTTCTTTTTAAACTCTGGGGATCAAACTTGTCCCAGTTTTTGAAAATACATTTTAAAGGAGTGGTTCTGGAACTGCTAGCTCCCATCTATAAGAGAGAATGCAGCTGCATCCACAGCTGTGGCTTCTCCCCACCGGGGGCATCCCTCTCCACTCCAGATAGGGTTTAGACAGACTTTCCACCAAATCTTTCCTTCCCTGGTAGGACTTAGTCTGTCCCTTACTGACACAGTTACCTTACTCGTCCCTACTGGTTCTACCACTGAGTCAGGGTGGAGATGCACAGGGGTAAGAAAGACCTGATGGCATCCCAGGATGATTTCTAGTTCCTTACCACCAAGACCTTTGTTTGATTTTCCCTTGTCTCTGATGCCACCTGGAGTGTAACAGAGTAGATTTTCAGAATGTTTCCCAAGCTAGGACTATTAGGGGAAGCATCCGTGTTCTATGTGCCTGTGCACATTTCTGAGTACAGTCCTGATCACAGTAGAAGGGGTGAGTTATAAAGGGATGAACAACAATCAAGATGTCTGTTCTGAGTGTCACCACACCAGTATATGTGATAGCAAAAGGGTCGGCCAGCGAGGAAAACTTTTTTTCTTTATCCTTTAAGCTACTAGGGCTCATCCTTCCAGTTCATTCCCACAGATTCCACAAAAGGAATGTCTAAGGAGTTGAGACAAAAGCCACCAGAGAGCCTCTTCTGATCCACTAAGAGTTAGCACTACCAAAGGAAGAAGTACTTCCAATCTGACCAGATCCTACAATTCCTTATCTGTGTCCTCAAAAAGCTCATGGTCACAAGCAATATTTTTATCCACATAGATTAGAGGGACAGCTGTGACAGAGACTCACTTTCAGGTCACTGGCCCCAGAGGCAGGCAGCCAAGAGAGTGACCTCTAGCCTGAGGGGCGTTCCTGGAGCTAGAGCTGCATCTCACTTCCAAATGTGCTCTTGTAACTTCTGGCTCCTAGCAAGGCCAGGTGCTTCCATACATGGGGTCTAAGTAAAAGTACACAGTAACAGCATGGATCATAAGTCCCTTGAAAGTCTATGATCCAACAGATTAGGTTAGTAGTTCTAATTTCCCACACAATTATGAAATGGTCTAAGAGACCAGGGAAAGATGACCAAGAAAGGAAAGGTTGTTCCACACGCCTTGCCCATTTCTGGCTGCTCCCCTCGCAGGGACGTTGGGTGTCTCTTGGCATTGGTAGGTCAGTATAAACCCCCAAAAAGGCTCCCCTTTCTGGGGCTGCCTTCAGTCATTCGGAGGCACCGTGAAACCACAGAGCAGGGCTCATCACTTGCTTCACACAGGGTGTGTCATTCATTCACGCAAGCACACCATAGAGTTAGTGAAGTAAAAGGAGAAATGTATACTGAGAAAGCAGAGAGGCTAGAGCTCTTGGGTGTTCTTACCTTGTCCTGAAGATTCCAAACAAGCCCCCAAGATGATAGGTTACATTGAACGATGTCGGAAGAAGATTTAGCTTTGGAACCAGGAACCAGGTTTGATAACTCAAGAGCTTTTGTATAGCAGAGTTTTATTAAAGTATGAAAAGGGGCAGAGAAAGCTTCTGACATAGACATCAGAAGGGGGACAGAGAGTGTCCCCTGGCACCAGTGTTTTTTATCTGTAATCCTCCAGTGTTTTTTATCTGTAATCCTCCTTACTAACATAGCTAACAAGGCCTATAAAAAGAATCAGCTCACTGTATCACTAAACTCATACGTTTTACATCATTGGTTTTGATTTCTTCTCTCCAACTCTTTCTGTGTACATGTCTTCACTGTCCACTTGTGTTATTTCAGTTTCTAAGTGGCACATCTTTGGGCAAATATCTCCAAACATTTTTTTTCTTGTCTTCAGTGACAAAGAAGACTGGCTGTTCATTACCATTAGGACTAAGTCAAATTAACCTCATTTTTCTAACCTTTCATAATTTTATACATCTTCCAAGTTCAAGTTATAACTAGAATCTGAGAAAAGCTTGAATGAAGAGCAAACAAAGTAATCACGTAACAGTTTTTTCTGGTGCTCAACTAATTGAATATCTATATATCTATATTTAGGGCTTCCTTGGTAGCTCAGCTGGTAAAGAATCCGCCTGTAATGCAGGAGATCCCAGTTCAATTCCTGGGTTGGTAAGATCCCTTGCAGAAGGGATAGGCTATCCACTCCAGTATTCTTGGGCTTCCCTGGTGGCTTAGCTGGTAAAGAATATCTGCAATGTGGGAGACCTATAACTACCTTCCAAAGGAAAAAGAAAAAACACTTTTGGGTGTTTTCCTTCAAATCTCATCCCAGATAAAGGATAAGAAGATGCCAAATCATTAGTCACAGAACAGACTCCCTATTCATTTGCTCTTTTCATTTTCCTAGATGTTAATAGAACAAATAATCTAGGACATCAAACTTAAACTCTTCTTCTATAGAAGGTTAATGCAACTGTTGATAAAATTAATCCCATGAGATTCTTTTAAGAATTTACATTTTTAATCTACATAATGACAGCATGTTCTTTGCTACTCAGTAAAAACTCTATTTATCTCCACTGGGGACAATAAGACAAGGAAAGATGAGGTTCTGGCAGTCTGGAAGAAGTTTCTTCATGACATAAAATTGAGATGAATCTACTGTGCTGTAGATTCCCTAAATGCTTTTGTGTCCTGTTTCAGTTCTATAGAAACTGAAAAAGTTAGGGCTTTGAGTAATTCTAGTTAGTGTTGTCAAGCTCCACTTCTCCCAGTTCACAATGGCTCATCTTTTCCTTGGGAATGAAGTCAAATAAACTCCCACCTTGAATGAGGTTTTAATAACACTTAAGGAGTATAATGAAAGCACATACCATTAGGTATTACTGAATATATAAATTAACCATTCCTGGACCTCATAGAAAGAAGACTTACATCTCATAAATACTATCTATTTTCCCTCAACTTTTTATTCATTCCTTCTCTAGTTGCATCTTGAAACAGACTTTCAACACACTTCAAGCCTGGATTACTATCTGTTTCTCCAACTGCCATCAGTCAGCCCATAGCTTAACTTTCTTTCAAAATTCCTTTACCATTTCCTATCATATTATATCAAAACTTCTGCCTAGCTTTAAGGCTATCATTTGGCTCATCCTTCCCAACCAACTTTATTTTATACTATTTCCCAAACAGCAAGTCTTCTTCCCCTAGGTTAAGTGTGAAATTCATTTTCTTTTTCTTAGGGAAAAGCTGAAGAAACAAGGGAAAGAAAAAAAAGAAAAGAATGTTACTGAAATCTGTAACAGCAAAACTTTATTTATAATTGCATTTAAGGAATATTTTTAGTGCATGCTGAGAAAACAGTAATATTCCAAACATATAGGTTACTATCTGATGAGGAATATAAGATGATGCTGGAAAAGGCTTTGGCATACACAACAACTGAAACCAGGTTATTAGAACACTTACACTATTAGAACATTGTTATCAGAACACTTACATATCACCTACTTTTATGTCACACCAAATTCACAGACAGTTTATCTTCTAACTTCTTACTGGCTATTTAAGTAAATAGCATTCAAGACTATACATTAAGACTGGGGAGTAGGGAAGAAATGCAGAAGTGATAATCATCACAACATTTCAGAGCCTATATATACTAATACAACATTAAGAAACAGTATTCCAATTTTTTTTTTTTTTCTGAAACAGCATTTGGCAAAGTTTTAGCGCATGAGAAGACACTGCTTTGGTCCATCCACTCTTTCCAGCTTTTCAAAGTGTTTCCTGGCATTGCGAATATTGATCAGAGTAGCTGCAGAAGCTGAGGATGGGGTAGGGAAGATAGCCAACATAGTTAGTACAAATAGCCAAAGGAATATATTACTAGTAAAAACAAATAAATGAAAGAGAGCCAAATCCCTCAATGTATGTCACAGAGAACCTATGTCCCAAGTTAACCAGAGTTTAATTTTTTTCAGTAAAAGATTTGTTTATATTCTAAACATAATATTTTCAAAATAAATTTTCAAACTCGTTTAGTTTGGGGCTAATAGTAAAACATTATCTTCTGCTATATTCTAATATTAACCTAAAATGGATAATTTAAGAGATAATTTAAATTTCTGGGAACATCCTAGAAATACTGCTAGAACCTTTATTTCAATAGTTGTGATCGATACAGCTATTATGGCATGGAGGCACCAAATATCTATCTCCATGCCCATAATAAAAATATGGGAGTACGGTACTTAGAAATATACAATGACATATAAAATGTTTCAACAATGAAAAGTTCAGAGCTTAGAGTGACTAGTCCTTTAAAAATATATCCTATGTGGAGCACAACTCATACATTTGAGTTTGTTTTCTTTAAAATCCCCAGATTTAGTAATTTGATTTTTGAAGCTCCAATGAAAAATATAATACCCTAGAGTCTAAATTATTTCTAAGCTTCAAAATATAAATTGATTAAATAAAAATTATTTACCATTAGTACTAATTTATTTTCATTGTGGTAAAATACGCATAAAATGAAATTTACCATTTTAACCATTGTTAAATGTATAGGTCAGTGGCACTAAGTACATTCACAGGGTTGTGCACTATAAAATAGTTTTTCAGTATCTTTAATAATGTACAACCTCTAAGGCAATTTAAAGAATATGTGGCTTTGAATCTATGTCAGCTAAGTTTAAACTTACGAATGGATGGATCTGACATCACGACCATCACATAAGTGTTGGATGTAAAAATGTCAATGAAAGCAGCAAAGTTAGAGTTCCTGACTTCCATGCTCTGGAAAGAGGCAGCTAGCTTGCTATAGGAGAAAGGGGAAAAGTGAGTAAAGGACATAAAGTAATAGTAATATCAGACATTCTTATCTTTCATGTTAACATTTGCATACTATTATATCTCAATCCACCACCTCATTAAGACAGTTAGTCACTAAGCTCACTTTGTTTTCCCAGGAAACTCTAATGCCAAATTTAACATGCCTTGGAAAGTGGCCTTGACAGAAAGCAGATTAGGACTTGATAGTGACTGTGAAATGAAAAGCGGGCTTAGACCTAGATTCACTTTAAAAATCATGTTGCCGAAGATTTCTCTAATATTTAAGTTTATTCTGTTGAAATTTTCCTATCATTGAGATTAACAACTATACCTTTTGAATGTTAGTTATGTTGAAATTCTAGGAATGACCCCATTTCTTCGAAAACAAAAAGAATAATAATATTTATATGCCATTTGCAATTTATTCTTTAAAAATGTTGGCATAAACATACCAGAAAGTCTCAAAGTGTGCTAAGGCATAAAAGGGATAACTTACACTAGAATAACTTACAATAGAATAATTGTCTGAGTATCAAAGTTTTACCATGATAAGAATTTTGATTATTAAAACTTTACTAGATTATGATGTTCAGCTGTTCCTACTTCCTACATTCACAATGCTAAGATTCAAACTAGATTTAAACAAAGCTGAGACAATATGATCAGACATTTTTAGATGCTCTTCTTTGTACCATTCCTGAAATCAGTACCACACTATTTTAATTATTACAGTTTTATAGTAAATCTTGGTATTTGGTAAGGTAAACCTTCCTTCTTTTTCAAAACTTTCTTGGACATCGTCTGCTTATTTCTTCCCAAATAGTAACAAACATATTGAAAGTGCACTCACCTTAGATATTTTTCTTATGCTTCTTCTGCATCAGTTGAGTTTGCATTAAAGGATATTGTCTTTCACTTCAGTCAAGAAGTTTAGAGTTGAGCTTTTCTCTATTTTAAATTTTTTATTTATTTGGGCTGTGTTGGGTCTTCATTGCTGCACAGGCTTTTCTCTAGTTAGGGGAGTGGGGGCTATTCTCTAGTTGCAGTGCATGGGCTTCTCATTGTGGTGGCCTCTCTTGTTGTGGAGTATAGGTTTAGTTGCTCTGTGGCCTGTGGGATCTTCCCAGATCAGGGATTGAACCCACATCTCCTGCATTGGCAGGCGGATTCTTTACCACTGAGTCACCAGGGAAGCCCAAGATTTATTTTTAATATAAGGAACTATGCTGAATATAGAAGTGGAGTCTACTAAAGGTATTTGAACCTCTCAAATATGACAATTTTTTCCAGAGATAAATATTGAATACATCACACAAGATCTCTTACCTGCAGCTCAGCTTAAATTGCTTAATAATGTTGCTGATTTTCTCGAATCTGTGGGCATCACGCTGTTCTTTACACTGATAGTGAGAAATCACCTGCAAAAAAGAGCAATGCCTTTTCAATCCATGCCGCATTGTCATATCACCCTCTACTACTCCTCAAGCCATTACATCCATCAGTCTCTTAGTCACCCTGATTTTCAGGGTAGAGTTGGCAACTGGCTTTACTGTCTTTATTGATCTGTCCCATATTCTATCAGTATTTTGAATAAATTCAACATCCCTAAGGATGACCCATCCAGTAATGTTTGGTTATAATTTTATTAGAACATTTAAGTATTATCTGTTTTGGTTCACTGCTAGCCTTTCTCACTTACTTTAAATATTCATCTTATTCCAATATTTCACAGAATGGTTGTTGATTCAAAAAAGTACAAATCAAAATGGAAAAAAAAATTCTTAGCTGTTCTTGAGGTGTACTTAATGTACTTAATTTTAACGAAGGCTATAACCAAGTGATTTTTGGTATTATATTTAAAAATCTTAACTGATTGATTCTAACTTCTGAGGATGTACTATTTATAAATGAAAAATGAACCTATTCATGATGGACACCAATGCCAGCTGAAAATGCATCCCCTAACACTTTCAGATTAATAAAACCACAAAAATATTTCCCATAGGCTGATGTTAAGTTTCTAGTAGGAAGCAAAACTGAGTCATTTGCCAGAAGAAAATTCACAGGGCAATTCCCTGAAACTATCTGAAATTTCAAAAACATAATTCCTAGACCAATGGTGGAACAGGTTCCTGTTGCTTGACTTCAAGCACCTCAGTGAAAATGGTCAAAACACCTAAACACAGTCCTCAAGAGAAACCAAAAGCCACTTGTTATTGTTGGTGAAAAACAGAGCTCATATTAAATTAACCTCTATGATCATATGTGGTAGATGTGGCAGGAAAATACCACTAAGCAGGATTCTATCATGCCATGTGTATCAGGACAGACAGAAAAGCTCACTTGCTTGCTGCTATTCACACTAGTGGGAAAGACAGGGCTCAGGATAATGAACTTCCAAGCAAGTAACCCCTGCCTATGGGGTGAGGCAGAAGACACTGGTTAGGTCTCGTTGCCTCAGCTGTATCAGTTAGCAGGAAGAATGACTGCCAAGTATGCTGCCATTAAAAATAATGTTTCTACAAAGTTAAAAGCAAAAACTGCACCTGCATTCTCTGCATTCTGTTGGCTGTAATAGGAAAAGAAACCAATGTTTGACAGTCTGTGAGCTATATGCCGAACTTTGTACTAGGATTTAATGTTATCATGTCCTATTTTAAATCACACAAAAATTATGATGTAATTAGTATCTCTATTTTATAAAAGGGGAACCAAACATAGATTAAAATATGTGTCTATCATATATATGTTGTTTACAAGAGACCCACTTCAGATCTAGGGACACAAAGAGACTAACAGTAAGGGGGTGGAAAAATATATTCCATGCAATTGAAATCAAAAGAAAGCTGGAATAGCAATACTCATATCAGACAAAATAGACTTTGAAATAAAGATTGTTATAATAGACAAAGGAGGACACTACAAAATGATCAAGGGATCACTCCAAGAAGAAGACATAACAATTGTAAATATATAAATGCACCCGACATAGGAGCACCTCAATATATAAGGCAAATACTAACAGCCATAAAAAGAGAAAGTGACAGTAACACAAAAATATTAGGGGACTTTTAACACCACAATTTCATTAAGGACAGATCATTCAGACAGAAAAATCAATAAGGAAATGCAGGCCTGAAATGACACATTAGACCAGATGAACTTAACTGGTATTTATAGAGCTTTCCATCCAAAAGCAGCAGGATACACATTCTTCCCAAGTGCACATGGAACATTCTCCAGAACTGATCACATGCTGGACCACAAAGTGAGCCCCGCCAGGTAAATTTAATAAAATTGAAGTCATATCAAGCATCTTTTCCCACCACAACACTATGAGGTTAGAAATCAATTAGAAGAAAAGAAAACTGTAAAAAACACAAATACATAGAAGCTAAATAATATGCTACTAAACAACCAATGGATCACTGAAGAAATCAAAGAGGAAATAAAAAATACCTAGAGACAAATGAAAATGAAAGCATGATGATTCAAAACCTATGGGATACAACTAAAGCAGTTTTAAGAGGGAAGCTTATGGTGATATAATCTTATCTAGGAAACAAGAAAAATCTCAAATAAACAACCTAACCTTAGGCCTAAAGCAACTAGAGAAGAAGAATAAAACCCAAAATTTAATAGAAGGGAAGAAATCATAAAGATCAGAACAGAAACAAATGAAATAGAGATGAAGAAAACAACAGAAAAGATCAATGAAACTAAAAGCTGGACCTTTGAAAAGATAAACTTGATAAACCATTAGCCAGACTCATCAAGAAAAAAAGAGGAGAGGACTCAAATAAAATTAGAAATGAAAAAGGAAAAGTTACATACAGCTGATACCACAGAAATAAAAAGGATTGTAAGAGACTACTACAAGCAAATATATGCCAATAAAATGGAAAATCTGGAAGAAATGGACACGTTTCAGTACAACCTTCCAAGACTGAACTAGGAAGAAATAGAAAACATAAACAGACCAATCACAAGTAATGAAATTAAAACTGTGATTAAAAATCTTCCTACAAACAAAAGTCCAGGACCGGATGGTTTCACAGGTGATTTAGATCAAACATTTAGAGAAGAACTGACACCTATCACTCTCAAACTCTTTCAAAAAACCACAGAGGGTGGAATATTCCCAAACTCATCCTACAAGGCCATCATCACCCTGACACCAAAACCAGACAAAGATATCACAAAAAAGGAAAATTACAGGCCAGTAACACTGATGAACACGGAAGCAAAAACTCCTCAACAAATATTCTTTCAAGCTGGGAGTTTATTTGATTTCATCCCCTAATGAAAAGATGAGCCATTGTGAACTGGGAGAAATGGAGGTTGACAACACTAACTGCTGCTGCTGCTGCTAAGTCGCTTCAGTCGTGTCCCACTCTGTGCAACCCCATAGACGGCAGCCCACCAGGCTCCCCCGTCCCTGGGATTCTGCAGGCAAGAGTACTGGAGTGGGGTGCCATTTCCTTCTCCAATGCATGAAAGTGAAAAGTGAAAGTGAAGTTGCTCAGTCGTGTCCGACTCTTAGCGACCCCATGGACTGCAGCCCACCAGGCTCCTCCATCCATGGGATTTTACAGGCAAGAGTACTGGAGTGGGGTGCCATTGCCTTCTCCGGACAACACTAACTAGAACTACTCAAAGCCCTAACCTTTTCAGTTGCCATAGAACTGAAATAGAACACAAAAACATTTAGGGAATCTACAGCATAGTAGACTCATCTCAATTTTCTTTTCTCTGTGTCATAAAGAAACTTCTTCCAGACTGCCAGAACCTCACTTTTCTTCATCTTACTGTCCCCAATAGCAAGTTTTTACTGAGTAGCAAAAAAACAAAGACACAGATGAAAGAAATCAAACAAGACACAAACAGAAAGATATACCATGTCCTTGGATTGGAAAAATGAATATTGTCACAATTACTATATTACCCAAGGCAATCTACAAATTCAACACAATCCCTATCAAATTACCAATGACGTTTTTCATAGAACCAGAACAAAAGATCTTAAAATTTGTATGGCGACACAAAATTCCCTGAATATCCAAAGCAATCTTGAGTAAGAAAAACAGAGCTGGAGGAATCAGGCTCCTTGACTTCAGACTATACAACAAGGCTACAGTAAATGAAACAGTATGGCACTGGCATGAAAACAGACATATAGATTAATGGAATAGACTAGAAAGCCCAGACGTAAATCCATGACCTATGATCAATTAATCTATAACAAAGGAGGCAAGACTATATAATGAAGAAAAGACAATCTCTTCAATAAATGGTGCTGGAAAAACCAGACAGCTATATTTGAAAAATTAAATTACAACATTCTTTACCACCATACACACAAAAACTCAAAATGGATTAATGACCTAAATGTTAGACTGGACAGTATAAGACTCTTGAGAAGAAAACATAGGCAGAACACTTTGACATAAATTGCATCAATATCTTTTTCAATCCATCTCCTAGACTAATAGAAATTAAACACAAACAAATAGGATTTAATTAAACTGAAAAGCCTTGCACAGCAAAGGAAACCAGAAAGAAAGCAAAAAGATGACTCACAATATGGGAGAAAATATTTGTAAACTATGCAGCTGACAACAGATTAATCTCCAGGCTTACAAACAGCTCATGTGGTTCTCAATATCAAAACAAACAAACAAACAAACAACACATTCAAAAAACGGGCAGAAGACCTAAATAGATATTTCTCCAAAGACATACAGATGGCCAAGAGACACATGAAAAAATGCTCAACATCACTAATTATTAGATAAATGCAAATCAAAACTATAATGAGATGTCACCTCAAATCAGTCTGAATGGCCATCATGAAAAAAATCTACAAACAATAAATGCTGAAGAGGGTGTGGAGAAAAGGGAACTCTCCTACACTCTTGGTAAGAATTTAAGTTGGTAGAGCCACTATGGAAAACAGTATGGGGCTTCTTTAAAAAACTAAAGCATGGTTGTCATGTGATCCAGCTCCCTGGCATATATACCACTCCTTGGCATATATCTCAATAAAAGTATAATTCAAAACTATACATGCATCCCTATGTTCAAAGGAGCACTATTCACAATAGCTAAGACATGGAAACAGCCTAAATGCCCACTGACATTGAATGGATAAAGATGTGGTACATAAATACAATTGAATATTACTCATCCATAAAAAAGAATAAAATAATGCCATTTGCAGCAACATGGATGGACCTAGAGAATATCATATTAAGTGAATAAGTGAAGTAAGCCAGAAAGAGAAAGACAAATATCATATGATATCATTCATATATGGAATCTGAGAGAAATGATACAAATGAACTTGTTTGCAAGACAGAAACAGACTCACAGACTTAGAGAATGAACATGTGATTGCCAGGGTGGACAGGTGGGTGTAAGGATAGATTGGGAGTCTGAGATTGACACATAGATAGATGCTGCTATATTTTAGAACAGATGGCCAATGGGGACCTACTGTACAGCACAGGGAACTCTGCTCAATATTCTGTAATAACCTAAATAAGAAAAGAACTTAAAAAAAGAAAAGAAATGTGTCTAAAATCACCAAGCTTTGGTAGAGCTCAGAAACAAATTATTTACTGTGAGCTACTCTTAGGGTTATATTTATGCAGCTGATCGGCAAGTACTCATGCAGTTCTTTTGACATGGCAAATGAGTTTTTATTACTGTTATTAAACATTTTACTTATAAATATAATATTGGGTTTTTCATACTCCCTCACAGCCATATACACAGTAGGAGATAATATTATTAAGTTGAATTTATAAGAAAAATAATGCCAACATACCTCTTTGCCCTTTCACCTCACCATCTGAACTCTTATCTATGTCACTGAGTTGACCATTACATCTCCTCCATGTTAAAAGTTTTAAACTGTTTTGGAGAAAGGGGTGTGATGCAAGTTTTCTCAAAGGAAAATACCCATCGTTTCATAATAGAAGTCAATGGGAAATAGGAATTATTTAAGACAAATGGACAATTATTAACAAAATAATCTAAATTATATAGTAACAAATACCTGCAAATGTCTAAGTGCTACTAATTAGTAAAGACCAACACACAAAAGAACTTCTTTCAAGTTACTTGCTGACAATACTACTTCATAAATAAAGCTATGTATGCTGAAGTAATGACAAGAAGGAAAACGAGTCTTTCTGAAAGTGGCAACATATTCTCCATTGCTGAACAGAAGGTGAGTGTGAAATACATCTGCACAGCAGAAACTTCTCACCAGAAAAGTGGCTCTCTCAAATAGAAGTACTTCATCAGCCTCGATAATTTCAGCAAAATTCCTTAGGTTCATTTCCAGCTGCTGGACATTGGGGATCAGCTGATAAACAATGCTGGACCAAGCCTAACAGAACAGAAGCACAGTGCAATATTACTAACTGGTAAACAGGCCTAGATCTTTGCAAATGTGTAAGTATACTATGGGCTTCCCTGGTGGAAGTATACTATAATATATAGATAGGAAAATATAGTCATAATTGAGTCTTAAACAAATTCTAGTAACAAATATAACACAAATGAAGTGAGAAAATGAAACTAATATTTTATTTTTGTTGTTCAGTTAGATTTTTAAAAGTTTCAAACACTTATGAAATGCTTCTTTCCACTGGTAGTTAGAAATCAACAAATACTTTAGTTCCATCATATTGCCTTAGGGAAAGCTGAAAACTCTGACTTACTGGGCTAAAGAACTTCTAATCCAGTCATTCAAATAGATATCTAAGACCAATAGTATAGATTGCTAAGATCAGAACCCAATATTTACATACATCCAATAATCAATTTAGTGTAAACACCAGAGCCACATAGAAAAATGGCCCCTCCCCTCAATGGGATAACATACAAGAGAAATTACAAGAGAAAATAGTGGCATTATTTGTAAAGGCTTATTGTCAGCTGTATAAATTATTGATCTAATCAAATAAAAATGGTCCACTGTGTGTTTGCCTAAAACTGATTTCATCCAGAGGAGTATGACTATAATAGGAATTTAAATTAATCACACTCTCCCTCTATTTTCTTAAGGCTCTTTTATTTGAATTTTCATTATAATATTTCTTTAAATATCACTCCAATTTGTCTGGTAGGGTGTATAATCTTCTCTTCCCCTACTAGAGCACAGGAACCTGGTCTTAGTTATTTGTGTGTCCAACAGTATCAAGCAGATATGCAATGAGTGCTTGTAGAATAAAAGTTAATAAATATAAAAATTTATGTCAGCTCTATGTAACATTGATGTAAGAGATGTAAGAGCCATGTTTCTGTTCCAATTAGTTTTATTACTTAGGCATGGGGGTTCAGGTTCCAAGTTCCCAGGTCGGTGTTAATGTCACTGCTGAATTTACCTTGGAGAAGGCACCAAAGCTAACCACAGCAGAGACATTGTCACTCACAGCAGTGTTGTGATTAGCCAATTGTCTTTGGTCGTGTTATGTATTGCCATCCTTCACACCGCAGTTGGTTCTTATCAGTGCGTCATGTCCATCCTTATTCACGGTTACCTGTTCTATGGGAATAAGGCTTTGAGAGAAATTCGGCCCAAATTAATCTAGAACAGTATTTCCTAGACAGGTATCTCAAAATGATCTGTTATTAGAGTGAGGCTGGGTCAACATAATATTGGGAAAAATTAGTTAAAAAAAATCAGTGGTTATGTTTTAAAGTCCAACTGTTTTTCTCCTTGGCAAATCAGGTTTCTGTGCTTTTGGTTGAAGATACTTGTCAGATGCAGTTGATACTGAGGCTGTAGCTATGAGTCACTGAGAAGGATGCTTTCCTACCTAGATTTGTCAATGAATATCAGAAACAGTCTGAAGGAAAGGTCTGACCACAGGAAGACCCAAAAGAAGCCAGTCTTTCAAATCACTAAATCACTGGGAGAAAGGGAGAAAGCAGGATAAGGAGCCTATGTACCAACGAGGTAATTTCAACTTCATCCATAACACAGCTATTATTGTAACCTTTACAACTACTACAAGCAGTGTGGTATCTGTCCCAGCAATAGGAACAATTTCTTTGGTTGAAAGAATGCTAGTCTTTAATTTTGCATGAAAGTTGCAGCTATCATATTCTTGGAATAACACTTCTCATTCTAAGACTTCCTTCTCCAATTTCTCCCCTAAATACTGTTCTTCTATTGCCATCCAAACTTAGACAGACTAGCTTATATCCTGTAGAGGTACCTGAATACTAGATACAGTCCCAATCAGCATTGAGACCAAAACAGGTCAAAATGGATGATGGACAGTGAAACTTCTACTGTCATGAAGATCTGCATCAAATTAATCAGGACCAAACTGGGCTAATTAGGTGTGATCTGGTAGGTATGTCGACCCAACTTAAAATCAAAACCAAAATCTCTTAAGGTTAAGTTAGATACTTTTTAATTTACTGTAGATAATTTCTTCTTTTAGTTCAACACATCTAGATTGCTATGAAAGACTCTTTTAGTTTTGATAATACCTTTCTAGCTTTTTTTTCATGCTCTTTAAACTCAGGGAAACATACACACCTTATAGAGAGTTTCATCCCAGATAGATGTTCGGAAGCAAGAGCATTCCAATGGGCGAGACAAACGCCTCAGATCTTCTTCTCGCTCTTTAAAAATCTGAAGTAAGAAGACCAATATACTGATCAACATATAACAGCTCTCCTCTCTTACTGCAAAATCTGAGGTGTAATATTTTAAAATATTTTAAACAGAGGTATTTCATTTTCCCCCAGAGGAATTTTTAAATGTGTACCTTTCTTCACTGACTAGGATGACAGAAATGATTTCAGGTCAGGTCTAAAAAGTGCAACAGCTACTAGAATTCTTCAGGACTGTGCTGATTATTCTGAGTACTCACTGAGAGTACTATGTTGGAAAATAAAATTCACCATATACAGAAATCTTAATAAAATATATCTAACATTTCAAATCACCCAATCTGGGTCACTTTTAAGATATCCATACCAATATCAAGATTTTATAAATCAAAATACTTAAACTTGTGTAGATATGTTTCTCTCTCATACACACATGCATACATTCATACATATTATTTCTGTACAGGCTGTATTTATTTGGCTACATAGATATAACAACTCATTACACACAAATACACACACACACACACACACACCCATATGCACATGGAAAAACATTTATTTATACAAATACAAATAGATACACAGATATTTTCCAGAGCTTGCATGAGTGTATGTTCAACATTGTGATGGATAATTTTATATTACCAATTTGACTAGGCCATAGGACCCACACATTTGGTTAAACACCAATTTAGATGTTGCTATGAAGATATTTTTGATGAGATTAATACTTAAATCAATAGACTTTTAGTAAAGCAGATTCCCCTCCATAATATGAGTAGGCTTTATATAATTGGTTGAAGGCTTTAAGAGAAAAAGACCCCCATTTCCCAGGAAGAGGGAATTCTGCCTTCTAGACTGCCTTCTGACCCAAACTTCAACATTGACTCTTTCCTGGGTTATCAGCCTGCCTGTAGATATCAGACTTGCCAGCCTCTGCAATCATGAGTCAATTCCTTAAAATTAATTCAATCTCTCTCTTATTCTCACATATTTCTTATTCGTTCTCTTTCTCTGAGGAACCTGAGTAATACACACACATATAAGGAAACACTTTATTTTGCTTGAAATTGCTATTCACAGAACACCCTAGCCATTTTACTCTAAAACTTCCAAGTCTGAATCTTTAATGAAAGAGTATACTTCTGTTAATTAAGCTTAAAATCCCACAAAGAACATTAATGTATCTTTGGGGATATTTACATAAGTATTTAGAAAACATTAAGTTGATCACTAAAAATTATAAGTATTTAAAAAATCTATTGGAATGCTCTAGGATTTTCTGTGGTAAATTGGGCCAGGGAAACAAAACAGAAAACCCTAAAATAACAAACCCTCACAATCTCAAGGCCAAGATACATACAGAATTTTCAGCTGAATTAAGACAAAATTGATACTTAGTGAGAGGGAAAAGGAATTAGAAAGGATAGACACTTCAAAGTTCTTTTCAGAGTCAAATATTGAACTGTCTGTCAAGTTGTTTCTGAAAGTCTGGAAGTTAACCCAGAAACAACAAAACATATGCAAATACTGGAACACTGAAGGCAATCATATAACTAATTATGGAAAAAGTATTCTTGACCACAGTTATTACCAAAAAAATTCTTAAGCTAAAGGGGATCCTTAGACTCCTAGGTTCCAACTCAAAGAGGAACCGTATTCTTCTATATCACCAGTATATTTTGAAACTGCTTTCCTCAACTTTATTTACTCTTGGAAATAGAGAATCTTCTCTTTCAGCTTAGACTTTAAAGTCCACTCTTCTCATTTTATATTGAGCAAACTAAAGCTAGACTGTATTTGTGACCTGCCAGTCCTAGGGTCTCATAGCTAGCTAGGAGTTTGCCCTTCCTACTGTGTCTTTTCTGGTTTAATCTTTGTGTACTAATTCCCATGGTAGAAAAGAAGATAAATATACCATATCTGTGCAATTATGAGGTCTTGGAATTGCGCCTAACACTGTGTAATTGGCATTTGAATTGGTGCATACCAATTTCCTAGGTCAATCTAGAGACAGTTGTGACCTTTCTTCATCTCAACTCTGGTGGGTCTTCTAGCCTTGACAATAACTGCCTGCTCTGAAGGACAGTAAAATAAGGGCAGTGGATATATTTTAAAAATAGATAAAGCTGCTTAGTGATATCATGTGGTTAGGATCCTTTCCTAAATTTGAGCATTATTTGTTAAATGAACATTATCTTTCCCTTACCAGAGAAGGTTTGTTTTAAGTGTTTTTAAAAACAGATGTCAATTTTATTTTGAAAGCCTATACTGAGATTTTCTTTTTCCCTAAAAATGAATGCTACAAATTTACCTATATCTCTACAAAAGAAGTTTACAAAGCACATCAATCATTTGGTGCATCACCCTTTCTACTTACCAGGTCTCGTTGATCCTCCTGTACCAAATCCATTTTGTGTACCAAGCAAAAGATTTTGGCATCTGGAGAATTCTGCAGAATGGCCTCCAGGCATGATTGGTAATAGTGCATGTCCTTTTCCAGTTCGCGGCTTTCCACATCAAAGACATAAATCAAAACCTCCACATTCCGGAATATGTTGTCTCGTTGACTAGTAAAATAATTTTCCATGAAGGTGTCCTGTCTAGGAGGTAAAAGAAAATCTAGGTAGTAAGCAAATATCTCTTAATCACTCCTATTCATGATCTCTTTTTGTTGGCTTAATCAATGTGAAAGATAATGCTAACATTTCTAATTAAAAGGCAAATGATAATAATAAATCAGGATGGGCTCACTTTCTTACTTATTAGGCCACAGCTTGCACCACATTTTGCCCCCCTCCTTGTGTTCCAAATACATTTGACCTTCTGATAGTTCTAGAGGCCCATGGTCTATCCACCATGCTGTTCACTCTGTCTCACATGTCTCATACTTTTACACCTAATTAATGGCTACTTTTTGCACTGGATTTAAGTATAATCCATATTTCCTCACAGAAACCATCCCTGCCCTCACTGACTTGGGCAAATCCAGTCACCACAGACCCTTATACCAACACACTGGTCTTATTTGTAACACTCACCACAAGTGTGATATCACACATATTTGTGTGAGTTTTTAGTTAATGGCATTCAATTCCCTAGACAGCAGGCTCCATGAAAGCAAGAACTATGGCCATTACTATTCAACACTGTTTCCCAGCTTTTAGCACAGAACAACTGCCACAGAGTAGTTGTTCAATGAATATTTACTGAATGAATAACTAGTCAAACACTCTAAACTATGTGAAAATGGCTCCAAGCTAACTTTTTAGTAGATTTTGCTCTTTGCTTCTTAGGCTATATGAAGCTTTCCAAGAAATTCTCAATTACCAGCTACTAGAAGAAAACAGTAGTGTTTTGTCCTGAACAAAAAAGTCAAGGAGTGGTATCAACAACATGGTAGAATGAAAAGCTACCTTTGTCTCTCCCCTTTAATCTACAACCGGTAAAACATTCACAACTCAGCAAAGGTGTTTTTTCCCAACACACGAGGATGCTAGAGAATTCCACACACCTGCACCTCTAAAGATGGATGGACTGGAATAGATAAAGTAGGCAGAACCTAAGGAATAGTAAAAGTATTACCTACAATTTTGACCTTCTGACCAGGGCAGCTAAGCCCGCAGACCCACATAACCTGGCAGCAGCAGGGTAGGCAGTGCACACAACTCCAGCCTCCTGGCTGCAGAGACACCCATGACCACAAGTAACTGTACAGTAGTGGGAATGGGGGCTGGGGTCCTGTGTCTCCAGCCACTGAGGTTCCTAAGTTTCCAGCCCCTCTGTTCTTCCCCAGTAGCAGCAGAGCCTATGAACCTTAGAAAACCAGATAGGGAAGAGGTACTGGTATGAACTTGGCTCTCCCTACCCCTTCCCCCTGCAGTGGCAGAGCCTATGACTCAGAGGATACTGGAAGCAAGGGAATAACCACCATCCAGGTACACCAAGAAGCTTCTGCCAGTTAAACAGGCAGAAGCAAGGTGCCAATGAACCTGGAAACACAAGAAGTGATAATGAGCACAAGAGCAGGGGACACACTTCTGACAGAGATAGCTCAGGTAAGAGAAACCAAAAACTTATGCTAAAGTGCCAGCTAAGGAAAAAGAAAAGACCTCTAATTTCTAACCAGTTCCATATCACATGCTCTGTCAGAAGAAGCATCAGGAAGAACCACAGTAACACTGCACCACAAAAAGAAAATGACAATTCTCAAGAAATCAAACATAAAGTCAAAGAATAATGTGATCTAACTGATAGAGAATTTAAAACAGCTATCAAGAAGAAACTCAACAAGCTACAAAAACTCAGAAAGGCACTTCAATGAACTTGGGAATAAAACTAATAAACAGAAATGCTTTACCAAAAAGAGTGAAACTTTAAGAAAGAACTAAACAAATTCTGGAGCTGAAAACTCATAATAAATGAGATGAAGAATGCATTAAAAAGCACTGGAAATGAAGCAGACCATATGAAAGAGAGAATTAGCAAGTATGAAGACAGAAATCTAAGATGCAAAACAATGAGGAAAGAGCTATCTGACTCTTTTAGGTAGGGCAACATTAGGATAGTGGACATCCTAGAGGGATAAGGGAGCAGAGTTTACAAAAGCTGAGGGAGTTTATCAACACTAGAGCTGCCTTATGAGAGATGCTGAACAGAGTTCTTATACCAGAAACAAAAAGACAGAAGTACACAAAACTTGGCATAAATAAAGTGATAAATGGGTTTCCTCAATGGCTCAGTGGTAAAGAATCCACTTGCATTGCAGAAGACATGGGTTTGATCTGTGGGTCAGGAAGATCCCCTGAAAAAGGAAATGGCAACCCACTCCAGGATTTTTGCCTAAAACATCTCACGGACAGAGGAGCCTGGAGGGCTATAGTCCAAAAGGTTATAAAGAGTTGGACACGACTCATCATGAGCATGAGAAGGTGACAGAATCAGAAAACTGCAATTGTCAGAACAGGTTTTTAAATGCTTTATTATTGCATAAAGGTTAAAAGGGGAGAAAATGCAAAAAAAAAATAACTATAGCTACTTTAAGTTGGTAACAAACTCACAATATAAAAAGGGGAAGTTTGAGACAATAAAAACACAAAAGAGGAAGAGGAAAACCATGTAGTTAAATGAAGATAAGATGCTATTAACAGAAAAGGGACTATTTATCTATGTGATATTTGATATACACTTCATGGTAACTGCAAGACATAGATCTAAAATGGAGGCACAAAACATACAAAAAGAGGAAACTGAGGAAAATATCATAGAAAACTATCAACCAAAAATAGCAGACAGAAACACAAGGAAAATAAACAATAAAAATATAGAACAAGTAGAAAACAAAAGATAAAAAATGGCAGTACTAAGTCCTCATCCATCAATAATCACCCAAAATGTAAGTGAAGTGAATTTATATCAAAAGACACAGAGCAGCTGGACAGGTTATAAAGTAAGACCCATATTAAAAAATCAGAAACAAAAGCTACCATAAAAATACAAAGGATAAGAATAACAAAAGATACCACAGAAAACAAAGGATTGTAAGAGAATATTCCAACAAATTGGACAACCTAGAAAAAAATGGACACAATCTTAGAATCATAAAACCGTCTAAGACTGAACCATGAAGAAACAGACAATTTGAATAGGCTGACCACTAGTACGGAGGTTGAAACAGCAATCAAAAACTACCAAAAAACAAAAGTCCAGGACCAGATGGTTTCAGATGAATTCCACCAAACATTCAAGGTAGATTTAATAACTACCCTTCTCAAACTACTCTAATAAATTGAAGAGAAGGGAGCACGTCCTAACTCATTTTATGAAGCCAATATCCCCCTAATACCAAATCAGACGAAGCCAACACACACAAAAGGAAAATTACAAGCTAGTATCTCTGATGCACATGGATGCAAAAATCATCAACAAAATAACAGCAAACCAAATACAATACATTAAAAGGATCATGCACCATGATCAGTGGGATTTACTCTAGGGATACATGGATGTTTCAACATCTGCAAGTCAATCCATGTGATATACTACATTCATAAAATGAAGTATAAAAATCATATGATTACCTCAGTAACTGCAGAGAAAGCATTTGACAAAATTCAACATACATTTATGATAAAACTCAATAAAGTAGGTATAAAAGGAAGCACCTCAACATAATAAAGGCTGTATATGATAAACCCACAGCTAACATCACACTCATTGGTGAAAAATTGAAAGCTATTCTCTAAAATCTGGAACAAGACAAGAATGCCCACCATAGCCATTTTTATTCAACATAGTATTGGAAATCCTAGCCAGAGCAATTAGGCAAGAAAAGGAAACAAAAGATATATAAATTGGAAAGGAAGAAGTAAAACTGATTTGCAGATGACATGATTTTGTATAAAATCCTAAAGTCTCCACCAAAAAAATAATAAAAATAATAAACAAATACAGTAAAGTTGAAGGATACAAAATCAATATATACACAAATACCTGTTGTGTTTCTATACACTAATAATGAGATAGAGAGATTAAGTAAACAATCCCATTTATAACTACGACAAAAAGAATATCTAGAAGTAAATTTAATCAAGGAGGTAAAAGAACCATACATTGAAATCTATAAATTGCTGATAAAAAAGAACTGAAGAAACAAATAAATGGGAAGATATTGTGTGCTCTTGGATTAGAAGAATATTGTTAAAATGTCTCTATAATGCAAAGTGATATACAAAATGAATATAATCCCTATTAAAATTCCAACAACATTTTTATAGGAATAGAAGAAATAATCCTAAAATTTGTATAGAATTACAAAAGACCCAAATAGTGAAAGTAATTCTGAATAAAAGAACAAAGCTGGAGATATAACACTCCCTGATTTCAAAATACTACAAAGCCACAGTAATCAAAGCTGCATGGTATTAGCAGAAAAATAGATACAGGTCAAGGAGCAGAACTGAGAGTCTAGAAATCTATGCATATACAGAAATTAATTTATGGCAAAGAAGCAAAGAATATGCAATGAACACAGTATAGTCTCTTCAATAAATGGTGTTGGAAAAAATGAAGAGCAGCATGCAAAGAAAAAAGAAACTAGATCAGTCTCACACCATACAGAAATGAAATGAAACTAATCTCATATCATACAGAAAAATTAACTGAAAATGGAAAATGGTCTAAAGACTTCAACACAGTATTTGAAGCCATAAAACTACTAGAGGAAAACTTAGGCAGTATGGTATTTGACATCAGTCTTAGCAATATCTTTCTAGATATGTCTCCTTAGGTAAGGGAAACAGAAATAAAAATAAACAAATGGAACTACAACAAACTAAAAAGCTTCTCCTCAGCAAAAGAAACTAACAACAGAACAAACAGACAACCGACTCAATGGGAGGGAAAAGACATTCAAATCATACATCTGATAATGTGCTAATATCTAAAATATATAAATAATTCATATAAACTCATCATCATCATCATCAACAGCAACAAAACAATCTGATTAAAAAATGGGCAGAGCAGCTGAACAGACATTTTTCCAAATGTATGCAAATGGTTAACAGGAGCATGAAAAGATGTTCAATGTCACTGATTACTAGGGGAATGTAAATATAAATCACAATAATCATCTAAGGCCTGTTACATTGGCTATTAACAAAAAGGCAGAAATAACAAGTGGATAAATAACAAGTGGAAAAAGGGGAACCTTTATGAGCTCTTTATGGGAATGTAAATTGGTGCAGCCAGTATGGAAGAAATATGTTGTTGCTGTTGTTCAGTTGCCAAATTGTGTCAGACTCTTTGTGACTCCATGGATTGTAGCACAAGAAGCTCCTCTGTCCTCTACTATCCCCTGGAGTTTTCTCAAATTCATGTCTGTTGAGTTGGTGATGCTATCTAACCATCTTTCCCAGCATCAAGGCCTTTTCAATGAATTGACTCTTTGTATCAGGTGGCCAAATTATTGGAGCTTCAGCTTCAGCATCAGTCTCTTCAATGAATATTCAGGTTGATTTCCTTTAGGAATGACTGGCTTGATCTCCTTGCTTTCCAAGGGGCTCTCAAGATCTTTCTTTTATACTTCTTTGTATTCTTGCCACCTCTTCTTCATCTCTTCTCCTTCTGTTAGGTCCTTACTGTTTCTGTCCTTTATTGTGGATTCTCACGATAAAGGAAGAAATATGGAGAGTACTCAAAAAATCAAGACTACAGCTATCAGCTATCCCACTTCTGGATATTTATTCAAAGAATATGAAAACACTAACTTGAAAAGAAACATGCACCCCTATGTTCACTGTGGCATTATTTGTAATAGATAAGATATGGAAACCACCTAAGTGTCAATCAACAGATGAATGGATAAAAAAGGTGTCATATCTATATACAATGGACTACTATTCAACCATAAAAAAGATGAAAACTTGACATATGAACAACATGGGTGTATCTTGTGGATATTATTTTAAGTGAAATAAGTCAGATGGACAAATACCATATGATCTTACTCATCATATAAAAAATAATAAATTTACAGATCAAACTAAAAAAACAAACACATAGATATAGAAAACAGAGTAGTGATTATTGGAAGGAAAGGGGCAGGGGGTGGGTGGAAAGGATACAGGGGGTAAACTGTATGGATAGAAACTATATTTTGGGTTGTGAGCATGCTGTAGGGTATACAGAAGTAGAAATACAATGTTGTACACATGAAATCTATATGATAGGAAAAGCCAATGTTACCTCAACAAAAATTAAATCTTAAAAAAACAAAAATGATTATTAGAGAAATGCAAATCAAAACCACAATGAGGTAGCATTACACGCCAGTCAGGATGGCTGCTATCCAAAAGTCTATAAGCAATAAATGCTGGAGATGGTGTGGAGAAAAGGAAACCCTCTTACACTGTTGGTGGGAATGCAAACTAGTACAGCCGCTATGGAGAACAGTGTGGAGATTTCTTAAAAAACTGGAAATAGAACTGCCATATGACCCAGCAATCCCACTCCTGGGCATACACACTGAGGAAACCAGATCTGAACGAGACACGTGCACCCCAATGTTCATCGCAGCACTATTTATAATAGCCAGGACATGGAAGCAACCTAAATGCCCATCAGCAGATGAATGGATAAGGAAGCTGTGGTACATATACACCATGGAATATTAATCAGCCGTTAAAAAGAATTCATTTGAATCAGTTCTAATGAGATGGATGAACCTGGAGCCCATTATACAGAGTGAAGTAAGCCAGAAAGATAAAGAACATTACAGCATACTAACACATATATATGGAATTTAGAAAGACGGTAACGATAACCCTATATGCAAAACAGAAAAGGAGACACAGAAATACAGAACAGACTTTTGAACTCTGTGGGAGAAGGTGAGGGTGGGATGTTTTGAAAGAACAGCATGTATATTATCTATGGTGAAACAGATCACCAGCCCAGGTGGGATGCATGAGACAAGTGCTTGGGCCTGGTGCACTGGGAAGACCCAGAGGAATCGGGTGGAGAGGGAGGTGGGAGGGGGGATCGGGATGGGGAATATGTGTAACTCTATGGCTGATTCATATCAATGTATGACAAAACCCACTGAAATGTTGTGAAGTAATTAGCCTCCAACTAATAAAAATTAAAAAAAAATAGGCAATTTTATATTTACAATAAAATTCCATTAAAAGTAAAAAAAAAACAAAAATGAAACAACTATATAAATAAAGAAGAAAAGAAAAAAGATATGTACTATGAAAACTTTTGTCATAGCCACCAAATACTGTGTATATTAATCTAATATGGTGTAACTTTCAATGCTTTTCTTACTGAGTGATACATAGAAGGTGATCAATAGGTATTTGCTGAGTGAATGTTGAATAGATTTCTAGAAAACAAGAACAATCATTGAATTGGGGTGGGGGTTTCTGGTAAATTTAACTTCCTAAATTTCTGGAGGCTATTCTGAAAATCTATTCTTTCCTAAAGGAAAGAATCTAGCATGAAACCTGGCATATTGCATGCTCTCAGTAAATAGCAGTTCCTTTACAAGAAATCGTGAATGCAGCTTCTAGTCCTACACTCTGCTCTCAAGTTGCTATGTGACCTTGGGAGATTCATGATCTCACTGGACCTCAGCTGCCTTATCTGTAAAAATGACAATAACATGTTAGTAACTAAAAGCAAAGGGCTTGGACTAATCTCTTGATACAGATTACAGAATTGAAAGCAATGATACTGAAGAAGGATTTACATGGAGAAAGCTACTAGTGTATTAAGTGATCCACCTGTTAGCAATAATGAAGTTATTTTCTGATTTGTTATTCTTTCACCAAATACTCATTGAGCACCTATTCCCTAGTTGGCTCTATACTAGGAGCTAGGAGACACTGAGCTAATTACAACATTTCTTTACTTTCTTTACTTTATATATATATAATATATATAAATTTATAAATATATAAAATATATAAATTTTATAAATTTATATAAAATATATAATATATATATTTTCAATCATCAAAACTCTATGGGTTGGTACCATCATTATTCCTATTATACAGATGAAAAACCTGTAGCTCAGAGTGTTTAAAAGATCTATCCAAGATAACACAGCTAACAGAGCTGAGATACAAACCCTAATCTAATTCCACAGCTTAAGGGCTCCTAATTATTGTGCACTATATATTGCTACTGTAGCATAGAGATGCAAGAATAGAAAGCACACCATATGGAAGGGAGCTCCACACGCACAGTGAATGTGTATTTGTGATGGGATATTCTGGAAGTGTGTTGGACACGAGAGGAAAAACTGTCTCCTATTCCTCCAATAGTGGGAAACTCATCTGGAGAACTGAGGTCCAAATAACTGCTTAGATTGCCTGGAGATAATTATTAAAATACCAAAAAATGAGATGATATGGTGTGATGGCTGAGAGCTCAGCATTGGTGTTAGGCTGCTTGAGACAGAAACCTAATTTCTTCATCTAAAAAAGAGAAGGATGATTGATCCCATACCATAGATACTTAGATATAGCTTGTGTGAGTACTGCTTAAACATGTCAAATATAGAGGGTATTTTCACAGTAATAGAAAAATCAGATATCTTCATTCAATGAAGTGCCAATTCTGAAGTAATTTTATCTAATTTATCTATTATAGTTACTCTAGTATATTCGCTGTGTCCATGGGGTTGCAAAGAGTCAGACACAATTTAGTGACTGAACAGCATCAATGGCATTCTCTGTGCTGATTATACTAGATGCCATGATTATTGTCATTGACTTTATGAAGAATTAAGCAGATGGTACTTACCCACCACAGTCCCACAGGTTCAATACCAGGTTTCCCAGAAATCGAACATGAGAATGTTCTACATCAACTGGAAAACAAATATGACAAATCTAGTAATTGTAGCATGCAAGATGAAATTCAAAATAAAGCACTAACCCATGGAATTTAGAAGGACCAAAGTGGAGTGAAATGCTCAAAGCTACAACAAGAAGGTGATTTTCAGCTTAGCAGTGTGGTTTAGTGGCAAGATGGGCACCTAAACTATCCTGAGCTACAGAAATGGCTTTCATGTAAGTCATTATATTTTAGTAGTTTTAGTGCTTAGAGCAGAAACAATCTCCAATTATAATACTGTTAAAATTTCAACATGTAAGACAGAGACATATACCATTTAATAGCTCTTTTCTGACCTATCAATACATTCCACAAAAAATTTAAAATTAAAAAGGACAACAAAAACCAAATATAAACGAACATAAAACATAACCAAACTCACTCCCTCTACTGATTTTCTTATTTTGATTAAGGACCCTATCATTTTCCCATTTTGAGGGGGTCATTTTTGACTCCTCTATCCACATTCAATTCATTGCTATTCCCAATTCCATTCTTTGTTTTACTACCTGCTACTAATATTAGGGAAGGCTCTTACCTTCTCAAGCCTATACAGCTACAGTAGCTCCATAATTACCTCCCACCAGGAAGCCTTGGGGGCTTCCCCGATGGCTCAAACAGTAAAGAATCTGCCTGCACTGCAGGTAACACAGGAGATGAGGGTTTGATTCCTGGGTCAGGAAGATTCTCTGGCGGAGGAATGGCAACCCACTCCAGCATTCTTGCCTAGAAAATCCCAAGGACAGAGGAGCCTGGTGGGCTACAGTCCATAGGGTCACAAAGAGTTGGACACGACTGAGCATGCACACGCTCAGCCTCAGGAAGCCTTACTCATTTTACTTCATCCTATAGACTACTGCCAGGTTCATCTTCTTAACACTACTTTGAACATGTCACTCCCCATTTTATAAACTTTCAATGGCTCCTCCATGCCTACAGAGGGGCATGCAAGGTCCTTCAGAATTTGGCTTCCAATCTACCTTTATGTTCCCCCAATGAATCACATTAATAAAGCCTTTTGCTCCAGCCCAATTTTATTCAGTTTATTCACAGTCCTCCCAAACCCCTCTACCTCCCCAGCCTCCAACACACTTTATATCAGGGGTCGCAAACTTGCTAATAGGAGCCAGGCCAGTAAACGTACAAGTGTGAAGCTGATCATGTATGGAGAGTAAACATCCACTGAAGGGGACAATGGAATGGACAGCAATCACTTAGCTCTAGCTCATTTGCCATGCAGGAACATGGGCTCAGGATTTCCAGATCTTTAAATTTTTCAATAGTAGCAGGAAATCCAGAGTTTTTATGGAAACTTTTACATATTGATAACTAATTCCAATTTTTCTAAAACATTGCACAGGTCAAACAAAACACATCTACAGGCCTTATCCAGCATACAAGCTGCCTGTTTGCGACCTCTGCCTTCCATGTCCCTCCCCACCCTATACTTTGTCTATTCTGTCCATTTTCCTAGAAAATCTTCCCCACCTTTCTTCCAAAGTTAGATTCATCCTCTAAGACCCAGCTTAAACCCCACCTCCTCTAAAAACCCTACCTAGCCACCCCCACTTACCATCATCGCTCCCTCTGAATTCATTTAAACATTTATTAAGCATCTACTCTCTGCCAGGCACTAAAAATCACAAGGAATAATGAAAATTCTTTTCCTGGAAATTTCTTAAAGTCTAGCAATTATCATCTTTATAATTTCTGTAACAGTTAATCAACACACAGTGGTGTTTCTTCTCTATCTTGAAGCTGTTGCTTAAACTGACTGCTATCTAACTTTGTGGAATTTTATCTTCTCATAAACTAGATCATAAGCAGCAAAGCATTACTTAAAAAATACAGGCATTGGAGTCAAACAGCTCTTAGCTCAGATACCCATTCTACCTCTCTGTGTGACCTTGGGTAAGTCACTTAACCCCTGAGTATCAGTTTCCTCTTCTATTAAGAAAAAAGGTGGGAGGCATACAATTGACCTCACAGGATTAAAGGGATTATCATACCTCAAGTGCCTGGCATGTAGTAGTTGCTCAAACTATTTCCCTTTTCCCCCTTTTTCCCCCTCCTTGGAAAAGGAATCATATCTTACATGTCTTTGTATTTCCAACAGAGTCTACGAGAGAGTAGGTGCTCAAACTGCTATTAATTTGAAGACTATGTAAACGGTCTAGTACTAAAAAAAAATGGAAAGAAGTGCTACTGAGAAAAGGAAAGACAATAACAAAGGAAGTGACAGGATTCAGTGACTTTAGATATGGAGCACATGGGATAAAAATCTGGTCTACCCCCATATCATAAAAATTGTTCTCATCAAGTGACCAATGGCCCATTACCAAATCCAGTGGACTTTTTTAGTCCTTGTCTTACTTTCTGCACATGACACTGTTGACTAGTCTCTTCTCAAAAAAATTCTCTTCTCTTGGCCTCTGATAGGAGACCTATAACTGCTCCAGCAGGTCCTCTTTCACAGGTTCCTGTTCTTCTTTCTGTCCCTTAAATGTTGGGGTTCTTCAGGATTCCATCTTTGGCCACCTACTCTTCTCTCTATGTATTCTTCCGCTCCCAGGCAAGCTAATCAATTCATATTATTTTAACATTTAGATACTGATAATCCATAATTATTTATCTGTAATACAGATTTCTCTCTTCCCTTTCTGAATCATATATTGGACATCTTCATTTGCATATACTGCAAGTATCCCAAACTCAATATATCCAAATATAACATCATCTCCCCATTCTTCCCACAAAATCTATTCCTCTTTTAGTCTTCCCTAATTCAGTGATTTTAACCAGATGACTAAGCCAAAACCTTAAGTTTCATCCTGAGTTCACTCTTTCCTGCTTCATTCCCCCCAAACATACCAGCAAGTCCTGATGACTTTACCTCTTAAATATACCCCAAATCCATTTGCTTCTCAACATACCACTACTACTACCCTAATCCAAATTAAGCCCCCATCATCTCTTACCTGGTCTACTAAAAATAGTTCCCGAATTTGTCAATCTGTTTCTTCCCTTGCCTCTCTCCAATCTATCCTCCATATTACAGATATAATGATCTTCCCACAATGCAGATTTTATTTAATCCTTCTTTAAAAAGAAAAATAATAACATGTCTCTATGCATGACTGCATATGCTCAGAAAATATAAGGCCAGAAGGATAACCTCAAATTATTAGTGATGGTTGTCCATAGGAAGTAGGCCTGAGAATGAGGGACTTTTCACAAATACTACTTTTGTAATTAAAGTTGAAAATTAAAAATAATGAAATCTGATCATATTACTTTTCTGTTAGAAACTCTATAAAGGTTTCCCTCCAACTTCAGTTTAAACTACCTGACTTGGCATACAGGGCACTTTATGATCTAACCCCCACTTTCTGCCTCTCTCTTCAGTCTCAGTTCTCTTACAGGGCCCTCTGGCTCTCCTAGTCTTCCTGTCTTGCTACCATAAGAGCAACTGGAAAGAACCAAGAATAGAGCTTTGAGAAATCACATACACTTATGGGGCAGAAAGAAGAAATTCTTTTTTTTAAAGGGAGGGATGATTAAAGATAAAGGAATAAAACCAGGGTAATACAGCATTAAATAAAAGCCAAGAGATCAGAGAATTTTGAGAAGGTAGGAAATCTTGGAGCTGTCAACAGTGTTTGAGACTAAAATACTTCATAAGCACAATTTTTATTGACAAGTTTACAATTCCAACAAACATTTTAACAGTACCCTAATAAATAAATACCACCATTCTGTATCCTTACTTCAAATTCCAAAACACGGTACACTCTAAGTTTAATAAAATGAAACTGGGCTTTTTTCAGCAATGACAAACTAGAAAAACACTAAAACATTCAAGGTGATATAATATTTTAGAATATGTACTCTTTCACTACTTTTAAAGAAAATCAGCATTTGAACAAAAATGAATAGTAAGCAAAAATCAATATACTATACATATTTTTATTTAGTCTATAAATTTAGCAGTAGAACTCAGACCTTTCTTCCAGAAATGACAAGCTAGTTAATGATACACTAAAGCATTAAGGTCAACATAATATTTTGAAGTATACTTTTACCAACTTTAAGAAATACAGTAATTACTAACAAAGTATTATCAATAAAGGTCCCACTTGAGATAGCCCCAAGAGCCCTGTCCCATCCACAGGAAGCTCCAGAAAAACATTTTTCAAATAAATGGCCTGTTTAAATGTACAGGGTTCATATAATTTGCAACATTCTGTTCATGTTTTAATGAAGCTGCTAGATTATGTCAAAACTATTGTAAGTAGCTTGACTAGCTCTGAAATTTGGGTGATAAGACTATTCACCAGACTCAGAGCAGTCATTCAACTCTGATTAGCTAAAGACAAAAATATTAACTGGACTAGAAAACAACTTCAATGAAAGGTGCAGAACTTAAAACACAAAGAGAAGTCTGCCAGCAATTGCAGCTGTAGCATAATGAATAAAGCAGGAGCACCGACTGACATTCTAGCTCTAACACTCATGAGTTGAGTGAGCTTAACTTCAAGGTCATATTTTCTTCACCTATTAAAATGAAGTTCATATGAGAACTGAAGTAAATAGAACAGCATATAATTAAACATTAACTTTGTCTGTTCTACTGAAATCATTTGATTAAGGTCCAAGTATTAAACTTGGAAGAACAGAAAAAAAATTAAAATATAGCCAATCAAAACAGGGAGGAGTCTGAATAGATAATTTCTAGAAGGAAGTCTCCTGAGGCATAATAGACCATAGGACCCTGTCCTGACCAAAATTTTTGATAAATGACTTAGATGAAAACTAGATGAGATGCTTAAAATTGCACAAAGCTAGGAAGGGTAGTTAACATATCAGATGAGCAAATAAGTAGCTAAAATGAAAATAGGATCCAACTCCTTTTCTCTGGATAAGGAAACTGAGGCCCAGTGAGACAGTAACTTGTTCTAGATTTCAAAGTTAACCTTTCATGGGCTAAAACAATCAAAACTGAATAATTCAATAAACATTTATTCATATGTTCAAACTGCTAACTGCATAAGAATCAAAAGGATGATTTGTGTTTTAATAAAAATATATGTGAAAAGTAATACTTTTTAGTATGACTCAGTATAATGAAAGCCACTCCACAGGAGAGTAGGGGCTAGACTGTGCTAACAGCAGTGTGACACCCAGGACAAGAGATGTACTAGTCATACTCTCCTGTGATTAGACCATGTCTTCATTTAAATCTCAGCTCTAAAAAAATATAGACATATTCAAACAAGTCCCTAAAAATGCTTCAAAATGATGTCAAATGAGAGAGAGGAGGAACCAGAGATTTTTAACTTAAGGAAGATAAGATTTGAGAGGCAAGGGATGGCTAGGATAGATTGAGACATTAATCATACTAAAATATTTGCAGAGGCTCAAGAGAACAGAAAGGGTACCAACCAACAGAAATAAAGGGAAATAGATCTGGGGCTTTAACTAAGAAATAACTTTCTAATCATTAAAGCTTACCCAATTATGAGAGTCTATACTATACTTTAAGCACTTTAAGAACAGAAAAGAGGTTTCTTTCTCCTTTGTATCCTAGCATCTGGAATATAGGTGTGTTTGAAAAATGTCTGTTGTTCTTGAAACCAGAATGAGATACCTTTTGAAGTAGTAGGTAGCTTGTCCCTAAAAGTGTTCAAGATGCTAGTAACCCAGATCAGGAAAAATCGAAAGCCAAGTAGGACAATGGTTTTGTTACCTAGAGGCCAAGGACCAAGAATCCAAAAATTCTTGGATGCTACAAAATGAAATGGCATTATAGCCTAAAGACAGAAAGGGTCTCCCAGGAGCATAGATCTACTGAGCAGCCATGGCAGCCCAGCTAGTTTGTACTAAGAAATCAGATTTAAGATTCAAACCATAAAGGGCAATGAAACATTTCTCAAGTCAAAGCTTGAATTCCAACGAGAACATCTATGCATATCCAGGAAGTGAAATAGCAGAGTACAGATCCAGATAATCTTCCTCTGACAGCCTCCCAACCCCAGCAATTTACCTTTTAATAAGACTAGGACTAACAACTGCTTTAAAAATCATATATTTTAATGTTATGCTTGTTAGTACCTATAAATTAATTTCTTTTTACATAATAACAGTTAAAAACAAATACCCTCCCCCACATAAAAATTGAACAAACAAAAGGACCCCTATGCTTGTTGAGAAAGAACAGGATAAAAACAAAGTTGGACAAGGATATCCCATTTGGTAAGCAACCTAGAAAGAAAAGAACCTCTCCAAGAGAGCCAAGCAGTAGTAACCAGAATTAGGTCACATCCTTCTGAGAAGGAATGGAAAAAAAAGGAAAAGTGCTCAAAAACAAATCTATCAGTCTCTGTATCACCAAGTTACTGCAACCAAGTGTGTTATGCAGATTAAGATCACATAACTTTACAATAAGACAAAACATCTTACTTGTTGCACCAAGGCGACGTGTGTCTCTTGCAATATAATTTGCAAAGATAATAGACCTCATGCTGGTCTTACCCGACCCACTTTTACCCATCAACAGGACCTAAAGACAAAAATGGGAAAAAAGAAAAGAAAGAAGTCAGCAATCAAGGGCAAATCAAATCTAAAGGGATCTATTTATCTCTTGGACTTGATGTTTTACTGAAGTGACAGTACACACAACCTAAAGTGGATACTTGTAATTGACTAGCTCTCTGACCAATGTGAACATGGAGGTACCTAGAATTCCAGAGACCAGTCACTTACCTGTCGTAAGTCACAATTTCTCTTGGTGATAGAATCACAGTGAATTTATCATGTTATAAATATATACTATCATACATTCAGTACTACATTAGTGAAATAAAGGAAGCTCCAATAATCTGATGAAAGGAATCAACTTAACAGGAAACTCTCATAATCTAATATTTTATGCACTGCACTATCTGTCAGGGTATTTCAGTATAAATTAAATTTCACCGTCTTCCTCAGGGTCAACCTTACCACTTCTACCATTAATCTCATCCCTTTTACTCACCTTCATGATTTTGTCCCATTATTTACTCTTTTGCACTGTGCGTGTGCTCAGCTGCTCAGTTGTGTCCGACTGTTTGTAACCCCATGAAGTGTAGCCCAACCGAATCCTCTGCCATGGGATTTTCCAGGCAAAAATATTGGAGTGGGTTGCCATTTCCTTCTCCAGGGTATCTCCCCAACCTAGGGATCAAACCCACGTCTCTTACATTGGCAGGTGGATTTACCACTGAGACACCTGGGAAGTCCTAGATACTCTTTTATTTCTTTTCATAAGTGTCCCATTGCTTACAGGATCAAGTCCTTAAACTACATATAAGACCCTCATTGATCTGGCTTATTTACTCCTCTGCCCTTGTCTTCTGACCCTCCTAGCCTGAAACTTGTAGAGTCCATCCACAATGAACTGAACTGCTTATAGTTCCTTTGAATTTGTCAGGTCTCCAGGGAGCCCAGTTCTATGTCACTTTTTATGCTGAACTCTCTGCCATTAACTTTACACTCCCTTTTCTTTCTTCACCTAAGCTCCACTTATCCTTCAAGACTTGGTTCAGAAATCATCTCAAGAATTTCTCTGATTCCGGAAAACATAGTCAAAACACTCTCTGACATAAACCATAGCAGGATCCTCTATGACCCACATCCCAAAGTAATGGAAATAAAAGCAAAAATAAACAAATGGGACCTAATGAAACTTAAAAGCTTTTGCACAATGAAGGAAACTATAAGCAACATGAAAAGACAGCCTTCAGAATGGGAGAAAATAATAGCAAATGAAGCAACTGACAAAGAATTAATCTCAAAAATATAAAAGCAGCTCCTGCAGCTCAATTCCAGAAAAATAAGTTACTCAATCAAAAAATGGGCCAAAGAACTAAATAAACATTTCTCCAGAGAAGACATACAGATGGCTAACAAACACATGAAAAGATGCTCAACATCACTCATTATCAGAGAAATGCAAATCAAAACCACAATGAGGTACCATCTCAGGCCAGTCAGAATGGTTGCTATCAAAAAGTCTACAAGCAATAAATGCTGGAGAGGGTGCAGAGAAAGAGGAACCCTCGTACACTGTTGGTGGGAATGCAAATCAGTACAACCACTATGGAGAACAGTGTGGAGATTCCTTAAAAAACTGGAAATGGAACTGCCATATGACCCAGCAATCCCATTGCTGGGCATACACAGTGAGGAAACCAGAATTGAAAGAGACACGTGTAGCCCAATGTTCATCACAGCACTGTTTACAATAGCTAGGACATGGAAGCAACCTAGATGTCCATCAACAGACGAATGGATAAGGAAGCTGTGATACATATACACAATGGAATATTACTCAGCTGTTAAAAAGAATGCATTTGAATCAGTTCTAATGAGGTGGATGAAACTGGAGCCTATTATACAGTGCGAAGTAAGTCAGAAAGAAAAATACCAATACAGTATATTAATGCATATATATGGAATTTAGAAAGATGGTAACGATGACCCTATATGCAAGACAGCAAAAGAGACATACATGTAAAGAATAGACTTTTAGACTCTGTGGGAGAAGGCGAGGGTGGGATGATTTGAGAGAATAACATTGAAAAATGTATACTATCATATGTGAAATAGATTGCCAGTCCAGGTTCAATGCATGAGACAGGGTGTTCAGGGCTGGTGCACTGGAATGACCCAGAGGGATGGGATGGGGAGGGAGGTGGGAGGGGGTTCAGGATGGGGAACACATGTACACCCATTGCTGATTCATGTGAATGTATGGCAAAAACCACCACAATATTGTAAAGTAATTAGCCTCCAATTAAAATAAATAAATAAAAAATAATAATTTCTCTGATTCCAATACTCTAGGTTGGCTTAGGTATACTTCATCTCTTTTCTCCCATGACACTCTTAGGACACTGCAAAGACCATAATGCATTGCAGTTATTCAATTTTTGTTTTGGTGTGTCTCACAAGACTCTGAGCTCCTGAATGGCAAGGAGAATTCCCTTTGAGTCTTCAGTGCCTAACATATATAACAGTCACTTAAAATATGTTCATCAAAAGAATGAGCAAGCCATCAAAACAAAAAGATATAAAACAAGCAAATTTTTAGCAATGAGAATTGTCCAGTGGAAACGGTGAAGGTAAACACCTTCTAGTCAGTGACAGCATTTAACAAAGACACTTGCACTAAGAGAGAAACTAGGTGATATAACTTTTAAGAGTCTTTTCTCACTTAAAATTTATGAACTATAGTTCCAATTACTTTGATTTTCAGATAAGGGGGTACACATTTTATCTTCAATTCTAAGATATTTTATGAAAATTTATAATTACAAATATTGAGAATATTAAAAAAGTATACTACACTCAAGTTCCACTTAATCTAACTATTTAGTTATATAACTTTATCTTACTAAGGAAGTATTACCGAGGATATTGTTTAAAGTTGTTAGAAAAAAAAGTTTTAGTTTTACTCTTAAGCATTTACAAATTTCTGGTATTTTTAGGCATCCTTGTTGATAGCAACTTTAGACAGGCTCATCAAGAACATTTCTTCTGCAAACTGAAGTTATATAACTGAATTATTAGATAAAGACTAAATATAGTATTTTTCTTTTTTTGTTAGTTGAATATTAATACACAGTATTTATCCTTGGGTTGGTCAGATTCCCTGGAGGAGAGCATGGCAACCCACTCCAGTATTCTATCCTGGAGAATACCATGGAGAGAGGAGCCTGGCCGGCTGCAGTCTATAGAGTCTCACAGAGTTGGACATGACTGAAGTGACTTAGCATGCATACAAACAATATTTATGACAAAATAATTAGTTGTAATAGTTTCAGGTGTATAGAACAGTGATTCATTTTTGCAGATTATATTCCACTATAGGTTATTATAAGATATTGGGTGTAATTCCCCATGCTAAACAATAAATATTTTTTGCTTATCTATTTTGTATATAGTAGTTTGTATATGTTACTCTCATACCCCTAAATTGTCTCTCTCTCCTTTGTAACCAGTAGTTTGCTTTCTGTGTCTGTCTCTATTTTGTGTATAGATTCATCTGTATTAGTTTTTAGATTCCATATATAAGTGACATCATATAGCATTTGTCTTTGAGCACAATATTCTCTAGGTCCATCCATATTGCTGCAAATGGCAGTATTTCATTCTTTTTTTATGGTCTTTTGTTTTTAATTTAAGAAATTTTATTTTAATAGCTTAAAGGTGAGGGTGGGATGTTTCAAAAGAACAGCATGTATATTATCTATGGTGAAACAGATCACCAGCCCAGGTGGGATGCATGAGACAAGTGCTCGGGCCTGGTGCACTGGGAAGACCCAGAGGAATCGGGTGGAGAGGGAGGTGGGAGGGGGGATTGGGATTGGGAATACATGTAACTCTATGGCTGATTCATATCAATGTATGACAAAACCCACTGAAATGTTGTGAAGTAATTAGCCTCCAACTAATAAAAAAAATAAATAAAAAAATAAAAAATAGCTTATGAAAGACTTATCAAGGTTAACTGTATTAAGTACTAATTTAAGTGCTCTATCTGCATTTGCTTATTTAAGCTTACTAACAATCTTATGAGATAGGTAACATTATTATCACCATTTTATAAATGAGGAAGCTAAAAGCCTAAAAGGGTCAGAAATTTGCTCCAGAGCTGTGCCCTTATCTATCCTTCCTAAACCCCAAGGTGGGGAACATTACCGTAAGAGCACAATTCCATTTGGAGAACTCACATGAAACCTTATAGTGGTAACATCTGAGCTGGGTTCAACATAAATGTGCAGGCAGAGACATGTGTAGTGTGTGTGCATAGCTTGCCCAAAATGCAAATTAATCTGTAAATTTGGAGAAAAACAGATGCTGCATGGCTATGACAGGGTTTAAAGGTGTGGCAGATGATTTAGTCAGGAATATAATTTTAAAGGGCATTCTATAAGATGAATCTTTTGGATTGTATTCAGTGGGCTTTGGGAAGTTACAAAAAGTTCTTTAGTATGTGTATGGGAAATTTCTATGTTAGAAAAAATTAAATCTGATAGCCAAGAAGGGGACAAGAGTCAGGGAGAACATGTAGAAGGCTCCTACAACAGTCAAGAAAAGATGGCAAATGTGACCACAAATATATTTCCTAAACAGTAATGTCTTACCTTTACTTTCATGTTTTTGATGTACCTAACACATCTTACCTTTTTCTTCATGGCTGTATTTGGTAGCACCCACCTGCAGATATAAACCAAAAGACAGAGTTTCAATGATCCAGCTGCCTTGGAAATTAGAATGAAACAATTTTTTTTTTAAATGCAGAGGTGCAAAAGAGCATATTTAGCAGAACAGCTAAGTACAGCTGTGTGGCAGACCTTAGTTAAATAGAGGCCATCAATTTCCTAAATTATAAAACTGTGTTTATTCTCCCTTAATTACCTGCTGAGGAGATAGCTCCTACGAAGATGTATTTAGAAATATAAATGAGTTAAAATTCAACATTCAGTTTTTTATCACCTTAAAACATTATCAAAGCAACATTTACAAATGTTTTAATAATCCAAACAATATTGTCATATTTGAATATCTTTTTTCAAAGTCAACATATTTTTCTAAATCTTTATTCCTTCAGCTGTCCTTCCAAGTCGTATCTCACTCATCACAGGCACAAAGAAGGTAAATTCTCAAACTCAAGTACAAATTGGCCCAGAAAGCATTCTCAAGTCACTGATCTCTGTCCAGGAAAAACCAGCTCTCTTCTCAGTCTTCTTATTCTCAACATGATGACGTCAAATCTTCTTTATGGACAATTCAAAACAATCCAGATTGCCTCCTTAGAACAATCCTCACTCCCTGGAGTGATATCACGCCTGTCCCAACAACCAGGCCTCTTGATAGCTTATCCAATCACCAAAAGCAACCTTACTGGTAAATCGAAGCAATTTATCATAGGTGGGGTATTCTAATTCACAATACTCCCTTCAGTCAGAACGTCTACGCCCCCCCCCCACCCCCGCTTCCAGTTTTCAGTTAATACCCTTCACCTACCCAAGCGATCCTTCCGGTTCCCCTATGGGAGGATCCATTATCGGCCCCAGATTCTCTTTCTCCATCTTTTTTTCAGAGTCAGATTCTTCCATCGTGCAACAAGTCTTTTCCAGTCTCTTCTAAATCCGCAGTACTCTCTCTCTCTCTCTTTTTTTTTTCCCTTGTTCACCCCCTCAGCCGCCTGTTCTCCTCGCCTGCGGTCCTTAGGCCTGCTCTATTCTCGCCTCCGCCTTTGTCCACCGGGGGTCCGCTTTCCGCACGGTTACCTTTACCGACTGGAACTTGGCCTCAAGGCACCGCCGAGCTGGCCAGCTCAAAGGCGAAGTGATTCGGTGATGCAAAGGAAGAGATGGAGGATGAGAAGGAAAGAGGGATAGCGGGAGGTTCGTCTCAAGTTTGGGCCTCAGGACCCAAGGTCTTGAAACCCAAAGGGGAATTCACTCGCAAAGAGGTGGGGATGAGGAAGGCAGAGGTAGCAGAAAGAGCAGACCCGTGCCGTAGGCACCAGCGATGAATGCCTCGTAGGCTCCTTGTTCCCGAACCTAACTGCTCCGGAGAGTCCGCTGGAGGCAGCGGCGACTACGACCTGATAGCCCGCCCTTCAGGAGCGCAGGTACACCACCGCAGCCACCCTACTGCAGGCCAGGATCACGTGGGCACCTGCCTTAAACCCGGAGCTTGTCACGTGACTGCCGCTTCCCTAGGGGCCAGTGGGCAGAGACGAATACCATAGAGACTGCACGGAAAAAGACAGAGTGCCGCCCGTTGCCGTCACGTGGCCCGAGCTCTTACAAAGCCCAAGCTCGATAGAGCGCGGCCAGCCTGAAGGGGCTTTCCACCTGGCCCCACCTTCCGCCCAGACTTAAAGGAGCCAGTTGTAATTTTAGTGTCTCAAAGCTAGCTTTTTTTTTTTTTTTTGTAACTGTAACGTCACTCTTGACGTTTTTCAGTGATGAAAACCAAACATTTTTTTCTCCTTGTTTTTTAGGTATTTGTTTTCGTGTTTTTATTACTGATATTAACCTGTATTTGTGACTGAGCTTGGAACTAATGAGTTAATACATTCGAAGAGCTTACAACTGTGTCTTCCACATACTGCTCAATAAAAGTAATTATTGCTGGGATCAGGAAATTTAGGACTTACACATAGCTCTCTGAAAGTAAGGGAATTATATAGGGGCATATATATACATACATATATATATACATACAGATATAGATATAGATATGTGTGTGTGTATATATATATATATATATATATATATATATATATAAATGGGCTTACTTCCAAGGTGACTCTAGTGGTAAAGAAGGTATGTTTTATGTCTCCTGCCCGTTCAGAAGACAGAAGAGACTGGAGTTCGATTCCTGGGTCAGGAAGATTCCCCTGGAGAAGGACATGGCAGCCCACTCCAGTATTCTTCCCTGGATAACCCCATGGACAGAGGAGCCTGGTGGGCTACAATCCATGGGCTGACCGACTAAACACATTAGTTTAATATGTAATACATATTATATATCTATATATTTATATATGTGTGTATACATAAATATATATAAACCACATGTATACATTCCTTAAAAAGGAAGGAAAGAAGGACTGGAGGGAGAGTAGGAAGGACAGAACAAAGGGAAGGAAAACTGTACAGAAACAAGATACTGTTTTGCCCCCAGAGGTCTCCATTTAACCTTCTATATGATCCCGTCTTACAACAAATGACTTGCCTCAAGAAAAAGTCATTCTATTCTGACTATGATTCTTTAGCTCTGTCATTGTTCAGTTGCTCAGTCATGTCCAATTCTTTGGGACACCCCCACTCTTCCATGGACTGCAGCACCCACGCTTGCCTGTCCTTCACTGTCTCCCGAAGTTTGCTCAAACTCATGTCCATTCAGTCGGTGTTGCCACCCAACCATCTCATCCCCTGTTGCCCCCTTTCCTCCGGCCCTCAATCTTTCTCAGCATCAATTATTTGGCGTGCAGTCTTGTCTATGGTCCAACTCTCACATCCATGCATGACAACTGGAAATATCATAGCTTTGACTAAAGAGACCTCTGTCAGCAAAGTGATGTTCCTACTTTTTAATATTCTGTCTGGGATTGTTATAGCTTTTCTTTCAAAGAGCAAGCATCTTTTAATTTCAGGGCTGCAGTCACCATCTGCAGTGATTTTGGAAGATGAAGAAAATAATGTCTGTCACTGTTTCTGTTATTTCCCCATCTATTTGCCATGAAGTGATGGGACCAGATGCCATGATCTTAGTTTTTTGAATCTTGAGTTTTAAGCCAGCTTTTTCACTCTTCTCTTTCACTTTCATCAAGAGGCTCTTTAGTTTCTCTTTGATTTTTGCCATTAGGGTGGTGTCATCTGCATATCTGAAGTTATTGATATTTCTCCTGTCAAACTTGATGCCAGCTTGAGCTTCATCTAGCTGGGCATTTTGAATGATAGTCACTAAATATAAGTTAAATAAGCAGGGAGACAATATACAGCATTGACATATTCTTTTCCCAATTTTGAACCAGTCTGTTGTTTCATGTAAGGTTTTAACTGTTGCTTCTTGTCCTGCATACAGGTTTCTCAGGAGACAGGTGGGTGTCTGGTAGCCCCATCTCTTGAAGAATTTTCCACAGATTGTTGTGATCCACACTATCAAAGGTGTTAGTGTAGCTGATGAAGCAGAAGTAGATGTTCTTCTGGAATTCCTTTTTTCTGTGATCCAGCAAATGCTGGCAATTCGGTCTCTGGTTCCTCTGCCTTTTGTAAATCCCATTTGTACATCTGGAAGTTCTCAGTCCATGCACTGTTCAAGCCTAGCTTGAAGGATTTTGAGTGTTACTTTGCTAGTGTGGGGGATGAGTGAAGTTGGGTGGTAGTTTGAACATTCTTGGCATTGCCCTTCTTTGGGATTGGAATGAAAACTGACCTTTTCCGGTCCTGTGGCCACTGCTGATTTTTCCAAATTTGCTGGCATATTGAGCACAACACTTTAATGACATTATCTTTTAGGATTTGAAATAGCTCAGCTGGAAGTTCATCACCTCCACTAGCTTTGTTTTCAGTAATGCTTCCTAAGACCCACTTGAATTCACACTCCAGGATGTCTGGTTCTAGGGAGTGATCATACCATCGTGGTTATCTGGGTCATTAAGACTTTTTCTGTACAGTTCTTCTGTGTATTCTTGCTACCTCTTCTTAATATCTTCTGCTTCTATTAGATCCATTCTGTTTCTGTCCTTTTTTGTGCCCATCTTTGCATGAAATATTCCCTTGGTATCTCTAATTTTCTTTAAGAGAGCTCTAGTTTTTCTCATTCTATTGTTCTCCTCTATTTCTTTGCATTGTTCACTTAAGAAGGCTTTCTTCCTTCTCTTTGCTACTCTTTGTAACTCTGCATTCAGATGGTTATATCCTTCCTTTTCTCCTTTGACTTTCACTTCTCTTTTCTTAGCTAGTTGAAAGGTCTCTTCAGACAACCAGCTTGCTTTTTTGCATTTCTTTTTCCTGGGGATGGCTTCAGCCACCACCTCCTGTACAATGTTATGAACCTCTGTCTGTAGTTCTTCAGGCAATCTGTCTATCAGATCTAATCCCTTGCACTTATTTGTCAAGGGATGACATAATCAAATCATAAGGGATTAAATTTAGGTCATACCTGAATTACCTAGTGGTTTTCCCTACTTTTTTCAATTTAAGTCTGAATTTTTCAATCAGGAGTTCATGATCTGAGCCAGTCAGCTCCCTGTCTTGTTTTTGCTGACTGTATAGAGTTTCTCCATCTTCAACTGAAAAGAATATAATCAACTGATTTTGGTATTGACCATTTAGGGATGTCCATATGTAGATTTGTCTCTTATGCTGTTGAAAGGGATGTCCATGTGTAAATTTGTCTCTTATGCTGTTGAAAGAGGGTGTTTGCTATGACCATTGTGTTCTCTTGGCAAAACTCTGTTAGCCTTTGCCCTGCTTCATTTTGTAGTCCAAGGCCAAACTTGCCTGTTACTCCATGTATCTCTTGACTTCCTATTCTAGCTTTCCAGTCCTCTATGATGAAAAGGACATCTCTTTTTTTTTTGGTGTTAGTTCTAGTAGGTTTTGTAGGTCTTCATAGAACCATTCAACTTCAGCTTCTTCGGCATTACTGGTGGCAGCATAGACTTGGATTACCGTGATATTGAATGGTTTGCCTTGGAAATGAACAGAGATCTTTCTGTCCTTTTTGAGATTGCATCCAAGTACTGAATTTCAGGCTCTTTTGTTGACTACGAGGGCTACTCCATTTCTTCTAAGGGATTCTTGCCCACAATAGTAGATATAATGGCCATCCAAATTAAATTCACCCATTCATGTCCATTTTCGTTCACGGATTCCTAAGATGTTGATGTTCACTCTTGCCATTCCTGTTTCTTCCAGTTTACCTTGATTCATGGACGTAACATTCCAGGTTCCTATGCAATATTGTTCTTTACAGTATCAGACTTTACTTTCACCACCAGACACATTCACGTCATTTCTGCTTTGGCTCAGCCTCTTCATTCCTCCTGGAGATATTTTATCTTTATCTCTATCACTTGCTAAATCTCCTTCCTACTTCCTACCACCTGCCTTCAAAACAGCTCCTGTTCTAATTTTCCCTGTGTGGTGAAAGACCTTGCATCCCAAACCAAGAAGTCATTTTATTATTTTTCTTCCAATTTTATTGAGATGTAACTGACACAAAGAATTGTATAAGTTTAAGGTGTGGTTTGACTTACATACTTCAAGAAATGGTTATCATAATAAGTTTAGTGAGAATCCCTCATCTCATATAGAGACCAAATTAAAGAAATAGAATTTTTTTTCTTTTGATGAGAACTCAAAATTCACTTCCTTAACAGTTTTTATGTATGACAGCACTATTATATTTAGTATGTTGTACATTACATCCCTAGTACTTACTTATCATTTAACTGGAAGTTTGTACAGTTTGACTGCCTCCATCCAATTCCTTCTGCTCCTACTTCCTGCTTCACCTCTGGTAACCAAATCTGATCCTTTTGTTCTGAGTTTGTTTGTTTGTTTTTTGAGGACAATTGACCTATGATACTATACTAGTTCCTGTTACATAACATAGTGATTCATTGTTTCTATGCATTTTGAAATGATCTCCATGGGAGTTCCATACAAATCTTTGTATGTCATCATACAAAGATTTACAAATCTTTGTATGTCATCATATAAAGATTTTACATAGTTATTGACTACATCCTCACACTGTAAATTTCATACCCATGACTCATGTATTTGCAGCTGGAATTTTGTACCTCTTAGTCTCCCTCACCCATCCTTATGTTTCAAAGCAATGGCTCTCAGGTCCTTGAGAAAGACATTTTTGAGCTGTAGGGGATACATAGTCACAACTGTAAGCTCTTTTGACTAAATGCTCTGAAAAAAGTAGGTCAGAGGCCTGTCATAAGGTTGGAACAAACAGTAAATTCTCCTTGCTGTGTTGAGATTTCTCAGGCAGGCTAGGTAGGAGGGGGTCAAAGGGGAACTGGGGGTCATCCTAGAAGTTTGCCAAGTCTCTTGGAACAGGATTTTGCACAGAGTTATGTGCTGAGACTTCCTCAGTTCTCATTAGCCTATTTGCTACAGTTTCCATGTTCCTCCCTATTCTTACTGCTGCTCTTTTTGTTCCAGCTGATATAATATCTGGTCTGGATAATTACAATAGACTCCTAAGTGATTTTCCTACAGTTGCAATTTCAAAGGAGTTTGGAATGGGTGGAATAATCTTCATTAGTCATCTCACCTCTCAAAAAGCACTCAATGTTAAATAATATGTCCTTGTTATATAAAGGTAGCTTTCAATATAGCCTTCAACCCCTAGTACCACCAGGCTTTACCAGTGACATTATCCCCTTAAACCACTCTTTTATAGAAAGTCACTTTATTCCTGTTGCTAGCCTCTCTTTCCTTCTCCTCCACACCATCACACTTTTGCCCATTTTAACTACCTCTCTCAAGTTCCATGAGGAAACATTGAAGAAAGGAAGGAGAAGGGATAAAGAAGACAAGTGGGGAGTTGAGAAGAAGGAAGGAAGAGAGGAGAAAGAAAAGGAAAGAGGAGGAATAGAGGTAGGAGGATGGAAATAGAAGAAAGAGATTTGAAAAAGATTGAGGAACTGAAATAAATTAAGAGTTGGTTCCTGAGAATAAAGAAGACTGTTGGTACAATGCATTCCTATACAGTCTAGAGGTTAAGATTCTGGTTTTCACCCAAGTATCATTGGCTGCTTATCTTTACATTTTCATTAAAGAGTCTTACATAGATAGAATATGAGAGTTGCTTTTTACTTTTGAGAAGTTAATTTTTTTAAATTTTTTTATTATAGGTTCTTTCCCAAAAGTTTTGATTAAGCTCTGCAGAGTTATTCATGCATTCATTCAACAAATACTTACTGAACAGCCATTCTTGCCAGGAACTGTGTTAGACACTAGAGATACAAACCTTCTTTTATTTCAGGTATTGTTGCCTGTCATATGCTCATGTCTAATATGTCAGCTTCACTATACTCATACAGAGTTATACACATACATACATACAAACACATCAGCATTCTCTCTGTCCAGATCCCACCCCATATTTTTTAATCATCCATGCCAGCAAGAAGAATATAGAGTCCTTAGGATCCAATTTAGGGGATTTATTCCTCGAATTCATTCTAGTCACCTTATCCTTAACCACACACTTGGGTCTCCATTTCCCAAAGTGTCCCTCATAACTTCCCTTAACTTCTCCTCCACCCTTCTCTTCTTCCTGTTCCTATAGCTCACTGTTACTGTCCAGAGTCCCGTGAGCTTATTCCTATATCCTGCTGGCAGGTCTTTCTTCCCCATCCCCATTTCTTTGATTGAAATATCAGGGAATGATCTTCCTGTTAACTAGACATAAGTCTTTAAAGAATGAAAGTCTAATAGATGGACTTCTGGTTTCCTGCCCAGCATGTAAAGAGCTCATGAGTTGCTACTCAATACTAACAACAAATAAGAGGCTGAGCAAACTGACGAAACACCAAGACTTCTTAGGTTCATCAAAGACAATGAAGTCACAGTACAAACTGCTTCCATTAAAATTGCAGAGATACATGGATGGATACAGAGAATGATAACTTTCTGGAGACAAAATCCACACATAGAGACCTCTGTGAGAATTATTACCAAGGTAGTAAAACCTGAACTCTAATTGACAATTTGCTAGAGGCTCAGTGTGGACAAGTCTGAAAGTTAAAAACTCCAGAGCAGCCTAGTTATAGTGGGAGCTACATATTTTCATGAGCTTTATCTCCAAAAATTCTATCAGGTACTCAGAGTGAATATCCCCTGGTACTGGCAATAGGAGAAAAAAAGTAATCATTTTGAAATAAATCAGAACTTTCTGCTATTCTTAACAAGGCCATCAGGAGGATCTGTTTTACTAGAGCATAACCTACTAGGTTATGAGTTGGGCTTCCCTGGTAGCTCAATTAGTGAAGAATCTGCCTGCAATGCAGGAGATACCGGTTCGATTCCTGGGTTGGGAAGACCCGCTGGAGAAGGGATAGGCTACCTACTCAAGTATTCCTGGGCTTCCCTGTGGCTCAGCTGGTAAAGAATACATCTACAGTACAGGAGACCTGGGTTCTTGCCTACTACTGTGGGCAAGAATCAATATGCTAGACTTGCCTGATTTAACTCAATATGCGAGCAAATTTGGAAAACTCAGCAGTGGCCACAGGACTGGAAAAGGGCAGTTTTCATCCTAATCCCAAAGAATGCTCAAACTACTGCACAATAGCACTCATCTCACATGCTAGTAAAGTAATGCTCAAAATTCTCCAAACCAGGCTTCAGCAATACGTGAACCATGAACTTCCAGATATTCAAGCTGGTTTTAGAAAAGGCAGAGGAAATAGAGGTCAAATTGCCAACATCCGCTGGATTATCAAAAAAGCAAGAGAGTTCCAGAAAAACATCTATTTCTGCTTTATTGACTATGCCAAAGCCTTTGACTGTGTGGATCACAATAAACTGTGGAAAATTCTGAAAGAGATGGGAATGCCAGGCCACCTTACCTGCCTCTTGAGAAACCTGTATGCAGGTCAGGAAGCAACAGTTAGAACTGGACATGGAACAACAGACTGGTTCCAAATAGGAAAAGGAGTACGTCAAGGCTGTATATTGTCACACTGATTATTTAACTTATATGCAGAGTACATCATGAGAAATGCTGGGCTGAATGAAGCACAAGCTGGAATCAGGATTGCTGGGAGAAATATCAATAACCTCAGATATGCAGATGACACCACTCTTATGGCAGAAATTGAAGAAGAACTAAAGAGCCTCTTGATGAAAGTGAAAGAGGAGAGTGAAAAAGTTGGCTTAAAGCTCAACATTCAGAAAACTAAGATCATGGCATACAGTCCCATCATTTCATGGCAAATAGATGGGGAAACAGTAGAAACAGTGTCTGACTTTGTCTTTTGGGGCTCCAAAATCACTGCAGATTGTGATTGCAGCCATGAAATTAAAAGACACTTACTCCTTGGAAGGGAAGTTATGACCAACCTAGACAACATATTAAAAAGCAGAGACATTACTTTGTCAACAAAGGTCCGTCTAGTCAAGGCTTTGGTTTTTCCAGTAGTCAAGTATGGATGTGAGAGTTGGACTATAAAGAAAGCTGAGTGCTGAAGAATTGATGCTTTTGAATTGTGGTGGTGGAGAAGACTCTTGAAAGTTCATTGGACTGCAAGGAGACCCAACCAGTCCATCCTAAAGGAGATCAGTCCTGGGTGTTCACTGGAAGGACTGATGTTGAAGCTGAATCTCCAATACTTTGGCCACCTGATGTGAAGAGCTGACTCATTTGAAAAGACCCTGATGCTGGGAACGATTGAAGGAGGAAGGAGAAGGGGATGACAGAGGATGAGGACTCTATGGACATGAGTTTGGGTAAACTCTGGGAGTTGGTGATAGAGAGGGAGACCTGGCGTGCTGTGGTTCATGGGGTGGCAAAGAGTCGGACACAACTGAGTGACTGAACTGAACTGAACTGAAGTATAAGTTATAATGTCTTCTTATTTTTAATTTTATTTTTTGTAGCTAAAGATTGGTCAATTTTTTTTAACAGAAAGTGTTCTTAGTTTTTTATGCTTTCTATGCTTTTTTTTCTGGTGTCTATTTCCTTTATTTCTGTTCTGATCTTTATTATTTGCCTGTTTTGTTTAATTTTAGGCCAGATTTGTTCTTCTTTTTTCTTGAAGTCTAAATTTAGGTTACTTGAAGTATAATTTTAGGTTGCTAAATATCTTTCTTATGCTGTATTATAAGCATTTTTCTCTATGCACTCTCCTCCCAAGCTGTTTTTCTGCATCCCATAAAATCTGATATGTTTTATTTCCATTTTAATTTATTTCAAAATAACTTTTTATTTTCCTCTTTGTTTTTTGACCCATTAGTTGTTCTTAAGTGTGTTTTTTCAGTATTCACGTATTTATAGATCTTGTCACTTTCTTTTTGCTTCATATCACTGTGGCCAGAAAAATTAGTTGGTATGATTTTCATCTTCTTCAGTTCAGTTCAGTTTAGTTGCTCAGCCATGTCCAACTCTTTGTGACCCCATGGACTGCAGCATGCCAGGCTTCCCTGTCCATCACCAACTCCCAGAGCTTACTCAAACTCATGTCCACAGAGACGGTGGTGCCATCCAACCATCCCATTCTCTGTCACCCCCTTCCCCTTCCGCCTCCAATCTTTCCCAGCATCAGGGTCTTTTCCAATGAGTCAGCTCTTCACATCAGGTGGCCAAAGTATTGGAGTTTCAGCGTCAACATCAGTCCTTCCAATGAATATTCAGGACTGATTTCCTTTAGGATGGACTGGTTGGATCACCTTGCTGTCCAAGGGACTCTCAAGAATCTTCTCCATCATTGGGGTGCACGTGTCTCTTTCAGATCTGGTTTCCTCAGTGTGTATCACCACAGTTGGACATGACTTAATGACTGAAAAGCAATTCTTTTTCAAGTTATTTTCCCATTTAGGTTATTACAGAATATTGAGCAGCATTCTGTGTGCTATATTAAGACCTTGCTGGTTATCTATTTCAAATATAGCAATATGTATATGTCAATCCCAAACCCACAATCTATCTCTCCTTCCCATCATTCCCCCTGGTAACCATAACTGGTAACTGTTCTCTAGTCTCTGGGTCTCTTTCTGTTTTGTAAATAACTTCAATCAAACATTTAGGGAAGAGTTAACACCTTTCCTTCTGAAATTATCACACACACACAAAAATGCAGAGGAATACTCCCAAACTTATTCTATGAGGCCACCATCATCCTCATACCAAAACCAGAGAGAGAAAATAAAATTACAGGCCAAAATCACTGATAAACATAGACACAAAAATCCTCAACAAAATACTAGCAATCCAAATTCAACAATACATTAAAAGGGTCAAACACCATGATCAAGTGGGATTTATCCTAGTGATGCAAGGATTTTTCAGTATCCTCAAATCAATCAGTGTGATACACACCAATAATTTGAAGAATGAAAAACCATATGACTGTCTCACTATATGATGGGAAAAAAGCTTTTGACAAAATCCAACATCCATTTATGATGGAAACTCTCCAGAAAATGGGCATAGAGGGAATATACTTCAACATAATAATATGACAAACCTACAGTTAAGATCATTCTCAATGGTGAGAAGCTGAAACCATTACCTCTAAGACCAGGAACAAGACAAATATGTCCACTCTCATCACTATTATTCAACATAGTTTTGGAAGACTTAGCCATGGCAATCAGAGAAAAAAAGAAATAAAGGAATCCAAACTGGAAAAGAAGAAGTAAAACTGTTTGCAGATGACAATACTATACATAGAAAATCATACAAGATGCTACCAGAAAACTATTAGAGTTAATCAGTGAATTTGGCCAAGCTGTAGGATACAAAAATAATACACAGAAATTGGCTGCATTTCTAGACAATAATAATGAAAGATCAGAAAGAGAATTTTAAAAACACAATTCCATTTATCATTGTATCAAAAAGAGTACAGAATTTCCTGGCAGTACAGTGGTTAGGACTCTGTGCTTTCAGTGGGTTTGATCCCTAGTGGGGGAACTAAGATCTCACAAGCCACATGGCAAAGCCAAAAAAACAAAAACAAAAAACCTAGGAGTAAACCTACCTAAGGAGACAAAAGATCTGTATTACAAAATCTATAGACACCAATGAAAGAGATTGAAGATGACACAAACAGCTGGAAAGATATACAATTTTCTTGAATAAAAAGAATCAATATTGCTAAAATGACCATTCTGGCCAAGGAATCTGCAGATTCAATGTGCCTGCTATAAATGCCATCAAATTACCAATGGCATTTTTCACAGAACTAGAACAAAAGAAATCTTACAATTTGTATGGGGATATAAAAGACCCTGAATAGCCAAAGCGATCTTGAGAAAGAAAAACAGGGCTGGAGGAATCAGACTCCCTGACTTCAGATTATACTACAAAGCTACCGTCAGTCAAAGTATTATGGTACTGGCACAAAAACAGATGTATAGCTCAGTGGAACAGGATCAAAAACCTAGAAATGAATCCACTCACCTATGATCAATTAATGTACAACAAAGGAGGCAAGACTACACAATGGAGTAAAGACAGTGTGTTCAATAAATGGTGCTGGCAAAACTGGACAACTACATATAAAAAATGAAATTAGAACATTCTTTAGCAACATACACAAAAATAAACTCAGAATGGATTAAACACCTAAGTGTAAGACCAGATACTGTAAGACTCTTAGAGGAAAACAGGCAGAACACTCTTTGACATAAATCACAGCAATATCTTAGAGCCATCTCCTAGAGTAATGGAAACTCTTTTTTCAAAATGGGACTTAATTAAACTAAAAGCTTTTGCACATCAAAGGAAAGTATAAAAAAGCAAAAATTCAACCCACAGAATGGCAGAAAATATTTGCAAAGGATGCAGCCAACAAGGAATTAGTCTCCAAAACTTACAAACAGTTCCTGCAGCTCAATATCAAAAGAACAAACAACTCAATCAAAAAATGGGCAGAAGATCTAAATAGACATTTTCTCAAAGAAAACATGCAGATGGGCAGGAGGTACATGAAAAGGTGTTCAACATCAGTAATTATTAGAGAAGTGTAAATCAAAATTACAGTATCACCTCACACCGGCCACAATAGTCATCATCAAAAAGTCTGCAAACAATAAGTGCTGGATTGAAAGTGGAGGAAAAGGAACATTCTGTTGATGATAATGTAAATTGGTACAGCCACAGTGAAGAACAGTATAGAGGTTCCTTAATAAACGAAGATAGAACTACCATATGATTCAACAACCCCACTTCTGGCATATATCCAGAGAAAAACATGGCTCAAAAGGATGAATCTACCTCAGTGTTCATTGCAGTGCTGTTTACAATAGCCAAGACATGGAAGCAACCTAAATGTCCTTTGAAGGTGAATGGATAAAGATGTGGAACATATATATAATGGAATATGATTCAGCCATTAAAAATAATGAAATAATGCCATTTGTGGCAACATGGATGGACCTGGAGATTATCATACTAAGTGAAGTAAGTCAGACAGGGAATGACAAATATCATATGATATCACTTATATGCGAGGTCTAAAGCCACTTTTAAAAACTTTGTTTCCAACGATTCAACCAGTTGGCAATTATAAGCCTTTCTTTTCCTGTCAGAAGATCTGCTAGAGCTCAAGTTATTTGTTTCTCTTACTGGAGCTGAAAGTGAAAGTGTTAATCACTCAATTGTGTTTGACTCTTTGCAACTCCATGGTCTGTCCATTGAATTCTCCAGGCAAGAATACTGGAGTGGTTTGCCATTCCCTTCTCCAGGAGCTGAGCTGGCTTGCTGCTAAATTTGTTGAGTGTGCACATATATGCTTGCAGGGGAAGAAAAACACTGGCAGCAAGGTGGATGAGGTGTGTGCTTAGATCTTTGGGCTTTGAGTGTGCCCAGAGCTCAGCAGGGCAATTTTCATGTGGGTGAGCTCCAGAGATCAGTGTGCAGACTTCTTGCTGGAATCATGGGTAGACAGCAGGATATATGTTAACTTAGTTTTCTTTGCCTTTTCCCCCCCTTTTCCCATCTCTAGAGTCAAGGAGGTCTCTCCCAAGAAATCCAGGTTTTACTGAATAACAACAGGACCCTCCAGTTTAAATACCTGTGGCCAGGCAGACTTTCATTGAGCTGTTTCACTTTCCACCTCTTCTACTAGAATGATCACTGCCACACTAGTGATGCTGCTGCTGCAACTCCACTGGCTCCACAGCCTCTTCCAAGGTCCAATTAATTCATATTTGGATGCAAGGAGGAATGGATCCCTCTTGTGTTCTACTTTGTAGAGCAGACATGCCTTTATTTGGTTATAAATGTCCAATTAGTTGTAAATAAAAGGGGAGGGAAAAGGAACAACTCCTGATTACATAAGCAATCTGGGGAAAGTCTTTTTTGCATTGTGGCAATGAAAAGGCAGAGGAACCAGAGATCAAATTGCCAACATCCGCTGGATCATTGAAAAAGCAAGAGAGTTCCAGAAAAACATCTATTTCTGCTTTATTGACTATGCCAAAGCCTTTGACTGTGTGGATCACAATAAACTGTGGAAAACTCTGAAAGAGATGGGAGTACCAGGCCACCTGACCTGCCTCTTGAGAAACCTATATTCAGGTCAGGAAGCAACAGTTAGAACTGGACATGGAACAACAGACTGGTTCCAAATAGGAAAAGGATTTATGTCAAGGCTGTATATTGTCACCCTGCTTATTTCACCTATGCATCTCATGATGCAGAGTACATCATGATAAATGCTGGGCTGGAAGAAGCACAAGCTGGAGCCATGATTGCTGGGAGAAATATCAATAACCTCAGATATGCAGATGACACCACCCTTATGGAAGAAAGTGAAGAAGAACTAAACAGCCTCTTGATGAAAGTGAAAGAACAGAGTTAAAAAGTTGGCTTAAAGCTCAACATGCAGAAAACTAAGATCATGGCATCTGGTCCTATCACTTCATGGGAAACAGATGGGGAAACAGTGTCAGACTTTACTTTTTGGGCTCCAAAATCACTGCAGATGGTGATTGCAGCCATGAAATTAAAAGACGCTTGCTCCTTGGAAGGGAAGTTACGACCAACCTGGATAGCATATTTAAAAGCAGAGACATTATTTTGCCAACAAAGGTCCGTCTAGTCAAGGCTATGGTTTTTCCAGTAGTCATGTATGGATGTGAGAGTTGGGTGGTGAAGAAAGCTGAGTGCCAAAGAATTGATGCTTTTGAACTGTGGTGTTGGAGAAGACTCTTGAGAGTCCCTTGGACTTCAGGGAGATCCAACCAGTTCATCCTAAAGGAGATCAGTCCTGTGTGTTCACTGGAAGGACTGATGCTAAAGCTGAATCTCCAATACTTTGGCCACCTCATGCGAAGAGTTGACTCATTGGAAAAGACCCTGATTCTGGGAGGGATTGGGGGCAGGAGGAGAAAGGGACGACAGAGGAAGAGATGGCTGGATGGCATCACCGACTCAATGGACATGGGTTTGGGTAGACTCCAGGAGTTGGTGATGTACAGAGAGGCCTGGCGTGCTGTGATTCATGGGGTCGCAAAGAGTTGGACACGACTGAGTGACTGAACTGAGCTGACTGAATAAGGCATTTTATTAACATCTTCAACTTTATATATCTAATTCTTTCTCCAGGTTTGGAAATTTTTCAGCTATTTCTTTAAATACACTCTGCTCCTTTCTCCTTTTCTTCTCTTTCCATTAGGCCAATTATTCATGTTTTTTTTTTTCTCATCATATCTGATAAGTCTTCTTCATTAAAAAAAAAAATCTTAGTTTTCTATCCTTATCTGAATCATTTTTAATTTCTTACCCTCCAAGTTGCTAATTCTTTCTTCAATCTTATCTGCCCTATTTCCTAAGCTCTCTCAGACATATTTTATTTCATTCATTGAGTTCTACAGTTCTATGATTTAGCTGGTTCTTTTTTTTTTTTTGATAGGATGTATAAATATTCTTATATTTTAGTTAATAACATCTACAATTTTAAATATACTTATAAAGATATTAGTCTACGGGTGGAGAGGGAGGTGGGAGGGGGGATCGGGATTGGGAATACATGTAAATCCATGGCTGATTCATATCAATGTATGACAAAACCCACTGGAAAAAAAATAATAATAAAAAAAATAAATAAATAAAATATAATAATTTAATCTTACCTGAATTTAACAGAAACATGTCAGTGAAAATATAGCTGGTTCTTTTCAACAATCTCAGTCTTTTTTGGTAAAGAACTTCCTCTGTTCATTAATTTTGTTTCTAAGTTTCTTAAAGTACCTTTCTGAATTTTTGTTAGATTGTTGAATCCTTTCACAACAGATTTTATGAATTTTTTCAATTAGATTGCAATATTTCATATCTTTGGATTTGGTTGCTAGAAAATTATTATTTTCTTTTTGTGACACCATATTACAGTGATTTTTCATAGTGTTTGAGATCATTTGCCTCTGCCATCACATTTGTAGTAGCACGCAACTTTCTTGGACTTCCCTTGTGGCTCAGCTGGTAAAGAATCTGCCTGCCATGCAGGGGATCTGGGTTCGATCTCTGGGTTGGGAAGATCCCCTAGAGAAGGGAAAGGCTACCCACTCCAGTATTCTGGCCTAGAGAATTCCATGGACTGTATAGTCATTGGGGTTGCAAAGACTCAGACACTACTGAGGGACTTTCACTTTCACTCACACCTTTCTTAGATTTACTTTGACTGTTACAGTTCAACAAAATGGCAATTAGAGACATATCTTTTTTCCAGAAGGTGGAGCTATAGCTCAAGTTTTTCATTTCTCTTTTCCAAAAACTAAGGTGATGGCCTCTGGTCCCATCACTTCATGGCAAATAGATGAGGAAACAATGGAAACAGTGACAGGCTTTATTTTGGGGGGCTCCAAAATCACTACAGATGGTGACTGCAGCCATGAAATTAAAAGATGCTTGCTCCTTGGAAGAAAAGCTATGACCAACCTAGACAGTATATTAAAAAGCAGAGACATTACTTTGCCAACAAAAGTCCATTTGTCAAAACTGTGGTTTTTCCAGTAGTCATGTATGGATGTGACAGTTGGACTATAAAGAAAGCTGAGTGCTAAAAAATTGATGCTTTTGAACTGTGGTGTTGGAGAAGACTCTTGAGAGTCCCTTGGACTGCAAGGAGATCAAACCAATCAGTCCTAAAGGAAATCAATCCTGAATGTTCATTGGAAGGACTGATGCTGAGGCTGAAACTCCAATACCTGATGCAAAGAACCGACTCATTGGAAAAGACCCTGATGCTGGGAAAAATTGAAGGCAGGAAGAGAAGGGAACGACAGAGGATGAGATGGTTGGATGGCATCAATGACTCCATGGACATAAACTTGAGGAAGCTCTGAGAGTTGGTGATGGACAGGGAAGCCTGGCATGCTGCAGTCCATGGGGTTGCAAATAGTCAACATGACTGAGTGACTGAACTGAACTGAGCTTGCTATGGGGCTATACTCAGGAAAGCACATTAAAAAGTTGGCATAGAGCATGACAACCTAGAGGGGTGGGGTGGGGTGAGGGGTGGGATAGAGGCTCAGGAAGGAGAAGACATATGTGTACTTGTGGCTGATTCACAATGTTGTATGACAGAAGATAACACAATATTGTAGAGCAATTTCCCTACAATTAAAAATAAATTTTTGAAAAAAATAAGGAAAAAATTGGCACAGAAAAACCTGGTGACAGAGTGGGTAAAGGTGTGGGCTTAGCATTTGGTGATGTGTGAGTGCCCACAAAGAGTTAGACATGACTGAGCAATTAAGCACAGCACAGCACAGCACACAGTCTTGCAGGGGATCCTCAAATGAGGGTACTCCTAGAGGTTCATGGGCAAACCTCCTGCTAAAATTCCTAAGCAGACAGAAAGAAACATGTCCTTTCAATGACCTTTGTTATTCTTGCTTGCCTCTTCCCTTTCCTCTCTCTCCCCCAGTCACAGAAGTCTCTCTTCACAAATCTGTGTTAGACAGAAATGGATTTGAAATGCGCTAGGGAGCTCTGTGGAGAAGGCAATGGCGCCCCACTCGAGTACTCTTGCCTGGAAAATCCGAGGAGCCTGGTAGGCTGCAGTCCATGAGGTCACTAAGAGTCAGACACAACTGAAGTGACTTAGCAGCAGCAGGGAGTTCTGTGGGGTCTCTTTTACGAAAATATAATCCCTTTTACTATGGGTTCTCCTTCATGACTTGAGCATCTCCTAAAGGTCCTAATACCATCATCTTTGGAAGTCAGTATTTCAACATATGAATTTGTGATAAGGAAAACATTTAGACTACAGAAAATATGTAAGAATTATAAATATATATGCACCAGCTTCAGAGCCCTTATGATATAAGGTAAAGATTGATAGATTTAAGGGGAAAAAGACAGCTAAAATGATAGTAGGAGATTTCGTACTACACATTCATTATTGTATAGAAGAACAAGAAAGAAAATCAACGAAAAATTACAACCTGAAACAACACTATAATAAGCCATTTGGACAGAGTAGACACATATAAAGTGTGCCTTTATATGTATATATATCTTTTAGGGTGATAAAGTGCACCCTAAAAGAGCAAAGTGCACATTTTACTCAGGTACATATGAAAAATTCTCCAGAACAGACCATTATAATGATCTACACAAAAAGTGTAATACATTTTAAAGGATTAAAATCATAAAAGTAATATTTTCCAATGAAAATAGAAATCAATAGCAAAAGAACACTAGAAAATAGACAAATACATTAACATAAATTTCAATAACCTATGGGCCAAAGAAGAAATCACAAAGAAATTAGAAAATATCCTAAGAAAAATAAAAACAAAACCAACATATAACAAAAGTTGTAGAATGCAGCTAAAGTGTGCTAAGAGGAAAGTTTATAACTGTAAATGTCAAAAAAATAAAGATCTCAAATTAGTAGTCTAATTTTACACCTCATGAAACCAGAAAGGGAAGAAAAACCTGAACCCAAAATAGCAGAAGGAAGGAAATAGTAAAGATTAGAGCAGAGATAAATAAACCAGTAATACAAAACAATAGAGAAAATTAATAAAAGTAAGAGCTGACTCTTAAAAAAGATCAATAAAACTGATAAATCTTTAGTTGCACTGATTAACAAAGAGACAAGACTTAAATAACTGAAATCATAAAGGAAAGAGGAAACATTACAACCAATTTTATCAGAAAAATATTATGTGTTATGAGTACTATGAATAATTGTATGCAAACAAAATAATTAATGTGGATAAAATAGACAAATTTCTCAAAACAACAACCTACCAATACTGAGTCATGAAGAAATAGAAAAATTTGAACAAACCAATTACTAGTAAAGAAATTGAATCACTAATTAAAATCTCCTCCCTAAAAAAAAAAAAAAAATGAAGTACCACATGACTTTGCTAGTAAATTCTACTACATATTTCAAAAATAATTAGCATCAGTTCTCCTAACCTCTCTAACAAAAAGGTGTCATTGTTTTTTCAAAAAGTTGAAAATCCAAATTCATTCTTTGAGGGCAGAATTACCCTGATTCTAAGCCAGACAAAAACATTACAAGAAGAGTAAACCACCAACCAATATCTCTGGTGAAAATTGATTCAAAAATCCTCAACAAAATACTAGCAAAGACAATTCAACAGCACATCAAAAGGAGTATATGTTATGACCAAGTGCAATTTATTCCTGGAGTGCAATGATGTTTCAACACATGAAAGTCGATCAATAAAATACACCACATTAATAAAATGAGAGGGAAAAAAGTCATCTTAATAGATGTAGAAAAACTATTTAACAAAATTTAACACACTTTCATAATGAAAGCAGCCTACTCAAGCTGTAAAGAGAAGAAAATAATGTCAACATAATAAAAGCTGTATATAAAAATATCACAGATAACAGAAAAAAGACTAAAGGCAATTTCTCTAAGATGAGGAATAAGACAAAGTTGTCCACTCTTATCATTATTATTTGACATAGTTTTAGAAGTACTAGGCACAAAAATCAGAGAAGAAAAAGAAATAGGAATCCAAAATGGAAAAGAAGAAGTAAACTGTCACAGTTTGTAGATCACATTATACTATACATAGAAAATCCTAAGAAGACCTACAGAAAACTACTAGGGTTTATCAATGAATTTAGAAAAGTTTCAGGATACAAAAATTAATTCACAGAAATCACTTGCATCTGTATACACTAACAACAAAAAAATCAGAAAAAGAAATTAAGCAAACAATTTCATTAGCATCGCAACAAAAAGAATAAAATACCTAGGTGTAACCCTATCTAATGAGGCAAAATACCTGTAGTCAGAAAACTAAAAAATACTGATGAAAGAAATCAAAGATGATACAAACAGATGGAGAGATATATCTTGTTCTTGGATTAGAAGAATCAATATTGTGCAAATGACTATAGTACCCAAAGCAATCTATAGATTCAATGCAATCCCTATCAAATTACCAATGGTACTTTTCATAGAAGTAAAACAAAAAAAATTGTTAAAACTTGTATGGTGACACCAAAGATCCTGAATTACCAAAGCAATCTTGAGAAAGAAAAATGGATATGGAGGAATCAGGCTCCCTGACTTCAGGCTATAATACAAAGCAACAGTCATCAAAACAGTAGGGTACTGGCATAAAGATATAAATATTGATCAAAGGAATAGGGTAGAAAGCCTAGAAATGACCCCATTTTGTAAAAAATGACCCCAATATGGTCAATTGATTTATCACAAAGGATACAAGACTATACAGTGGAGGAAAGACAGTGTCTTCAATAAACAGTGCCTGGAAAACTGGACAGCTACAAATAAAAGAATAGAATTAAAATATCCCTTAACACCATACACAAAAATAAATTCAAAATGGACTAAAGACCTAAATGTAAGGCCAGATACTACAAAACTCTCAGAGGAAAACATAGGAAGTAAGTTCTTTGATATAAAAAGTAGCAATGTCTTTTTTGAATAACCTCCCAGAGTAATGAAAAATAAACAAATGAGACCTAATTAAACTTAAAAGCTTTTGCACAGCAAAAACCAAAAACAAAAACTAACTGTAAACTAGGTGAAAAGACAACCCTCAGAATGGGAGGAAATAACAGCAAATGAGCAATAGACAAAGGATTAATCCCCAAAATATACAAGCAGCTCATGCCACTCAATACCAGAAAAACACTCAAGTCAAAAAGTGAGCAGAAGACCTAAACACATATTTCTCCAAAGAAGACATACAGATGACCAAAGAACACATTAAAAGATGCTCAGCATCACTAATTATTAGAGAAATGTAAACCACAAACTACAATGAGCTATCACTTCACACCAATCAGAATGGCCATCAACAAAAAATCTAGAAAATCTCCTCTACAAAATGCTGGAGAGGGTGTGGAGAAAAGAGAACCTTTTTGCACTATTGGCGGGAATGTCAATTGATATAGCCAGTATGGTGAACATTATGGAGATTCCTTTAAAAACTAAAAATATAACTACTATACGACCCAGCAATCCCACTACTGGGTATATACCTTGAAAAAAAAAAAAAACTATAATTCCAAAAGACACATGTACCCCAATGTTCACTGCAGCACTATTTACAATAGGCAGGATGTTTTATTGTTCAGTTGCTCAGTCATGTCCTACTCTCTGTGACCCCATGGACTGCAGCATGTCAGACTCCTCTGTCCTTCACTATCTCCCAGAGTTTGCTCAGATTCATCCATTGAGTCAATGATGCCATTCAACCATCTCATCCTCTGTCACCCTCTTCTCCTTTTGCCCTCAATCTTTCCCAGCATTGGGGTCTTTTCCAGTGACTCAGCTCTTCACATCAGATGGCCAAAGTATTGGAGCTTCAGCTTCAGCATCAGGCCTTCCAATGAATATTCAGGATTGATTTCCTTTAGGATTGAGCGGTTTGATTTGGTTTGACTGGTTTGATCTGGTTTGACTGGATGTCCAAGGGACTCTCAAGAGTCTTCTCCAGAACCACAGCCAGGACATGGAAGTAACTTAAATGTATGGGTAAAGAAGATGTGGTACATATATACAATGGAATATTACTTAGCCATAAAAGGAACAAAATTAGGTTATTTATAGAGATGAGGCTGGACTTTGAGTCTATCGTACAGAGTGAAGTAAGTCATAAAGAGGAAAATAAATTTCATTTATTAACAGATACATATGGAATCTAAAAAGAATGTTACAGATGAACTTATTTGCAGTGTAGGAATAAAAACATAGTAGAGAACAGACATGCAGACAAAGAGGGGAAGGGAGGGTGGGACGAATTTAGAGATTAGAACTGACATATATACACTACCATGTGTAAAATAGGTAGCTACTGTGAACCTGCTGTATAGCACAAGGAGCTCAGCTTGGTGCTCTGTGATGGCCTAGATGGTTGGGTTGAGCGTGTGTGAGGGAAGTCCAAGTGTGATGAGATATATGAATACATATAGCTGATTCACGTTGTTGTACAACAGAAACCAACACAACATTGTAAAGCAATTATACTCCAATTTAAAAAAAAGAATTATCATATGATTTAGCAATTCCACTTGTGGGTGCTTATCCCCCAAATTAAAAGCAGAATCTTGAAGAAATATAAAAATGGAAGCATCTTAAATATCCATTGATTTGTTGTTGTTGTTCAGTTGCTTAGGGATATCAAACTCTTTGCAATCCCATGGACTGCAGCATGCCAGGCTTCCCTGTCCTGTCCCTATCACCATCTCCTAGAGCTTGATCAAACTCATGTTCACTGAATCAGTGATTCCATCCAATTATTTTGTCCTCTTTTGTACACTTCTCCTGCTGCCTTCAATCTTTCCCAGCATCAGGGTCTTTTCTAATCAGTCAGCTGTTCGTATCAGGAGGCCAAAGATTTGGAGCTTCAACCTCAGCATTGGTCCTTCCAGTGAATATTCAGGATTAATTTCCTTTAGGATTGACTGGTTTGATCTCCTTGCAGTTCAAGGGACTCTCAAGAGTCTTCTCCAATACCACAGTTCTAAAGCATCAATTCTTTGGCATTCAGCCTTCTTTATGAGCCAACTCTAACATCCATACATGACTATTGGAAAAACTGTAGCTTTGAGTAGACGGACCTTTGTTGGCAAAGTAATGTTTCTGCTTTTTAATATGCTGTCTAGGTTGGTCATAGCTTTTCTTCCAAGGAGCAAGCATCTTTTAATTTCGTGGCTGCAGTCACCATCTGCAGTGATTTTGGAGCCCAAGAAAATAAAATCTCTCATTCTTTCCATTGTTTCCCCATACTTGCCATGAAGTGATGGGACTGGATGCCATGATCTTAGTTTTTGAACGCTGATCTTCAAGCCAACTTTTTCACTCTTCTCTTTCACTTTCATCAACAGGCTCTTTAGCTCATCTTCACTTTCTGCCATTAGGGTGATGTCATCTGCATGTTTGAAGTTATTGATATTTCTCCCAACAATCTTGATTCCAGCCTGAGTTTCATCCAACCCAACATTTCACATACTGTACTCTGCATATAAGTTAAATAAGCAGAATGGCAATATACAGCCTTGATGTAGTCCTGTCCCAATTTTGAACCCATTCATTGTTCCATGTAAGGTTCTAACTGTTGCTTCTTGACCTGCATACAGATTTCTCAGGAGGCAGGTAAGGTGGTCTGGTATTCCCATCCCTTGAAGAATATTCCACAGTTTGTTGTGATCTACACAGTCAAAGGCTTTAGCATAGTCAATGAAGTAGAAGTAGATATTATTATGGAATTTCCTTGCTTTTTTGATGATCCAACAAATGTTGGCAATTTATCTCTGGTTCCTCTGCCTTTTCTTAATCCAGCTGGTACATCTGGAATTTCTCAGTTCTTGCACTGTTGAAGTCTAACTTGAAGGATTTTGAACATTACCTTGCTAGCATGTGAAATGAATGCAATTGTGTAGTAGTTTGAACATTAGGTGAAATATTTTTATAAAAATAAATATTTTATAGAAATAAAGGGACAACTATGTGCATATTTCTATTTTTCAAAAAAAGACAGTTTTGTCCTAAAACAGTAATACAGTTTTGGTCTCCAAATCTTTTGGTGTTCTTCAAACATATGAACACTCTCAAAGAGTTTTTATGTGGGTTGTAACTATTGATGAGTAGTATATTCAAAATTGAAACTAAGAAGTGTTTTATTGTTTACTTACTGATTAAACTGAAGATAACAATGATTAATGGTGAATACATTGCATAATAGTAATGTCTTATTAAAATTATGAAACTATATCTGACTGTTTTGGTCTGAAATTGATCTTAAAATAAAGAGTCAGTTTTTTTTGTTGTTTTTTTTTTCAAAATATGAGACTAATGAAGAACAGAATTTGGTATCCAGCCTTGCATTTTGGTCTTTAATCCATTTTGAGTTTATTCTTGTATATGGTGTGAAAAAATATTATAATTTCTTTATTTTACATGCAGCTGTCCGGTTTTCCTAGCATCACTTATTGAAGATACTGTCTTCTCTATTGTGTATACTCACATCCTTTGTTATAAATTAATTGGCCATAAGTGTGTGGGTTTATTTATAGACTTTCTATCCTATTCCATTTTTCTATGTGTCTGTTTCTGGGTCAGTACAATACTGTTTTGATTACTGTAGCTTTATAGTATAATCTGAAGTCAGTGAGCATGATTCCTTCAGGTCTGTCCTTCTTTCTCAAGATTGCTGTGACTATATGGCATATTTTGAGTTTTCATACAATTTAAAAATGGTTTGTTCTAGTTCCGTGAAAAATGCCATTGGTAACCTGGTAGGGATTGCACTGAATCTGTAGATTGCCTTGGGCAGCATGGTCAGTTTAATAAAACTGATTCTTCCAATCCAAGAACATGGTAAATCTTTTCATCTGTTTGTGTCATCCTCAGTCTCACTCATCAACATATTATAGTTTTCAGAGTACAGGTCTTTTGCCTCCTTAGATAAGTTTTATTTACAGGTATTTTATTCTTTTTGATGCCACGGCAAATGGGATTGCTTCCTTTATTTCTCCTTCTGATATTTCTTCATTCATTTGTGGAAATACAACAGATTTCTGTATAATAATTTTGTATTCTGCAACTGTACTGAATTCATTTGTGAGCTCTAAGGGACAGAATTTTGAGAGGGAATTTTATTTACCTTATAAATGTATAAATTTATAATACTTGAACTTGAAAAATCAGTCAGGCAGTTCAGTCACTCAGTCTTGTACGACTCTTTTCGACCCCATGAACTGCACCAACTCCCAGAGCTCACCCAAAAGCATGTCCATTGAGTCGGTGATGCCATCCAACTATCTCATCCTCTGTCGTCCCCCTCTCCTCCTGCCCTCAATCTTTCCCAGAAGCAGGGTCTTTTCAAATGAGTCAGCTCTTCGAATCAGGTGGCCAAAGTATTGGAGTTTCAGCTTCAAAATCAGTGCTACCAATGAACACCCAGGACTGAACTCCTTTAGGATGGACTGGTTGGATCTCCTTGAAGTCCAAGGGACTCTCAAGAGTCTTCTACAACAACACAGTTCAAAAGCATCAATTCTTTGGCACTCAGCTTTCTTTAGAGTACAACTCTCACATCCATACATGACCACTGGAAAAACCATAGCCTTGACCAGATGGACCTTTGTTGGCAGAGTAACGTCTCTGCTTTTTAATATGCTTTCTAGGTTGGTCATAACTTTCCTTCCAAGGAGTAAGTGTCTTTTAATTTCATGGCTGCAATCACCATCTGCAGTGATTGTGGAGCCCAGAAAAATTAAGTCGGCCACTGTTTCCACTGTTTCCATATCTATTTGCCATGAAGTGATGGGACCGAATGACATGATCTTAGTTTTCTGTATGTTGAGCTTTAAGCCAACTTTTTTTTTTCTTTTCCTTTTATTCTTATTAGTTGGAGACTAATTACTTTACAATATTGTAGTGGTTTTTGTCATACATTGACATGAATCAGCCATGGATTTACATGTATTCCCCATCCCAATCCCCCCTCCCACCTCCCTCTCCACCCGATTCCTCTGGGTCTTCCCAGTGCACCAGGCCCAAGCACTTGTCTCATGCATCCAACCTGGGCTGGTGATCTGTTTCACCATAGATAATATACATGTTTCGATGCTGTTCTCTTGAAACATCCCACCCTCGCCTTCTCCCACAGAGTCCAAAAATTCTGTTCTGTATATCTGTGTCTCTTTTTCTGTTTTGCATGTAGGGTTATCGTTACCATCTTTGTAAATTCCCTATATATGTGTTAGTATACTGTATTGGTCTTTATCTTTCTGGCTTACTTCACTCTGTATGACGGGCTCCAGTTTCATCCATCTCATTAGAACTGATTCAAATGAGTTCTTTTTAATGGCTGAGTAATATTCCATGATGTATATGTACCAGAGCTTCCTTATCCATTCGTCTGCTGATGGCTAACTTTTTCATTCTCCTCTTTCACTTTCATCCAGAGACTCTTTAGTTCTTCACTTTCACCATAAGGGTGGTGTCATCTGCATATCTGAGGTTATTGATATTTCTCCCGGCAATCTTGACTCCAGCTTGTGCTTCCTCCAGCCCAGCGTTTCTCGTGATGTACTCTGCACATAAGTTGAATAAGCAGGGTGATAATATACAACCTTGACGTACTCCTTTTCCTATTTGGAAGCAGTCTGTTGTTCCATGTCCAGTTCTATCTATTGCTTCCTGACCTGCATACAGGTTTCTCAAGAGTCAGGTCAGGTGGTCTTGTATTCCCATCTCTTTCAGAACTTGAAAAGCTATGGGATATATTAATATATTAGCAATGTTTGCTCATTTCTGATGGCCTTGTTTCCTTGGTTTATTTTTACTGACTTTACCTACAATATCAAAGGTTAATCTGTTTGTTTTTTTTTGTTTGTTTGTTTTTTTGTGCTTTTTTTTTTCTTTTGGTATAATCTGATTAGAGAGAAAGGATTCTGTGTTTTACCTACCAGAATAACCACTTATGGTTTATGTTGATTTTCATATGTCTCTATTTAGGGAACAAAGGAAGGAGGTAAATGTCTTTAGAATAGTGGTACCTTCTAAGTTTTTTGAAAACATTTTATTGTCACTTTTCCCTCTTTTTAAAAAACTTTTGTTTTATATTGGAGTGTAGCCAATTAACAATATTGTGATAGATTCAGATGAACAGTGAAGGGACTCAGTCATTCCTATACATGTGTCAATTTCCCCCAAACTCCCTTCACATCTAAGCTGCCACATAACATTAAGCAGAATTCCCTGTGCTATACAGCAGGACATTGTTGGTTATACATTTTAAATATAGCAGCATATGCATAATGACCCCCAAATCCCTAATGATCCCTCCCCCCATTCTTTTCCCCTGGTAACCATAAGTTCATTCTCTAAGTCTGTGAGTCCATTTCTGTTTTGGAAATAAGCTCATTTGCATCATTTATTTGCAGATTATGCATATAAAGGTGTCATACAATATTTCTACTTATCTGTCTGACTTACTTCACTCAGTGTGACAATCTCTAGGTCCATCTATGTTGCTGAAAATGGCATTATTTTATTCTTTTTAATACTAAGTAATATTCCATTGTATATATGTATTACAACATCTCTAACATTTATCTGTCAATGGACATTTAGTTTGCTTCCATGTCTTGGCTATCATAAACATTGATACAATGAACACTGGGATGCATATATCCTTTTGGACGATGTTTTTCTCTGGGTATATGCTCAGGAGTGGGATTTCAGAATTATATGGTAGCTCTATTTTTAACTTTTCAGGAACCTCCACACTATTCTCCATAGTGGCTGTATCAATTTACATCCCCACCAACAGTCTAGGAAGGTTCCCTCCTTTCCACGTTCTCTCCAGCATTTATTCTTTGTGGAATTTGTTGATGAAAGCAATTTGACTGGTGTGAGGTGAAATCACATGGTAGCTTTTATTTGCATTTCTCTAATAATTAGCCATGTTGAGCATTTTTTCATGAGCCTCAGCCATCTGTATGCCTTCTTTGGAGAAATGTCTATTTAGGCCTTAGGCCCACTTTTGGATTGGGTTGTTTGTTTTGCTGATGTTAGGCGTCATGAGCAGTTTGTAATTTTTTTCATTTATTTTTATTAGTTGGAGGCTAATTATTTTACAATATTGTAGTGGTTTTTGTCATACATTGACATGAATCAGCCATGGATTTGCATGTGTTCCCCATCCCGATCCCCCCTCCCACATCACTCCCCATCCCATCCCTCTGCACCTTCCCAGTGCACCAGCCCTGAGCACTTGTCTCATGCATCCAATCTGGGCTGGCGATCTGTTTCACACTTGATTATATACTTGTTTCAATGCTATTCTCTCAGAACATCCCACCCTCGCCTTCTCCCAACAGAGTCCCAAAGTCTGTTCTGTACATCTGTGTCTATTTTTCTGTTTTGCATATAGGGTTATTGTTACCATCTTTCTAAATTCCATATATATGTGTTAGTATACTGTAATGGTCTTTATCTTTCTGGCTTACTTCACTCTGTATGATGGGCTCCAGTTTCAAATGGATTCTTTTTAATGGCTGAGTAATATTCCATTGTGTATATGTACCACAGCTTCCTTATCCATTCGTCTGCTGATGGACATCTAGGTTGCTTCCACGTCCTGGCTATCATAAATAGTGCTGCAATGAACATTGGGGTGCATGTGTCTCTTTCAGATCTGGTTTCCTTAGTGTGTATGCCCAGAAGTGGGATTGCTGGATCATAGGGCAGTTCTATTTCCAGTTTTTTAAGAAATCTTCACACTGTTTTCCATAGCGGCTCTACTAGTTTGCATTCCCACCAACAGTGTAAGAGGGTTCCCTTTTCTCCATGCCCTCTCCAGCATTTATTGCTTGTAGACTTTTGGATAGCAGCCATCCTGACTGGCATGTAATGGTACCTCATTTGGTTTTGATTTGCATTCTCTGATAATGAGCGATGTTGATCATCTTTTCATGTGTTTGTTAGCCATCTGTATGTCTTCTTTGGAGAAATGTCTGTTTAGTTCTTTGGCCCATTTTTTGGGGGTCATTTATTTTTCTGGAATTGAGCTGCAGGAGTTGCTTGTATATTTTTGAGATTAATCTTTGTTGCTTCATTTGCTATTATTTTCTCCCATTCTGAAGGCTGTCTTTTCACCTTGCTTATAGTTTCCTTTGTTGTGCAAAAGCTTTTAAGTTTAATTGGGTCCCATTTGTTTATTTTTGCTTTTATTTCCAATATTCTGGGAGGTGGGTCATAGAGGATCTTGCTGTGATTTATGTCAGAGAGTGTTTTGCCTATGTTCTCCTCTAGGAGTTTTATAGTTTCTGGTCTTACATTTAGATCTTTAATCTATTTTGAGTTTATTTTTTTGTATGGTGTTAGAAAGTGTTCTAGTTTCATTCTTTTACAAGTGGTTGACCAGTTTTCCCAGCACCACTTGTTAATGAGGTTGTCTTTTTTCCATTGTATATTCTTGCCTCCTTTGTCGAAGATAAGGTGTCCATAGGTATGTGGATTTATCTCTGGGCTTTCTATTCTGTTCCATTGGTCTATCTTTCTGTCTTTGTGCCAGTACCATACTGTTTTGATGACTGTGGCTTTGTAGTAGAGCCTGAAGTCAGGCAGGTTGATTCCTCCAGTTCCATTCTTCTTTCTCAAGATTACTTTGGCTATTTGAGGTTTTTTGTATTTCCATACAAATTGTGAAATTATTTGCTCTAGTTCTGTGAAAAATACCATTGGTAGCTTGATAGGGATTGCACTGATTCTGAAAGAGACACATGCACCCCAATGTTCATCACAGCACTATTTATAATAGCCAGGACATGGAAGCAACCTAGATGCCCATCAGCAGATGAATGGATAAGGAAGCTGTGGTACATATACACCATGGAATATTACTCAGCCATTAAAAAGAACTCATTTGAATCAGTTCTGATGAGATGGATGAAACTGGAGCCCATCATACAGAGTGAAGTAGGCCAGAAAGGTAAAAACCAATACATTATACTAACGCATATATATGGAATTTAGAAAGGTGATAACGATAACCCTATATGCAAAACAGAAAAAGAGACACAGATGTACAGAACAGACTTTTGGACTCTGTGGGAGAAGGTGAGGGTGGGATGTTTCGAGAGAACAGCATCGAAACATGTATATTATCTATGGTGAAACAGATCACCAGCCCAGGTTGGATGCATGAGACAAGTGCTTGGGCCTGGTGCACTGGGAAGACCCAGAGGAATCGGGTGGAGAGGGAGGTGGGAGGGGGGATTGGGATGGGGAATACATGTAAATCCATGGCTGATTCATGTCAATGTATGACAAAAACCACTACAATATTGTAAAGTAATTAGTCTCCAACTAATAAAAATAAATGAAGAAAAAGAAACAAGAAAAACATTAATTGAACAACGTATCATTGTACCTAAAGAAACTAGAAAAAGAAAAAAAGAAGAACACCAAAGTTAGTAGAAGGAAAGAAGTCATGAAAATCAGAGCAGAAATAAATGAAAAAGAAATAAGGGAGACTATAGCAAAAATCAACAAAACTAAAAGCTGGTTCTTTGAGAAAATAAATAAAATAGACAAACCATTAGCCAGGCTCATCAAGAAAAAAGGGGAAGGGGAATCAAATCAATAAAATTAGAAATGAAAATGGAGAAATCATAACAGACAACACAGCCATACAAAAGACTATAAGAGACTACTATGAGCAATTATATGTCAGTAAATGGACAACATGGAAGAAATGAATGAATTCTTAGAAAAGTATAACCTTTCAAAGCTGAACTAGAAAGAGATAGAATATATTAACAGGCTATCACAAGAAAGGAAATCGAAGCTGTAATAAAAAATCTTCCAACAAACAAAAGCTCAGGACCAGATGGCTTCAGGTGAATTCTACCAAAAATTCAGAGAAGAGCTAACACCTATCCTACTCAAACTCTTCTAGAAAGTTGCAGAGGAAGGTAAACTTTCAAACTCATTCTATGAGGCCACCATCACCCTAATACCAAAACCAAAGACCACACAAGAAAAGAAAACTACAGGCCAATATCACTGATAAATATAGATGCAAAAATTCTCCATAAAATTCTAGCAAACAGAATCCAACAAGATATTAAAAAGATCATGCATCATGACCAAGTGGGCTTTATCCCAGGGATGCATGGATTCTTCAATATTCACAAATCAATGTGATACATCATATAAACAAATTGAAATATAAAAACCACATGACTATGTTAATAGATTCAGAGAAAGACTTTGAGGAAATTCAGCACACATTTATGATCAAAACTCTCCAGAAGGCAGGCATGGAAGGAACATACCTAAACATTATAAAAGCCATATATCACAAATTCACAGCAAGCATTATCCTTAATGGCAAAAATTTGAAAGCATTTCTTCTGAAATCAGGAACAAGACAAGGGTGCCCACTCTCACTCCCATTATTCAACATCATTTTAATCAGAGAAGAAGAATAAATAAAAAGAATCCAGATTGGAAAAGAAGAAGTAAAACTCTCCCTGTTTGCAGGTGACATGATCCTTTACATAGAAAACCTTAAAGACACCACCAGAAAATGACTAGAGCTAAACAATGTATATGGTAAACTTGCAGGATATAAAATTAAACACATAGAAATCCCTTGCATTCCTATACACAAACAATGAGAAAACAGAAAGAGAAATTAAGGAAATAATTCCACTCACTATTGCCACAAAAGAAATAAAATGCTTAGAAATAAATTTATCTAAAGAAATAAATAATGCTTAAAATTTTCCAAGCCAGGTTTCAAAGTAAGTGAACCAAGGTATGCCAGATGTTCAAGCTGGATTTAGAGAAGGCAGAGGGACCAGAGATCAAATTGCCAACATCTGTTGGATCACTGAAAATACAAGAGAGTTCCAGAAAAACATATACTTCTGCTTTACTGACTACACCAAAGCCTTTGACTGTGTGGATCACAACAAACTGTGAAAAATTCTTAGAGTTGGGAATACCAGACCATCTTACCTGCCTCCTGAGAAATCTGTATGCAGGTTAAGAAACAACAGTTAGAAATGGACATGGAACAACAGACTGGTTCCAAATTGGGAAGGGAGTATGTCAAGGCTGTATATTGTCACCGTGCTTATTTAACTTATATGCAGAGTACACCATGCGAAATGCTGGACTAGAGAAAGCACAAGCTGGAGTCAAGATTGCTGGGAGAAATATCAATAACCTCATATATACAGATGACACCACCTTTATGGCAGAAAGTGAAGAAGAACTAAAGAGCCTCTTGATGAATGTGAAAGTGAAAAAGCTGGCTTAAAACTCAGGATTCAAAAAACTAAGATCCAGTCCCATCACTTCATGGCAAATAGATGGGTAAACAATTGAAACAGTGAGAAACTTTATTTTCTCAGTCTCCAAAATCACTGAAGATGCTGACTGCAACCATGAAATTAAAAGTCATTTGCTCCTTGGAAGAAAAACTATGACCAACCTAGACAGCATATTAAAAAGCAGAGACATTGCTTTGCCAACAAAATCTGTCCAGTCAAAGCTACGTTTTTTCCAGTAGTCATGTATGGATGCGAGAGTTACACAATAAAGATAGCTGAGCACTGAAGAATTGATGCTTTTGAACTGTGGTGTTGGAGAAGCCTCTTGAGATTCCCTTGGACTGCAAGGAGATACAACCAGTCCATCCTAAAGGAAATCAGTCCTGAATATTCATTGGAAGAACTAATGCTGAAGCTGAAATTCCAATACTTTGGCCACTTCATGCGAAGAACTGACTCATTTGTAAAGACCCTGTTGCTGAGATAGATTGAAGGCAGGAAGATAAGGGGATGACAGAGGATGAGATGGTTGGATGGCATCCCCAGCTCAATGGATGTGAATTTGAGCATTCTCCATAAGTTGGTCATGGACAGGGAGGCCTGGTGTGCTTCAGTCCATGGGGTCGCAAAGAGTTGGGCAAGACTGAGTGAATGAACTGAACTGAAAATGAATTCATAGATTTCATTAGATAGTAATGAAATCTTTACAACATTATGTCTTCCAGTCCATGAACGTGGGATGTTATAGAAAAACATAGATGTACATAGGATGTACTGGTGCTGTCTTTAATGTCTTTGAACAGTGTTTTAGAGTTTTCCATGTATAAGTCTTCTGTCTGTTTGGTTAAGTTTATTCTTAGCTTTTTTATTCTTTTTGATGTTTTTTTCCCAATGAAATAATTCCCTTAATTTCTTTTTCAGGTTATTCATTATTAGTGTGTAGAAATGCAATAATTTTGTTTGTTGATTTTGCAGCCTATAATTCTCTTAAACCCATTAGTTAGTTTTAACAATTGTTTTTGCATTTGTTTTTGTGGTGCCATTAGAGTTTTCTCCATATAAGAAATACAATTGTATGAAAAGAGATACTTTTGTTTATTCCTTTCAAATTTGGATGACTTTTATTTCTTTTCCTTTCTCATTTGTTCTAGCTAAGAATTCCAGTAGTGTTTTGAATAGAAGTTGTGAAAGCAGGTAGCCTTTTCTTCAGTCCTTTACTATAGAGAATGATATTAGGCATGAGCTTTTAGTATATAGGTTTTATGGTAGAGACAGTTTTCTTCTATTTAAGTATTTAGGTTTTGTTTATTTTCTCTAATATTTTTCTGTTCTCTATTTTGTTTGTCTCTTCTGTCACTTTTATTGTTTCCTTTCTTTTTATAGATTTTTTAAAGTTTGTTTTTCATCTCCTTAAGTTGTAAACATTATTTGTAAATTAGAGATCATTATTCTTTTTTATACAAACACTTACAGCTGCACTTTCTCCTCTTAGACTGCTTTTGCTGTACCCCATGAATTTTGGTATGCTGTGTTTTTGTTTTCATTTGATTCAAGATATTTTAAAATTCCCTTGTGATTTTTTTTGACTCATTGATTGTTTAAGAATGTATTAAATTCTACATGCTGCAGGTTTTTCTATTTTCTTTCTGCTATTGATTTCTAGTTTCAATCCTTTGTAATCTCAAAAGACACTTTGTAAAATGTCAATATTTAAAAATTCATGAAGATTAGTTTTGTGTTCTAACATCGTCTTTTCTGGAGAGTGTTCCATAGACAGTTGAAAAAATGGGTAATGTCCTATCATTGGGTGAAATGTTCTGTATTGCTCATCCATCTTTATAAATTAAAATAATGTTCACTATCTCCTTTGAAAAGATAATTAATTTTTTTCAGATATTTCACTAAATTTTTTGGATTGATGTTATTATTTTGTCTTGCATTCAGCAGAAAAAACCAAATTGCCTTTTCAGTTTCATTATTTTCCTTGTTATGCACCTTCATTAGATTTTGTATTTAAAAACATTATCAGTAATAAATTAACCACAGCCATTTTAAGTTTTTTGTCATCTCCAAAATCATATTATTCTGATGCTTCACTAAAAATGTTTCTAATCAGACGCAGGCCTGATTTTTTTTTTTTTTTTTTGTCTTTAATAAAGCAAATCTGTCTTAGAGTACAGGCTTGTGACAGCATTCCTTACATAACTTTGAGACTATTCCAAAGGATAGGTCAGGATTAGTACAGTTCTGGTAGAAAAGGAGATATGTTTGTGAGAACACCAAACCCAAGATCAATCAGAAGAATAATTTGTCACATAAGAATCAATGAACATACCACTACACGCCAGTCAGGATGGCTGCTACCCA